>NC_064921.1:521217030-522520780 GCF_023897955.1 Schistocerca gregaria | reverse complement strand
GCCAGCGGTGGTGGACGTGGGGAGAGAGATGGCGGAGTTTTGAAATTTGTAAGAATTGGTGTTATGTATTAATTTGATTCTGATTTTGTTTGAATTTCCTAATTTGTTCGCACTCTTCTATATCATTCAGATCATCATCTACCTTTGTAGATAAGTTAGTGAACTGATCTGAAAGTTCGGCTACTTTCTCCGATAGTGAACACATTTCCTCAGTGTGTTTTTCTGAACCAAGTTTCAGAGTGTCCATTTGTGTTAAAATCGAATCTACTGTGACCTTTAAGTTTTCCTGAGTTCTTGCAAGTTGCGTAACCGAATCGGTGGATGCAACTGAGTCCATTTTAGCTTGCAAGTTGTCGTGAGTTCACGAACAATAGTTTGCAGTTCTTTTATGGCTGCTTCATGATTCTGTAATGCATTTTCATGCCGCGAAAAAATAGGTTGAAAATGATCACAAATTTGTGTTTTTACGTCATTACAGATTTTTTGGCATTTTGATTCGATGTTATGTAACTCAGTAGTTAAATCTTCACGTGTTTGTTCAAGTGTGGTGTCTAACTTTCGAAGATTTTGTTCCATTGTGTCTAACTTTTGAAGCTTTTGCTGTGTTTGTCTCTGATTTTGTTCCATTGTGTCTAACTTTTGAAGATTTTGTTCAATTGTGTCTAACTTTTGAAGCTTTTGCTGTGTTTGTCTCTGATTTTGTTCCAAGGTGTCTACCTTTTGAAGATTTTGTTCCATTGTGTCTAACTTTTGAAGATTTTGTCCCATTTGTTTCTGATTTTGTTCAAGCGTCGTGTCTAACTTTTGTAGCCTTTGTCCCATTTGTTGCATTAACTGTAATAACAGTGCACTGGTGTCTGAAACATGTTCCTCAGTGCTATTCAGCAGTGCATTTGAACCGGCAATATTCGCATTTTGAAAAGCAAAAAATGTGTCTTGATTTATTTGAGAAAACGGTGAGGACGCAAAATCTGAATCTACAGTATTTGCAAGATTGTATCCTGTCATTTCGGAATCCTGAGGCGAGCTGTTGCCGACCGATCGATCGATAATGCTTCCCTGTCCACTAATTGTTTCACTGCCTACACCATTATTTGCAGCCCGCTCCATTTCCCTATGCGCTATTACCAAATTACTACTTTGAACGTTAGTGAATGCATTACATGGTGACGCTAACACACTGCTTTCGTCTTCACTGTCATTTCTCAGTTTACTTTGGAGCCTAGTGTTACGTTTTTCACACGCCATTATTGTCACAATTTTTCACACGACAACACAGAAAACACAATTTGAAGAACAAAAATAAGAGAACACATTAACATAGCACTGAAAATAATAACTAGTTAATTGCAAGCGCAGCTGCGAAATACTTCGCGCAAAAACTACATGCATGCCAAAACTGTTTTACTGTACAACAATGAAAATCTGCAACTACAAAGGAAATTCTCTCTATGATTACGCGCTAGCAATAAACAAAGGCTACACTAACTACACAAACTACAAGAAAAAAATCAGAAGATTCCAGTGAGGTATCCTCGGCTAAGGGTCGACATATGAAACGTCCCCTTTGAAAAAATTATACACGACTGTGCTTAAACTGAAACACAATATTTTTGGCGCAACGCAATCTGACTTCCAAAAATCCCTACGAAAGAATGGCCCTGACTAACATTAATCTATACGTTTCACAAATCACCTACCTCACAAAAATCTTCGTTACTCAAGCTACTGCAATACAGCTAAATAAAAGATTCAAACTACTGAAGGCACTAACTACTGATAGGCATAGTTAGCAAATGAAAGATTTTAATAGAGAACAAACAATGTATTTACCGCACTAGTCATAATATATATAGCAGTTCATGACACCAATTCTTACAAATTTCAAAACTCCGCCAACTCTCTCCCCACGTCCACCACCGCTGGCGGCTCACCTCCAACTGCGCAACGCTACGCGCTGTTAGCATCCAGCTGCCGCTGCCCAACACTACAATGGCGAGGATTACAACAATGCCAACCAGCCACAGACTGCACACGGCACAGCCAATGATTTTCATACAGAGCGCTACGTGGCGGCGGCGTTACCAATAAAAAAACTTAAACAGCCTACTTACAGTAGATATTCGATCATTTCTGAGGAAACAACCTTAAAAGTTTTCGACGTAACTGAGCCGCCTTTTAGGCAGTGATATTCCCAGCGGAATTGATAGCAGAGTGGCTAGCGTCGCGGCCTCACACTTTTTACGTCCTGTGTTCGAAACCCGAATATTGTTTTTATTTATTTTGTTTTTTCTTTTATCTACCCATATCTGTAGAAGGTTACTACACTAATGTTTGTTAACAAGTTAGGGGAGGCACGGGCGTCATATTAAATGTAAAAAAATTGCACTTCACATAGTGACCGGGCCAAATATCTCACGAAATAAGCATCAAACGAAAAAACTACAAAGAACGAAACTCATCTAGCTTGAAGGGGGAAACCAGGTGGCGCTATGGTTGGCCGCTAGACAGCGCTGCCATAGCTCAAACGAATACCAACTGCGTTTTTTTAATATGAGCCCACATTTTTTATTACATATTCGTGTAGTACGTAAAGAATTATGAATGTTTTAGTTGAACCACTTTTTTCTCTTTGCGGTAGATGGCGCTGTAATAGTCACAAACGTATAAGTACGTGGTATCACGTGACATTCCTCCAGTGCGGACGGTATTTGCTTCGTGATACATTACCCGTGTTAAAATCGACCGTTTACCAATTGCGGAAAAGGTCGATATAGTGTTTATGTATGGCTATTGTGATCAAAATGCCCAACGGGCGTGTGCTATGTTTTCTGCTCGGTAGCCTGGACGACATCATCCAAGTGTCCGGACCGTTCGCCGAATAGTTACGTTATTTAAGGAAACAGGAAGTGTTCAGCCACATGTGAAACGTCAACCACGACCTGCAACAAATGACGATGCCCAAGTAGGTGTTTTAGCTGCTGTCGCGGCTAATCCGCACATCAGTAGCAGGCAAATTTGGCGAGAATCGGGAATCTCAAAAACGTCGGTGTTGAGAATGCTACAGCAACATCGATTGCACCCGTACCATTCTATGCATCAGGAATTGCATGGCGACGACTTTGAATGTCGTGTACAGTTCTGCCACTGGGCACAAGAGAAATTACTGGTCGATGACAGATTTTTGCACGCGTTCTATTTAGCGAAGAAGCGTCATTCACTAACAGCGATAACGTAAACCTGCATAATATGCATTACTGGGCCGCGGAAAATCTATGATGGCTGCGACAAGTGGAACATCAGCGACCTTGGCGGGTTAATGTATGGTGCGGCATTATGGGAGGAAGGGTAATTGGCTCCCATTTTAGCGATGGCAATCTAAATGGTGCAGTGTATGCTGATTTCATACATAATGTTCTACCGAGGTTACTACAAGATGTTTCACTGCATGACAGGATGGCGATGTACTTCCAACATGATGGATGTCCGGCACATAGCTTGCGTGCGGTTGAAACGGTATTTAATAGCATATTTCATCACATGTGGATTGGTCGTCGAAGCATGGCCTCCACGTTCACCGGATCTGACGTCCCCAGATTTCTTTCTGTGGGAAAAGTTGAAGGATATTGGCAATCGCGATCCACCGACAACGCCTGACAACATGCGTCAGCACATTGTCATTGCATGTGCGAACATTTCGGAAGGCGAACTACTTGCTGTTGAGAGGGTTGTCGTTACACGTATTGCCAAATGCATTGAGGTTGACGGACATCATTTTGAGCATTTATTGCATTAATGTGGTATTTACAGGTAATCACGCTGTAAGAGCATGCGTTCTCGGAAATGATAAGTACGCGAAGGTACATGTATCACATTGGAACAACTGAAAAAAATGTTCAAACGTAGGCCTACCTACGTTCTGTATTTTAATTTAAAAAAACCTACCTGTTACCAACTGTTCGTCTAAAACTTTGAGTCATATGTTTGTGACTATTACAGCGCCACCTATCACAAAGCGAAAAAAGTGGTCCAGCTAAAACATTCATTTTTTTTCGTACTACACGAATGTGTAATAAAAAATGGGGATCCCTGTTTAAAAAAACGCAATTGATATCCGTTTAACCCATGGCAGCACCATCTAGCGGGCCAACCATAGTGCCATCTGGTTTCCCCCTTCAAGCTAGACAAGTTTCGTTCTTTGTAGTATTTTCGTTGGACGCTTATTTCGTGAGATACTTGGCCCGGTCACTATCAATGGACCACCCTGTATACTGTACAGGGTGCACATAAAGTTCGGGAACATTTTCAATTACTTATTGCATAAGAACCAAACATTGTACAGATATCATACACATGTCACTTTGAAGAGAAACCCTGAAAGTTTTTCTTCATGTATACCGCCACAACGTAGTTTGGTAATTTTCGATAATCAGCGCTAGTCGCAAACATGGCGACTTCGGGTGCGGAACGAGCTTTCTGTGTGTTGGAGTTCGACAAAAACAATTCTGCTACAGGTTTCAACGGATGTTTAGAACCATTTATAACGATTTACCACTGGCACAACAAATTCGTTACGACGGGTTGCTTGTGCCCGGCAAAGAGAAGCGGACGTCCCAGTGTGAGTGAAGTGAATGTGGAGCGCCTACGAGAGACATTCATAAGGAGTCCAAAGAAATCGGAGCTTCATGCTTCCCGTGAACTCGAAATGGCTCCAATGACTGTGTGGAAAGTCCTGCTACAGAAGCTGTCTATGAAACCATTCAAATTGGAGCTATTGCGGAAGCTCAATGACGACGACAAAGAAGCGTTTTGAGTTTTGTTCGCAGTTGTAACAATTGAATGAGGATGGGGATGATTTTGTTGATCGCATAATTTGTAGCGACGAAGCCACTTTTCACACTCATGCCAAAGTGAAAAGGCATAATTGTTGAACCTGGGGTACAAATCATCCACAGGAATGCATTGAATTTGAGCGTGATACCCCAAGGTAAATGTTTTCTGTGGCTTGTCACGTCGAAAACTGTACGGGCCATCCTTCTTCGCCGAGAACACTGTCACTGGACATTAATACTTGGACATGTTGCAGCAACGGCTGATGCCTCAAATGCAATCGGACTCTTCGTTCATCTTTCATAAGGATGGGGCTCCACCACATTTTCATCGTCAAGTTCGTGGGTACCTGAAAACGGAGCTGCCGCATCGATGGATCGGCCGTGCTACAGTAGAGGGCAGCTGTTTCATGAAATGGCCTCCCCAATCACCAGATCTCACATTGTATGACTTTTTTCTGTGGGGACACATCAAAGATCTGGTGTATGTAGAGCCTATACCACGTGATTTAGCAGAGCTCTGGGAGAGAATACGGGAAGCGACTGCTCCAGTCGACGATGCCATGCTGGGACGGATATGGCATGAAGTCGATTGCCTTATTGATGTCTGCCGGGTCACTCATGGTTCGCATATCGAATGTTTGTAAAAAAAAATTTCAGAGTTTCCCTTGGAAATGCAGTACATATGATACCTGTACAACGTTTAGTTCTTGTGCAATAAATAATTGAAAGTGTTCCCGGACATTATGTTCACTCTGTATATACATTTACAGGTGCAGGGGCTATAAATTCGACCCTCTGAGCGTTGCTGCATGGCGTTTCCCGACTTAAGGTCATGGGTTTCTATTCAAAATGTTGTGTAGTTATTCCCCTCTACAAGTCCTAGAAGTCTGTAACGGGAATTTGCGAACACGCTGTATACCAGATTGATGTAGTCTCTTTATGAAGATGATTTTTTGTTTTTTGTTTTCACGAGTAAAAAGAAGTCTCTGTCAATTTTTTACTTGACTTGTCTCTAACTGCTTGTAATTTTGGGACGAAATGTCTATCTAAGTGTTTTTAAAAAAATAACGACTGTTTTAGAAAAGACCTACTGGCTTGGTCGCGATTTGCACTGTGGTCATCTCATTGAGATATTTATCGTTTATATTTATTACATAGAACTTCTATTTCATTTAAAGAAGTCCTGTCTATCAGCGCGAGTAGAGACTGACGCGCTTATAATTTTGAAAATTTATAATCACAAAATTTTCAGCCAAGCTAGTTAATTCTAAAATTAGTATTTCGTGTTCTCATTTTTGATGACGTCGAGAGAGAGTGAGGGAGAGGGAGAGAGAGAGAGAGAGAGAGAGAGAGAGAGAGGATTCAAGAATAGTTATTGTGGAAAGCTCAATTCTCACCGTCGTAGCGGCCTTTTTTATGTGATCTGAAAAGGCGATCGCTATTGAATTAGTCCGACGTTGGACACTGTTAAGCTAGAAGATTTTTCATAATTTCTTCTTTACTCAAATCCCATATAAACGACGTTACAGATTCTTCCGGTTAATGTCAGATTGGTATCTGCCTTTCCTGGGATTTGTGTAATGTGGTCGTTCCACTTTAAATCGCAATGTATGCAAATTCCCTGATATTCAAGGGATACGACGGCTTGAGTGATTGTTTGGGTAACGTGTGATCATACCATAACTAGTTATTCTGCCTATTTATGCATATTTTACACTTGTTTACAATGGGGATAGGTGCCTATTATTGCACGAAGAGTCGATCCTCTGCAGGTCTTCCTGCTTTTCTCTACAATTTTCTAGCGTAGTGACTGCTTTGAGTACAATAGTACTAAATGCGAATAACCTCATGAAACTTCCACTATTATCCAGTGGGTTATTTACATATAGGGTGTCTACATTAAACTTCCCTGAATTCCAAATGCAATTAAAAAGACACACAGATTATTCCGTTCTAAGGCTTCATGTAAAGCAACTCAAAATGTTTTGTGCATTTTTTTCTCTAAACGATTTCTTTTATTTTGTTTCAGGTGCTAAATGTAAGGTTGGTGCGTAATTTCGTAGGGTTTAAGTTTTGCATGTTGGTGTTCTTGTTGCTATGCTTTTATTTATCAGCTGTCATTTTTTATTTGTAATTCGTCGTTGCTATTTGAGTTTACATATTATCATCTTGTCACTTGGAGATAGTGAATGGAACCGTGAACGCTAGAAAATGGAGTACCAAATGGAGAAATCGAAACATTTCCTACACATTCTTCTGTTTGAGTTCAATAGAAGAATGACAGCAGCAAAAGCACCCAGAATAGTTTGTGGCCCCTATGGGTACAATGCCACTGAACAGAGGACAGCAAGAAAATGGTTTTCTCGTCTTGAGGGGGATCATTTTGATATTAATGGCTCTTCACGTTCGGAAAGACCTTCATGGTTTGATGGAAATCGTTTAAACGCATTAATCGACAATGATCCACGTCAGTGTAATCGAGAACTGGCAAACTGATGAACTATGATCATTCCAACATCGTGCGACATTTGCATGCAATGGGAAAGGTTCGGCAACCGAGTGTTTGCGTACTGCATGCTCTAAGACAAAATCACAACAATCAGCAGGTGACCATATGTGCATCTCTGCTTCTCTTCATCAATTGGCTCTTGAATAACATCGACCATTCCTATCTTTCATCATTACTGGAGACGAGAAGTAGTGTTCCCATGCTGTTACAAGGAAGAGAAAGGAATCGCTTAGTCCAAAAAAAGCAGCAAGTGCCTGTACAAAGACCTGCGCCAATCCACAAAAGATAATGTTATACATCTGATGGAACAGCGACGATGTGGTGTTATTCCACGATAACGCCCGCCCGCATTCTGCTAGACACAAAAAACGCTGTTCAGGAGTTGGTTTGAGAAATATTCCGCACTCACCTTATTCACCTTATATTCCACCCTCAGATTTTCACCTTCCCCTTTCTCTCTCTAACATGCTTCGAGTAACTTCGTTTCCAGTGCTCTCCGAACATGGCTCACCGAGTTCTTCGCCTCAAAACCTCGTGATTTCTACAGTCGCGGAAACGATAAGTTACCCCAGAGTTGGTAGACTATTGTCAACAGCGAAGGAGAATATGTTGTTGATGACTAAAGTCTCTGTTATGTCATCTGTAGTGTTTATTAAACTCATGTGAAAACGCTACGAACTTATGCACCAATCTAATAGTTACCAGAAACGACTGCGTCGCAAGAGTGTCCATGTGTCGTGTGCTATGTTGAAATGAACTCCATATACGAATGCTGTGCCGATTTTCCTAGATGGTTGGGGTTTTGCTGGATCCGATCCATTATTTCAATAGGAAATTCGTAGGGAAACTGCAAGTCGTTTCGCTTCAGTGGTTTAACAATTCGAACTTGGTGAGCATGCGTGCCAATTCGCTTACATAGCACCTTGTGAACTCTTCAGCGATATGTGTTCATCTCTCATGCATCTCGGCAAACTTACTTTGATGAGTTCCTTGGGAAGGTCTCTTCGATCTGCTCTAACATTTCATCAGGTGTGCGTTTTTTGCTAGAAGCTGACTGTCTTTTTACACTTACAGTAGCTAGGAACTTGTCATAACAATCCTTAATCGTATTAATGTCCGGTGGCTCCCTTTGAAATTCACGTAAGCAATTTCCTTAGACAGCAACGGGTGATTTCGCTTCCGTATATATCACCATCCATTGAGCTCTCTTTTGAGGTGCAGTTATTTCTGGTAATCTTTTAGCATCTGAAAGAAAATAAAAAGTCTCGTTTAGAAAAAAGAAGCTATAAAAAACATTTTGCTCTGCTTTATATAATGTTGCAAATTGTGAGTATCTATGTCTCACACCGAGCGAGGTGGCACAGTGGTTAGCACACTGGACTCGCATTCGGGAGGACGACGGTTCAATCGCGTCTCCGGCCATCCTGATTTAGGTTTTCCGTGATTTCCCTAAATCGCTTCAGGCAAATGCCGGGATGGTTCCTTTGCAAGGGCACGGCCGATTTCCTTCCCCATCCTTCTCTCACCCGAGCTTGCGCTCCGTCTCTAATGACCTCGTTGTCGACGGGACGTTAAACACTAATCTCCTCTTCCTCCTCCTCTATGTCTCACGGTTTATCAGTTGGATTTGAAATCAGGGAGATTTCATGTAGATACCCTATGTATGCAGAGTGCTCTAAAACTCCCCTTGCAAACTCCTTCTAGGAGCTGTAGAAGTGATTGAGTAGACAATATTTAGAACTGGAACCCAAGTCCGGAAACGTACGTTTTCGTGCTGCAGACGTTTGATAACATGTTTGCTCGAAAGGTACGTAGCAAGGTAGACATGGTTCATGGTTGGAGGGGGGGTGGGGGGGGAGAGGGAAGGGCCTTGCTTACGTCTGATCGGATAATGCCATTTGACGTCTGTTCTACCTCTCTGCTCTGGTTCGAGACTCATTCACGTGTCTGTGAGTATTAGAGCAAAGTGGCTGAGTACGCGTTTGCAGAATACACTGAGATAGCCCTTCTGTATGAGGAAGCTCGCGGTAATGGAAGAGTTGCTCGTCGCATTTATCAAGATGGTTACCCACAACGTCCGATTCCATCGCATATCCTTTTCGCCACAGTTACGCAACGGCTTCGAGAAAGGGGTACCTTCAGCGTCTGCAGGCGACTGTGGTGCTCCAAGGAGACACCGCACACCCGAATTGGAAGCGCCGGATTGCATCTCGTTGAAGAGAACCCGTGACGATCATTTTTTGTTTCTTTGGTTATTAATTAGTGGAAATGTAGCGTTTTGGATTTTTACTAGTAAAAGTTGTCGCGTTACCAACATGTTTTAAAATGGTTGTAGCAAGGAAACGGTACGTTTGCGGACGTGGGTTACAATTAAGAATGTTAACTATCCGCTCCGAATACTAATGGTCCGATAACACTCCGCTGGAGTTCACCCGAAGTTATTCTTATGTCACAAGATTTCTCTGCATTAATAGTGATGTGATGTGCTGCTTGCTAATAGCTCATCAAATGTTCAAATGTGTTTGAAATCTTATGGGACTTAAGTGCTAAGCCGGCCGGTGTGGCCGTGCGGTTCTAGGCGCTTCAGTCTGGAACCGCGTGACTGCTACGGTCACAGGTTCGAAGCCTGCCTCTTGCATGGATGTGTGTGATGTCCTTAGGTTAGTTAGGTTTAAGTAGTTCTGATGATCACAGATGTTAAGTCCCATAGTGCTCAGAGCCATTTGACCCATTTTGAACTTAACTGCTAAGGTCATCAGTCCCTAAGCTTACACATTACTTAACCTAAATTATCCTAATCACGAACACACACACCCATGCCCGAGGGAGGACTCGAACCTCCGCCGGAACCAGCCGCACAGTCCATGACTGCAGCGCCTCATACCGCTCGGCCAATCTCGCGCGGCTAAGAACTCATCAATCCAATTACTAAGCTGCTCTGACATTTCGTACGTCCATATTTTTTTCACTGGGTGACTGTGCGGAATTGTGTGGAGTGTACTACGGAAGTCGAGGGATACATCAGCCTGGACTACTCCGGTATCTGCTGCCTTCTGGGTCTCGAGGACAAAGAGAGAGAGCTGGGTTTCACTTGATCGTTATTTGCGGAATCCATGTTGTTTCCTAAAAAGAAGATTTTCACCCTGTAGGAGAGCCACAACACGCGAGCATAAAACGTGTTCTAAAATTCTACAGTAGACTGTCGTCTGTGATAGGGGCCTATACTTGTGTGAGCCTGTTGAACGACGTTTCCTTCCTGCAGCGACTTGGCGGTAGACGCCAGTTTGTTTTACGTATCATTCGCCTGAAACTCGGCTTGTCCTTTTCTATCGTGATACCCTGCGAACCATGGATGAAGAGCAACAGGAAAATTCTGCATTACAAGATTTCCTGGAAGTGTTTGTCACTGTGTTCTACTATATACTCCAGCCATGCGGAATAGATTGCTAGATATGTGTGTGGCTCGAAAACTATTTAAGTAATAGAACTCAGTAGGTTGTTCTGGTTGGCGAGTATTCATCGGAGACGAGGGTATCGTCGGGATTTTTTGAGGGAAGTGTGATAGGTCTGTTCCTGTTCTTAATATATGCAAATAATCTATAGATAGGGTGAACAAACTGTAACTGCGACTGTTAGCTGATGACGCTGTAGCGTCACAGGAAAGTCTCGTCGTTGAATGAGTGTAGTAGGATATAGAATGACCTAGACAGAATTTATGTTCGGTGTGACTACCGGCAGCTTCCCATTTAAGTTAATGCAGATAAGTAGGAAAAACAATCCTTTAATATTCGAATACATTATTAGTGGCGTGCTGCTTGACACAGTCACGATCGAGTAAATATCCGGGCTAAAATTGCAAAGTGATAGGAATTGGAACTAGCACGGAAGGCCGGTAACAGGGAAGGCAAATGGTCGATTTCGGTTAACTGGGAGAAATCTAGGAAAGTGTATTTCATCAACTGCTCTTTTTCCGGGGGAGCGCTGGGGATGCGTACCCGTAAACGTTTCTGTCCGCAACTTTAACTTCTTTACGAAGCTGTAGAACTTAAAAGTTTGTCAACGACTTCTTCACTGACGTAAATTGCGCTTATTTCATTTTTTTCGTGTTAATAATCGCAGTATGGACGATGGCAGTGCTGTCTGTGGCGGGAAAAGCGATGCATTTATTCGTTTCGAATGTTTCGAAGTAGCAGGCAACCGCTTTCGACAGCTGAATCGCTGGCAGCAAGTCAGTGCGTCTGCTTTCTTATTCTGTGAGCCGACTCACTGGAGTGATTTAGTGTTCCCTTCTCTTTGTCCACCCTTTCGTTGCATGTTAGCTTGGAGGTTAAGGTGAGATGAGCAGCAAAATAACGAACTCTTTTTCTTGTTCGCCCGCATCTAAAAAACTAAAAACTGTCAATAATTTTCGAGCGAATGAAAAGTCAAGAATTTCGACATTGTCCGTGGATGATGAAAGTAAAAATGTAAACCTGAACACCGAATTCATGTGTGAAATTAAAGTGAACGCGCGCGTGTACGACAGCAAGTCAAATGATTTTCCAGCACGTTGAGCTTTCGATCATGGAATAGCATTTAATGAGAAGAATGACAGGTTAAGCGTTTCAAACAAAAAATAAAACCACCTAGTTGCAAAATTTGCGAAGAAGTAGAAAATATGCGCGCAGAAATAAATAAACAAAGCAAGGACATTGCACAGCCTTGGGATATCCGATTTGTGTCATCTATAGGCGATTCAAGCAAGGAAGAAATAGTTTCTTCGCGGAAAAAAATATTTAAACATAAAAAAGTTCTTCTCGTCAAGCTGCTGCCCAAATACTAATTTGTGCTAGAGATAAGACATTGCAAAATGCTTACTATAGTGCGTCTCTAAATGGACAGGAGGCGACAGCAAATATACAGGGTGTCCCAAAATAGTGTAAACACCCCTTGAAACAGAGTATCTCTTTAATTAAAGTAGACAGAAAAACAATTTTTGTGGATGATAATTTAGAAGGCTCTGTAAAACAAAACAATGCTTCCTTTTGTTTCAGGATTGTCAGAAAAGATGGCATTATCGTTTGAACATCGGAATTGGGCGCTAAAGGGTTACTGGAAAACAGAGAATGTGAGTGCGGTTCGCCGACGTTAGAGAGTTGAATTTGGAACACCGCCACCGACAAGAGTAACAATTACAAGAATTGGATATAAGTTTGAAGTCGAAGGAATGGTGCACGATATGAAGAATGGACATAGCAGACGAAAGAGAAGTTCAACAGAAAATCCAGCAAATACACGATCCCCAAAGAAATCTGTGAGGCGATGCTCCCCTGAGACTGGGACATGCAGAAGCAGTGTTCATAGAATTTTGCGGTCTCAGAACTTTAAGCCTTACATTCCAAGACTTCTCCATGCTCTTAACGAGGATGATCCTGATAGGCGAAGCGAATTCTTTGGTCAGGTGAAGCGACGTTTAAACTTGATTGAACAATTAACCACCATAATTGCGTGTACTGGGCCAGGGAGGATCCATACGTAACCGAGCAAAGGCATGTTAATCTACTAGGAGTAACAGTCTGGTGTGGTCTATCTTCTAGAGGGTTAATCGGGCCGCACTTCTTCAACAACAGTGTCACGGACGACTCGTGCTTGGAAATGTTGGAAATGATAACTCCTGGTCTTAGCATTGTGTTTGGAAATGAAGATTATTACTTACAACACTTTCACCTGGATGTGAGGCCATTTCTCAATTGTACATTCCCTGCCAGATGGATAGGACGAAGAGGGAGTGTGGAGTATCCCGCTCGATCTCCAGATTTAACTCCTCTAGAATTCGATCTGTGAGATACTCTCAAGACCACAGTTGACGCTGCGAGACCACACTCACTGGATGATCTTAGGGAGCAAATTGAGCAAGCGTGTGATGCTATTCCGTTGGAAACAATAATGTTGGCACGTCGCTCAGTCGTAAGTCGTTGTAGACGGTGTATTTCGATGGACAGACACCAGTTTGAACATTTACCACCTTCGGTCGGACCATGAGGAACCTAACTGTATTTCTAACCTCCTTTCATTAAAGAGATGTTCAGTTTCAAAGAGTTTCAAGACATTATTTTGGGCACCCTGTATTTCGCATTGCTTTTAAAGCCACGAGAAAGAATCAACCTTTCAATGATTTTGTGACCGACCGAAATTGACCTGCAAAAACTTAATAAGAGTTAACATAGCTGCATTTTAATTCTGGAAATGGATGTACTGACATTATTAGTCGCATTGCACAACAAAAGAAAAACATAGTGATGAAAACAATTATTGAGACAAGATCAAAATTGTCAGTAATTACTGATGAGAGCACAACAGCTAGCCACTTATCATTGTTAATGATTTACTTACGACCCAAACTCTCTGACATGAGAGAATCCACAAATATATTAATTGTTATAACAGAGCCAAATGATGTCACTGCTGAAAGTATTTGTAACACATTGTTCACTTGTTTGAAATCTATGGGAATTTTTACTGAGTGCCTGATGTAAAATCTCATTTTAATCGCAACAGATGGAGCAGCAACGATGATGAGAATAAAAAGGAATTGTTACATTAATGAAACAGCATATTAGCAGATTTTATTTTGGTGTTGTGCTCACCATAGACGTGAATTGTCAGTGGGTGATGTAATAAAGAGAGACTTCCCATCCCATCACTTCATGTCTTTCTTAGACAAGCTGTATTCAGTGTACCGCCAGCGATCGATTAACGCCCCACAGCTAAAGTAGCAAGCGGAGCTACTTGAAATTGAAGTTCTGAAAAAGACAGAATGTTGGGCAGCAGATGAGTAGCATCGAACTTCAAGGCCTTCGTGGCTCATTTCACAGATGCAACAGATGATCTAATCAGGGAGTCAACTGATAGAGACATGGACGAAAGTCTATTGAAGTCCATCAGTAAAATTGATTTCATTCCCGATTTAGTTCTAACGTATGGTACCCTTCAAGAATTGTCAGAACCACGTTTTGAACTACTGTCACGGGGTATTCTGCCTAACGGAAGATCAAAGATCAGCTACTGGTGTCCGAAGAAAGGAAACTGAGAAATGGTCTCAGCTGCTGTTAGTTGGTTCGTTGATTTGGGTGAAGGGACCAAACAGCGAGGTCATCAGTCCCCTCTGATTAGGGGAAAGGATTTGAAGGAAGTCGCCCGTGTCCTTTCATAGAAACCATTCCGGTATTTGCCTGAAGTGATTTAGGGAAGTCATGGAAAACCTAAATCAAGATGGCCGTATGCTAGTTTGAACCGTCGTCCTCCCGAATACGAGCCCAGTGAGCTAACCACTGCGCCACCTCGCTCGGTAAACTACTGTGAAGCTCTCAAGACAGTAGACGAGCTGAATGAGAGGGAAGTTAGAAGAAGTGAAGACTATAGCAGCCATGAACGGATGTATTTGGAAAGTTATAATGCTAGGTACTATTAATTACAATGCACTTTTATAGCTGCATCATTAATCATCTACTCTGAAGACTTCATAAATGTCACTGCGTTTTACCTAGTTTGTAAGTACCCTCGAAGGCACGAGTATGCATCTATTCTTAGGGACCAAGCCCATCCCTACACGTAGTTTGTTTCTCCTCTTTACTATGGCATCTATTTTTTTTTTTTTTTTTTGTTTAGACAAAGAGCACTGAGCTCATCTATAAAGGAGACTGCGTATAGAACACTAGTGGGACCCATTCTCGAGCACTGCTCGAGTGTTTGGGATCCCCATCAGGCCGGAGTAAAGGATGACACTGAAGTAATTGAGGGAAGTGTCGCTAGCTTTGTTACTGGCAGGTTCGATCAACGCGCGAGTATTATGGAGATGATTCGTGAAGTCAAATAGGAATCCCTGGAGGGAAGATGATGTTTTTTCACAAACCCTATTGAGAAAGTTAAGAGAAGAAGCATTTGCGACTGACATCAGAACGATCCTACTGCCAGCAGCATATCAGTACATTTCGCGTAAGGACCGCGAAGAGAAGAGAATATAGGGCTCTTATCGAAGTTGGTAGTCATTCGTTTCCCCCCCCCCCCCCCCCCCCGCTCCATTTGCAAGTGGAACAGGAAAGGGAATGAGCAGTAGTGGTAAAAAGGAGGGGAGAATGTCTGACCTACCACGGTACACTTTAAAGACTTCCGACTGTAGCCAGAAAGGTAAAAGAAGTGTAATGCATTTTCTTATTCTACGGTATTTACGTTATTTGTGCTCCAGTCTTTTTCTGGAATTACAGAAATTACTCTAGAAAATTAAGGAACAAGGTGATGTACCTAGTAACAAATATTCTGTTGAAATTTAAAAGTGTTGCAGTCCTAAAAAATCTCGACAATATGTGATTGTCTATCTGTTACATCGTTACTCCAGTACACACCAATAATCAATAATTATGCAAACGTATTTTCAGAAACTTGTTAAAAGTTAATACGTTTTGAAAGTAAAAACTAATGGAACTTAACACAATTTTCTATTTTCAAGGCAGGTAAGATTTCATTTGAGAGTATCATATGTTCAAAAATTTATAATATTTTATTATGAATGAAACACACACGACACTGGTGCAACGTTCTAAAATATTTAATATTTCACAATACAATTTTCGGCTTTTACGCCATCATCATGAAGACACATAAATACAGTATGTGTGGCTATGAAATTTTGTGTAATCAAAGATTTTAAACTACTCCATTACACAGTATCTCAGTTTGTTTCTAAAGATGAACTAAAAAGAATAGGAATTATTTCAGTGCACTAGTTAAAAATCTTTGATACTACAAAATTTCACAGCCACACATACTGTATTTACTTTTGTACATGATGACAGTGTAATAGCCGAAAATCGGTTCGTAAAATGATAAATATTATACAATGTTACAGCATTGTCGCGTGTGTTTGATTCGTAATGTATTATACAAGAACTGATAAAACAGCCCGTCAGTGCGATGGTGCTCATACGATAGTTTTTAGGGAGGGGGGGGGGGGGGGTTACGAAGTATTTGATCATGTGAAAAACTTGCGTAATATCGTTTTTTAAATCATTTTCTTGAAAGAGAAAGGCCTGGCTGTACAATATTTCTTCCTTTCCGCTGAGAGCTAAGGAGGGGGTGGGAGACTGGGGGGAAGCGGCCACTGGCCCTTAACCCCGGGTACAGGCGCTTTTGAGTCAATGCAATATAGCGTTTTAATTACCAATAAATTCTGTACCTGCAGAATCAACATTATTTTCCAAATAACTTTGAAACATAGTCCATTCATATTAATGTGTCCACCTACTATATTCGAACGTCGAAGTGCAATAACCACTCACAGCCAGATTGCCTGGGCTAGCTAGCAGTGCCTAGTTTCGGAAGAATAGACCCGCATCTGTTGAGCAACTGGCCGCCCAGGTGAATCAAGGGACAACCAACAGTGTCTCCTCAACGATCGTTCAGAAAACGTTGCTACGTGTGGGCTTCCGCAGCAGGCGCATTGTCCATTCTCCTACGTTCTTTGGCGATGAAAACTGGAATTTGCACGTCAGTACCATAACTGACTGTCCACTGAGTGGCGACAGATGCCCTTTTCGGATGAATCACGTTTTCTGCTCCAACGGATAGGTGGCCTTTTGCGTGTACGACATGAACATCTGGAGGCAAACACCCTGCATGCGTTATGGCCTGGAGAATGTTTTCGTGGCATTCCCTGGGTGATCTCGTCATTATTGAAGGCACGAGTATGCATCTATCCCTGGGGACCAAGTCCAGCCCTACACGTAGTTTGTTTCTCCTCTTTACTATGGCGTCTACTAGCAGGATAACGCAACAGGTCACACAGCTGGCAGTGGGTGCGCTTGGTTGGAAGAGCACCACGCTGAGTTTACTGTACTCCCCAGGCCACCAAACTCTCCGGATTTAAACACAATCGAAAATCTGGGGAATAACTTCGACCGGTCTGTTTGCGACATGGATCCTCGGGCGAGAAACCTGGTACAGCTGGGTACGGCGCTGGAGTCGGCATGGCTCCACAACCCTGTCGGTAGCTTCCAGCATGTCTCGTCCTGCGCGTCTCGCAGCGGTCCGGCCGAAGGTGGTTATTCAGATCTTTGACAGGCAGCCATATAATACTACTGGACAATGTACATTATACAGCACTTAAGAAGCTCCGGGGCGGTTGGAAATTCCCTATCTCAAATAATGTCAAATTTATTCATATACATCGGAAAAAACGAACACCTATATCTTCCTTACGATCTCTGTTTTACAGTATTTTATTATGATAAGCGTTCCTTCCTGTGTAGGTCGGCGTCAACAAAATATTTTCGCTTTCGGGAGAGAAAGTTGATGACTGAAATTTCGCGAGAAGATTCCGCCGCAACAAAGAACGACTTTGTACTAATGGTGTCCATCCCAAATCCTGTATCATGTCTGTGACACTCTCTCCCCTATTTCGTGATAATACAAAATGTGCTTCTCTTCTTTGAATTTTCTCGATGTACTCTGTTAATCCTATTTGGTAAGAATCCCAGGCCGCGCAGCTGTACTACTAAAGCGCAGTGTCGGCAGTCTCTTTAGTAGATCTGTTACATTTTCTAAGTGTTCTGACAATAAAACACAGTCTTTGGTTTGCCTTACCTTATAAATTGCTTTGGAACTTGGTTTGATATTCTGACGAGTTTACTAGTCGATAAACGACAGCGTCATCTGCAAGCAACCTAAGACGGCTGCTCACATTGTCTCCCAAATCGTTTATATAGGTAAGGAACAGCAAAACGCCTATAACACTACCTTGGGGAACGCCAGAAATCACTTGTCTTTTACTCGATGACTTTCCGTCAGCTACTATGAACTGTGGCCTCTCTGACAGGAAATCAGAAATCCAGTCGCATAACTGAGACGATATTCCATAAGCACGCAATTTCATTACAAATGGTTCAAATGGCTCTGAGCACTATGGGACTTAACATTGGAGGTCATCAGTCCCCTAGAACTTAGAACTACTTAAACCTAACTAACCTAGGGACATCACACACATGCATGCCCCAGGCAGGATTCGAAACTGCGACCGTAGCGGTCGCGCGGTTCCAGACTGAAGCGCCTAGAACCGCTCGGCCACTCCTCCCGACAATTTCATTACAAGCCGCTTGCGTGGTGCAGTGTCAAAAGCCTTCCGGAAATCCAGAAATACGGAATCAATTTGAAATTCCTTGCCAATAGCACTCAACACTTCGTGCGTGTAAAAACGTAGTTGTGTTTGAGAATAACGATGTTTTCTAAATTGTATTGACTGGCTGTCAATAGACCGCTCTCTTAGAGGTAATTCATAATGTTCGAACACAATGTATGTTCTAAAATCCTGCTGCATATCGACGTAATAATGATATGGGCCTGTAATTTAGTGGATTACTTCTGCTACCTTTCCTTAATATTGATGTGAGCTGAGCAACTTTCCAATCTTTGGGTGTGGATCTTTCGCCTAGCGAACTGTTGTATATGATTGTTAAATATGGAGCTATTGCATCAGTATACTTGAAAGAAACCTAATAGGTATACAGTCTGGACCAGATGACTTGTTTTTATTAGGTGATTTAAGCTGCTTCACTACTCTGAGGATATCTACGTCTAAGTTACTCGTGTTGGCAGCTGCTATAAAGGTATCTTTTCTCAGAATCAATTGGTCATAAAAATTTGAAAAAAAATGTGAACTGTTAGTTACACATTTCTGATCACTTTAACAGAGGGATTTACAAAAGCACTGATTAGTTTGAGATAATCATTATTTTTGTAAAAAGTTAACTAAAAACAAAAAAACCGTCTGCGCTTTCCTATGTACGTAAGGCTCTAACTTCTTTAAAATTTACAGTATAAGGAAACCCCTGTGTTTCAATACACAATACTCCAATGAGTCTATCTTGTGGTTTTGAGCATTCTGGCAAGTAGAAGCTGAGAAAAAGGTACACTTCATTCTTAAAAATGCAACCTACCGGAGAAGATGCAGTGCATCTCAGCTCCATTTGATGTGTTGTCTGCATCCTTTTCCATTTCATCTTGCAATATCCATTTTACTGCTTGTCTGCGGTGTTTTGCCATTTTTTCAAGGCCTTTAACTGCTCTCTATGATGCCATAAGCCTTTCTTTACCTAAATTAAACAGTTGTCTCACTGTGAAAAACCAACTGTTAGTAGTAATATTTTCAGGGTTTCAAATCTTGTAATATTTCCTTTATTGGACGTTGTCACTGCATCAAAGACATAAAAATGCAGTGTACCAATTGCGATAAACACTGTCTTCGGAATTATGGTCAAGATTATGTTGTTGATAGACTTGTTAGGATCTGGTGTGCGGCCATGAAGACATTTCTTCAATAGACTTACATCAGACAAATCTCTGGAAGTTTGTTTCAAGAGCGTCTCGTCTGTTGTATTTGCAACATGAATCACTTTCTGGAGGGCATTGGCCATGAGTGGGTTTATCGTCTGTCCATACAGATTATCTCCATATCTCCTACACCAGTAAAATTGTGCCTGACGGCCATGTCATAGTAATTTCGAATGTTATCTATTACAGATTCTGTGAGTCTGTTCTTACCGTCTAATCCTTTGCCATCTTCCAATTTCTGGCCCTGATAGGCAATTTTCAGTCGTCGCAGCCTCGAACCCATTCACATTTGTACATGACCTATGCACGCCTGCTTAGTCATAGTTACATTCTCTCCATATGGCTTCTCTTCCTCAACTGCTTTGAAAACTTTTGAATTCCTATTTCCTAAACAATTTCCCTCGGAGGCGGAGAATTCTGAGATCCGATTTCAGCCTAAGAACTGTTTAAATGAAAGAATAAACCAGAAAGAAGATGTTATATAAATAATTGGAAACGGGAATTTCCGTCGATTATGATCAATGTGATCAATGAAAAACACAAAAATTGAAAATTTCGAGATTTCAACGTGTCCGGAGCCCCTAAAATGTATAGAACACGAAAAAAATGGTGCACGAAACATGGTCTCATGTCTAGCAACGCCAAAACCTGTAGAAAATGGCGGGAACTGCTTACAGCAGTCTCTGGTGTGCATTCCTTCATGTGACCGTAAGCTAGTCACTAGGCTGAAATACCAACCAAAAAAAGTCGTGTGTTGTTAGGTATGCTATCCTCTTGGTACAACACACTTTCCTAACCTCCGCCCTGCACTATACGGTGGTTTGCGGGGTATGTACAAGAGACGTTGAATGATTAATGCAACTTTTTTTTTTTAAACCAGGTTGATTTTATTCAGGGTGCCATACACCTTAGAGTAAAGTGAGGCAAGATTGCGCACTTAAGGTTTAAATAGCGATATACTTCAAGAAACGGCACAAATTACAATTAAATTTTATCTGAAAAATGGTTCAAATGGCTCTGAGCACTATGGGACTTAACATCTGTGGTCATCAGTCCCCTAGAACTTACAACTACTTAAACCTAACTAACTTAAGGACATCACACACATGCATACCCGAGGCAGGATTCGAACCTGCGACCGTAGAAGTAGCGCGGTTCCGGACTGAAGCGCCTAGAACCGCTCGGCCACCGCGGCCGGCTGCACTTCATCTGAATTTTGCCTGTTATATGGCAGAGTCCGAAAGTCATAGAAACAATTTAAATTGTAATTCGCACTTCGTAAAAAAAGTAATGCAAATGCGTAGTCTTACCCGACCGTGGGGTAACAGTGCGTTTCTAGTGGGGTAAAATAGGCATTATTATCAAATGAGAAAAATGTATGTGTCATTTAGTTCTTCGCCTTTTATTTAATTTATAGCGTACATAAACGTAATATACCTTGTTTCTCAGCATATAACAGTTACTGTTGCTACAATATTTTACCTAATGAACAAATCTGGGCCTGCCATCAAAAACATGCAAAAATATTCCTATCGGACGAAAATATTTTTAAAAGAGATCACAAATGAAGTGCCCAGAACCTTCATAACAAGAGCAGGATTCATGCCACCACTCCTCGCATTTGAGACATCGAATCCAGTCTCTGTTGGTGGATTACTGGATTTTCAGTACAGCCTGGACAGTGAAAGGTTTGTGAATTTTCCCTTGACTTATTTTAGTTTTGCTTTGCTTTCTTTTTGTCTGCCTGATCAGAACCAAACAGTTTCCTCTTTGGTTTCCTTATTTCTTGTTCTGTTGATTGGGATTCCAGTTGCCTCTTGAATGGAGTCCCAGATGCTATTTCTGACTTCTTTCCTTTCTTCTGTCTTTTTTGGCAATCTTTTCTTCTTGACAAAGGAATTATTTCTCTTGGAGAAACGTAGGTAATTGGTTCTTGTTGTGGTTCATTTGTAGATGTCTCTGAACTTCGGCTCTGGAGAGATCCAGTTTCAACTGTGGATGCATCATTAAATTTTTCAGTCTGGTCTGTAACAGTCGAAGGCAGGAAATCTTCCTCGGTGAATATGTGAAGATCGATTGGATAAATGCCACATATCTTGAGCGCCTTTGTTGCCTTATTCATTGTGGCCGTCCTTTGATACGCGTTTACATACAATCCAGCCGTACATTCTTGCGTAATTACATATCCAGGGTGGTTACTGAGCCACTGCTCGCATTTCTGTGAATAAAAGTCCTTCAGTGGCTTGAAAAAGCAGCGATCCAGTGGCTGCATTTTGTGGCTGCTGTGTGGAGGAATGGCCAGCACGTGAATGTTATGGTCCATGCAGTGAAGAACGGCGTTCAGACTCAAATGTGACAAGTGATTGTCCAAAATTAACAAGACTGGATTATCTTCTGCTGGCTGTGTATGTTTTTCAAAATGTTGTAGCCACGTGAGATACAAATCTGAGTTGATGTATCCAGTGTCCGAACACATCATTAGTGACCTAGGAGGGGCATCGTTATTCAAATTCTGCTTCACCCTTTTCCGAGGAAATATTATTCCTGGAGGGATGTAACTCCCCCCAGCTCCATAAATCTTACAACCTTTATCAGCTGACCTCTTTCTGCAGATGCTGCTTTGCCTATGTACTTCTTGCCGCATGTTGCAATCACTTTCGGAATTTTGTTAGGAACAGTTGTTATTCCTGACTCATCCATGTTATATATGTGATGTGGTTCAAATTTATATCTCTCCATCAGCGACGAAAGGTTATCAAAGAAGATGCTCGTTTACTGTTTGTTGAACCCCATCACACGTCCGAGACTAGTTTCCTGTGGGATCCGAAGGCTAAGATTTCATCTCTGCAGGAAATCATAAGCCCAGTCCTTTCCGGCCATCTTAGTGTTTTTGTCAAATTTTGTTTTTCTGTTATTCCTCTAAGAGTAGTCATGAACTAATATTCTGAAATCTTTCAGAGTCATACTATAATAACATTTGTCCAAAGATGTGCAGTGCTCGGGGCGAGTTCCAGTTCCTGTTTATCTTTAAAAGTTCTTCCGAATCTTCCCAGTTTGTTTACCCCAAAACCCTGAAAAAAGTGGGGGTGGGAGTATTAATTTTAAGATTATCCCTAGTAGGCAAAAATTTCCAAAATAAAAAATATAGAGATAAAAGTATACTTGCAAGGGCCTCATACCTCTTTAAGGCAACTTCTGAGGGCAGCTTCACTTATTCCAAGCTCCCTCGCTATTTGTCGTTTAGACTTGCTCTTTTGCAGCTTCCAGCATTTATGGAGTGCATGGTTTCCGTTCGGTTTTCCTTTTATAGACGCTAAAATATAAAAAAGGATTCTTAGAGGACTACTGTCGATGTATAGTATCCACCTCAAAGTTCATAAATATTTCTAGATCTATGAAAAAGCTGATAATTATAAAGCATGGGGTAGAATTACGCACTGCGCAGTTTTGCTCCAACTGCAACGCGTAAACCTGCCCCGCACTACGACACTGCAGCTTTTGACAGCACGTGGAAACGCTTTGTGGGAATATAGATGTGTTAATATACCACAAGACTGACAATGCATCGTAGTACACAATGGAATAAAGTTAAAATTGATAATCCCATTATTGCCTGAGTTACAGCTTATTTCTGGAACATGAAATGTTATACGAAAATATCGTAAAACAGTTCTTACCGCATTGCGCAGCCGTTAACACCAGGACAACGATCAAACTACGGCAGTAAAGGGTCAGCCACAGAGGCTATTTCGTGCTGTGCAGAGTAGCCAACTGCTGCACTACTGAAACTGAGATACAAGCCTTGCGCAGTCTTACCCGCCGCGCAATCTTACCCCACTCTACTCAATTATTCCACACTCTTCAACTTCAAAACTCTTTTTTTTTTTCAACACAATCTCTGGCCAATGCGACGGTCTTACGCCACCTTATTGGGAGGGCCTGTATACCGCATGGTACCACTTTACAGGTCGACGTCGGAGCCAAAGTCCTGCTGCATCAGTAACCTCCCAACCTCCGCGACATCCACGTACTACTTCCCATGGAGCGCATCCTCCTTTGCGCCAAATAGATGGAAGTAGGAAGGTGCGAGATCCGGACAGGGAGCGCAGACTTGTGTGAGGCCTTATCTTGTCATGGAGAAGGAGAAGTTCGTTCGCATTTTTGTGGCGACGACCACACTCAAGTCGTTTCTTAAATTTCGTGAGGGTAGCATACTACACTTTACAGAAGATCGTGGCGCCATGAGGGCGGATATCAAACAGAATAAACCCTTTACAGTCGTAGAAGACCGTCGCCATGATTTTACCGGCTGAGGGTAGGGATTTGAACTTTTTCTTCGGAGGAGAGGTAGTGTAGTGCCACTCCACTTACTGCCACTTTGTTTCCGTTCGAAGAGAAGAATCCGCTTTTCATCGCCTGCGACGATATTCGACAAAGAAAAAAAAAATCACAATCGGCTCCGTAAAGTGCAAGCATTTCAGCACAGTTGTTGCTCTGTATGATCTTCTATGAGAAGATGAGGAACCCAGCAGGCGCACACCTTTGCGAACCCCAATTGGTGGAAGAGTGTGTCAGTACTAACAACAGAGACGTCCAGCTGAGCAACGAAGTACTTGATTGTGATACGTCGTTCACCTCGAATGAGAGTGTCCTCACGTTCCAACATCGCAGGAGTCACAGATGCATGCGGCACGGGGGATCGAACAGGTTTGGACGACCATGTTGCGATGACGACCGTGCGTTTGTTCACTGCCAGGTATCCGTAAACATTCTGCAAGCGGCTATGAATATTTGTAGCCCTCTGTTTTCCCACCAAAAGAAACTCAAAGGAAGCTCTATGCTTGGAACGCAATATTTTGAAGGCCATGTACAGCGCCGCAGCCTGTTGAAACTTCGTGAAACTATAGTGGCTAAAGGGGGAATATTCCACTATGGGCGATAACAAATTCCGCTTTCTTTTAAACGAAGGTGGCCGAGAAAAAGATATGTTGCATTAATTATTGAAACGTCGAGGTAGTTTGTAGGTCTAGTCGTATTTCCACTACTCGCCATTAAAATTGCTACACCACGAAGATGACGTTCTACAGACGCGAAATTTAACAGACAGGAAGACGGTGCTGTGATATGCAAATGACTAGCTTTTCAGAGCATTCACACAAGGTTGGCACCGGTGGCGACACCTATAACGTGCTCTCATGAGGAAAGTTTCCAACCGATTTCTCATACACAAACAGCGGTTGACCGGCGTTGTCTCGTGAAACGTTGTTGTGTGCCTCGTGTAAGGAGGAGAAATGCGTACCATCACGTTTCCGACTCTGATAAAGGTCGGATTGTAACCTATCGCGATTGCGGTTTATCGTATCGCGACATTGCTGCTGGCGTTGGTCGAGATCCAATGACTATTAGCAGAATATGGAATCGGTGGGTTCATGAGGGTATACGGAATGCCGTGCTGGATCCCAACGTCCTCGTATCACAAACAGTCGAGGTGACAGGCATCTTATCCGCATGGTTGTAACGGATCGTGCAGCCACGTCTCGACCCCTGAATCAACAGATGGGGACGTTAGCAAGACAACAACCATCTGCACGGACAGTTCGTCGACGTTTGCAGCAGCATGGACTATCAGCTCCGAAAGCGTGGCTGAGGGTACCCTTGACGCTACATCACAGACAGGAGCACCTGCGATGGTGTACTCAACGACGAACCTCGGCGCACGAATTGCAAAACGTCATTTTTTCGGATGAATCCAAGTTCTGTTTACAGCATCATGATGGCCGCATCCGTGTTTGGCGACATGGCGGTGAACGCACATTGGAAGCGTGTATTCGTCATCGGCATACTGGCGTATCACACGGCGTGACTATATGGGGTGCCATTGGTTACACGTCTCGATCACCTCTTGTTCTCACTGACGGCACTTTGAACAGAGGACGTTACATTTCAGATGTGTTACGACCCGTGGGTCTACCCTTCATTCGATCCATGCGACCCTACATTTCAGCAGGATAATGCACGACCGCATGTTGCAGGTCCTGTACGGGCCTTTCTGGATACAGAAATAGTTCGACTGCTGCCCTGGCCAGCACATTCTCCAGATCTCTCACCAATTGGAAACGTCTGGTCAATGGTGGCCGAGCAACTGGCTCGTCATAATACGCCTATCACTACTCTTGATGAACTGTGGTATCGTGCTGAAGCTGCATGGGCAGCTGTACCTGTACACGCCATCCAAGCTCTGTTTGACTCAATGCCCAGGCGTATCAAGGCCGTTATTACGGCCAGAGGTTGTTGTTCTGGGTACTGATTTCTCAGGATCTATGCACCCAAACTGCGTGAAAATGTAATCACATGTCAGTTCGAGTATAATATATTTGTCCAATGAATACCCGTTTATCATCTGCATTTCTTCTTGGTATAGCAATTTTAATGGCCAGTAGTGTCCTATTGAGTTTAGCGTCACTGTAGATGCGCGTGTAGACGCGGCTTAACATTTGCTGCGAGAAGATGAGAGTGCGCAGCTGGTGCTTCCTGCAGATAAGGATGCTGACCGAGGCAGCCTTCGGCCGGGCGCGCCTCGCCAGAAGTCGCACGCCATGTGGAGGAGGAGCAGCGCAGCCCCGGTGCTGGTGCTGGTGCTGGCGGCGTGGGCGGTGCTGCGTGCCGCGGCTGCTCAGCCGGGAGAGCAGCTGGTGCGGCGCAAGAGGATCGTCGGCGGAGACCCCGCCCCGCAGCCGCCCGCCGACGACCCGGCGGTCGTCATCTACCGCGGCGACGAGCAGGCCACGCTGCGGGGCGTGCGCGAGGGCCCCTACTACGCCTTCAGGGGCATCCGCTTCGCCGAGCCCCCCGTCGGCAGGTTCAGGCTTCAGGTGAGGAGCCACCTTTCGATTTGCTACATCTACATTTATACTCCGCAAGCCACCCAACGGTGTGTGGCGGAGGGCACTTTACGTGCCACTGTCATTACCTCCCTTCCCTGTTCCAGTCGCGTACGGTTCGCGGGAAGAACGACTGCCGGAAAGCCTCCGTGCGCGCTCGAACCTCTCTAATTTTACATTCGTGATCTCCTCGGGAGGTATAAGTAGGGGGAAGCAATATATTCGATACCTCATCCAGAAACGCACCCTCTCGAAACGTGGACAGCAAGCTACACCGCGGTGCAGAGCGCCTCTCTTGCAGAGTCTGCCACTTGAGTTTGCTAAACATCTCCGTAACGCTATCACGCTTACCAAATAACCCTGTGACGAAACGCGCCGCTCTTCTTTGGATCTTCTCTAGCTCCTCCGTCAACCCGATCTGGTACGGATCCCACACTGATGAGCAATGCTCAAGTATAGGTCGAACGAGTGTTTTGTAAGCCACCTCCTTTGTTGATGGACTACATTTTTTGAGGACTCCCCCAATGAATCTCAATCTGGTACCGGCCTTACCAACAATTAATTTTATATGATCATACCACTTCAAACCGTTCCGCACGCACACTCCCAGATATTTTACAGAAGTAACTGCTCCCAGTATTTGTTCCGCTATCGCAGCTCGTGGTCTCGCGGTAGCGTTCTCGCTTCCCGAGCACGGGGTCCCGGGTTCGATTCCCGGCGGGGTCAGGGATTTTTCACCTGCCTCGTGATGACTGGGTGTTTGTGTCGTCTTCATCATCATCATCAATCATCCCCATTACGGTCGGAGGAAGGCAATGGCAAACCACCTCCACTAGGACCTTGCCTAGTATGGCGGCGCGGGTCTCCCGCGTCGCTCCCCTACGCTCGGTAAACGGAGTATGGGACTCATCATCATCATCATCATCATCATATAATCATACAATAAAGGATCCTTCTTTCTATGTATTCGCAATACATTACATTTGTCTATGTTAAGGGTCAGTTGCCACCCCCTGCACCAAGTGCCTATCCGCTGCAGACCTTCCTGCTTTTCACTACAATTTTCTTATGTTGCAACTTCTCTGTATACTACAGCATCATCCGCGAAAAGCCGCATGGAACTTACGACACTATCTACTAATTCATTTATATATATTGTGAAAAGCAAAGGTCCCATAACACTCCCCTGTGGCACGCCAGAGGTTACTTTAACGTCTGTAGACGTCTCTCCACTGAGAGGCTTTGTGGTTAACAGACGAGCCTCGCTGGTTTCGAAGAGAAGTTTCAGTTAGTCTACAATTTTTTCGAAATTTATGGGGAGCCCTGTTTGTTTTAGAAGAGCAACCCTGCCTGTTTTATGACGCTATACTATATTGCAGTACCCGTGTTGTTCTAACGTACTTTTCAATGTCCCTCAAACATGCGTGCATGTCGAAAGGCACAGGACCTGCAGCGATCGACACCCATATGAAATACGAGAATCGTATTCACTTTTGTCAATATTGCTAAACTTGGTGTGCACCATGCGTGCATGCCTGAAGGGCTTTTCAAATGAAATCAGAGCAATACAGACGTTCCAGTATAGTATTTGAAATCTGATAACAGAAACCAGATAGCAGTTATAAGAGTCGAGGGGCATGAAAAGGAAGCAGTGGTTGGGAAGGGAGTGACACAGGGTTGTAGCCTATCTCCGATGTTATTCAATCTGTTTATTGAGCAAGCCGTAAAGGAAAAAAAAAAAAAAATTCGGAGTAGGTATTAAAGTCCATGTAGAAGAAATAAAAACTTTGAGGTTCGCCGATGACATTGTAATTGTCAGAGACAGCAAAGGACTTGGAAGAGCAGTTGAACGGAATGGACAGTGTCTTGAAAGGAGGATATAAGATGAACATCAACAAAAGCAAAACGAGCATAATAGAAAATATGTTCAAATGTGTGTGAATTCTTATGGGACTTAACTGCTAAGGTTATCAGTCCCTAAGCTTACACACTACTTAACTTAAATTATCCTAAGGACAAACACACACACCCATGCCCGAGGGAGGACTCGAACCTCCGCCGGGACCAACCGAACAGTCCACGACTGCAGCGCCCCAGACCGCTCGACTAATCCCGCGCGGCGAGGATAATAGAATGTAGTCGAATTAAGTAGGGTGATGCTGAGGGAATTAGATTAGGAAATGAGACACTTAAAGTAGTAAAGTAGTTTTGCTATATGGGGAGCAAAATAACTGATCATGGTCGAAATAGAGAGGACATAAAATGTAGACTGGCAATGGCAAGGAAAGCGTTTCTGAAGAAGAGAACTTTGTTAACACCAAGTATAGATTTAAGTGTCAGGAAGTCGTTTCTGAAAGTATTTGTATGGAGTGTAGCCATGTATGGAAGGGAAATATGGACAATAAATAGTTTAGACAAGAATATATTAGAAGCTTTCGAAATGTGGTGCTACAGAAGAACGCTGAAGATTAGATGGGTAGATCAGATAAATCATGAGGAGGTATTGAAAATAACTCGGGAGAAGAGGAGTTTGTGGCACAACTTGACAAGAAGAAGGGACCGGTTAGTAGGACATGTTCTGAGGCATCAAGGGATCACAAATTTAGCATTGGAGGGCAGCGTGGAATGTAGAAATCGTAGAGGGAGACCGAGAGATGAATACACTAAGCAGATTCAGAAGGATGTAGCTTGCAGTAAGTACTCGGACATGAACAAGCTTGCACAGGATAGAGTAGCATGAAGACCACAACAACAGCTGCGCTTCGACTTTAATCATACATTTTTTTCCAGTACCGAGCTCACAATATTTATGCGAGTGTAGGGGGTAGACGAGAGGGGGTGGTCTATGGAAGTTTGGGTCTGTCTGGGGAGCGTGCTCGGGTGGTCAGGATGGTCAAGACGACCGCTCGCGTCAAGCAGAAGTTCCGGGTTCGAGTCCCGAACCGTGGACAAATTTTCATTGTCATCAATGCACAGTGCAGCCAAAGTTCAGCTATATTCGAAGGTGCGAATATGATTCTCGTATGTTGTACAAGCGGCAGTAAATTGAAAACCGAACACCCACCACAACAGGACCATGGAGTGGATCCATTCAAAAGTAACTGGAACGTGCTTAATACATTGACTTCACTTGGAAACGAGGCGATCAATTCCTGTGTCATAGAACGTGGTCGCCCGCTGACGCATCCACAACCGCACTCACTCCTGCACTTTCTCGTCCAACTGAAACCGAAGTTCACGCATGTATTTCTCTAGGTCGCCACAGACGTGAAAATCAAACGCTGAAAGATCGGGGCTATGCCGCAAATGTTGCAATGTTTCCCAACCAAAGCGTAACCTTCTTCCTATTGGCAGTCTGGGCGTTATCGTACAGTAGGATGATTCCGTCCGACAGCCTGAGTAAATGCAAAGCCAACAGTGGAAGCATTCCACGCCTCCCTCGCAAAAGAAATCCAAAGTTGTTCACATAAGTTTCGTTAAGGTCATGGTGACCTCCTTCGCTGGCTGAAGGGGCACTGTGCTCGTCGAATTTCTCTATCGCGGAACCAGAATCAATGTGCACCACTGTGAAGACAATCTGCAGAAATTGCATGATCAGTATTAGAGGACGAATCTCGTTTGCTTCAGAAAATGAGTATCTTCGTTTCAGAGGTTGAGTCTTGTTTGTTTTTGAAAAAGTGACTTGTTTGTTACACAAAAGCGACTTGGTTACGCGCTGGTTTAGGGGAAGTCGAGAAACAACCTCAAATTGGCCTACAAAACCCACTGAAACTACAGCGCAAACGCTCCGCGCGAGATACGAGTATTTAATACACTCCTGGAAATGGAAAAAAGAACACATTGACACCGGTGTGTCAGACCCACCATACTTGCTCCGGATACTGCGAGAGGGCTGTACAAGCAATGATCACACGCACGGCACAGCGGACACACCAGGAACCGCGGTGTTGGCCGTCGAATGGCGCTAGCTGCGCAGCATTTGTGCACCGCCGCCCTCAGTGTCAGCCAGTTTGCCGTGGCATACGGAGCTCCATCGCAGTCTTTAACACTGGTAGCATGCCGTGACAGCGTGGACGTGAACCATATGTGCAGTTGACGGACTTTGAGCGAGGGCGTATAGCGGGCATGCGGGAGGCCGGGTGGACGTACCGCCGAATTGCTCAACACGTGGGGCGTGAGGTCTCCACAGTACATCGATGTTGTCGCCAGTGGTCGGCGGAAGGTGCACGTGCCCGTCGACCTGGGATCGGACCGCAGAGACGCACGGATGCACGCCAAGACCGTAGGATCCTACGCAGTGGCGTAGGGGACCGCACCGCCACTTCCCAGCAAATTAGGGACACTGTTGCTCCTGGGGTATCGGCGAGGACCATTCGCAACCGTCTTCATGAAGCTGGGCTACGGTCCCGCACACCGTTAGGCCGTCTTCCGCTCTCGCCCCAACATCGTGCAGCCCGCCTCCAGTGGTGTCGCGACAGGCGTGAATGGAGGGACGGATGGAGACGTGTCGTCTTCAGCGATGAGAGTCGCTTCTGCCTTGGTGCCAATGATGGTCGTATGCGTGTTTGGCGCCGTGCAGGTGAGCGCCACAATCAGGACTGCATACGACCAAGGCACACAGGGCCAACACCCGGCATCATGGTGTGGGGAGCGATCTCCTACACTGGCCGTACACCTCTGGTGATCATCGAGGGGACACTGAATAGTGCACGGTACATCCAAACCGTCATCGAACCCATCGTTCTACCATTCCTAGACCGGCAAGGGAACTTGCTGTTCCAACAGGATAATGCACGTCCGCATGTATCCCGTGCCACCCAACGTGCTCTAGAAGGTGTAAGTCAACTACCCTGGCCAGCAAGATGTCCGGATCTGTCCCCCATTGAGCATGTTTGGGACTGGATGAAGCGTCGTCTCACGCGGTCTGCACGTCCAGCACGAACGCTGGTCCAACTGAGGCGCCAGGTGGAAATGGCATGGCAAGCCGTTCCACAGGACTACATCCAGCATCTCTACGATCGTCTCCATGGGAGAATAGCAGCCTCCATTGCTGCGAAAGGTGGATGTACACTGTACTAGTGCCGAAATTGTGCATGCTCTGTTGCCTGTGTCTATGTGCCTGTGGTTCTGTCAGTGTGATCGTGTGATGTATCTGACCCCAGGAATGTGTCAATAAAGTTTCCCCTTCCTGGGACAATGAATTCACGGTGTTCTTATTTCAATTTCCAGGAGTGTATTTTCTCGCTTTCCTATGCTACTGGCTGTCGTTAACGTTAGTAGGATAATCAAATGAACAGACTTTTGAACAAGCTTTGCAAAAACTCATCACTTTTCCGATTCGGTCTGAACTTCTATCTCACAGGTATTGTTATCTTGTAGTAAGGACAGATTGCACCCGAAATCTCGTGCGATGCACTTGTCGCTGTAGCTCCAGCGGCTTTTGTGTGCCAATTTAAGATTTTTTCCTGGCGTGATAGATCACAACTCTCTTATATCAAATTGTTAGTCATGACTTCCCCTACACCACGAATCAAATACTGCGTTTTATTGACAAATAACTTAGAAGATGCTACACATCTTCTAAAGAGATCATATACACTAAACTTGTCCGTTCTCTTCTGAGATCCTTATGAGACAGGATTGACGGAGAACATCAACAAAATTCAAAGAAGAGCAGATCGTTATGTATTATCCCGAAATAGGAGGTAGAATGATAGGCGACTTGGATCTCCAGCGAAAAAGAAATTCAAGAGTCAGCCCTCTGCAGGAAAGGTGATACCCACAGTATTTTAGTTCACACAAGGGCCAATTCTGGATTATTCCCGGAAAACAAGTCAACAGCAAACAATCAATGTTACAGTTATATGCTTTGCAACGAGCAAAAGCCAGCAATTTGAGACTATCTGTGAAGTCTTTTGCCAAACTCCGTTACTTTTTTTGCACGTCCACATGTTACAGCCCATTCTCGATCTGAATTTTGGAAAATTTTCTGCATATTTTCTTGGTGAAGGAATTTAGAAAATCCGTGTTGTGTAACTAGCTTTAGCAGAGCTGTCATCGGTAACATTACCATCGCTAACGCGGAGAAGGTGCCGATCGTATCTTGCCATTGTTGTACTTTAAATACGACCAGAATCTCTTTACATATCTCCCACATTTGGAGACAGAGTTTCATTGTGGAAACTTTTAAAACCATCTTGCATTGAAGTCCGCACTAAGTTTCGAACTTCTGTAAAACATCCCCAATATTGGAGATTTTGTGTTCGTTTAATCTGGCATGCTGTTTTCGTTGCTTCTGTGACAGTGTCCTGACCTGTTTTTACACCATGGGGGATCTGCTAGGTACGTATTTTGTTAATTTACTTGGTATGATTCTTTCTGTTGCCGTCAATATTATTTCTTTGAGTTTAAGGTACATCTGATCTAAGCTTACAAAAGTTTGGCAGGAATGGAGACTGTCTCTTAGGTAGTCATAAAGCGAATTTTTACCTACTTTTTTAAACAGATAGATTCTGCGTTTCTTTTTGATGGATTTGGGCGTTACGGTGTCCAGTCTCGGTACAAAGATTTAGTGATCACTAATCCTTGTATCTGTTATGGAGTTTTCCATTTGCTCAGGATTGTTTGTTGCCAAAACGTTAAATATGTTATCGCAACCATTTACACTTCATATGTACTCCTGAATTAATTACTCAAAATAATACGTTTAGTACAATTTCGGACAATGTTTTATGCCTACCAGCAATCTTATTTTCATCAACATTTCGAAAGTAGATTGTAGCTCCTCCAACTACAACTGTACGATTCGGGTACCTATTCGAAATTAGACTTAAATATTCCTGGCACCCTTCAGCAACTATATTATCTTAGTCAGAGGGTTGTTAAAAGGAACCAATTAATAACTCATTCCGGTCGTCGAATATATCCTCTACCCACACTAGGCCTGTCGTCACTGATACTGCCAACTCCGAACAAAGACTTGGAAAACCCCAGACGTTTGGGTCAGAGTGGATTATTTTTTTCGGACACATACAGCCTGTCGAGAAGTAGGTGGCCAGTTGCCACTGATAAGCAGCTATGATATAAATCACACTTGACAGTAACAGGGATTAATGAAAGGGCAGTATAGAGACATTCATGTTCAAATGTCGATCTTATTTGTAGTAATGAATATAAAATTGTTTTCAATATGAAAATTATGTGTATAGGACAGCGTCTAAATGTGCTTGTCGCTGCTTTTTTCTGTATTATCAACCAAGCTACCTACGCATTAGTTCTCATATAGTGTATTTTAACTAGCATGTATTAAAATCTATTTACCTCCAATCAGTCGAATTTCTCCAGATATGAAAAAGGTCTGGGTTTAACCTGGCGAGTTGTAACACCTCACATCCTCTCTCCTTCTCCCCATAGGATGCCCCAAGACACCCTCAAAACTAGGACAAATCCGGGGAGAGCCAAACGTATGGCATACTATCTACTTCAGTTTCACTACGAGATAAACTGCTTCTAATAGCAACAAACACGCCACTGCCAACAATTTAATCTACCCTTTCTGAACATCGTTAGGCACTTGGTAAAAACTTTGATTGGGCTTATCGCTAGTTTTAGTCTGCCTGTAACGATTTCTGATTCAGTGCTGTCTATGAACACTTGGAGTTCTGGTTCTTTCTAAACAAAGCAACGACAGTATACAACTATAATACCAGTGTTTCCTAATTCTAGTCTAGTCTTGTGTTTGAGATGCACCCTTTGAGACTGAACAGTAGTTCTTACACTTCCGCATCACTATCGGATGCGACTGGACGTCCTGCTCTTTTCTCCTAGTTCATGCTTGTTTGGATGATTTTGAATTATTCAGTCCATTGGTAAACATTGCTTAAACATTACCCCCTCCCTTATATGTGGTAAAAGACTCCTGTGGACTTCAGCCCTGGTACACCTTCAGACTAAAGTATCCACCTGGGACTATACTGCTCCGCATACCGGGCCTGTATTGTGGGATGACGTCTCCGCTGGTGGACGCACATATGCAACTCACGTTAACATACCATAACTCACTGAGCTGTTTTCAAGCCCAGTCTCGTACAGCTCAACTGTTTACGTCGTAGCTCCATACAGTGGCCACAGGAGGCGCCAACCTTGCAGTAGAGAGCACTGTAGTCTTGACACCATTATATTATGCAACATCACACACCCATTCAGCGTCACACTGGTATCACTCCACTGGAGAGTATTTAGGCTGCCACCAGACCACGCTGGAAGTAGTACACGCTCCAAGCCTTACATTCACTAACAGCCCGCTGATTGGATTCATCACCCTCGCCATGAACACCTGTTGCGCTCCCAGGTGCCACTCCTCGCCAAACATCATCCCATCAGCGGCAGCTGTCATTGAGCCATCGCCTCCGACATCTGCCAATGCCTATGTCCTGGAAATATCTTCATCCCATCGGCAGCTATTGACGTCGAGACACTGCCTCCAACATCCACCGACACCTCAGAAGCAGAAGCAGTCTTGTCTCACAAGCAGCTGTCATCACCGAGTCATCACCTCCAACACCGGCCAATGTCCGACATCCCAGAAGTACCGTCACCCTCAAGGACATACTCCTCGACCACCCTCTGCATTCTTCTACTCTGTCGCCCACTATGACTCATGTAGGCCACAATCCCCTAAACGTCTAGAAGTAACGTTTCTGTTTGTACTTTAGTAGTGTGGTCATTCGTCTACAAACACTGTATTTCAATTCTGTTCTTACATCGTGTCACTTGTACATTTCATTGGTAGTACGCAGTACCTCTTGGCCATGGAGGGGCACAAAAAAATGGTTACAGAAAGTTTTTCCCGATTGGTGGAAGTGGAGAGTGGCAGAGCCATATTTGCTTTGCAAGAACACGAAATCAACTGATGTAACAACGCTGGAACCTGCCAAAGTCAAGGGAGTGATGCCATCTGTTGGCTGCGAGTACACTAAACTGTACTGCCTATCTAAAGCCAGTTATGATAAAAGCAAAGATACTTATTCAATTACCCTTGTATAATCATGGAGGTAGGTCAAACATAAAAAGAAAGAGACCACTGAACAAAACAATAACAGTGTTTCTGGATGTCAACATGACTTCAGATCACAGCACTCAACAGAAACAGTAGCTTTCAACTTGACAAAAATCTCTGAGTTATTCTTAGCCCTAACAAACGCGTTTTATGTAATTTATTATTCTGTGCTCCTGACAATATTGAGGAATATGGTGTAAGAGGCCTGCCAAATGACTCGATTAAATCATGTTTGGTATATTGCGCTGAGATAACAGAAATAAAGTATGTAGAAGAGAATGACCTCCAGGTTCCGCTTTGGGAACCATGTGTACTAAGCCACGATGATTCAGGGGGCTCAATTTTAGGGTCAGTTCTTTTTTTTTCATATATATATAAACGACTACCCTTTAAACATTAGTGATTCATAGTCATTGCTATAGTGCCACACAAAACAACAAAGTGTGCAAGCCTCCTCATGAAAAACACGACCACATCATAACACCACCACCTCCGAATTTACTGTTGGCACTACACACATTGGCAAATGATGTTCAACAAGCATTCGTCGTATTCACACCCTGCCATCAGATCACCACACTGTGTACCATGATTCGTCACTCCACACAACATTTTTCCACTGTTAAATTGTCCAATGTTTACACTCCCTACACCAAACGAGGCATTGTTTGGCGTTTACTGGCTTGATGTGTGGCTTATGAGCAGCCACTCAACCATGAAATCTAAGTTTTCTCACCTAACTTTCATAGTACTTGCAGTGGATCCTGAGGCAGTTTGGGATTCCAGTATGATGCTCTGGATAGTTGTCTGCCTATTACGCATTAAAACCCTCTTCAACTGTTGGCGGTCTCTATCAGTCAACAGACGAGGTCGGTCTGTACGCTTTTGTGCTGTACGTGTCCCTTCATGTTTCCACTTCACTATCGCATCGGAAACAGTGGATCTAGGGATGTTTAAGAGTGTGGAAATCTCGTGTACAGATGTATGTCACTAGTGGTACCCAGTCACCTGACCACGTTCGAAGTCCGTGAGTTCTGTGGAGCACCCCATTCTGCTCTCTCACGATGTCTGATGACTACTGAGGTCGCTGATATGGAGTACCCGGCAGTAGGTGGCAGCACAATGCACCTAATATGAAAAACGTATGTTTTTGGGGCGTCCGGATACTTTTGATCACATATTGTAGTTATGCACTGTTCATGAATACAATGCTGGACCAAACAATAACATACATGTTAGTCATTGCAACACATTACGCTAAAATAGTGTGTATCATGTAGGAAAAAACTGTACAGCAGGTTACCCAGACATATAAAATCTCCCTCAGAACTACATACCTTTAAAAAATCTGTGACATTGTACCTGCTGCAAAACTGTTTTGCTTCAGTCTCTTGATGCCCATGCATGGAAACATGTAAATCAAACTTTTAACTGTAGAAATAAATTGTAACTATATAATATACCTTCAGCTTTCTAACTATTTATTGTTTAGATCCAATTAGTTATAAAAATGTAAATGATCTGCCAGTCATTTGCAAGTTGTAAAACCAATCAATAAAATAATATTGTGTACAATATACTGCATACAACATGTTTATTGGAAAATACAGGTATACTGACAGGTATAAATAAAATAAGTCAAATGTTCAAGAATATACATCAGTAAATATCCTTTAATTACTATAGTGCACAACTGGAGAAACCAGATAGGGAAGGAAAGTATAGTACTGCATCAAAACACGTACAGTAATCTGCCACTGATCCTGCACACAGGTCTCTTGTGCTCACATTTACAGGGAATGCTGCACAGTGACCACAACATTCCCTTTTGTTTAACATTGGAGTGTGAGCACTGTCCTGTGGCCATCTTCCTTGTTCCTGTGGAAACATACACTCACATTCCCACTCGTCCTCTTTCACCTCCCACACTGAGGATTCCTAAAACTGTGCTGAATATGACCAGGCCGACCACACTAATAACATGTGACTTCAATATTTAAAAATAACTGTCCTTTCCCCAGGCGTGGTTACCACACATTTTACGCCAAAGCTGTTGCAATTGCCACCTACGATGTTACAGGAAATTTCAGCTGGCAAATAAAACAGGAATACATCTAATGCCATCTGCTTTGCCTCTTGGAGAAAGTCTTCATTGGTGTCATCATTATCTGTCATTTTGCAACTATTGATGTTTAATTTCCTAATTCAGTCTCCAAGGACTCTCCCTGTCTCTGCATTGTAGTACTGAGCAGTTCTCTGTAATAGTTAGAGATGTACTTCCTCCTACAGCATTCCAATAGCCCTTCCTGCAAATCCTGGAACAGGCACTCTGCAGTTTCTCATGGTACGTCACATATGCCCTTGTGTCCTCAATTAAATCATAATCAACAACTGATCATAAATCTGTCCCCCTAACTTTGTGGCCATGAGTAAGTTATCCACAAAAGTAAAAACATCCTCTCCTGATTTACCCAAAAAAGGAGTCACCATGCTAGCATCTAGGACTGATAGAAACACACTAGGAGGGGCCTGTTCCCTTCTCTTCTTGTGCAACCTCCCTTGTTGCTATATAGCTCTACATTATCCGCTAGCATTTGAGTGATCTGATCAAGTAAGTACTAAATCGGTCTAGAGCTGATAGCTTCTCACCCAATGCCATCATGCTCGCCGTCTATCATGACCAAAATCCCAAAAGAAATAAATGTAAAATATCACACACTTCAGAGAGGGAAGATACAATAGAGAGAAGGTAGGCAATGAAAACCTCATAACTCCATCTGTCTGTGAAAACTCTTAATTCTAATAACCAGTTACACCATAATCAACAAGAGATTTGAAAGTGCATGGATTTCTAGCTTCACCTGTAAAAATTAACAAAATGGAGTTACGAGATTTTCATTACCTACCATCAAAATGATCTTACAAACCCAAACAATACTTATAATCATCAGTTATCTGCTATATTAGCAGGTCCTTTGCCTCTCTATTTTCTGCGATCCATTGCTTCCTTCTTAAGGCTCCTGTATGTTGTACCGTCCATCATGTCATCCAGTATCTGCAATCTCTTCCTTCCTCGCTTCCTTTTCCCTTCTACATAACCTTCTAAAACTGTTTTTATCAGTCCATCATCCTTTCTTAATATATGCCCAATCCAATTTCGTTTTCTTCCCTTTATTACATCTAGTAACTGTCTTTTCTCTCCCACTCTTCTCAGTACCTCTTCATTTTTTACTCTGTCCATCCAACTTATTCTTTCCATCTTCCGCCATGTCCAGATCTCAGAAGCCTCCAGCCTTTCTCTGTCTTTTTTCCTCATAGTCACGTTTCAGCGCCATATAGAAGAAGACTCCATACAAGACATTTTATGTGTCTCTTTCTGAGTTCTCTGTCCAGACTGCTGCAGAAGATTCTCCTTTTTTTTATAAAACTCCTCTTTTGCCATTGCTATCCATGTTTTAATTTCTGTGGTGCACTTCCAGTCGGTGTCAATCCTGCTTCCAAGATACTTAAAATTTTGCACCTGTTCTAGTATTTCTCCATTCAGCATAATTTTTATTTCCTTATTTCCTCCTAGTGCCAATATTTTTGTTTTATTTGTGTTAATTTTCATTCCATATTTTTTCCGTTAGTTGCAATGGTGTCCACCAAATCCTGTAATCCTTATAGTCAGCACTTAATTTCTTGCTTGTGCAGAACACCAATGTTGAACTGGTGCTGGCATTCTAGCTCCGCATTGATGTTTGACATCCACTGTACTCCACTAACTCTTCTGACACCAAAAGTAGGGGCGTAAGTTCTCTAATGGGTAGGTCAGAAAGTTCCAGTCACATTCAGCTTGGAGACCGTTGTTTCATTTATTTATTTATAACAGTTTACTATAGAAAACTCATTCCTATACCCGCCAGGTCAGGGATGGACGACGAACCCCTGGTGCTTACTGTATGGTGCACAGTCATGATGATGTCTGTGGTCGTTGCAACCAGTGCACCCAGTAGTGAGGTGATGTTGCTTTGCAAACATTCTAGACTGCATCAGGTGCTGGCACAGGAATCTGGCTCTGCTGCACTGGTAGCAAGGCAATAGAAGACCTAGACAGCCATAGTGAATCACAAGACATATATATCTAGGTTGCAAACCCACTGTGCCCAGTGGATCAGCCCTTCAGTGCTGCTGCTTGACCCCCAAGTAAGTGGTTTCATAGGATGGCGAACATAGATATCTGCTCCAGATGGTGGCTGGTGAATGGTGAAGGGCTATGGGGGGTAACCTACTGTACAACTGTCGCCGATTCAGTGTCATGTCCTGGCTGGATTATCTGTATTTATATCCATGAGGGTGGGCTTATTGATAAGCAGACACTCCAGATGTCAAAGACTCTGCTTGCTGCAATGCCACTTAAGTGTCCTGGGTTTCAGCAGTAATGTTGGCGGTTGACCAAACGGTTGTGTCAGTGAAACTTTCTGGCAGATTAAAACTGGTTGCCGGATCGACACTCGAGTTCGGGAACTTTGCCTTTTGCGGGCAAGTACTCTATCAACTGAGCTACCCAAGCATGACTCACGCCCCGTCCTCACAGCTTTACTTCTGCCAGTATCTCGTCGCTACCTTCCAAACTTTACAGTGTAATGATACAGGTGTGGTGCCAAAATGTTGTACTGACTTGTTATGGTAAGCAGTAGGATTATGGCCAGAAGTGCTTGAAAAGCTCTGTGCTGCTACACTAGTAGATAGATAATTGGATAAATTACATGTATCTTCCCATAGGCACCAGGAAGACAAGGATAGACAGTGGGGGAATTAATGGTCTGGGGGTAGTGCATTGAACTACGAGTCAGAACGTCTTGGGCCCGAGTTAGAACACAGCCACTGCTTAAATTTTGAATAAATAGTCATCAGCAATGGTGATTGAAGACTTCCAGCATGAGAAGTCGCCCTTGTTCTTCCGACAGTCTTCTCAAATAGGGCACAGGAGTAGACAGTGGTTCAGGGACTCTCTTGCCCTTAGGGCGGGAAACTGCCCTTAAAAAGTGGAAGAATCAGCAATGATCTAAGCCATGAGGGTGCAAAAGCCAATCCATTAAAGACACACAATGTGTATCCACAGTACATGTGACCTGTAATTGAAAAAGTGTCATGATGATCTCCCCAATGGCAAAGGATTCCAGATTAGTCTCGCACCCATATCTCCAAGAGGAAGGTTACCATGAGAAAAAGGTAGAATACCACCAATGAGATAACGTGCTACAAGTCAGAGCATGGAATGTCAAAGGTTTGAACATAGTAGGAAAGTCAGAAAACCTGAAAAGAGAAATGCAAAGGCTCAGTTGTATAACAGGGGTAGGATTCATTTTCAATATGAAAGTAGGGCAGAGAGTGAGCTACATACTGTGAACAGTTCAGTGATAGGGTCATTCTCATAAGAGTCAGCAACAAACCATTGTCAATAATGATAGCTTAGGTATACATGCCAATGTTGCAAGCATCAGATGAAGAGATAGAGTTATTATATGAGGATACTGAATGGGTAATACAGTATGTAATGAGAGATGAAAATCCAGTAGTCATGGAGGATTGGAATGTGGTTATAGGGAAGGAACAGAAGAAAGGGTTATGGGAGAGTATGTCTTTGGCAGCAGAAATGAGAGAAAAGAAAGGTTAATTGCATTCTGCAATAAATCATAGATGGTAATAGCGAATACTCTGTTCAAGAATCACAAGAGGAGGAGGTTTACTGTGGAAAGATCCAAAGACATGGGAAGGTTCCAGCTTGATAACATCATGGTCAGACAGAAATCCCAAAATCAGATATTGGATTGTAAGGTGTATCCAGGAACAGATACAGATGTATATCACAATTTAGTAATGATGGAGCATTGACTGAAGTTTAAGAGTATCGTTCAAGAGAATTAATGAGGAACGAAGTGGAATATTAAAGCACTGAGGAACAATGAGACGTATTTGAATTCACTAAGTATGTTGATATTGCGATAAGGAAAACCAGAGTAAGTTGTTCAAGAGGAGACGTGTGAACATCTTTAAAATGGGCAATCACAGAGAGACATAGGTACAAAGAAGGTAAATGCGAAGAAACCTTGGGCAACGGATGAAGTATTTCAACTGATCGATGGAGAAAGAAGTACAAAAATGTTGAGGGAAAGAACGTAATACAGCAATGCAGCCAAGATGAAATAGCTGCCGGAGAGATGTGAATAAATCCAAAATGAAATGATTGTCAGAAGGACTGACTCAGCATATAGAATAGTAGAAACAACTTTCGGCAAAATTAAAAGTAGGTGTGGTCATATTAAGAGTGCAATGGTAATTTCACTGTTAAACACAGAAGATAGACTGGATAGTTGGAAAGAGTACATTGAAGGACTATATGCATGGGAGGACTTGTTGATGGTGGTGTAGAAGAAGGAATGGGAGGCAATATGGATGGCGTAGGGGATTGGAATCAGTGTCAGAATTTAAAAGAACTTTGCAAGATTTGAAATCAAATAAGGCAGAAGGAACATCCACACAATTCTGAAGATAGCAAGGACAAGTAAGCTCAAAAACTATTACTGAATCAGCTTAACATTTCATGCATTCAAACTGCTGACAAGAATAATAAACAGAAGAATGGAAAAGAAAATTAAGGATCTGTTAGATGATGATCAGTTTGGTTTCAGAAACGGTAAAGACTCCAGAGAGGCAGGTCTCACACTGCACTTAATGTTAGAACCAAGACTGAAGAAAAATCAAGACATGTTCATAGGTTTCGTTGACCTATAATGCTCGACAATGTAAAATGATGGAACAATTAAAATCACTCAAAAGAGTAAAGGCCGCTGGACCTGATCGGATACCAATTTGATTTTACACAGAGTACGCAAAGGAGCTTGCCGCTCTTTTTGCAGCGATGTACCGTAGGTCTCTAGAAGAGCGTAGCGTTCCAAAGGATTGTAAAAGGGCACAGGTCATCCCTGTTTTCAAGAAGGGACGTCGAACAGATGTGCAGTACTATAGACCTATATCTCTAACGTCGATCAGTTGTAGAATTTTGGAACACGTATTATGTTCGAGTATAATGACTTTTCTGGAGACTAGAAATCTACTCTGTAGGAATCAGCATGGGTTTCGAAAGAGACGGTCGTGTGAAACCCAGCTCGCGCTACTTGTCCACGAGACTCAGAGGGCCATAGGCACAAGTTCACAGGTAGATGCCGTGTTTCTTGACTTCCGCAAGGCGTTTAACACATTTCCCCTCAGTCGTTTAATGAACAAAGTAAGAGCATATAGACTATCAGACCAATTGCGTGATTCGATTGAAGAGTTCCTAGATAACAGATCACAGCATGTCATTCTCAATGAAGAGAAGTCTTCCGAAGTAAGAGTGATTTCAGGTGTGCCGCAGGGGAGTGTCATAGGACCGTTGCTATTCACAATATACATAAATGACCTTGTGGATGACATCAGAAGTTCACTGAGGCTTTTTGCAGATGATGCTGTGATATATCGAGAGGTTGTAACAATGGAAAATTGTATTGAAATGCAGGAGGATCTGCAACGAATTGACGCATGGTGCAGGGAATGGCAATTGAATCTCAATGTAGAGAAGTGTAATGTGCTGCTAATACATAGAAAGAAAGATCCTTTATCATTTAGCTACAATATAGTAGGTCAGCAACTGGAAGCAGTTAATTCCATAAATTATCTGGGAGTAGGCATTAGGAGTGATTTAAAATGGATTGATCGTATAAAGTTGATCGTCGGTCAAGCAGATGCCAGACTGAGATTCATTGGAAGAATCCTAAGGAAATGCAATCCAAAAACAAAGGAAGTAGGTTACAGTACACTTGTTCGCCCACTGCTTGAGTACTGCTCATTGGTGTACCAGATATGGTTGATAGAACAGATAGCAAAGATCCAACGGAGAGCAGGATCATTTAGTAATCGTGACAGCGTTGCGGAGATGATAGATAATCTTCAGTGGAAGACTCTGCAAGAGAGACCCTCAGTAGCTCGATACGAGCTTTCGTTGAAGTTTCGAGAACATACCTTCACCGAGGAGTCAAGCGGTATATTGCTCCCTCCTACGTATACCTCGCAAAGAGACCATGAGGATGATATCAAAGAGATTAGAGCCCACACAGAGGCATACCGACAATCTTTCCTTCCACAAACAATACGAGACTGGAATAGAAGGGAGAACCAATAGAGGTACTCAAAGTACCCTCTGCCACACACCATCAGGTGACTTGCGGAGTATGGATGTAGATGTAGATGTAGGTGTAAATGGTTGAAATTATGAGAGAAACAGGATTAAGCTATAGGAAAAGATGGGTAATATGCAATGAGTACAAGAACACAGGAGGAACAATAAGATTGAATCAAACAAAGGAAACTACAGGTAGGAATATTAGCAATGTAGGAAAAGACAGATTGCTACTTACTGTAAAGAAGACATGTCAAGTAGGAGACACTTACATACAGTTTTCCGCCACAGCCTTTATCAGGAAAAGAGAGACACACACCATTCACACACACACACACACACACACACACACACACACACACACACACAATCAAGGACACCTCACGCACACACAACTGCCAACTCCAGCATCTCGGGCCGCAATGCAACATCACATGGGATGTAAACAGTAATCTAGAGCGGGAGGGGAAGGAGAAGGGATGGTACATGGGTTAGGAGAGAGACGAACACTGTCTGGTGGACTATTCATGAACTAGAATGACAATAGGCAGCTTCAAGAGGTTGTGTGGCAGGGAGGCAGAGAAAAAAGAGAGCAGTGGGGAAAGAAGGGTGGATGCATTGGCAGAGGGCTGCAAATAAACAGGGTGGGACATGAGAAAGGGGACAAAATGGGTGGAAACTATTGGGTGGAGGGTGTGGGGATGGTATGTTACCATAGGTTGAGGGCAGGATAATTAGAGGAGCAGAGAAAATGTGTTGTAACCATAACTCCCACCTGAACAGTTCAGAAAAGCTGGTGGTGGAGGCTCAGGCAGTGAAGCAGCCATTGAAATCAAATGTATTGTGTTCAGCTGCATGTTGTGTCACAGGATGGTCTACTTTTCTCTTGGCCACAGTTTGGCAGTTGCCGTTCGTCCCGGTGGACAGCTGGTTGGCTGTCATACCAATGTAAAAGTTGTTTAATGATTGCACCAGAGCTGGTAAATGACAGGGCTGCTTTCACAGGTGGCCCAGCCCATCATTGGGTAGTTTACGCTGTGACAGGACTGGAATAGAAAGTGCTGGGTGGTTGGTGGATTGAGCAGGCTTACCACCTGGGCCTTCTACAGGGATATGATCCTTGTGGCAAGGGGTTGGGGTTTGGAGTGGCATAGCAAAGCGCTGGGATGTTGTGGAGGTTGGGTGGGCAATAGAGCACCACTTTAGGAGGGGCAGGAAATATCTTGTGTAGAATGTCCCTCATTTCAGGGCATGATGATAGCTAATCAAAGCCCTGTTGGAGGATGCAGTTCAGTTGTTCCAGTCCAGGATGATATGGGTGATGAAGGGGCACTCCTTTGTGTCTGGGTCTTGTGGGTGTGTCAGGAAATGGCATGGGAGATCTGTTTGCGGACTAGGTCTGGGGGATAGTAACTGTCTGTGAAGTACTTCTACTGCAAACAGGCCCCTGAATGCCTCCAACTCGTATGTGGAATATTTAACTTTGGCCAGAATCCAGGTAAGGGCCTAGTTGTCAGTTTCAAGTTCAAGTTGTTGGTGCTCGAGATAAAACTTAAATTTTCCAACTGCAAACAGGACCTTGATTGCCTCCAACTCATATGTGGAATATTGAACTTTGGCCAGAGTCAGGGAATGGGAAACATAAACAGTAGTCCATCTCTTTCGATTTTGCTTCTGGAGTAGCATTTACACTCCATTGCCTTCTGACAAAAGGTGTTCAAAGGTGCCACTAGCTGTGCAATGTGCGGAATATACTTAAAAAAAAAAAAGGTTATCATAACCACAAACCAGGCTCTTCCTTTACTAGTTTTTTGAGCTCAAAACCTATATATTGCCCAAGTTTGGAGTGGTCCACATAGGCCACACCAGCAGAAACTACATAACCCAAGAAAGAACTTTCAGAGCATATGAGGTTGATCTTCTGTGGCTTCACCATTAAACCAGCCTTGCCCATCTTACCCAGTACCTGACAAAAGTGTTCAAATGCTGGGAGGAGGTTTTACTATAAATCACAAAATTGTTGAAATAATTATAGAAGAAGTGGAACTTTAGGTCATCTGAAATAGAATTCAGCAGTAGAGAGACCAAAGCATACCCATTAAATTCACACAAGTTCAGTCCATGATGAATGCATATGCAGCCTTGCATTCCTCCACCAGTGGTATCTAATAATATGCTTGATTTAGATCAAGTACTGGGCACCAGTGAATCAGATGAAGGTTAGGAAGAGGGACAGATTCAAGAACTACCTTCTAATTCAAGGTGTGATAATTCACCACAGGAAGGAAACTGCTCCTATTTGCCTTTTTCACCAAAAACATGGGTGACATATAGAGGGAAGTCTAAGGGCAAATCACTCTGTCTGCTAACATTTTGTAAACTTCTTGTCTTAACGCTCTCATCTTAGGTAGTGAAAGTCTGCAGGGAGACTGCCTAATGGGCTCTCGAACTGATAATTGAATTTAGTATTCTATTTTATTAGTCATACCTAAGCTGTTGGTTAACAGCGAGGGAAATCATACAGTAGTTGCAACATCTGTCATGCCTCTTCATTAGATAACTGACTCAACTCAAACTCACTAGATTCAGAAACCATAGAACGAACACCTAGATGATGGGTGTGTTTGCAGAACAAAATTTTAAAGAGGTTCAAAACCTGAAATAAAAGATGCCCTGAGCATAATCCAACATTAATCCAATTTTTCCCATAAAATCACACCCTAACAGTTCACTACAATGACCCTAACAGGCCAGGAAAATTCCCCAATACAGCAGTACACATTTAGTGTGCTTACTGAATCTAACTGCTGCCTTTTAACTGTCCTACAGTTTCCTATGGTTGTTTGTACCTTAGGTAGTTTAGAAATATTCTGATACATGGAATACCACCACTAGTCCAACAAGGACAAAGTACTACCAGAGTTGAGGAAGGTACACACTGGCTCATGGTTGTGGTAAGAATGGCAAAGAATGACCTTCAACAACTGACACCTTGTTAAAAGTTCATGTATGAAGGCTTCTCTAGGGGAAGACAACAATTGCGAACAAAATGCCTGGGTTCACTGCAATGAAAGCAAAGCCCTTGCACCCTCTTGCCTTTAGCCATGGTGTTAAGTTTAGCATGAACTATACACATGCTACCTGCTCATCAGAGCTGTGCCTTGTACGTGCTTGAGAAACGCCAATGTACAATAACACAGACTACCTGTGTCCCTGACAAATTCACACTGAAAGTCACCGCAGTGGTGCACATTTCACTTTCATAGTTAGCCTGAAGTTCCCCATTGTGATGAAAATGAAAAACATGCTGATTAATTAAATCGCTCTGAACTCTTGGAAAGCCATTCTCTTAAAATGTGGCTATACAACTCTCATATGCTGCCATGTTTAGATAAGACAGTGCTAATCAAGTTGCTTAATGAAGGGGATATAACCTGTAAAGCTATCTCCCAAGGAATATTAAAAGCACTGATCTGCCTTTCCAGATTGGCTGGAAACAACAACTGGAAACAAAACTTTACTGAACAAGGAACAGTGTCAGTTGCTAAATAATCTGTTCTTATATCATGCTGCAAAGGGGATTCAGAAGCTTGGCAAATTGACCAGAATCATGACCTATTTGGGTGCCTGATAGACCTTGTCCCCTGGTTTCCCATCGGAAAACTGATCTCGGCATTTCTGCGTAATGCTTTCCCCATTCTAAAGCACTTAACCTCCTCTGCAAGGCCATTATCCCAATGTGTAATCACTAATCCTGCCCCTTAAAGAAGGATCAGTTGTTACCAAACTTATATTGTCAGTGCAATTAGTTAAGGAAATAATCTGCCCCTGAAGCCTATAAATTTGTGACTAAAAGGGGAATGCTTTCTAAAAAACCTATATTCTTGCCTAGATCACTGAGCAAGACCAAATATTATTCCAGTGTGGCACTTACCTGACCAATATGCGCTATAATAATTTGCACTAGAAGCCCAAGGACACCACAAAGCCACGAACACAAATCTGGCACATTACCATCTTCAGACTGCACACGAATGTTGAGCATCTATCTGAGCTGTTCCTAGTGCAATATATCCAACCCGGTCACCTGGTGCAATTCCATGTCAGTCAGAGAAAACCTGCAAACATCAACAGTTGTTAGTCTCTGAAGCAAGGGCAGAATTAATAAAAACATAAACAAATAAGTACAGAAACAAACAGTGCTCAGTTGACTGGAAATCCCAGTAAGTAAACAACAAAACTTTCCTCTTGCTACCAAATGGTGGATTGTACCACTGTGTGTGCTTGACTTGCATTAGGAATGGCAGGACCATGGGGGTGAGGTAGGTGGGGCAAGGGGAATCAAGCATTGTTTGTTTATAACATTTTTAAATTTGTTGGGCCACATAATTATTGTTATTGTGAATGCCATCTGAGCACCAGATAATTATTACGAGGGCTATCCACAAAGTACATTACGTTTTCATTTGTGTCCATTAGGAGCGGGGCTAGTGCGGCCATCTTGGTGTCATGGCACTCCGCCGCTCAGTCGGCATCCTGCTATGCTAGTGAGAGGTTCGTGCTGTACTCCATTGAGTTACTGTGACAGTTTGAAATGTCAGCATTAATTGAAAATGCCGTGAAGTGTGAGGTTTGTGCTGTAATAAGGTTTCTGACTGCAAAAAACTGTACACCGATAGAAATCTATTGGCAGGTTTGTGAAGTGTATGGGGACAACATAATCACTGAAGGTGAAGTGCGTCAATGAATCATAAAATTTGAAAATGGCCGAACTAACGTTCACGACAAAGAGCGAAGTGGAAGACCCAGCATAGTGACTGCCGAACTTGTCGAAAAAGTCGATTCTGCAGTCTGTGAAAACCGTAATTTCACAATAACGGAACTCTCTATGAGTTTTCCACAAATTTCACGAAGTTTTTTTGCGCGAAATCATTACCGAAAAGCTTGGTTACCACAAGTTTTGTGCAAGATGGATACCAAAAATCTTGACAGAGATTCGCAAAAACAGAGAATGGCTGCAGCGTTAACATTTTTGGACGCTTACGAGAAAGATGGTGACTCATTACTCGATCGCATCACTACTGGCGATGAAAAATGGGTTAAGCATGTGAACTGCAAGACAAAATTGCAGTCAATGTAGTGGGGGCACACAAATTCCCCCAAAAACCCAAGAAATGCATGCAGACAATGTCTGCAAGGAAGGTGATGGCGACTGTCTTTTGGGACAGAAAAGATGTGATTTTTGTGGATTTCCTGGAAAGAGGCACTACAATAAACTCTCAAAGGTATTGCCAAACTCTTCACAACCTCAGAAGAGCAGTGCAAAACAAGCGCAGGGGAAAGTTGGGCTCAAAGATCTTGCTGATTCACGACAACGCACGGGCCCACACGGCAAATGCCACTCGTGAAGTTCTCGAATCTTTTAGGTGGGAGTTGTTTCCTCATCCGCCGTACAGTCCCGACCTGGCACCGAGCGACTTCCACTTATTCGCAGCAATGAAGAAGTGGTGGCTATGCAGCGTTTTGATGACGACGCACTGCTTCAAGAAGAGGTAACCACGTGGTTGAAGGCGCAGGCGGCCGAATTTTACAACGATGGATTTTTCAAGCTCGTCCATCGCTACGATAAGTGCCTCAATTTAAATGGCAACTATGTAGAAAAGTAGTATTTAAGTGTGGCTTTCGTCTATATATAATAAAAAAAATTTCCAATACTTTATTTATTTTTAATCCCAAAACGTAATGTACTTTGTGGATAGCCCTTGTGTGAATTAAAGTGATTTTAACAAGTGAATCACTATTTTGTTAGAAAGAACAAAAAACAGAAACATTTAAACTTACAATGCAGGCAACAGATTCAGATGCTCTTTCAAGATTCATTTGAGTCCTGCCCAAATGTCCCAACGAACAGTTTTAAGATTCTTTAGATAAAAAATATAAACACACATTTAATAATAGTCAAGTTTTGATGGGTGAACACAATAAAACAGAACGGCTTGGCAATAGAACTTGAAAGCAAAAACAAGTTACATGTAAATGGGAGGCTGAGTGTAGCAACATAAATCGACATGAACATGCCCAAGGCTCACTAAATAAACAACATGGTTATGTGTTGAAATAAGAAAGAAATTGGTGCACCACAACAGGGCCAACGGGGAAGATGGCAAAAAATATTCCAAAAACTCTGCTACACATTCCACTGCCCAAATATAGTGAAAACCATCACTGCATGAGGATAATTCTGGTGCTCACCCAGTCCTAATAGGTCCAGGAGCAGCATCCCTTTGTATAAACCAGCACCAACAACAAGCTCTAAAAACCAGAAGTTGCCACGAGCTGCATGTCTTCTGGTTGTGGCACGCCACTGGTGCAGGAACTTCCTCCTTTGCATGTTTATGCTGGTTCTCCTTCCTCAAACACCATGATCAAAATTAGAGTCCATTCATATTGAGTGCCTCTTAGCCAAAACAGACTGCCAACAACCTCTTTCACTGGAAATCATCAGAAATCTCTCCCTGCCTGGTGCCCTAGCTTGCTCTGTCCAAGCAAACCAAAGAATGTATCACATTGGAGCACCACATACATACAAACCAGGTGCTAGGTAGCGGCCTCGCAGCATGGCTCACTTATGTACATTGTTCTAAATGTATTACTTATACATAAATTCATAGATATTTTAAGATACAGCAAGACTGTCTCTATTGTGTTATTATTTCTGTTGAGAAATATGAATACTGAATAGTCTCTAAGTGCTGTTGTTTATAACTGTCTAATTTTTGAAAGTGAAAGAAAAAAGTTAAACTTTTCTCCCTGGTAAATACCTTTTCAATACATGTTCTTTTTGCAGAGACCTCGAAGAGCTTTTCTTTCTGGTACATACAGTGCCACAAAGCCACCTCCTGTATGCCCTCAACCAGATCCTAGAGGAACAGGTGGCATTGTTGGAAGTGAAGATTGTCTATTCCTGAATGTCTTCACACCAAAAGTATGTAACATATCTTGTTAAATTTATAATAGTATTTGTGCTCAAACAGAATTGTATCTACTGTAAAAAATTAAGTTACTAAGCCATTGTACTGGAGCATTGGGAAGAATAAGTTCCTAGAAAAGCATATACAAAAAGAAGAGTCTGTAACTCTTCAGAGTGATCCCATGTGATTTAATGTAATCGCCCTAGAGCTATTATTGTTCACAAGAAAATGAGCATTGAGAGAATACTGGTGCTAAAGTGAGAACAATCATCAGATAATTGAATACTTTTCACATTTGTTCAGTCAGGAGTTTCAAAGGGACATATACAGATATGAATAAGTACTGTGCTTTGGACAGGATCATGTTGATAAAGCATTCTGTAGTGATGTGTAGTGAACAAATAAAAAAACAAATCTCGAATTTTTTGGCATTGTCAAGTGATGTTGTTTCTAGACAGCAGTGTGCTTATTTTCCATGTCATAAGATCAAAGAAGGTTTCATTATCACTAATTATGGGGTTAAATAGATCTAGGAGTGCTCCACAGCATGCTGAAGCTCCTATGCAACCCCAGTTTCAAGTCCTCCTTAAATGACTTGAATCGCCAGCATGTGCATTGTTGTAAAAGAACGTCTTCAGTACACATCTGCTACAACATTTCCTAGTTTTGATGAATTTTTGCATGAGGAAGCAGTTTGAAACTCAGATACTGGTGTAATTGTACAAACTGTTTATATATGACTTGCCTGGACAACCAGGACTATATCTGTGTTGACCTTTATTTCCCTGTTTGCTTGAAAAATGAAGATGAATTCGTGAAACTCTTCTCTTTTATCTCCTGGTAGAATGGGTGTATTAATTATTAATACACAGCCAACAATCATATCTCAAATATTGAGTTATACCAAAAAATCTACTACAGATCAGTGAATAATTACTGGAAAAAGGGCATAAACTACTTTTAGACTGTATTTTCGCTGTGAAAATACAATAATGCAGTTGTAAAAAAGTATCATTCTTACACTTACTGATGGGCCTGACAGTGATTACTGGTTCCTTAAAACATGTGAGGTGATAATGAAATGGTGTTCTGTTTATAGAAACTTTGACATACCAAGAACCCACCTGAATTCAAACAGGCAAACCTTTAGGAGAACATACTAGTGGAAAAAAGCTGCATGAGTTTCTAAACATTAATAAGGAGTTGCCTCTTTTGGAGACATTGTGGATATATTGTCTAATAAACTGAAATAGTTCTTGGTATGGAAAGAGCTGTTGATTTCAAAAACATAATGAAATGACTTACTGACGAATTAGTGAAAACAGCTGTATTTATTCGTGCAGTAAGTGGAATAGTTCTGCCAAAGCACATAGCGACTGCAGAAACAAGTTCAAGAGAAAAGTGATTCTGTAACTAATACAAAGGTTCGATACATGTTGGCCAGTCGAAAGATGTTTTGATTAAAACATCATTTGAACTAAAGGTAATCTGCATTCCATTGTGTCATTATGGAATATTACTGAATAAAAAGGCAGATTACAAAAAAGAAAAAATATCAATTTATGTCAGACTCTTGGATGGTGAAGCCATAGGGTTGTAGGGTGCAGGTACATAATGAAACTGATAGCTACCACTGTTACCAGCTGTTCAAACAACAGTGAACAGATATTATTACCCACACTTGCATGAAGTCTCATGGGAAATACAGAATGAGTTTGTAGGTAACATAGAAGACACTTTGTAAAATCTTCTGAAAAATTTGGAATCAGATAAATTGAATGGATGGAAATGAGTGAACTGGCTAATGAAGGATTGCTGAAAAATGTCTTATGGTAGCTGGAAAAAATCTTCATTATGAAAAAGGACACCAGGATTGTAGAACAGGTTATCCAGTTTCGTGAGGTTGGGATGATCAACTACATCATTAATTGTGTAGATGGATAGCAAACTGAAATGTTACAATATGACAGACTATGGGAATTGGAATTTAAATGATGTTGTAATTGAGGCAGGAACAAATAAGTGCTGTAATGGAGAACACAGCAGATTGAGGAGGAACTATGAAGTTAGAAGAAGTTCTAGATGCAGCCTATTCTAGAAGAGAAGCAATGAAGATGAATCAAAAAGAACTAATCCAACAAGGAGACACTAAGAACAGGACAGTTAGAAATGGGACAGAACCACAAATAATGGAAATGATATCAATAGTACAAGAGTCAGACGAAAAAGTAAATACATTAAAAGTTAATACTTGTGTGTGAGTCCAAAAGCAAGGTTTTTGCAACTTCTGTGGAGTTGTATAACAAGCTATTTGAAGTGAATGGTCAGGCTCCCAGGTTCTACATAAGTGGAGTTTTAGTTTGTTTTCTATTTGTTGTATGCATGTTTCATGAATCCATAAAGTGATGAGTTTGCCCTGAATGTGGAAAGTGTCAAGATTATATTACATATATTTACATGTATGTTCAATTACACTTTGCCATTCAACAGATTTACAATGGATACTATAGTATTACAAATAAAACAATAAATGACTTCAGTGGTGACACACACACAACAGTTTGTCTGTCACAGTTGTTATTGTACTACTGGGTAATCTGTTCAGCAAAATAAAAACAATAAAAATACACATTCGCACAATACAATGAGTGAATCAAAGTAGCCTAATGTACATGAAACACTTGCAGTAACATTTGTCAATCATGAAACTATTTAGCTATGTTTTCCTAGGCAATCTCACATTTAGAAATTTCTCAACTAAGTACAATTAGGAATTCTAGAGAAATTGAGGAACTGTTGTAGGTTAGTTTGGAAAATGGATTCACTATTCATTGGGTTTTCAAACTCAGTTGAAACAAAGTAAAAAAATTTGCACCAGCATACATGTCACTTCTGTGCACCATTGACAGATTTTTTGATTGGTGGTGTATAACATTCTTATGTCTAGTGTCATGCAAGTGGATTGTTGAGTGGTTGTTTACAATGAAGCATATAAGAGAGAAAATGTAGTGTGAAGCAGTGGTAAGAGGCAAGAGCTATGGGAATATGAACTAAGCTGGTGTGATGTCAAGTTGGTTGGACATTAAGGTAGAAGAATAATACTATGAAGCCAAGCCAGGTTTGAGTGTTGTTTGTGTACTGGGATTAGACTGCTTAAGAGAAAATAAAGGAGCTATATTTCGTGGAAATAGGACTGTAAGAATTAAAAGAGATAACTGACTGCAGGAGGAAACTTATAAACAAAGAAGTACAGAGAAAACCAGTCACATAATCACAGTGAATTACCTGACTGGAGCTAATGCGGGAAATTGGGACAGCTAGAATGGAAGCAGAAGTGTGGACCTCAGATGAAAGTGACAGATGAAATAACAAGAGAACACAGAGCAAAAGGTGACAAGAAAATTACGAGCAGTCTTTTGATTAAGTCTGAAGATGAAAGATAAATCTAAGGAAATTTTGGTGAAAACAAACAAGATGGAGAAAGGATTTTGGGGGTTTTGCAGAGTGATCAGTTAGTCAGTAGTGTAACCCACTCATTCTAACAAACAAAATAAATGGGGGACTGTAATTATGCTGGAAATGAAAAAGGCAAATTCAAAAGAGACAGACTGCTAAGGTAGCCATTCATTGATTTTTATTTATTTATTTATTTAGCATCCAATAGATCACACATGTGATATAGGATTTTTCATTTGATTACACGTAACACATAACAACACATACACATAATAAATTGACAAAAATATACAAACAGCAAACAAATTATATACACATAGTAACATAAGTAGTGTACAAGAACGTATTACCCAAAAACAAAGTACGTGCTCATGATAAACAATTATAGATCATTCACTACGTCTCATACACAAAACATATTACAGATATTTAACAGATTTTTCTTAAGTACCATAATTAGGAAATTGAAAACATAATTAAATTAGTTTGAATTTTTTTAAAAGTAAGTACAGGTTTTAATCCACACTCTGAGACAGGTATTCATTTACACTGTAGTAGCATTTTACCATCAAGTAATTTTTTACTTCACACTTGAAATTATTTTTGCCTTTCAATTCTTTAATTTGAAATGGAAGTGCATTTAAAAGCTTTATTCCTAAATGGCTAACATGTTTCTGACTTCTAGTTTTTGCTACATAGGGAATGTGGAAGTCTTTACAATGCCTTGTATTGTGATCATGGTAGCTTGAGTTGGTTTGGAGACCGCAGTTACTTTTACTAATCATTTCCAGGCATTTAAAAATATATATTGATGGTATTGTAAGTATCTTTAGTTGTTTGAATAAGGGTCTACAGTGAGTTTGTGGTGGGCTGTGTGTCATGATACGAATAGCTCTTTTTTGCATAATAAAAATGCCATTTAGTCTTGACCTGGTTTTTCCCCAAAAACTTATGCCATAGCTTGCAACTGATTGGAAATAACTAAAGTACGCCGCTCTAATACATTCTTTGCTACATACCTTGGATATTATGCTTAATGCGAAACATACTGAGCTAAGTTTCTGAGTAAGATATACACTGTGTTCATTCCATTTTAAATCTTGGTCAATTCGCATTCCCAGAAACTTTGTGGTGGACACTTTTTCTATTTGTTTGCTATCCAGCATAAGGTATATATTTTCCCCTTGACACTTGCTTCCATACTGTATATAGTTTGTTTTGTTTGTATTTAATGTCAGCTTATTTGAATAAAACCATGACTGTATGTATGAGAGCATTTTTTCTGCTGTAGTACACAATGATTCTTTTATATCACTAATTATGATGCTCGTGTCATCTGCAAATAGTAGAATTTTGGCTGAGCTGTCTGGATCCTGTATATCATTAATATAAGTTAGAAATAACAATGGGCCCAGAATGCTGCCCTGTGGAACGCCTATTTCAATTTGTTTCGGTTCAGATATGAGTTTAAAGTTGTGAAGATTGTTGGATGACCTCAGCTCAACAACTTGTGACCTGTTTTGCAGATAAGATTGAAACCATGTTTTAACAGTGCCCCTGATGCCTATTGCTTCAAGTTTCTCTAGTAATATTACATGGTTCACAGTGTCGAAGGCTTTGGATAAATCTAGATTAATTCCAACAACCTGTTTATTTGACCCCAAATTTCTTACTATTTCTGTTGTGTAGTCCAATATGATTGTTTCTGTACTGTGCCCTGCTCAAAATCCATGTTGACTGTTATTTATTAGTTTGTGTTTTTCTAGATATTTTGTAACCCTGATTTTCATTAATTCCTTAAGTATTTTGGAGAAGGCTGGGAGGAGAGATATAGGTCGGTAATTTTCTATTTTATGTCTGTCACCATTTTTGTATAGAGGTATCACTTCAGAGATTTTAAGTTTATCTGGAAATACCCCTTCACTAAGGGACAAGTTTGCTATGTGCATTATAGGTCTGACAACACATGGAGCAATTTTCTTAATTATTGATACAGGTACATCATCCAACCCAGAGGACATTTTGGATTTCAAGCATTTAATGACTTTTAGAACTTCATGCTCATCTGTTGGGATTGCCATCATGCTGGTATTTACCATTGGAGTCATCACTGTTGGTTGTTGCTTAAATTTACTACTTAAAGTAAGGGGAATATTTACAAAATAATTGTTTACATAGTTTGCCATGGCATCTTTTCCTATGGGAATATTTTCATTACTTTTAAGATTGATTTCCTGTTCTTTAGTTTGACCTCCAGTTTCTTTTTTTACCATTTTCCACATCATTCTGGACTTTTTACTAGTCTGCCTTATTAATCTATCATTACTTAATAATTTTGCTTTTGCTATTACTTTGCGGTAAGTATTTCAAAAAAATGGTTCAAATGGCTCTGAGCACTATGGGACTTAACATCTATGGTCATCAGTCCCCTAGAACTTAGAACTACTTAAACCTAACTAACCTAAGGACATTACACACATCCATGCCCGAGGCAGGATTCGAACGTGCGACCATAGCAGTCGCACGGTTCCGGACTGAGTGCCTTAACCGCGAGACCACTGCGGCCGGCGGTAAGTCTTTTTGTATGTCCTCACATACTTAACAAACTGCTGATCATGACATGTTTTTAACTTTAAACTTAGTAATTTCATTGTTTCACTTGACTTTTTAATTCCGGATGTAATCCAAGTCCCTTTGGATACAGATGATCTATAACTCAAAAGCTTTTTTGGGAAACACATTTCAAAGTATGTCATAAAAGTGGAAGCAAATATATTATAAGCATCATTTGTGTTTGTTTGTGCCAAGACCTCTGACCAAACTGCATTTTTAAAATTATTTTTGAGCTGATTACAATTTTCAGTAGAGAAAAATCGTTTGTACTCATTCTTATTTTCCTCCACCTTGAGAGTTGCAGTGAGATTAAAGGTTAGTGCATTATGATCTGATAATCCTATATTCATATTTGTAACTGCAACTTCATTTGAGAAGATGTTATCTATTAGGCTTTCACTGGAATCTGTTATTCTAGTGGGAGCTGATATGTGGGAGAACATGTTGAAGCTTTTTAGTATGTCTAAAAACTTGTTTTTTACTGGACTCTGGACCAATAGATTAATATTAAAGTCACCCTAAAGAATTATGGTAGAGTTCTCATTTGAGAAAATGTTGAGCATTTCTTCCAAATTCTTAAGAAAGACTTCAGTATCTCCAGATGGTGACCTGTAAATTGCTGCAACAATTATTTTCTTCTTTAAACTATATAACTGAATGGCTACTGCCTCAAAATCCTTTTCTATGATTAATGGTTTAGCCTCGTATCTTAACTTAAATTTAAGCTTGGGATTTAGATAAATGCATACACCACCACCTTTGGCATTTTGCCTACAGTACTGACTGGCAAGTTTATATTGGCTTAAGTTTATGCTGTTTAGTTCACTGTCCCTGCACCAATGTTCCATAATACATAAACAATCAATATGGTCACTATTTGCTGCCTCCTCAAGTTCAAGGTACTTCTTTTTAAGACACTGAATGTTCAGACTCATAATTCTTAGCTGATTTGAACAATCCGACTGACCTTTGACTTTACACTCTGTTGATGCATTTTCTCTTACACTGTTACAAGATTTCATATCTTGTTGTAGATTCATCTGCTTGTAAGCATTTATCTCTTTCCCTGTTATGTGCTGTTGTTCACTGTTTTGCCCCAGCAAAAATCCTGGCTTCTCAAGGGTGGCTGCCTTCTTCTGGTGTGATGACTGCTCCTATTACCACTGCTGCTGCTGTGTGCTGTTGCAGTGAATGCCAGTGATTCTGGTTGCTTGGTTATAGATGTTGGAACTACTGCTTCTGATGTTGCTGTGACTGCTAATGATTCTGGTTGGTTGGTTTTTGATGCTGTAACTATTGCTTCTGTTGTTAGTTCTGCTGCTGCTAATGTTAGTTCAGTAGTAGGCTCCTCTGTTGCTACTGTTTTTTGGATGGTCCATTTGTGTGCTGCTCCTGTTTGTGCTGGTGTTTCTGCTATTGGTGATTTATACCATCCCATTTCAGTGGCTGTCACTTTGTAATTACATTTAATTGCTTCCCTTATTAAGTTTCCTAACCTGGCTTTGCGCCATTTTTGTTAAGGTGAAGCCCATGTTTCGTAAAACATTCTCTGTCAAGTGTGCTTGAGTCAATTAATTTCACATTGCTGAATAGCCTACAACTACTTTAAAGTTTCGCATTAATTCTGTGAATTTCCTTATTCACACATGACCATTCAGGTAAATCATGCCTGTGGGTAAAGTTCACCAGTAAAATGTTTGTATTTGACAGTACTAGCAAAAGACTCAAGAGCTGTTCATACATTTTCATAGCATTGTTTTCGTAAATGTCTTTGGCTCCTGCGCAGATTACAACACTGTCCTGCTTGTCATAGTTATATTTTACTATGTTTTTCGTCACTTCTTTGAACCAGCGCCTGGTTTAACCACGCCTGTGTTGTTGATTTACTATTTACTTGCAGTTCTTGAGAAATTCCTGTGGTGTGACTGTCTCCAAAGACGTCGACTTTTGATTCTTTCTTCTTTGTCACACACGTTGCTTTTTATTTGTATTTTCACTTTGTTGCAAAACGTCGTATTTGTTTTTATCGCAAAAGGTGACAGATTTTACGGAGTTTGTTATTCTTGCGGTGGACAAGGGATTACCTTTCAACAGCACTTTTATCCACTCGGACGTTGTTTCACTGTCTTGCATCACTTCACTAGCGTTTTGCATATCCTTATTGCAGGCATCACTACTATTCGACAAAACACTGTACCTGTTTTTATCTGTAATTATAATTTCATTTGCTGCCTTTGATGCCTGTCTATCGCTTCCTTTCCGCTTCTCATAACTCACCAGGTTCCGGTTTTGTGGCTTTATTGTTTAATCATTTAGAATATGGCGCAACTTCTTCAGCTCACAGTTTTCATTAGTTATATGCGACATCTCACGTTATAGAACATCTACAACTTTTTGCAAACTTGAAATGCGTTCGTTTAGTTTTTTGATTTCACTTTTACAGTTTTCACAGGATTCCTTTTTTACGACAGAACAGTAACTTTTATTCACTCGTTTACTATGCATCACAACACTCGTCGCCATCTTGCCTTGTATATGTCATAGATTTTTCCTCTTATACCAGTGAAAGGAATTCATGAAGGAAATTTCAATAACAGCAGAGAGCTGTTCTGAACAAATTATTTGGAAACAAATATAAAACTCAGGAACGTAAGTTAGTAGACTATTTCAAGGAGTTGTGCGTCATAACATTTGACAGGCATTATGTTATAAAATTTCACAACAGTATCGTGGGATTACACACATGGCAGAAAACCATACAAATTCTCAGTAAATTAGTCAGGGAAACACTTCTGCGCTCACACAGTCCAGAAGAAGAAATCAAGCACCTGATGTTCCTTCTATACACAGGGCTGGCCATAGCCAGTATTGCCAGGATAATGGAGAAGCATAACATAAAAACAAATTTTCACCAAACTGTTAAAACTCAGGAACATATTTGGGTCAGTCAAAGACCAACTATGGCTGTGGGCACATGGTATCTGCAGCATCTATTGCAAGACTGGCTTGTACTGCATGAGCCAGACAAAGTGATGCATCTCATAGCACTGTCAGAAAATTTGAGGAGCATTCACCTTGGCGAAATTGACAAGTCTGCAGTGACAGAGCCCGATGAAGGAAGTATGTATGTTTTTGAACAGACAATGATGCTGTAGTGTGCCAGTGGGTTCAGGGATTTGTTCATCAAACAGGCGGTGTAAATAAAAGTACTTGACAATCTTGTCAACTGGCACAGTGGTTTCCAACTCAGCTCCACATGGGATTTGTTGTTAACAAAACTGCTGTACGTCAGAATCACTGTGATGTGAAAGTGACAGAAAAAGCAGGTGAAATAGACAGGTACACGAGAACCCAATGCTAGGATTCTGGGACCCCCCCCCCCCCTTTCCCACACTGCTAGCACTAACCCCCCCCCCCCCCCCCCCACCACCACCACCACTGGGCACAACATCCAACATCTTTTCCAACGACATACAACTGATCCACCCATTGGGTTCTTGGCAGAGCAGTTGCAATACAGGAGCTATAAAGGAACAAACTGGACATGACACCAAGACTTTGCCTGAAGATGACAAGTGTGCAATTCATTAAAATGCTGTGACAACATGACGTCATGACTTGGCAGATGGCTCAAAAAGATTTTGTCAATTGACATAATTACTTCAGCTACAAAATATTATCAGATTCATTTGCGTGTTGGAGAACAATACAGCTGATGTATCAAGCATGTGAATCATGCAAACCAATGTGCCTAATCCACCTTTGTTTCCTGTTCCTAAACAGAATTGTCAGTGATGTGTTGTACGGCATGTTAAGCAACTGGGAACAGGCATCCTCAAGGCAGACAGTTCCTCTATGCCTAATCACAATCTCAGCCAGTTTAGTGGTAATTTTACCTATATAAAATGCTGTACAGTGGGCCTGATTTTAGTTGATAAATATAGTGGTTTGGGACTGGCATTAGGTTTAACTAGAATGTTACATAGATTAGGAGGACAAAGGAACCATTATCCCTGTCTCAAGGTAACTACCAGTGCAATTGTCCTCACTGTAAAACCTGTTTCATATACCCATCCACTACCACCTACTCCAGCCCCACTGCTGGTAAATGCTACAACATAAAAGGCAGAGCAAGTTATGAAACAACACATGCTATTTATCAGATAAAGTGACAACTGAACAGCTGTGAGTTACACAAATGGCCACCACCAAACTGAGTGCATGAATGGCATAAGAGATGTCTGTTTTGAGGGGCACCTGACACTCAGTTGCTTAATAGGCTCTACAACCAGAACAACATGTGGACTCTTTGGATTCTGCCATTGATACTTTGCAAATAGGAACTTGCCTGCCAACACATCCACGCATCGCCACAACCTCAGGGACTAAATTTCCATTAACATATCTCTAATTTTTTTTCTGTTTTTTGCTTTTTTTTCTCGAAAACCAACAATATTGCCCCTTCAAAGTAGTTCCTCTCAAAAGCAATACACCAGTGGAATCGTTGTTCCCAGTCTTGGTAGCAGTGCTCAAAGGCTTCAACTGGTTGGGTGTTTTTACATGTCAGTCACATTTTTTTCAATGTTCTCCAGAGTCCAAAAATGATGGTCTTGTAAGACATCCTCCAATTTCAATAAAAGAAAAAAGTCACAAGAATTCAGATCAGGTGAATAGGAGAGGGGGGACATGGAACAACAGGAATGCCTTTTGAGGTAAAAAATTCTGTGATGGAATTGGCTGTGTGACCCGGGGTGATTTCGTGATGCAACATCCAGTTGTCTGCACTGTCTGGTCACACCCAATTCACCCTTTTCCTGTGCCTTTCAAGAACTTCTTTGTAAAATAAGTGATTGACATTTTGTCCTGGAGGATCAGTATCACAAGAGCAGACACACGTTCAATGTTTCCGTCAGCTTTTGAAGTTGAATTTGTCCTGGGGAGGGTTCATCTACATTGTGTTCTCAGCCTTCCAAAAATGATCTGTGCCAGTGAAGAACTTGTGTTCTTGATAAGGAATGTTCCCCATAGGCAAGTTTCAACTTTTCAGATATTTACACTCAAGGATTCCCCAGGTGTAGCACAAAACTTGATGATGTAACATTGCTCTAAATTCTGCTTTCTATTTTCGCAACACACAACAAAAACACAACTTCACTGATGGCACTCTCAAAAATCATATGATGGCTGTACAGAGCTGAAACTTGGACTGAGCATCTGAAAAGGATGAATAATGGTCTACACAAGTGGAACTACATACTGTTGCCGGATCACTCGCAGTAGTGTAAGTCTCATTACTTTTCTCCCTCTGTTTGTGTGGCAGTTGGTCACACTGTTATGAAGAGTGCTTCACACACTGTGTGTAAACATGTGCACGCTGCACTGAGGTGCTCAGTCTTGGCTTGGCAGCCGCTGAGAATGGAGCTCCCATTGGATGTTACCGCCAAGTGCAAATTGCATGCAGTTATTCAGTTTTTGAATGCAAAGGGCACTGCACTGACTGAAATCCATCACCAATTGATGCATGTGTATGGTGTGTCATGCATGGATGTCAAAAATGTTTGTAAGTGGTGTAGAGAGTTTGCAGCTGGTCGGTCAGAAATTCATGACAAACAAAGGAGCAGGAGACTGTCAATTTCTGAGGAGACAGTGTTTAAGGTTGAGCAAAGCATGCGTGAAGATCTGATGATCATCCTGGATGATCTCCACACGTTGGTTCCTGAAGTTTCCCAAACCACCACTCATAGAATTTTAACGCAAACATTGAACTAACGGAAGGTGTGGTCAAGATGGGTGCCACGCATGCTGACTGCTTCCCGTGCATTTCTTCACTGCCTTGCAGCCAAACAGGACAACTTTCTGGACTCAACTGTCATGGGTGACGAAACCTGGGCATATTACTTTACACCTGAGACCAAGCAACAATCACGCCAGTGGCGGCATCCTTCTTCGCCAAAGCCACAGAAATTCAAACAAACACAGTCCGTTGGTAAAGTCACGACTACCTTTTATGGGATTGGAAAGGGGTATTGCTGGTCAACTTTATGCCCACTGGTACCACAATTAATGCTGACGGGTACCGTGAGACTCTGAAAAAACTCAAATGAGCAATTCAGAACCGGAGAAGAGGAATGTCAAGCAGGGGTGTACACATCGCTCTGCAAACTGTTGCTCTCCTGCAATAGTTTCAGTGGAACATAATCACCCACCCACCCTATAGTCATGACTTGGTGCCCACTGACTATCACCTGTTGCCTAAGTTAAAAGAACATTTGGCCGGAAAGCAATTCATCTCCGACAACGAAGTGAAAGAAGAGGTTCATAACTTTCTGAACAGCACGACAGCGAGTTGGCATGACATGCCACAGCATCTACAAAAATGCATCAACAGAAATGTTGATTATGTAAAAAAAAAGCTAAATGTTCAAGCTGTAAACTGATGTAAACCATTGTAGAAATAAACAGGTCTATGTACTTATAAAAAAAATAGGAGACCATTCTTCTGGAATTACCCTCATACTATTCAAGCCCCACTATCCTAAAATTCATCAGAGAAATTATTAAAATGACATTTCCTAATGATCAGCATGACTAATGCCACTCCTGCTTTCTTCTTCTTTCTTTCCTCACGTCTCTTGCTTGTCTATCTCCTGCTCATTACTGCTTTATAGTTATCCCACAGCTTACATGCTTTTGTCTTCTTCTTTACGCATGACTACTTTGCCATTATTCTTTCTTTATATACACCACAAATAAAAAAAAAGATGTAGACCCATCATAGTTCTTATATACATATACAATGTGGAATCATCTTAGTTTCTAGAGGGGAAACATTCCACGTGGAAATTCTTTGCATTTACATATGTCTACCTGTGTCTGTATATGTGCAGTGAGTCTGTATATGTGTGTGAGTGGGAGTGTATACCTGTCCTTTTTTCCCCCTAAGGTAAGTCTTTCCGATACTGGGACTGGAATGACTCCGTACCCTCTCCCTTAAAACCCACATCCTTTCCTCTTTCCCTCTCCTTCCCTCTTTCCTGATGAAGCAACCTTGGGTTGCTTGTTTTTTATTGTGTCTATCAACATACCAGCACTTTCTCGTTTGGTAAGTTACAGCATCTTTGTTTTATATAATAGAGGGAAACATTCCACGTGGGAAAAATATACATAAAAAACAAAGATGCTGTGACTTACCAAACAAGAAAGCACTGGTAGATAGACACAATAAAAAACACACAAACACACACACAAATTTCAGCTTTCGCAACCCAAGGTTGTTTCATCAGGAAAGAGGGAAGGAGAGGGAAAGACAAGAGGATGTGGGTTTCAAGGGAGAGGGTAAGGAGTCATTCTAATCCCGGGAGCGGAAAGACTTACCTTAGGAGAAAAAAGGACAGGTATACACTCGCATGCACACACACACACACACACACACACACACACACACACACACACACACCTACACACACACACATATCCATCCACACATATACCTTTGTGTGTGTGTTTGTGTGTGTTTTTATTGTGTCTATCTACCAGCACTTTCTCGTATGGGAAACATTCCACATATCTAAAGACAAAGTTGATGTGACTTACCAAACAAAAGTGCTGGTAGGTCGATAGATACACAAACAAGCACAAACATACACACAAAATTCAAGCTTTTGCAACCAATGGTTGCTTCTTCGGGAAAGAGGGAAGGAGATGGAAAGACGAAAGGATGTGGGTTTTAAGGGAGAGGGTAAGGAGTCATTCCAATCCTGGGAGTGGAAAGACTTGATGACATCTTCATAATTTGGACTCACAGTGAAGAAGAACTCCAGAATTCCTCAACTCCTTTGGTTCCTTCAGATCCACCTGGTCCTACTCCAAATCCCATGCCACTTTCCTTGACATTGACCTCCATCTGTCCAATGGCCAGCTTCACTCGTCCGTCCACATCAAACCCACCAACAAGCAACAGTACCTCCATTATGACAGCTGCCACCCATTCCACATCAGTCCCTTCCCTACAGCCTAGGTCTTCATGGCAAACGAATCTGCTCCAGTCAGGAATCCCTGAACCATTACACCAACAACCTGAAAACAGCTTTCGCATCCCGCAACTACCCTCCTGACCTGGTACAGAAGCAAATAACCAGAGCCACTTCCTCATCCCCTCAAACCCAGAACCTTCCACAGAAGAACCACAAAAGTGCCCCACTTGTGACAGGATACTTTCCGGGACTGGATCAGACTCTGAATGTGGCTCTCGAGCAGGGATACGACTTCCTCATATCCTGCCCTGAAATGAGATCCATCCTTCACGAAATCCTCCCCACTCCACCAAGAGTGTCTTTCCACTGTCCACCTAACCTTCGTAACCTCTTAGTTCATCCCTATGAAATCCCCAAACCACCTTTCCTACCCTCTGGCTCCTACCCTTATAACTGCCCCCGGTGTAAAACCTGTCCCATGCACCCTTCCATCACCACCTGCTCCAGTCCTGTAACCTGGAAGGTGTACATGACCAAAGGCAGAGCCACGTGTGAAAGCGCCCATGTGATTTACCAACTGACCTGCCTACACTGTGAAGCTTTCTATGTGGGAATGACCAGCAACAAACTGTCCATTCACATGAATGGACACAGGCAGACAATGTTTGTTGGTAATGAGGATAAACCTGTGGCTAAACATGCCTTGGTGCACAGCCAGAACACCTTGGCACAGTGTTACACTGTCCGGGTTATCTGGATACTTCCCACTAACACCAACCTGTCAGGACTCCGGAGATGGGAACTTCAGTATATCCTCTCTTCTCGTTATCCGCCAGGCCTCAACCTCCACTAATTTCAAGTTGCCGCCGCTCATACCTCACCTGTCTTTCAACAACATCTTTGCCTGTGTACTTCCACCTCGACTGGCATCTCTGCCCAAACTCTCTGCCTTTACAAATGTCTTTTTTTCCCCTTAATGTAAGTCTTTCCACTCCCGGGATTGGAATGACTCCTTACCCTCTCCCTTAAAACCCACATCCTTTCGTCTTTCCCTCTCCTTCCCTCTTTCCTGAAGAAGCAACCGTTGGTTGCGAAAGCTTGAATTTTATGTGTATGTTTGTGTTTGTTAGTGTATCTATCGACCTGCCAGCGCTTTTGTTTGGTAAGTCACATCAACTTTGTTTCTGGCAATTCACACATCATGACAGGCTTTTTAGTCTGTAATTTCAATGTTTGAGTCTAAATGTATTTTTGTGCATTAGCGGATGTGTGTTCATGAAATCTGATTCTTCAACCTTCTTATCTAAAGATAAGATGTGGGTTATTAGAAACCATGGAAACAAGGAAGGACTTCAGTGATAGAAGTTTGTGAATATGAAAAGAGGGAAAAAATAGGTAGGTCCTCAAATGAGAAGAAAGAAAGGAAAACAAAATAGATATGGGTGCTAAGATCTAAGAAGAGAAAGAAGACAGCCCCAATGACAGGAAACCCTTCCCACCCCCCTTCCCCAGGATTCCTACCCCTCAGGTACTAGAGTGAGATGCCGGAGGAGGTTTGGTGTTAAATCGTCTTCTACAGAACGGTTATTCCCATCTTCACCCTTGAAATCCTGAAGGAAATCTTAGCAACCCTATTGAAATGGCAGATGGTGAAGAATCAAGCACATTTGTTTGCAACGGTTGTCTGAAAGGTGTGATGTGTGTTTTGTGTTAGCCATGATTTACTTGCTCTTATAAACCTTGCTTTTATTTACAATACCCACCCCTTCCAAAACCTATTCAAACCCTCCTATTTACATCACATTTCATAAAAGGTATAAAATACTCTATACAAAATAGAAAATTTATATGCTATGGTATCACAGTTGTTTAATTATTCACCTCACATTATATTATCCCTAAATATAATACTCTATTCATTTTATTTTATGCCGATATCACTTTCTTACTTATTCTGTGATTCTCCTAAGTTTTCTTTATATTGTAGTCGTATCCAGTTTTTTAATCGCTATGCTTATAGGATAGTTTAAGATGTTAGGAATAGATGTCAGAATAGTTTAAGATTTTAAAGGAATTCAGTGCAGTAAAATTGTTTTGGAAGAAAGACCGGAAACAACTCGGGATTGAACGGTCGTCACTCCGCCTGTAAACTCATAATGTTAACGTCGCTGGGAGACAGATGATAGAACAGTTTAAAATTTTAAAGGAATTCAGTGCAGTAAACTGTTTTGCAAGAAACACCGAAAACAACTTGGATCCGATGGTCGTCACTCCACCCATTAACTCAGAATGTTAACATCCCTGGAGGTATATATGACTCTGCCCGGGTCCCATGGATCTGATATTAACTTTTCTTGTGCACTGGCAGACCAGTATTTCTCTTTAAACTTCTTTTGAAAGTTGTCCCAAGAGGAAACATTCTCAATATTTACTGTTCCCCATGCTGAGACTTCTCCTAGTAGGTACCCCACAGTGAACTCAATCTTTTTCGAATCTTCACAATTCTTTGACAAAGCTTGGTTGAATCTTTTCAAGAAGTGTGTTGGATGTACAGCTCTAACTGGTTTAAATTTAGGGAATTTCCTGGATAATCCTGAATTAGTCCCCAATTGCAGATCAGTCATCACTTCACTAATTAATACCACAGTAGGTGAAATTACCCTTTTGTCTACTTTATCCTGGATAAGCTTGAATTCTTTCCACAGGTCACTTACACCTTTCTTGATATCACTAAGTTCAGAAGATAGAATAGGATATATGTTTCCGAATGTTACTCTCTCAGTAACTTTTCGATCTATAATTTCTTCAACCTGTTCCTCCAAACTACTTATATTTACGATATCAGAGTTCACTAATTTCTCTTTGAAGTTTCTTTCCACATTATCTACTCATGTATTAACACGTGTAATTTGTGATTGAATTATTGGCATTAAATTATCATGCTTATCGACACTCTCATTCAAAGTACTCAGCCCTTGCTTTACAGCATTAAATTTAACATTGCACACATTTTCAAAGGAACCTAACTTTTCTTCAAGCTCTGATTATACACTATTACATTTGTCTTCAATATTCAATCCTAACCTTCTTGTAAAATTATGAAAATTATAATTCTGTTTCTTGCTGAAGTCAGTAAACATCTGATTTACATGAATGGCCAAGGAACTAGTCAATTCATTCTTTAAATCTAATTTCAAATTTTCTACTTTAATATTTAAGGCATCGGATTCAGTCTTTAGAGCACTCATGACTCCACATAAATTACTAAATTCTTTGCTTTGTGAGTCAACTTTGGTATTTAACAAACCTATATTTGCTGCTTGACTACTTAAGGTTCCACTCTGGTTATTTAATTGAGAATGTTTCATAGCCATAGCTGGTTCTCGAGTTTCTTGACTTGTCGTATGTTATCCATATTCTTGCAAGCTTTAGATCTCATAAGCATTTAACTAACTTTAAGTATGGTAACTACACTAATAAAGTTCACTGAACAGTTTGCACCACTTTGTACTAAAACAATAAAGTTCTGTTTTACACTCACCTGGCGGAGAATCTGTGCTGCATCAGTGAGCAGATGTGGAGGCAGGTCAGCATCGATGAACAGCAGCTGGTGCCGGCGGCGTCGGATGTTGGTTTCCGCGTCTGCATCCCCGTGATGTGTGTGTGTGAGCTCTACACTCCAGGCACCGGATTTTCGAAATCAAAGTGTTCTAGGTGTATTTCTTCTTAGAGAAACACACTGGAATCTTCTTTTCTGTATCTCAATTCAAAATTTTCCTCCTTTAAATACTTGAGCATGTTCCGTTGTCTCGAAGTAAATTCCTTCTTGTATTTGGTTTAGTTGCTATGGCAACACACAACAGCTTCTTTTGTGTCCCCCCTGGAGAGGCAGTGCGTGAGTCTGCTCTTGTGAAGTGTTTCTGTGATATAGGGTGAGTTTGAAGGAAGCGAGTAGGAGCAGGAGAGGTGAAGCACTTCGGTACTGCATGTAACTTTAACACTTTTAATAGAGTCAAAAACACAAGTAAATATCAAAAGCATACATAACTTTGGCTAGGATGAGCATGTAGGTGTGAAGCCGTAGTCCATGTCTAATCCTGCGAAGCTAGGATGACTGTTCTGTATAGTCTCAAAACTAACAAATACTCGTTGCTGTCCAAACTTTAACTGAATGTAACTAATATAAGGTCTCAATAGCAAGCTAGTCCACTCAGCAGTAGAAGTGATATTTCCAAGCCACCTGCTCTTGATGAAAAATGGGTGGAAATCAAGACTGCACTCCCTGAACTCCACAGCGTCAGCCAGAGGGTGCTGTGGTCATAGTGCCAACTTATGTGAGCTTGCACCTAAGTTGTGGCAACATAATTATTGATGCCACAGCTTCTTTCCTCATTTTTTGGTCTTGGAATTCCTGTTTTTTCAGTCCTTTTCCACTGGGTGCCACATTCTAATGGCTTAGATGATGATTTAAATGTTGAGTAGATATACCACCTGCCACTTCTTACTTACTTGAGGTGCTTGGTTAGTCTGCTGCTGCAAACTCTCTTTCACTTCTTCTCTGAGGTATGCTGCTAGGTACAGGAATTCCTTAAAACTCTTTCTACTTATAAAAATAAGTAGACATACAAAGTTTCATTTGCATTAACTAACAATGTACATTTAAACTTCAGACATACTACAAATCTCACTCTTCATATAAATATACAGGGTGTTACAAAAAGCTACGGCCAAACTTTCAGGAAACATTCCTCACACACAAATAAAGAAAAGATGTTATGTGGACATGTGTCCGGAAACGCTTAATTTCCATGTTAGAGCTCATTTTAGTTTCGTCAGTATGTACTGTACTTCCTTGATTCACTGCCAGTTGGCCAAATTGAAGGAAGGTAATGTTGACTTTGGTGCTTTTGTTGACATGCAACTCATTGCTCTACAGTACTAGCATGAAGCACATCAGTATGTAGCATCAACAGGTTAGTGTTCACCACGAACGTGGTTTTGCAGTCAGTGCAATGTTTACAAATGCGGAGTTCGCAGATGCCCATTTGATGTACGGATTAGCACAGGACAATAGCCATGGCATGGTATGTTTGTATCGAGACAGATTTCCAGAATGAAGGTGTCCCGACAGGAAGACGTTCAAAGCAATTAATTGGCATCATAGGGAACACGGAACATTCCAGCCTATGACTCATGACTGGGGAAGATCTAGAATGACAAGGACACCTGCAGTGGACGAGGCAATTCTTCGTGCAGTTAATGATAACCCTAATGTCAGCGTCAGAGAAGTTGCTGCTGTACAAGGTAATGTTGACCACATCACTGTATGGAGAGTGCTACGGAAGAACCAGTTGTTTCCGTGCCATGTACAGCATGTGCAGGCACTATCAGCAGCGGATTGGCCTCCACGGGTACACTTCTGTGAATGGTTCATCCAACAATGTGTCAATCCTCATTTCAGTGCAAATGTTCTCTGTATGGATGAGGCTTCATTCCAACGTGATCAAATTGTAAATTTTCACAATCAACATGTGTGGGCTGACGAGAATCCGCACGCAATTGTGCAACCACCTCATCAACACAGATTTTCTGTGAACGTTTGGGCAGGCTTTGTTGGTGATGTCTTGATTGGGCCCCATGTTCTTCCACCTACACTCAATGGAGCACGTTATCATGATTTCATACGGGATATTCTACCTGTGCTGCTAGAACATGTGTCTTTACAAGTACGACACAACATGTGGTTCATGCACAATGAAGCTCCTGCACATTTCAGTTGAAGTGTTCGTACGCTCCTCAGTAACAGATTCGGTGACCGATGGATTGGTAGAGGCGGACCAATTCCATGGCCTCCATGCTCTCCTGACCTCAACCCTCTTGACTTCCATTTATGGGGGCATTTGAAAGTTCTTGTCTATGCAACCCCAGTACCAAATGTAGAGATTCTTCATGCTCGTATTGTGGACGGCTGTGATACAATACGCCATTCTCCAGGGCTGCATCAGCGCATCAGGGATTCCATGCGACGAAGAGTGGATTCATGTATCCTTCCTAACAGAGGACATTTTGAACATTTCCTGTAACAAAGTGTTTGAAATCACTCTGGTATGTTCTGTTGCCGTGTGTTTCCATTCCATGATTAATGTGATTTGAAGAGAAGTAATAAAGTGAGCTCTAACATGGAAAGTAAGCGTTTCTGGCCACATGTCCACATAACATATTTTCTTTCTTTGTGTGTGAGGAATGTTTCCTGAAAGTTTGGCCATACCTATCACCTGTATACTGTTTAGTAAGTCTGTTGTGTCTACAAACATTAGAAAAAAACTAATTTAAATATAAGAGAAAGTTGGCTTAAACACCATGTCCATCTGCATCTACTTGATTGCTCTGTAATTCACATTTAAGTGCTTGGCAGAGGGTTCATCGAACCACAATCATACTATCTCTCCACCACTTCACTCCTGAACAGCGCACGGGAAAAACGAACACCTAAACCTTTCTGTTCTAGCTCTGGTTTCTCTTATTTTATTTTGTTGATCATTCCTACCTATGTGGGTTGGGCTCAACAAAATATTTTCACATTCGGAAGAGAACGTTGGTGGCTGAAATTTCATAAATACATCTCGCCACGATGAAAAACGTCTTTGCTTTAATGACTTCCATCCCAACTCACATATCATATCTGCCATACTCTCTTCCCTATTACGTGATAATACAAAATAAGCTGCCCTTTTTTGCACCCTTTTGATGTCCTCCGTCAATCCCACCTGGTAAGGATCCCACACCGCGCAGCAATATTCTAACAGAGGACGAACGAGTGTAGTATAAGCTGTCTCTTTAGTGGACTATTTATCGAGTAATCAAATTCCAACTGATTTCTTTTGGAACTGATGTGGATCACCTCCCACTTTTCATTATTTAGTGTCAACTGCCTCTTGGCACACCATACAGCAATCTTTTCTAAATTGCTTTGCAACTGATACTGGTCTTCGGATGATCTTACTAGATGGTAAATTACAGCATCATCTGCGAACAACCTAAGAGAACTGCTCAGATTGTCACCCAGGTCATTTATATAGATCAGGAATAGCAGAGGTCCCAGGGCACTTCCCTGGGGAACACCTGGTATCACTTCAGTTTTACTCGATGATTTGCTGTCTATTACTACGAACTGCGACCTTCCTGACAGGAAATCACGAATCCAGTTGCACAACTGAGATGATACCCCATAGGCCAGCAGCTTGATTAGAAGTCACTTGTGAGGAATGGTGTCAAAAGCTTTCTGGAAATCTAGAAATATGGAATCAACTTGAGATCCCCTGTTGATAGCGGCCATTACTTCGTGCGAATAAAGAGCTAGCTGCGTTGCACAAGAACAATGTTTTCTGAAACCATGCTGATTACGTATCAATAGATCGTTCCCTTCGAGGTGATTCATAATGTTTGAATACAGTATATGCTCCAAAACCCTACTGCAAACCGACGTCAATGACATAGGTCTGCAGTTTTCCAATCTGCAATTTTCCAATCTGTAGGTACAGATCTGTCGGTGAGTGAGCAGTTGTATATGATTGCTAAGTAGGGAGCTATTCTATCAGCGTAATCTGAAAGGAACCAAATCGGTATACAATCTGGACCTGAAGACTTGCCCCTATCAAGCGATTTGAGTTGCTTCGCAACCCCTAAGGTATCTACTTCTAAGAAACTCATGCTGGCAGCTGTTCATGTTTCAAATTCTGGGATATTCCATTCATCTTCTCTGGTGAAGGAATTTCAGAAAACTGCGTTCAATAGCTCCGCTTTAGCGGCACAGTCATCGGTAACAGTACCATTGACACTGCGCAGCGAAGGTATTGACTGAGTCTTGCCGCTTGTGTACTTTACATACGACCAGAATTTCTTCAGATTTTCTACCAAATTTCGAGACAATGTTTCATTGTGGAATCTATTAAATGCATCTCGCATTGAAGTCCATGCCAAATTTTGCGCTTCTGTAAATTTTAGCCAATCTTTGGGATTTTACGTTCTTTTGAACTTCGCATGCTTTTTCCGTTGCCTCTGCAACAGCATTCGTGCCTGTTTTGTTTACCATGGGGGATCAGTTCCATCTCTAACCAATGTATGAGGTATGAATCTCTCAATTGCTGTTGCTGCTATATCTTTGAATTTGAGCCACATCTCATCTACATTTGCGTAGTCAGTTCGGAAGGAATGGAGATTGTCTCTTAGGAAGGCTTCTAGTGACACTTTATCCACTTTTTTTAAATAAAGTTATTTTGTGTTTGTTTCTGGTGAATTTGAAAGAAACAGTATTGAGCCTAGCTACAACGACCTTGTGATCACTAATCCCTGTATCAGTAATGAAGCTTTCTATTAGCTCTGGATTGTTTGTGGCTAAGAGGTCAAGTGTGTTTTCACAACCATTTACAATTCACGTGGGTTTGTGGACTAACTGCTTGAAATAATTTCCAGAGAAAGCATTTAGGACAATCTCAGAAAATGTTTTCTGCCTACCACCAGTTTTGAACAAGTATTTTTGCCAACATATCAAGGGAAGGTTAAAGTCCCCACCAACTATAACCATATGAGAGGGGTATTTATTTGTTATGAGACTCAAATTTTCTCTGAACTGCTCAGCAACTACATCATTGGAGTTTGGGGGTCAGTAGAAGGAGCAAATTATTAACTTATTTTGGCTGTTAAGTATAACCTCCACCCATACCAATTTGCATGGAGTATCTACTTCGACTTCACTACAAGATAAACCACTACTGACAGACACAAACACTCCACCACCAATTCTGCCTAATCTATCTTTCCTGAACACCATCTGAGACCTCATAAAAATTTCTGCAGAACTTATTTCAGGCTTTAGCCAGCTTTCTGTACCTATAACAATTTCAGCTTCTGTGCTTTCTGTTAGCGCTTGAAGCTCAGGGACTTTCCCAGCACAACTACAACGATTTACAACTACAATTCCGACTGTTCCTTGATCCAAGCACGTCCTGTATTTGCCATGCACCCTTTGAGATTGCAGCTCACCCCGTACTTTCCCGAGGCCTTCTAACCTAAAAAACTGCCCAGTCCATGCCACACAGCCTCCGCTACCCGTGTAGCCACCAGCTGAATGTAGTGAACTCCTGACCTATTCAGCGGAACCCAAAACTCCACCACCTTATGGTGCAAGTCAAGGAATCTGCAGCCAACACGGTCGCAAAACTGTCTGATCCTCTGACTCAGACCCTCCACCCGGCTCTGCACCAAAGGTCCGCAGTCGATTCTGTCAATGATGCTGCAGATGGTGAGGTCTGCCTTCATCTCATAAGCAAGACCGGCAGCCTTCACCAAATCAGATAGCCGCTGGAATCCAGAGAGTCATTAGTGCCAACATGTGCCACCTCCTGCAGCTGGCTGCACGCTGTGCTCTTCATGGCATCCAGAAGGACCCTTTCCACATCAGGAATGACTCCACCCGGAATGCACATGGAGTGCACACTGGATTTCTTCCCCTCCTTAGCCACCATATTCCTAAGGGGCCCCATTACATGCCTAACACTGGAGCTCCCAACTACCAATAAGACCACCTTCTGTGATTGCCCAGTCCTTGAAGGCTGAGAATCATCCTCTGAAACAGGGCAGGCAGCTGCAACTGGCTCAGCCAGAGACAGTGCCTGAAACCTGTTCGTCAGACGCACCAGGGAGGCTTCCTGATCAACCTTCGGGAATGTCTTTCGCTGCCTGCCACGCCTTGGAATGACCTCCCAATCAACCACAGGAGACGGCTCAGCCCCACTGCAGGCAGCAACCAGGGCAACCACAGTGGCAGACCAAACTGGGGCAGATGGGACGAGGTTGACATCCACATAATACCCAAGTCCGGCTCCCCACAGTGGTGCCCATTGGCAACAGCCTCAAGCTACGCGACTGAAGTCAGCACTGCCTGCAGCTGTGAGCAAAAGGATGCCAACTCAGCCCTCATCCGAACACAGTAATCACAGTCCCTGTCCATTCTAATCGATGTTGAACAACAATTACTGAAACATGAGCCCGTGCCTAGATAACGCAAGGGAAACATGCAAAGAATGTATGAACTAACCTGTACAAATGCCTATTGACTGCACTACATCTGCCTGAATTTATGATTACAGTAACTAAAACTCGAAATTACACCTCCTGTATGAAACTCACACGCAGTTTAAGTAAGAATATATGAAGTAAACACAGAAAAGAAGCTATATATGTATCTTTCTGTGCTGTCGATGTGCACCAACTGGGAGCTCAGGCCACACTGGTCTCTGAGAGCCCACTAGACAGACAAGTGCCACTGACATACCAAAACAAAACAAATGCTGAATGACTGTGCTACAATCTGCCTAAATTTACGATTACAGTAACTAAAACTCAAAATTACACCTCCTATACGAAATTCACGTGCAATGTAAGTAAGAATCTACAAAGTAAACACAGAAAAGAATCTATAAACATATCTTCCTGCACTGTCAATGTGCACCAACCATAATACATGTCTTCTCTTCAACAAGGCTAAGATAAGAGTTTTTCCCAAGAGTGCCTTCTCAACTGTTCTCATTTTTATACCAATTGTCACTGACACAATTAGCACAGAATAACATAGAAGCTCCATGGTTCTTCCATACACTTTCACTAAAACTTCCATGGATCGCCCTACAAGTACTTGTCATTGGCATTCAACCGATGCATCTACCTTCTTCTCGCGACTGCATTTCAAACCTGCACATACAAACATGTGATACACATTAAGTAGGATTCTGTCATCCCACACTCACATCTAAAATATTGTGTGTTTGAGATAGTAGAAGGCCGAGTGGTTCTAGAATTTACACCAAAATTCTCAAATAGCTACAAGATGCCAATAATATCTGAATGACAGGAAGTGCAAAGTGGCAAAACACGATTGGCTTTAGGGGAAATGGAAAGCTGTAAATGCATTGTTGATTATAGGAAAGGTATGTGTCACTTATAGAAAAATTTAAGAAAACTTTGGAGAAAAGAGAAGCAACTGTATGAACATTAAGAGCTGAGATGACAGTCCAGTACTAAAGAAAGAAGATAAGGCTGAGAGATAGGATGAATATATTGCAAGGAAAGGAAAAAAAAAACATGATGATAATAGTATTAAAAGAGGAGGAGTAGCAGATGATGCAAAACTGCAAGAAAAAAATTGATAAAGCACTGAAAGACCAAGCTAAAACAACGCACCTAGAATAAACAACATTTATTCAGAATTATTAATCCTTTCATTCTTAAACCTCATTTTACTTAAACGTAAATGACAAATAAGAAATCTAAAACTGCCTTCTATAAACTCAAGTTCTCCATACATGTCTTAATCCCTCCATGGCCCTAGTATTTTTCTTCAAGTTCAAAAGCATCTCACTAGATGGGAACACTAGGGAGACATGAGACATAGATGTCTCAGTGCTCAAAACTGTATATTATTTTAGAGGGACATATGTGTCTCATCAACCACAAAAAAGTGACTTGGGTGAAGCAACCATGACAAAGTTGATCAACCTAGTATACAGGTTAATGAGGGAGGTAAAATACTTCCAGACTTCAAGAAGAATTTGACCATCTCACTACCAAAGCAGTTAGTGCCAAGTGTGGGTATAACACAAACTATCTACAGAGGGATGAAATAGCTAGTAGAAGCCAACATGGGGGATGATTAGGTTTGGCTTTGGAGGAATATAGAAACATGCAAGTGATTCTGTCCCTACAATGTATATTAGAAAGATAGATCCATATTTACAGCACTTTTCGATTTAGAAACAGTTCTTCCCAATATGAACTTGAATACAGTCATTGGAATTCTGAAGTTATCAAGGGTAAAATGTGAGGAGAGAAAGGTTATCTAAAGCAGAATGTATTCCTAACAGTGAAAAGACAAAAAATGGAGACAGTAATTGAGAAACAAATGAGACAAATTTGTAGCCTATTAGTACATATATAGTAAAGGAAACCAACAAGAATTTTGGAAAATGAATCAAAGGTCAAGGAGAAGAAATAAAAGTTTTAAGGTTTCCTGATGCCTTTACAGTTCTGATAGTGATGATAAAGAACTTGGAAAATTATTTGAGTGAAATACACTCCTGGAAATGGAAAAAAGAACACATTGACACCTGTGTGTCAGACCCACCATACTTGCTCCGGACACTGCGAGATGGCTGTACAAGCAATGATCACACGCACGGCACAGCGGACACACCAGGAACCACAGTGTTGGCCGTCGAATGGCGCTAGCTGCGCAGCATTTGTGCACCGCCGCCCTCAGTGTCAGCCAGTTTGCCGTGGCATACGGAGCTCCATCGCAGTCTTTAACACTGGTAGCATGCCGCGACAGCATGGACGTGAACCATATGTGCAGTTGACGGACTTTGAGCGAGGGCATATAGTTGGCATGCGGGAGGCCGGTTGGACGTACCGCCAAATTGCTCAACACGTGGGGCGTGAGGTCTCCACAGTACATCGATGTTGTCGCCAGTGGTCGGCGGAAGGTGCACGTGCCCGTCGACCTGGGACCGGACCACAGCGACGCACGGATGCACGCCAAGACCATAGGATCCTACGCAGTGATGTATCTGACCCCAGGAATGTGTCAATAAAGTTTCCCCTTCCTGGGACAATGAATTCACGGTGCTCTTATTTCAATTTCCAGGAGTGTAGATAGTGCCTTTAAAATAGTTTACAATGTGGCCAATAAAAGTAACACAAAAGTAATAGAGTGTAGTGAAGTAAGTCAGGGAATGCTAAGGGAATTAAATTACTTGATTAGACCATGAAAATAGTAAACAAGCTTCACTATCTGGGGTGCAAAATAGCTAATGTTAGCAGAAGTAAAGAGGTTATAGCAGTAGCCTAGCAACAGAAAGAAAATACATCTATCTTATATTCTGTGTATATATAAACTGAAGTATGCTGAAGCAGTCTGTCTGTGTGTTTGGATTAATCTCAGGAACTACTTTCAGGATTCTGTTTGCATTACTAAATAGATTAATTTTGTGAGAAAGGTGTGTGTATATAATTTATAAATATTTTGTGCAAATTGACTAAACTATGTCTCCCACCACTGTGAAAACACTGCCATTGCCACTTAGCTGTGAATGACAGAACTCCTAGGACTCACAGTAGTTCTTGTGGTGTCTTTACCAGTGTTGCGTGGTGAAGGATGCTTTGTACCAATGTCATATAGGACAAGGTGCTTTTTTACCATTGGTACATGGCAAAGGATGCTTCATAATGATGCATGACAGGGGCTGCTCAATACTAATGTTACATGGGAGAGGGCACTTCATACTGATGTTGTGTGGTGGAGGGTGCTTCTTACCAATGTTACATGACAGAGATTCCTCCATACCAATATTGTGTGGTCGAGAGTGCTTCGCACCAGTGTTGCATGGCAGAGGGTGTACTGATGTTGTGGGACAGAGGGTGCATCTTACCAAAGTGATGTGACAAAGAGTTCTTTGTGCTGTTATTTTGTGGTGGAGGGTACAACTTACCACTGTTGCATGGCAGAGGGTCCTTCGTACCAATGTTGCTAGGTCACATGTGCTTCATACCAGTGTCATATGGCAGAAGGTGCTTTGCCAATGTAGTGAGCAGAGGGTGTTTCTTTGCAATGTAATGTGGCAAAGGGTGCTTTATACCAATGTTGGATGGCAGAGAGTGCTTCATACCAATGTTGCATCCTACCAGTTTTGTGTGACAAAGGTTATTTTCTGCTGATGCTATGTTGAGAAATGCAGGAAAAGGTTACACAGAAAATATAGTTCATGCTGGACTGACACTGGAGTCAACTGGCCAGCAAGTGGGCATAGCCTGTGCTGAATCCATTGCAATTGGATGGACCACACCTTGCTGGCACTCAATTCAGTCAGCTAGTATGTGGCTGTAGCTCACATTGAACTGGTGCTGCAGCTGGATGTTTGAGATGTCACTCCAAATGCCAGTTAAATTCAGAATAAATAATTCATACCTATGAGAACTTTCCTGGTATACACTGCTTAAAACATTGAAGTTATATGTTTTTTAAGGGTGAAGAGCCCCTTCACACCTGCACCGATGTGGTGACTATCTCAGAAGATCTACTGTTATCTCTATATTTGTTAGTTATTAACCGAGGGCGTCGTGGGATGGGGGACCATGATGTTATCCATTTGTCTGGGTAGGATAAACCACTAATGTAGTTGCTTCAAGGAGATAGATAGTGGATGAAAAGCAAATGAAGGGTAACGATTTAAGGGCAGAGGGAAAAAAGTGGCAAGGGAAGAAACCTCTGTGATAGTCTGGTTGGGTGGTAACAGCAGTAGCAGTTTTTTTGCTATCTGCGACAGATCATGCTAGGGTGAGGCTGTTATTAGTTTCAAGTGCCGTGCAATGCTTGGTTCCATTGTCATAATTTAGGCCGTCATAAAGAGCGACAGTCCTATCGAAGAGGGGTACTGTGCTGGGCCAGGCACCTATGAGTCTCCTGAGCCAGATGCAGCATTTGTACCTGTAACAAGCCTAGATCGTTATGTATGGTCGATTGGTCATAAATCGATCGCACTGTGTAAGGGGTTTGGTTGGGCTTGTTTGAGTTTTAGTGCACTGTATGGCTTCCCTTCATTGTTGGGTGGTAAGCTAGTTTAGAGATGGAAATACCAATTAGCTGTGCTGTGCAGCAGGAACTCACAAATATTTGCTGTGTTTGTCTGTTGGTGCTACCCACAGGTGGTTAATTGTCCCTAATTAGTAGTGTTTCTAGCTGTACAGTCATGTGGCGAGGTTTTTTTTGATACCTCTGTGAGAATCTCAAGGCGGTATTCTCTGTGAAGGTTCATGAAGTGTGAGTATCATGGAGCAAGGCTTATGATATGTAGCGTTTTTTTTGTGTATGATCTGCAGGCAGTGCAGACATGTTGGAGCTGTGCATCTCTGGACTGGATCTGCATACATCATCAGTGGTCTAATTACTATTGCATACATGTGAGGGAATTGGGTGATAGTTGTAGGTAAACAACTAGTATTCTCTCATATGACAATTTATTAGCACTTTACGTCTACACCCATACAAGTCCATGAGGCTAACTCCCGTTAGCGGAAAACATCCTCCAAAACTCTCCATCTCAAAGATAGCACACTTACAATCTTTACAAATATCGATATTTACGGCGCTGCACGCCACATAGCCCCCCCCCCCCCCCCCCCCCGCGCAGTATGGAGTACGTCCCTGTGAATGGGGGGAGGGGGGGTGAGAAGTTAGGAAGGTAACATACAGTTCTTCAGCATCAGGCGGAAGCGGTCGACTGGTAGGAGACCGGGGGGTGAAACCCGGTACGTCGACGGCAAAATCAGCAAGCGAAGCCGGCGGCCGAAGACGACGTCCTGTCCTGGAGTGGAGGTGTAGCACTTCGTCTGCAGGCAGGCGGAGAATCACCTTGCCAGAAGGCCTAACAAAGGCACGCAAATTGCCACACGCAGCACTTGTGCTTAATTTAAAGCGACGCACCACACGAGTTTCTGCACTTCCTCCCTCAATTTTGTCACACGAGAGTAACACACACGCCTTATCACCATCAACAACAACAGATAATTTATGTATGTCATCAGGATGTACATGTGTTGTGAATTCTTGGGTGGCACCTGTACGAGCCAGGGGGGGGTGGCAGGGAGGTGTGGGGAAGCCATGGCAGGGAGAAGCGTTTGCGGAGAGGGGTGTGGCAGGTGTAATGGACTGCGCAGGCGACAACCTCGGGTGATCAACTGACGGCCGAGGGAGTGTGGCCGAAGGCAACGAGGAGCCCACATGGATTGAACGGCGTGACCAAGAGCTGTCACACGAAGATGGTGACACAATGGTAGAATCCAAGTGGTTGGCAGCTCGACTGCGAGGGCTGGGAGGAGTGAAGCCTCGAAAAGTTTGGCCACTCGAATTAGATGAGAGCGGAGAAGAAGCAGTGCTCGGCAAAGAAGCCCGCTGTGGAGAATCAGTACCCGAATGTATGGTATGAGAAGATGAGTGGCCACTTGAAGTAGGACTGGAAGAGATAGGGGCCGAATCAGGGGGGTCCACCTGAGGCTCAATAAAAGCTGGTTTCACTCGGTTGAGTGAGACCGTGTTTACAGAGTCTTTTATGAGGAGGTCCATGTTATTCCCGGAGCGTTTGACAACCTTGTAAGGACCTGTGTAGGGTGACTGAAGTGGGGCTTTGATTGAGTCATCTCTGAGAAACACATACCCACAAGAGTCTAGAGTGCGCGGTATGTACACGCGCGGAGGTGTATGACTAGCCGGAAGTGGCGGCTGAAGTTTGCTGCAGTGCAAGCGCACTCGCTCGAGAAGTGAAGGGAGTTCGGAGGGCTGAGGAAGTGGGGTGGGAGCGACTAATTCTCCAGGCAAAACCACCGGTTGGCCATACACAAACTCGGATACGGAACCCTTGAGATCTTCCTTGAAAGTCGCACGAAGGCCAAGAAGCACCAAGGGCAGTGCTTCTGTCCATAGTGAGTCATGACAACGCAAGGCAGACTTTAAGGTACGATGCCATCGCTCGACAAGCCCATTGCTTTGGGGGTGGTATGCAGAAGTATGAATTTTGACAATACCACACATTTTACATAAATCGGAGAAAACTGAAGACTCAAATTGCTGTCCCTGGTCAGTAGTGAGGTAAACAGGTGAGCCAAATCTAGAGATCCACGAATCTAAGAATGCTCGGCTTATTGTCTCAGAGGTAATGTTTGGAATAGGCACGGCCTCAGCCCACCGAGTCATCCTGTCAATGGCTGTAAACAAGTAACGGAAACCCTCGGAGGGGGGCAAAGGTCCTACGAGGTCCACATGAACATGATGAAACCGGCCTGGCGGTTGGGCAAAACAGCCAAGGGATGGGGAAGTGTGCCTGGAAACTTTGTTCTGTTGACACAACAAGCATGTCCGGGCCCAAGACTGACAGTTGCGGCGCATGTCTCTCCAAACAAACCGTTCAGATACCAGACGGGTGGAAGCTTTGACACCGGGGTGTGCTAATGTGTGTAATTTGTCAAAGACCTGGCGCTGAAGGGGCTTAGGAATGAACGGCCACAACGTACCAGTCGATTCATCACACCACACTAATTCAGGTATGCCGGGGAAAGTAGAGCGTACCGGTTTGAGAGAGGAGCTGTGGTCCGAAATCAACTGCATGGTATCAGGGTCCGCCGATTGCAACCGAGGTAGGTCTGTTAAGTCAATTAAGGTTGTGACAGCACCTACACGTGAGAGAAAATCAGCAACCACATTGTCCGCTCCTCGGATGTAGCGAATGTCATTTGTAAATTGCAAGATGTAGTCGATGTGACGAAAGCGTCGTGGGGGCGGATCAGACGAAGGATTTTTTATCGCAGGAACCAACGGCTTGTGATCAGTGAGCACATAGAAATCTCGTCCCTCAACATCAGTTCTGAAGTGTTTTATGGCCTCGTACACTGCAAGTAATTCTCTGTCGAATGCTGAGTATTTCTTCTGTGCAGTGTTTAACTTTTTTGAGAAAAACTGCAGGGGTGTCGTAACATCATTGTATGTCTGACTCAGTACTGCGCCGACAGCACTGTCACTAGCGTCAGTAGTGATAAACATTGTCGCGTCCGCACGTGGGTGAGCAATAGTGACAGCGGAGGCCAACAGCTGTTTGAGTTCGTTAAATGCCTTGTCCATGTCTGGTGTCCATGGGACCTGGCGGGTGCCGGAAGTTTGTGAGCCTGCGAGTGCATCTGTGAGAGGTGCCTGCACCGCAGAAGCAGCTGGCAAATGTTTACTGTAATAATTAACTGTTCCGATGAACCTGCGTAATTCCCTATAGGTCTGGGGGCGTGGCATCTCAAGAACAGGCTTGATCTTGTCCTGCGGTGGTGTCAGACCGTCTGACGACACAACATAACTTAGGAATGTGACGGATGACTGGTGCAATTGAGTCTTTTTATTGTTCAGTTCTATACCAGCAGCTGCTAACGTGTCTGTCACGACTTGAACACGCTCCTTACTCTGTTCCAAAGTATGAGCAAAAACCAATATGTCGTCCATGTATATGAAACAAAAGTCTAAATTGGATAAGGTTTGATTGATGAAACGCTGCCACGTTTGGGGGGCGTTTTTCAACCCAAACGGCATAAATTTGTATTGAAACAACCCGAAGGGAGTGGTTATGGCAGTCTTTTCAATATCCTCCGGAGCCATGGGGATCTGATGAAATGCGTGCTTGCAGTCCAAAACAGAGAAGTACTCTGCACCTGCGAGTGCATGATTGAAGTCCGCAATGTGTGGGACCGGGTATTTATCAATGGTGGTGCGGGCATTTAAACGCCTATAGTCTCCGACCATACGCCAAGTACCGTCTTTCTTTTGATCAAACAAGATAGGACTAGCCCAGCAACCGGAAGAAGGTTCAATTATTCCCTTTTGTAATAAATCATCTAATTTTTCTTTTGCAATTTTCATAAATTCCGGCTTGAGGCGGCGTAGGCGTTGCGATATGGGCGGCCCAGCGGTTAGACGTAACCGGTGAACTGTGCCATTAGTGACTACTGCAATACGTGGCGCGGCAAAACAGTCAGATGTCCGTGAAGCGGAGCAGGCGGTGGCAGGCAAGCAAAGCTGTGGCGCTGAGGCGTGCCAATCGCTCGAAGGCTGCGTAGCGAACGCACGCATGTTAACCTGGGCGAGGTTGGTACACTGGTTTTTGGTAGCGGGCCATGCCGCCACGCGCGCTGTAGGCCCGAGTGGGTGTGGCCTAACAGCAGACGGCTGTATTTCATTGCCACGGGCTTGGGAGGTTAACTGTTCATTCGAAACGCATGGAATATGAGCACACAGGCATACACTGTCATTACAAGGGGGAATGCTGACACAGTTTGCAGAGTTCACAACATTGTCATTAATGTGTGCGGGCACGGGAACACCAGATTGGCACGGACTAACCTTGTCTGTAGCCGACGAGTCGTCTGCTTGTAGTGACGCGAGGCGTTGTTGTGTGGAGGTCAACTCGTGATGTATGTCGCGGGGATGCAACAGCATTTCCCTACGTTCCATCCGCAAGTTCGAAGACTCGGCGCGCTCCGCTAGCCACTCGTTTGTCCAGGATAGGTTTGGCCACTTCTTAGCCCAGCGCACATGTTTGGTGTTAGCCGAACTGTCACTCGGCGGAGCGAAAGGAATATGTTTGTTCAGTGGGGGGTAAAACACAGTATTTTTCACAAAATCTAGTGACAACTGATAGTGCCTGAGGAAATCAATTCCGAGAATAGGTTCTTCAACTGTTGACTCTAAAAACGTCCATTTCAGAATGCACTCGGGCGAAAGTTTCACTGTATACAGTGTAGAACCCGAACACTGTAAGGTAGACAAGTTCACTGCACGAAGTACTGTTTTGTGCGGTTGCACTTTATTGGTCGCTAGGCGAGCCGGTAGCAAAGAGACATCTGCGCCAGTGTCTACCAGAAACCGTGCACCCGATTGTAAATCTCGGACATAGACTCGACCACACTTACTGTTGTTGTCCAAAACGGAATGCAACGTTGGATGGTGCACGTTGTTTATGTCGCAGGAGGTGGCACCGCTGCCTACCTGCGGTTGGAGTTTGGGTAAGAGCACGGCAACTGGCATTTGCGTGCTTGCTCCCCGAATCTTGCGTGGAAGAAACAGTAAGATTGAGCGGGCCTGTGCTCCTGTGGGTAGTAACTAGGTGACGGAGTATGCGACCCAGAATCTTCCACCGAGGCCGGTGCGCTGTCGTTAGGCGGAGCTGGAGGTGCAGGTAGGGCGGCTAGTTTAACAAACTTGTTATTAGCAGCACCAGACAAGGGCGTGGTGTTGGAGAGCTTCTTAGTGCGGTCACGTCCAGAATGCAGTGCGTGGAGCTCACGCTGCCTGGCGGAGTAAGCTCTATCGGCGGCACGTAAACGTTCATTTACTGGCTATCCTCATACGCAGAGATTGCAGTCTGGACAGGCAGAGGCAGCTTTTCTGTCCAGATTTCTGCGAGTGTGTCATCAGGCATAACTTGCTCGTCGACGAGAAGATGGATGCACCGCCACAGCTGGGACGGAGACCTGTCGCCGAGACGCTCTTCGTAAATTAGCTGTCGCACGTTTTCTCTCCTGGTTTTTGAGACGCGCTCCAGTATCGTCTGTTTCGCCATAGCATACTTCTCTGCTAGGGGCGGTGCTTTGACCAGATCGTAAATTAAATCGACGCGGTCGTGAAGGTGGTTCATGAGGCACACGAAGCGCGCGTCGTCGTCCAAAGCACAGACATTGAATGTTTGCTCAACCAGGTTGAACCAAAATTCCGGGTGAGCGGGTTTGAAGTCTGGTAGTTTCGGCAGATTCGGCACAGCAGTCACTGTGGAGGTGCACCTATTTCTTCGGATGGGAGTAGAGCACGAAGAGGATAGAGTGTCCGAATTATTGGCGTCCTGTAATGCGGGTATCGCAAAGTTCACTTGACGCCGGGGGGGCGGCTGAGAAGCGACGGACGCACGAACAGTGTGAGAATCGTAGTCACAATGTGCATTCTCATTGACTAGATAGCTTGGAGAGAAGCCGCTAGTACTTACGTACGCCGGTGAATGTCCGTTATGCACTCTGTATTCATTCGGCCGTGAATGGTGGGGGTGGTTGTAAATGTCCGAGTAATTACTGTCCAGCACAGAATTGTTGACTTGATTATGAGCAACACAAGGATCCCACACATGTCCACAAGGATGCACACTCGATGTGATATTGTCTGTTTGGCGAGCATTGAGCACATGTTGACTAACCGGCGCGGAAGGATACACACGTGGCGGGAACTGGCTCGGGATTGAATTTACTGCTGGATTTTCCAAAGTGGCAAGATTCTGCTCGACACCACGAACTGTATTGAATTGTGCGTTCGACACAGGAGTAGGAATGTTCCGAACAACACTCTGTGGAGAACACGTGGAAAAGTCTAGGCTAACAAAGCCAGAGTCCGCGACCGTTGGCGGTTGGCAGAAACTGGCTGCACTCGATGAATTCCACTGCATGTTCGGGCTGAAAGATTCCGAAGGATCTCGCGGCATATCCACTACGACGGCAGGGATGCTGGAGAGATGTTGCTGAGATCCGGGCGGCGGTGAGTGCTGAAAGGCCATTGTCTGAAGCTAAAACACCGGCCCTCGCGATCGCGAAAAGAAAACCGACGCGGTAGGCGCGTAAATAACACTTCGTGCCGTAACTTGAACGCGTATTACACAAAACGGGGTCACCAGTGAGGGAATTGGGTGATAGTTGTAGGTAAATAACTAGTATTCTCTCATATGACAATTTATTAGCACTTCACGTCTACACCGATACAAGTCCATGAGGCTAACTCCCGTTAGCGGAAAACATCCTCCAAAACTCTCCATCTCAAAGATAGCACACTTACACTCTTTACAAATATCGATATTTACGGCGCTGCACGCCACACATGGACCCCAAAACCCTCCTATTCAGTGTGCTTTGCCAGTTGAGCATAGTGTACAGCTGTTTGAGCCTCATGTTAGCTCATGTATATGAAAGTGATGCTGTCTAATATTGTTCACTGAGTTCTTATCAAGACTGTACATAGAAGTCCATCAACAAAAGTATCACTTTGATCATTTTGCCAACAAGTCATCTGGCCATTGATACTTAGCACTACTTGTGCAAAGCTGAGGTGGGTTGTTAGGCCAAGATAAATTTAAATTACCACATACTTTCTGAAAGTTTTTGTGTAGCTTTATATAGAAGTGAAACATGGACAATAAAAAATACAGACAAGAGAAGAAAAGCCTTTTAAATATGGTGCTACAAAAGAATGGTGGAGATTAAATGGTAGACTGATTGAGTAACAAAGAGATACTGAACTGAACTGGAGGGGAAAAAACTTCACAGCACAATATGATTAAGGCAAAGTTTAGGTTGATAGGACTAATTCTTAGGCGCCATGGAACAGTTAATTTGGTGATAGGGGGACAGCACATTGGGGTTAAAGTTTTAGAGGGAGACCCTGCTTGACTGCAGTACTCAGGTTTAAATGGATGTAGGATGCAGTAGTTATGCAGATTTGAGATGACTTGGGCATGGTAGACTAGCATGGAGAGTCACTTCAAACTAGTCTTCAGACTCATGACAGCAACAACATTAATGGAGTGAAGTCACATAAGAAGGCTTATTTAAGATATGTGTGGTAAGGCAGACAGTGGTAATGGCTTCCTTTTTAGTGAACATTCTTCAAATACCAAAAAATCAAGCATGAAAACTATAATATAAATTCTTAAAGGACACAGAAAGTGAAGCAGTTGGGAATGAACATGGTAGAGAATTTCAATGTAGTGTCATAGAAGGATTGTAAGAATGTACTGGGTTGATGAAATGTGAACTGAAATAGTTTAAATAACATGGGTAAAGAATGAATTCAATATCATAATATGAAAAGTACAGACTATATTCTGCAAGATTCCCTCATGTATATTGCAAAGGTTCTTACAGTATCTCTGTAATGGCTTCAGTATTTCAGTAATCTGATTTAAAAAGCAATTGGTGATTGAAATACTACTGATTGTTCCTACAGTAGATGTTCATATGGTATGAAATTTGTAATGAGGTAATGATGCGTGATGTATGATATGATAGCAGAATAGGATTATTTATGGTCATGTACAAGCAGTGTGAAATGCAGCAAGCTGAAATGACTCCACTTGCCCTTATGTCTCAACTAAATAAAGAGCAACTCCATTTCTTGCATTCTCATGACTAATCCTAATATAGACAGTGTAGAAAAAGATAGATTGCTACTTACCATAAGGATGACACATTAAGTTGCAGACAGTCACTTATGCATAAGCTTTTGGCCCTTTGTCAGAACAAGAGAAAGACACACACACCACTCATTCACACAAGCAAGCACATCACATGTCTGGCAGCTTTCACATAGACTGGAAGCAGCAGTCTGGTGGAGGGAGGGGGGGGGGGGGATAGCAGTGTACAGGTGAGGGGACACTGTCTGGCAGAGTGTGCAGGGACTAGACTGCCAACAGGTGCAACATCAGGAGGCTGTGGGGAAGGGAGATGGTGAAAACAGAGCGCTCTTTATTATCTCACGCTCAACTTGTTAAAGTACTATCCCCATCCCAACAGTTTCTGCCCCCTTTGTCCTATCACCTACTCCCAATTCTCATCTCCCGCCCTCTTTGTTTGCAGCCATTTGCCAATGCACCTGCGCATCTTTCCCTAACTGAGTCAGGCGGCGTAAAGGTTAGCACACTGAACTTGAATTCAGGAGTACAATAGTTCAAATCGACATCTGGCCATCCTGACTTAGGTTTTCCACGGTTTCCCTAAATCACTTCAGGCAAATGCCAAGATGGTTCTTTTGAAAGGGTACGGCCAACTTCTTTTCCCATCCTTGCTTCATCCGATGCAACCTATGACCTCGCTGTTTGGTCACTTCCCTCAAATAAACCAACCAACCATCTTTCCATGCTCTTCTGCTTTTTCACTCTGTTTTCCTCACCTCCCTGCCCCACAACCTCCTGAAGCTGTGCCTATTGGCAGTCTAGTCCCTGCACACTCCACCAGACAGCACTCTTCTCTCCCCCCACCCTTACACTGCTATCCCTCCTGCTCCCCACACCCTCCAGAGTGCTGCTTCTATTCCATATGACAGTTGCTTTCTGGTGCAAGGTGCTGGAGTTGGCAGTCATGTGTGTGTGTGAGGTGTGCTTGCTTGTGTGAATGCATAGGGTGTTTGCTTCTCTTTTTTATTCTGATGAAGGTTGTGGCATAAAGCTTATGTGTAAGTATCTTTTAATTATGCTTGTTTGTTACTTAATGTGTCATCTTTACAGGAAGTAGCAATCTGTCTTTTCCTACATTGTTGATATTCCAACCTAGAGTTTCCATTGTTTAATCTTAGTATAGTATTTACATGTAATGTCAAAATTCTTTCATGGGAGGCATTTTCTAATCTTTGTAGTGTAATGCACGACTTGCACTTGATTTTGCCATCTCTCAAAAATCTGTAGTTTACAAAATATCACTACCTAGGAATGTTCTCATAAGAAATTTGAGAATGTTAAAGTTGTAGAAGTACCCCTAATATTTCTGTTTATGAAAAGTGTGTGTACCATCAATGGAAAAATATGTTGGTAAATCAAATACTTCAGAAATAATTTTTTTAATAGTGTTGGTGGACTTACTTTGAAAACACAGGAGACATCTGCATTGCTATAAATCTACCCATAATACAGTAGTGCTAAACCCAATTAAAGTTATCTTACCTACAGTCAATCAAAATAATTCCATTTCTAAAGCTGTAGGAATATTGCCAGTAATTTGTATCTTTTATGTCTTTATTAATCAGTCTCTGCTAAGCATCAGTGAGTGGTGATATAGTCATTAATTGGTCATTTGCAGCTAGTCTCTGTCCAGTTAATATCAGTTGTGTATTTTTCTGAATAAACTATAAATGACACCAATCAAATCATGTATATCAACAATCATCATTTTCTATCCAGCTTCCAGATGGAAGTAGAGGTTTACCAGTGCTGTTTTGGATTCACGGTGGTGGTTACCGCCGTGGCTCAGCATCTCAATATGGAGTTACACCACTATTGAATAAAAATGTAGTAGTTGTTACTATACAATATCGCCTTGGAACATTGGGTGAGTCACATCTTTGAGGTTTTTTTCCTTGGTATTACTGTGCCAGTTTTCTCTTTGTCTACAGCAAAGGAACAAAGGAGCTCTACATCTTCACTAGTGCAAATCCTCCACGTACATATCCCCTTACCTGTACCACACATTCCCTCCCCCTCCTCCCCACCATATTGCTGTCCCTCCCCCTCCCCACCCCATGTCTCCTCCTTATCCCCACCATTCATGTTGCATTGCTGCTTTCATCAGGCACAATTGCTGTCCTCAGTCCAGCCACAGCAGCTAGAGACAGCCAACTTGTAAATGTGTGAGTTATGCTTGTGTGAATGTGTCTGTGTGTTTTACTTTTGGAAAACGAATTTTGTCTGAATGCTTAAATGTATAGCAATCTTTTCATTGTGGCTGTCCGCAACTCAATCTATCCTCTGTAGAGTGAGTAGCAGTCTATACTTATCATAATATTATCAAGTGAACATATATATTGGGTAACGTAACAATAAGAAGTGCTTTCAAGCTTGAGAATTGCAAAAATTTTTAATTGACTAAATATAATATTTATAGAACTTGACTGATCTGTGCAAATAAAACTGCATTGAAAAGTATATCAGAATTTTCAAGTATGTCATGCACATCAGACTACAAAAGCTGTTATGTATGTGCTTGCCTCACCATGGGTGCTGTTCATGAAGATGTCATCTACAAATCTGAAACAGACAAGGTATTTAAGGTGTTGTAGCATCCACTGAGAACCATTTCTCTCATCACCACTCCTGTCCATCCTTTCCAGCTCTCTCCTTGTTCTGCGTATCACTGTTCTCTCCTTCCCCCTATCTCATATCCCAGTTTTTTCCTCTAATGGCCACATCCACGTTCATGTGCACCTATTCCTAAACAGCCAGTGCTGCCTCGAATCTGTGTGTGAGTGATAGACAGTATGCACTTATAGCAGAAAAAGAGTGAATGCTTGAAAGTTGCTGGATGTTTCTGATCTAATAAGAATACCTATGTGCAATGCATCCTTCATTTGCAATGAATGTTTGCCTTTCTTTATTTTTTGTTTGTTATTTCCGTCACAGAGTTCCACTGCCATGCTATTGTCACTTTTAAGTTATTAATTTTGTATTGTTCAGCTAACATAACAGCCCAGCATCATTTCATCTTCTTTCTTTGTTTTTTTCTAGTTATTCCAGTATTCATCTTCTTTTCATGCTGCCTTTTCCTTCTTCAAGCTGTACAGCTGATAGTTTTGTTCCCAAATACATTTTACCTTCTAAGTTTTGTTTATTTCTAAAGGCAATTTTTCTGTTATTCCTGATTCTTGAACAGTGGCGGCATTAGGTGCCAGCAACTGTTGATGGCCTTGTGCTTGTGGGGGCCTTGCAAAAAAGTTGTTGAAGCTGTTAAAATTTTAGCTGCTTAGTTGTCCATCTCTATTTCCATACGACTGTAATAGTATTTATCTAGGGTTGTCTGGCAACATTATGACAGTTAAGCCCCATTACAAGATGCATCTAAGGTGTACAACTATGCAGCTGCAGACTGGTTCTGATAGGCCTATTACATTACACAATTCATGCAGGATATACCTGCCATGAATCAGCATATGTGCACTAGATGGCAGTAACACATGGATCTCGAAGGAGACTTTTTTGTTGTAAAGTCGTTCATACAAATTAAAAGAATTTTGTAAAATAAATTATTAAACTATATACTTAGAGAGGAAGCTGATCGCCACATTAAAGAAAGATGCATGTTAAATGGAATTCTGTAAAGGAATCAAATAAGGAAAAGCATTAGATAAGGAAAATGAGAGACTGATTAGGGAATCACAAAAGTATTGATATAATTTGTTTCAAATATTGGTCAATATTATAAAATACTTAGCTTCATACAGTATGGCATTTAAAGGGCATTGAGAATCCCTTAATCAGAACTATAGCGGAAACAGTGGAAATATTATAGACCTATTTAAGTTGTTATCCAAATATGATCACTAAAAGAGCACTTTGCAACATATTAATGAAAAGCAACTTTGTCAGCATTATCTGAGCCACAACATACAAAATTAATTAATTACATTAATGTCCAAATTACTATCAACAAAATTATAAACAGTCAAATGAGCAAAATATTATACCTTCTTGCTCGATTGTACCAGGGATTTGAGCTGTGTGAACAAATGTCAATAATATTAAGATTTTTTAATTGCTCAACTGGAGAGATAGAGGAATATTTTGTTTGGTTTATTGCCATCGCAGAAACAATGTGAGAGTATTTAAGAGATGCCACTTTAAAGGAACTAGAAAATAATGGACCAGACATCCAAAACTGTTGAGACACGGATATGATAATGGTGCCAGTATGGTTGGCATTACTAAAGGTGTTAGAACAAGAATACTCAGTATTAATCCACAAGCTTGTTCACACCATGGTGATGCCATTGTTGGAATTTGCTTTTGCTAGATGTCGCTAACACTTCTACAACAGTTAAAATGGTCTTTGGCTTCATCAATAAAGTTTTTGAGCTTTTTACAAAATCAAGCATGTGTTGGGATCTTACAAAAACAAAATTAAAACCTCTGTCTGTAACACGATGGGAAAGTAGAATCAGAGCTGCAAAAGCAATGTTTTTTGCAATTTGATGATGTCAGCAAAAGTGTGGTTGACCTGAAAAATAGAACTGATGATTCCAAAACTCTTAGCAACTGTGAAGCAGTCTTGAAGGAAATGTTAACCTTGAGTTTATTGTTGCAATACACATGCGGTTGAGATTTTACTGTGTGTCAGCAATATAAGTAAACTTTGGCAATCAGTTCAAGTGGACTTGAAAGTCAATATTGATGGTTGATGTTCATTTTATGACTGGATTCAAGAATTCCAGAACACAGCATTTCAAACAAGTGTGGCAGAAACTCGATTGTTTGTAGAAAGATGCAGTTGCGAAAATCAGTCTCAGTTTAAAAACAAAAGAATAGCATGGAAAAAATGAATATTCGGTTATGAATAACAAACTGATGAACCTATGCAATCTGCTGAAATGCAGTACAAAATTAGCTTCTTTAACAAAATTAGAGACACTATAATAGCCAACGCTGAATGTCGATTCAAAGCACTCAATTAATATTTTGAAATTTTGGCTTTATTTATGATCTGAATTATTTGAAATTGGTATCTAAGGATGACATTCTTAGACATTTTAATGATTTAGGTACAATATACTTCGAGACGGTGCAAATAGCAGCATACAGCCTTTAGAACAGTATGAGGAACTCCATTTTTAAAACCTGACCTACAGGACTCAATCATAGATGCAAAACAACTTATCCAGCACATACTAGAAAATAATTTGGAAGAAGGACATCCAAATCTTTACATAACAATCAGTATAATGCTTACAGTTCCTGTCAGTACAGCTTCTGCCAAGACAAGTTTTTCAAAGTTAAAATTGATTAAGACATACTAAAGAAGCATGATGTGCCTAGTAAGACTACCTGTGTTGTCAGTACTATCAATTGAAGTGGAAATAGCGGCTAGTATTAACAATGAAGTAATCTTTAAAAAAAATTTGTGAGGCAAAAAGCTGGAAGTTTCATTTATTTTAATGGGTTTTTGTTTAATATAATTTTTGTTATTGCAGTAATCATATTATATAATAATAATAAAATTTGTATAGCTATAATTATTATTAGTGTATAATTCAGCTCATTTAATTGAACATTTTCTTTCTGACTGGAAAGTGAAAGGGGCCTCGCAAAGCTGATTCTTCGCCGATGTTCAGTTGTAGCCTAGTGCTGTCAGTGTTCTTGAATATCATTTATGTTCAAATGTTTTTTGAGCTCTTTGTTGCAGGCTAGTGCTGACTTCAAATACCTAAGATAATAGTTCAGTTGATCTGTCCCCACTCATGCTGTAAAATTTGCCAAGTAGAGTCAATACCGGCTTCCAAGATTCCAGGTGTACTGCCACATATAATCGTCAAAGGTCCACAGTGTTTCAGCAAATAACTGTCAACGTCAGGTGGTTCTGATGGATTCCAAGAACCTTGGAAGCAGCATATATGCCAGGAAAGCCTCAGATGACATTTAGGATCAATATCTGTTTTGTCATCACTGCTGATGTTTTCTGGATATTCTGATGTATTTTTATTTTACTTCTAATTCTTATCATTTGTTTGTATGGCACCTGTTATTTTTCTTAAAATTCTTCTTTCTCATGTGTCCATTCTATCTACCATGTAATTCACTGTTAAACAGGAGAGCAAAAGACAAAGCACATTCAGTCATGGTTGATAGAGAACTCAGAGCTCTTAAAGAAAAAAAAAAAACACAGTAACCAAACAATGCTAACAGCACTTAAACATGTTAAAGCAGGTAAAGCTCCTTGATTTGACGATATCAACTTTAAATTCCTAATAAACTGTGGCAAATACACAAAAGTATTCATGGCTCATTTCTTCACAGACATTATGCAGAAGGGCAATATACAACAAAAATTTAAACATTCAGCTATGCTTGATATGTTAATATCTGAAAAATGAATTGGTGCCATAAGAGCTACTGACCAATAGCCCTACTATCTGTGGCCTTCAACCAACTAGAACAGCTTAACCAGAATAGAGTTAGTACAAGATTACCTGAAGCAATCTCAGTGAACAAGCAGGCTTCTAGTGAAAACAAAGCTGCACAGATCAGGTTCTGCCATTCATCACTTACATCGAGGCAGTATTTCAGAGAAAACTTAAAACTACAGCTGCATTCATTGACTTATCAATGGCCTGTGATACAGTGTGTAGAGAAGGCATGATATACAAGCTTCTTCACATAATTCCTTGCAAAGCAGTTGCTCATCTAATCTAATTGACTGTTCCAAGCAGTCATGGGATCCTAGATCAGCTGCCCAAGAAAATTATTAAAAAAAAAAAACAGTCTATCACAGGTATCAGTCCTTGTTCCACTTGTTTTCAGCTTTTGCATTGTAGATATATCAAAAATACAATCTAGGAAGTTGGTTTCCAATGATGGGTGCTTGCTACAATATGTACCTCAATTGAATAACCAGAAGAAATCTTAATGACATGCCTAGATGTAGTGGAAAACTTCTTTTCCAATGCAGGCTCCAACAAAACACCACAAAAAAGCATGTTTTGTGTTCCTACTTGAATAATAAACTCACTGGAAGGAAACTCAACATACAGTTCAAAAACGCTACACCTACTCACAATAAAACACCAAAGTACTTGGGGTGACCCACAATACAACTGAGCCTTTCAGAGGACATCCAATAGAAAAAACTGAAAACAATCAACAACATCGTTTGAAAGCTCTATGGTACAACCTGGGGAGCATCCATATGAGGCCTACACTTTTCTGCTCTGGGTCTTCTGAACTGTTAAATATTGTGCACCAGTTTGGCTAAACAGCCCGTAGGCAGGGAATATACATGTCTATCTACATAGCACCATGAGAATAATTACTCTTGTTATCAAAACAAAACACCTACAGAATGGCAGCCAATACTAGTCAACATTCCACACTGTCAACTATGATGCATAAATGCTCTCATCAAGGTGCACAAAAATGTCATGGATAGTAGAAACCAGTCAGTACATCAAGTTATCAATGATGCAAGCTATAACTGACTCTCGTCTAGATGACCACCAACAATAACAGGAAGGATCACTGATTTCAACTTATTAATGTATGGAATTGAGAATGGATTGGACAACAAAATAATACTACGCTGTTTACCAACAGAAAACCACTTGACTTCTCAAACAAAACATGGCCAATGCTAAACAGATTTAGAACTCAACATGGGACATGTGCATATTTTTACACAAATGGGGCAAGCAACCATCCCCATGTTGCAATTGCAGAGAACCATAAATTATCAGACACATTACAGAAGAATGCTCCACAAGATCATGTAATGGTAAACCAGAAGCCCTCCTGCTGGCAACTCCAAAGTTGATGGATTACATAAATACATTACATGTTTATTTATAAGATTTTGTATTGTATATTAAAAACAAAGATTCCAAGACTTACCAAGCGGGAAAGCGCCGGCAGACAGGCACATGAACAAAACACACAAACACACACACAGAATTACTAGCTTTCGCAACCGATGGTTGCTTCTTCAGGAAGGAGAGGGAAAGACAAAAGGATGTGGGTTTTAAGGGAGAGGGTAAGGAGTCATTCCAATCCCGGGAGCGGAAAGACTTCCCTTAGGGGAAAAAAAGGACAGGTGTACACTCACACACACACACATATACATCCGCACATACACATTCCTGAAGAAGCAACCATCGGTTGCGAAAGCTAGTAATTCTGTATGTGTGTTTGTGTGTTTTGTTCATGTGCCTGTCTGCCGGCGCTTTCCCGCTTGGTAAGTCTTGGAATCTTTGTTTTTAATAGATTTTGTATTGTGTATGTTATGAGCTACATTACATGATTTTTTTTTCTTTGGTTTGTTGAAAAGCCATAAGATAAACAAATAAATGCTGTTGAGCATTTACATGCACACTCACATTCTCATCTTATCATTTTTTATAATAATTTAGTTTTGTGAATCTCTTGTTGTAGACATTCTAAGTTAAGCCATATGCACTTTCAATTTCTGATTCATTCATCCACTACAGATCTTTCTAATACATTTTCTAGTTATTCTAAAAGGACCTAACTGTCTGACCATTTCTATTTAATCTACTTGTACTTCTGTATATTGAGTACACTCAGTTTAAATTTGCCATGAGTTCTATGAACGAGATTTTTTTAAGTCTTGCTCTGTTTTGGTTAGGTCATTGCATCTGTGATATTCTACAAAAGTAATGTAAAATGATCTGCAAAAGCCAGACAGCTTACCTAGGTTCCATTTGATTTTCATCCTGGAATTATTATTATTATTATTATTATTATTATTATTAAAGTAATAGTTATATTATTACATTTCGTCATGCCATATTAAATTAATCAAGACCTACTTCACAGGTTTTCTGAGTGGTGCATCTAAAGAACTCCCAGGAAATGTTGGACTTTTTGATATGTCTTTGGCTCTTGATTGGGTTCGTGATTACATCAAGTTCTTTGGAGGAAATCCAGATCTTATTAAAGCATGTGGGCAAGGCACTGGAGCTAGCAGTGCAATACTATTGTCACTGTCCAAGATATCACAAGGTAATTGTTCTGATCGGAGTGTTTCACTGGTTACAATAAATTTTTCATTTAAATTCTCATTATTTTAGATAAGGTATACATTTTCAGTGGCTACAGCTACACAGAAATCACGGTCTTCACACAGCAGCTGATCTTTAGATTTCGGGTAGTGTTTGACAATAGAAATGCTATCTCATATTTAGTTTAAAAAGAAAAACAATAAATTTAGAAGATGTAGTGAAAGTACAAAAATTAGTCCACAGAATAATGTGGATGCAAATATGAAATTTAATATACTGCTAAAGAGACACATACAGGAAAAGCTATGGTTTCCTTAGATCCATAGGACTGTAAAGCAGGGAACATTTAGAGTGGATGAAGAGGTAGTTGAGGCACTGATGTGGGAAAGCATGTAACTAACAAAAGACAGATTTTGGGTGTGTCGTAAAAGAAGTCTCAGTTGTATAAACTGGTTGCAAAACGTATAAAACTCATATGAAGCAAAGTCATGTACTACAAACACACAACACTTGACTCAGTAACTTGGACAACAGTCTGCTACAAAATGTATTTGAATAGGTCAGTTTTGGCTTGAATATCACTCACTGCATGTCCATACAAGATGTGCAGATGGTACTGGAAGGTTTTCTCTGATTATTGTAGACATAGTTCTTTTGTTTCCTGAAAAACTGTTGACTGGCAAAGGTATATTAATTCAGAAAGACAATGTCATTGATTTTCTGACATTTATTTTCAAAACTCATTGTACAGTTTATGACTGTCAATTCCTTTATGCTTTAACACTTGCAAGTGAACTGAAAGACATTTCATCAGGACCTTGGTTCCCTATACAACAATAAGAAATGTTGCAAGCAATAGTATTTATCGACATCCAGTACACTTAATCTAATGACAAAAAAATACGCCAGTGTCAACTAAAAAAATGAGTTCAACTGATGGAAAAAAGTAAAGATTTTATAACAAATTTAAAATTGAAAAGCAGTTTTGGATATGAGGAAACCTGGTTCTACTCAAGCTGTACAGAAGTTAACAAATACAAAAAGGACACTATTTTTGTAGGGCTACTGCTGATTCGTTTGTATATCTTTCAAGATTAAATCAAACAATGGAAACTCCAGAATGGAATACCATCAGCGTAACGAAAATATAGGTTGCTACTTAGAATCATGATGACATGTTAAGTTGCAGACAGGCACAATTAAAAGACACTTACACATTAAACTTTCACCCACAGCCTTTGCCAGAAAAAAAGAAAAATACACACACATTCATTTACATATATATTTAAATATAATTAACTGAATCAAAATACTTACCTATCCTGTATATTTTTCTCATTACATCCAGTTTCTATAATATCTACACAAGAAATACATCAGCACTTCACACTCGCCAAATTGTATAACGTTAGATGAAGTAAGTGTGTATGTGTATTGTAAATGTAACATCAGTTTATTGCACTTATCATCTTCCTGATTTTCTTGAAGCACCTGCAGTCTTTATAAAAATCTAGCACTCATATCCAGATTTGTAAGTTTTGAAACATAACCTGAGTAAAACTGTTTAAATTTAATACATGGTCACAAAACATGCAAATTGCAGTTACAGAACAAAATGAAAATTAAGCAACTGAAGGTTGTACTTCCACCAGCACTTCATCTCCTACCCCCCAGACTCCACAGATTCTCTCCTGTGAAACCTGCATAACTAGTTGTCCTTGAAGAAAGGACTACTACTTCTACAAGGCAAAAATTCCAAGTTTGAGTCTTGACCTGGCATACAGTTTTAGTCTACCAAGAACTTTCATATCAGCACACACTCTGCTGCAAAATGAAAATTTCATTCTGTGGTCAGTCTGTTTTAGTCTGACATGAACACACTATGCCCATCATCCTTATCATGGAATAGAATTTTGAAAGATGACAGTTTGTTTTAACTGTAATCACGGAAGATGGAAGCAGTGTAAGTCAAATTTATTTCAAGTTCATTATCATCCTATAAGTAACATTGTAACTATGTAATTGAACCAACAAAAGTTAAACAAATTGCAAATATATTAATGTGCAGACAAGTCAACTACTTGATTAAATTTAAGCTTAAACCAGAACAATGCATGAAATTAAATAAGTTTGACTAATAAAACAACAAAATGACAACTGCAAAACATGATCCTTCTCATTGTATTGATGCATCTTATAAACAACTAATAAATCATTTACAATTAACACCTGAAGGGTGATTTCTTCAATCCAAATTAATGTAATTACAAATGTAAGGAAATAAGTCCAGTTAAACTGAATACACAGATTTTAAAAATAGCCCATGACTACAAAACAATATCAAATGAACAAATAATCATGATAATAAAAGATTACTGTTTGAAAGTAAGTAATTTATAAGATAAATACAAAATAACAGTTTTAATTAAAGAAGTGTCCTAAGTGAAAATACAAAATTACAGTTCATGGCAGTAGAAAAATAAAAATTGTCATTAATTTTTGCACTTGAACTTGACCAAAGCACATGATCAGGTGGAGTGGCTGTGTGTGTTACACTAAAGAAATAAGTCTACTATTGTGCAGCATTTCTCACTATGTGTAAGGAGTGGAATACCAATTGGTACACAAGGTGAAACCCCAGATTGTGTGTAACTAGCTAATTCTAATGTTGTGTAACAAAGGTTCCATTGATTCGACTATCAGTCTGGGATAAGTTGAATTTGTTATGTATTAGACAAACTGTCTTCAGTGTTTTTCAAGAAGAAATGGAATCCCCAAAAGATGCTGAATTGTGTCAGAGTGTCTACCTGGAGACAGAGCATGTGGAGTGGTACTGGGTTGTGCAAATTCAGTGGCAGTTGAACAATAGGTGGTTGAGTTCAGTGGAGAGTGGAATCTTATTTCTGTAGATTCCTTCAAAACATCGCAGCAGCCTTCTCTCTGATAATGGCTTGTAATCAGCACTTTTGTAACATAACCTTCAGATTCTATAAACTTTGAACATAACTTCACCATAGCAGACTGGTAAAATCTGTGTAACGACAGTGTCTGAACACAATGAAATAATCAAACATACGACAAAACCATTCAGTAGCAGAGGCAGATAATAAAATATAGAGGAATAAGTAAAAGAATGAAGAAACATTGAAAAGAGCATATTGGCTAATTTTATTTTATTTATTTATTTATTTAGTTAGTCATCCGTAAGTAAATTTCTTTGTATGGATGTTGTCATTATACATACATATGTACATTATTTTGTCATATAAGGTAATGAAATACAAGCTATATATATATAGACACACAGAATTACTGGCTTTCGCAACCGATGGTTGCTTCTTCAGGAAGGAGAGGGAAAGATGAAAGGATGTGGGTTTTAAGGGAGAGGGTAAGGAGTCATTCCAATCCCGGGAGCGGAAAGACTTCCCTTAGGGGAAAAAAAGGACAGGTGTACACTCGCACACACACACACACACACACATATCCATCCGCACATACCATGTGTGTGTGTGTGTGTGTGTGTGCGAGTGTACACCTGTCCTTTTTTTCCCCTAAGGGAAGTCTTTCCGCTCCCGGGATTGGAATGACTCCTTACCCTCTCCCTTAAAACCCACATCCTTTCGTCTTTCCCTCTCCTTCCTGAAGAAGCAACCATCGGTTGCGAAAGCCAGTAATTCTGTGTGTGTGTTTGTGTGTTTTGTTCATGTGCCTGTCTGCCTGCGCTTTCCCGCTTGGTAAGTCTTGGAATCTTTGTTTTTAATATATTTTTCCCATATGGAAGTTTCTTTCTATTTAAAACAAAGATTCCAAGACTTACCAAGCGGGAAAGTGCCGGCAGACAGGCACATGAACAAAACACACAAACACACACACACAGAATTACTAGCTTTCGCAACCGATGGTTGCTTCTTCAGGAAGGAGAGGGAAAGACGAAAGGATGTGGGTCTTAAGGGAGAGGGTAAGGAGTCATTCCAATCCCGGGAGCGGAAAGACTTCTCTTAGGGGAAAAAAAGGACAGGTGTACACTTGCACACACACACACACACACACACACATATCCATCCGCACATACACAGACACAAGCAGACATATTTAAAGGCCTTTAAATATGTCTGCTTGTGTCTGTGTATGTGCGGATGGATATGTGTGTGTGTGTGTGTGTGTGTGTGTGTGTGTGTGTGCGAGTATACACCTGTCCTTTTTTTCCCCTAAGGGAAGTCTTTCCGCTCTCGGGATTGGAATGACTCCTTACCCTCTCCCTTAAAACCCACATCCTTTCGTCTTTCCCTCTCCTTCCTGACGAAGCAACTGCCAGTTGCGAAAGCTCGTAATTCTGTGTGTGTGTTTGTGTGTTTTGTTCATGTGCCTGTCTGCCGGCGCTTTCCCGCTTGGTAAGTATATATATATATATATATATATATATAATGACGATGTAAATAAAACAGAAAGAAACTTCCACATGGGAAAAATATATTAAAAATAAAGATTCCAAGACTTACCAAGCGGGAAAGCGCCGGCAGACAGGCACATGAACAAAACACACAAACACACACACAGAATTACAAGCTTTCGCAACTGGCAGTTGCTTCGTCAGGAAGGAAGGAAGGAGAGGGAAAAATGAAAGGGTGTGGGTTTCAAGGGAGAGGGTAAGGAGTCATTCCAATCCCAGGAGCGGAAAGACTTCCCTTAGGGGAAAAAAAGGACAGGTGTACACTCGCACACACACACACATATATCCATCCGCACATACACAGACACCCCTAAGGGAAGTCTTTCCGCTCCCGGGATTGGAATGACTCCTTACCCTCTCCCTTAAAACCCACATCCTTTCGTCTTTCCCTCTCCTTCCTGAAGAAGCAACCATCGGTTGCGAAAGCTAGTAATTCTGTGTGTGTGTTTTGTTCATTGTGCCTGTGTGCCGGCGCTTTCCCGCTTGGTAAGTCTTTGAATATTACACACACAATTTATCATTGAATTACATACTGCAGAAGAACCTGCTTCAATCAAAAGAAATACATCACAAGACTCCTTTAATACTTGGATGGGTAAATTACAATCTAGAATTTCCATTTTATAATTGATTAACCTGATTATTTATTTATGCCAATTTTATGCTGCATGAATTCTCTAATCGAATAAAAACTATTTTTTAATAAATGTTCTTTAAGGAATGCTTTAAATTTACAGAGTTCCTTTATGCTTGTGATTTCTTTTGGTAACTTATTGTATATCTTGACATCTAGGTACAAGCAATTACAGTTTCTGGTTTGGTGATAATGTATGCAGCTGTTTGCTAAGTATTGCTCAATATTTTTGTGAATAAAAACTGTAGTTTGCAAGATATATCACTTGGGATTGTCAGAATACCCCACTTTTTAAATTGCTCACAGCAGTATGCTCTTTTGTGACTCTTGCTCATTATTCTGATAGCTTGTTTTTGCAATCTGAACACATATTTCACATTTTGGGCATCTGCACCCCAGAATGTTATGCCCTAATTTATTATAGAATGTATGTGTGCAAAGTATGTCATTCTCTGGCATGAACTATTGCACACAGTGACTAATATTCGTAAGGCATAGCATACTGTGCTAATTTTTTTCCCAATATGTTCATCCCATTTTAATTCTTGATCAACATACATACCCAAAAATTTTGTGCTGGCTACACACTCTACAGTTTCACTTTGAACTTTAAGTTGTGTTATATTCGGTTGTTTCTTTGTATAAAAGTTTATGTTATTAGTCTTCTTCACATTAAGGGTTACTTTGTTGTTATTTGACCAGTTGTGAACCTCCATAAGTGCCTTTTCAGCTTTTACATTTAATATTCCTGTCGTTCTTCTGTTTCTCCTTGTGTTACCCACTGTGGGAAGTCATTAATATAAAGGAGACTGTTGGAGGTCCTTCAATAGAGTATCAAATCAGATCCCAGCTGGTCTACCCAGTTTTGGGTGATGCACAAGCAGCCTGAATTGTTGGTTGAGGAGCAGAGTTGACATGGGTGAGTAGGCATCTGACAGATTGTGGCTGCATAATTTACCAGAAGCTGCTGTCAGCTAACCTACAGCTGTGAGACAATGGCTTCTGCCAGGAGTCTGTCAACAGGGTTTGTATGAAAGGCTCCCATTGCCAATCACTTGCCATTATAGTGAACAGGGTCCAGCACAGTGCTGCTGCCCATAGGCAACATAGGCAACACATCAGTAGTCCAGACGGGATAAAATCGGTGCTTTGTAAAAGCTCAGAACTATGCTGTCCACACCCCATGATGAGTTACAAAGAAAACTCTTTATGCAAATTGCCTTGAGCCAGCGGACATGCAACAGCCAAGTTAGCTTGTTGTCAAATAAATTACCTGAGAACTGAAAAGCTTCAACAACTTCAAGTAACTGGTCACAAAGATAAACTTCTGGGTGTGGGTGCACAGTCCGTAGTTGGAAAAAATGCACAACACGTGACTTTGCAGGAGAAAGTTGATGGCTGTGATTCAGGGTCCAGTCATGGACTCTCCAGATAGCTGCCTGAAGTTGGTGCTCAGTGATGCACAGTGATGCAGAGGCATAATACAGGTAAAGACATTCACATAATGTGATGGAGAGACTGTGGGGCCATGGCGTTTATGATATCAGTGATGAAGATAGTGAACAATGTTATACATAGAACTGACCCGTGAGGAACTCCAATTTGCAGTACATCTTGGTTGCTGAGAGTTGAACCTATCTGGACCCAAAAAAGTTGGAGAGATAGGAAATTCTGGGTAAAAATGGATCAATTGACCTGGAAACTGCACTCAAGCAGTATAGATAGGATTTGATATAGCCAAGTGGTATCATATGCCTTCTGTAGGTCAAAGAACACAGGAATCAGATGTTGGCAATGCGTGAAAGCATTGTGCGTTGCTGATTCCAGGTAAACCAGATGGTCTGTGGTGAACTGGAAAGTCTGAAAGTCATTTTGAAATTGTGATATATGCCTTCTTGCTTCAAGGCACCAACAAAGACAGTGGTTGACCATTCATTCGAACAGCTTACACAGACCATTCATCAGAGAGACTGGCCAGTAGTTAGTCAAAATATGTGGGATCTTTTTCAATTTCAGGACAGGAATAATAATACCTTCTTGCTACTCAGAGGGAAATTCTCCTTCATGCGAAATGTGATTAAAAATCATAAGGATATGTTTCACACTGTTGGCATGAAGGTTTTTGAACATTTGGTTGTGGATATTATTGGGTCCAGGGACCATATCTTGACACCCTGCTGAAGTGCTGCAAAGCTCCCATTCACTAAAAGGGACATTGTATGATAACTGTGCACATGGAAGGGTAGCGGGCAGCTCTCTGCTAGATGTTTATGGGTCAGGAAATGAGGTATGTAATTACTGCAAGTGAACACTGCAGCAAAGTGTACTGCAAAACATTCAGGAAGTACCATGGGTTGAATGCAGATGTTATCATTGACTAGAATGCTAGGAACTGCTGTAGGTGTGAATGGCTGCAATGCTGCAGAGTGTAGTCCATACTTGATGTGGTAGTGTGTGCTATTGCATAGATGATAGATATTGCTCCCAAAACTCCTGCTTCATTTTCTTGATTAAAAACCATGCTTTTGCTTTGAATATCTTGAATGCTTTTAAATTATCCATAGAATGCTTGTGCCATTGAAGCACCCTGCAGCTTTCCCTGATAGATGTGGCTGTATCTCCAGACAATGTGGCACTGGCTGCCATCAAGATTAGCTGAAGGATTAGGGTATTGTCGCTGCTGCAGCATGAATAATAGTACCAACAGTACCCTGTACCACTTTGTCAGTATTCATCTCATGACTAGCTGCAAAAGCAGCTGTAGAGGAGAAAGCCTGCCAGTCAGCTTTCCAAAGTGACCAATGTGGAGCATATTCCAGACGTCTGTGAGTGGAAAGGCAGAGAATGATAGGAAAATGGTCACTGTCACAAGGATTGTCATGGATGTATCTGTGAAACGGGTTGCAACTCCAGTGTTGAGTAGGCAGACATCCAATTGTGAAAGGAGGTCTTCTAGTACTCGGCCTATGCGAGACTTGTCATCTGAACTGACAGGTAGACACTAACAGCCACGGCCTCTAGTGCATTGGTAAGAGGCACCTGCTCATGGGAAGTATCAGAGTGTATGAGGGTGCAGACCCCATTGGATGCTCTCTTGACATTAATGTGATTGGTACAAGAGAGTTCATAGTTTTTTAGAGCAGGGAGGTATGTTGCTGTATACCATGTTTCCTGAAGTGCTATGCCAATCGTGTTGTAAGCAACCATTGAATGATGGATTTTAGTCAGATGGCAATAGTAGCCATTACAGTTCCATTTAAGGAGTGTTGGTGTCAGCTCTGAGAAAGTGGCGAATGGAAAGGATGGGTGTGATAATTTCACTACCAAGTTGTAGTCCACCAGACTGTGTGATCTATCATCAGTGTACACTGGCTTATCCTCTGCAGGGACAAGGAGCAGACACCACAGCCTCAGAAAGTAGTTTATCTTTCTGCTTATCTTTATTATCCTTGTGAGAGTTTCATTTCAGTGAAGATTTCCCCATTTTATCTTCTGGGAGTGAAGAGGACCGCATTTTTCTTCATCCAGCAGCCTGTGGCCTTGCCTTGCCTTGATGGGGGGACCTTGACAGGTGTCTTCATCACTGATGACACCAGAGGATGACTAGGCATCTCTGGCCTCACCAATGGTACTGTAAGTGTAGCAGGAAAGGGAGCTGACATCCCTCCCTCAACTATAGGGCAGGTCCTGAAATATGACCAGGGCCATGGGGTGTTGCGAGACCTTTTCATCGCATGAGGAATGGACTGTGACACAACAGTCTCAAAGTTTGGGACTATAGCAGTTGGATGAAGTCTTTCAGACTTTTTCTTTGTATCTTGATAAGACAGGCAGTCACGAATTTTGTATTCTTGACTCATCTTCTTCCCCTTAAACACTAAGCATTATGGTGAATGAGGAGGTTTGGACACATTGAGGGAGTTGGTCACAAGGGCTGCACTCATGAGATGCCCAGCCACATGGTCTACAGACAGCCTCATCAGAACAGTGGAAGGACATGTGTCTGAACCTTTGGCACCTAAAACATCTCATCAGAGGAGGAAAATAAAGCCTGACATCACAGCTATAAACCATGACCTTGAACCTCTCAGATGAAATGTTGCCCTCACAGGCTATGATAAAAGCTTCACTGCTCACTCTATTATCCGTGGGTCCTCTCTGTATGCAGTGAACAAAATGGACTCCACATGCCATACCAGATTAGTATGCAGCTCTTCATCAGTTTGTAGCATTATGTCCCGATGGAAGATAGCACTTTGAATTCTATTGAGCTTCTTATGAGGAGAAATGGTGACTGGTACATCTCCTATCTTGAAACAGGCCTGAAGTGCCCTTGATTGGTTGATGTGTGATGTTTTGATCAGCAAAGATCCATTTCTCACCTTCTCTAATGCAGCAACCTCCACGAACTGATCTTCAGTATTTTCAAAGAAAAACAGTGGCTTCATTGTAACAAAAGATTTGCCATCAGGTCAGGAACAAACCAAGAACTTCTGATTCAAAAAGCGTATTTTTGTCTCAAAAATGAGCTGTTCGACCTATATGTGGTGTAAGTTCGAGAACCTCTTGTCGACCCCTATTCAATAGTCTGGGAATTCTGAGATTGCCCTCACAGTATATATTTTCTTTAATGTCATTTGTTGTTAGCAATATTAGCTTATTCCCAAGAGTTAGAGCTTCCACTCAGTTAATACTAAGCAGAAATCAAATCTGCATGTGGAATGCACTTCCTTAACTCTTGTGCAGAAAGGAGTGCACTATTCTGCTGCATCCATTTTCAATAAGCTATCACAAGAACTCAAAAATCTTAGTAGTAGCCCACATGCTTTTAAGTCCAAACTGAAGAGTTTCCTCATGGCTCACTCCTTCTATTCTGTCGAGGAGGTCGTGGAAGAGCTGAAAAATCAAGCAAATTCCAGTGCTACTTTGTTGTTTTTCTTTATTTAAACTTATGAATTGTCACCTGAATATGTTTCTTATATTTCATTTTATCTGTTTCTACTATCGTGTTATAACTTCATGTATTGACTCATTCCACGACCATGGAGACTTCTCCTTAATTTGGTCCCACAGAACAATAAATAAATAAAACTCGGTAAACTGCTCACTTCCACTTCTCCTTACCTGTCTCATGTCTTGAGGCATGGGCAACACTGTCAAAATGGTGTTAATTTCCCCTTGTTTGGACTACTTGTGTTCAGAAATTAACTATTCCTTGAAAATGCACTGGAAATCACTGTCTAATACGGCATCAAAATTGTCGCCACACTTCTAAACCACTTCAAATATGAACTGGTGCCTCCTTCCCTCTATTTCCAGTTCCACATATGGTGAACCTGTTGGACAAATTACTTTTGTTCCCAGTCCATTCAGTGTGCAAGATGGCAGTTTTGACTCTCAACCGTGAGTAGATTTGATTAACTAAACACTTACTTGTGCAGTTGTGCTTGCATCAATGAAAAGGTAGATTTCTACCATTGATTATACCTTCCAAAGTTATGTTTGCCACCTTGGCGAGTTCTAACTCTCTTACTGGTTTTGCGAAGTGGAAGGGGAGTGAAGGACAGTGGCAGGACTGCTCCTGAAGTGTTTCCCATACTTGCATTCCTTTTTGCTCCTCTACTACCTACACTATATGATCAAAATTAGCGGGACACCCCCCAAAACATATGTTTTTCATATTAGGTGCATTGTTCTGCCTAGCTTTTAAAGGGATGTAGTTCAGAGGGAGATTTTATATGTCTGGGTAACCTGCCATACAGTTTTTTCCTAAATGATACACACCATTTTAGCATACTGTCTTGCAATGACTAACATGTGTGTTATTGTTTGGTCCAACACTGTATTCATGAACAGTACATAACTACAATATGTGATCAAAAATATCCAGACACCCCCAAAAACGTACATTTTTCATATTAGGTGCATTGTGCTGCCACCTACTGCCGAGTACTCCATATTAGCAACCTCAGTAGTCATTAGACATCGTGAGAGAGCAAAATGGGATGCCCCCTGGATCTGATGGGCTTCGAACGTGGTCAGGTGAGAGGGTGTCACTTGTGTCATATGTCTGTACACGAGATTTCCACACTCCTAAACATCCCTAGGTCCACTGTTTCTGATGCAACAGTGAAGTGGAAACGTGAAGTACAGACCTTGTCTGCTGACTGACACAGACCATTGACAGTTGAAGAGGGTCATAACATGTAATAGTCAGAATCTATCCAGACCATCACACAGGAATTCCAAACTGCATCAGGATCCACTGCAGGTACTATGACAGTTAGATGAGAGGTGAGAAAATTTGGATTTCATGGTTGAGATGGTGCTCATAAGCCACACATCATGGCGGTAAATGCCAAACAATGTCTCGCTTGGTGTAAGGAGTGTAAACATTAGATGACTGAACAGTGGAAAAATGTGTGGAGTGACAAATCATGGTACAAATGTGGCAATCAGATGGTGAGGTGTTGGTATGGCGAATACCCGGTGAACATCATCTGCCAACATGTGTAGTGCCAACAGTAAAATTCGGAAGCAGTGGTGATATGGTGTGGTCATGTTTTTCATGAGTAGGCTTTTTTCCCATGTTGTTTTGCGTGGCACTATCACAGCACAGGCCTACATTGATGTTTTGAGCACTTTCTTGCTTCCCACTCTTGAAGAGCAATTCGGGGATGCCAATTGCATCTTCCAACATGATTGAGCACCTGCTCAGAATGCACGGCCTGTGGTGGAGTGGTTACACGACAATAATATCCCTGTCATGAAATGGCCTACACGAAGTCCTGACCTGAATCCTGTAGAACACCTATGGGATGTTTTCGAAGGCTGACTTCATGCCAGGACTCACTGACCAACATCGATACCTTTCCTCAGTGCAGCATTCTGTGAAGAATGGGCTGCTGTTCCCCAAGAAACCTTCCAGCACCTGATTGAACATATGCCTGTGAGAATGGAAGCTGTCATCAAGGCTAAGGGTGGGCCATCACCATATTGAATTCCAGCATTACCAATGGAGGGCACCACAAACTTGTAAGTAATGTTTGGCCAGGTGTCTGAATACTTTTGACCACATAGTGTATTTGGTTAGCCAAGCGATGCTGTAAAGATCAACAGTTTGCATTCATGCATCCACTCTTTCTACAGCAGGTGCATGCTGGTGCCAAACACTCATGAGCCTTATGATCTGGGGATTTTCAATGAGTGCAGTGCACTTCAGCAGTGAATGTGTATCTAGCAGGTTTACTGTGGCGAAAAATTGGATGAGTGAGACTCCTGAACAGCAAAGTGAGTCATATGGCCTCCCTTAGTATGATCAGTGAAGTACACCTTACCTCAGCACCTAGCTGTGGGTCAATCCCATGAAATATACATGTACACAGTGAGTTTTTGCTTCACTGAGTAGTACCTCATTCCATTTGTTACTTTCTTCTAGTATGTTTGTATGACATGACCAGTTGTTATTCTGTCAGAAAAATACTCTATATCCTCTCCAGAATTTTGGCATAGGTTGCTCCTTATAAAAGCTAATGCGGTGCTTACCTCCATGTCTCCACTAGCCCTTTTGAAAGGATGTCAGATGCCTCAGTATTTCTGAGTATTTCCATGGAATTTACATAAGCTTGTGCCTCTCCTTGCAACTTAAGGTTGGCGACTCCTACCAACATTTCATTACTCCACATGGACAGTTTTCCTACATCTTTTATATTTTGTATGAAAGTGTGGACATTTTCACATTGTTTACGTCTGAAGGTGGGAACCAGCAAATCCATTGCAACATCAATTACAGGCCAGGATGGAACCAGCCACAGGGAACCCCAGAAATGGGGAAGTGAGGCTAATACTGTGGACAGAATCTCACTTTGCAGCATCATATTTACCTAATGCTTCTTTAAGGTGCTTTTGCAGTTCTTTATTCTCCATCCAGAGTTTCTCAAGGCTCATTTGCATTTCAGGATCCATCTCCAGCTGTACCTGTCACCTGGTAATAGGCACTGGTTTAAGGTAAACATATCAGATCAAACGAAAAGTCTTCAGTGGCAGATTCTGACTTAACATTTGTTGATCAGCAAATAGAATTGCACCATCAGGCAGTGACATAATAACAGCACCCAGCATTAGGGTGTTCTGGGTATTGTATCCGTGATGTAGTCTTGTACAAAGATGGCAGAGACAATTGGCAAGATCAGTTGGCCTTGCACGGTGGCAGTGGCAGCAGCAGCAGCTCCAGGTAGAATGGGGCAAGCAGCCCAGACTGAATGTGCTAAGCACTCATCCATTGCATCACAACTCGCAGCCAGATGGCCCCACTCATGGCTTAGTAATTTGAATGCAGCACCTCAAAGCCGAAAACAGTGTGGCTCCAGCATCCTGATTCTGGTGGCAGTTTTTACACCCCCTCAGAGGTCTTATCTGGATTGGAATGCAGTGTAGGCTTTTCATTAATATACCATACTCAGGCTTAGAAAAAGAAACTGAACTGTTTATTTGATCAGGGGGTTACACAATGAGGAATGGCAGGGGGGGGGGGGGGGGGCAAGAGAAGATAATTTCAGCAATGCCAAACACGTCTCACAGGAGAATTAAAGATTCAAAGGGGAAGGAACTAAGACATTTAGTGTCTGTTCTAGGCAATGGTTTGGGACAGAAGAGAGAGATATTTTTTGGTTGCAGCTCAGAGAAACCTCAGTCTCATGAGTCAGGTGATCTGGTGACATTATTTGATAGGCAAAGCAGCTTTGCTGACTACATTTCAGCTTATTTCAACATGAACCAGACAATTTATGTTGCATCAGCTGAAAGATGATGGACAAAACAGGCGAACTCTTTGTAAAACTTAAATAATAAAAAAATTGCATTTGGGCCCTGGAGGCACTTTGTACTCGGGAAGTTGCAGACAGTTTGTCAATGTTCACTACATTTCACTTGTACCTGTGAAAAAGTGTTCACATTGGAAGGAAACAATAGAACATGAATGTATGAGCATAGTATACCAACTTTATGAATGCTACATTATTGCTTTTGGAACTATAATTGGCATATAGTTTTCACTGGATGTAAGCAGAATACAAAATTTTTATGTCCAGAACAGGTTATTTTACATGACAAACATGCTGTTTTTGGTGAAGCAAGCAAAATGGCATAGGAAAAGAAAAATGAAAGTGTCTAAATTTTTATACAATCATAAAACTTGAGTATTTAGTGCACTTGTCACTGAATGACATTAACAGTATTCCAAAACCTTATAGGTATGTCAGCTGACACCTTTTGCTGGTTTCTTATTTCTACTAAGAGGGAATTTAAAAGCAGGACACTAATTACTGACAAGCAACATAATGTGAAGGAAAGCTAGCATTTATACCATCACTTAGCAACTGGAGATAGTTATGTAACTACAGATAAGCCTTGATATCTCAGTGACTTATGCAAAACTTGCAAGAATTTCACTGTGGTATGTTTAAGGAAGGTAATATAATTCTTCAAGTATGTGGGCTATGCCCCTAGTTGCTGTAAAGAAGCCATCCAGTCAGATTTGGCCCTTTGGCAACTTCAGGTCACTATAAGATATTTCCCCCTCTCCCTCATCTGTAGGAGTTGGACATGAAGTTGGCTGGAGGGTGGAGGGGGGACCACTTCTTTTTGAAAATTGACTTGGATGGAACTTACCCTCAGATACTGTTGGAAGAAGCATCAAAACAGTTGTTTGTGGTTAATAAGCCTTTTGGCCATTATCAGTACCAATGGCTGATATTTGGTGAGGATGGGTCCACGCTACCTGTAATAATTTAATATTCTTTATTATGACAGCTGTTTTGGCTTTATTGCCATTCTCAAGTAACCTGCAAATAACAAGGGTGAAATTATCTACCTGTATAATGGTTGTCCATGCGAACAATTATATGCTGGAATAGTACATTGGTACTTATGTCTAGTTTGATTTGACATCCATACTGTGTATATTGTAAACTGGTTGGTTGGTTTATCTGGGGGGTAGAGGGGTGGGGGGCAGGGGACCAAACAGTGAGGTCATTGGTCCCATCGGATTGAGAGGGGATAGGGAAAGAAATTGGATGTGATCTTTTAAAGGAATCATCCAGGCATTTGCCTGAAGTGATTCAGGGATGGCCACCACCTTACTTGGTATATAGTAAACTGTTGTTGTCTGATTCATAGAGATTATGTGGCATGTAGTAAATATAAATGTATGGAATCCTTTTTGTCACTCATTTGATAGTTTTTTTACTATAAAGTACAATTTGACATTTATTTGACAGTTCATTTACCCTGATGCTATATGTTTACAAAATATAGTTAGCTAAGTAACAAAATATTCACTGATTGGATTTTGCTGTAAATTGTATTTTGGACTGAGTATCTGTTGTTCCATTGTGTCAATAAAGTTTTTCAGATAATTTTTATGTTTCATGTCTGTGTGTTCATTTAGCATTTCATCTGGATAGTCTTTAGTATATGTGTGTGTCTACATAGATACCCAGTTCTTCAAGTACATTCATAGTGAGCTCTTTCAGTATTCTGTGTAGTATCTGTAATGCAGTTTCAATTTTCGCAGCTGTGTAATTGTGGTTTTTTAGATATAAAAAGAAGCTAGATTGATTACTAAAAATCATATTCCATACATTTATAGTTACTACATGTCATGTCATCTCTATGAATTAGACAATGCAATATGCATGTCAAATCAAACTAGACATAAGTGCCAGTGAACTATTCCAATGTATAGTTATTCACACAGACAATCAGCATATGTGTAGATAACGTCACCAGTGTATTCACTGGTTACTTGAGAATGGAAATAAAGATGAAATACCAATTGTAATAAAAAATATTAAAATTATTGCAGTTAGTCTGGACCTGTCCTTTCAAAAATGTCATATTATGATGTCTACTATGCTGCAGGCCCAGTCGAACAAAAAATAACGCTAATATTTAGGGTCACTAGTGCACATACCATAATGGTTGTCCCTCATTGCATTGACTATCTCGACGATATCAGCCTGACAGATGCTACCACAGAGGATCACATATGGCCTCAAATGTAATTTCACAAAGTCTCACTTTTTCCAGCCTTCCATAGTTTATTTGGGACTTGAAATTTTCTGGCAAGGTGTGCATCCCAGGGAATAACATGTTGCCATCATTACAGCTTTGCCCCATCCATCAAATCTGCAATAACTTCATGCATTCTTTGGCAAAGTGACGTACTATCACAAGTTTGTTTTTAGAGCAGCTACTATTGCTAACCCCTTTCATCTGTTGCTTCAAAAACATGCTCCTTTTGTTTGATCTGCAGTTTGTGGGCATGGTTTTGTGTAGCTTAAGGACAGTCTTCATTCCACACCATGTCTTGCAACATATCAACCCAGCAAGCATATAATCCTGGCCCTGGACACAGCCCAGTATGAGATGGGGATGGTCCTGGCCCATCGCCATTCACATGGCTCTGAACAGCCTATTGCCGTTGTTTCAAAAACATACAAACATTCAATTCAACTCAGCAACATAATTCTTGGGGTGGGGGATGACATTTGGGGTGCAGGGGTGGAGTGGGTAGTGGTGGGGGTGGGCAGGAGGAAGAAAGTTCTTGCTATTGTCTATGACTTTAAAAATTTCATGTGTTCTTGTATGATGCAAAATATCATTTAATTACTGACTGTACATCCTTAGTTTCCCTGTTTAGCCCATCAGCATCCTTACCACACAAGGCCACTCATTATTTTCAGCCCTGGACTCTGTTCTTGCCCGGTACAATTATGAGATTCATTTTTTGTCCCATGTTGCAACATGCCAATGCAGATGCTGTGTCCTAGCTCCTCATGGGCCCCAATCCCTCATTCAACCAGGAGAAACTGCTTTGTTTTCAACTGGATGTGGAGACAAGGCACAAGGTGAATAGCTTCCCTATCACCAGTTCCTGTGTTGCCTTTTCTGTGGTGGTGAAGCTGGTGCTCCAGAAGGCCATATGCATGATAGAAAATGGATGGCCCAATTATCTAACACAATGGGCATCAGACCGCATTTGGAAATTGTATGCATTGTGCCTTTGCCTCTCCCTCTCAGATGGTTTTACTCCTTGTGTTGTGGTTCCAGTAGCTCAGCAGCAGGAGGTCCTTTGCTTCTTACATCAAGGTCACTAGGGAGTATCTTGTACAAATCTGTTGATTTACTGCCATGTGTCTTGGTCAGGCATTGATCAGGAGGTGGAACACCTGGTCAACGGCTGCCACAAGTTTTCGGATCAGTAGGCAGAGTTGCATGCAGTTTTTTCACAATGGCCAGCCCCTGTACACACTTGGGAAAGAGTCCAAATTGATTTTGCTGGTTCTTTTTAGACAAATTCTTGCTTTTGGCAATTTGTATTTTTTCTCATTTTTCTTACATCGTTCATTGACTGTCTGTAACAGCAGATGGAACTGGCAAGGCCTGTAGAAGATGTTCTCCATAGAAGGCTTGCCTTGCACCCTAGTTTCACACAATGGTCCTCAGTTTGTAGCACAGTCCTTCAAGAATTTTTTTTTTATAGTCGATGACATTCAATACGCCAGATGCCTCCTTTCTATCAGCAGTCCAACCATAAGACAGAATGCCTTTTCTGAACTGAGAAGCTCTCACATTTTTTTAAGCTCTTACAGAATGATGCCGTTTGAGGCCAAGATTCCTGCTGAGCTCCTGCCGTCAGTCACAGACATTGCTCAACCTCTTGCTGCTGGACAAGTGATCCCCAGTGGTGCCAGTTTTGTTGATGTTTGTGCTGAGCATAGCCACTGGGTCCTCTGGGCCAGGCCATTTGGACAGCACCCTCACTGGATTCCAGCCATCATCGACAGCCAGCACAGTTGCTGTGTCTTCACGGTTTACACTGAAGTATGACTAATGGCATGCAACCAGAAGCAGGTGCCTTCCTGGAAGCGCCTATACCCTCTCCTCAGCTGTGGGCACAACATCTTGTTCTTTGTTGGCCCTGGCCACACCAAAGGTCAAGCTGGTCAGGTCGTGCCCACCTACCCTGCCAGGCAGGGCTTCATCAGTAGGTGCTGACACCTCCATCTGCACTGAGCAGGGATGGAAGCCAAGTCTTTATCACTAGAACCTCTTCTCTTCAGTCCTTTGTCATTGCTGCCCAAGCTGATGCCTATTGTCATGGACCCCAGTGTAGTGATGATTTCTGCCCCCTGTTACTGGTCCCAGCCACTGGTCGCCCCAGGGTCTACGAACAGTGGTGTTGCCTTTATTCCATCACTTTCACCCATACATGCCAGTCCAGGCAGATCAGAAACTTATTGCACCATTGGCTGCTGCCACTGGCACTGCCACAGGTGCCATGCATGTTCCTTCACTCAAGCAGCATGGATAGTGATGCCTAGTATGCCACTGGTCACTACACCTGCTGTCCACAGTGGACATAAGTTGGACCATTACAACAAGTGTAGAGAATGCCAAAATTCAAATGGCATGCTCACAACACTCAAGATGGCCACCAGGGGGCAGGCCAGCTATCGACCATCATCACCTTGTCTACCATGCTCATGCAGCAGTGCACCTGTGACACATGATGGGGACAGCATCTTTATAAGGACATGCATAGGCTTCTGGGTTCTCAGTTGTTAAAGTCTTTAGACATGCAACTACCTTCACTATATCATTGTTATCACTTTGTGAATCTACCTAGAGTGCATTCTTGTTTTTGTCACTCTGGGACCCAATAAATCATATTTCTTTTATGGCCACATGTCTCCTTGTGCTCCTAGTTAGAAAAGTTACTGTGGAGAACAAGCCAGAATTGGTCATCAGTAACTCTTGATGCCTTCTATTACTGCTATCCAAAATAAAATCAACAGTGCAGTCACCACATGCAATAGTTTCCAAGTTACTTCTCTGAATTCTTATTGGTGCCCTTCCTGATTGCCTGCTGAGGTTTCAGACATTTTCACATAACAAAAGAATCCAGGCTCAAAATTCTTTTGTTAAAATTGATATTAATCCCCTTTATGGCAGTGGTTGTCATACAGATTCTTTAGATTCAAATCACTGACCACCAAATTCAATGAATTTTTCCTAACACCAAATGAAAACAAGGAACTAAAATTGGGCCATCAAAAGTAGATTAATTATATTTACTTACATAGGCATTTCTTACTCCATTAGCAGACACTAGTTTGGCCAAACCAACTGTTAAAGAAATCACAAAAATCATTAGATCTTATTGCTATCATAGCATTGAAACAAAAGAAGCGAAGTACTGAAGCCTGGACTGATTTGATAAAGCCACTTTTTTGAATAATCAGCCTTCTGATTTGTTTCATGCGGCCCACTATGAATTCCTCTCCTGTGCCAATCTCTTCATCTAAGTGTAGCACTTGCAACATATGTCCTCAATCACTTCGGGATGTATTCCAATCTCTGTCTTCTTCTACAGTTTTTACACACTACAGAAGTTATTCCCTGATGTCTTAACAGACATCATATCTTTCTGTCCCTTCTTTTTGTCAGTGTTTTCCACATATTCCTTTCCTTTCCAATTCTGTGCATAACCTCCTCATTCCTTACCTTATCAGTCCACCTAATTTTCAGCATTTATCTGCAGCACCACATCTCAAATGCTTTGATTCTCTTCTGTTCCAGTTTTCCCACAGTGGATGTTTCACTGTTATACATTGCTGTGCTCCAAACATCCATTCTCAGAAATTTCTTCCTCTATGTTTGATACAGTAGACTTCTCTTGGCCAGGAATACCCTTTTTGCCAGTGCTAGTCTTCTTTTGATGTCCTCCTTGCTCCATCCATCATTGGTCATTATGTTGCCTACATAGTAGAATTTTTAGCTTCATCTACTTCATGACCATCAATTGTGACGTTAAGTTTACTGTTCTCATTTCTGCTACTTCTGATTACCTTTGTCTTTCCTTGATTTACTTTTGATCCATATTCTGTACTCATTAGATTGTTCATTCCATTCAGCAGATCATGATATTGTGTTACACTTTCACTGATAGCAATGTCACCAGTGAATTGTGTAATTGATATCCATTCACTTTGAACTTTGATTCCACTCCTGAATCTTTTTTGCATCATTGCTTCTTCAGTTTGTAGATGGAACAGTATGGGCAAAAGACTGCATCCCTGTGTTACACCCTTTTTTAATCTCAGCCCTTCATTCTTAGTCACCCACTCTCAGTGTTCCATCCTGATTCTTGTACACATTATATATTACCTATCTTTCCCCTTTGTTTACCCTTGTTTTCTCAGAATTTCAAACATTTTGCACCATATGAAACTTGAATGCTTTTTCCAGGTTGATAAATCCTATGAATATGTATTGATTTTTCTTCAGCTTTACTTCTGTTATCAGCCACAGTGTAAGAACTACCTCTGTGGTGCCTTTACCTTTCCTAAGGCCAGCCTATTACGTTCATGCTTCTGACATTCCTCGCCAAAACTCATAGAACATTATTTGTTTGTTGGTTATTCAATCTTATTTTCATGGTCAGCTTCTGGAAATCTGAATGGGGGATTATTCCAATATTTTTTGCTAATGGAGAGATCATCATGATGCTTTTTAAATTACGGGCCACATGTCCTGTGGATACACATTATGTATCTTTAAGGCATTGGTTTCCATTGCCTTCTGCATCCTCATGCTATTGATCACTGCTGATTCTTCCATCTTTTAGGGGCAGTTTCCCACGCCAACGCCAAGAGAGTGCCCTGAACCTCTGTTCACTCCTCCACCATCTTTGACAGGGCCATTGGCAAAATGAGGATGACTTCTTGTGCTGGAAGTCTTCGACTGCCATTGCTGATTATTTTTATTCAAGAACTAGGCAGTGGGAGATTTGAACCCAGGACCAAGGACTTTTGATTAGTAGTCAAAGACACTACCCCCTAGACCATGGGTGCTGAATGACAGTGCCATGTATATATCACTTCTGAAAAGTTAGATTATAATAAAACATAGAATCACTTTTCTTACAATAACTTTTTAAAGACTGTGCAGGTTGACTTCAGTGAGGGAATATTTACAAAGAAAGCAAAGTATTATCTCATAAACTTAGTACTGGCAGAAGAAAACAAGAAAAAATACTGTATTGGCATTTTCTGGAATCTTCCAAAGACCTTCAGTTGTGTGGATTATAAAATTTTACTACATGAACTAAAACATTATGGGATTAAAGGCATCCCCATTCTATGTATGGAATCATACCTCAGCAACAGAAAAGAGAGGGTCACATTAACAAATGATACCTCAGGAATAAACCTAAATTTGGACTGCAAAAAATTTAAATATTTTGTAATGCAAGGTTCCCTACTTGGCCCACTCTTGTTCTTGGCCTACAGAAATAGTGTACCAAAGATATTGCAGGACTTTTCAAATACAGTCATGTTTGCTGATTGCACAAGTATTTTTATAAAGGGCTCAAACACATCTAAATGAGGCACAACCAGGAGTATAGTGGAACAAACTAACAACTGATTTTCAGCAGACAGCATAGTTCTAAATATTTGAAAAATTCATATTCATGCAATTCCAGATCCATAAAAATGTCTTTCAAATACCAGAAGGATAAATCATTGGGCACATACTAAATGGAATTCTGTGTATAAACTCTTAGGCATCCAGGTGCATAACAAACTGAGAGACATCAGCACATGGAGATGTTAACCTGAAGGCTCAGTTCTGTCTGCACCATACATATAAATATATCTCATTATACTGACCAGCAGACAGGATTGCTAGTGTATTTCATATACTTTGACTTGCTCCTGTAGTACCACCAACTGGGGCAATACAGCTATCATAAAAGTATTTATTTTAAGGAGGTATTCTGTAAGAATATTACATAAAGTTTATAAAGATTTAGCGTAAGTCTCCTCAGGCACACCGTGTCAATATATTTTCTCCCTTATGATATTTATAGGTAATAATTTAAGTTAAAGGTATTTGTGATTAATAATCTAAGTGAAATTGGGGGCTATCTCTCAGTGAAATGAGGAACTATCTGCAAAATTCATAAATGTAATACTAGAAATAAAAAAAAATTATAGACCCTCTCTGAAGTTCCAAAAGAAGTGGTATATTCTGACACAACAGTCTTTCATGGATTGCCATTAGATATCTGGCTGGAAACTGAGAATCCCTAGACATCCAGATTAACATAGATTGTATATTATTAGCCGCTCTTTCTACCATTTATAAGAATAAGTGAACTTGGGAATGTAAATTCTGAATAAGAGTAACCTTCATATTACACAGGTTTCAATATGTCCAGCATATAGAAAGTTGATAGTGGTATTTGAAATGAGTAGAGTTACAGAAATGATTAATGTGAAGCAGTAGATAAAACAGTAGATTAGTAGTCTGTTATTTGGAAGAGCATTTGTTTTTTTAATAGTTACTGCTTCTCCACTAATATAGTTTTCTTCCAGTTAATATGTAGTTTGGCTTGTAACATATCCCTCAAGACTTTTCTTCATTATGGCATTTACAGAACAAAATATGTGAAACAATGCTGACAGTTGTGTATTGATGTCATTTGTATTTCTTAAAATTATTATTGATTTATATTCTTTCATGTTCATCGGACCACTTTGTCCTTTGTTACACAACTAAAATTCATAATGCTTTTTAGAATGACTGATTTCTGGTCTGTTGTTGTATTTACAGAAAAGACATAAAGTAACAGCATTCAGCCTGTCTTATTGCAAAAATTATCAACAATAAGTGACTATTTGTAGTGTTTTAAGGGTCTCTGTTTTGTTTCAGTTGGTTTTCATGGAGTTCAAAGGAAACATTTATAGGTGATACTTTTTTTATTACTTCAATGTGAGTCTGGGTGGAAATTTCAGCTTTGAAAGAAAAATTTTCTTCCTTTGGTCATGGTTTTCACTAGTTTTCAGATTCAGATATGAACAAAACTGTTTTGAATATTCTGTATACTTTTGAAACCCTATCAGTAACTCTTCTGTAGGAAGAATATGTTGTTTCTGTTGTGTTTTTCAGTCCAGAGACTTGTTTGATGCAACTCTCCATGCTACTCTGTCCTGTGCAAGCTTTTCCATCTCCCAGTACCTACTGCAACCTACATCCTTCTCAATCTGCTTAGTGTATTCATCTCTTGGCCTCTCTCTACAATTTTATTTTCCACACTGCCCTCCAATACTAAATTGGTGATCGCTAGATGCCTCAGAACATGTTCTACCAACCGATCCCTTCTTCCAGTTTAGGTGTGCCACAAATTTCTCTTCTTCCTGATTCTATTCAATACCTCCTCATTAGTTATGTGATCTACCCATCTAATCTTAAGCATTCTTCTGAAGCACCACATTTTGAAAGCTTCTGTTCTCTTCTTGTCTAAATTATTTATCATCCACATTTCACTTTCATATATGGCTACACTCCATACAAATACTTTCAGAAATGACTTCCTGACACTTAAATCTATACTCGATGTTAACACATTTCTCTGCTTCAGAAACGCTTTCCTTGCCATTGCCAGTCTACATTTTATATCCTCTCTACTTTGACCATCATCAGTTATTTTGCTCCCCAAATAGCAAAACTCATTTACTATTTTAAGTGTCTCATTTCCTAATCTAATTCCTGCATCATCACCTGATTTAATTCGACTACATTCAATAATTCTCATTTTGCTTTTGTTGATGTTCATCTTATATCCTTCTTTCAAGACACTGTCCATTCCATTCAGCTGCTCTTCAAGGCCTTTGCTGTCTGTGACAGAATTACAATGTCATCAGCGAACCTCAAAATTTTTATTTCTTCTCCACTGATTTTAATTCTACTCCAAATTTTTCTTTTGTTTCCTTTACTGCTTGCTCAATATACAGATTGAATAACATCAGGGATAGGCTAAAACCCTGTCTCTCTCCTTTCCTAACCACTGCGTCCCTTTCATACCCCTCGACTCTTATAACTGCTATCTGGTTATCCCAACCAGTCACTCAATTGTACAATAAGCAAACCAGACCTAAATTCCTTGTGTGATGAACAGCAATTTAAAGTTACGGGTATAATCATTAATAGTCATAAGCTAATAGTAGTATCCATGTACAGATCACCAAAGGGAAGCATTAACATATTTTTAGAAAAAATGGACATGCTATTGTGTGAATTAAGTAATATTAAATGGCTACACTATGATATTGCAATAGGAGCTGATTTGAATGCTGATTTTGATGTTACTAAATGTACGGGTAGTGTTGCAGATCTGGAAAACTTACTAAGACAATACAATTTACATCATGTTAATAACAGGCCCACAAGAAACAAAGATTGTTTAGATAACATCTTTGTAAACTTCAAGACCACTGAAAACACATGCGAAGTTGTAGTGTTCCCATTCTCTGACCATGATTCCATATCTCTAAATTATGCAAGTAAAATTCCCCCCAATAGGAACAATGCAAACAGACATGTCCCAACAGTTGTGATTACCAGACCTGTAACTGAGGATAAAATTAACACATTTCGTAATTCCCTTGCTGACAGAGACTGGTTTGGCCATTGTAGTGTCGATGGACATTACACATCATGTAATGACCTGCCAGCCAAAATAATATTTGATAGATTTTTTAATGCATTCTTGACCCTATTAAACTATAGTATTCCCATAAAGAAAATCAAAATAATGGACAGCAGCCACAAATCCAGATCTCAAAACAGACAAAATATATGGTACACTAAACAGCTGACAGATCTAAAGAAACAAGTTTTGTTACTGTACAACATATACAATAGTATGAAGTCTGACTGTGCCAAATCAGCCTATGTGGAATGCAGGAGTGAATACAAAAAAGCCATCCTGCAGGCCAAAAAAACCTACAATGCCAACAGCATACATAATTCCACCAATAAATGCAAATACGCTTGGAAAGTAATTAACAGTGCTGCCACAGATACTAAAAAAAGACAAAATTAATATCCCACCACAAACAGTCAATGAGTTTTTTATTAATTCAGTGAAATAAATAGGAGACGCAATTATCAAACCAGACATTAATCCACGAGAGTTACTCTCCCAAAAGTGGGGTAGACAGTCACTAAATACAAGCACGCTAACCTTCTCCGAAGTGACGCCTAGATATGTACAAGGGGTCATAAAACAACTGAAATCATCTGATAGCTTAGATATATACGGCATATCATGCGACCTGCTAAGAAAAGTGTGTGATTGCATTCTGTACCCTTTAACCCATTGCATAAACAAGTGCTTACTTGAGGGATATTTTCCTGATGAGTTAAAACTGTCTATGGTCATTCCAGTATACAAAAAGGGAGATAAAGGCTCTCCATCTAGTTACAGGCCTATTTCAATAGTACCCGCATTCTCCAAGGTAATAGAATGCATCATGTGCCAACAATTATCATCTCACTTTGAGAATCTAGGAATAATTAATGCTACACAATACAGGTTTAGGAAGAATCTGTCAACCATTGATGCAATCAACACGGTAGTCAGTTACATCCTCAAAGTTCTTGAGAACAAAGGCTTTGCTCAGGTCTCATTCTGTGACCTAAGCAAGGCCTTCGACTGTGTTGAGCACATGCCATTACTAGAGAAACTAGAATTCTACGGCATCAAAGGAAACAGTCGCAGACTATTAAAAGCTTACCTCAACAACCGTAAACAGGTAGTTTGTGTTGGTAAGGAAATGTCCAACATAGAAAATGTTAAAGTAGGTGTGCCTCAGGGATCTGTACTGTGGCCCTTCCTGTTCTTGATAATGATCAATGACCCCCTGCCCCCCCTCGTTTATTAGATCCACCACTGTATTGTATGCAGATGATATGACTTTTCTTCATAGCAGTAACAATCTTAATGTTCTTAAAACCTGTGCTGAAAATACACTCACTCATGCAGCATATTGGTTCAGAGTAAATGGTTTCCTGCTAAATGAAAATAAAACTCAGCAGATAATCTTCACTCTAAGAGACAAACCACTATCTGATGACCCTAGTTCTGTTAAATTCCTGGGAGTTTATTTAGACAAAAAGTTATCCTGGGGTCAACATGTAAACTATATTAGTAGTAAGCTATCTAGAGTAATTTATTTATTAAGACAACTCAGAAATTGTGTACCTGAAACATACATCAGATCATCTTATTTTGCATTTTTCCAAAGTATAATATCCTATGGCATTATCTTGTGGGGTAACTGTAGTCATATACGTGACATCCTATTATTGCAGAAGAAAGCCATTAGGATAATTACAAATTCTTCACATAAGGCTCACTGCAAACCCTTATTTACTAAACAAAAAATTATGACTGTAATAAACCTCTATATATACAGTGTCTTAATCTTTACGAAGAAGAACGTACAAGATGTGAAACATAGAGAAAATGTACATTGTTACAACACAAGAAGCATCAAACACATATACATGCCTTACCACAGACTATCAAAATCAATAAATAGCTACGAAGTCACAGGGCACAAACTATTTAATAAGCTGCCACAGGATCTTCCTGAACATACATTCAAAGAAACACTGCATGAATGGTTTATTGCCCACCCGTTCTATGATATCAATGAATTCTTCAACTGTAAAATGCAGTAATCCAACAGATGACCCACTGTACATTTATTGTAATATAAGCTAAAATATTTCAGTAGGTAATACCTCATCACACTGTATTATAAATTGTAACTTCATTTGACAATGTCAATTACTGTAATGGCCTAAAGACAATAAAATCTTTATTATTATTATTGTACAAATTGAGAATAGCCTTTTGCTCCCTATATTTTACCCCTGCCACCTTCAGAATTTGAAAGAGAGTATTCCAGTCAACATTGTCAAAAGCTTTCTCTAAGTCTACAAATGGTAGAAATGTAGGTTTGCCTTTCTTTAATCTATTTTCTAAGATAAGTTGTAGGGTCAGTATTGCCTCACATGTTCCAACATTTCTACGGGATCCAAACTGATGTTCTCTGAGGTCGGCTTCTACCAGTTTTTCCATTCATCTGTAAAGAATTCGTGTTAATATTTTGCAGCTTATTAAACGGATAGTTTGGTAATTTTAACATCTGTCAACACCTGCTTTCTTTACGATTGGAATAATTCTATTCTTCTTGAAGTCTGAGGGTATTTTGCCTGTCTCATACATCTTTCTCAACAGACGGCAGAGTTTTGTCAGGGCTGGCTCTCCCAAGGCTATCAGTAGTTCTAATGGAACGTTGTCTACTCCCTGGGCCTTGTTTTGGCTTTTCTGTGCTCTGTCAAATTCTTCATGCAGTATCATATCTCCCATTTCATCTTCATCTACATCCTCTTCCATTTCCATAATATTGTCCTCAAGTACATCACCCTTATACAAACCCTCTATATACTCCTTCCACCTTTCTGCTTTCTCTTCTTTGCTTAGAACTGTGTTTCCATCTGAGCTCTTGTTATTCATAGATGTGGTTCTCTTTTCTCTAAAAGTCTCTTTAATTTTACTGTAGGCAGTATCTATCTTACCCCTAGTGAAATATGCCTTTACGTCGTAACATTTGTCCTCTAGCCATCCCTGCTTAGCCATTTTGCGCTTCCTGTCGATCTCATTTTTGAGACGTTTGTATTCCTTTTTGCCTGCTTCATTTACTGCATTTTTACATTTTCTCCTTTCATCAACCAAATTCAATATTTCTTCTGTTACTCAAGGATTTCTACTAGCTCTAGTTTATTTACCTACTTGATCCTCTGTTTCCTTTACTATTTCATCCATCAAAGCTACCCACTCTTCTTCTACTGTATTTCTTTACCCCATTCATGACAATCATTCCCTAATGTTCTCTCTGAAACTCTCTACAATCTCTGGTTCTGTCTGTTTATCCAGATCCCATATCCTTAAATTCCCACCTTTTTGCAGTTCCTTCTTCAGTTTTAATCTACAGTTCATAACCAATAGATTGTGGTCAGAGTCCACATTGTCCCTGGAAATGTCTTACAACTTAAAACCTGCTTCCTAAATCTCTGTTTTACCATTATATAATCTATCTGAAACCTTTGAGTATCTCCAGGCCTCTTCCATGTATACGACCTTCTTTTATGATTCTTGAACCTAGTGTTAGCTTTGATTAAGTTATGCTCTGTGCAAAATTCTACCAGGCGGTTTCCTCTTTCATTTCTTGCCCCCATTCCATATTCACCTACTATGTTTCCTTCTCTTCCTTTTCCTACTGTTAAATTCCAGTCACCCATGACTATTAAATTTTCATCTCCCTTCCCTATCTGAATAATTTCTTTTATCTCATCATACATTTCATCAATCTCTTCGTCATCTGTGCAGCTTCTTGGGATATAAACTTGTACTACTGCGTTGGCGTGGCCTTCATGTCTATCTTGGCCACAATAACATGTTCACTATGCTGTTTGTAGTAGCTTACCCACACTCCTATTTTTTATTCATTATTATACCTACTCCTGCATTACCCCTATTTGATTTTGTATTTATAACCCTGTATTCACCTGAGAAGAAGTCTTGTTCCTCCTGCCACCAAACTTCACTAATTCCCACCGTATCTCAATTTAACCTATCCATTTCCCTTTTTAAATTTTCTTACCTATCTGCCTGATTAATAGATCTGACAGTCCACAAACCGATCCGTATAATGCCCGTTTTCTTTTTCCTGATAATGATGTCCTCCTGAGTTATCCCCACCTGGAGATCCAAATGGGGGACTATTTTACCTCCAGAATATTTTACCCAAGAGGACGCCATCATCATTTAACCATACAGTAAAGCTGCATGCCCTTGGGAAAAATTTCGGCTGTAGTTTCCCCTTGCTTTCAGCCATTCGCAGTACCAGCACAGGAAGGCCGTTTTGGTTAGCGTTACAAGGCCAGATCAGTCAATCATCCAGGCTGTTGCCCCTGCAACTACTGAAAAGGCTACTGCCCCTCTTCAGGAACCACACGTTTGTCTGGCCTCTCAACAGGTACCCCTCCGTTGTGGTTGCACCTACGGAATGGCTATCTGTATCGCTGAGGCACGTAAGCCTCCCCACCATCGGCAAGGTTCTTGGTTCAGGGGGGAGGAAGAAGATAGTCAGCCTAAAATAGAAACCTTGGTGTTTGGAGTTAGTCATCACACAATTAACAGGACAAATTCCAGCATATGCAAACACTATTCAGCCCTTTACATTGACTTGACTGCCACTCAGTTATCAGTCAGGATGAATGGGCATTGCAGAGGGTGTATACAGGCAACATACAATATCCTGTTGCAGAGCATGCTGTACAACATGACAGTCATGACCTCAGTGCCTGTTTCGCCACACAAACCATCTGGTTTCTTCCTGCAGATGCCAGTTTCTCAGAACTCCGCAGGTGGAAACTAGCACTACAATATGTTCTTGGTTCTCGTCACCCAACTGGGATTAATTTATGTTAATTCCTTCTGTCTCAGCATTTCTTTACAGTAACTACTCCTTTCTTCACTGCGTTTTAGTTTATGACATTTTTAATTTTATGACCTGTCTATTTTTCACTGTTTTTCACTGTTCCCCCTCCCACCTCTGTTACATACAATGCACATAGCTTTTCACTCTCATTAACATGTGCACAATGTTTTAGTAGTAATCTCTGTCTTGAACATTGCCCTGTTTTCCACCTTTAATCTCTCAGGTTTTCAGACCTCACTTGGTGCAGTCCCCAACAATCAGTCTTTCCTTCTCATCCCGTCTGGTAAGTCTCCCCTGATTCAGGGTTCTGGGTGATGTTTCTGAACTGTATCCCTTTCCCTAAACCTCTCCAGTCCTTTTCCTTCTTCCCTCTTCCTTCCCCTTCAACTCTTCTGCCAGAAGAAGGAGCCAAAAGCTTGTAAAAGTTAAAGTGTGCATGTGCCCCTGTAGCCAGTTGGTGACTAGATTCTGTATCTATCCATTTATATTATACACTCCTGGAAATGGAAAAAAGAACACATTGACACCGGTGTGTCAGACCCACCATACTTGCTCCGGACACTGCGAGAGGGCTGTACAAGAAATGATCACACGCACGGCACAGTGGACACACCAGGAACCGCGGTGTTGGCCGTCGAATGGCGCTAGCTGCGCAGTATTTGTGCACCGCCGCCGTCAGTGTCAGCCAGTTTGCCGTGGCATACGGAGCTCCATCGCAGTCTTTAACACTGGTAGCATGCCGCGACAGCGTGGACGTGAACCGTATGTGCAGTTGACGGACTTTGAGCGAGGGCGTATAGTGGGCATGCGGGAGGCCGGGTGGACGTACCGCCGAATTGCTCAACACGTGGGGCATGAGGTCTCCACAGTACATCGATGTTGTCGCCAGTGGTCGGCGGAAGGTGCACTTGCCCATCGACCTGGGACCGGACCGCAGCGACGCACGGATGCACGCCAAGACCTTAGGATCCTACGCAGTGCCGTAGGGGACCGCACCGCCACTTCCCAGCAAATTAGGGGCACTGTTGCTCCTGGGGTATCGGTGAGGACTATTCGCAACCGTCTCCATGAAGCTGGGCTATGGTCCCGCACACCATTAGGCCATCTTCCGCTCACGCCCCAACATCGTGCAGCCCGCCTCCAGTGGTGTCACGACAGGCGTGAATGGAGGGACGAATGGAGACGTGTCGTCTTCAGCGATGAGAGTCGCTTCTGCCTTGGTGCCAATGATGGTCGTATGCGTGTTTGGCGCCGTGCAGGTGAGCACCACAATCAGGACTGCATACGACCGAGGCACACAGGGCCAACACCCGGCATCATGGTGTGGGGAGCGATCTCCTACACTGGCCGTACACCTCTGGTGATCGTCTAGGGGACACTGAATAGTGCACAGTACATCCAAACCGTCATCAAACCCATCGTTCTACCATTCCGTGACCGGCAAGGGAACTTGCTGTTCCAACAGGACAATGCATGTCTGCATGTATCCCGTGCCACCCAACGTGCTCTAGAAGGTGTAAGTCAACTACCCTGGCCAGCAAGATCTCCGGATCAGTCCCCCATTGAGCATGTTTGGGACTGGATGAAGCGTCATCTCACGCGGTCTGCACGTCCAGCACGAACGCTGGTCCAACTGAGGCACCAGGTGGAAATGGCATGGCAAGCCGTTCCACAGGACTACATCCAGCATCTCTACGATCGTCTCCATGGGAGAATAGCAGCTTGCATTGCTTCAAAAGGTGGATATACACTGTACTAGTGCCGACATTGTGCATGCTCTGTTGCCTGTGTCTATGTGCCTGTGGTTCTGTCAGTGTGATCATGTGATGTATCTGACCCCAGGAATGTGTCAATAAAGTTTCCCCTTCCTGGGACAATGAATTCACGGTGTTCTTATTTCAATTTCCAGGAGTGTATTATGACCCAATACTCAGTCTTAAAGGCTGAAAAAATATTGTGCCAAAAACTTGAGGCATAGAGGAAGTGGCATCCTTGTGAATTAGGACAAATTATTTTGTCTCCTTTTTAAATAGTTATGTATATGACTGGAAGAATAGACTTTAAGAAGACATGAAAGTAACTTTCCAGTAAAGTAGAAATTTGCATTACTTTCCCAGAACATTCAGAATGACTCTCATGAAAGTTCTGAAATTAGTACTGAGAATAAGAAACTATGAGAAAATAAATTCTTGTATTTCCTCTTACTGACACATCTTTTGATTTTGTTTGCAGGATTTCTGGGTGGCATCATAGCTCTAAGTGGGACAGCATTGTCAGCTTTTGCAGTTGATAATGATCCTCTGGGAACAGCTAGAGATATAGCTACAAAAAATGGCTGCCCAGTATCCCCCATGCTTGCAATGGTACGATGTTTACAAGAACTTCCTGTGGAATCACTGATAAAGGCTGATTCAAACCTTCAGGTACTGCTGTGAAACTTGTGTATCTACACTTATAGACAGGTCTAAGCTTTCTAAATCATGTAAATTTCACATTTTCAGCGTTTCCAAATTGTGAGAAACACGAAAAGAGGATTCTTAAACATTCCTCTACATGCTGACAGTAATCTAATTTGTCATAAAAGATGTTGTTTGTTATTGTTCAGATGGACAAAAATGCTAGCTGATTTTATAAATGTGTAGCTTCACAGTGTACTTTAATCCATAATGCAAGAAAAATTAGTCTTCTTTGTGAAGGATGATTCTTAGTCAACAACACTGGAGCAGGTCCAGGCTTGGCTTGCATGCCAAGGTGGCTAGCCTATTAACAGTCACTATAAGTGAAGCACAGTGCATAGTTTAGTGACTCTGGGCAGTGGAAGTTGTTGCAATTGTTTACTTGGTTGTATTATAGTGTCATGAATACTCATCGTATGTAACAGGTTAGTGATGGTTGTCCCATGGTAGTGAAGCATCTTCCTTAGGGGCATATGAGGATTAGCTCCATGGTGTCATTCAGCCTGTCTTTCTTGTCCAGTCATCAGCATTATTTACTTTGTGTATAGTGTCTTCAAAATTTAGTTGTCAGAACCTTTTAGTTGTTCAATTATAGCTTGGTACCCAAATCATAGTGGTGGATCACCCTAACACTCCGGCCTACTGCAGTATCACTGTCAAAAAGAAGAACTTTAGAAAACTTTTATCTTCCACTTAACAAATGTCTTTAACTGAATAATTGACAAAAATGTCACATTCAAAATAGAAAAGAGTGGAAAGTGCTGTAGATTTGTTAAGAACTGATATCAGTATAAAGAATGTCATTGTCATTTTCATTCATGATGTCAGTAATTTTTTTATAATAACATCATTGCCACTGTGTTAAATATTAATGGAAGAGCAACAGCAAATCTTGAAACTTAAGGTTGGATTCTCAGGTGTGCAGAAAGGTTTATCGCAATTGTGAATTGCAGTGTATAGCAGCAAGTCAACTAGATCAGATGATTGGCTTGCATGGCTTGCATTCAAGTCATCCAAATCAGAAAGAGTATTTAGGGGCCACTATAAATCAAATAGTTTCAGTCAGTCTAGAAATATCCAACAGCTTCATTTTGTTGTAGATTGTGGACAAAAGCGTGCACAAAACACAATGAATTCAGAAGTAGTCTGAGAGTATGAGGGAAAAGTTTAAGAAAACCAAAAAGGTCTAATTGGTAGATAGTATTTACAGATAGTGATATTCAAGCTGGCAGGTGGGAAAAAATAATCAAGAGACTAGCATCAAAAATTAAGTATGAGTGAGCCCACCAACTTCTTGGTTGAAGGAAAATGGAAGTAGTCATGGAAATGGGACAGTACATTGAGGACTATCAGATAACTAGCATATTTTAAGCCAAGTGCAGGACTTGATAATGTCATGTGCTATTAAGACTCTTTGGGGAAAGTTTTAATAAAAATACCATATCATTATATTATAATGACTATTGGGGATGCAGTCAGTTATTTGTAATGCCTCTCCATCTATCTTCTCAAAGGAATTACCATTAAACACCAAAGAGATTGACATGAATGTGAACTGAAAGGTATTTGTTAGCAATGACACAAACTTTTCTCTGATGAGGACTTGTGCATCTCCTAGTGGAGCTCCAGTAAAGAGAAAAACCATTGCATAGTAGCCCATGAAGCCTTGATGGCATAATTTGTGGTTTTGAAGCTGCTGGATCAAATACACCAAATCTTCATACTGTACTGACATTTTCCTGTGGTGGACTGAGTATGGCTATTAGATGTCTTGCTAACTCATGTGTTAATGCTCGAATGTTGCTGAAGATGGAATGGGTTAGTGTGCCTTCTTTGAGGTATTTTAGTAATCCTATGAAATCTGTGATCAAGAGAGTTTAACAAAGGAGTTAGAGCAAAATAAACAGTAAAGGCTTTCAGAAATAATTACAAATGATCCCTCTAACAAACAAATTTGGGGTGATGTCTTTCACTGAAACTGAAACTGAGCCAGTGGGACTCACTTCCCATGTTTTGGGGGAACCTGCTTTGCACCTTGTCAAGAAGAGGTAGACACTAAAGGGTAGTGCTCTATTAACTATCAGCAGCTCAAACATATGGTGAGTAATGTTACCCTTTGGGGAAATGGCAGCAAGGGCAGGAAGAGGGTTGAGAATAAAGGCCTTGCTCACAGATTTTCAAAGACGTTCACAATCTGCGGCATTGTCGCCAGAACATGTCATGGCCCACTGGCTCTTAGTCGAGTGGAAGGCTTGAACCAGAGACTTTGAAGCTTCTGTGAGAATCCATGCTGTGACTTCCTAGACTTGTGCCATAGGGTTGAGAGTTGTAGGGGCCCCCTGAATAAGTCAGATGTGCCCTTCACATCAGAGGCAGCTACCCAAATAGCTGACTGTGTGTGAGCTGCACACAAGGGTTTTTTAGATTCAGTGACTCTCCATCCAATCAAGATAATGTTAGCTGTAGAAAACCAGATGTATCATTGTAAGATCGAAAAAAATGCCTCTGGCTGATGAGAGTATCAAAATCCTCATGGTTAACTGTCAAAGCATTCAGAAAAAAGCACCAAAGTTTGAAATGTGCCTAAAAAACACCGAATCTCACATAAAATTAGGCATGAAAAGCTGATTAAAATCTGAAGTTAACAGTGAGATGTTTGGAGAAAATTTTGGTGTGTACTGAAAGGATAGGGAAAGAGGAAATGGAGCTGATTTATTTGTTGCAATAGACAAGAAACTTAAATCTAGTGAGACAGAAGTTGAAGTTGTAGGTTAGATTGTTTGGGCAAGACTCAGTATCAAGAGTGAGCAAAAAAATAATTGGGCCCTTTTATCTATCACAAGATTCTCCTCCTGATATAACTGAAAACTTTAGAGTAAACATCAGATTGCTTGTACATAAGTTCCCTAATGATACTGTAATCATTGGAGGAGACTGTAATCATCCAACAATCTGTTGGCATAATTATATTTTTATTAGTGGTGGGTGTGATGAGACATATTGTGAAGCATTAATAAATACCTTCTCTGAAAACTACCTAATTAATTTCCTGCACAATAGTCCTTCCAGTTGGAAATTTAAGAGGATGCTTTCTTCCTCAAATATGACACTACTTCAGCTGGCACCTACACATCACGTGACTACCAGTCACACTTTCGTAGATACATTCACAACGAAATCTCCAAATAGAATAACCTGCACCTCTCAAATATCTGCACTTGGCATGTCTGCCCATGACATTATTTTCATGACGTATTCACTATAATGTCCTAGAAAGAAACAAAAGCTGTCTAGGTACCAAGACTTCAGATGCATAAATTTGTCTGAGGCACAAGAAATAATCTGGGGAATTACCTTAATTCCCCCATGGACATAAAAGAAAAACTTCAGGATATCACTAACAAATTACTCAATTATATGACAAATATGCTCCAATAAAGACCAGAAAAGTAAAAAAGGAAACCTGCAACTTGGCTGACTGATGAATTAAAACAGCTCATGAATCTCAGAGACACTGCACATAGAGCACACAAGATACACCCTAACCTGAAAATCGTACTGTATACAAGCAGAAATGAAACATAGTGTGTCAGACAGTGAGAAACACTAAGCTCACACATGCCCCTATACTAACTGACAATAGAAGTAGACCAGCTGTCCTGTGGAAAAATCTCCGTAGTCTCGGATTAGGAAAAATAAAAGTTGCAGAAAATCCTATGGTCTCAGCTGAAGAACTAAACCGATTCTTCACATTATCTACAACAACAACTGAATTGGAAAAAGAAAAAAGAAAACAGAGAGAATCATTGATTACTTCATGGGGATGAACAACCGTAGCAAAGAAAAATTCTATCTACAACACGTCACTTGCAATACAGTCAAGCAAGTCATCATGTGGATTAGATCAGCATCTACTGAACATGATGGCATAACTATCCAGATGATAAAACTTATTATTGATCCACTGCTGAGCTCTATAACAGACATTTTCAATGATTCCTTAAACACAAGTGTTTTCCCGAGCCTGGAAACTGGGACTAATTAAGCCACTGCCTAAAAATGAAATTGACTACCACCCCATCTGCATTCTTCCTGCACTATCAAAAGCCTTAGAATATGTAGTCCATGACCAGTTCATCAACTACCTAACTAATAACAACCTACTAGGTAAATAACAATCAGGATTCCGTAAACATCGAAGCACGACATCCCCATTGATAAAGGTGACAGATGACCTGAAATGTACCATGGATAGACAAGAAGCGACTATCATTTGCTTCTTAGATTTCTGCAAAGCATTTTATCAGCAAAGCATTTGATACTGTCAACTTCAACATCTTACTTGCCAAACTTAGTGGTCTAGATTTCTCACCAAGTTCAGTGAATCGGTTTCGCTCATACTTGACGTCTCGTCAGCAACAATTCCTGTCGGGGAATATAAAATCACAATGGTGGCAGATAGTTTCAGGTGTTCCCCAAGGCTCAATATTAGGTCCTATACTCTTCTCTCTGTATGTCAATGATCGGTTCTGATCTACTGCAAATATCACAGGTATGCTGATGGCCTTCAGTTGTATCTAAGTGCAAAACCAATCAATCTTAAGAAAGCTGTTGAAAATTTCAATACTGACCTTGATGTACTATCAAAATGGGCACTGAACATAGGACTAAAACTCAACTCATCTAAAACCCAAGTAGTACTTGTTGGTCACTCTAAGCTCATTAGTCCCAAACATCGGGAATCCGTATCATCTCTAATCCTCAATGGAATAAATATCAACTTCTCTCCCTCAGCAAAGAGTTTGGGAGTAATAATAGATGAAAATCTAAATTGGACAGAGCACATAACTGCAGTGTACAAAAAAGCATCAGCATGCCTTCATGTCCTACAAAAATATAAAAAAACTTTTCCCTTTCAATCTGAAAAAGAAATTAGTACAAATGCTTATACTCCCAATCATTGACTACAGTGATATTATCCTACAAGCTCTCTCTCAGAAAAATTCGCAACGTCTGGAACTTGTCATGAATGCTTCGTCTGATATATCTGTGACATTTGACTTTTTGACCACATTTGACCAGCTTATGCACAACTGTCCTGGGTGCATGCAGACAAATGCAGAGATTTCCATAACTCTGTCTCATCTACTGTCTTATAACAGTATACTGTCCCTCATATCTCTCTTCATCCTTAATACTCATGTCTGAACAATATGACAGAAACACATGTTCCCATCATAATAAAATCCTCTCTGTTCCACTTCATCACTCAGTCACCTTCTCAAAGTCCTTTACAGTAGCAGGAACCCGACTATGGAATAACCTGCCTTGTTATATTAGGGAACTTAAAAACATGTCTGGCTTCAAAAAACAGTTTATGACATACCCGGTAATGTAATGCCTTACTCTGTACATGAATACACTTCACCCCATTACTTCTTTCTTTCCTACTAGATCTTCATCAGTTCCCAGGTGTTTCTTGACTGATGCAGCCTCATTAAATCTCCCTTCCCCAAAATATATACCAATATATTAATGTACATCTACACAGCTCTTCATTACTATTGCCAGTTTTTCTCAGGTTTACCATTATTACTTCATTTTTTCTTTTACTGTTATTATTATTATTGCTTTTATCATAATTTTATCTATAGCAGCTGTTGCAAAAATACTGCCAGTATTTACTTTATTAGGTCTTAGTCATTACTCGTTATTCATATTGTCACTAGATTAATCTATTTTTCTTATTTCAAAATACTCTCATGATGTAACTATGATGCTTAAAGTGCTTCATGTGTGGAACACTGGTCTGATGTAAGAGAAGGCCTGATGGCCCTAATCTGATCGGTTTAAATAAATAAATAAATAGAACAGACATTATGGAACCTCACTCATGATGGAAATGTATTAGATTTAATAGCAACAACAGACCTGATGTCTTTGAGGAAGTCCACATCCAAACTGGTATCAGTGACCACGAGGCAGTATAGCAACAATGGATACCAAAACACAAATGGCAACTAAAAGAAGTAAAAGATTTATATGTTCAGAAAACTAGATAGAGAAACACTAATGTAATACCTCAACAAGAAACCTGAAACTTTTAGCTCAGGGCAGGAGCACATAAAAGAACTATAGCTCAAGTTCAAAAGAATAATTGATCATTCACTGGACAGATATGTGCTCAGTGGGACTGCTCATAGAGTGGGAGATCCTTCATGGTATATGGACACTGTAAAGAAACTTCTAAAGAAACAGAGACTACAGCATTATAGGTATAAAACAAAGCATAGGGCTATAGACAGAGAGGTGCTGAATAAAACGTGTTTAGCAGTCAAGAGAGCAATGGATGAAGCCTTTAATGGTCACCGTAGCACAATATTGTCAAATGGTTCTTCACAAAACCCAAAGAAATTCTAATCACATGTAATGGCTGTGACACCAAAGTTAGTGTTCAACCAGTCATGGACAAGACTGGAACTGAAGTTGAGAGTATTAAACTGAAAGCAGAAATGCTTAACTCTGTTTTCCAATTTTCCTTTACAAAGGAAATCCAAGGAGTATTGCTCCAACATAATCCTTGTTCTGCTCAAAGGATGAGTGAAATAGATATTTAATTAGGGTCAGTGGCATTGAGAAAGAGCTGAAATCATTAAAACTGAACAATGTGCCAGGGCTAAATCGAACACCTGTCAGATTCTACACTGAATTTGTGGCTGAATTGGCCTCTAAAACAAAATACCATGCCCAGTAGGGAAGAAAGTGCATGCCATACCTGTCTACAAGAAGGGTGGTAGAACTGTTCCACAGAACTACTGTCCAGTATCCTTGATATTCATTTGTTGTGGAATCTTACTACATATTCTGAGCTCAATTGTAATTAGCTATCTCAAACAGAATAATTTCCTCCATGCCGCCCAGCATGGCTTTCGAAAAACATAGATCGTGTGAAATTCAAATTGCACTGCTCTCACATTACGCCCTAAAAGCCATGGATCAAGACAGTCAGATAGATGGAGTACCTCTCTATTTCCAAAAAGCATTTGACTCAGTCCTCACCTACACTTGTTATCAAATGTGTGAACATATGAGGTATCAGACAAAGTATATGACTACAATGAGGATTTCTTGATAGGTAGGACGCAGCATGTTATCTTGGATGGAAATGAGAACAGCAGGAAAGTTTACATCAGGATTATCTTCTGGTAAACCTTCCGGGATGTAAGGTCGTGGTCCATGAAACTCTTCAGCTCCTAACATTTCATCCAGAGCTGTGCTGGACATCTTCAGAGGGGTGTTTCTCCTCCGGTGAGTCTTGCCGACTAACAGGTCAGACGTCTGAGAGCGACTTATATATCGTAGAAGGTGAGTGTGGCCAGAGTTACACATGATTACACTTAACTATCGATCATAATCTCGTCACAGATAAAACTGTCTAGCAATTCTGTAGTGCTACTGTCCAAATATCACTAAGTCTCATTGTCTCTTCTTTCCGATTAAAATTATCCCTATATATATATATTAAAAACAAAGATTCCAAGACTTACCAAGCGGGAAAGCGCCGGCAGACAGGCAACTACCCTCCCAACCTGGTACAGAAGCAGATAACCAGAGCCACTTCCTCATCCCCTCAAACCCAGAACCTCTCACAGAAGAACCCCAAAAGTGCCCCACTTGTGACAGAATACTTCCCGGGACTGGATCAGACCTTGAATGTGGCTCTCCAGCAGGGATACGACTTCTTCATATCCTGCCCCGAAATGAGATCCATCCTTCATGAAATCCTTCCCACTCCACCAAGAGTGTCTTTCCGCCGTCCACCTAACCTTCGTAACCTCTTGGTTCATCCCTATGAAATCCCCAAACCACCTTCCCTACCCTCTGGCTCCTACCCTTGCAACCGCCCCCGGTGTAAAACCTGTCCTATGCACCCTCCCACCACCACCTACTCCAGTCCTGTAACCCGGAAGGTGTACACGATCAAAGGGAGAGCCACATGTGAAAGCACCCACGTGATTTACCAACTGACCTGCCTGCACTGTGACGCTTTCTATGTGGGAATGACCAGCAACAAACTGTCCATTCGCATGAATGGACACAGGCAGACAGTGTTTGTTGGTAATGAGGATCACCCTGTGGCTAAACATGCCTTGATGCACGGCCAGCACATCTTGGCACAGTGTTACACCGTCCGAGTTATCTGGATACTTCCCACCAAAACCAACCTATCCAAACTCCGGAGATGGGAACTCGCCCTTCAGTATATCCTCTCTTCTCGATATCCGCCAGGCCTCAACCTCCGCTAATTTCAAGTTGCCGCCGCTCATACCTCACCTGTCTTTCAACATTGTTCATGTGCCTGTCTGCCGGCGCTTTCCCGCTTGGTAAATCTTGGAATCTTTGTTTTTAATATATTTTTCCCATGTGGAAGTTTCTTTCTATTTTATCCCTATTATATATATATAATAGGGATAATTTTAATCGGAAAGAAGAGACCATGAAACTTAGTGATATTTGGACAGTAGCACTACAGAATTGCTAGACAGTTTTATCTGCGATGAGATTATGATCGATAGTTAAGTTTTATCTCTGACAAAGATTATCTCTGCATATTACGTGTAACTCTGGCCACACCCACCTTCTACGATATATAAGTCGCTCTCAGACGTCCGACCCGTTAGTCGGCAAGACTCACCGGAGGAGAAACACCCCTCTGAAGATGTCCCGCGCAGCTCTGGACGAAATGTTAGGAGCTGAAGAGTTTCATGGACCACGACCTTACATCCCGGAAGGTTTACCAGAAGATATGTCATTCGGTCGTGAAAGCCTTCATACTATGAACATCAGGACTGTTGGTGATGAAGTAGATGAAGTTAAGGAATTCTTCTACCTAGGCAGCTAAACAACCAATGATGGGTGGAGCAAAGAGGACATCAAAATCAGACTGGCACTGGCAAAAATGGTATTCCTGGCCAAGATAAGTCTACTAGTATCAAATATAGGCATTAATTTGAGGAAGAAATTTCTGAGCATGGGTGTTTGGAGCACAGCATTGTATTGAAGTCACCAACACATTTAGAAGTAACCCAAGGGAGGCATGTTGGGTCTCTTTTTGCTTATGTTATACATTAATGATCTTACAAATGATGTTAATAGTAACCTCAGATTTTATGCAGATGATGCAGTGATCTACAATGAAATAAAAGACTAAACAAAGTTGTGTAAATATTCAGTCAGAACTTGATAAGATGTCAAAGTGATACAATGGTTGGCAGCTTGCTTTAAATGTTCAAAGATGTTAAACTGTGCACTTAAAAAAAGGCATAGTGATCAGGTGGTAGCATCTTTGATTAGTAATCAAAATGCCCATGGACCCAGGTTTGACTCAGCATTGGTGACCGAAGACATTCAGCATTAGAAGTCACCTCATTCTGCCAACAGCCTTCTCAATGAGGGTGCAAGAGTAAGCAGAGGTTCAGAGCACTCTCTTGCCGCTAAAGGCAGCAATGATCAATGGCACGAGAATGCTGAAGGCAATGGAAAAAAACTGCATTAAAGACACATAATATGTATCCACAGGACATGTGGCCAGTAACTGAAAAAGTGTCATGGTAATCTCTCAATTGGCAAAAGATTCCAGAATAGTTCCCTATTCAGATCTCCAGCAGGGGACTGTCTAGGGAGAGGTACCCTTGAGAAAAAGAATGACCAACCAATGTAAGGATAACGTTCTACAAGTCAGAGCATGGAATGTCAGAAGCAGCAACATGGTGGGAAGCTAGAAAATCTAAAAAGGGAAATGCAGAGGTTCAATCTAGATATGATGGAGGTCAGCGAAATGAAATGGAAAGAAGACAAGAATTTATAGTCAGATGAGTACAGGGTAATATCAACAGCAGCAGAAAATAGTGTAATGTAAGTAGGATTCATTATGAATTGGATGGTAGGGCTGAGAGTGTGTTACTGTGAACAGTTTAGTGATAGGGGTGTTCTCATCAGAACTGACAGCAAACCAACAACAATAACAACAGCAACAACAATAGTTCAGGTATACATGCCAACATCGCTAGCAGAAGATGAAGATACAGAGAAGATATATGAGGATAATGAATGGGTAATTCAGTACGTATAGGGAGATAAAAACCTAATAGTAATGAGGGATTAGATAGTGTTGTAGGGGAAGGAGTAGAAGAAAGGGTTATTGGAGAGTAGGGGAATGAGAGAGGAGAAAGATTAATTGAGTTCTGTAACAAATTTCAGCTGGTAATAGTGATTACTCTTAGTAAGAACCACAAGAGGAGGAGGTATACTTGGATAAGGCCAGGAGATACAGGAAGATTTCAGTTGATTGCATTGTTGTCAGACAGAGATTCTGAAAACAGAAAGTGGATTCTAAGGCATATCCAGGAGTAGATATGGACTCAGATCACAATGTACTTATGGTGAAGAGTAGGCTGAAATTTAAGGCAGTAGTCAAAAAGAATCGTAGCATAAAGAAGTAGGATGCAGATGTACTAAGGAATGAAGAGATATGCTTGAAGTTCTCTGGGGCTATAGATACTGCAATAAGGAATAACTCAGTAGGCAGTACAGTTGAAGAGGAATGGACATCTGTAAGAAGGGCAAACACAGAAGCTGGAAAGAAAATATACTTTCAAGGAAAGTAACAGGTAGCAAACCATGGATAAGAGAAGATATACTTCAGCTGATCAACAAAAGAAGGAACTACAAAAATGTTCAGGGAGATTCAAGAACACAGAGACACAAATCACTTAAGAGTGAAATGGATGGGAAGTGCAGAGAAGCTGAAGTTAAATGGCTGCATGAAAAATGGGAAGAAATTGAAAAAGAAATGATTATTGGAAGGACTGACTCAGCATATAGGAAATTCAAAACAACTTTCAGTGAAATTAAAAGCAAGGTAATAACTTTAAGAATGCAATGAGAACGCTGCAGCCATATGCAGAGGAGAGAGTGGGTAGGTAGAAAGAGTACATTGAATGACTCTATGGGGAGGAGGACTTGGCTGACAACATGAGAAAAGAAGAAACAGAAGTCAATAGAGAATCCAGTATTAGTCAGGATTTAAAAGGGCTTAAGTGGATGTAAGATCCTTTGGAATTTCTAAAATCATTGGGGGAATTGGCAATAAAACAACTATCAATGATGGTGTGTAGAATGTATGAGAATGCCAATACATCATGAGACTTTCATAAAAACATCATCCACACAGTTCTGAAGATAGAAAGATCCAAGAAGTGTGAGAGTTATTGCACAATCAGCTTAACAGCTCATGCATCCAAGTTGCAGACAAGAATAATATACATAAGAATGGAAAAGAAAATTGAGGGTGTGTTAGGTGATGATCAGTTAGACTTAAGGAAAGGAAAAGACACCAGAGAGGCAGTTCTGATGTTGTGGTTGATAATGAAAGCAAGGCTAAAGAAAAATCAAGACACAGTCAATATGATTTGTCGACCTGTAAAAAGTATTCAACAATGTCAAATGGAGCAAGGTGTTCAAAATTCTGAGGAAACTAGGGGTAAGCTATAGGGAAACAGGGGTAACATACAACACATACAAGAGGCAGGAGGGTACAAAATGAGTGGAAGATCAAGAAAGAACTGCTCAGATTAAAAAGGGTGTAAGACAGGGACGTAGTCTTTTGCACTGCTCAATGTATAAACTGAAGAAGCAATGATGGAAATAAAGGAAAGGTTCAGGACTGGAATCAAAATTCAAGGTGAATTGATATCGATGATACAGTTTGCTGATAACATTGTTATCCTCAGTGAAAGTGTAGCACAATTACATGATCTGCTGAATGGAGTGAACAGTCTAATGACTACAGAATATGGATTGAGAGTAAATCAAAGAAAGATGAAATTAGAAGAAATGAGAATAGGGAAAAACTTAACATCAGAACTGATGGTTATGAAGTAGATGAAGTTAAGGAATTCTGCTACCTAGGCAGCAAAACAACCACTAAGGGACAGAGCAAGGAGAGCATCAAAAGCAGACTAGCGCTGGCAAAAAGGGTACTCCTGGCCAAGAGAAGTCTACTAGTGTCAAACATAGGCCTTAATTTGAGGGAGAAATTTCTGAAAATGGGAATTTGGAGCACAGCATTATATTGTAATGAAACATATACTGTGGGAAAACAGTAACAGAAGAAAATTGAAGCATTTGAAATGTGATGCTACAGACAAATATTGAAAATTAGATGAATAGATAAGATATGGAATGGGAAGGTTCTGCGCAGAATTGGAGAGGAAATGAATATGTGGAAAACTCTGACAACAAGAAGGGACAAGATGATAGGACATATGCTAAGACTTCAGTGGCTAACTTCTGTGGCACTAGAGGGAACTGTAGAGCATAAAAACAGTAGAGGATGACAGAGATTGGAATACATCCAGCAAATAAATGAGGAGGTAGGTTGCAAGTGCGACTTTGAGATGAAGGGGTTGGCATGGGAGAGGAATTCATGGCGGGCCACACCAATCCAATCAGAAGACTGATGACTCAAAATTAATAAAAAAAATTAATAAAACAAAATAAAAAGCCTGTGAGTATGAAAAGCAGCAAAACCTGAATACCTACCGCCAACTGTATAAGAGACGAGGAAGCAGATAAAATGGCTTAAAAAGGACAGAAGCCCAGGAGAAGATGGCATACATGCTGAAATAATTCAGGAAGAGGGTGAATACCTTATCACAAGGATTCACAAATTAATAAAGACCATTTGGGACACCAAAAACATTCCAGAAGACTGGAGGAATGCACTTATCTGTCCCATTCACAAGAACGATGTCTGAATGGCATGTGAAAACCACCATGACATTGCTCTGCTCAATATTTGTTATAAGATCTTCTCAAACTGTCTTCTAGATCGAATCCAACCACTGGCAGACAACATTACTAGAGAATATCAAGGAGGATTTCATCACAGGAGATCTACTATCAAACAAATCTGTGTCCCATGTCAGATCGCAGAAAAAAGGTGAGAGTTTCCCCAAGAACCACACATGCTGTTTGTTGACTTCATAAAATCAGATGATTGCATTTATCGGGAAAGTATGCTGAGGTATGTGGAAAAGTTCAGTTTTGCCAAGAAACTAGTAAGCCTCACGAAGGCCTGCCTGATGTGTACAACAGCAAAGGTAAAAATTGGAAATAAGGTGACTGAAGCATTCAAAATAAAAACTGGGCTACAGCTGGGTGATGGCCTATCACCTGTTCTTTTCAATCTTGCATCAGGTAATGTGAGAGATGTCATATAATGAACTTGGAGGAGTCCAGACAGTAATTAACTTTAAAGATCCACAACTATTTTTCCTCTCACCTATTTCAGGCATGAATGAACGACTCACAGATGCTAAAATCAAAAGAGAACTGCTGTGAGTAATAGAAGATGACAGTGATTTGAGTGATGTAGGGGACTTCTCAGATGAGGGAGACCTTGGCATTACTACAGATACAGACTTGTATGTTCCTGAAGCCGAAAATTACTGTTCATAAGACATAGTAAATCTTCGATTATTAATTTCATTTACAACAACAGTTTCCTTCTGAGATGCCTACTCAAAAAGTACTGAAGATTGGAAAACATACTGCATTTCAATTAGTTGTCTGAAAACTGTTTTTTTTTTTTTTTACTTACAATTTCTTCTTTCATACTGAAATGGAAGATAGTAATCTACACTCAAGCAAAGAGAAAAGGGGCTGCTGGAAAATCAAAAGGCAAATGTTTTGGAAAAAAGGGCCTATTATTGATCAAATTGCCAATAGTACTGAGAAGGAGTGGTCAGTGGATGACAGGGAGCTATGGATACCAACCACTAAGATATTTTGAACAGTATTTTGGAAATGATATGGCATCTCATTGCTGAGCAGACAAACACAAAGCACTTCAGGATAACCAGGTTCTGTTAAATGCAACAGCTACAGAAATTAAGAAACTCATGGGTGCACACATAATAACAGGTTGTATGAACAACACTGAGACTGTATTATCCCAGTAGCTTGAGAGTTCCTGTAGTAACTACAATTCCAAGGAATCATATGTTCAAAGTGAGGAACTACTTGCACTTTGTAAATAATCTGAGTGTTCCTGATGAACCCAAGAGAAATAAACTATGGAAACTGCTGCCAGTCCTTGACAGTATTAGGAGAAAATGTCTCTCACTGCCAGTTTCTAGCCACCTTTCAAGAGATGGACAAATGATTCCTTTTCATGGCAAAACATCTCTTAGACAGTATGTGAAGAACGAGCCGAATCCAGTTGGTCTGAAAAATTTTGTGCAGACAACTTCTGATGGGCTGGTACTTGATTTTTTCATTTACCAAGGAGCAAACACTTACCGTTCTGGACTGGGGGTTCTGTGCTGAAGAAGCTGGTGGAGAGTAGGGTTCCCAGTGAGCATGTTGTGTATTTTGACCGATATTTCATATAAATCACACTATTACTATAACTAATGGAAAGAAAAATATATGCAGTAGGAACGATTTTAGTCAGCTGTATTCCATCTGCTCTCAAATCGAAACTCACCGCAGACAAGGAATTGATGAAGAGAGGGAGAGGTTCCTTCAACGAGTCCATCAGAGAGGATGGAAAAATTTCTGTTTTGAAATGGATCGACAATCATTCTGTAACAGTAGCATCTACATTCTCTGGCAATTCTCCTACTAATGTAGTGAAAAGATGGGACAGAAAAGCAAAAGGGTTCATTGAAGTACCTCAGCCCAAATGTATCAGTGACTATAACAAATCAATGGGAGGCATGGATTTTTGTGACAGAATGATTTCCTACTATCAAATCTCCACACACATGAAGAAGTGGCCTATAAGAGTCTACTTCCATTTCATTGACATGGTAACTGTGAACTCGTGGGCTCAGTACAAAAAGGATCAGTAGGTACTGGGTGTTGGAAAGAAATCAATCATGGATTTACGAGATGTCAAGATTTAAATTGGTAAATCACTGAGTTCAGCTGCAACTGCCGTGAGACAGGACATTTACTCTTCAGGCTCTGAATCTGAATTTTATGATATGGCTTCCACAAAATGTGCAAAAATAGATCAAATTCCAAACAAAGATGTATAGAAAAGCGAGAGTAAACATTTACCTCTCCACTGAATTACAGACAAAAATAAATGAATGAGATACCAAAACAAGGTCTGCAAAGCTAAAACCCATTTCATATGCTCAGAATGCAATATTTCTGTACAACTAGTGACAGAAAATGTTTCTTTGACTACCACAATTTCAGAAATATCTGTGACAAAACTGTTTTTCTTGTGTCATAATTTTATAACACTCTGTAAGTAATGTTTCTTAATGATAAATAAATAATATAAAACATACTTGTCTTTTTCTTTGGATGACCATGTATCATCAAAATTTCCCATTGTCCATCCATCTGGACATAGGAAAATCTCTTCCCGGATGAACAGTAACAAAAAATTACCATTACAATGCTCATTTATGATACCCATATGCAATGCTCTTATAATAAAATATTTGAAAAAATAGAAAAATTTTCTTTGGGACTAAAGAGATTAACAATACTTGTATACCACATAAAAACGGGCTGAAATCAATGAGCAGAAAATTCAGTGAATTATCATCAGCTGTTGGAGATGAGCCCAAAAAGTGACCAGCAGATGCCACCCTTCCCCTAGAGAGAGAGAGAGAGAGAGAGAGAGAGAGAGAGAGAGAGAGAGAGAGAAAGGGTGTGTGTGTGTGTGTGTTTCAGGAATAGTTATTGTGGAAAGCTCAATTCTCACCGTTGTAGCGGCCTTTTTTATGTGATCTGAAAAGGTGATCGCTATTGAATCAGTCCGACATTTGACACTGTTAAGCTAGAAGATTTTTTGTAATTCTTTCTTTACTCAAATCCCATATAACCGACGCTACAGGTTCTTCCAATTAATGTCAGATTGGTATCTGCCTTTCCTGCGATTTTTGTTATGTGGTCGTTCCACTTTAAATCGCTTTGTATGCATATTCCCAGGTATCCAATGGATACGAGGCTCCAGTGATTGTTTGGTAAATGTATGATCATACCATAACTGGTTATTTTGCCTATTTATGTGCACGCTTGCATGCGTGCATGTGCACATAGCAATTTGTTATGTAGCTGACATAATAGAGGAATAATTCATGAAGCTTCCAGCAATATTCATTATACGAATGCTTGATGTAAATGCTAATATTCTTCACTACAAATTTATTCTCCTGCAAACAGCAAAGTGTTTTCAGATACTACAATAAAATACACAGTATTTATAACTTGTTGATGTTCACTTTTCCTAGGATGCTAGACTTTTAGCAAAGGGACTTATTGCTGGTTTAAAAGGATTACTTGGGCCTGCTCCTGTTGTTGATGGTGCACATGACAACAGGTTTATTCCCAGTTTCCTTCAGGATGAACCACTTAATATTCTCAAGTCTGGAAAATTTCCAAAAATACCACTGCTGACTGGAATTACAAAAGATGAAACATCGACTGCTATACTAGGTATGTAACATTTGCCATTTTTATAACTTTACACTGAAGATAATAAGGAATATGTATTCTGAAACTGATATTGCTTAAAATACAGCTAGTATTGCAAACACTCTTCAGGCATCAGTTTGCCTAATGGGATAGCATTTGATGCTCAACCTCTATGTTGTTAATAATCTTACTGAGATATCTGATATACATGTACTTGCAGTATTTAAGATGGCATTATAAAAGGTAAAATACCTAAATAAAGTCTGATCCTCTCTGAGATATTCTCACTTACATACTTCCATACGTCCATGTAGCCTGGAGGCACACAGCACATAAAACTGGTACAAAGTTTATGTTGTAAAATCTTTTGTTAAAATACAAGTATTGGTAATGTAACAGTATAGCAGCAAAACTAATCAAAGAGTGAATAATGCTTGGTTGATCCCTGGAAAAATTAGTGTCAACCAGCCAACATGACAATATATAAAACTTACCTCACAACTTTATATAGTAAGTGGTAAATCACACAGAAGTGTGAAACTCATACCACATTTGTCTCATTGACAGATATAGTTGCTGTATAGTAATTATATTGTATAAAACACATTCTGTTAAGATGTGACATACTGAAATCTTTGTATCATAAGAAGAGCACAGTGATGGTTTCTCTTGGTGTAGGAACAACACAAACAGCATAGCATAGTGCCCTACATTGAAATGTATTAAAATTACTCTTTCTTAACTCAGTGATGATACAGAGGAACACTGAAGTCAGGTTGTCAGCTTCACTGACCACAGTTTTTTGTTAATCATTCTGAACCATTCTTCTTCACACTGATTCATGAACCTGTGCCACAACATGTCTCTGAATTTCCCATGAATGTATTCTTAACTGTTTTGTTCTGAGACTTCAGTACCTCAAATTATTACATTGCATGGTAATTAGTAAAGTGACACCTCTTTTGCTTGTTTCAGTACACAGAGGAATGAGTACTACATTGTGTGGTTGAGTTGATCTGCTGGTAACATGTACAGGATATACATTTTTTTTGTGAATGGGTTCAAATTCTCTGTAGATTTCTTTAAAAAAGCCTATTTTTAATAAATTCTTTATTTCACTATTTACCAATTAGCTAATTATAAAGGTACACCACACTAAAACTGTTATGCTTGTAACATGTTATTTTCCACATCAGTGTGGGAAAAAGTTAACGAATTTAGGAGATAAGCTCATAGACATACATTGACTGATTGATTTTTATTTGGTTCAATTTGACTACTTTGTCTATAGGATGTGTAGTTGTAATATAAGGCAGGTCGGTTTAACCTAATGTCTTAAAATATCAAGCCTACATATTACAATCAAAAAACAACATACCCCAAGTTTTTTATATACACCATACTGTAATATTTTCAGTTGATTACAGTACATATACAGGATGGTCCAGTGATTGTGGCTGGGCAAAATATCTCACAAAATTAGGATCAGACAAAAAAATAAGAAGAACAAATCTGTTCAAGCATGACGGAGGAAAACAGATGGCGCTATGGATGGTCCACTAGATGATGCCGCCATAGGTCAAATTGATAGAAACTGCATTTTTTAAATAGGTACCCCCATTTTTATTACATATTCGTATAGTACATAAATGAAAATGAATGTATGATTTGGAACATTTGTTTCAGTTTGTAAGAATATTATGAGAAAGGAAGTTGCTATTCACCATATAGCGGAGATGCTAAAGTTGCTGATTGGCACAACAAAAAGACTTTCACAATTAAAGCTTTCGACCATTGGCCTTCATCAACAATAGACACACATGTACACGCATTCACACGAATGCAACTCATACACATGACTGCAGTCTCAGGCAACTGGAACCACACAGTGAGTATGTTTGTGCCAATGGCTGAAAGCTTTAATTGTGAAATGATGTTCCACTTGTCGCTGCCATCATGGATTTTCTGTTGCCCAATAGTGCATATTATGCCAGTTTATGTTACCTCTGTTTTGAATGACTCTGCACCACTAAACAGAACTCTTAATAAAATCTGTTATCAACTCATAATTTATGTTGTGTCCAGTGCCAAAAATTTACACATTGTTCAATATCATCTTTTTGTTGTGCCTATCTATGACTTAGCATCTCCACTATATGGTGAGTAGCAACTTTCCTTCTCACAATATTATTACATTCTATCCTGGAATTTCCATTGTCTGTTTCGCTTTGTGATGGATGGTGCTGTAATATCCCAACATTAATAATATGTCTCACCCATTTAGATGAACGGTTGGTAATAATGTGGTTTTTTAAAATTAAAACACAAAAAGTAGTTATGTTTGGACTTTATTTCCTGTTGTTCCAATGTGATACATGTAATTTTGTAATATTATCATTAATTATGGGAATGCATGCTGTTACTGTGTGAGCAGTCGTAATAACCTCATGTCATAAATGCTCAGAATGATGTCCTTCAACTTCAGTGCATTTGGCAATACGCATAACAAAATTCCTCTCAACAACAAGTAAATCACCTTCAGTAATTGTCACACATGCATTGACAATGCACTGACGCATGTTTTCAGGCATTGTCAGTAGATCACAATAATAAATATCTTTCAATTTTTCCCAAAGAAAGAAGTCCAGAGATGTAAGGTCTGGTGAATGTGCAGGCCATGGTATGCTCTACAACCAATCCACCTGTCATTAAATATTCTGTTTAATACCACTTCAACCACGCGTGTGCTATGTGCTGGGCATCCATCATGTTGAAAGTGCGTCGCCATTCTGTATTGAAGTGAAACATCTTGTAGTAGAGTCGATAAAACATTAATTAAGTAATTGGCATACATTGCACCAATTAGATTGCCATCGATAAAATAAGGGCCAATTAGATGTGCTCCTATAAGTCCACACCATGCATTAACCCACCAGGGTCGCTGATGTTCCCACTTGTCGCAGCCTTCGTGGATTTTCTGTTGCCCAATAATGCATATTATGACAGTTTACATTACCTCTGTTAGTGAGTGACACTTCATCACTAAACAGAACTCTTGAAAAAAATCTGTTACCATCTTGTAATTTATTTTGTGCCCAATGGCGAAAATGTACACAAAATTCAAAATCGATGCCACGCAATTCCTGGTGCATAGAATTAAGGTAAGGTTGAAATGTATGACAATGTTGAATTCTCAAAAGTGACATTTTTTAAATTCCTGATTCCCGCTAAATTTGTCTGCTTCTGGAGTGCGGATTAGCCTCAACTGCAGCTGAAACACTTATTTGGATGCCTCCATTTGCTGCAGCTCTTTGTTGAATCTTCTTTTTTGGCTGAATGCTTCTGGTTCCTTTAAATACATTGACAATCTGATGAAAGGTCCGGACACTTGATTGCTGTCTGTCAGGATAATGATCAACATACATAGCAGAAGCTTGTTGGCCATTTTGATCACAAAAGCCATAAATAAACGCCATATCTACCTTTTCTGTGACTGTTAAACATCCATTTTAACAAGTTCATGTCTTCCATGTCATTACTATGACTGGACAAGCATATTATCATACCTAATTTAAGTAATGAATTGCACACAGTGCTATTGGGTGCATTGCTACGTTTGTGAGAATATTACAGTGCCATCCAACACAATGCAAAACAAATGTTCCAAATCAAACATTCCTATTTATTTATGTACTATATGAATATGTGGCAACGGCCTTGCCACAGTGGATACACCGGTTCCTGTGAGATCACCGAAGTTAAGCACTGTGGGGCGTGGCCGGCATTTGGATGAGTGACCATCCAGCCCCAATGCGCTGTTGCCATTTTTTGGGGTGCAGTCAACCTCATGATGCCAATTGAGGAGCTATTCAGCCGACTAGTAGTGGCTCCGGTCAAAGAAAACCATCATAATGACCATTAGAGCGGTGGGCTGACCACACGCCCCTCCTATCTGCATCCTCAGTTGAGGATGATATGGCAGTTGGATGGTCCCGATGGGCCACTTGTGGCCTGAAGACGGAGTGCTTTTTTTTTTATATGAATATGTAATAAAAATGGGGGTACCTATTTTTAAAAAATTCAATTTCTATCAATTTGACCTATAGTAGCACCATCTAGTGGGCCATCATTAGTGCCATCTGTTTTTCCCTGTCATGCTCAAACAGATTTGTTGTTCTTATTTTTTTGTTTGATGCTAATATTGTGAGATATTTGTCCTGGTCACTTCAAATGGACCAGGTAAAAATAGCATTCCTCATTCTTTACCTATATATTCTTCTAGTCTACAAAATTCTTTTTTATTAAGTTATCCTTCAGAAGTTTCTAGAAGTCACATCACTCCTGCAAACTCATAGGAAGATTGAGTATCGAGGAACTTTTTCAGCAGCTGTCAGTCTGTATGGTATACTTCTCAGCTGGCCTTCATTTCTTGTTATATGAATGAACATCTGCATTTTTTATAGTAATGTATTGCCTTTGATGAATAAAATTATTGTTCTGTACATGTACATGGATGGAAAAGAGAATACTTTTAGATTATCAAAGGCTTTTTCTGCAATGCAACAACTCATTTTATCATTGCTGGAGTTTCCGTGAACAGTAATTCCATATTAGAAGTGTGGTGCTTATAGAGCATGTGCACTGTATACAGAAGTTTTTTGTTAAGCCGGCCGGGGTGGCCGAGTGGTTCTAGGCGCTAGGCTGGAAACGCGCGACCGCTACGGTCACAGGTTCGAATCCTGCCTTGGGCATGGATGTGTGTGATACCCTTATGTTAGTTAGTTTTAGATAGTTCTAAGTTCTAGGGGACTGATGACCTCAGAAGTTAAGTTCCATAGTGCTCAGAGCCATTTGAAAATGGTTTTTGAACCATTTTTTGTTAATATCATGTGCTAGCTATTTTGTAATAAACATTACAGTGCTTAATTTACAACAAACATTATCTATATACATAAACATAACAGATGCAGAATTTAGTTTGTGTAATGCATCTATAACAGTTTCTGTTAGGCTTGAGACACAAGTTTCTGTAGGTTTCCATTTTTGGAAACCATGTTTTGCTAGAATCCTATTTTTCTCTAGGAATGTGATTATCCTACTATACAGGAGCAGCTCTAGCATTTTTGAGAAATAAGAGATTAAAGACACTGGTCTGGAGTTATTTGGGTCATCTTTGACATCTTTCTTCTATTTTATTTTTAATGTTTTAATTTTTCTGGACGTACTCCTCCTCTGAATGAACAGTTTCCTATATTCAAAACAGGTTCATTTATTTCTACATTGACTTGCATTATTAGACAATTTGCTATTGCATCACCTCCTGCAGACTTATTGAATTTTAATTTCCAAATTATTTTTATGAGTTCTGTTTTTGTTACTGGTTCCAGAAATGTTGAGTGGAATGGTTACCCTAATATTGTAGAATGCTTTGACCACTGATGATTTCTTCCCCCATTTTAATTTTATACAACTTCTGTAAAATTGCTGTTCCAGGTATCAGCAATTTTTGTTCCATCTGTAGCTATACTGTTTTCGATTCTCATTGATTTAATAAAATTTGCATTATTTACACTCTTTTGACTATATTTTTCAATGTTAGTATATCCCATGCTGTTTCATTTTTATGATTTGAATTTGCTATGGCTCTGTTTAGTGAACTGGCTTTTGCTTCTTTTATTGATTGCCTCTACTACTTCTTATACTGTTTATACATTGCCATGTTTTCTGTTTGTACAAGCTCCTTCAGTCTTGCCGTGAGTTCAATTATTGATTTGTTGATCTGGTAATCCACTGCATAGTGTGACCTTTTCTTCAGGTCATTTTGGGAAGACTGAAAGAAAAGATGCATTACTGTGTTAAGAAAAGTATCATACTTCTCATTTGTGCATTAGGCTGACATTGTTCCAGTCCATGTTTTGCAGATTTATAATCTTAACTTTTCTCATCTTGCTTTATTTTGATTTTTAAGCTCCTAATTTCATAAATACAGGACATTAATTCATGAGATTGCTGTTTGCAGATCTTTTGCTTCACATTCACTATTTTCAATATTAGTGACAATGTTATCAATGATGGTCTAACTCTGATAAGTCTCTCTTGTGGATACTTTTATTACCATTTTCATATTATGCTGTAATAATGATTCTTTTAACTCTTGTTTTGGTTTTGATTCTTTATCAATATATATGTATTAGTCTCCACATATTACAAGGCCCTTCATTTTAAACTTCAGCAATAATTTTGCTAGGTTTGTGTGTGTGTGTGTGTGTGTGTGTGTGTGTGTGTGTGTGTGTGTGTGTGTGTGTGTGAACTGTTGCAATATTACTGCCGGGGACCTGTGTACACAGGATTAATTAATCAGATCATAGGCTTTTATTATTAGGTTGTAAAGTTCTGCATCATTTAGCCCACGCTCATTAATACATTTTGTGGTTTTTCAGTCAGGACCAGTTCTGCTTCTAGATTTTGGGTGCCTAGGTGTTGAATGCTTTGGTGCAAGTCTTTAATGTTATTTTCCTTTTTATCACTCCTGAATTGTTAAAATCTGTTGTAATTGGAGACTGACATGTGACCACATTGCATTCATTATTATTTATCTTGTCCCATTTTTCTTTCATTGACTGTGGAATAAAAAATCTTTTGCTAAGTAGTGGGTAATTGCTCATACTATGAGAAGGCCACATTGTTTTCCTCTCTATTTGATTTTATGGTAGTGATAATCCCATGTGTGTTTCTACTTCAGTAGTTACACTAACATATTTTAATGTGTCATTCATGTGTAGCCCACCCATACTTACCTGCACTGTTGTCCTTGGTAGCAGTGCCTTGGTGAATCTGGCTGAAAAGTAGGTGGTGGTGATGATGAGGTACTAATAATGTAGCCCACACGAGAAACTTGTAGTTCAACCACTTTAACTGCAATTTAATGCTGAATGAACTACTTTTTATGGCCAGTTTGTGTCTCATTTACTTTACTTACAGTACAGGTGAAACAGACAGCCACATACTATGTGCGATTCCTCTCTTATGACTTTGTCTGAGTGCAATAACGTAACACTGAAGAAACTAGTCACTAAAGTTAAGTGTGGGAAATATATAATTAACATGGGCACTGTATGAAATTCTTGAAACACTTTGCTTCGAATCTAACAGTTATATCAGCATGAATACTTGATCTGCATAGCAACTAACTACTGGAAATAACATAGTTATTAACTTAATTCCTGTTGTCATAGGTTGCACTAGATTTTATTGAAGTTTAACACTGTCAATGAAAATAATTACAAGTTCACAACCAATTATTGCTTAAACTCCCTGATACGAAATCTGGACAAAACATACTATATTCTTAAATTTTTAATTGATACTGAACCACCTGCAGTAAATTTCCCCATATTGGTGGACTTAGATCTTACACATTTCATAACTCTGTGCAGACTGACTTAAATAGCTTCCAACATAACTCTTATGTAAGTTTTCAATAATTAAGCTGAAGTTGTCTGATGTTATCAGATTTTCACAATTTACAATTAAATACAGAGTCCGCCAGAAAAAAAAAATGTATATACTCTTTGTCAGGCTCTATCAAGATTTCAATATTGTCACTCAGTATGAGTTATGAGTGTGTCATAGTATGGTCTTTGGCTCAACAGATGTTAGTACTTTCATCTCAGTATTGAGAGAACAAGATGGCTGGAGCATGCTTGACATTCAAGCAACAAAAATGTATTGTGAAGTGGTTTTTCAAGTTTTATAATGACATCGAAGTGCAACGTCAGTGGAGACAGGAGTTTGAAACAGAACTGCCAACCTTCCTAACAATTAAACACATCACTGACAAGTTTGAATTGAATGGAATGATTTCTGATATTCACTGAGGAAGATCAGAAAGACAGTGTACATCTACAGGTCCTGCTTTGTCAGATCTCATGTTGGAAACATTTATTAATTCTACACAGAAGTCTGCTATGCAATGTGCACATGAAGTGGGTGTTAGCAGTAAAAGTGTATGAAGAAGTCTGAAAGAAACAAAGTAGTAAGTTTACATTCCATGATTACGAATGGTATCAGCAAATGGTATCTGATGATGAACAATTTGTGATGAAGGTAGTATGGAGTGACGAGGCACAATTTAAACTTAATGGAACTGTGAATCGGCATAACAGTGTGCACTGGGCACTGGAAAAACCACTTGTTTGTGTGGTTAAAGTGGTCAGTCTACCAGAGGTTCATGTGTGATGTGGACTATCATGTAGGGGCTTAGTAGGACCCTTTTCTTTGATGTTACTATCACTGGAGAAGTGTACCTAGAAATGTTATGCACATCAATTTTGCCAGGTATCTGTGTACTTTATGGAGCTGATGAAGACGTCTCCTACCAAGAGGGTGGGACGCCACCACATTGCCACCTAACCATACAAGTTTTCGTGAATGACAATTTTCTGGGGCATTTGATTGGATGAAGAGAGTCCATTGAGTTCCCTCCCTGATCGCCAGATCTAGCACCTGTGGACTTTTACTTGTGGGGAACTGTAAAAGATAACATCTATCGACATGAGCCATGCATGCTGGAGGAACTTCGCCACGAGATTACAGTGACATGTGCAGCAGTCTCCACTGTAACATTGACCGACTTAGTTGTGGCGACTGTTCGTCATTCTGTTATGCATATTGTAGCCAATGGTGAACATTTCGAACATTTAAAGTAACCATGTGCTAAACTGAAGGTTGTACAACATGCGTATTCAATTATTAAATGTAAAATAAACATAGTTTTCGTTACTTAAAGTGTGTATACGTTTTTCTGGCGGACTCTGTATTTACATATATGAGTAATTGAATAATGGATAGAGATTCATTCTAACATGGACTTTCAGAGACAGGAATTATTTCAGTTGCATGACACTGGTTAGTTTGCCTAAAGATGGTATTCTATTTCAGTAACAATGTTTTAACTAATGATGTTACTTACTCAAGAATTAAATGAGTGCAGGAGTTCCTAACATATTTGTGTCATTGGTTGTAAGAATAGTTTATTTATTTCTATAGCTTTTTCATCTACTCTGCAGAAACACACACATTAATACACACAAGCAAGCACACCTCATGCATATTGTTGTTGTTGTTGTTGTTGTGTTGGGGGAGGAGACCAAACTGCGAGGTCATCGGTCTCATCGAATTAGGGAAGGAAGTTGGCCGTGCCCTTTTCAAAGGAACCATCCCGGCATTTTCCTGAAGAGATTTAGGGAAATCACGGAAAACCTACATCAGGATGGCCGGATGTGGGATTGAACCATCGTCGTTCCGGATGTGAGTCCAGTGTGCTAACCATTGTGCCACCTCGCTCGGTACACCTCATGCATACATGACTATCAACTCCAGCATCTCGGGCCTTAAATTACTAATGTTATTAATTAGCACAGTTTTTAAGCAAACTAAATAGCTCATTCTATTCCTGATACCAAAGTAATGTAATAGACAATAAATAATAAAATGAAGTGTTTATTTCAAAATAAAAGAAAATGACTTTTTAAGTAATATATTGGGTAAACCTGAAAGTAAGACATGGACAGTATATGGAATGTATAATAGGAAAATAGGTAAGGCTCTCCAGGAGATTGAGTGTTTATAGTAAATGCAGAAACATTAGGTCCGTTGAGGTCCAAAGTGAATCTGACTATGGACTCATAGGGATACAAGTAGCCAGGTCAGTGTATTTAGGTTTATAATTGGATATGGCTATCAACCAGGCACATTAAACTTAGAGTTACTTGAAGATAACTTAAACCCAGCAGCATGGAAGTGCTCTTAGCATATGGTAGTGATAGGGTGTGAATTTAATTTGCCCAATATTTGACAGAAAAAAATTACGTGTAGATTGCTGATGATAAGGTCAAGCAGTCTTGTGAAATAATATTGAACATGCTACAAGACAACTGCTTTGTGCAACTTGTTCAACAGCTAAAACAGAAAAGAATTTTTTGAAATCCTCTGTATACAAATGAGCCCAATGTTTTGGAAATATCACCAAAGTGACAGGTATTAACAACAGAGATGCTATTAATGTTGAATGTTTTTGGGTATTTGTGCTGTGTCATCATTACAGAATCATCCAATATTTTGACCTTCTTGTTGACGCTTTCTTTTAGGAACTGGCTGCACACTGTTTACTCTATGTCAGACCAAGTATTTTCTTTTACCAAGGGTATGGTGCCTTTTACTTTGGATTGTGGCAAGCTATGAAGAAAAGAGATGGCCTTCTGTCAAAACCCAGATGATATACACAAGTTCACATTCAACACTGAAACATCACAGCACATTTCTAAGTCAGTATATGAAATTTTGGTCCATTGGGGCTATAGACCAGAAGCAGTAATCAGAAATGACTTTAGTTCATCATTTACATCTTGGGCATAGGCAAGAACTTCAAAACACAATTATGTTGCTGCAATCCCAATTTGAGGCACATTATGTCCACTTGTGCTATGTTGGACACCCATTGTAATTTGTGAGATGAAGTTGAGCTGTCACAAGTGGTGTGCTGATATTTTCTGTGGCTTCTGGTGTAAGGTGAATATTAGAAGCTTGCAGTCATTAATAAGTATGAATTATTGACCTTTGACCAAATTTGAAATTACTTGATGGAAGCATAGGCTGAACAAAGTTTTTCGTGACATTTGCACTGTTCCTTTGAAAGGCTGACAGTTTCTCAGTGAAGAATGTAAGGGGTGGTCAATGATGATCATTATAAGAGCTAAAGGTGTTTGTGATAAGGAATGATCATCTGTTTTAATGTGTACCCTGACTCTGAAGAGCCTTTCAGAAATGCACTGAAGTGATTATCTTAAAAATAGGTAATCAGATAATGATTTTGCATTTTCTAGGTGATTACCAGAATGATATTTTGGGAAAGTTATCAACAATTCCTAATTATGCAAACCAGATAGTTGATGGCCTTGGAGCCTCCATAACATCAGGTGGGTTGTGTTGATTACGTGAAAGAAAATTTTTCTGACTTGAACATAACTCTCATTTCTATCATTAATTCAATTATTGTTTGCAGTTACCAATGCTACAAAGCAGCTGACATCAATTTCCTCAATTTATTTCAATTCTGGTGTTCTTACAAATCCAGAAAAAATTATTAACAAATTAATAGAGGTAAGATGTAAATATATACAGAAATTTTAAATTACCAACTATGATAAATAAAACAAACATCAACAACAACAAAAATCATATTCTGTAAATTTTGTCAAGAAGAACATTTAGAGAGAACATTTAGAGAGAACAATTTCTTCCATAACAGAGAGTATGTCTGAATGCAACCTTCTGTAACAATATATACATATACAGACCACTATAATACCCAATGAATTGCCTTTATTACCTCAAGTTGTCGATAAAGAAAGCATATATATGGATTCAAGCCAAGGTTCTAGGAGTTGTCATATGTAAAATACTTAGTAATTCAAGCATGTTATATCCATAATGACATTGTCTAATACTTAAAATTATGTTATTCAGATTTTAAGTTAGATTTAAAATCTGCTTTGCTACCTATCAGGTATTGGACAAATGATCAAAGATTTTTGTTACTGTATACTTTAACTCCTTTCTGAGCTACTGACAGCTTTAATAATAGGTAATAAAGGTCATTTTCCCCCTCTAGTGTTGCAGATATTGACTTCACTGCTCCTCTCAAATTGTGATGGATTATTTATGATGAATTTTGTTAGTGAATACATGTATTGTAATGGCACAGTTGAAATGCCTAGCTCCTTGAAGAGGTACCTACATGACATACTTGGGTAACACTATATATTATTTAACACTATATATTATTCTTACTGCTCGTTTTTGTGCAATCAGTACTTTCTTTCTAAGTGGTAAGTTACCCCAGAAAATTATTTCATGTTGTCACTGAGTGAAAATATGCTAAATATGTCAGGAGATTAAATGTTTTTTTTTTTTTTTTTTATATATATATATATATATATATATATATATATATATATATATATATATATATATATATATATATGTTGCAAGATTAGCAATTACATGAAGAGAGAAAGCAGCTGAACTTAATTGTTTGATAATCTCAGTAATATAGTTCTTCCAGTTCAAGTTTTCATCAGTATTTTCACCCAAAAAATTTGAGTATTCTACCCTATTTACTGATTCCTGCTCATCTGCTACATCAGTTGTTGGCATGACTCTATTTGTTGTACAGAACTGAAAAGATGGTTTGAGAGCAACTTATTAAGTCTTTGGAAAATATCATTTACATATTCTTCTGTTTCTTTCCCTCTAATCGGATTTATTATAAAGTCGGTATCATCTGCAAAAAATATCAATTCTGAATATTGAATATTAGGTGGGCATTTATTTAAATGTGTAAAGAATAGGAGTGGACACAAAATTGAACCCTGTGGGTTCCCTTTGCGATTTCTCCCCTGTCATTACAATTGAAGAGCTAGAGTCTTTTCTATAATAATAATAATTATTATTATAATATTTTAGCATCAGATCATACAAATTGTATCATTATTTTTTTGGCTTATTACCAACTCATCAGACTATCTGATAACAAGGGGGATAGTAAAATAATTGGAAACTAATTTATAAAACAAAAACTAATTTCTATACATGATGATTATACATACATGATATGTTACATTGTAACTTGTCAACTGAACTGGTCCAGTGAGGCACTCGCAGCATAAATATGTGGGAGTGCTGACTGTTTGAACTGAACGGTACAGTTAATTACATAATAGTACTAAGTTAGCAGTTCTTAAATTGCAACTGTAGGAGTTATCAACTTTCAAGTACTTGCATTTAGTGAATATGTTAAATTATATATTTGCTACTTAAGAGTTACCAAATTTATATTATTATAAGTTAACTTTAGCTTTCAGTCCCAACTATCAGAGCTCAAGTAAATGCAGCATTTTTCACTTAGGGTGTATTTACTTAAATTTCTTCTTAAATACAGCCTAGGTGAAAAATGCCACACACATTTAATAAGTTTAAAAAGTTAAGGCTGTAGCATCCATTATATAAGAAGAATCTCAGCTTCTCAAATAGTAGAGGTGTTGAGTTGTTAACAAGCCCATAAGCAAGATTGAAAGCTTTGTTAGCATTCATATGAGTCCTTTTTTGAGTTAGAATTCACACATCTCATTTGCTATTAATAATGCCATTTCCATGCCTTTTTCTTACAACTTTTGCAAGTACTTTTGCTTAAGAAAGGTAATGCACAAGACATAGAAAATTACCAGTCAATTTCCCTGTTGCCGGCATTCTCAAAAATAATAGAAGAAATTATGAAAGATGGATTAATGCATTACCTGAATAAATACAATCTTTTAAGTGAATCACAGTTTGGTTTCAGAAGTGGCAAAAATACGGAGTCAGCCATAGTAGAATTCACAAAAGTTGTACTTGATGCTCTTGATAAAGATGAGTGTGTCACAGGCATATTTTTTGATCTTTCTAAGGAATTTGATACAGTCGACCACAAGATTCTATTAAATAAATTAGAAGCATTAGGAATAAGAAGGGTAGTTAATGACTGGTTTCGATCACACCTAGCAGCTAGGGTACAAAGAGTAGAGTTAACACATACTTTAAATAGATCTAAACATTTAGTAAAACACTTATCAGAACCAAAATACATTAATATAGGGGTTCCGCAATGTAGCATATTAGGACCAATACTATTACTGGTATACATCAATGACTTTCCCACTAGTGTTACTCATGGTGAAAAAATTCTCTTTGCTGATGACAGCAATACTATAGTCGCTGAGAAAAAAAGAGAACTCCTTGCCAAGAAAGCAAATAAAACTCTCAAAGAAGTTTATGATTGGTCAATAAGCAATAAAGTGACATTGAATATAAAGAAAACTAATGCCAGGAATTTCAGTTTGAACAGGAAAAATGACAATGTTAAATTAAATGTAGATGGTACCTCTATAGACTGTGTAACAAATGCAAAATTTCTAGGAATGAATATTGATTCTCAGTTGAAGTGGTTTGAACACACAAAAGTACTTGCAAACAGAATGTCATCAGCATGTTATGCTCTTAGAATCCTATTATCAGTGTGTAACATGCAGTGTCTTTTAGTTACATATTATTCATATGTACACTCAATTCTTAGCTATGGCATTCTTTTTTGGGGAGCAAACACACAAAATATGAGCACAATTTTTAAACTCCAGAAAAGAGCCATAAGAATAATAACCAAAAATATTAGTTGAGCTCATTGTAAAGATCTGTTCAAAACACTGGGGATTTTAACTGCTCCATGTGAATACATTCACCAGTCAGTTACACACATCAAAAATAACATTGGTAATTACTACACAAACAGCTCTGTCCATGACCAAGCAACAAGAGATAGACTCAACTTATACTGTATTCACCAAGAAAAAATAAACGTAAAACTCAAAACAGCATTTTCTACCAAGGAATAAAACTGTACAATAAGTTAGCAATAGAAATTAAAGAAATTTCAAAACTACACTTATTTAAAAAGGCAGCTAAAAAGTACCTGTTAAGCAATACATTTTATACATTGAAGGATTACTTAGATAAAACAGAATAGAGGTCTGATAAAAAAAGTTTTGTACAAATAAATAATAATAATAATAATAATAATAATAATAATAATGATTATAAAACATCCAACATTTCACATAACACCTTCACTTTGATTTTCCCCCTTCTTTTTTTCCTTTCTAGAAATACTTATCCCCAAGCAATACATAGCACAGTACTAACACCTCTTCCTCTTTCTGAGCTCAACTTCTCACTTATTATGCAGGGATGCCGACTCAGTTTTTCAGGATAGCAAATGGAAAGTAGAGGGGGAACTGTTATGAAACAATGTGTGTATAGGGTGTGCAGTGACTGATAGTGAGATATGAGTGAATGGAGTGGCATTACATTATTTAATAAGTTATTTAAAAAAAAAAACATTGTATACCAGGAGTAAGTCTAATAATTATGTCTAACTAGAAGTCTGGAAATATATGTGTATACGAATTAGCTTATTTTAAATTGGTCGAAACTTGTAAATACTTTGACATATCCTATATCCTTGCAAAAAAATATCTATGGATAAATAAAGCTACTACTACTAAGTAGGCTGTAATTCAAACACAATAGCTAAAACACACAACTAAAAAGTTGAAGCTTTACCTAGTGATTTTTCTGTGTCAAAGCCAGGTTGTATTTAATACAAAAATTAGACTTCAGGTTAGTATACCTCCAGAAAAGTATGCTCCACAGCTATATTAGTGATATCTGAGATTGGAGGAATGGCTGTATCAGTCATAAATTTTTAATCTGTTTATTGCACATTGATTTCAGTCATGGTGAATCATTGAATGTATACTTTCTTGTGGTACCACTTGATGTTACTGATAACAAACATCCATTGTTTCTTATGTGTAGCATCAAGGGGTACTGAGTGTGATTATCTGTATTGTGAGTCTGTACTGAAGATAACTTCACAGTAGCAGAAATTGATCTGCAATAAACAGATTAAAAATTTACAACTGATGCTGCCCTTCCTCTGATTTTGGATCACAAAAATGAGAGTTATGTAGCATTTACATCCCTGAGCCCAAATGTTCTTATATAACATAGGTGTGGCTATTTCTATCTCATTATTAACCAAAAATACCACTGAGAACTATATTTACAGTTATGTAAGTGACAGAAAACCTGTATCCCTTATTGTGTACATCAGTAGAAATGAATGATTCTTTTTATCTCAGCTGCATTGTTCCAGAAGATTACACCATATCACAGTATTAAGAGAAAGTATTGGCACCTACATATACACCTACATGTACACCTACATACATACTGTCCTTTCCTTCTCATCCTGTCCAGTAAGTCTTCCCTGACCTGGGTTGGGGTGACTTTTCTAAACTGTACCCCTTTCCCTAAACCTCTCCAGTTCTTTTCCTTCACTCTTCTTCCTTCTTGATAACTCTTACATCAGAAGAAGGAGCCATTGGCTCCTAAAACTTGGGAAAGTGTGTGTGTGTGTGTGTGTGTGTGTGTGTGTGTGTGTGTTCCCCTGTCTCCGCTTGGTGAGTAGGTTTTTTTTTTACACATACATACTCTGCAGGCCATTGCATGGTGCATAGCTGATGGTACCTTGTATCATTACTATTAATTTTCTTTCCTGTTCCACTCAGAAACCTAGCCTCTATACATGACTAATTTCTCTTCTCTTATCTTCGTAGTCTTTACGCAAAATGTACATTGGCATCAGTAGAAATACTCTGCAGTCATCTTCATGCAGTCATCTTCAAATGCTGGATCTCTAAATTGTCTACATAGTTGTCTTCCCTTGTGGCATTACCAGTTGAGTTCATGAAGCATCTGCATAACACTCACTTGCTGATTGAACCTAGTGGTAACAAATCTAGCATCCTGCCTCTGAATTGTTTTGATGTCTTCCTTTAATCCAACTTGAAGGGGATACCAAACTCTTGAGCAGTACTCAGTATTGGGTTGCACTAGTGTTCAATATGTGGTCTCCTTTATAGATGAGTGACATTTCCCTTAACTTCTCCAAATAAACCAAAGTAAACCAATCACCTTCCCTACTACTATCCTTAGGTGCTCCTTCTATTTCATATCGCTTTGCAGCATTACATCTACATATTTAATTTGTGTGGCTGTGTCAAGCAGCAAACTCCTAAGCTGTGTTTGTACATTTTCCCTACTCATTTTCATTAACCTACATTTCTTTACATTTAGAGCAAGTTGCATTCAGCATATCAACTAGAAATTTTATCTCGGCATCTTCTATCCTCAGTGTTAACAATGTGGAAAAGATAGAGTCACAATTACCATAAATAAGGCACGTTAAGTTGCAGACAGGCTCAATTAAAAGATGCTTACATAAAGCTTTCAGCCAGAGCCTTCATCAGCAAAAGAAGAACACACACCATTCAAACACACAAGCAAGCCCACCTCATGCACAGATGGCTGCCAACTCCAGCACCTCGAGTCTTCTGCAAGATGTTCCCCTATGGAGGACAATACAAGGAGACACACATCTAAAAGCAAAGCAGACAGAACTGAAGTTTGTTTTTTTATTTTTTTATTTTTATTTTTTTATTATTTATATATGTGATTGTGCCATCTCAGCTTATTATCTCTCTGGATGCTCAGGAACTTTGCACTTTAAACCTCATCCCTGGCCATTATTTGCAATGATGTAAGTCATTTTTATTTCTTTGAAAGTGCATAAGTTAATAAGATTAAGGATTAAACTGTTGGCTTTTGGGGCCCTTTATCAATATACTTGTGTCATCAGTAAACAAACAACTTAGTTTTTGAAGAGCCCTCCAGTGTTTCTGATAATCACTGATACAGAATGACAACAGGAGTGCACCAAGTACTAAACCTGACAGGACTCCAATTTTAATATTTCACAAATCTGAATTTGATTTAATTTGATAATGCAACTGTCATTTTTCTGTTGTCAAGATATGACTCCATCCAAGCAAGGAGTATATCTTTAATACTATAAAATTCTAATTTCACTATTAAAATTTTATGACCTACATGATCAAAGGGCACAGAATATGCAAACAGAGTAATTTTTCTTGTTTAATTTTACCAGCACTGAATTGGTGAGAATAAAATAAAATAAAATAAATGTATTGCTTTCTCAGTCTTCATGGAAGCTAAACCGTGTTGTCGAAAGGTTGTTCTGAAAGATGGTTTAGTATTCTGTTGCAAGCTATTATCCCAATAATTTTTGAGCAGCTGGGAAGGAGAGATACTAGCAAGTGACCTCCAATTATTGATATACCACCACTTTTATAAATAGAAGCTATTCTGTCACAAAATACACCTTAACTCATCAACTGATTAAAAAATTAACTCAAGCAGGCAGTTATTAGTGGTGTCTCAGCAGTTCTTTTGTACACAGCTTCCAGCATGGTTGTAGTACTTTGATTGAAATAACAACATTTCCATAAAAATTACTACTTTTAGTGATCTAATGATTTTTTTAAAATCCCTCTAACAGATGATTTACCTTGACTGGTCATTGATTTGAATTCAATATCATCTGTTTCACTATTACTGTCACCAGGGAGTTGAATATCACTTTCCTGTGCAATTTTTCAGTTTTAATGCATAATAATGCTCTGTATTATCTCTTTTTACTTAGAGTTTTGAATTTTTTGTGCATGGAGTCCAGTGAAAGTACTGAAAATCACAGGGATTGGATAGACAGGACATTAGTCATGCTTGTAACCCCTTACTGGAAGGATTTAGTTATAGACCATGACATGTGTGGCATGACCACACATTATTCATGACCATGTGTGGTCACCCCACTCTGTTGAGTGACTCTTGAAGCTCTGCATTTGGATATTCAACAGAATACTTCATCCAGGGTTTGTCATATCATTCAACAAGTAATACATTCTTCACATTTGTCTGAGGACTATGTATTAAGTTTGAAGAAAAAAAAGATACCCTCACTATAAGCAGTTGAGAACAACGAAGATGTTAGGAGATGAGATACTGGTGGAAGTAAAGCTGTGAGGATGGGGCACGAGTCGCACTTGGATAGCTCAGTTGGTAGAGCACTTGCCCGTGAAAGGCAAAGGTCCTGAGTTCAAGTCTTGGTCCTGCACACAGTTTTAATGTGCCAGGAAGTTTTGTATCAGTGCACACTCCATTACAGAGTGAAAATTTTTTTCTGGAAACATCCCCCAGGCTGTGGCTAAGCCATGTCTCCACAATATCCTTTCTTTCAGGAGTTCTAGTTCTGCAAGGTTCACAGAACAACTTCTGTGAAGTTTGGAAAGTAGGAGACGAGGTACTGGCAGAAGTAAAGCTGTGAGGACAGGCCGTGGGTCATGCTTGGGAGTTGGTAGGGCACTTGCCTGCAAAAGGCAAAGGTCCCGAGTTTGAGTCTCGGTCCGGCTCACAGTTTTAATCTGCCAGGAAGTTTCATATCAGCTCACACTCTGCTACAGAGTGTATCATTAAGGAAGATGTTTCCTAACAATGTAAGAATGTGTAGATAGAAGCGGTTGACTTTGGATTAAAACCTTTCAATAAATTCAGTTGGGAGCTGTGTACAAAAGAACAGTTGAAACACCAAATGAAATCATCATTTTCAGTGTAAATATTGTCAGACATAGGCGATGTACACTATGCCCACTTTCTATCTTTTAATTTCAAATGGTATTGTGGCTAATGGAGAAAACAAAATGTACATTTCCACATATACTTGATATCAGGTTACAGTTGTCCAAACATGAATATGTGCACAATGTAAAATGTGGAATAACTACAAAAATATAAATCAAAGAGCAACTATATCACTACAGCTTAAAACTGCCTCTGTATGAAACATTTATGGGCCACTGTAAATTTGTGAGGACAAAACATGAGAACAGGTCACTGTATGACTCCCTTCTTTAGTGCTAATGACATTGCAGATTGAATTTCACATGCTGTCCAACCCTCATGACTACTACTTTCTTGAAACTGTAGGGTGCATCACATGAGTCAATGGTTCTAACAGGGAGCAGGGTAGGACTCCTCAATGTTAGTCTTGGTGTCACAGTACCTGGCTCTCTGTGGTGCTCATGGGGCACGGGATCACCTCTTGTTGCTGACTCTTCTGTCTTCTCTGGTTTGTGTTCCATGGCCAACTCTGTTGCATCCAGAAATGCTGGCTTGATCTGATTTAGTGCAACTGTGGTAGGTGTACGATTGATCATTATGCAGAAAGTATTGCTGGCCGTACTGACTATTGGATATGCTCCACGGTACGGGGGCTGCAATGGCTTACGCACTGCGTCATAGTGTAACACACATGCATGCAATTGTCTAGCTCTGCAAAAATGAATGAGTGTCTTTCCAGTTGGTTTCTAGGAGTTGCCAGTCTCAGCTGGTGTATATGTTGTCTTAATTAAGTGGTGAAGTCTGAGGTGGTGATTGTGTCATCTGTCATGCTGAGCAAAAACTCTCCAGGTAGGCATAACATTTGTCCCTAGACCAGTTCCACTGCTGTACTCTTCAGATCACTTTTAAATGAAGTTCATAGACCTGAAAGCACAACATGGAGTGTGTCTGTCCATCTTGGTGTTGCATGACATCTCAATGCTGCTTTCAACTGCTGATGAACATGCTCAACTATGCCATTTGATGGGTGGTATGTCGAGGTGTATATGTACCTAATAATATGGTCAATGCTTTGAGGATGTAGGCTTCCACTTGCCATCCCTGATCAGTGCTAATTTTAAGCAGGACTGCATACCAGGCAATCCAGCCATGAAAAAATATTTATGCTACAGTGTCTGGCACGATGTCCTTCATTGGAAATGCCTCAGGTCATGTGGCGAACCTTTCTACCACTGTGAGGACATGTTATTGTCAGTCAGGGTCACCAAATATGTGGGTACTGGAGAAAAATAGATATCTGTTCTCATAGATACTTGATAACAGCTGAGAGTTGTACAGACATGAATGCATGCTTAATGTAGAACATTGAATAACAAACAGAGATGTAAATCAAAGAGCAACTATACCACTACAGCTTAAAACTTCCACTGCATAGAATGTTTATGCAACATTTCATATTTGTGAGGACAAAATGTCACAACAGGTCATTACAGTATCATATTCATCTAGGCAGAATAAAGTTTACCTGGTTTAATAGTGTGTAATACATATTATTTTTAACATAAATTCAAAACCTTTTTGCAGAAATGTGTTCAGAAAACTGAGTGCACTAAGTGCTGATTCTCAATATTTTTACACCTTGAGAAAATTTCATCATAAGTTCTCTGTTTCAAACCAACAGCTCAAGTTCACAGAATCAATAACAGGAGCAAGAGCAATGTTCATAATGACTTTAAGTCAAGCACTTTGATCCACAAAAGCTGTTCATTTTCTAGAACACATGTTTTAAATAGTTTTCCTGCAGCCACAGAATTTTAGTTATTCATGATGTACAGTTTTAAAGAATCCTAGAGGATTTACTTTTTAACCAACTCCTTCTACTCCAATGTAGGATAATCATTTTTAACATCATGCCCAGTTGTGGAGTGTGATTAAACTTATTTAGCTCATGTGCTTACTTTCTTTTTCTCCCAGAAGCTCTTCATCTTCTCACTGTAGTTTTTCTTATGTTCTTCTGTACATGTTCTCTTATATGTGAAACTTGGTTTAGCTTTTAACTGGTGCTTCTCCATTAAAGTTTTGAATGCAATTCTGTCGTGTGCAATTTTGTTTATAATGCCTATTTCCTGAAGATCTTTTCAATTTCAAGTATCCAGTTGTTTTCATTGAGAGGTTCCATTTGGCTGGCCTCTGTAATTTTTTCTGAGAATATGCCCACAACATGTAAGTCTTCTTTTCATAACAGGGCCTGGGATTTTCTCCAAATTTTGATATAGCTCATTAGACTTCCATCTCATCCAGATTTCCTCAACAAAACCAGACCAAAAATTTTCTTCACCATTTTTGTTTCTTCTTTTTCTGTGTCTATGTTGATCTGCCTCTAATGATTACAGTCTCTGGTGCCTGTAATAATTCAGGGTGGACTGCTATGATGCAATGTTTTAATTTTGCATTACAAGGTATTCATTTCTTATTGACCTACTCCATGTAGTTCTATAAGCTTTGAGTCTACAAGCTTTTTGTAATTTAATGATTATTTCTTTGTTTGCTTCATGATTTAATCCAGAGAGTTCAATGATTTCTGTTATGTATTTAAATTTGGACACTTGATATATTTTACCAAATTATGTGAACATGAATTGTTCTGGGTACCAAGGAGAACCTGCCATGTATTGTTTCTTTCACAAGTTTTCAGTTCACCTTTAGCTGTTACTTCACAGAGTTTCTCAAGGAAATTAACTGCCCCTTCTCTGTCATTTGAAAAGATGATAGAATGTCTGTACAAGCTGAATATTGTAAATGAATTTTAGTTTCACACATTCTGCCAATGGTTATTCCTTCTACTTCTTTTTCCCATGTCCTACTAACTTTATGATACAAGAGTGAGTGATAAGTGGGACAATCCAGCTCCCTGTCGGACACTTGCTTTTGTATCGTCTTGGAATTTAACTTTTGAACTGCTGACTGTTAATGTTTGTTTAATCAACTGTCTAGTCTTTCTATGCACTTTAAACTTGTGTAATATATTGAGCAGTGTTCATCTAACTATTGAATCATATGCGATTTTGAAGTCTACAAAGATGAACACAGTTCATCTGCCTTTGGGGATTTATAAGACTGTCTTGAGATTGAGAATTTGTTCCACACAGGATTTACCTTTCCTAAAATTTTGATATTTGTCAATTAAATATTTTTTTTATTTTCAAAGATTTTTAAGTATGATTTTTGAAAGAATTTTGTAAGTAACTGGCAGCAATGAAATCCCTCTGTAGTTATTTATATCATTTTTATCCCCTTTCTTGTGTAATGGGTGGATTATGGCAGTGTGCCCTTAGGGATCTTTAGGGATTGTTTCCTCCATCGAAATACCTCTACGAGCTTCATGAATTTTCTGGGTGATGTTTTCAATATGTGTTTGCCAAATTTCTGCTTCTATCCCATCCTCACCTCGAGCATTATTCCTTTTAAGTTCACATATTGCTTTGTCAACTTCTGTCATTGACACTTCTGATTCTGTGTTTGTCTCAGTTTTTTCAGATATGAATTTGACTGTGGGAGATTCACAATTTAAAAGGTATTTACAGTAGTTTGCGTGGAGTTTACAATTCTCTACATTATTTATTTCCTAAGTCCCATCTGGTCACTAAAACTAGAGACTGGGTGCCTGATACATTGACTTTTTTTTCTTAAAGTGCTGTAGAAACCTTTTGTGTTTTTTTCCGAAACTCTTGTTCTGTTCCTGCTAGTCTGGTTTTATCACAAGACATTTTACAGATTGTGTGATACTGAAATCTGTTTCTTGACTGTGGGGAATTCGTGTTACTTTTGGGTGGTTTTATGGGAATTCCAGTCTTTTCAGATTTTAATTCTTGGCTCTATGACCTTGTCACAAATATTGTTCCACTATCTGTGTTTACATTTCTTTGGAGGTGGGGGGAGGGGCATCACTTTTGGAAGAGTATCTTTAAGTTGTGACCAGCTGGAAGATTCTTGGCTGAGGATATTTGCATGGAAGATGTTAGAATTTTGTTTAAAAAATTCAGGATCATTTCATGGATTTCTTCTTAGTCTCATTCTGGTTCTGTTTGGCTGGAATTTAACTTTTTTAATGACAGATGGCGAGTAGAATCAATTACTCCTTTTACATTCAAAATTTCTTTTTCATTTCTCTTTGAGATGGTTGTATGATCTTTTTGAAATTTTCCAGGATTATGATTTGGAGATTTCTAAGTTTATTTCCTGTTAGGATTTCAGGATGTTTTAACATCAGTTTCAATTCAAAGGCTTCACAAATTTGATTATCCTGTCTCCATTTTCAACTAGTCCTTTGGCAAGAGGGTTCCAAACCTGCAGTTGTTCTGTATTTCTTTTCCTGGCTAATTTGTGTGTTGATGATTGCCATTAAAATCTTAATATAATGATGGAGAATAATGGCTGTAATTTCTTCCAGTAATACCCAGAATTCCTCCACTTATGTGGCTCTGTTTATTGTAGTGGTTTGTTGGTGCATGGGTGTTGATTAAGCTTTGTTCACTGGTTTGACTCATAGGAATGGAATTCTTTCAGAAGATGAAGTTAAGTTCAATATTGAATTAGAAATCAGATTAAAAATTGCAGTGGTCCATCAAGTTCCAAGATTCCTGACTTGCCCCTGTAAACTCTCTAATTTGTGGAAGCGAAGTGGCACTTGTGTTTACATCTCATTTCTTGTAGTGATGGAATTTGGATGCTAGGTTTATCTGTCAGTTTCTTTAATTTTCTGGTTTAATTGTAATAATGCGATCTGAATAAGTAAGAAGTTAAGTTCCAGCCTTTTCAGATTAATGTCTACTATGTTGAACAGCTCTTCTCATGCTAGCCTACAATAGTGGATCAGAAAAGAGCTAACTACCACCAAGATCTATTAATAGTAAATGACTAAGATGAGGGACAGTACTCATTTTGCACTAGTCTCTTTCCCTGGAGAAAGAGAAGAATACCATGCAACATTCAAACATAAGTCTGTGTGCGAATTTAATTTCAACAGATTCCCTTTCAATATTATCCCAATAGTCAGAAGAGAAGGCCAAAACCTTTGTGTTCTTGCTTTCTACATGATGGTCAGTATCAAGCCAGAGTTCTGCACTCACATATTTGCCCAGCTGTTGTAATTGTCTCTGGAACTCGTATGTTCCCACAATGATCTTCAACAGTACTCATGATCTGACTAATTGTACTATATTTTTATTGGTCCTATTGTGTACAAAAGCAGCTTATGCATAAACATTCAGAAAGTCAATGTACGGTATACAAGTGAAACGTGAAAGTGATATATACCAAGCTGCAGTTGTAGAGGATCCTATAGACACCTGTGTTGAATAGGCTTAACTCATCTTGCACAGAGCATAAAGGAGCCGTTACCTTGGAGGGAGATTGGAACACACACTAAACACCACATTTTTCAAAATACTGTATAATCAGTTTTGTTAGAAAACTGTGATGTGTGTTGCACTTCCAACACACTGTTCAGAGAACAAGGAGAGTGAGAAAAGGCTCCTAAGGTAACAGATTCTCTGCCCTATGCAGGAAGCATTAAAAAAAGTGTCATATCTTGCAAAAACAGTGTGTTTGGTGTGTGTGTGTTCTGGCTTCCCACAACATGAGGGCTGTTTTAGATTCTGTGAAAGATGATCTGGATCTTTACAAGGCCAATCTCTTAAAACTATTGTTTGCCACCGACAGTCAGAACGTGGGAACTTCTGAAGACAGTTGTGTGGAGTATAAGCCTTGCATGCCGTTAGAACAGCCAATCAAACAGGCAGTTGCAGAACACTGTCTACACTATCTTTACACTAGTTGTCAATGGAACATATGAACACAAAGATTTTGGCCCCCACTTCTAACTTGTAGAACATGTTGAGAATCTATTGAAACTAAATTAGAAATTGGACTTATAAACTGGAGTGGGATGTTTTGTTTGAATTCTACATGGGACCCTCTTGCTTCTTTAGTGAAGTAGTATAGACACCAAGTGAATACCTCTCCTTTGTCTATTATTGATACATCTTGGCAGTAGTTATCTCTAGTAGACAGTGGTGCTGGTGTTTATTATGTGTAGCATGCCCTTCTGCATGGCCTCTTATATGTTCTTTATTATACAGGTCCCTTCACCGTAGGTTGATATTGCAGGGTGGACTGTTCATCATGCCTTAAAAATGGCCTGGTGGCTGTCTGTAGAAATGTTTATTTATGCTTGATGAGTTCACGCAGCTTTGGTCTCACAAGTTATTCATATATTGTATGCACCAGGAAAAGCTTATTGTTCACATAACATCTGGGGTACTGTGTTGTTCTTGGCATACATAAATAATTGTCCAGTGGCTTTAAAGGCCAATTCAGACACTGTAGTGCTTGCTGATGACACAAACATACTAATTAAGCGCCCAAACTGAGCAAACAGCTTGAGTCATAATCTGACAAAACCTTACAGTATGAAGCTGTTGCTGTTGCTCTCAACAGGAATAAATGTTAACAGTAATGCACTAAATCAAACACCATGTGTAAAATTGTGTGGGGTCCAGCTAGTTAAGAAGTTAAAATAGCATCAACACATAGATGAACTAATCAAGAAGCTCAGAACAGTGTATTTTGCTCTTAGACATAACCCTCAATGTGTTGACCTAAAGACTGGTGTTGGCTTACTTAACATTTTTTCACTCTAAGATGTCCTATAAAATAATAATAATAATAATAATAATAATAATAATAATAATAATAATAATAATATTTATTCAACATTGAATAATCAAATACAACCCCTACAAATAATACAGTTTCAGGACATCATACAGATTATTCTTCTGAATACGTCAGTTTATAAATTACAAACTAAAGATTTGTTTGTATTGATAAATTTTACATTTTGATGGATTTTACGTCTGGTAGTATACAATCACAATATTACAAATATTTTTTATCAACATTATATTAGTTATAGGCTACTTAAAACTATGAGCTTGACATACTTATGAAACACTTTTCATACTGATATAATACTCATCTAGGGAATAAAAAGGGTTTTCAATTAGAATTCTTTTTAGCTGATCTTTTATTTGTTAGTAGGAAGGGTTGTGAGACTTTTTGGTAGGGCATTAGCTAGCTTCAGCCCAGCATGAAGTGCATTTTTTTTCATATAAAGCTGTTCTGTGGCTATTTACATGGTATCTGAACTTTTGCCTTGTATTATATTGGTGCAGGTCACAGTTGAAATTTGGATTTATTGTTTTCACAAGCAATATAACTTTCAATATGTACACACCTATAATGGTAAGCACACCTAATTTTGGGAACAGATTTCAACATGATTCTCGAGGTTTGGCACCACAAATGATCCTGATAACTTTTTTCTGTAGTATTAATAATGTACTTAGGTTGGCTTGAGTTGTTGCACCCCATATTTCTACAGCATAGTTTAAGTTTGATGAGAATAGGGCATGATAAGCAGTTTTTAGTACACCCATGTCCTTACAATATTTGCTAATCATATTTATAGCAAACACATTCTTCGACAGCTTACATGCTAAGGAATCAATATGCATGTCCCATTTGAGGCTGTCCTGGATTGTAATTCCCAAGAACTTTGTCCATTTTTCCTTTTTACAATGGCATTCCCTATGGATAATTTCATGTCAAATTCTATTTGTTTCCTTGTCTTAAATTCCATCATTGCAGCCTTTGAAGCACTTACATTTAGATGGCTTTCATTAAAATACTTGACTATTTCATTATATTAAAAACAAAGATTCCAAGACTTACCAAGCGGGAAAGTGCCGGCAGACAGGCACATGAACAAAACACACAAACACACACACAGAATTACGAGCTTTCGCAACTGGCAGTTGCTTCGTCAGGAAAGAGGGAAGGAGAGGGAAAAATGAAAGGATGTGGGTTTTAAGGGAGAGGGTAAGGAGTCATTCCAATCCCGGGAGCGGAAAGACTTCCCTTAGGGGAAAAAAAGGACAGGTGTACACTCGCGCACACACACACACACACACACACACACACACACACACATATCCATCCGCACATACACAGACACAAGCAGACATACTTAAAAGGCCTTTTAAATATGTCTGCTTGTGTCTGTGTATGTGCGGATGGATATGTGTGTGTGTGCGGATGGATGTGTGTGTGTGTGTGTGTGTGTGAGTGTGAGTGTGAGTGTGTGTGTGTGTGTGTGTGTGTGTGTGTGTGTGTGTGTGTGTGTGTGTCTTTGTATTTACACACCATTGATGTGTCATCTGCATACAATATTTTTGTACAGTTAGGAGAACAATATATCAAGAACAGAAGGTGTTCCAAGACAGAACCTTGAGGTACTCCATATTTTATGTCTGTAATTTACATTTGTAAGACCCACTGTTTGTTTTAAGCAAGACAAATTGTTTTCTATTGCTCATATACGATTTTATTAGCTCATAGCCAGTTCCTCTGATACCCTGGTTCCATAGCTTGTCAAGTAATATGGTGATGTTGACACAATCAAAAGCTTTTTCTAGATCAAGGAACACTCCAGTTACATACTCCTTGTTCTCTATGGCCGTTATTATTTTGTCTATTAATTGTGCTTCTGCTACTGATGTTGACTTGTTTTTAATAAGGCCTTCTGATTTTCAAATATTAAATTGTGTTGACTCAAGAATGTCATTAGTCTAGTATAAATAACTTTCTCAACTACCTTCAAAAATGCAGGTAAGATTGAGATGGGGCGATAGTTTTCAATTTTAGATTTATCATCTTTCTTGTGAATAGGGTTACTTGTGCTATCTTTAGACTATCTGGGAAACAACCTGATGCAATTACATCATTTACTATTGTGGCCATGGCAGCAGATATGTTGTCTATGCATCTTTTCATTGTACAGATAGACAATCCATCATAGCCTGCTGATTTTGTATTTTTTAATGACATTACTATGTTTTTGACTTCCTTGTTATTGGTTGGGGCCAAGTATATGCTTTGTTTGATTGGAATGCCCCTACATTTATGCTGAAGATTCTTAAAATCGTCATTGACAGATTTTCCAACAGAAGAAAAGTACTCATTAAAAACATTTGCAATCTGACATTGACATTTCATGATATGCCCTTTATGGTTTATAGTAAAATCACTTGTTGATCTATCCTTACAATCCCTAAAGCTATTTATTACTTTCCAAACAGCTAAACCTGTGTTAGTAGAGTTTCTTAACATTGTGGCTACATATTTACTTTTAGTTTCTAGCAGAAGATCTTTATAGTAATCCTGATAGTTCTTAAATTTTACCTTTAGTCTATTATTATTGTTATTACTTATCATTGCATACTGGAAAAGTCTAAGTTTCTCTTTTGCTGTTTTAACTTCATGAGTTATCCAGTTATTTCTTTGTATCTTTTTGCAGTCATTAACTGTAAAGGTCATTTCTGGATATGAGACATTGAAGCAATAATAAAAATCTGATGAAAATTCACTGAAAGTAATGCTGTTTTTTTCACCACATTGTAAGCTTTTTAGCAAACTGTTGAAATCTTTAACATTGTCATCATTGGTCATTCTTTTTGCCACATATTGTTTCTCTTTTCTATTGACATGAAGATTTTCAGCTTCTATCAATACCTGTACTTCATGGTGATCAGAAATTGCAAGCTTCAGAACTGATGCACTGCATGTAAAGTGGGACATGTTAGTTATAATGTTGTCAATGCATGATTTTACACTATTGTCCTCTCTAGTGGTCTTGTTTATCAGAAATGTTAAGTTAAATTCAGCTAGTATTAGCATTAGTTTTTTAGATACAGAGTCAATGGACAGCAAGTCAATGTTTATATCTCCAGTTAGTATTATGTTAACCCAGCCACTTTTATTGCAGTGTTTACTGTCAATGTCAACAAGAAGGTCATTAAGAACATCAAAGAAACTATCTAGGCTACCAGATGGAGGTCTATATAGGCCTATAATAATTAAGTTCTCTTTCCCCCACTTATAATTAATTGCTGCTAGTTCTATTACACCCTCAATGCTGAAAGTACTTACATCTATTACGCAATAATACTACCACTGGCTGCAAAGATAGCTACCCCACCACCACGTTTCTCTTTTATACTGAAGGCAGAGAAAAAGTTCATGGAAAGTGGCTTACATACACTAATTATCTCATCTGTGTACCAGTGTTTACTTATAACTAAAACATCAGGCTTATCAATTGCTGCAATGGTATCCAACTCGTTGTGCTTATTGCCAAGACTTTGAAAGTTCTGCTGAATTAATTTGAAAGTAAGTTTGGATTTTTGAACGCTTGATGGACGTGTCACCCTACCAGAACCACTCATACATTTATCCCTAAAAAGGAAATATCAGTTGACAGAGTGAGTTTGGTATTTTTCACTATCCATTTATTCAAGTTGGTCTGTTTCCATGTACTGGGAGCCTGGGAAGAATCAGCTTTACCTGATGTTTTCAGCAGCCATTTTTCCAATGTCGTCTGTCTATACCCATTCCTGCAGTCTTCTTGTGTTGTGGAGCACTCATTCTTCGAATGTGTGTGTTTTGAGTATACGTTGTTCCTAGCATTTACAAATGATGGACACTAAGTGACTTTTTCTGCGCCGATTGAGGTGAAGGCCATGACTGGTGTAAAGATCTCTACTAAAATGTTGCACATTAACCATTTGTACATTTGCTTAATTGTTGCAAATTTCTGCATATTGACTGTTTGTATATGCTACTGCCCTGTTTACACACGAGAATTGGGGCAAGTCATACCTGTGTGGAATTTCGAGAACAATGATGTTTGAGTCATTTAGATGGTTTAGGGCAGATTTTAGGGCATTAACAGCACGCGAACCATCGTTGTGTGCGACATCATTTGCACCACCACATATTACAATGAAGTCTTCCTTCATTGTCTTTCGAGAGATATTGTTTACAGTTGAAAGCACTTGGTCAAGACGAGTGCCAGGTTTAATAAAACCTGAAGCATTTACTTCACTGTTTACGCTTTTTATTTCGTGTGCAAGGCCTCTAAGATGAATATCACCCATTAAACATATGTTTATTCTTCTTGCTGCATTTGCGGTGTTAGTTAAATTAACTGTCATCTTGAATGTTGAATTTACCTTGCTTCTGTTTACGAGTGACGGTTTTGGCTGGCGAGGTGCCACATTTTGCTTAATAACAGGCATTTCTTTCAGATGGTGCACGATTTTATCTTTTGTAGATAGGCCTACCGTTTTTTGGAGGACGGCAGGAGAATTTATTACTAAAGACAACGAAATGATTGCACTATGGTACACCCAGAATGTGTTGGAAAACTTGAAATGGCGACGAAATCTTCGGTCACTGTGTACACTTTATTTCTGTTGAATTCACTTACGCCCTGCTTGGTGGTTTTTAATTTTATATGATCATTTTCAAGACATTTGAGTCTATCAGCTAACACTTTGTTTTCTGCCAGGGATCTGCGCACAATTTCTTGCAACGAATTAATAGTTTCAACTAGTTTTGCTTTGTCAGGATGGACTTCACATGTTACACACTTACATTTTGATCTGGATGATTTTTCACTGTGAGTTTTTTGCGTGGCACTAGACTTGAAACTTTGCAAAGCACTTTTGTTCATCATCTTCTTGCTATTGATGCCGGATAACATTTGAAAATTTGAAATAGCTGGAGGCACAAATTCACTAAACTTCTCAATCGCCCCCATATCTTCTGGAACAGTGCAACTAAACTAAATAGAGCATTTATTCAGCAGATGTGAACTGTAAGAATATTTTGTAAAGTAGTTAATCACACATTAAGCAGAGGTCTCTTTAAAAACCTTTGAATTCTTACACTCCCTTTGAAGTATGTTAACTCCTTAATGTTCCTTCTTTACTATTTGTATAATAACAAAAATCAGTTTTGGCTAAATCTTGATTTGACAATCACAATACAAGACACAAAAACAGTTTTGTTTGCCTCCTTGGTTAGGATTCAGAGTGGAGCTATGTACTGTTGTGCTAAGTTGTTCAGCAAGTTCCCATCTAACATAATATAGTAAAAAATTGAAAACAATAACCAGATTCAAGTAAAACTCAAAACATGTCCCATTATCCACTCTTTTCTCACTCTCATGTGATTATTTAGATTCAAGGACTGGAAATTCCTATTAGTTACAAGACAGTTAACAGTGTTCATTGTAAAGGGCAAGTAGTTGTGTACTATAGACAACCTACTGCTTTTACAGGTGTGGGTATCCACTTACTTTGAGAAACACCTGTGGCAACATGTAAATACACTCCTGGAAATTGAAATAAGAACACCATGAATTCATTGTCCCAGGAAGGGGAAACTTTATTGACACATTCCTGGGGTCAGATACATCACATGATCACACTGACAGAACCACAGGCACATAGACACAGGCAACAGAGCATGCACAATGTCGGCACTAGTACAGTGTATATCCACCTTTCGCAGCAATGCAGGCTGCTATTCTCCCATGGAGATGATCGTAGAGATGCTGGATGTAGTCCTGTGGAATGGCTTACCATGCCATTTCCACCTGGCACCTCAGTTGGACCAGCATTCGTGCTGGACGTGCAGACTGCGTGAGACGACGCTTCATCCAGTCCCAAACATGCTCAATGGGGGACAGATCCGGAGATATTGCTGGCCAGGGTAGTTGACTTACACCTTCTAGAGCACATTGGGTGGCACGGGATACATGCGGACGTGCATTGTCCTGTTGGAACAGCAAGTTCCCTTGCCAGTCTAGGAATGGTACAACGATGGGTTCGATGACGGTTTGGATGTACCGTGCACTATTCAGTGGCCCCTCGACGATCACCAGAGGTGCACGGCCATTGTAGGAGATCGTTCCCCTCACCATGATGCCGGGTGTTGGCCCTGTGTGCCTCGGTCGTATGCAGTCCTGATTGTGGCGCTCACCTGCACGGCGCCAAACACGCATACGACCATCATTGGCACCAAGATAGAAGCGGCTCTCATCGCTGAAGACGACACGTCTCCATTCGTCCCTCCATTCACGCCTGGCGTGACACCACTGGAGGCGGGCTGCACGATGTTGGGGCGTGAGCGGAAGACGGCCTAATGGTGTGCGGGACCGTAGCCCAGCTTCATGGAGAAGGTTGCGAATGGTCCTCGCCGATACCCCAGGAGCAACAGTGTCCCTACTTTGCTGGGAAGTGGCGGTGCGGTCCCCTACCTCACTGTGTAGGATCCTACGGTCCTGGCGTGCATCCGTGCGTCGCTGCGGTCCAGTCCCAGGTTGCCGGGCATGTGCACCTTCCGCCGACCACTGGCGACAACATCGATGTACTGTGGAGACCTCATGCCCCACGTGTTGAGCAATTCGGCGGTACGTCCACCCGGCTTCCCGCATGCCCACTATACGCCCTCACTCAAAGTCTGTCAACTGCACATACGGTTCACGTCCACGCTGTCGCGGCATGCTACCAGTGTTAAAGACTGCGATGGAGCTCCGTATGCCACGGCAAACTGGCTGACACTGACAGCGGCGGTGCACAAATGCTGCGCAGCTAGCGCCATTCGACGGCCAACACCGCAGTTCCTGGTGTGTCCGCTGTGCCGTGCGTGTGATCATTGCTTGTACAGCCCTCTCGCAGTGTCCGGAGCAAGTATGGTGGGTCTGACACACCGGTGTCAATGTGTTCTTTTTTCCATTCCAAGGAGTGTATTAAGCTACTAATTTGTAAGCAACGGCAGCTGTTAAATATAATTAAGGAAGCAGCTGCTTTTTGCAAAGAAGTGTCTTTAAGTCTATTTACTAGATTAGTTGAAATAATCAGAAACGGTTTGTAGTAGTATACTGATAGAAATTCACTGTGAATGAAATTTACAGATTAAGAATCTACGATTGTGTTGCCTTTAGTTAATGCATGATATAATTTGTTCCACATCTCTGGAGACTGTACTTCTGAATGAGATGTATGCAACATTATGAATGAAAGAATACAACTTGTGAACTGTTTTTGTTTTTGTCAATTCTTGGCTACAATAGCCTTTGAATTACGTCATGTACTTTAGTACATACACATTTAAATGTTTTGGTAAGCTTTCTTAATAATGTGCAAATGAAAAAAAACATAAATTTATTACACAACATCAGTATATCAGTTAGTTTATAAATATCTATTAGGTTTTGTTTTTTCCTAAGGTGTTCCACATCCTCAAGAATCTGCTCACTATGGGTCTATGGAAGAAACAGTGTATCTCATGTAATTTAATCCTGTTCATTGTTCACAAAGGAGCTCAGTACTCTGATAAAAATTTAAACTATTTTAAAGCACTGTCGTAACAGTCCTTTGTGTAACTTAATTGAACATCTAAAATGTTGAAGCACACATGCCTGTTTCACTCTTGTGAAAGAACACAACATAATAAGACCACATAGCTAAACAAGCAAGGTTTCTTTCACTTTTTACATGCAGAAGCTTAGTATTTTACATAGCTGCTCACCCTAGAATATAAACTGCCTTAAGATATTTTGATAATATAATGTAAATGGACAGATTAAAAAAAAAAACATCCACTCACCAAGCAGCAGCAGGGGCGCACGAGCACGAATGCGCACACACACACACACACATTTCCTCCTCCTGACGGAAGAGTTTAAGGGGAAGGAAGAGAGGTGAAGGAGAAGGACTAGAGAGGTTTAGCGAAAGGGATACAGTTTAGAAAAGTCACCCAGAACCCTGGATCAGGGGAGACTTACCAGACGGGATGAAAAGGAAAGACTGATTGACTGAACAATCAGTCGTTCCTTCTCATCCCATCTGGTATGTCTCCCCTGACTCTGCTAAGTGACTTTTCTAAACTGTATCCCTTTCCCTAAACCTCAACAGTCATTTCCCTTCAGCCCTCTTCCTTCCCCTTCAACTCTTCCACCAGAAGAAGGAACCTTTTGAAAGTTCAATTCTTCAGAGTGTGTGTGTGTGTGTGTGTGTGTGTGTGTGTGTGTGTCCTGCTGCCGCTTGGTGAGTAGATTTCTTTTTTATCTGTTCATTTACATTGTATTATCAATAACTGATTACTTTCATTGTTAAGATATTTTGAGTTTTTAGAACCAGGGCTATATTTCAGGGGGGTCTTAATGTTTTAGAATAAGGCATTCTTATTAGACATAAGCAGAAATTCTGAGGTCATCAGGATTTGATATTAATGCTAGTAGTTCCTTGATGTGGCATGTACAGTGTATCAGAGAGTCTTTCTTTTTGTATAATCTGACTTGTTCTTCACTCACGAAGGTTTCCCTCTGACTTGGGCTTCATGGTGTGTGGTGAACATTTATTTGCATCAAAGTATGCATATGCGCGCTGTATGCAAATATCCGTTACTGATAGAATGGGATTGTCAGGATCAGTAAATAATGCACTTGAATATCTGAAACTAGCCTTTACAAATAGTTTCAGGTACATTAATATGTCACTCACTTCACCAAAAAAAAAAAAATAACTTCCACAATAAAATCTTTAAAAACAAAGCATTCTAGTGGTTACAATGGAATATCAACAAAGTTAATTAATGCATGTTATAGTGAGTTTAGTACAATTCTAAGTTACTTGTGTAACCAGTCAATTATAACTGGGACATTTCCTCACTGGTTAAAATATGCAGATGTTAAGCCTCCATTCAGGAAAGGGGATAAAGAGGTACCATCAAACTACAGACCAATTTCACTTTTGCCAGCATTCTTAAAAATCTTAGAAGAAATAATGTACAGGCAGCTTCTCAACCATCTGACCACAAATAACATATTATCAAGAACACAGTTTGGATTTCTGAAGGGTTCCGATATCGAGAAGGCTATTTACACCTACAATGAAAATGTACTTAATTCATTAAATAACAAATTATAAGCTGCAGGCATTTTCTGTGATTTGTCAAAGGCATTTGACTGTGTTAACCACAACATCCTTTTAAATACATTAGTATTCTATGGTGTCACAGGCAGTGCTGCAAAATGGTTCAAGTCATACCTCGCTAACAGGAAACAAAGGGTGTCAGTGCAAGGAACTAATGAATTAAGTCATCAGTCATCATCAGAATGGGAAGAAATTACATTTGGTGTCCCACAAGGATCCATCTTAGAGCCATTGCTTTTTCTTGTGTACATTAATGATCTCTCATCAGTTACACTGCCAGAAGCAGAGTTTGTTTTGTTTGCAGATGATACAAGTATTGTCATAAATAGTATGTTGGGTGTAGTTCTAAAAAGATCTGCTAATGATATATTCATAGATATTAATAAATGGTTTAAAGCCAACTCACTAACATTAAGCTTTGAAAAGACTCACTATATGCAATTCAGAACCTGTTAGAGATTTCTGTCCAGCATATGCATGAAGTATGAAGAAGAGCAGATAGAAGAGGTTGAAAGTCTTAAATTCCAGGGATTACAACTTGATAATAAACTCAGTGTGGAGGAGCACACCACAGAACTGCAGAAATGCCTTAACAAATCTGTATTTGCAATTCAAGTGTTAGCAGACATAGGCGACATAAAAGTGAAAAATCTTGCATACTTTGCCTACTTTCATTCCATAATGTTATATGGTATAATATTTTGGGGTAACTCTTCAAGTGAAACAAAAGTTTTCAGAGTCCAAAAGTGTGTAATATGTATTATTTGTGGGATAAATTCACAGACGTCCTGTAGAAACCTCTTCAAAGAACTGAGTATGCTAACTTCTGCCTCTCAGTATATTTACTCCTTAATGAAATTTGTGCTAAATAATATATCTCTTTTTGCAACAAACAGCTCAGTTCATACATACAATACCAGAGACAAAAATGATCTGCACAAGGACTTAAAAGCACTTACTTTAGTTCAAAAAGGGGTCCACTACTTAGGAACACTCATCTTCAATAATTTGCCAGCAAAGACAAAAAATTAGTTACAAATAAAGGTCAGTTGAAAAGGAGCCAACTCCTCCTACTCCAATGACGAATTTTTTTAATAGAAACAAATGATGTATTGTATATATTCATCCTATTAGTATTGTTATTTCAACTTAAAAAAAGAAAAATTGACATGTTCCACATCCACGAGGACGTCCTCAGCACAGATCTATGGAACGAAAAACTAATCTAATCTAATCTCCATTGCTGAAATGTTTCATATCATCATTACATGATAATAACAGATTGAAGGTGTATTCTTTGAAAAAATTGTCAAAATAATCACTGAAGTCTAAACGATTAAAAATGTATTCATAGAGTGTAGTATTTCAAATTCATACTACTTATTAATTTCTGTGTGAAGAGTGTTTAAATAAGTTTGCATCTTATACCATAGTTGACAATTTTGACATGTCAAGCAGATGCAGGAATTATGCAAGGGAATAATAATAAATCTTGACAGTTAATAATCTGTTGTAATAATAAAATCTATTGACTGGTTAGCTATAAAGTCAATTGCTCCACTGACGCAGTCTATAGGAGCAGAAAAAAGGTAGAATGAATGGAAAAACTGTACATGCAAACTCTTGAGATGATGGTCATTAAAATTTCAAAGATGTTAATAAACTGCTTTAAGATTGAAAGTCACTGACTGGTTTGCTAAGCAGTCCATTACCATAGAAAGAGTGAAACAAGAAAACAAAAATAATGGAAGTTGAATTAACCAGTAAATGAAATCCATTGGACACTGAAAGAAATGGAAGTCAAGGAAGGAAACAGATCAAATGGTGCTAACAAGTACAGTGACAAGGCAATATACTAAAGGTGGTGGCTCAGTAAGGGGCAATCACAGAAGAGAACAGATGTTCTTAAAGGATATTAAAAGAGGTAAAAAGGTAACTGAAGATGAAAAAGGTGAAAAGAGGTAAAAAGTAATGTTAAAAGATAAATATGATATATTAGACACTGAAGGAAACTATACAGACAAAGAACCGGGAAGGATGAGTATATCATCATTACAGGTATAAACTGTAGGACAATACCATTTTTTCAAAATGTTGATATTCTGATGTTACAATGTAACAGGGAATCTGAAGGTAGTAAGCAAGTTTCTTGTTATCATAATGTATTGGTAATCACTATACAAGAATCCATTGCAATGAAAATATATAATAGGTCAAATTGAGAGTCAAAGTACGACCTCTGCCCTCTGCAGGCAGTTTTCTACTGGCTGAATGATCAAAGAATTCTGGTAACAGAATTATCCTTTGAATATAAAAAGATAGTGTTCTATGTATTTTGTATTTACATCACCTGTTACACAGTTTTCACATTCTGTGATATGTCAATTTGAAGGTTACTTCTTTTCATTTCAAATATAACACACTGGATTAATGCACAGAGTTTCTTATGTTATGTATATTACATTATTTTGTAGGCAACTGGGGATGCACTATTTAGTCTCCCAGCTTTTGAGACTTCACAACTGTGGTCAGATAAATTTCCTACTTACTTGTACAGTTTTGAACACAAAGGGAAGCAGAAAGGTGGACCTGAGTTTCTCACTGGTCTTCCATTAGTCCAACAGACACTGACACCAGCTCCCAATGAAGGTATGTACAACTATTTTACTTGCTAGAATTTAAAGCTCTTTACGTTGTACAAATTGGAGAAGGAGGCATAAGTTAAGATAGTGATGTAAACAATGTCAAACTCTTTTTCAGTAAAATAATACTCGAATGCCTTTTTGTGCTGGTACTGCAAACAGCTGAAAGCAAGGGGAATCTACAGCCATAATTTTTCCCAAGGGCATGCAGCTTTACTGCATGGGTAAATGACGATGGCGTCCTCTTGGGTAAAATATTCTGGAGGTAAAATAGTCCCCCATTCTGATCTCCAGACAGGTACTACTCAGGAGGACATCATTATCAGGTGAAACAAAACTGGTGTTTTATGGGTGGAGTGTGAAATGTCAAATCTCTTAATAAGGCATGTAGGTTAGAAAATTTAAAAAGGGAAATGGATAGGTTAAAGTTAGATGTAGTGGGATTAGAGAAGTGCGATGGCAGGAGGAACAAGACTACTGGTCAAGTGAATACAGGGTTATAAATACAAAATCAAATAGGGGTAATGCAGGAGTAGGTATAATAATGAATAAAAAAATAGGAACATGGCTAAGCTACTGTGAACAGCATAGTGAATGCATTATTGTAGCCAAGATAGACTTGAAACCCATGCCTACCACAGTAGTACAAGTTCATTTGCCAACTAGCTCTGCAGGTGATGAAGAGATTGAAGAAATGTATGATGCCATAAAAGAAATTATTCAGATAGTTAAGAGAGATGAAAATTTAATAGTCATATGGGACTGTAATACGATAGCAGGAAAAGGAAGAGAAGGAAAAGTAGTAGGTGAATGTGGATCGAGGGTAAGGAATGAAAGAGAAAGCCACCTGGTAGAATTTTGCACAGAGCATAACCTAATCATAGCCAACACTTGGTTTAAGAATTATGAAAGAAGGTTGTATATGTGGAAGAGTCCTGGAGACACTGGAAGGTTTCAGATAGATTATATAATAGTAATACAAGGCTTTAGGAACCAGGTTTTAAATTGTAAGACATTTCCAGGAGCAGTTGTGGACTCTGACCACAATCTACTGGTTATGAACTGTAGATTAAAACTCAAGAAACTGCAAAATGGTAGTAATTTCAGTAGATGGGACCTGGATAAACTGAAAGAACCAGACGTTGTAGAAAGTTTCAGAGAGAGCATTAGGGAATGATTGACAAGAACAGGGGAAAGAAATACAGTAGAAGAAGAATAGGTAGCTTTAAGAGATAAAATAGTGAAGGCAGTAGAGGATAAATTACATAAAAAGGCAAGAGCTAGTAGAAAGTTTTGGGTAACAAAAGAGACATTGAATTTAACTGATGAAAGGGGAAAACATAAAAATGCAGCAAATGAAGCAGGCAAAAAGGAATACAAATTTCTACAAAATGAGATGAACAGGAAATGCAAAATGGCTAAGCAGGGATGACTAGAGGACAAATGCAAGCATCTAGATGCATATATCATTAGGGGTAAGATAGATATTGCCTACAGGAAAACTAAAGAGACCTTTGGGGAAAAGAGAAACACCTGTATGAATGTCAAGAGCTAGGATGGAAAACAAGTCCTAAGCAAAGAAGGGAAGCAGAAAGGTGGAAGGAGTATACAGAAGATCTATACAAGGCAATGTATTTGAGGGTGATATTATGGAAATGGAAGAGGATGTAGATGAAGATGAAATGGGAGGTATGATATTGTATGAATAATTTGATGGAACAATTAAAGAGCTAAGTCAAAACAAAGGCCCAAGAGTAGACAACATTCCATTAGAACTACTGACAGCCTCGGGAGAGCCAGCCCTGACAAAACTCTACCCTCTGTTGAGCAAGATGTATGAGACAGGCAAAATACCCTCAGATTTCTAGAGGAATATAATACACTCCTGGAAATGGAAAAAAGAACACATTGACACCGGTGTGTCAGACCCACCATACTTGCTCCGGACACTGCGAGAGGGCTGTACAAGCAATGATCACACGCACGGCACAGCGGACACACCAGGAACCGCGGTGTTGGCCGTCGAATGCCGCTAGCTGCGCAGCATTTGTGCACCGCCACCGTCAGTGTCAACCAGTTTGCCGTGGCATACGGAGCTCCATCGCAGTCTTTAACACTGGTAGCATGCCGTGACAGCGTGGACGTGAACCGTATGTGCAGTTGACGGACTTTGAGCGAGGGCGTATAGTGGGCATGCGGGAGGCCGGGTGGACGTACCGCCGAATTGCTCAACACGTGGGGCGTGAGGTCTCCACAGTACATCGATGTTGGCGCCAGTGGTCGGCGGAAGGTGCACGTGCCCGTCGACCTGGGACCGGACCGCAGCGACGCACGGATGCACGCCAAGACCGTAGGATCCTACGCAGTGCCGTAGGGGACCGCACCGCCACTTCCCAGCAAATTAGGGACACTGTTGCTCCTGGGGTATCGGCGAGGACCATTCGCAACCGTCTCCATGAAGCTGGGCTACGGTCCCGCACACCGTTAGGCCATCTTCCGCTCACGCCCCAACATCGTGCAGCCCGCCTCCAGTGGTGTTGCGACAGGCGTGAATGGAGGGACGAATGGAGACATGTCATCTTCAGCGATGAGAGTCGCTTCTGCCTTGGTGCCAATGATGGTCGTATGCGTGTTTGGCGCCGTGCAGGTGAGCGCCACAATCAGGACTGCATACGACTGAGGCACACAGGGCCAACACCCGGCATCATGGTGAGGGGAGCGATCTCCTACACTGGCCGTACACCTCTGGTGATCGTCGAGGGGACACTGAATAGTGCACGGTACATCCAAACCGTCATCGAACCCATCATTCTACCATTTCTAGACCCGCAAGGGAACTTGCTGTTCCAACAGGACAATGCACGTCCGCATGTATCCCGTGCCACCCAATGTGCTCTAGAAGGTGTAAGTCAACTATCCTGGCCAGCAATATCTCCGGATCTGTCCCCCATTGAGCATGTTTGGGACTGGATGAAGCGTCGTCTCACGCGGTCTGCACGTCCAGCACGAACGCTGGTCCAACTGAGGCGCCAGGTGGAAATGGCATGGTAAGCCGTTCCACAGGACTACATCCAGCATCTCTACGATCGTCTCCATGGGAGAATAGCAGCCTGCATTGCTGCAAAAGGTGGATATACACTGTACTAGTGCCGACATTGTGCATGCTCTGTTGCCTGTGTCTATGTGCCTGTGGTTCTGTCAGTGTGATCATGTGATGTACCTGACCCCAGGAATGTGTCAATAACATTTCCCCTTCCTGGGACAATGAATTCACGGTGTTCTTATTTCAATTTCCAGGAGTGTAATTCCAATCACAAAGAAAGCAGGCATAGACAGATGTGATAATTACCAAATTATCAGTTTAATAACTCACGGCTGCAAAATACTAACACAAATCCTTTACAGACATCTACATCTACATCTACATCCGTACTCCGCAAGCCACCTGACGGTGTGTGGCGGAGGGTACCCTGAGTACCTCTATCGGTTCTCCCTTCTATTCCAGTCTCGTATTGTACGTGGAAAGAAGGATTGTCGGTATGCTTCTGTGTGGGCTCTAATCTCTCTGATTTTATCCTCATGGTCTCTTCGCGAGATATACGTAGGAGGGAGCAATATACTGCTTGACTCTTCGGTGAAGGTATGTTCTCGAAACTTCAACAAAAGCCCGTACCGAGCTACTGAGCGTCTCTCCTGCAGAGTCTTCCACTGGAGTTTATCTATCATCTCCGTAACGCTTTCGCAATTACTAAATGATCCTGTAACGAAGCGCGCTGCTCTCCGTTGGATCTTCTCTATCTCTTCTATCAACCCTACCTGGTGCGGATCCCACACTGCTGAGCAGTATTCAAGCATTGGGCGAACAAGCGTACTGTAACCTACTTCCTTTGTTGTCGGATTGCATTTCCTTAGGATTCTTCCAATGAATCTCAGTCTGGCATCTGCTTTACCGACGATCAACTTTATATGATCATTCCATTTTAAATCACTCCTAATGTGTACTCCCAGATAATTTATGGAATTAACTGCTTCCAGTTGCTGACCTGCTATTTTGTAGCTAAATGATAAGGGACCTATCTTTCTATGTATTCGCATCACATTACACTTCGCTACATTGAGATTCAATTGCCATTCCGTGCACCATGCGTCAATTCGCTGCAGATCCTCCTGCATTTCAGTACAATTTTCCATTGTTGCAACCTCTCGATACACCACAGCATCATCTGCAAAAAGCCTCAGTGAACTTCCGATGTCATCCACCAGGTCATTTATGTATATTGTGAATAGCAACGGTCCTATGACACTCCCCTGCGGCACACCTGAAATCACTCTTACTTCGGATGACTTCTCTCCATTGAGAATGACGTGCTGCGTTCTGTTATCTAGGAACTCCTCAATCCAATCACACAATTGATCTGATAGTCCGTATGCTCTTACTTTGTTCATTAAACGACTATGGGGAACTGTGTCAAACGCCTTGAGGAAGTCAAGAAACACGGCATCTACCTGTGAACCCGTGTCTAAGGCCCTCTGAGTCTCGTGGACGAATAGCGCGAGCTGGGTTTCACACGATCGTCTTTTTTGAAACCCATGCTGATTCCTACAGAGTAGATTTCTAGTCTCCAGAAAAGACATTATACTCGAACATAATACGTGTTCCAAAATTCTACAACTGATCGACGTTAGAGATATAGGTCTATAGTTCTGCACATCTGTTCGACGTCCCTTCTTGAGAACGGGGATGACCTGTGCCCTTTTCCAATCCTTTGGAACGCTTCGCTCTTCTAGAGACCTACGGTACACCGCTGCAAGAAGGGGGGCAAGTTCCTTCGCGTACTCTGTGTAAAATCGAACTGGTATCCCATCAGGACCAGCGGCCTTTCCTCTTTTGAGCGATTTTAATTGTTTCTCTATCCCTCTGTCGTCTACTTCGATATCTACCATTTTGTCAACTGTGCGACAATCTAGAGAAGGAAGCACAGTGCAGTCTTCCTCTGTGAAACAGCTTTGGAAGAAGACATTTAGTAATTCGGCCTTTAGTCTGTCATCCTCTGTTTCAGTACCATTTTGGTCACAGAGTGTCTGGACATTTTGTTTTGATCCACCTACCGCTTTGACATAGGACCAAAATTTCTTAGGATTTTCTGCCAAGTCAGTACATAGAACGTTACTTTCGAATTCATTGAAAGCCTCTCGCATAGCCCTCCTCACACTACATTTCGCTTCGCGTAATTTTTGTTTGTCTGCAAGGCTTTGGCTATGTTTATGTTTGCTGTGAAGTTCCCTTTGCTTCCGCAGCAGTTTTCTAACTCGGTTGTTGTACCACGGTGGCTCTTTTCCATCTCTTACGATCTTGCTTGGCACATACTCATCTAACGCATATTGTACCATGGTTTTGAACTTTGTCCACTGATCCTCAACACTATCTGCACTTGAGACAAAACTTTTGTGTTGAGCCGTCAGGTACTCTGTAATCTGCTTTTTGTCACTTTTGCTAAACAGAAAAATCTTCCTACCTTTTTTAATATTTCTATTTACGGCTGAAATCATCGACGCAGTAACTGCTTTATGATCGCTGATTCCCTGTTCTGCATTAACTGATTCAAATAGTTCGGGTCTGTTTGTCACCAGAAGGTCTAATATGGAAAAACTGATGGAAGCTGACCTCAGGGAATATCAGTTTGGATTCCTTAGAAATGTTGGAACACATGAGGCAGTACTGAGCCTATGACTTACCTTAGAAGATAGATTAAGGAAAGGCAAACCTATTTTTCTAGCATTTGCAGACTTAGATAAATTTTTTGACAATGTTGACTGAAATATTCTCTTTCAAATTCTGAAGTGTTGGGGTAAAATACAGGGAGCAAAACACTGTTTACAATTTGAACTGAAATCAGATGGCAGTTATTAGAGTCGAGGGGCTTGAAAGGAAGTGAGACAGGATTGTAGCCTATCCCCGATGTTATTCAATCTGTATATTGAGCAAGCAGTAAAGGAATCAAAAGAAAAATTTGGAGTAGGAATTAAAATCCATGGAGAAGAAACAAAAACTTTGAGGTTTGCTGGGAACACTGTAATTTTGTTAGACAGCAAAGGAGTTGGAACAGCTGCTGAACAGAATGGACACAGTGTCTTGAAAGGAGGATATAAGATGAACATCAAAAAGAGTCAAACGAGGATAATGGAATGTAGTTGAATTAAATTAGGTGATGCTGGGAGAATTAGATTAGGAAATGAGAGACTTAAAGTAGTAGATAAGTTTTGCTATTTGGGGAGCAAAGAACTGATGATGGTCCACGTAGAGAGGATATAAAATGTAGACTGGCTATGGCAAGGAAAGTGTTTCTGAAGAAGAGAAATTTGTTAACATTGAGTACAGATTTAAGTGTCAGGAAGTCCTTTCTAAAAGTATTTGTATGCAGTGTAGCCATATACAGAAATGAAACATGGACGATAAATATTTCAGACAAGAAGATAACAGAAGCTTTTGAAATGTGGTGCTATGGAAGAATGCTGAAGATTTGATGGATAGTTCGCATAACTAATGAGGTACTGAATAGAAATGGGGAGAAAAGAAATTTGTGACACAACGTGACTAGAAGAAAGGATTGGTTGATAGGACACATTCTGAGGCATCAAGGGATCACCAATTTAGTACTGGAGATAAGCTTGGAGGAGACCAAGAGATGAAAGCAATAAGCAGATTCAGAAGGATTTAGGTTGCAGTCGTTACATGGAGATGAACAAGCTTGCACAGGATAGAGTAGCATGGAGAGCTGGACTGAAGTCCACAACAACAACAACAACAACAACACTTGAATGAAAAGATAAGATTTTATTAACTCTAATGATAGTAGTGGCTTAAAAACTTTTAAATGTTTAAGTGTGTTGACTTCTCAGCTTTTATAATGTTTACTCACTCAGTAAGCAAGACAGAAAATATACAAATTGAAAATGGCACTGAGGCAAAAGATCATTCTGTGCACTGTCTTATCTTGATTTTTTTTAGAAATATTTTCTTTAGGCCTAATAACATTATTTTTATTGCTATCATCAGCATCTTCAGATCTCCATATTTCCTTGTAAAAACATTGGTACATTTATGAATTACATTTACTTCTAGCATAATATCTTCACTTCTTTTATTTTATGTGTACCAAATTCAGAGTCATTGGACATATATGACTGCGCTGTTAGTATAAATTCATTACTACTTGATGTAACTCCAGTTGTTTCGGGTCACTTTCAAGAATGATAATGAAATTTTGATTTTACCATTTTGGCCTGTGCATATGTCACAGTACATCTATTAAATGTGTTTAGTGACTCATTTTTCCATGCTTTGTTGGACATAGTGCAATCTTTTGTGATTGCCCATGTGCTCCACTCTTCTATATGGACCGCATTTAATTTGTTCCATTATGTATAACTATAAAAATATGTTGTGACCTCAACATATCCCAGAAAATTTTAATTTTGAGAATAACTGAATCATCAACAAATCTGAGGAATTAAGTAAAAGTTTCTCCAACTTAAACTTTGTATCAAATTAATCAGCAACATTTTTGTATACACACTTGTATTTCCTCAACTCTTTCTGTGACAATTTGCGTACCATTCACAAAGATTGTGTGATATCTTTATTATGCAATAAAAATGCATCTCAGCACTTATGACCTATTGAATTGGGGACACCTCCATAGTAGTATGTTGGCCTTATGAGAGTGGAGACTCATTGTAGCATATATTCTGACACCAATGGCACTGGAATCCATGAATAGTCAACTGCCATCCATTGATCACAGAAGCAGGTTGGAGTGGGTTCAAAGATGCACACATCTCAACAAATGGTGTCCCATATGTGTTCAGTAGGGTTGATAAGAGCAACACAGGCAATTTCTGTCTGGAATGTTCCTCAAATCATTCTGACACAATACAGAAGGAATGGAGTGATCCATCACCTTGCAAAAGGTACAGGCTGCCTGTAGGGTGCTGTACATGAACAAATAGTCTGCTGGTGAAAACTGATGGCAGACGTAACAAGGATCTCACTATGTCCCATATAAACCTGTCCAACATCAAAATATATCCAGCAATTGTCTGAATGGTGTTCTGTTGGGAATCAGAACACATGGTTATTAACAACAAAAATAAACAGTTTTTGACAGTATGGTGTAATTGGATAGATAAAAAGATCTACTCACAAAGTGGCAGCAGGCGAACACACACATAAAAGAATATTCGATTTTTGCAAGCTTTAGGAGTCAGTGGCTGCTTCCTCGAGCAGAAGGGTTGAAGGGGGAGGAAGTGGGGTAAAGGAAAAGGACTGCAAGAGTTTATGAAAAGGGATAGATTTTGGAAAAGTTGCCCAGAACTGCAGGTCAGGGAGACTTACCGCATTGGATGAGAAGGAAAGACTTGATTGCTGGGGACTGCACCAGATGAGATTGGAAAACCTGAAAGCTTAAATGTGGAAGTCATAGTAATATGCAAGACAGAGATTAATGCCAAAACATCATGCACAAGTTAATAAGACTGGAAAGCTAAGTAAATTGTCCATAACAGAGGTGGGAGGGAGACGACAAAGAGCAGACAGGTCAGAAAATGAAAGCGGTAGAAAACTAAAACAGACTGAGGGAAGGAATAGTTACTGTGAAACAATGATGAGATGGAAGAAATTAACATAAATTAAGGCCAGGTGGATAACAAGACCTGAGGACATGTTGTAGTGCTAGTTCCCACCTGTGGAGTTCTGAGAAAGTGGTGTCTGGGGGAAGAATCAAGGTGGCACATGTGGTGAAATACGTATTGAGATCACAGCTTTCATGTTGTAGAACATGCTCTGCAACTGGATATTGTGGGTTGCTGGTATATATCCTCTGTCAGAGCCCATTCATCCTAACTGATAACTTAGTTATAGTCATGCTGATGTAAAAGGCTGAACAGTGTTTACATAACAGCCTCCGACACATGATATGCTGTGTCTGTAATTTACAAGACATATCCAGTTTCTCTCTCTCTCTCTCTCTCTCTCTCTCTCTCTCTCTTTCATGTGCGTGCACACACGCACACACACACACACACACACACACACACACACACACACACACACACACACACGTACAAGATATCACTCCAAACGCCTATTAAATATGGAACAGATAACATTCATGACTCCTACAAAGTTTCCTGGTATGCACTGTTTAAATAATTTCAGTCATATGTAAGTGTTGATATTCAGTTCTCTGAATTTTATGCATATCTCTACTCAGTGACCCATAAACAAATTTGCTTCTATGTCAGACCAGTCATCCAGTTTTAGATACTTAGTGCTAAACATGCAAAGCCGCAGGGGTTCCCAGTTAGCAATAACTAATATCAGTAGACATACTGAAAGCAAACAAATGAGGGCTTTGACACACATTACTCAGAAAGTGTAAACTTTGGAGTACCACAACAGCACCATTTAAAAAATTAAAGCAACACCTGGAGGTAGTTATGATGTTATGTTTGATACTGGAAGCAAAAACTGAGACACTTTAAAAGGGTTTGTTGACCTAGAAAAGGCATGTAACAAGTTAAAGTCGTGCAAGATATTTGAAATCTGTACAAAAAAGGGAACATACTATAAGGAAAGATGAGTAATGTACACCAAGAGGAAACAATAAAGCTGCAAATGCTCAGATTATAAAAGGGCATAAGGCAAGGATGCTGTATTTCTCCTCCAGTATTCAAGAAGCATGGACAGAAATAAAGGAAAGTCCCAGAAGTGGGATAAAGTTCAGAGTGAACAGATATCAGCTATGACCTTATCCTATTTGAAAATGGGAAGAAGTACTGGACCTACGTAATGGAATGAACAGTCTACTGAACATAGGATATAGGTTGCGAATAAGCCAAAGAAAGACAAAAGTATTGAGGAGTAGCAAAAATGAGGTTAATGATAAACATCAATATTTGGGACCCTATAGTAGACGAAATTAATGAATTCTGCTACCTTGGAAGCAAAATAATGCATTGCAGATGAAGCAAGGTGATTAAAAGAAGACTAGCTCAGTAGAGAGAACACTCCTCACCAAAAGAAATCAATTTGTATCAAATGTAGGCTATAACACGAGAAAGAAATTTCTTAGTATGTACATCTAGAGCTCAGCATTAAATGTAAATGGACCAAAAGGTTTGAGTGTGGTGGTACAGAAGGATTGTGAATATTATGTCTCTGCAAAATCAGTGAGGAAAGAAGAGACAGGATGGCAGAACGTGTGTGAAGACATCAAGGCTTCCATTGCAGTTGAGGGAGCCGTAAAAGGAAACAATTGAAGGGGGAGACAAAGATTGGAATATTGTATAAAAGGAAAATCTAATAAATATGAGACAGGACTGCTCTTCAGTACTTATCTTCAGGAGGTGGTATCATTACTACTGTCAATAGGCATAAATGTGAAAGTGAATACATTACCTTGCTCAGAGAAGGAAGGAAGTAAAATTGGGTTTAACATTCCACCAACATCGAGGTCATTAGAGACAGAGAACAAGCTTGTATTGTGACAGGGGGAAGGAAAATGGCCATGCCCTTTCAAAGGAACCGCCAGCAATTTAGGGAAATCACAGAAAACTGGGCAGCTGGACAGGGGTTTCAACTGTTGTTCTCCTGAATGGGAGTCCAGTGTGATAACCACTGCACCACCTCATCTGGTCCTTCCTCAGACAGATGAGAGGGATGTATGGGGAAAGTTAACAATGAAAGGCTGTTGTGAGGATGATGGTAGCTACAGTTTGTGACAGTAACTGAATATGAATCCCTTGTTTGGTAGAATGTTTCCAGAAGATAGTTTTGCCAAATAACTATAGACAGTTACAACAGTTATGGAAAAATGAAATATTGCAGCTAGGACAGCACAAAAGGGTAAAAAGTAAAAATCAAATGTCCATTCAGTCTTTCTTAACAAAATTTCCAAAAACTATTAAATAAAAAAAATAAGAGTTTGTCATGATGCTACAGGAACTAGAAACCTCAAAAGTCATTTCAACATAATTATATGTTGCACAGTGAAGAACTTCAATTATATGTCACATAAATTGAACAGATACACCTAGATATACAGTTGCAGTAATACATTACCGTACTTGTAGTACAAGGAAATGTTGAGTAGCTGTGTACACACAACTGGAATAAAGTCCCATATTTTAGATCTAAATAAGAAATGCACTGAATTATTCTTTGAGTGCTATGTCTTGGTAATAGACTTAGAGACACACAAGAGGCAATTCTAACTATGTACAGACTCCTAACACAGATGATGAGTAAATAAATAAATAAATAAATAAATCACAACACCAAAAAATAATTAATCTAAAGTAATTAAATTTCAGGACTACATTTGACTAGGTAAAATATTTAAGTGATTAACATTGCAAGATGACAGGTTAATGTAAGTGTGAGATAGGCCATTTCAAATGTGAAATCATGGTACCATTGTTACCATTAGAACTGTTAACCTGTTGGAAAACATCCCCTGGAATGTTGTCCATGAATAGCAGCTCAACAGTCAAATCACCAGATTGACATACAGATTTGCAGTCAAAAAGCATGGGATAATCATGAGAGTGCTCCTGCTGTCATATGAAATTGCACCCCAGACCGTAACTCCAGGTGTAGGTCCAGTGTGTTTAGCATGCAGACAGTAGTTGCAGGCCCTGAACTGGCCTCACTGGCACCAAGGCAGAATCAGCTTTCATCAGAAAACACAACAATGTCCACCCTGCCTGTCAATGAACTCCCACTTGATACCACTGAAGTCACCAATGGTGGTGGTTTCGGGTCAGTGGAATGCTAGCTACCAGGCATCTGGCTTGGAGCTGTCCTTCAAGTGACCAATTTGTAACAGTTTGTTGTGTCACTGTGGTGCCAACTGCTACTCATATTGCTGCTACAGATCCAGTATGATAAGCCAGGGCCATACACCAAATGTGATGATCTTCTCACACAGTAGTGACACGTGGCCATCCAGAGCCCAGTCTTCTTGTGACCATACATTCTTGTGATCACCACTGCCAACAATCATGTACAGTGTCTACATTTGTGCCAAGTCTTTCTGCAAAATCACAGAAGGAACATCCAGCTTCTCATGGCCCTATTACGTGACCTGATTCAAACTCAGTGTGGTGTTGATAATGGCTTCTTTGTCATCTTAAAGTCATTCTTCACAAACATCATCTCATGATGTCCAGTCTCATAGGTAACTAATGCTGATTACTGTTACAGCATGTGTTTAAAGCAAAACTATTTGCATCCTTAAAGTGGCACTACTAGTGCCACTCTTATACTACTGGCACGAAATTGGAATAGACACGATCTTTCAGGTGTAGAAACATGCCTACCAACTTTTGTTTATGTCACCCAGTTCCTTCTTGGTGTTCAAAAATGGTTCAAATGGCTCTGAGCACTATGGGACTTAACATCTGTGGTCATCAGTCCCCTCCTTCTTGATGTTGTGATTTTTTTTCCTGTCAATGTAGATGGTGTTAATGAGACATTGTAAAAAAACTGGGAGATGGTGATTTCACAATTAATTGCAATTTTTATTGTTCTGATGGAGAGCACTTAGAGTTACTGATGTCCAGCTTGGAGTTTTCCCCTGAAGTAACATATCCAACGAAAGTAGGATGCCTTATGTAAACTGTGACTGATAATTTATTTTTAAATGCAACTGTTTGCCTCAAAATATATGAGAACCCCATAATAACTAGTTTATCTTATCATGGCAGTCAAATAGCAACAATAAAATGTCCAACTTCATCAGTTTTGCCTAGAAAGGGAAACATACACTGTCATAGAATTATAAATGCTCAGTAAGTCACATTATTCAGAGTGCTCACAGAATGAAAAATGGGATGAAGTTTACCAAGAACACATAGTCGATGACAAATTTAATTATTTCCTTAAAATGTTCTGACAGCACTATGAATCCAGTTTTCATTCACAATGGTTGAGGGAAAATTACAGTGAAAGCCATCTAAAATCAACTAAGGCTATGCTAGAAAGGAAGAGCTTTATTTATTGGACAAGTTATAACCAATGTGCACTAGAAGCAGTATAAAATTTTCTTCATTCTGTAATAGAAAAGAAGCAATGAAGAAAAAATTACATTTCCAAGAATGATGCAGAGACAATCTGGAGTATTACTAGGATTGAAACTAATACCCATGATAGAGCAAATGATGTTCAGCATCCTCATGACAATAGTTACAAAACAGATCATGTTAGATTCAAACTATTAACCACTAAACTTAGTAAATTCTTCCAAATTTTAATAGATTCTTCTATCACTACTTTGTAGAAAACTTAATATATATTGATGAGAAACACAAACTGTAGTAGTTGTACAGTATTAATTTATTTAAAGAATGTGTTTTCAGCTTTCAAGGCGATAATCAGACTATAATTGTCTGATAAAGTTCTTGTAAATCAATAACTGCTTCTATAAAGAAAGAAATAAGCATAAACACTCAGTACAGGACAACTACAGATTCATTGTAACAGTAGCTGAAAACACAGGGAGAAAAACTGGACCACTAAAAGTAGATCTATTAGATTTACTTCGACATGCCATACATACTTCATCAGCAGACCTCACTTTTGGCAACTCATGTGCTAGGGAGAATGTGAAAAACATTGAGCACTGAAAGAGAGTTGTTTTGGTTATGATAGTAGTTAATCCAAACTACTGAAAACTTTTTCTAGTTTGATAGCACCTCTCTCAAGTTGCTTTTGCAATCACACGATGGGTCAAGATGTATTTCTTGAAGTACATAACTATGGAATTGTAACACTTACTTATAAAAATAGACATAGGTAAGTGACCTCTAATAAAAGAAATATCTCCCTGTTTGAACTGCTCTCATAAATGTTTTGAGAGGGTACCTTATGATAGAAAACTGTATCATTTCATTGACAACACCTTTCTATGCCTGCACTCAGCTTGGGTTCCATAAAGGATTCTCTAAAAAGAAAGTATTGTATGACCTCACAAACTCAGCTATGGTAGAAATAAACAAGAAAAATTATCCTGGTGTCATTTTCTTAAGTTTCTAAAGCCTTTGATCAAGTAGTTTATAAAATTTTAATAGTGAAATTAAAATATTACAGTACTACAGATATCCTTCCTTACTTTCATTGAATCATATCTTGACAACAGAAAAATGAAGGTCACATTAACAAATCAAATTTAATTCAGAGTGCGAAAATATTAAATATGGGTTCCTGCAAGGTTCAGTGCTTGGCCCACTCCTGTTATCAACCAAAATAAGTGATAACCAGGAACACTGGAGGGCTCTTCAAAACCTTCATTCTTTATTGATAATACAAGTATATTGATAAAGAGGAAAAACACATCTGTACTAGACATAACCCAGAAAACTGTGGAGCAGGACCTCTCCTGACCCTGCTCATTTCTACAGAGTGTCAAGTTACATATTTAGCTTCTCTTGTGTTTTACTAGTTGCATATTTCTTAAATTTCATGTGTGCTTTTCTTTTTAATATGTTTAATCTCACATTTTCAACTGTAAGTGTAAATTCTGGAAGTTTGTAGTACAGTCTTCATTTCTTTTGAACAGTCAGCTGCACAGCTCATTAAGGCACCAGTTGCATGTATAGGTTTCTGTCTGTTCTTGTAGTTTGCTTCTTCAGTTAGAAAGGAGGATCTAGCCACAATCCACGAACAGTTGAAGAAGCTTTTGTCCACAATCAGCCACCTTCAGGCTGCTGCATCAGGGTGTAGTGGTGACAGAGAACTGCTGCATCACATAGGACACCACAGGTATTGCTTGTTTTGCCCATGGGCTCTGCTGTCAAGGCAAGTCCTAGTGTGCCTGTCATGATGCATCTGCACTCACAGCAGAGTGAGTGGTGGGTGGTAATGTGTTCACATCACATGAAGCAGAGAGCAATGTGGAGGCTGGCCATTTGGCCTCATCTTTTTGCCCTTTGAGTCAAAGGTGGCTATTCCTTCAGCAGAGTCCAAACAGGTTCACATGGGCATACTTTTGTTAGGTATCCGGAGCTCCAACATAAGGCACATTATGGAGCCCCACAGGAAGACAACATTCAAGGCTGGAAATAAATCCAATGTGCACTTAGTATTTCTGCTGAGGGGCCTCATCCAAGATGTAGAGGAGGCCTGGACTGCAGCTGTTGAGCATGCCGGGTGCAGTCATCTGCAAGTTGTGGCTCATATCAGCATCAATGAGATCTGTTGCATTGGCTCTGAGGCTGTCCTCGGTTCATACAAGTGGCAAGCAGAGATGGAAGAAGACTGCTGGCCTCACACACAGTGTCCAAGCAGAGCTCACAATCTGCAACATTGTTCCCAGGGTTCATCAGGCTCCTTTGGTTTAGAGCTGAGTGGAGGATCTCAGCCAAAGGCTTTGTCAACTCTTTGACAGTCTTGACTGCAGATTTTTGGACCTGCATTATTGAGTGAGTGGGTATTTGTAGGACTCCCGTTGATAGATCAGGTCTGTTCTACGCAAATGAGCAGGTACTCAGGTAGCAGAGTACTTATGGAATGCACATGGATGTTTTACTAGGGTAGGTGGTAGTTTGAGGTACTGTAATGAACACCCACCAGTCAATACATTCAGCTTATTATTGGGATTGATAATCACTGAAACTCAAGGTACAGTGCTCTGAGATATTTAGCAAGTCATGGAACATATCTTGGAAAGACAGATTAGATGCCATAGGGAGTGTTCATTGCAGTTGACAGACATATTGTTTCTATTGAGGTCAAAGTCAAGCATGACAGTCAAGTTACCTGGTTGTGAATAACAGATCCAGGTGAAACCAAGTTAATTGTTGGATTTTTTTACCACCTACTCAATTCTGTTGTGACAGTTCTAGAATAATTCAAAGGAACTCCATGGTCAGTAGTGCGTAAATATCCATATCATGCAGTACTAGCTGGAAGTGACTTTAACCTGCCAAGTATAGTTTGGGATGTCTGCGGATTCATTGCATGGGGTACGGACAGACAGTCTTGCAAAGTATTTTTGAACACATTTACTGATAACTGTCTTGAGCAGCTAATTTGGCAGCCCATGTATAATGGAAATATCTTAGACCTTTTAGCTACAAACAGACCAGACATTATCAATAGTGTCAGTATAAAGATGAGGATAGTGATCATGATGCCCTTATCGCAACTATGGTTACGAAAGTTACAAAGGCAACGAGAGTGTTTCTGCTAGAAAGAGCAGATAAGAAGTTTTTACCATCTCACTCAGACAGTGAATTGACATCACATAGTTCCAGTAAAATGGAGGTAGGGGAATTATGGACAAAGTTTCAACAGAAACTGGAGAACTATGAGTCTAGTAAGTGGATTAAGGATGGAAATGTCCCACCATGGTTTAAAAACAAAGTTCAGAAAATGCTGAGAAAGGTAAGGGTGTCGCCCTTCTGGTCCAAAACAGAACATGCAAATGGCAACAAGCAAAGGTTAGTAGGGATTTGCGTGTCTGTGAAAAGATCATATAACTACCACTATCATGTCTTAGCAAAAGATCTGGTGGAGAATCCAAGAAAATTCTAGTCCTATATAAAGTCAGTAAGTGGATCTAAGGCTTCTATTCAGTCGCTCAGTGACTAGTCTGGTGTGGGAGTTGAAGATAGGGAAACAAAAGCAAAAGAGTTGAAGTTTGCATTTAAGAAATCATTCATGTAGGAAAATTGTGCAAACATACCATCATTTGTCCGTCAAACACACTCCCATATGGACGACATAGTAATAAACATCCCTGGCAAAGCAAAACAACTCACAGAGTAGAAAACAAGTAAGTTGCCAAGTCCTGATGGAATCCCAATTTGGTTTTACAAAGAGTGCTCCATGGTGTTGGTCACTTACTTAATTTGCATTTATTGTGAATTCCCAAGTGACTGAAAAAATGTGCAGGTGACTTGTGTAGAAGAAGGGTAAAAAAATGGACCCACAAAACTATAGACCAATATCCCTATCATTAGTTTGCTGTAGAACTCTTGAACATATGCTCAGTTTGACTGTAATAAATTTTCTTGGGACTGAGAAGCTTACGTCCACAGATCATCATGGATTGAGAAAGATCACTCATGTGAAACTCCCTATCCTCATGTGATATACTTGAACTATGGATGGAAAATAACATACAAATTTCGTGTTCCTAGATTTCCAGACAGCATTTGGCATAGTGCCCCACCACAGACTGTTAACAAAGGTTCCCAGATAAGTGAGTGGCTCAAAGACTTCTTAAGTAATAAGCAAGTGTTCATCAGAAACAAGGGTATCATCAGGAGAGGCCCAGGGAAGTGTGATAGGACTGCTGTTATTTTCTATATACATAAATGATCTGGCAAGTAGGGTGGGCAGCAATCTGTGATTATTTGCTGATGATGCTGTGGTGTATGGTAAGGTATCAGAGTTGAGTGACTGTATGAGGATACATGATGACTTAAGACCAAATTTCTAGTTAGTGTGAAGAATGCTCTAAATGTAAAAAAAAGTGAGTTAACAAGGGTGAATAGGAAAAACAAACCCATAATGTTCAGATACTGCATTAGTAGTGGTCTGCTTGACACTGTCATATCATTTAAATATCTGGAAGTAACATTACCAATGGAGCTTGCATGTGAGGATTGTGGTGCAGAAGGTGAATGGTAAACTTCAGTTTATTGGAAGAATTTAGGAAAACTGTTCATCTGTAAAGGAGACTGCATATAGGACACTAGTGCACCTATTCTTGAGTACTGCCCAAGTGTTTGTGATCCATACAAGGTCGGATTAAAGGAAGACATTGGCGGAAATTCAGAGGTGGGCTGCTAGATTTGTTACCGGTAGGTTCTTACAACATGCAAGTGTTATCAAGATGCTTCAGGAACTCCAATGAGAATCCCTGGAGGGAAGGCAATACTCTCTTTGAGGAACACCACTGAGAAAAGTCAGAAAACAGTCGTTTGAAGCTGACTGCACAACGATTCTACTGCTGCCAACATACATTTTGTGTAAGGACCACAAAGACAATATTTGAGAAATTAGGGCTCATATGGAGGCATATAGTCAGTTATAGTCCCTCACTCTATTTGCCAATGGAACAGGAAAGGAAATTATTAGTAGTGGTACAGGGTACCTTCCTCCAAGGTGGCTTGCGGACTATGTATGTACGTGTGTAGATATAGATGTACAATTACATGTATATGTTCACAACTAAAAGCTTAACTCGTAACCTTACAAATAGCCACATTATGCAATTTCAAACAAATGAAATTAATGAACACACACTAATTGAAACTTTGTGTGTGATATTCTAAGTATCCATATGGATAAGAAACTGAGGTAGCACCAGCATATGGAGAAAATAATAAAAAAAAGCTCAGTCTTGCCTGCTTAGTATTTAGAAATCTCTTTCACTGAATTAATCTGAAGACATGTTGCTGGCATACTTTCACTCAATACTAAGCAGTGGGATAATTTTTTGGCATTACTTGAAGTTAAATTCCGTACAAACTCTACTGAAAGCTGTAATACTCTTTGGCAGTCTACTTACATAAATGAAATGTTTCACAGATAGAAGTAGTGTTTTAAAATGAAGATACTTTCCTAACAATTCCTTCAATACCACAGAGAAACTTTTGAATAGGAACAACTACAGACCTGTAAATGGTCATGCAGTCCTCCCCATACATTTCATTCCCTCTTCTTAGGGAGAAGGCAGATTGTTTGAGAGCTTGTCTTAATTGCCTTTTGGAGCTACAGATTATGGGTAATAGTTATCCTGTTTACATCTTTAACTTTTATGAAAAACTGTATGGGTATGGGGAGGGGGATGGTTATATCTCCCAATTGGGGATTTATTTTGAGGTTTTACTGGGGATATCACTGGTATTCACCGAAGAGAAACTGTCTAAAACGGTGGCCAAAGCTACTGGTGTTTCACTTTGTTTTGCCATGCACAGTATAGCAGGCATCTTCTCAAGGAACCTGCTTTGAGTTGTTTGTGAAGTCTCGACACCACCAAATTGACCAGAGTGTCAACTCCGGTGTCCAGCATTCTGGCATCCGCTATCATGTCTAATTCTTACACCTCCTCCTTTTACTGCACAACTTGTTCCTGGCACCAACTGACACTGCTCCACAACATGCATCCTGTCCACCCTCACCTCTCTCATTGGTAGCACCTTCAGGCTGGGTGAGAAGATGAGGTCACTGATGGCACATCTCTGCAATTAGTTGGAGATGGTGTCACAACTCACCACATCATCTCCTGCACATTTTCTTGGTGCTCTCAGCACAAGCTGGGCTCACCTGATTCAAGCTCTTGCCTGTCTCCTGTTGCTGCTGCTGCTTTTACTGTGCACTGAAGAGGCCTTGCAGCTACACTAGCTTGTGACATGTGGCTCACCACAGTGGGCACACGTTGGTTAGTCATACTTCATTAGTGTGCAAGTACAACAGTCATGATTACCAGCACACTTGGCACATATTGGCTGATTTCAGCAACATTTTATCATGTGCCCCTATTACTGATACTCAGAGTATTAAGGCTTTGTGTCAAGTTTTGGCAGGAGAGGCTCCACCTTAATACGGAAGTCCATGTTGCTCAGCTAAAAATCTTTGTCGGTGTCCTTTTCTCGCCACTTTTTCTTGGCTGCATCCTCAGCCAAGAGAAATAGTAGCAGTCCATTCTTATTGGTCCAGTTATGCAGTTTTACGAGCACAGGCACGAACCTGTGTATGATAACCCTTTCTGTTCATCATAAAGCCACAGCAGCTCCATATTATCAGATGCTGGGACAATGTACTTGTTGAGAAAAGGGACGATGGACTTATAACCGTACAAATAATTTGCCTTTATCCGTAGCATAAAGTTACTGTTAAGATACTTGACAGTGATCTCAAAGAATGTGTTACACGGTAGCTCATAGTGGAACTTCATCTAGTCTCATTCCTAATTTTGGATGTAGAAATGAGAAACTGATGCTTCCAGGTCATGCTTGTTCTGTGTAATGGCCTTAGGATCCATTGTCAGCTGCAGCTCATCTTCCACGTGGATCTAAGAGGCAATGTCAGTCTCATCATAGAAGTTCTCCTTTTCAGAAATACCCATTTTGTCTTTTGAGTTTTGTTGGATGTAAGTCAGTCAGTCGGTAGTAGTAGCGTCACTTAGTCACATAGTTGACAAAGTGAACAAGAGACACCAAGGGTCTCTAGCCATCACTCCTTGTCTGTCACATCATACCCTGTACATGATGCATGCAGAAACAAGTAAGTTTTTTGCTATTAGGACAGCAAACACAGCAACTTTGACGAGGTGCATGAGTGGCAGTTTCATCTGCTCTGCTCTTTCCAGCTGCACTGGACAGAGTTCAGGTAAGTAATTGATGATAGGTCTCATGTAGACAGTAATGTAGATTCAGTATACTCTAAATCAAGGGATAAAATTTCCTTTTCATGTAACCAAATTTTTGAATGATGTATGCATTGATAAAGTAACTCTTCATAGGTATTGGACATGGAGATGATTTACCCTTTTTGTTTGATGCATTGCCACTTGATGGAAATAAAATACCTGGAACTAGTTTTAAACTTACGGATCCTGATGACCTTGCAGTGCAAGACCTGATGACATCATACATAGCAGAGTTTGCAAAAACTGGGTAAGTCATTATCATTAAAAATTTGAATTGCCTAGAATTGCTTCAGTGCTGTTTACAGGTACTACTTCTATATGAGGATGACAGCAGAGATGGGATGGGCTGTGTTGTAAAATGAGTCTACTTCAAAAATAAGGTAAACTGATACAAAACACCTAGCGAACTCAATAAGAATGGGTTAAAACCTTGCATCTAAATTAAAAGGGCATTGATTACTGTATTCATTATAATAAATATATATTACATTTCATTTAAGAGTGATACATACACAAGAAAAGGATCAGTCTAATTAATATAGTAAGTATTGTAAAAAGTAGGATGAATTATGCACACAAGGAAGGAGTGATGTTTATCTGTCAGAAATGCTAGAATTAAAAGCTAATGTCAAATGCCAGTGATGCAGATCACACAAGTGTTTGACCTTTTGTGTTTTTGTTCTTCAGTAATTTATCACTTACATATGTAAGAGTTTTAATTTCACTCACATCATCAGTAGTCAAATGATTAATTTACTGCCATTTCTCTGATGATACTGAAGTGATAAAAACTGCCAGAAACCACATTGACAGACTACAATCTGCAATGAACAGTAATTGTTGTGAAGGTAATGACATATCAGTTTATGGGCAATTATGACACCAAACAGTCACTATTACATCTACATCTACATCTACATGACTACTCTGCAATTCACATTTAAGTGCTTGGCAGAGGGTTCATCGAACCACAATCATACTATCTCTCTACTATTCCACTCCCGAACAGCGAGCGGGAAAAACGAACACCTAAACCTTTCTGTTCGAGCTCTGATTTCTCTTATTTTATTTTGATGATCATTCCTACCTATGTAGGTTGGGCTCAACAAAATATTTTCGCATTCGGAAGAGAAAGTTGGTGACTGAAATTTCGTAAAAAGCTCTCGCCGCGACGAAAAACGTCTTTGCTGTAATGACTTCCATCCCAACTCGTGTATCATATCTGCCACACTCTCTCCCCTATAACGTGATAATACAAAACGAGCTGCCCTTTTTTGCACCCTTTCGATGTCCTCCGTCAATCCCACCTGGTAAGGATCCCACACCGCGCAGCAATATTCTAACAGAGGACGAACGAGTGTAGTGTAAGCTGTCTCTTTAGTGGACTTGTTGCATCTTCTAAGTGTCCTGCCAATGAAACGCAACCTTTGGCTCACCTTCCTGACAATATTATCTTTGTGGTCCTTCCAACTGAAGTTGTTCGTAATTTTAACACCCAGGTACTTGGTTGAATTGACAGCCTTGAGAATTGTACTATTTATCGAGTAATCGAATTCCAACGGATTTCTTTTGGAACTCATGTGGATCATCTCACACTTTTCGTTATTTAGTGTCAACTGCCACCTGACACACCATACAGCAATCTTTTCTAAATCGCTTTGCAACTGATACTGGTCTTTGGATGACCTTACTAGACGGTAAATTACAGCATCATCTGCGAACAGTCTAAGAGAACTGCTCAGATTGTCACCCAGGTCATTTATATAGATCAGGAACAGTAGAGGTCCCAGGACGCTTCCCTGGGGAACACCTGATATCACTTCAGTTTTATTCGATGATTTGCCGTCTATTACTACGAACTGCGACCTTCCTGATAGGAAATCACAAATCCAGTCGCACAACTGAGACGATACCCCATAGCTCCGCAGCTTGATTAAAAGTCGCTTATGAGGAACGGTGTCAAAAGCTTTCCGGAAATCTAGAAATACGGAATCAACTTGAGATCCCCTGTCGATAGCGGCCATTACTTCGTGCGAATAAAGAGCTAGCTGCGTTGCACAAGAGCGATGTTTTCTGAAGCCATGCTGATTACGTGTCAATAGATCATTCCCTTCGAGGTGATTCATAATGTTTGAATACAGTATATGCTCCAAAACCCTACTGCAAACCGACGTCAATGATACAGGTCTGTAGTTAAATGGATTACTCCTACTACCCTTCTTGAACACTGGTGCGACCTGCGCAATTTTCCAATCTGTAGGTACAGATCTATCGGTGAGTGAGCGGTTGTATATGAGTGCTAAGTAGGGAGCTATAGTATCAGCGTAATCTGAAAGGAACCTACTCGGTATACAATCTGGACCTGAAGACTTGCCCGTATTAAGCGATTTGAGTTGCTTTGCAACCCCTAAGGTATCTACTTCTAGGAAACTCATGCTATCAGATGTTCGTGTTTCAAATTCTGGGATATTCCATTCGTCTTCCCTGGTGAAGGAATTTCGGAAAACTGCGTTCAATAACTCCGCTTTAGCGGCACAAGCGTTTATAACAGTACCATCGGCACTGCGCAGCGAAGGTATTGACTGCATCTTGCCGCTTGTGTACTTTACATACGACCAGAATTTCTTCGGATTTTCTACCAAATTTCGAGACAATGTTTCGTTGTGGAACCTATTAAAGGCATCTCGCATCAAAGTACGTGCCAAATTTCGCGCGTCTGTAAATTTTAGCCCATCTTCGGGATTTCGAGTTCTTCTGAACATCGCATGCTTTTTCCGTTGCCTCTGCAATAGCGTGCGGACCTTTTTTGTGTACCACGGGGGATCCGTTCCATCTCTTACCAATTTATGAGGTGTGAATATCTCAATTGCTGTTGCTACTATATCTTTGAATTTGAGCCACATTTCGTCTAAATTCGCATATTCAGTTCGGAAGGAATGGAAATTGTCTTTTAGGAAGGCTTCTAGTGGCACTTTATCTGCTTTTTTTAATAAAATTATTTTGCGTTTGTTTCTGATGGATTTGGAAGAAATGGTATTGAGCCTAGCTACAATGACCTTGTGATCACTAATCCCTGTATCAGTCATGATGCTCTCTATCAGCTCTGGATTGTTTGTGGCTAAGAGGTCAAGTGTGTTTTCGCAACCATTTACAATTCACATGGGTTCGTGGACTAACTGCTCGAAATAATTTTCGGAGAAAGCATTTAGGACAATCTCGGAAGACGTTTTCTGCCTACCACCGGTTTTGAACAAGTATTTTTGCCAACATACCGAGGGTAGGTTGAAGTCCCCACCAACTATAACCGTATGAGTGGGGTATTAATTTGTTACGAGACTCAAACTTTCTCTGAACTGTTCCGCAACTGTATCATCGGAGTCTGGGGGTCGGTAGAAGGAGCCAATTATTAACTTAATTCGGCTGTTAAGTATAACCTCCACCCACACCAATTCGCACGGAGTATCTACTTCGACTTCACTACAAGATAAACCACTACTGACAGACGCAAACACTCCACCACCAATTCTGCCTAATCTATCTTTCCTGAACACCGTCTGAGACTTCGTAAAAATTTCTGCAGAACTTATTTCAGGCTTTAGCCAGCTTTCTGTACTTATAACGATATCAGCTTCTGTGCTTTCTATTAGCGCTTGAAGCTCAGGGACTTTTCCAGCGCAACTGCAACAGTTTACAACTATAATTCTGACTGTTCCTTGATCCAAGCACGTCCTGTAATTGCCAAGCACCCTTTGACATTGCAGCCCATCCCGCACTTTCCCGAGGCCTTCTAACCTAAAAAACCGCCCAGTCCATGCCACACAGCCTCAGCTACCCGTGTAGCCGCCAGCTGAGTGTAGTGAACTCCTGACCTATTCAGCGGAACCCGAAAGCCCACCACCCTATGGCGCAAGTCAAGGAATCTGCAGCCAATACGGTCGCAAAACGGTCTGAGCCTCTGATTCAGACCCTCCACCTGGCTCTGCACCAAAGGTCCGCAGTTGGTTCTGTCAACGATGCTGCAGATGGTGAGCTCTGCCTTCATCTTGTAAGCAAGACCGGCAGCCTTCACCAAATCAGATAGCCGCTGGAATCCAGAGAGAATTTCCTCAGATCCAAAGCGACACACGTCATTAGTGCCGACATGTGCCACCACCTGCAGCTGGCTGCACCCTGTGCTCTTCATGGCATCCGGAAGGACCCTTTCCACATCAGGAATGACTCCTCCCAGAATGCACACGGAGTGCACACTGGATTTCTTCTCTTCCTTAGCCGCCGTATCCCTAAGGGGCCCCATTACGCGCCTAACATTGGAGCTCCCAGTCAATAACAGCAATATATTATAACACAGAAGGCAGAAGAAGCAACCGTATGTGACAGAATATTATGAGAGGAAGAGAACACATTTTATTTTTGATTAGAAAAAGATATTACATTGCATTGTAAAAAAGAATAGTCACAGGATGAAACTAGTTTTTATGTGCACCTGCATGATCATTTTGTTACAAGAATCACTCAAATGATCTATGGAACATGTTTAACTAACTAACTAACAGAAGTGACTGCAAGAGCAGGAAAAGACTATAAAGAGATTAACTTTGTCTTAGCCATAAAGGTAATGCTAAGTGGCATAGAAACAAACTATTGGTTGTACCATGATTTGGCATATTGTAATTTTAGAATGAAATATTGTAGAACAGTGTATAATTGTTTCAGAGAGCAGAATGCATTATGTATATTTTCATCTATTTTGACATTCTCTGTACATGTAAAATTAAGAGGGGCGTTCAATAAGTAACACAACATATTTTTTTCTCGGCCAATTTCACTTTAAAAAATGCAGAATTTGTTGCAGGACATCATGGAATATTCCTGCTTCAGTCCCTAAGGTCTCATGAAGTTTAAATAGATGGCAGCACTACTCATAGCCTTCAATACTATAATGGAGCTGCATTCCAAGCAGAAAGATGTCACCAAGTTTCCTTTGGCAGAAAACCAGAGCATTGAAGATATTCCTAGGCGCTTGCAGAATGTCTACAGAGACCTGGCAGTGAACAAAAGCTTGGTGAACCATTGGGTGAGGCAGCTATCATTGCAACAGGGTTGTGGAAACCTGAATCTCAATCTACTGCCCACAGCTGTGACTCCTGCAGTGTTGGAACATGCAGGCACTCTCATTTGAGGTGCCGGACAGATTGCAGTAAAACATCTTCCTGCTCAACTAGATCTTTTTGTTGGTAGTGCTGACACCCTTGTCCACCAGTTGAGGTACTCAAAGGTGTGTGCCCACTGGGTTCTTCACTGCCTAATACAAGACCATAAAGAGCAATGAAAGACCATCTGAGCGGAACTGCTTGTGCATTATGAGAGTGATCATGGCAATTTTTCATCAGACATCATCACAGCCGCTGAAACATGGGTTCATAGCATTGAACCAGAGACAAAATTGAAATCTGTGGAGCGACACCATACCTTCTCTCCTTGAAGAAAATATTGGAAACTGCACCCTCAGCAAGTAAAGTCATGGCGATGGTCTTCTGGGACTCTGAAGGCGTTATTCTGTTTAATGCCTACTCTCATGGTGTAATGATCAACTTTGAAGTGTATTGTGCTACCCTCAGGAAACTGAAGAAATGACTTCAGTATGTTCAGTGCCACAAAAATGCAAATGAACTTCTCCTTCTTCATAACAATGCAAGGCCTCATGCAAGTCTGCGCACCTGAGACGAACTCAAAACTACAACGGACAGTTCTTCCTCATCCACCCTACTGTCTAGATCTTGCACCTTTTGATTTTCATTATTTGGCCCAGTGAAGGATGCACTCACGGGAAGCAGTATGTGGATGATGGGGAAGTTATTGATGCAGCAAGTTGTTGGCTCTGGTATCGACCAGTAAAGCGGTACCATGCAGGCATACAGGCTCTCCTGGTAAGGTACCCTAAGGCCATCACTTTGAACAGAGAATATGTTGAAAAATAGGGTTCTGTAGCCCAAAAAGTGTGGAATAATATGATATGTTGGAATCCTGAGTGAATGCTCCTTTTACATGTTATGAGTTGGAGGAAGCTGTCATAAACGGACAACATCTTTTAGTATTTTAACAAAAGCCATACATGACAAACTGGATTGTGGTGAATTCTCTTTTGCTGTTGCTTTAGATCTGTAGGACAACTAGGCTGCCCTGGCAATGTACTAACAGCCATTATTCTATAATAATCCCAAAAATGTGACTTTCACACAAGAGTGGTACTACAAAAAATGAACAAAAATTCTCTCTAGCCAAATTTTAAAAGATATTCTCCAGAATTTTAGCCAGATGGAAAGAAACACAGTTTAGGTATATGGAGTGTCTAGGTGTTCTCATGGTAATAAACATGCAGTATGATCTAGTACAAGGTTGATTTTAATTTGCATACAAGTATGCATTTGCAGTAACGCCATAGAGAGCCTGATAAAGATTTTAAAGATTTCTACCATCACAGCTATGTAGTAAAGGTACAAGTGTAATGTCTATAGCTGATTTGTGTCCTTTCAAGAGTTTGAACTGAAATATCTAAAAACTGACCCAACGGGTGTACATTCTCACACCGGTAGACTAGGTTCTGGATAGCCATGTAACATAAACATATTCCAAGAACACTGTATTACAAGGATGTCATTCGCAGATCAGACACCATCCTCTGCACAGATCGAATTCACTGGAGGAAACTTGTTGCCCAATATTCTACCTATCATTGGAGGAATTAAATCTAAGACTTCATCCCCAAAAGCTGAATATGTTGACAGCTTAGATACTCTACAATGTTCTGTCACTCTTGTTAAGTAAAAATACAGGGCTATTTGTAAGTACCTCTGGGCTTTCAGAAGACAACAGTGTGAAAACTACAAGGCATATACAAAAGAGACATATATGATTGGAGAGATCATCTCTCCACATTTTTAACTTGCATTACAGGTGCTAAATACGGGTGCCTTTTGTGACATGATTAACCTGAATAGTGCATTCAGTTCACTGAAGTTGCTGATGCTACTGCTACCTGGGAATGTACAACAGCAGAAGCCGCTTCAGAAGTCTGCTCATTAGGTTGCATGGTGTGACAGATGATTTGTCTACATTTTCTAACACATCTGTACCCAAGTGGTACAATCTGAAACTACACCATGGCATGTATTACAAATCAAAACTAGGATATACATTCTATCCAGAGACACATGTAGTTTTTCAGTATATCTTGAAGTTTACACAAAGTCATCTTTTGAAACCCCAGAGATATTTATGAATAACCATGTATTTACCTATGTTTCTTAGCATTTCTTGTAACACTTTAGTTATTGTTGCTATAAATGCCTTTTAGTTGATTCCCACACTACATTAATTAATTTGAAAAGTTCTGGTCAGTTAGAAGATTCAAGATACTGTCCCCAAAAATGGGTTCTCCAATTGTTGAAAGTATTTTTCAGAAAAATATGTAACAGTAAATTAATAAAAATGAAGTACAATTCAGTATTTTTGAACAAGAAGTAACACACAACACAGGTCTCACTGGTGAATGACACTGACTCACAAGAATCAAAAAATGGAAAATCCAGGATGGAATGTAACAATACAAGAGAAGGAAAGCTGCTACTCACCATATATAGCAGATATGCTGAGTTGTGATAGGTACAACAAAAAGATTCACACAATTAAAGCTTTCCACCATTGAGGCCTTTGTCAGCAGTACACACTCTCACTCTCTCTCTCTCTGTCTCTCTCTCTCTCTCTCTCTCTCTCTCTCTCTCTCTCTCTCTCTCTCTCTCTCTCTCTCTCTCTCTCTCACACACACACACACACACACACACACACACACACACACACACACACACACACACACACACAAGTTGCAAACACATCTGCAGTCTCAGAGAGCTGAAACCACACTGCTAACAGCAGCTCCAGTGGTTGGTTTGTGGGGGTTAAAGGGACCAGACTGCTACGGTCATCGGTCCCTTTTTCCAAATACTAAGAACACCCACAGAGAATAAAAACGATAAACAGACAATAAGACAGACGACACAGAACAAGAGAAACGTAGACAAAGACCAGACAAGACGAACTAAAATCACACAGAGTGTGACGGTGGTTGGCCGACCATACAAACAAAAAGGGAAAAGCCAACCACCGAGAAACACATGAAAAATCAGACAAATCATAGGCCAGAGGCCAGAATCAACACAAAAACTCACACACTTACATTAAGTGTTAAATTCCCCCTGCCCGAATAAAACGCAGAACTATGTCCGCTATGGAAGAGTCGTCAGATAAAAGCGCAGAGATCGTATCAGGCAGAGCGAAAGTCTGCCTGAGAACAGTTAAAAGGGCGCACTCCAACAGAATATGGAACACCGTCAAGGACGCCCCACAACGATAAAGAGGGGGATCCTCATGACACAGTAAATACCTGTGCGTGAGTCGGCTGTGGCCAATGCGGAGCCGACAAAGGACGACTGATTCCCTGCAGTTGTCTCGCATGGATGACTGCCACACAGTAGTCGTCTCCTTGATACGGCGGAGTTTGTTTGGCACGGGCAGGTTGCGCCAATCAGTGTCCCATAAATCGAAAACTTTGCGGCGTAATAGTGCCTGCAAATCAGTCGCCGGGAGGCCAATCTCCAGAGATGGTGCACTAGTGGCCTCTTTTGCCAGGCGGTCAACAGTTTCATTTCTGGGTATCCCAACATGGCCCAGGGTCCAAACGAAGACCACAGATCTGCCGCAATGGGCAAGAGTATGCAGGGACTCCTGGATAGCCATCACCAGACGAGAACGAGGGAAACACTGGTCGAGAGCTCGTAAACTGCTCAGGTAATCGCTACAGATAACGAAGGACTCACCTGAGCAGGAGCGGATATACTCTAGGGCACGAAAGATGGCGACCAGCTCAGCAGCGTAAACACTGCAGCCAGCCGGCAACGAACGTTGTTCAGAATGGTCCCCTAAAGTTAGTGCATAACCGACACGACCAGCAACCATTGAAACGTCAGTATAGACAACGCCAGAGCCCTGATATGTGGCCAGGATGGAATAAAAGCGGCGTCGGAAGGCCACTGGAGGGACTGAGTCCTTCGGGCCCTGTGCCAAGTCCAGCCGAAGGCAAGGGCGAGGCACACACCATGGGGCTGTACGCAGAGGGGTCCAGAAAGGAGGTGGTACAGGGTAACATCCAAGCCAGCAGTGAAGCTGTTTGACGCATACGGCGATCGGACAACCCGACCGGGGCCGAAGTTCTGGCAGACGGACGACCGACTGCGGGAACAGGACATGACAATTTGGATGCCCGAGCAAGCTAAAAACATGGGCAGAATAAGCAGCCAGTAATTGTTGGCGTCGTCACCGCGGTGGAGGGACACCTGCCTCCACAAGTAAACTGTCCACAGGGCTGGTCCGGAAGGCACCAGTGGCAAGGCGTATCCCGCTGTGGAGGATTGGGTCCAGCAGCCGCAACGCAGATGGGGACGCTGACCCATAAGTCAGACTCCCATAGTCCAGACGGGACTGGTAAAGCCGTAGGAGAGTAGATTGGTCGGCGCCCCACCTGGTGTGGCTCAGGCATCGCAGAGCATTTAGATGCCACCAACACGCCTGTTTAAGCTGCCGAATATGAGGTAGCCAAGTCAACCGGGCATCAAAAACCACCCCCAAAAACCTATGTAACTCCACCACTGTAAGATGCTCTCCGTCAAGATAAAGCTGCAGCTCCGGGTGAACAGTGCGTTGCCGGCAGAAATGCATAACACAGGTCTTGGCTGCCGAAAACTGAAAATCATGCGCTACAGCCCAAGACTGTGCCTTGCGGATTGCACCCTGTAGCTGATGTTCAGCAGCTGCAATGCCAATAGAGCTGTAGTAAAGGCAGAAGTCGTCAGCATACAGGGAAGCGGAGACAGAATTTCCCACGGCCGCAGCGAGCCCATTAATGGCTATTAAAAACAGACAGACACTTAGAACAGAACCCTGTAGCACACCGTTCTCCTGGACCTGGGAGGAACTATATGAGGCTGCGACGTGCACGCGGAAGGTACGATACGACAGAAAATTGCGGATATAGATCGGCAGAGGGCCCCGAAGGCTCCATCCATGAAGTGTAGAAAGGATGTGATGACGCCATGTCGTATCATACGCCTTCCGCATGTCGAAAAAGACAGCGACCAGATGCTGACGGCGGGCAAAGGCAGTACGGATGGCCGACTCCAGGCTCACCAGATTGTCGGCGGCGGAGCGGCCTTTACGGAACCCACCCTGAGATGGAGCCAGAAGGCCCCGAGACTCCAGGACCCAATTTAAGCGCCGGCTCACCATCCGTTCAAGCAACTTGCAAAGAACGTTGGTGAGGCTAATGAGACGATAGCTGTCCACCTCCAAAGGGTTCTTCCCTGGTTTCAGAATGGGGACAACAAGACTTTACCGCCATTGCGACGGAAACTCACCCTCAACCCAAATGCGGTTGTAAAGGTCGAGGAGGCGTCACTGGCAGTCCACTGAAAGGTGTTTCAGCATCTGAGAGTGGATGCTATCTGGGCCAGGAGCGGTATCAGGACAAGCGGCGAGGCCCCTGTGGAATTACCACTCACTGAATGGAACATTGTACAATTCAGGATGATGGGCGCGAAAAGAAAGACTCCGACATTCTATCCGCTCTTTAGTGGAGCTGAAGCCCAAGGGATAGTTGGCAGAAGCGGAATTCAGAGCAAAGTGCTCTGACAAGCGGTTTGCAATGACGTCGGAGTCAGTACAAACTGCTCCATTCAGTGAGAGCGCAGGGATGCCGACAGGGGTCTGATAGTCATAGAGGCAGCGAATCTTGGCCCAGACCTGCGATGGAGTGACATGGAGGCCAATGGTGCACACATACCGCTCCCAGCACTCATGCTTGCGTTGGCGGATAATGCGGCGGGCTCGCGGACGCAACCGTTTGAAGGCAATAAGGTGTTCAATTGAGGGATGTCGCTTGTAACGCTGGAGCGCCCGCCAGCGAGCTTTAATCGCTTGAGCGATCTCAGGCGACCACCAAGGCACAGTCCGCCACCGAGGGGACCCAGAAGAACGGGGAATGGCAGATTCGGCGGCAGTAACGATGCCGGTGGTGACCAATTGAACCACTGCATCAATGTCATCGGTAGAGAGAGGCTCAATAGCGGCAGTGGAGGAGAACAAGTCCCAGTCAGCCTTATTCAGAGCGCATCTGCTAGGGCGCCCAGAAGACTTATGCTGTGGCAGTGACAAAGATCGGAAAATGGTCACTACCACAAAGGTCGTCATGCACTCTCCATTGGACAGACGGTAAGAAGCTAGGGCTACAGACTGAAAGGTTAATGGCGGAGGATGTGCCATGCGCCACACTGAAGTGTGTGGAGGCACCATCATTTAGTATCGAGAGATCAAGCTGCGACAATAAATGCTCAACAATGGCGCCTCGACCTGTTGCCACCGACCCACCCCACAGATGGTTATGGGCGTTAAAGTCGCCCAGTAACAAGAAAGGTGGTGGCAACTGGGCTATCAGAGCAGCCAGGACATGCTGCGCGATATCACCATCTGGTGGAAGGTAAAGACTGCCAACGGTAACAGCCTGTGGCGTCCACACCCGAACAGCTACAGCCTCTAGAGGTGTTTGGAGAGGTACAGACTCGCTGTGAAAAGAGTTCAGGACATATATGCAGACGCCACCAGACACCCTTTCATAAGCTGCCCGGTTCTTATAATAACCCCGGTAGCCACGGAGGGCGGGGGTTTGCATTGCCGGAAACCAAGTTTCCTGCAGAGCAATGCAGAGGAAAGGGTGAAGGCTGATAAGTTGGTGGAGCTCAGCTAGATGGTGGAAGAAACCACTGCAGTTCCACTGGAAGATGGTGTTGTCCATGGCTGAGAAAGGCGTGACGGGACTGGGAAGGGAGATTACGCCGCTGGGTCACCTGCTGCCTCCGATTTAGCACCTGTGATAGTGCTTTCCATGGCGTCTGACGGACCGGCGAGATCGAGGTCCTCAGCGGACGCCAGAATCTCCACCACATCCTCAGACGCAGAGCCGGAAGGTTGCAGTGGGATGGCTGCCACCGCGAGTTCCTTGGGCTGAGAGCTCTTCTTGGGTTTCTCACGCCATTCCTTGGGTCGCACCGACTGGGAGGGCTTCACCGATTCAGTCTCCGGGACGGAGGAGGATCGTGAAGCCCTACAACCAGCTGATTGCTGGCACTTACGCCACTGTCGGTCGTCAGCCTTCTCGCTGGTGGAAACCTGGGAAGGGAGGGACCCAAGGGACCCCTTGCGAGCGTGAGAAGCCGAAGAAGTTGGACACTTCTCCAGCTTAGAAGTGGGGACAGACGTCCCCAATGGGTGGGATGGTGTTGCTCCTGAGGTAGGTGGCGCAGAAGCAACCCGGTGGGTAGAGTTCCCCAGTGGCGAGGGGGCAGGAGGAGTTGTACTACTCGTCGATCCGGCCACAATTGGAGCACCAGACGGGGCTAGCACAGGTGTTGTAGCAGCAGAGTAGGAAGATGTCATTCTCACAGGATGGAGTCGGTCGTATTTCCTTTTGGCCTCAGTATAGGTTAGTCGGTCCAGGGTCTTGTATTCCATGATTTTACGCTCTTTCTGGAAAATTCGGCAGTCTGGCGAGCAAGGTGAATGGTGCTCCCCGCAGTTGACACAGATGGGAGGCGGGGCACATGGAGTATTGGGATGTGATGGGCGTCCGCAATCTTGACATGTGAGGCTGGAAGTGCAGCGAGAAGACATATGGCCGAACTTCCAGCACTTAAAGCACCGCATCGGGGGAGGGATAGAGGGCTTAGCATCACATCGGTAGACCATCACCTTGACCTTTTCCAGTAATGTATCCCCTTCGAAGGCCAAGATGAAGGCACCGGTAGCAATCTGATTTTCCTTCGGGCCCCGATGAACGCGCCGGACGAAATGTACACCCCGGCGCTCTAAATTGGTGCGCAGATCTTCATCAGACTGCAAAAGAAGATCCATATGATAAATAACTCCCTGGACCATATTTAAACTCTTATGGGGTGTGATCATAATGGCAACATCCCCCAACTTGTCACAAGCGAGTAACCGTCGTGACTGGGCGGAGGATGCCGTTTGTATCAGGACTGACCCAGAGCGTATTTTTGACAAGCCCTCCACCTCCCCAAACTTGTCCTCTAAATGCTCGACGAAGAACTGAGGCTTTGTGGAGAGAAAAGACTCCCCATCAGCCCTCGTACAAACTAAGAAGCGGGGCGAATAACTGCTACTGCCATCCTGAGACTTACGTTCCTCCCACGGTGTGGCCAGGGAGGGGAACGTTTTCGGATCATACTTCTGAGCATTAAACTGAGCCCGAGAACGCTTAGAGACTGCTGGCGGCTGGCCACCAGCGAGAGACGATGTACCACGCTTCATTGCGGGTCATCCGCCCTGATGCAACCTACTCCGACCAAGGGCCCTCCCCACGGGCGCCACCCAGCCACGGCAAGAGCCACCTGGCAGGATGGCCGTTGCCGGGAGTCCCGATACCCCAGGAGGATAGGCATCTACTCCTTGGCATACGTGGGGAGTTAACGGCGCAGGCATCAGTAGAGCGATCCCTGTGTTGTCAGGGGGCTACAACCAACAGGGTACATGGCGGCCCCACCACAACGGACTGGCTACCGTGCTGGATGTTAGGTAACATGTGGTCCATGGTCGCCATCGGTGCAGAAAGAGGCACTGCACAGTGCAAGGTGTAATCTGCACGCAGAAACAGAGTCATGCCCAAGAGATGGAGAGCGGACAGGACTGCAGTTCAACGGTGTATAAGCTGGCGGAAGGTCGGATCGCAAGATGGACACAGTGCACCAAGTAAGGCGCCCTTCCCCAATCGGCTCGCTCTTCGGAAAATTTTGAGACATGGAGGTCAAACCCAACAGGGGACCATCATATAAGGCCGAAAAGTTTGAGAGTCCTTTTAGTCGCCTCTTACGACAGGCAGGAATACCGCGGGCCTATTCTAACCCCCGAACCCGCAGGGGGGAGCAGCGCCAGTGCATGATGGGAGTGGCGACTGCATGGGGGTAAGGAGGAGACTGTGGCAGGGAGGGGAAGGGATAGTATGGTGGTAGTGGCGGACAGTGAAGTGTTGCAGTTTAGACGGAGGGCAGGAGAGAAAGGGGGGAGGGGGGTAAGTAGCGGAAAGGAGATAAATAAAAGAAATTAAAAGATTGGGTGTGGCGGTCAAATGACAGCTGTGTAGCACTGGAATGGGAACAGGGAGGAGGCTGGATGGATGAGTACAGTGACTAACAAAGGTTGAGGCCAGGAGGGTTACGGGAACGTAGGATGTATTGCAGGGAAAGTTCCCACCTGCGCAATTCAGAAAAGCTGGTGTTGGTGGGAAGGATCCATATGGCACAGGCTGTAAAGCAGTCATTGACATGATGGGTATCATGTTTACTGGAGAGGAAGTAAGATTTTTGTGTTACATGTTTAGCTTTTCAGTGAGACTGAAAACAATTATATTGAAAGGATTTGTGCAAATAGATCACTGTATTACTGGCAAGAGATTTCAAATACTATAAATTGTGCATTTTAGTTACATTTAGTGTGACTTATAAAATAAATGCAAAAGGGAAAGAGCACACTGAAACTCATTGCAAACATTTTGTCCAGGTAGAGATTATTGAAAAATGCCTCTGTAAAATAGTATTCTTTTAGTGGCTGTGTCAGAAAATGATGCAGTATTGTAATGAGAACATTGGGAAATTTTGAATAAATTCTGGTGGAGGAATATAAGGTTAAGGGGTTTCTGATCATTTGGCTTTTGTGGTGAGGTTTGTGTTGTTTTGGCAGGGGCTTACCTCTCGTAGATTCTGTACAATTTGGGTCATGACTGACTCAGTCAGTATTGAGGACACTGCAATTAGGTTGGTCTACAGTAACTGACCTCACAAATGTATAATTTTTGGAATGAATGGGTGGTGTATTTTGTTGGTGCTACTTCATTGTAACTGTTTTAGAATGTCAATGGGTAAGTATCTTTCAAGGAACTCCACTTGAGTGCTCAAGGCCTCGCTTGTGTATGTCCAGCACAGACTGTATCAGAAAGCACAGTAAAAGTTTAATTGTGGCTTCTGTGGTGAGAAAAAATAATTTTGTTGCATAAAAAAGTAACACATGTGAAATACTACAAATTTAAAAAGACAGGAAATAAAAAGGAACATATAATAAATGAACATTGCTGACATTTTTTCAGCTTCTCATCTGTTTGTATTGTCACACTGGACAAGGCCGTGTATGTATAGTGAGATATTCAGAAAATGCTTATAATGTGCAACAGTTGGTACTTCTTGGCTGCTTTCAGTATCATCATTGTAATAGCTGAAAATGATAGCCTTGATTCGTTCATTTGACAACTGCAATATTGGGTCTGTAATTTTTCAGCATACTCACAATGTGGCACCAATCAAAATTTCTCCTCTGTCTCATGCAGTGTATGATGCCCATTTCATAAACAAACAAAAGGGTTCATTGACAGTCCAAGAAATTTTTTGAAAGTTGTCCAAATATCCAAAGTGCAGTGGATGGCTATACTTCAACAATGATGATCTAAGAAAACAGGTGTGACAGAGAATTTAGCATCGAGTATCCCAATCATTGCTCACATACCATACGCAACACGGGTCCCATGACAAGAATCAGACCATACTAACAGTTGATAAGAAGTTGCTTTCTTGATTTATCCCAGACACTGAGCAGATATCTATGCATTGGCATCTCAGGGAGAGACTACGTTGAAGTACTCTGTGGTAAACAGAAATTTATAAATGCTGAGATGGAAAGGAAACTCTGTTCATCCACTTTCTACCCAAATTCAAAATTCTGAACTCTGAATATTGCTGTGAAACACTATGGAAACTGTAATTAGCTATTAAGAATGAGGTATGTAGGATTCTTCATGCAAGGTTTGCTCTAATCAGTAACTATGGTTATTCCATGTACAATAATTTTTAGTTAGTGGATTGTATTTTACAACACATTCTGAGGTCTTATTCACATTTCCATTTATCTCCATCTTTTCTTATACAGGACCCAAGTAAATTACTACCTGGTCAACACTTTCAGAGTTAATGATGAGGTTCAAACATGTCTGTCAGTTTGGGTGGTAATTAGCTGAAGATGTAGTTCAGAAGTTAACACAAATATTTCAAGGCAACTGTGTTTCCGCCCTGTTTGCAATGAAATGAAATGATAAGGACAACGCAAACACCCAGTCCCCTGGCAGAGAAAATCCCCAATCCGACTGTGAATGTCCTGTTTGCAGCTCTAGAGAAATTTACTTTCTGAAGAATGTACTTATGGTTTCTGTATTTCCAAAGCAACCAACAGTGCTCCAGCTGTCACTCCCAGGGTTGACAACAAATATTGTCCTTATGCTGCTACCAGTTGTCCTATAGTTCCCTAGTTTTAGTTTCCAGAACAAAATGGCTAGAGACATGCATCCTTTTGGACAACACATTAATTAAAAATTAAAAATAAAAATCATTATTAGTTTTCTACTTGCCCTGCTCATACTTTTATTTTCATTTCTATGCTATTTACCAAGGCTACATTCATGTGTGATTTATCCAGTGGGATTTGAAATGGAAAAAATACAGCATAAATAGAACTGGTGTGTTTAAATGAGAGTGGCCACAGAGTGCTGGAATACCCACCATTGTTGCGCAGGAGGGCCTGTCTTCAAGGTCACATACAGAGGAATGAGCCACAGCCAATTTCTCTGCAGGAATTCTAGCTGCCTGAATGGCTAAACGATTAGATACTCATGTGGCAATCAGCTTGTCATATGCTCCCAGCCAGAATGTTTCAGTGTTGATGTGCAACATGGATTACAGGGACATCTACTGGCTAATTTTGGAGGTACAGAAAAAATCCATGAATTTACAATATGATGTACCCAGACCATAAAAACAATAGCATTAAGATGGAGTCGTGACTAGTAATTACCATAGTTCTTATTGGAAGGGAGTGAGAGAAAACAGAACTAGAAGAAAAACTTAACTTCTGTTTTTTATTTCACATATATTTACAATCAAGTTGTTGTTCTTATTCAAGTTAGGACAACAAATTAACATTTATTCCTTACAGAAATTTTGACAAGGCTCCAATTCATGACTAGAACAGAAAAAGCCTGCAAAGTAGGATTGCAGTATTTTCAACAGGTCTCCCGTATTTTCCATATTGTATCCATTTTGCATATTTATATATTTGATAAAATTTTCCTCATGTTTCATAAGGATTCATTATTTATTCATGCTAACATTTCTGTATCATTCAAAGATTATCATTCCCAAGTCAACAAGCGATATATCCAGTTTATGATCCTAGGATTCTCTCTTTTTCATGTGGGCAAGCCTGAAGCCACGATGGGACTATTTTGGCCATTATTTCCAAAATCTCCCATATTTTTAGTTTTAAAACCTGGCAATCCTACTGCAAAGTGATCTCTAACAAATTTTGTGTCTTTGTTGCCTCTAGTTCCACATACTTGTCACAGACATGTCAGTGTGTTCTCAAAGTTGTGACTGTCAATGCTCCTCACACAGCTGTAAGTACACAAAAGTTGTAACCAGAAAATTCAACATTCACATCCATTGATAGGAACAAAATCTGCCATTCACATGCTAAAATGGCAAATGCGCATTCAACAAAACACTTATCTATTGGAGTTGAGAAGCATATTTCTGAGGTGTCAAGGTTTTCCTGTAATAGGTCTTGAGAGGTTTGCACATGTGGCAAATGCATCACCCACAATTGCAAATGGAAGAGGAATAGGAGTATAAGTAGGACAGTTTGCGAGGGTATTTGGTTGTAGCAAATTTTATGTCTATGCATACGTCAGTGTGTCTGAAACAGTAATTGCTATCTGTCAGAGTTACCAGAACAACCAAAAAGTACAATGCCTGCTAACTGTACTAGTTTTAGAAAAATTTCAGTTTTCACTAAAGATAACAGTTTTCTGAATGAATTACCCCATATTCAATAACAGTCAGAAAATATATCCGGTTATTTCTTCAGGTCCTAATGTACAAGAACGAAGTTTCCTTTCGACTTCTCACCTACTTTTTAGTACAGGGTGGATTCATTACCTTTGCTGTATTTGAATTCAGCCATCACAAGAATGTAATAAACAGTGCGAAAACTGTATTACTATCCAAGGAAATACTGTTCATTGCTGTTCTTGAGAAGTTGCTTGTGTGGCATATGTACATAGACATCTGACTGCCAAGGCCTGGCACTTTTTCCTGTCTGTGTGGCTGACACATAGCTAAAATTACTGCCACAATTTTTCCAGCTCAAATCTTGCTGGAAAAATCACACATATGGCGGTAGCCTTAAGGACTATTATCCTGAGTTTGTGAATAACCCAATTTTTTCTCATATCAAAGTACTGCTCCACTACTAATATGTATTGATGTAGAATAATCATGTTCATGAAGTACTTGAAACTTAAATATATACAATACGTAACAGCTCTGTGGCTCACATACATCTGTTGCTACAATTTGTGTGTGTGTGTGTGTGTGTGTGTGTGTGTGTGTGTGTGTGTGTGTGTGTGAGAGAGAGAGAGAGAGAGAGAGAGAGAGAGAGAGAGTAGGTAGGAGGAGTATTGGTGGACCTAAGAATAAAATTGTGTAATATTTCTCAAAGAATACACTGCTTCTATATATCATTGACATATTGAACAATGTTATATCTATTTTCCCTTACAGAGTCCCTGTCAATGGTACTTCAGATGGTAAAGGCACCTGGTTGCCGTTTAGTAGATCAAACAACAACTATCTGCAAATAGCAAGAAACCCCATGCCAGCTACGGATTTCCGTTTCTGTCAGCTGGCTGCCTGGGCTGGAATAGCAGAACGTCTGCAAACAACATCGTGCCAGGCTTTCAACATTGCTAAGGATCTTGCTGGCTCTATTACAGATGTCAAAATAGTACCTGTTGCTGTTCCACTTAATACACACATTTTACCTTTTGGAGGATAGTTGGAATCTCTCAAATGACTCATTCTCTCATGGACAAAATAATAAGCAGTGCTTTATGAAATAACTTCACTTAAGCAAACTTTAAAGACCTGCTGAAGTGATTCCTTTAATATTAGAGCTAGGTAAATTAACCGTTATATTTGAACTTCATGTTGCAGTTGATTTAATAATGAAACTTCATTTCTTGTTGAAGTTTTAATTTTATTTTCTGTGCTGAAGAAAAATATATTTTCTTCTGTAAAGCAACTTTTTAATAACTCCTCTCTGCACACTGATAATGCTGGTATGCTGTTGTCAAAAGTGTTCACAATAATAATAGCATATAATTATTTCTCTGCCATTACTGATTAATATTTACTGTCAAGAAGGAAGATATTAAATATGTTATGTCTCCAAAGTACTCTAGTATTTTTTCATGGTGTAGATTCACACATATTTTAGATTACAGCAATTTAACTCCATACAGTTCAGAAAAAATGTAAAAAGGTATAATTGTGCATCTTTAATCTTAAATGCAACAAATTTGCTGCTTCTTGATACTTTTATTCTGCGGAAAAATCATCCATTGGTATTATAAATTACAGTTTTGGATGACATGTCTGTTTTTTCTTTGCATTAGTTTGTGAGACATTAAGGATTATAGATGAGTTTTTCCCAAATTCACCATTTGAAAAATGCAGGGTCATCTTATATTTGTGCATTCAATGTTTTTGCAATGGGCTGTCTTGCATTTTACAGATGAAACTTTGGCAATTGAGCCCACATGTAGATTTCATTTGAAGACTTCACCAGAGGTTTTTTTTTTTTTTTTTTTTTGAGGGGCGTAGACAATGCTACCAGCCTTTCTGAGAAGTATGATGAAAATGTGGACTGCAGGGGATGGTAAAAGTCACATGAGACCTGCAGGCAGATGTCATGTTTGAAAGCAAAAGACTAAGAAATAGTGTCACATTCTCCCATCAATACAGATGTGAAATCGTCTATGTATTCTGAAAAAAAGCTGCGTTCTTGAGTCCCACCACAACTACAACTGAGGAAACTGCAACATATTCAGAAAATACAGCCAAATATTTGTGACCCCCATGATTAAAAATTGTGATACCACAGACGACTATCTGAGATAGTAAACAAAAAAGGAAGTCAAGATAAAAATTAATGTAAACCATTTATTTTTATTTATTTGATTTCTCCTTGTATTATCAAAATCTAGACAGTCAATAAATGGCATAGAATGAAATTTTCACTCACTAATATGAAACTTCCTAGCAGATTAAAACTGTGTGTCGGTGCGAGACTTGAACTTGGGACCATTGCCTTTCGCAGCCAAGTACTCAGTTAGTAGGCTGTAGCTAAGTCATATCTCCACAATATCCTTTCTTCCTTGAGTGTTAGTCCTCCAAGTTTCACAGAAGAACTTCTGTTAAGTTTGAAAGGTAGGAGACAAGGTATTGGCAGAAGTAAAGCTGTGAGGATGAGTCGTGACCTGTGCTTCAGTAGCTCAGACAGTAGAGCACTTGCACGCAAAAGGCAAAGGTCCCAAGTTCGAGTCTTGTCCCAGCACACACTTTTAATGAGCTAGGAAATTTCAATAAATGGCAAAAGTTTAGAACTTATGTAATGTTAACTCTGTTTAGTCTGGTACTTCATATTATTAAAACAGAAAATTTTCTCAAGGAGAACTTTATAAAAAATCGGCTCATCTTATACTCAGGCAAATACGGTACACTGAATCTGCATCACACTGTCACATCACACTGGTATGGAAAACCCATCAGGTTGGCCAATCTTTTAAATTTTTTTGTAAATCCATTTACACAAATGCCTCATACCTCTTTATTTTTCGCTATGAAGAAGAATGGGGTGCAGAGAAATACTTAAAAAAATATAAAGTGTTGTGAGGCCTTTGGAGGATTTAAACAGAAGCTGGAAAAAAAAGAAGAATGCTGCAGGATGCAATAACCCAAATTTGACTAGTGGTCTGGCATAAAGGCCAGTATCAACTAGATCAGGCCTGTTCAGGAGGGCCAGGCAAGAATCAGCCCCCATGCTCACTCGCCACCTGTGTAGTGAGTACTTGTGGCAAAAAGCGCTGGTCACATGTCATAATGTAACACAGGGGAAATGCAATATTGGCACTGTCTTCAGAGGAAGAACAAATGTTAAGTCTGCCACAGTTTTAAATGCAAGTGTATGTACTTAATGACATAGTGCTTAAACTGGAGAGCAGCTTTTTTTTTTTTTAATCAATAAGAAACAGCATTAAAATCAGGTTAGAAACTTCAAAGTGAAGAACAAGCATACTAGCACCAATTTACAACATGTTGGTACTGTTAGAACTTACAGACCTGCTGCGTGACAGGCAGATGAGTGATAAGTTTCACAATAAAATAAGTTTTGTAGACTCGTATAAAGGTTTACTTCAGCACGTATTACCACACCTTCACAAGTTTGCAGCTACGATTATGTCAGTCTTTTGACCTAAATAATTGTGCGGGCAACTTTTTTTTTCTGCAATGAAGGGAACAAAACCTACCCACAACAGCTCACTGACAGACTTCAGTTTAAAAGCTTCTCTTCAAATTAGCAGTGCTCAGAAAGTGATACCACACATGGCAAATAACACTACAAATGTATCCCAAACCAAGCAGGTATGTATTGCCTTGTGTTTATACAATGAAAGCTGTGCTAAATCCATTCACAGATTTTGTGGATCAGAAAACAGAAAGATATCCCAATAATTGTCAAAGCAGCTCAACAATATTTTGGTTATCTGTAACTTTCTACCAGACACTTGTAAATCTTCAGTGATAATGGCTATTCTACAATGGCAGATAAAGAAAGCTGTGCAAGTGACTTTACAAACAAATATACACTTGAGCACTATTTATCCTTGCTCAAGCCATTTCTTCTGACCAACTCACATCCAAAATTAGAGTCTAACTGCCATGGAATAAGATACTACAAACTTTTTCATGGAACATTTGTTCATTAGAATTCTGCTTCCATTGTTTTCTGATTACTACAACTAGATGGTATGGAATACACTCCATGTTGTCCAAGCACTGAGGAGAGCCACTGTACCGTGAATAAACATCATATCACTAGTATTCGGGCAAAGGCAAATTTGTTCATAACTATCTAAATGGGAATATCAAAAAACTTGGCAGTAATGAACCAGTGCCAGAATGAGATTTTCACTCTGCAGTGTAGTGTGCGCTGATATGAAACTTCCTGGGAGATTGAAGCTGTATGCAGGGCCGAGACTCAAACTCGGGACCTTTGCCTTTCGCAGGCAAGTGGTCTACTATCTTAGCTACCCAAGCACAACTAACACCCCTTCCCCACAGCTTTACTTCTGCCAGTATCTTCCAAACTTCACAGAAGCTCTCCTGCAAACCTTGCAGAACTAGCAAAGGTCCCAAGTTCAAGCCTCAGTCCAGCACACAGCTTTAATATACCAGGAAGTTTCAATGAACTAGTGCTTAGCACCTGGAAAGAAAATGGCACTGATTTAGTCACAGAGATGGCAGATTAGTGAAACAATTAATGTACTTACAAAAGAAGAGAAGACTAAGATTAATAATTTATTTCAAAAAGCAAAAGATATTGTGATAAAGGTAAAACTGTCCTCAACCTGAAGGTTGGTTTTAACTCTACACTGCTTTACTGGGCACATTGCTATTGGATATTTTATCCCCCTTGCCTCCTCCAACTTTTGAACTCGATCACCCTGTTACTTACGGGGGACATACAGTAATGTGAACTCCAAACCACAATGCAGCTTGACTCTTTCACATTAACAAATCACAAAAAATCCATAGAGCAATTGGGGATTGAACTCAAGACATTTGAGTTTGTAGTCTTAACATTTACCCACTGAGACCATATATGAACACTGCTCCATTGCTTGTACACAAGAAAGGCATAGCAGCATGCTATTATTAAACTACAATAACAGTCACTGGGAGTTTTGACTAATTATAACACATTCTTACTTACTTACAAATTCATCACTAAAAGTATATTATTGGCAAATAAACAATACCGTGCAACTGCCAAATTGTCAGTTCCATGAAAAGGGTAGATTGCTACTCACCATATAGAGGTGGTGCTGAGATGCAGACAGGCACAATGAAAAGACTACTAAACATTTAAGTTTTTGGTCAAAAGGTCTTCTTCAGAAATAGAAAGCACACACACATTCACACAAGCACAACTAGTAACTAGAGTTTTAAATATGTTAAATGATACCACATATATACGGAAGGGAGAAGTTTATGGGCACTCAACAGCATGGTAATCAGTGACCCCATATAGGCAAAAGTGTATGCAGCCATGGCACATGTTTATTATACATCTCTTATAGTTTGAAAGTGATTCCTTGGTTGCAGCTTCAGTTCATGAAAATGGACAGCATTTTATACGGCAATCTTTTTACTGATTTCTTGGCTGAAATTAGAGTATGAAAGCGGAGATTTCTTCCTGAGATGGAGTGACAGCAATAAGGAAATTGTATTATTATTCACCTCACAATGACAGCAATCCACTAAAACTATGAAATGTAGTAGTGCCACAGCTGCTTTATTGTGATAAATAAGAATGCCACACTTCATTCAGTCATTTCTACCGAAGATTTTTACAATTATTGTAGGTTCCCATGCAAATGCAAAATAAACAGGTGAGAACAGTATTAACAGTGAAGTTAGATGAAAAGAAGAAAACCAGTTTTGTATATGGGCTTCTCAGTCACTCTTCCCAGACCATCTAAAGATGCAGGTAATTTTTCTTGTGGTTATTATTATTATTATTATTATTATTATTATTATTATTGATATCATTGTTATCGTAAAGATATGAATTTGAGCTTCACCTTTTTTTTTAGCCTCCGAAGTTGATTTATAAATATTTTTTATTTAGAAACTTTGCTGGCTGTATCCAAGAATGCTCAAAATCATACTGCAGTCACAGTTGCCATGGTAGACAGCAGTATTACTTCATACTCATTGCTACACAATGGTGCTGACTGCTTACCAGAAAATACAGATAACTTTTCAGAAATTGGGGGAAGCAAATATTCTGAAAGTGGAGGCCAAGTATTTTATGGTGACTTAAGCAGTGACAGGAAAAGGAAGTTTAAAGCATGCCCCAATCATATTGGATGGAAAACATCAATAAAATTATGGGAATGGGTGGATAAGCATGTATTGGATATAAAAAAAATCAAAGTGCAAAACTACTCATAAAACTCCACGAGACGTGTGAAAATAAAGTCCAACGTGTAATTTGAAGATGTCACCAGATTTTTGCTGGTGATAGGCAAGAAGCATTTAACATATTCTGGGAACGATGGCATGGTATCATAGAAAGGTTTTCATAGTCAGTCTCATGGACATAATTACAACCAAATGTCTAGGAAAGTTCACTGGCGAATCCAGGAGAAAGGGCAATTTGATTTATCATTTGAGAACTGAGGTGGGAAAACAAAATATGCAAAAATATGTTTTCAGTACCCTTGGTATTAAGGAATAGGTTGGATGGGGTGAGCCCCAATTCAGAATAATCATTCTCAAATAAAGCGAATGAAAAAGAAAAGATGAGAAAAACCCTCATAAAAGAATTCCTTGGATGTCCTCCTGAAATTGCCATGACATTACAGCAGGAAATCTGCCTGCAAGCTGTACTTTGAGTCTATTCTACAATACAAACAGCCATGGAAAATGTAATATGGAAAAGGTTCCACCATAAGTTGATTTTTGAGAGGTAACCTTAGCATACTTCCCACCAAGAATGACCAGAGCAACTTATTTTGTAGTTACAGGTTCGGAAACTTGAGTGAAGGCACATGGAAGCAGCATATAGAATGGAAAGACCAGGCATGGTTGCAAAAATATCTAGGTGAGAAAGATTCCCAGAGGAGGATCTGTTCAGTGTACTCCATGGACTTACAGACTGTGAAAAGAGCTAGGTTTTATAGGCAAGTGCAGTTTATTATAAAACAAAATTGACCATTAATACCTTTACAACACACAATTTAGAAAGTCATAGAGCAGTGTGTTGATGGTTTGATGAAACGCAATGTGAACTGGTTGCATCAAGTTTTGCCTCATACATCATGGACAACCTGTCCGAAATGATTAAGGAAATTCTTTTGTGTATCAGAAGAGAAATATAATATTATAAAATGCTCTTTTAAGATTAGCAATTGATTCAAGAGTATTGAATATGCAAAAATTTTTGGAGGAAGGTCACACTCAGATGGAGTGTGACACAATTCACAGTTCCATAGAGTGCAAGCTTAAAGGAAGTTATGTTACATTTACTAGCCAATAAGCCTTGATATCTACAGAAGAAAGAAAAAAGCCATTACATTACAAATTCCATCAACTAGATTATGCCTTTTTCACCATCTATGTAGAGAAAAGTTTGTGGCTGTACAAGTCGATTATGCCTGCAAGAGATGTAAAAAAATGAATCTACAGTTATGGACCTGACAACAATACATTAGTGTCATCCAAATGATGTTATTTACTACATGTGCACTTTCAATAAAGTGTTGCAAGAAAAATTGATGTTTCTGAGAAACATTTTTCAGTTTTTTTTTCCTGAAACTATACAAAGAAAGACTGAGAAATCAACAAAGCTAAATGGGATCACTTAAACAACTTTTTTTTCTCTAAGGATTATCGTTGCTATTAGGTCAACATCCCCAGTGAATGATCATCATCTTGAAGATTATTGTTTCAGGAGTGACAGTCCAGTACGGATCTTTGTTGCTGCTTGAATGCTGGTTGACACTTTTCTCTTATAGGAATGTGCAGACCGTGTCAGAACTATATGAATGGTTTGTATTTGATGCTGTTTCCATGAATAATAAATAAATAATAATTAATATTTCAAAAATAGTGTTGTTACAAGCTTTTTCAGCACTTGTTGTTGTTGTGGTCTTCAGTCCAGAGACTGGTTTGATGTATCTCTCCATTGTACTCTATCCTGTGTTAGGTTCTTCATCTCCCCTACTGCAACCTACGTCCTTCTGAATCTGTTTAGTGCATTCATCTTTTGGTTTCCCTCTATGATTTTTACCCTCCGTGTTGCCCTCCAATACTAAATTGGTGATCCCTTCATGCCTCAGAATATGTCCTACCAATCGATCCCTTCTTCTAGTCACGTTTTGCCACAAATTTCTCTTTTCTCCAATTCTATTAAATACCTCCTCATTAGTTATGTGATCTACCCATCTAATCTTCAGCATTATTCTGTAGTACCACATTTCGGAAGCTTCTATTCTCTTATTTTCCAAACAATTTATCGTCCATGTTTCACTTCCATACATGGTTACACTCCATAGAAATACTTTAAGAAAAGACTTCCTGACACTTAAATCTATACTCGATGTTAACAAATTTCTCTTCTTCAGGAATGCTTTCCTTGCCACTGCCAGTCTACATTTTATATCCTCTCAACTTTGACCATCATCAGTTATTTTGCTCCCCATTCCATTATCCTCGTTTTTCTTTTGTTGACATTCATCTTATATTCTCCTTTCAAGACACTGTCCATTTCATTCAGCTGCTCTTCCAGGTCCTTTCCTGTGACAGAATTACAATGTCATGTGCGATCTTCAAAATTTTTATTTCTTCTCCATGAATTTTAATTCCTACTCTGATTTTTTCTTTTGTTTCCTTTACTGCTTGCTCAATATACAAATTGAATAACATCAGGATAGGCTACAACCCTGTCTCACTTCCTTCCCAACCACTGCTTCCCTTTCATGCCCCTCGACTCCTATAACTGCCATCAGGTTTCTGTACAAATTGTAAATAGCCTTTTGCTCCCTGTATTTTACCCCTTCCACCTTCAGAATTTGAAAGAGAGTATTCCAGTCAACATTGTCAAAAGCTTTCTCTAAGTCTACAAATGCTAGAAACGTAGGTCTGCCTTTCCTTAATCTACAGGGTGGTCCAAAAGTCCAGAAACACCCTGATAAAATCCAAATGGAGTAGCAAACAAGGAAACAGAGTCCCTGCACACGAGGAACAGGAAGAGGGAAACTTTATAGGCTATGCCACCAATATGGCGGCCATCTTGAAAGCCGCCATCTTTGATTCAACTCCAAAATTTCAAATGGGAATGTGGTCATGTGACATATCAAACAAATAGAGAATTTCACCAGAAAAACAATGACGTTGTTATTTTAAACATAGATTTATTCATTCTTGGGTTATAGCCAATTACTTGCGGCAGCAGTGGGGAGGCCAGCAGCGTGGGTTTTACGTACTGAGAAGTTATAAAATGGAGTCTGAAACGGTGCAAAGTGACTATCCCATGCCTGATATGTTACATGTGTTTAACTGTTAGGTATCACTTACTCATGTTAACGTTTTACTCATTGTTTCCTTATTACAGGTTACATAATTTCCTTAACACATGAAGAACGTGTTGAAATCATCTTGATATCAGGAGAAAGAAGCATACGGGTCATTGCTGAGGATTTCAACAGTCGTCACCCAACAAGAGAGTCCATCACTCACAGTTGCCACGCTTATCTTCTGTCGCAGATAGACCTAAGGCTGGAAGACCAAAATTCGCCAACGATGAAGCAACAACAGTGAGCGTGTTGGCACCATTTAGCAAGACTCCGCAACGGAGTACTCGTCGCCTGTCACAAGATTGTGGGGTTAGCCGTACCTCCGTACTGCGAATTTTATCGCAGCACAAATGGCACCTGCACAAAATTCAGCTGCTTCAACATCTGAATGAGGATGACCCAGACCGCCGGATACAGTTCGCAGAATGGGTGACACAGCAGCTGCAGATAAACCCACATTTCCCCTATCAGGTGCTATTTAGCGATGAAACCAATTTCTTTATCAATGGTGAAGTGAACAAGCAGAATCACAGATACTGGTCCGACACAAAACCGCACTGGATTGATGCTTCCAAAACAGTCAACTCACAAAAAGTAATGGTCTGGTTTGGTGTGTGGGGTACCAAAGTCATTGGACCTTTTTTATTGATGGTACGTTAACAGCCAATGGTTATCTGAGGTTATTGGATGAAGTGTTTCCCTCATTGTTAACAGAGAACATGACATTTCCAGAATTCTGCCAGCATGATGCAGCCCCACCACATTATGGGCACAATTTGCGAGCATACCTGGAAGTGCAGCTCCCTCAAAAGTGGATTGGTCATATGGGTGCTGTGGAGTGGCCACCATGTCCACCAGATTTGACTCTTTTGGATTTTTATCTTTGGGATCATGCCAAAGCACTGGTTTATTCTGTGAAAATACGGGATTTGCATCATCTAAAGCAGTGCACTGTTGATGCATGTGGTCAAAGTCAGCCAGATGTGTTGGTCAAAGTTCATCAGGGCTGTGTTTGGAGGATAGCATTAGCAATTCAACATAATGGGCAACATATCGAGCCATTCCTATGACTGTTGGTGGTCTCTCAGGACTGTGTGACATCGGCGTAATCTCTCTTTGGCACATAACACACATGCTGCCAAGCGTCCCATCACTGCCACGTGTAACTGGCTATAACACGAGAATGAATAAAACTATGTTTAAAATAACAATGGCATTGTTCTTCTGGTGAAATTGTCTATCTCTTTGACATGTCATATGACCACATTCCCATTTTAAATTTTGGAGTTGAATCCAAGATGGGGGCTTTCAAGATGGCCGCCATGTTGGTGACATAGCCTATAAAGTTTCCCTCTTCCCGTTCCTTGTGTGTAGTGACTCTGTTTCCTTGTTTGCTACTCCATTTCAATTTTATGAGGGTGTTTCCGGACTTTTGGACCACCCTGTATTTTCTAAGAAAAGTTGTAGGGTCAGTATTGCCTCATGTGTTCCAACATTTCTACAGAATCCAAACTGATCTTCCCCGAGGTCGGTTTCTACCAGTATTTCCATTCATCTGTAAAGAATTAGCGTTAGTACCTTGCAGCGATGGCTTATTAACTTATAGTTCGGTAATTTTCACATCCGTCGACACCTGCTTTCTTTGGGATTGGAATTATAATATTCTTCTTGAAGTCTGAGTGTATTTCTCCTGTCTCATACATCTTCCTCATCAGATGGTAGAGTTTTGTCAGGGCTGGCTCTCCCAAGGCTGTCGGTAGTTCTAATGAAATGTTGTCTACTCCCGGAGCCTTTCAGTGTTCTGTCAAACTCTTCACACAGTATCATATCTCCCATTTCATCTTCATCTACATCCTTTTCCATTTCCATAATATTGTACTCAAGAGCATTACTCTTGTATAGACCCTCTATATACTCCTTCCAACTTTCTGCTTTCCCTCCTTTGCTTAGGACTTGTTTTCCATCCGAGCTCTTGATATTATACAGGTGTTTCTCTTTTCTCCAAAGGTCTCTTTAATTTTCCTGTAGGCACTATCTATCTTATCCCTAGTGATATACGCATCTACATCCTTACATTTGTCCTCCAGCCATCCCTGCTTAGCCAGTTTGCACTTCCTGTCAATCTCATTTTTGAGACTTTGTATTCCTTTTTGCCTGCTTCATTTACTGCATTTTTGTATTCTCTACTTTCATCAATTAATTTCAATACCTCTTCTGTTACCCAAGGATTTCTATTAGTCCTTGTCTTTTTACCTCCCTGATCCTCTGCTACCTTCACTATTTCATCTCTCAAAACTACTCATTTTTCTTCTACTGTATTTCTTTCCCCCATTCTTGTCAATTGTTCCCTAATGTTCTCCCTGAAACTCTCTACAACCTCTGGTTCTGTCAGTTTAACCAGGTCCCATCTCCTTAAATTCCCACCTTTTTGCAATTTCTTCAGTTTTAATCTACGGCTCATAATCAACAGATTGTGGTCGGAGTCCACATCTGCCCCAGGAAAAGTCTGGTTCCTAAATCTCTGTCTTACCAATACACAATCTATCTGAAACCTATCAGTATCTCCGGGCTTCTCCCATGTAAACAACTTTCTTTTATAATTCTTGAACCAAGTGTTGGCTATGATTAAGTTATGCTCTGTGCAAAATTCTACCAGGTGGCTTCCTCTTTCACTCCTTACCCCCATTTCATATTCACCTACTACACTTCCTTCTCTGCATTTTCCTACTATCGAATTCCAGTCACCCATGACTATTAAATTTTTGTCTCCCTTCACTTTCTGAATATTTTTTTTTATCTCATCATACATTTCATCAATCTTTTCATCATCTGCAGAGCATAAAAGCAGTTAATCATACAGGAGAGACTGACAAACAGATACTAGGTAAGTATTGTATCCTACCATAAATACTAACACAATTCTGCATATCTGCCATAATTAAGCTTTCTAAAGAGTATTTTCTTTGTTTCACTGTTTGACACAATCTGAAATGTCATAGTGCTACAATGCAAATTTAGCATCCAGATGAAATGTATCTTACCTCTCCTACAAAATTCTTGTTTTGCTGCTTGTGCGGCCCGCCAACAAAATCTCAACGACCTCACAACTTCAGCCTTTATATGGTGAAGAAAGTCATTGGATATCTCTTTTTGCCCACTGTGGTTCAGCAACTCGATGTAGCATGGACTCAATCAGTCATTAGAAGTCTCCTGCAAAAATATTGAGCCACGCTGCCTCAACAGCCACTCATAATTGAGAAAGTATTGTCAGTGCAGCATTTTGTGCATGAACTGACATCTCCATTAGGTCCCATAAATATTTTATGGGATTCATGTCTCGCTATTTTGGTAGCCAAATCATTCTTTCAAACTATCCAGAATGGTTCAAATCAATCACAAACAACTGTGGCCCAGTGACATGGTGCACTGTCATCTATCTGAAAATGGTCTCCACGTAGCTGAACATAATGATTTCCAGTCAATAACTGGTTCACTTGGGCCAAAGGACCCAGTCTGTTCCATGTAAACACAGCCCACACAATTATGGAGCCACAAAAAGTTTGCACAGTGTCTTGTTGACAACTTGGGTCCATGACCTTGTTGGGTCTATGACACATTTGAACCCTACCATCAGGTCTTACCAGCTGAAACCAGGACTCATCTGACCAGGCCACAATTTTCCAGTCATCTAGGGTCCAACTGATATGGTCATGAGCCTAGGGGAGGCGCTGCAGGTGGTGATGTGCTGTTAACAAAGGCACTCACACCGATTGTCTGCTGCCATTGCCCATTAACATCAAATTTTGTCACATTGTCCTAATGGATACATTCATCATATTTCCCACATTGATTTTGCAGTTATTTCAGACATTGTTGCTTGTCTACACAAACACAGCTGCTCTCTGGTCATTAAGTGAAAGCCGTTGGTCACTGCCTTGTCCATGGTAAGAGGTTAGTGCCTGAAATTTGGTATTTTTGGCACACACTTAATACTGTGAGTCTTAGAATACTGGATTCCCTAATGTTTTCTGAAATAAAATGTCCTATGTGTCTAGCTCCAATTACCATTCTGCATTCAAAGTATGTTAATTCCCATCATGTAGCCATGACTGGGACTTGTATCTTTTTAAATGAATCGCCTGAGTACAAATAACAGCTCCGCCAATGCACTGCCCTTTATACACTGTGTACAGTTTGTGTGTGTGTGTGTGTGTGTGTGTGTGTGTGTGTGTGTGTGTGCGTGTGTGCGTGTGTGTGTGTGTGTGCGTGCGTGCGCGCAGCACGCGAGCGTCTGGGCATGTGTGTGCACACGTGCGCGGTCAATTTTTGGATTTGTCAATGATGGTTATGTGGAGCAGAAATTAACTCAGAATTAGGAACCGCACAGTGCCTGCTGTTTCAAACTGATCAGAAAGGAACTTCTTTCATTATGAAACATACAATTTTCATGTTCACAACAGAGTAATTATTTATTAAATAAGCAGAATACATAATGATTACATTTGTTTACAAAACTTTACAAAAACAGTTGTTACATACAGACTGACTGCCTGAAAACATTCAAAAACAATACAATCAAATATTTAAACTACTACTTGTTTTTGCTGCTCATGACAATTATTTTCATTTTCCATTTCAGGAACACAAGATTCCAGCTTACGTTTCTTTGTAACGGGTTCAGTTAAATTCTTGGCATCTATCTGTTCTGTCTCTGTGAATGAGTCTGCTGCAGCAGAGTTCATGCACACTTCATCTACTTCCTTTTGTACTTGGTGCCAGTCTGTTTCGGGCATCAATTCTTGTCCATTAGGTGACACACTAGTTTGCTTTTTTATTATTTGCTCATTGCCAACTCCCTTATTCTTGTCCTGTAATCTTATTTCTTCCTCTGGAATCTCTACATGTGATTCAGTCTTACACTGCCTCTCAAATTGAATGTCTTTGCCGTGGTTTGCAGTGTCAGTTTCATCCACTAACTCTGTCTTCTTATTGTTACTGTATGCTACGAATCTATCTTCTACTTCAACAGTGATGCAGCAGTCACCTTGAACTTCTGAAGCAGAATTTTCAACATTATCAGAGTGATCTTCAGTGGGAACCTTTGTTTCTTCTGGAAGTGTAGTAGTTTCTTTTACTTTTACTACCTCCATAACTGAAGTTTCTTCGGTACTAACATCATGCTCTTTTGGAATTTCACTACTAACATTCATTTCATCTGGAAGTGTAGTAGTTTCATTTACTTGTGCTATCTCTATAAATGAAACTTCTTCATTTTCATTATCATTCTCTTTCTCATTTTCACTAGCATTATTTTTATCTTTCAGAGTTCCTTCACCTAAGACACTTGCCACTTTCTTTTTATGGGTGTGTTCTACTACTTCCTTTTCAGTGTTAGAGATAGTCAAAACATCAACTTCAACTTCACTTTCATCTGCTTCACAGAGATTGTTAAGCAAAACTTTCTGCTGCGAAACACCATTTGCAATATTACTGTTATCTGTGCTGTCCATGTGATTTTCACTACTTTGTTTCTCTTCATTCATGGCATTTATCAATTTTGGAGGAGTACCAACTGGTTGCATTTCATCATTAACTATGTTATTTTCATTGCAGTTTTCATTTTTTGTACATATTTGGCTATGTTCATCAGCTTCAGTTTTTGCAATATGTGGGTTTTTCAATGAATTAACTTCTTTTAATTCTTCTTTATCTACCTCATTAATTTCAGGAGAGACAGAGCATGTGACAATGTCAGTTTCAATGTCACTGTCATTACTATCACTGCTCTGATCATATAAGTAACTGATGCTGTAATTATTTGATGATATAGGTGCCTTATGCATAATTGATTTCTCTGCAGTCTTATCAGAAATATTGAAGTTCACCCGCTTTTTAACAGTGGATTCCTTTCCATGCATTAAGAAAGCATTCTTCATTTCATCATCGTCATCATCATCGCCATCATCATCATAATCATCTTCATCATCATCATCATCGTCATCATCATTGTCACCACCACCACCACCACCACCACCACCACCACCAGTTTGATCTCCACGCTGATTTTTGTCTACATTATTTTTATCACTGTCTTTTTCTTCTTCTTCTTCTTCATTCTCCTCCTCATCTTTGCCTCCTAGTCTTGTAACTTCATGTTTTTCAGGTAAGAAATTACTTTTAACTGTCTCATATTTTTCTTTGGTTTCATTCTTGGCAACAGCAAGTAAACTTGAAATACATGAATCCTCTGTAGTTTCAATATATCTGTCCTGTAGTTCATCCTCTGAGTCATGTAATTTTAGATGTAGTGGAATGTTACAGTTATTCTGAGTTTCTAACTCACTGTCATTTTGGTCACAATATTTTGTGTGTGTTACAATGCTTTGGAGTTCCTGGACAGTTGTATTGTTGTGTGTCACTAGATCCATTGGAACATCACTGCTTCCATCATTATCTTGGCACCTAGTAACATGATGTGAATGTGGAACATCACTACTGCATAAATCAAAAATATTTTTATCATGCACCGTCTTTGTCTTTATAATTCTCTCGTCAGTATTATTATGAACAGTACTTGTATCTCTTCCATGAAGATGATTCTCTGAAGCATTATGTATATGCTTAGGACTGCTAGAAACTTGCAGCAGCTCACTATCTTGCTCTGGGCTAAGTTTGGATCTGTCAGTCTCCATGCTTTCACTAAAAATTACTCTATTCTTGTGACTGTTTTCTAATTGGATCACTGCCTGCATATCGTCAACAGATAGTGTGAAATGAAGTGGTCTGCTGAGAGGATGAACTAGTTTGACAAAGTTGTTCAGCGACTGGCTACAGAAACTTGCAACCTGCAACAGTTTAATTTGAAAGTTATTCTAAAAGCTTAAGGATGTACTGCACTTACAAAAATGAAAAATCATTAGGACACTAATAAATTATGATAAATGTAAATAACTAAGAGTTTATGGAAGGGTACAAGCCAAAAGTGAAGCTAACACAACAGTATCTATTTGCTAAGTTTAGCATGAACTTGAATGAAATTTAAGAGGCCATCCAAAAATATGAAAGATAAAAGAAAGGAAGCAAGATAAGTGTTTAATGTCCCATCAACAACAAGGTAACTTAAGGCAGAGCACAAACTCGGATTGTTTCAAGGATGGGGAAGGAAATGTCCTTTCAAAGGAACCATACCTGCATTTGCCGAGAGTGATTTAGGGAAAGCACAGAAAACTGGGGGAGAAAAAAAGGTCGCCACACACAGATTTGAACTGTCATCCTCCAAAATGTGAGTCCGGAGTTTGACAGGTAGAGAGATCAATAAATGGGATATATGACACAAATAATAAACACGATGTCTTGGATATCTTACTGAGATGAGGGGGAAGTCATGCCTGTGTTAGTACTGTGTTGCCTGTTAGTATAGGGCACAGCTTTCATATTTCCAAGGAAACAAACTTGAATAGACTGATGGAATGCGTTACGCAAGAGGGATGAAAAAAGCTTGGAAACTGATGGAAATTCTTCACTTGAATCATGTAACACATGTTCACACCTAACTCTATCAATAATGTTAATGCAAACTATGCTGTATTTCAGAATTACGTGCAGCAGAAACAGTAAATGTGGTTGTGGTGGTGGTGGTGGTGATAGCAATACACACATGTAAGTTACGAGACTAAAATTATAGAAGATTTCTAGAAGCAGTGCACTTGTGTATGTTTCTTAAGCAGCTGGAGGATAGATAAGAAATCAAAAAATTAAGCGTTTCTTAAATATTTTAGGTATTTAATGGTTCAACCCCTGCCCTTTATGACTGTCCTGAGTCAGAACATAATTTCACGTTTTGTTTTCTAAAAGAAATGTATTATAGAAAATAATCATGTCTGCTAAACAAAACAAAATAGATACTCTCAAAGACTCGCTACAGTGCATTAATTTCAATACAAAAACAGCCATACCTTTACACAAGGATCTGAAAGACCAACACGCATAAGCTGAATGGCGAACTGTAGTGGTGGTGGCCATGAACAATGTGGCCAAAAAACAAGTGTGTGAAGTAACTGATAAAGTTCCAAACGACATTTCCAGTCACTATATGGAGCAAAAATCTCACCACGTCCAATTTTGAGCAGAATTTTCAGCAGTTCCTCTTGAATCATCTGCAACAGCAATTGAAGTTACAATTATGTATAATTTTTTCAAGCATTGTTCAATTATATCCAAACATACATACACACACATTTTCTTTCTGATGGGGTTTGGGGTTACTGTAACTCAAAGCTATCAAATGTTTTTGTAAATATATACACAAAATGCTAGTGCTCAATCAGTGTATAATTTAAAAAATGAAGGCAATTTCTCAGATCAGAAATAATTGTGAGAGCACTCTAACACATAACAAGTGCAATAATATCACTAATGCCAACAATGTTTCGTGGCAAGCTCAGCAAACAAGGGGTCAAATGCACCACTTCGACTGTGAGTCATAGAGCAGTTAGGATGCAAAGACAGTTTTGTATTTACGGAGTTAATTTTTGGCACACAGTATTAGCAAAAATTGTGTATTTTAAACTGCTTGTATGATGGAGAGTTTGTTTATATTAATAAACAGCGTTCAAATTACATTTAACAGTGAGTTATGTAATTTAACACTCTCTGCGCCAAGCTTGTAAAATTTACGGGCCACTGGACTTCCAAAAATCACCAACCCCATAGAATTTATGGGCCACAGTGTTTTCATCGAGTATCATCTCTCTGATGCTATTCTGATGGTTTTGGATGGTGGTATGGGCTTCTTGGGATCTTAGTTCAGGCTTGTGTTCACAGATGGCATGAGAAGTATCTTTCTCTCAGCAGTGTTTAAGGAGTAATATACCTCCACACCAATGCTGGTGCAGCACTTTATTTGCACATGGCAAATTGTAGGTTGTGAACTTTGTTCTAAATGGCACAGAGAGTACCATCCGATCGGGAAATAAGTGGCTTACTCATGGCCGAAGAGGTTTTAGATGATACAGAGAGTGCAGAAGAGGATGAGGAAGAGAATGGCATTCTTGAAGGTACATGAATTATTACTTGTACATTACGTGGTGCTGTTGCTATTCTCTCAAAAAAAACTTATGCTGTGTTACTCATTTTGTTTGGCTTTGCTGCAACCACACTGTCACGGGCTATATTATTCTTTTCAGTTGACAATCTGAATGAAAGTAGCTCGTCAGAAGGGGCTGGAAGCAATGATGAATTTCAGTACACACCGCTTGATGTTTTTGTTGCTGAAGCTGACATCTGGAGCGCAGTTGATTTTTTACCGTCTTTGCCTATCAACACAACACTGAGAAAAACATTTGCAGACATCAATTCTTCAAGTTCGGTATTCGACTGTGCTAAAGTGTTTCTAACGGATGAAGGTATCAGAGACTTGAAAGCACAAACAAATCTATATACAGCACAAACAATTATAAAGGAACACAGTAAAAATGAACTGAAACTTCATTCATTATTGAGTTCATGGAAGCTAGTTATGTTGACTGTAATGAGATGTTTCTTGGTTATTGTTTGCCATATGTGCGTTTCCAGAAGGCCAAGAATGGCAGATCACTGGTGCTCTAATCCAGCTGTCAGATGCAATTTCTGTCCGCATATAATAAGCCGTTTGCGGTATAATCAGATATGTTCTTGCTTACATCTCACTGATAATCATAAGCAAAATAAGCCAGGAGAAGAAAGATTTCATCCACTCTCCAAAATCCTTCCTTACTACAACAGGCTGAGGGAACATTGTATTCAAGCATATCATCCATCAGAAAAACGTACAATGGATGAAGGTATATGGCCATTTTCAGATCGCATAAGTTTTCCAGAGTACACTGTTGCAGGGGCATGCAGTGGTTATGTCCTCAATACTGAAGTGTATGCTGCAAAGCAGGTGCTCGACAATGCATCATCAGCAGTTGTCTTGAGGCTCCTGTCTGAAGGCAATCTCTTGCAAAAGGGTACTTATACAGATTTTATTCAAGTCCAGATCTGTTTCAGCAGTTGGCTCAAGCAGGAACTGGTGCTGTAGGCACTGTGAGCAAGTCAAGGAGATCAATGCCCCAAAATTTAGTAGCAACTAAACTACAGAAGGGGGAAAGTACATACAGACAATAGAGGTAATGTGTTGGCAATGAAATGTAAGGACAAACTGATGTGTATTCATTATCAACTACACATATAGTATCATTTGGTACACACACAAAAAGGAAAGGTGCATTTGAACTGGAGCCACTTCTAGTTCTACATTACAATTGCAACAAGGCTGGGGTCGACCTTGCAGACCAATGCTCACAGTACATTGTATTTCGACACAGGACAGTAAAATGGTGGAGGAAATTGTATTCTCACCTGCTGCTTATGGGAGTGTCAAATTCATTCTTGTTGTACAATTCGGTGCACCAGAAGAAAATGACAATCATTGACTTTTTTTTATAACACTTGGAGCTGAGTTCACTCAGGAGGAAGCACAATAAGTCGCTGGTACAAGTGTACAAAGTGGAAGTGCGGGCAGATTATCACAAAGACATTATCTGCAGCACATACCATCAACATCCAAGTAGTATGCTGCACTTGTGTGCCAGAAAGGAACTGGAAAAGCTTCCCACAAAGAAACGCAGTACCAATATGAGCAGTGTGGTGCTGCATTGAGTATGGAACCTTGTTTCAAAATATACCACACAAAGAAACATTATGATTCTGCATGAGAATTGAGTTGAGGAATATAAAGAGTAGATATACATAAAATATTTTCATTTTATAAAATTTTTGCTGTATTTTATTTTAATATTTGACTTTTTAAATTAAAAAAAAACATGGCAGTTAATTATGTGATTACCTTCACATCCTATTAAATACAACATAAACATCTCACCATAATTTAAAAGTAGAAGTAAGTAGAATTTAAATGGTGGGCTATTTGTCAAAATATATTAACAAATGCCACCACAACTGGTCTCTAAATATTGCTAAAATTGTCTGCTTTCTTAAGCCTGGGTACACAGGATAGCACTGGATCTGAGTGTGTTAATACGGGACAAAACCGCATTCATATTCTCAGTAACTCCTAATTTTTCACCTTATCCATCAAACTTATGTTTTCCATCCACTACTGTCCCCTCACCGCAGAAACCTCCAGCCTCGCACATCTTTCTTTCTCAATGTTCACATTACAGCACAACGCATGAGGACATTGAATACTACACACAATATCAGAGCTTTCCTCAAATCCCTGCCCATATTGCTACAGAAAAATCTCTCTGCCTTACAAAATGCCTCTTGGTGTCCGGTTAGCTTATCACCAATGCTATCCCAGTTTTAATTCTTGTGCTCCACTTCTAGTCACTTTCTGTTGTAATACTGTGGTATTTAAAACTCTGCATAAGTTCTAATGTTTCTCCACTCAGCATTATCTTTACCCTTTTACTTCCTCCTACTTCCATTACTTACTTTTTCTTTTATTACTTTTATTCCACAGTTCTATACGTTTTCTTCAATGACACCCACCATTTCCTAAAACTCAAACATCTGTTGCCAGAAGTACCATGTCTGCAAACCAGAAACACCATACTATTTCCTCCAAATGTTACTTCCTCGTCTTCTAGGGTATAGTTTTCAATCATATTATCTAAGCACAGGTTAAAAGGAGTAGGATACAGATAAAAGCTTTATCTTACTCCTTAATTCAACTCATTCCAGTATATAAAACTCGCTCCTAAAATTTGCAGAGGGCTACTGCATCTTCTGCACTTTTATTTTTCCCTAAATCCAACTGCTCCTTTATCTTCTCTAGTCTTTTATTCATGATTCTTAACATAACTTTAAATCCAAAAAAATGATGCCAATTGTCCCCTGTTCACAGCACTTCCTGACTCCTTTTCTATGGAAATCATAACCATTGTCAATAGTCCCCCCTGGCTATTTGACACTGCTATTACAGAAAAATCAGTCATAACCCTACTCAGTTCAAACACTAAAGTACTTTCCATGGTATCAATATGTATCTTGGGCAGTTTTTCAGCATGACACAAACTGCTTGAGCAGTTTATGTCACAGCTCGAGAAATCTTGGACTGCGTCCTATTTTTTGATCTGGCCTTGATCTAGTTACATCTGTTGGTACTAGCTCCACGACACGTCCTGCCACTGCCATTTATTCCCACAATTCCAATGACAGTCCATTTTAATATAATATATCTTTTCTTTATTAAGCATTTACTTTCTAAATATTTTTCTTCGTTATTTTATCTTACTGTTGCCATCTTGTTTTCAACCTGGTTACAATCTGGTAACCTTTTCTGCCTCTTATTATATCATATAAATTGAGATAAAATGTTAATTTGCAATCCATTTGGCAAAACATTATGAAATATTATTTTTGCTTGTGCAGGACTCAGAGTCACGTAACATGTTTTAAAGGACAACACCTCTGACAGTTAAGTTTGTTTAAAAATCACCATGAATGTTCATGTAGTAGTACCACTGTCTGTTCGAAATTACTTTAGGATCAAAACTGCACAGAAACAAGTGGAGCCATGGAGCAGATTTGCCACATCCCACACAGAACACAAAGATTATCTTGCATTTCATTTTATTCGCCTTGTTCAAACTTGCAAACAATACTTTTACTAACAAAGAGATAGAGGGGCTGGCCAGTACTTACCTCAGCTCAGTACAGCCGATAGAAACACAAAAAACAACCGAAAATTTAAGCTCCTAGCTTTCGGAATAAATGTTCCTTCATCAGGGAGGAGAGAGGGGAAAGAAAGGGAAGAAGGGAAAGTGGATTTAGTTATTCACAACCCAGGTTATGAAGCAACAGGGAAAGGAAAACAGGGAAGGTAGCAAGGATGGAGGCATGGTTGTCAGAGGGAAGCAAAAGATATTCTACTGCAGGTACTGTGCCAGCTTCAAACCAAAGAGGATGCATACAGAAGTAAAGAGGTGTATAGTATAAAGATGTAGGATGGAAAGATGCATGAATGGCTAAAGAGGAAAGGGAAAGAGGAGAAGACTGAAAAGTAAATGGGAGTGAGGTTGTTTAACGTAGGTTTAGTCCAGGGGGATGGCGGGATGAAAGGATGTGCTGGAGTGCAAGTTCCCATCTCCGCAGTTCAGAGGGACTGGTGTTGGGTGGGAGAAGCCAAATGGCACATACAGTGTAGCAGGTTCCTAGGTCCCTAGAATTATGCTGGAGGGCATGCTCCGCTACTGGGTATTGGACATCTCCTAGGCGGACAGTTCATCTGTGTCCGTTCATGCGCTCAGCCAGTTTAGTTGTTGTCATACCGATGTAAAAGGCTGTGCAGTGCAGGCATGTCAGCTGATAAATGACATGTGTAGTCTCACACGTGGCCCTGCCTTGAATTGTGTATGTTTTCCTAGTAGCGGGGCTGGAGTAGGTGGTTGTGGGGGGATGCATGGGGCAGGTTTTGCAGCGGGGTCGGTTACAGGGGTAGGAACCGCTGGGTAGAGAAAGTAGTCTGGGAATATTGCAGGGTTTAACAAGGATGTTACGGAGGTTAGGGGGACGACGAAAGGCAACTCTGGGTGGTGTGGGGAGAATTTTGTCAAGGGATGATCTCATTTCAGGGGTTGACTTGAGAAAGTCATATCCCTGGCGGAGTAATTTATTGATGTATTCGAGGCCAGGATAATATTGGGTGACAAGGGGGATGCTTCTGTGTGGTCTGAGGGTAGGAATATTGTTGTTGGACGGGGAGGAATGTATTGCTCTGGAGATCTGTTTGTGGACAAGGTCTGCAGGATAGTTGCAGGAGAGGAAAGCACTGGTCAGGTTATTGGTGTAATTGTTGAGGGATTCGTCACTGGAGCAGATACGTTTGCCACGAATACCTAGGCTGTAGGGAAGGGAGCGTTTGATGTGGAATGGATGGCAGCTATCAAAGTGAAGGTACTGTTGTTTGTTGGTGGGTTTGATATGGACAGAGGTGTGGATGTGAGCTTCAACAAGATGAAGGTCAACATCCAGGAAGGTGGCTTTGGTTTTGGAGAAGGACCAGGTGAAATTCAGATTCGAAAAGGAGTTGAGGTTATGGAGAAAATTAAGGAGTGTTTCTTCACCATGAGTCCAGACCACAAAGATGTCATCTATAAACCTATACCAGGCCACGGGAAGCAGCTGTTGGGTCTTCAGGAAAGCCTCCTCCATGCGACCCATGAAGAGGTTGGCATAGGATGGAGCCATCCTGGTTCCCATGGCAGTTCCCCTGATTTGTTTGGAGGTCTGGCCTTCAAAAGTGAAGTAATTATGGGTGAGGATGAAGTTGGTAAGTGTGATAAGGAACGAGGTTTTTGGAAGATCTTCGAGTGGGCGTTGGGAGAGGTAGTGCTCAAGGGCAGAGAGACCATGGGTGTGTGGGATGTTTGTGTAAAGGGATGTAGCATCTATGGTGACAAGAAAGGTTTCAGGTGGGAGAGGAGTGGGAATGGATTTGAGGCGTTCTAGGAAGTGGTTTGTGTCCTTGATGTAGGATGGGAGTCTGCAGGTGATAGGTTGGAGGTGTTGGTCTACCAGAGCTGAGATACGTTCTGTTGGGGCTTTGAAGCCTGCTACAATGGGACGGACAGGATGGTTCTCTTTGTGGATTTTGGGTAATAGGTAGAAGGTAGGGGTACGTGGCTCAGGTGGAGTGAGTAAGTCTATGGAAGCCATTGTGAGGCCTTGTGAGGGACCTTGGATTTTTAGGATTTTCTGCAGCTCAGTCTGAATGGAGGGAATGGGATCCTGGGTAACAGCTTTGTAGGTTGAGGTGTCGGAGAGTTGACGCAGTCCTTCTGCCACATACTCCACACGGTCAAGTACCACAGTTGTGGAGCCTTTATCCGGCGGAAGGATTACAATAGAGCGGTCTGTTTTCAGCTGCTTAATGGCACGGGATTCAGCTGGGGTGATGTTGGGGGTTGTCGGAATGTTCTTCAAGAAGGACTGGGAGGCAACACTGGATGTGAGGAATTCCTGAAACGTCTGCAAGGGATGGTTTTGGGGGAGGGGAGGAGGATCCCTTTGAGAAGGCGGTCGGAACTGTTCTAAACAAGGTTCAACACTGGGTCTAGTATTTGGGGGCTGTGTTTGGGTGGTGAAGTGATATTTCCAGTTGAGGTTCCGGGTGAAAGAGAGGAGATCTTTAACCAGGGCAGTGTGGTTGAATTTAGGTGTGGGGCTAAAGGTTAAGCCTTTTGATAGAACAGATGTCTCTTGAGGAGAGAGGGATCTGGATGAGAGGTTTAGAACTGAATTGGGGTTGGTGATATGTGGCATTTGACTGTGGTTATAGTTGAGATTTGGTATGTGTGGGGTATGTGCTGGGATGGGGAGATTGAGTAGGGTGGCTAGGCTAGGTTTGTTGGCTATGAGGGGGGTTTGTTGACGGTTCTGTTGTGGTTGGTGTTTGTGAGGGATAGGGAGAGGGACCCCACTTCTTAGGTGTTGCACTAGCTCTGTGGATAGTTTTTTCAGGTGGTGTGTGGTATGGGACTCAAGTTTGCGGCTGGCTTCTAGGATGATGTTCCTGAGTGTGTTCTCCAAGCAAGGGTTTGAGAGGTGGAGGACTTTGAAGAGAGATAGGAGCTGTTGGGAGTGGTGGTTACATGAAGTAATGTAGAGGTTCAGGACAAGTTGGGTAAGGGCTAAGGATTGAAGGTTCTGGAAGTCCAGGAGAGATTGGTGGAAGGAGGAATTGCACCCAGAGATGGGAACTTTTAAGGTAAGTCCTTTAGGGGTAATTCCAAAGGTTAAGCAGGAACGGAGGAAAAGTATGTGGGATTGCAGTTTGGCTACGGTAAATGCATGTTTCCGGAATGAATGTAAATAATGTGGTATAGGATTAGGGTACATAGTGGGTAACTGGTGGGTAGGGAAATTAAATAACTAAAGTTAGAATAGTAATCATAAGAAGGAATAAAACACGGAAGGAAGGGCGAGAAAGAAAGAAATTGTGTTGGTAACGTTAAATACCAAAGAAAGACCACCGAATAAGAAAATTACGGAAAAAGTTGACCAGACCAAGCAAGTATGTCCGGATCTGGGGAAAAAGAACACACGCTGCTCAAAAACAGAGATAGCGAGTAGTGAAAAAAAGATTGCGCGTGACACAAAAAAGATCGCGCGTGACGCAAAAAAGATCGCGTGTGCCGCAAAAAGGTTCGCGGGTGGCGCAGAAATGTTCCAAAAAATGTTTCCTGTGGCAGAGAAAGATAGGCAATGGCACAAAAATATCACCAGCAACACGAAATCGACGGAATTGGATGATACTGATAGGTGTGGAAGAGATTGTTGGCAGTGATTGTTGGCTGGAAAACAGCGAATAACGAACGTTAAAACTATGGAATGTTAAATAATGGAATGTTAAATAAATAAATCAATAAATAGAAAAAGAGAAGTGGACTATAAACCGAACAAGACAATAGGAGGCAAATGAAACTAGCACAGTTGGTGACGAAAATATATATATATATATATATATATATATATATATATATATATATATATATATATATATATATATATATATATATATATATATATATAAAACAGAAAGAAACTTCCACATGGGAAAAATATATTAAAAACAAAGATTCCAAGACTTACCAAGCGGGAAAGCGCCGGCAGACAGGCACATGAACAAAACACACAAACACACACACAGAATTACGAGCTTTCGCAACTGGCAGTTGCTTCGTCAGGAAAGAGGGAAGGAGAGGGAAAAATGAAAGGATGTGGGTTTTAAGGGAGAGGGTAAGGAGTCATTCCAATCCCGGGAGCGGAAAGACTTCCCTTAGGGGAAAAAGAAGGACAGGTGTACACTCGCACACACACACACACACATGTGTCCTTTTTTTTCCCCTAAGGGAAGTCTTTCCGCTCCCGGGATTGGAATGACTCCTTACCCTCTCCCTTAAAACCCACATCCTTTCATTTTTCCCTCTCCTTCCCTCTTTCCTGACGAAGCAACTGCCAGTTGCGAAAGCTCGTAATTCTGTGTGTGTGTTTGTGTGTTTTGTTCATGTGCCTGTCTGCCGGCTCTTTCCCGCTTGGTAAGTCTTGGAATCTTTATATATATATAACACTGAAGAAGAGAAAGTGTTTAGATGATAGATGTAAGTGATAGCTAACAAAAGGGACAAAACAATGAAGAATGTGGACCATATAGGTGATCTAACTAATTAATGGAAAATCTCATATAAAGATGTGAAACAATTACTAACAAAGAGATAGAGGGGCTGGCCAGTACTTACCTCAGCTCAGTACAGCCGATAGAAACACAAAAAACAACCGAAAATTTAAGCTCCTAGCTTTCGGAATAAATGTTCCTTCATCAGGGAGGAGAGAGGGGAAAGAAAGGGAAGAAGGGAAAGTGGATTTAGTTATTCACAACCCAGGTTATGAAGCAACAGGGAAAGGAAAACAGGGAAGGTAGCAAGGATGGAGGCATGGTTGTCAGAGGGAAGCAAAAGATATTCTACTGCAGGTACTGTGCCAGCTTCAAACCAAAGAGGATGCATACAGAAGTAAAGAGGTGTATAGTATAAAGATGTAGGAGGGAAAGATGCATGAATGGCTAAAGAGGAAAGGGAAAGAGGAGAAGACTGAAAAGTAAATGGGAGTGAGGTTGTTTAACGTAGGTTTAGTCCAGGGGGATGGCGGGATGAAAGGATGTGCTGGAGTGCAAGTTCCCATCTCCGCAGTTCAGAGGGACTGGTGTTGGGTGGGAGAAGCCAAATGGCACATACAGTGTAGCAGGTTCCTAGGTCCCTAGAATTATGCTGGAGGGCATGCTCCGCTACTGGGTATTGGACATCTCCTAGGCGGACAGTTCATCTGTGTCCGTTCATGCGCTCAGCCAGTTTAGTTGTTGTCATACCGATGTAAAAGGCTGTGCAGTGCAGGCATGTCAGCTGATAAATGACATGTGTAGTCTCACACGTGGCCCTGCCTTGAATTGTGTATGTTTTCCTAGTAGCGGGGCTGGAGTAGGTGGTTGTGGGGGGATGCATGGGGCAGGTTTTGCAGCGGGGTCGGTTACAGGGGTAGGAACCGCTGGGTAGAGAAGGTAGCCTGGGAATATTGCAGGGTTTAACAAGGATGTTACGGAGGTTAGGGGGACAACGAAAGGCAACTCTGGGTGGTGTGGCAAAGTGATATTTCCAGCAGAGACTACGAGTGTAGGACAGTAAATCTTTGAGAAGGGCTGTTTGGTTGAATCTGGGAGTAGGGCTGAAGGTGAGGCCTTTGGATAGGACAGAGGTTCTCTGCTGGAAATATCACTTTCCCATGAAGAAAAATAATCCTAATACTACTCCTAATGATCCACCTCCCCAAGACTATCCAAATTGATACCTGCCTGGAACAGTTCCGTCCTCCGTCACAGCGGGACCCACATCCTCTTCCTCAAAATCACCCTCTCCAAACCATCCAGGAATTTCTCACTTACAGCCTTTCCTCTCAGTCTTTCCTGAAAAACCTTAATTCTACTCACAACACCACCACAGCTGAAGCCCAGGCTATCCGTTATCTGAAGGCTGACCGATCCATTGTCATTCTTCCGGCTGACAAAGTTTCCACGAACGTGGTACTTGATCGTTGGGAGTATGTGGCTGAGGGACTGTGTCAGCTTTTAGACAACACTACATACAAAGTATGTCAAGGTAATCCCAATCCTGATGTCCAGGCGGAGCTTCAAGGAATCCTCAGAACCTTAGGCCCCCTACAAAACCTTTCACCTGACTCCATCAACCTCCTGACCCCACCGACTCCCCGAACCCCTACCTTCTACCTACTTCCTAAAATTCACGAACCCCAACATCCCGGCCACCCCATTGAGCTGGTTACCAAGCCCCCACAGAACATATCTTTGCCTACGTAGATCAACACCTTCAACCCATTACATGCAGTCTCCCATCCTTTATCAAAGACACCAACCACTTTCTCGAACGCCTGTAATCCTTACCCAATCTGTTACCCCCGAAAATCATCCTTGTAACCATTGATGCCATTTCCTTATACACAAATATCCCACACATCCAGGGCCTCAATGTGATGGAACATTTCCTTTCACGCCGATGACCTGCCACCCTACCTAAAAACTCTTTCCTCATTACCTTCATCCTGACCCACAACTTCTTCACTTTTGAAGGCCAGACATACCAACAGTTAAAGCGAACAGCCATGGGTACCAGGATGGCCCCCTCGTACGCCAACCTATTTATGGGTCGCTTAGAAGAAGCCTTCTTGGTTACCCAAGCCTGCCAACCCAAAATTTGGTACAGATTTATTGATGACATCTTCATGATCTGGACTCACAGTGAAGAAGAACTCCAGAATTTCCTCTCCAACCTAAACTCCTTTGGTTCCATCACATTCACCTGGTCCTACTCCAAATCCCATGCACTTTCCTCAATGTTGACCTCCATCTGTCCAATGGCCAGCTCCACACACCCGTCCACATCAAATCCACCAACAAGCAACAGTACCTCCATTATGACAGCTGCCACCCATTCCATATCAAACGGTCCCTTCCCTACAACTTAGGTCTTCGTGGCAAACGAATCTGCTCCAGTCCTGAATCCCCGAACCATTACACCAATAACCTGAAAACAGCTTTCGCATCCCACAACTACCCTCCCGACCTGGTACAGAAGCAAATAACCAGAGCCACTTCCTCATCCCCTCAAACCCAGAACCTCCCACAGAAGAACCCCAAAAGTGTCCCACTTGTGAAAGGATACTTTCCGAAACTGTATCAGACTCTGAATGTGGCTCTCCCAAGCAGGGATACAACTTCCTCAAATTCTGCCCTGAAATGAGATCTATTCTTCACAAAATCCTCCCCACTCCACCAAGAGTGTCTTTCCGCCACCCACCTAACCTCTTGGTTCATCCCTATGAAATCCCCAAACCACCTTCCCCAGCCTCTGACTCCTACCCTTGTAACTGCCCCCCGGTGTAAAACCTGTCCCATGCACCCTCCCACCACCACCTACTCCAGTCCTGTAACCCGGAAGGTGTACACAATCAAAGGCAGAGCCACATGTGAAAGCACCCACGTGATTTACCAACTGACATGCCCACACTGTGAAGCCTTCTATGTGAGGATGACCAGCAACAAACTGTCCATTCGTATGAACAGACACAGGCAGACAATGTTTGTTGGTAATGAGTATCACCCTGTGGCTAAACATGCCTTGGTGCATGGCCAGCACATCTTGGCACAGTGTTACACCTCTGGGTTATCTGGATACTTCCCACTGACACCAACCTATCAGAACTCCGGAGATGGGAACTTGCCTATCAATATATTCTCTCTTCCCATTACCCACGAGGCCTCAACATCCACTAATTTCAAGTTGCTGCCCCTCGTACATCACTTGTCATTCAACAACATCTTTGCCTCTTTACTTCCGCCTCGACTGACATCTCTGCCCAACCTCTTTGCCTTTACATATGTCTGCCTGTCTCTGTATATGTGCAGATGGATATCTATGTGTGTGCGAGTGTATGTCTGTCCTTTTTTCCCCTAAGGTAAGTTTTTCCGCTCCTGGGATTGGAATGACTCCTTACCCTCTCCCTTAAAACCCACATCCTTTGGTCTTTCCCTCTCCTTCCCTCTTTCCTGTTGAAAGAACCGTTGGTTGCAAAAGCTTGAAATTTTGCATGTGTGTGGTTTTTTTTTCTCTCTTTTTTTTAAATTGTGTCTATCTACCAGTGCTTTCTCGTTTGGTTAGTCACAGCATCTTTGTTTTTTATATAAATAAATAAATAAGGTTATATGCTGTTGCCTTCCCTCAACTTTTGAACTGATTTACCCAGCCAGTTATAGGGGGTTACAGTTCTCATGTGGCTTTTGAATCACGATGTAAGCTGGCATTTTTCACATCAACAAACACTGCCAGTGATGAAACAAGCAAAATGTGAAATAAAAATCCTAGGATTGACCAGCGATTGAACCTGAAACCTTTGGATTTGCACTTAACCACTGAGTCACTGGGGTAAGAAGAGTGATGCATAATACATTACCTCAATAATGCACAAATTATAACACAAACAGTCAAATAGATTTCCTTTGTGTATTAGCAGTTAGTTCGTGAGCTGAACTCAATTTGCACTTAGTTGCTGATAATAGCCTTGTTACTGATGGACAAACTTTACACAAATGTAATTTTGCTATGCACACACCAAATATTCATTTGAATTTTTGGGAAGACGACGGAAAAATTCTACTGCCGTTGGCCTCATTGTTATTACACACAGTTCAAGTGACAATTACTGGCATTATTTAATGATGTGACCATTTTCTAATAGGATGTTTTTAAAATAGCTTTATTCTGTCACGCTTTACTGTGATTATTGCATATGAGTGATGGCCTTCTTCCAGTCTTCAGAGGTCTCTGCTAATTGCTCCACTGATGAGTGCCTTGACTGCAGATATTGATTTAATTTTAAAATTAATTTTAATTTTAAAACTAATTTGGGCCCAAATCAGTTCTATTAAGATACATGGCAGTGACAAGATGGGAGCCTAAATGACTGTAGGCCTGTACGTTTTTGCCAGCTCGTCGATTTTGTTTGTGGGGAACTGTAGTTTGTCGAGTGAGATTAGAGCCACAAGATCCACCACTTTCAATTTACGACTTCGATGCTGAAGCCTATCATCCCTTTTTGCTTTGCCTTGGTAGGCATTATGTCAGTAATATCAAAATGATTGGAAGCATTATCAAAATCAAGACAGTGCAGGCACATAATGTGCTAATCATTTCTCTTGACTGACTTTGCGGAATGGACAACAATTCATGGCCAAGATAGCAGTATCTGTCATTTGACAAATATTTTTGTGACATTGTTCAGTTTCACACAACAAACAATGGCAATCTTTGCATATAAAGTTCAGGCTTCATATGTTTGTGTTCACAAAATGCTAAAAGTTGTTAGTTAATTCCTGTGAAACTTTGACACAGTGTTGCATGTGAATATTTGTTTTTATGTACCTATTTTTAAAAATATGAGGATTGGGACTTTAATAGTGGCAAATATTTATTTACAGCTCATACAAAATAGACACGTGTTTCAAAGCTTTACTGACCATCAAAGTAGTCACCAACATTGTGTATAACCTGTTGCCAGTGTTATGGAAGTTGTAGGGTACTCTTAGCAGTGGCAGTTGTGTTGACAGTTCGAGCGGCGCAGTCTACTGCCCGACAAATTTGTAGCAGTTCTGAAGCGAATGCTGTGAAGTATTTCCTTCAGTTTAGAAATAGAGTTGAACTCATGAGGGCTTAAGTCAGGGGAGTGCAGCAGGTGGTATAGCACTTAGCAGCCCCATCAGCCAAACAACTCAGTAACAGCTTGCACTGTACGTGCTTGAGCATTGTCCTGCAAAATGATGGTCAGGTCCTGCAGAAAGTGTCATCACTTCTGTCTCTAAGCTGGTCATTGGTTGTGATCCAAAATTGAGCAGCATAGAGACAGAAGTGATGACACTTTCTGCAGAACCTGACCATCATTTTGCAGGACAATGCTCAAGCATGTACAGTGCAAGCTGTTACTGATTTGTTTGACTGATGGGGCTGCTAAGTGCTATACCAACTAATGCACCCCCCTCCCCCACCATGAACCATGGACCTTGCCATAGGTGGGGAGGCTTGTGTGCCTCAGCGATAGATAGCCGTACTGCAGGTGCAACCACAATGGAGGGGTATCTGTTGAGAGGCCAGACAAATATGTGGTTCCTGAAGATGAGCAGCAGCCTTTTCAGTAGTTGCAGGGGCAACAGTCTGGATGATTGACTGATCCGGCCTTGTAAAACTAACCAAAACGGCCTTGCTGTGCTGGTACTGCAAATGGCTGAAAGCAAGGGCAAACTAAAGCTGTAATTTTTCCCGAGGGCACGCAGCTTTAATGTATGGTTAAATGATGATGGTGTCCTCTTGGGAAAACTATTCCTGAGGTAAAATAGATCCCATTTGGATCTCCAGGCGGGGAATACTCACGATGAAGTTGTTATCAGGAGAAAGAAAAGTGGCATTCTACGGATCGGAGCATGGAATGTCAGATCCCTTAATCGGGCAGGTAGGTTAGAAAATTTTAAAAGGGAAATGGATAGGTTAAAGTTAGATATACTGGGAATAAGTGAAGTTCAGTGGCAGGACGAACAATACTTTTGGTCAGGTGAATACAGGGTTATAACTACAAAATCAAATAGGGGTAATGCAGGAGTAGGTGAATAGGAAAACAGGAATGCAGGTAAGCTACTACAAACAGCAGAGTCAACGCATTATTGTGGCGAAGATAGACACGAAGGCCATGCCTACCACAGTAGTACAAGTTTATATGCCAACTAGCTCCACAGGTGATGAAGAGATTGATGAAATGTATGATGAGATAAAAGAAATTATTCAGATAGTGAAAAGAAGACGGAAATTTAATAGTCATGGGTGATGGAAATCGATAGTAGGAAAAGGAAATGTAGTAGGTGAATATTAAATGGTGGTAAGGAATGAAAGAGGACCCTGTATGGTAGAATTTGCACAGAGCATAACTTAATCATAGCTAACACTTGGTTCGAGAATCATAAAAAAGTTGCACAGATGGAAGAAGCCTGGAGATATTGGAAGTTCTCAGATAGATTATATGACAGTAAGACAGATATTCAGGAACCAGGTTTTAAATTGTAAGACATTTCCAGGGGCAGATGCGGAATCTGACCACAATCTGATTATGAACTGTAGATTAAAACTGAAGAAATTGCAAAAAGGTGGGAATATGAGGACATAAACTGAATAAACTGAAAGAACCAGAGGTCGTAGAGAGTTTCAGAGAGAGCATTAGGGAATGATTGACAAGAATGGGGGAAAGAAATAAAGTAGAAGAAGAATGAGTAGCTTTGAGAGACGAAATAGTGAAGGTAGCAGAGGATCAAGTAGGTAAAAAAACAGGGGCTAATAGAAATCCTTGGCTAACAGAAGAGATATTGAATTTAATTGATGAAAGGAGAAAATACAAAAATTCAGTAAATGAAGCAGGCAAAAAAGTAACACAAACATCTCAAAAATGAGATCGACAGGAAGTTCAAACTGGCTAAGCAGGGATGGCTGGAAGACAAATGTAAGGATGTAGATGCGTATATCACTAGCGGTAAGATTGATCCTGCCTACAGGAAAATTAATGAGACCTTTGGAGAAAAAAGAACCACTTGCTTGAATATCAAGAGCTCAGATGGAAACCCAGTTCTAAGCAAAGAAGGGAAAGCAGAAAGGTGGAAGGAGTATATAGAGGGTCCATACAAGGGTGATGTTCTTGAGGACAATATTATAGAAATGGAAGAGGATGAAGATGAAATAGTAGATACGATACTGCATGAAGAGTTTGACAGAGCACTGAAAGACCTAAGTTGAAACAAGGCCCCAGAAGTAGACAACATTACATTAGAACTACTGACAGCCTCGGATGAGCTACGCCTAACAAAACTCTACCATCTAGTGAGCAAGATTTGAGACAGGCGAAATATCCTCAGACTTCAAAAAGAATATAATAAATCCAATCCCAAGGAAAGCAAGTGTTAACATATGTGAAAATTACTTAACTATCAGTTTAATAAGCCATGGCTACAAAATACTAACATGTATTCTTTACAGACAGATGGAAAAACTGGTAGGTGCCGACCCTGGGGAAGATCAGCTTGGATTCTGTAGAAATTTTGGAGCACGTGAGGCAATACTGGCCCTATGACTTATCTTAGAAAATACACTCCTGGAAATGGAAAAAAGAACACATTGACACCGGTGTGTCAGGCCCACCATACTTCCTCCGGACACTGCGAGAGGGCTGTACAAGCAATGATCACACGCACGGCATAGCGGACACACCAGGAACCGCGGTGTTGGCCATCGAATGGCACTAGCTGCGCAACATTTGTGCACCGCCGCCGTCAGTGTCAGCCAGTTTGCCGTAGCATACGGAGCTCCATCGCAGTCTTTAACACTGGTAGCATGCCGCGACAGCGTGGACGTGAACCGTATGTGCAGTTGACGGACTTTGAGTGAGGGCGTATAGTGGGCATGCGGGAGGCCGGGTGGACGTACAGCCGAATTGCTCAACACGTGGGGCGTGAGGTCTCCACAGTACATCGATGTTGTCGCCAGTGGTCGGCGGAAGGTGCACGTGCCTGTCGACCTGGGACCGGACCGCAGTGATGCACGGATGCACGCCAAGACCATAGGATCCTACGCAGTGCCGTAGGGGACCGCACCGCCACTTCCCAGCAAATTAGGGACACTGTTGCTCCTGGGGTATCGGCGAGGACCATTCGCAACCGTCTCCATGATGCTGGGCTACGGTCCCGCACACCGTTAGGCCGTCTTCCGCTCACGCCCCAACATCGTGCAGCCCGCCTCCAGTGGTGTCGCGACAGGCGTAAATGGAGGGACGAATGGAGACGTGTCGTCTTCAGCGATGAGAGTCGCTTCTGCCTTGGTGCCAATGACGGTCGTATGCGTGTTTGGCGCCACAATCAGGACTGCATACGACCGAGGCACACAGGGCCAACACCCGGCATCATGGTGTGGGGAGCGATCTCCTACACTGGCCGTACACCTCTGGTGATCGTCGAGGGGACACTGAATAGTGCATGGTACATCCAAACCGTCATCGAACCCATCGTTCTACCATTCCTAGACCGGCAAGGGAACTTGCTGTTCCAACAGGACAATGCACGTCCGCATGTATCCCGTGCCACCCAACGTGCTCCAGAAGGTGTAAGTCAACTACCCTGGCCAGCAAGATCCTAGGATCTGTCCCCCATTGAGCATGTTTGGGACTGGATGAAGCGTCGTCTCACGCGGTCTGCAAGTCCAGCACGAACGCTGGTCCAACTGAGGCGCCAGGTGGAAATGGCATGGCAAGCCGTTCCACAGGACTACATCCAGCATCTCTACGATCGTCTCCACGGGAGAATAGCAGCCGGCATTGCTGCGAAAGGTGGATATACACTGTACTAGTGCCGACATTGTGCATGCTCTGTTGCCTGTGTCTATGTGCCTGTGGTTCTGTCAGTGTGATCATGTGATGTATCTGACCCCAGGAATGTGTCAATAAAGTTTCCCCTTCCTGGGACAATGAATTCACGGTGTTCTTATTTCAATTTCCAGGAGTGTAGATTAAGGAAAGGCAAACCTATGTTTCTAGCATTTGTAGACTTAGATAAAGCTTTTGACAATACCAACTGGAATATTCTCTTTCAAATTCTGAAGGTGGCAAAAGGCTATTCTCAATTTGTACATTAACCAGATAGCAGTTATAAGAGTCGAGGGGCATGAAAGGGAAGCAGTGGTTGGGAATTGAGTGAGACAGGGTTGTAGCCTATCCCTGATGTTATTCAATCTGTATATTGAGCAAGCAGTAATGAAATCATCATGACATTGTAATTTTGTCACAGACAGCAAAGGACCTGGAAGAGCAGCTGAATGGAATGGGCAGTGTCTTGAAATGGGGATATAAGATGAACATCAACAAAAGTAAAATGAGGATAATGGAATGTAGTCAAATTAAATCAGGTGCAGCCGGTGGATTAGATTAGGAAATGAGACGCTTAAAGTACTAAATGAGTTTGGTTATTTGGGGAGTAAAATAACTGATGATGGTCGAAGTAGAGAGGATATAAAATGTAGACTGGCAATGGCAAGGAAAGCGTTTCTGAAGCACAGAAATTTGTTAACATCAATTATAGATTTAACTGACAGAAAGTTCTCTCTGTAAGTATTTGTATGGAGCGTAGTCATGTATGAAAGTGAAACATGGATGATAAATAGTTTAGACAAGAAGAGAATAGAAGCTTTCAAAATATGTTGCTACAGAAGAATGCTGAAGATTAGGTGGGTAGATCACATAACTAATCAGGAGGTACTGAATAGAATTGGAGAAAAGAGAAATTTGTGGTACAGCTTGACTAGAAGAAGGGATCGGTTGGTAGGGCATATTCGGAGACATTAAGGGATCACCAATTTAGTATTGGAGGGCAGCGTGGAGTGTAAAAATCGTAGAGAGGGACGAAGAGATGAATACACTAAATAGATTCAGAAGGATGTAGGTTGCAGTAGGTACTGGGAGATGAAGAACCTTGCACAGGATAGAGTAGCATGGAGAGCTGCATCAAACCAGTCTCTGGACTGAAGACCACAAAAACAATATATACAGGATAAAACTGTTACCAAAAATTCAAAATTACATGACCTAATTACTTCAAATTTTTACATGTCACTGTAATAAATGTATTGACAAATATGTATAGTGAAACACTATTAGCAATAATCTCTTCAAATTTTAAATGATACTCTATTAAACATTCAGATGAATATAGATTACATATTTTTTAAACAACAATGTACAACTTTTCACTTAAAACTGGCTGAGGGAAATAAAATGCTCTGGTGCAAAAAGTGTAATTTTGTTTTGCTTGTGGCACGCAGTTCTAACTGCAACAGTGGGACATTTAAACCATTAGAAAAATTGTTTCTCCCATATACATTTTTCCTGATTATATATTTTTAAGCATAAATGATAAAATATAAACCCTAGAACTGGGAAAAAAATGAATCGCAGTGCACACCAAATAATCGCACAGGCCAAGAAGGTGTTTGAAACTGCAACATAGTCTAAGTGGTAAGTGTTGTAGTGGTGGAGCTAAAGGTCTGGCAAACACAATTGCTTGCTACAGGTCTCATGGAATTGCCTGAATGCGTGCTGTGCCTTCCTCGCAAAACCTCACCCCCACTACTTCCTTTGTAGCTGTCAATCCTGAAGTAATTTTGAACCGACTGCAGTTGCAGTATTTTTGTTTGTCCATGATATGAGACATGCCAGGCGTACACAGTTTTAAATAAAATATGCCATTTTTGAATAGTGATGTCCTCTGTTCTTATGCCAATCAATGTTTAAGTTTAGCAACAGTTTTTTCTCTGACACATGCGTGTTTACTTCAGAGTGTTGTGTAAGGTGATTAAAAATCTTGCTAGGTAGTAATCTTTAGAATGGCAGTAAGCCAAAATATCAGAACAAGAATTAATAATATCGCAGATACGCCTCCAAAAGGTGATGGAATAATGTTTAAACTTTTTGGCAAGAATTTAAGAAAGAAATTGTTCACCAGAAAATTACTCAGTGGTCAGAATTACAACCACGGTGATTGAAAATAAAAACTTTGTCCCTCACACGAAGTGTGTTTGCATACTATTACAAGCTCCACAGTTGAATATGGAACATAACACCACAAAAATGTCTATGGTATGTTCTTTTCAGAAAAAGCATTTACAATGTCACAGACATACAACATGTATGTTTTTACACACAACTTTTACTTCTCAACCATGGCAATGATGAAAAAGACATTGAAAAATTGTACATGAGACACAGGTCTTAGGTATCATTAGGATTCAAGAAAGCAATCTAGTTGATCATACTTCCAGATAAACTGTTCAGCTGGGTGCTTAATATGAGTTCTGTCTTCTAAAATATTCTTTCAGCTGGCACGAAATAACCATAGTTCAGTTTTTTTTGTTAACAGGGATATATTCGGATATCTACTTCCATCATTCTGAAAATTAATAAAGGATCTGCTGTATGATGTATGAGGACTCCACCCTTATCTCTCTGGCACTCAGTGAGTGCAACTGTAGTTGCTGTACATTGAACGTTACGCTGCTGGACTTTCCAGTCAAAGGCAATCCCTAATGATGTTGCAATTTGGAAATTTGTGGTAAGTTCCTATGGGATCAAACTCGTAAGTTCATCAGTCCATAGGATTACACACTACTTAATATAACTTAAACTAACTTTCGCTAACGGCACCACACACACCCATGCCCGAGGGAGGACTCAAACCTCTGATGGGGGTAGCCGCACGAACCGTGGCAAGGTGCCTTAGACTGCATGGCTACCCCGCGTGGCAATGATGTTGCACTTTTAGAAGAATGCTGACCATCTTCTGATGGCAAAAATGATACATCAAATTGAGAAATCTGTTCCTGTCTCACTATGGAATTCCATAGGGCCATGAGATTTCAGAGGCAGCTATCTGCTTTTTTGTGGATTCTGAACTATCACTTCTTTAGTCACTAGTACCATCTGTTTTATATTTTATACTAAAGCAAAATTACTAAAATTTGTTGAAAACAATAGACTGGCTGGGTGAGATTAAGATATGTGAACACAAAATAAGCAGTCTTGCATACGCAGATGACTTAGCTGTGATGGCAGATTCGATTGAAAGTTTGCAAAGTAATATTTCAGAGCTAGATCAGAAATGTAAGGACTATGGTATGAAGATTAGCATCTCCAAAACGAAAGTAATGTCAGTAGGAAAGAAATATAAACGGATTGAGTGCCAAATAGGAGGAACAAAGTTAGAACAGGTAGAGTTTCAAGTACTTAGGATGCATATTCTCACAGGATGGCAACATAGTGAAAGAACTGGAAGCGAGGTGTAGCAAAGCTAATGCAGTGAGCACTCAGCTACGATCTACTCTCTTCTGCAAGAAGGAAGTCAGTACCAGGACTAAGTTATCTGTGCACCGTTCAATCTTTCAACCAACTTTGTTGTATGGGAGCGAAAGTTGGGTGGATTCAGGTTACCTAATCAATAAGGTTGAGGTTACGAATATGAAAGTAGCTAGGATGATTGCAGGTACTAGTAGATGGGAACAATGGCAGGGGGGTGTCCACAATGAGGAAATCAAAGAAAAACTGGGAATGAACTCTATAGATGAGCAGTCAGGGCGAACAGGCTTAGATGGTGGGGTCATGTTACACGCATGGAAGAAGCAAGGTTGCCCAAGAGACTCATGGGTTCAGCAGTAGAGGGTAGGACCAAGGAAGCAGACCAAGGAGAAGGTACCTGGATTCGGTTAAGAATGATTTTGAAGTAATAGGTTTAACATCAGAACAGGCACCAATGTTAGCACTAAATAGAGGATCATGGAGGAATTTTATAAGGGGGGCTATACTCCAGACTGAACGCTGAAAGGCATAATCAGTCTTAAATGATGATGATGATGATGATGATGATGATGAGCAAAATTACTTGGACCTACTGAAAAAGATTATGCTGCAACTATTCAGCTGGGTCACAAGGACTGTCGTGGAGACTAAAGGCAATGTGCTGTGCTTTAATCACTGGAATTACTTTGGATATGGAAATGTGACTCTTCAGTGACATTTCAGATGTCAGTGATTCAGAAAGTGACAACACAGAGCGCGCATGTGGCACTATCTCCCACTCTGAAGCATTCAACAACGCTGGGGCATCCAGGAAACAAGCTAAAGCAGCAGCGGCTCACTCTCTTCCTTCATGTAATCAGGTAAGCTTTGCAAAGGTGCTATTCCAATGTGTTTCCATTTCTTGAATCAATCAAAGACATTCTTTCTCTAACTGCTGCTGTCAAGTCTCCAGTTTCTGCTTTGCCAGATAATCTATTAGAAAAAAGCCAACAATATTATGGTACTTTTTGTATGAACATCAGATACAGCATGCTTTACCAAGAGCTGGATGGTATGGGCGAAACACGGTAAATGCTGAATGCCTGTGATGTTACTGACAGTAGCTTTTATGTTCTAGTGCTGTCATTATTATATTTGTCATATTACCATTTTTTACAGATTGGCATTCATTTAGAGTTGATACAAGTGCTGGGAGGATGTATGAGCCTCCACAAAAACACAGTTTTCAATGAAAGACTTTGTTAGGTCCACGTATCATCTACAGAACGCCAGGTCACAGCTGAATATGATTCAGTGCTTGAAGATATGCCTGTTTGTCTGTGACTAATGATACATATTGAGCAGCAGATAGCGTGCCCTTGACATTATTTACGCTGCACTTGTATGCTTCTTCCATCATCTGACAGAGCCTTTTCCTAGTTAAAATACTCTACTGTGGATCGAACATCTTTGCTAACTTTTTCAAACCGATGCTATCTACTACTGATGAAGGCTGATAATCTTTACTCACTAGTCTAACAATCATATTGTCAAATTCGGTCTGTCTGGGAGCAGTGCCTACAACAGGCAATGGCTAAATGAGTAAAGAAGAGCATATTTTTCAATAATATTCTTTCTGAAATTTATTTTAAAAAACTAAAAATGCTCATTATGCCATATTCATAATGCTAGCTATCTATTATAAAAGATGGAATAAATACATCAACAATGTACAGTACCTGCCTATTTGTACATAACGTTTGGCAGTGGTGCCTCTCGTTGATTCTTTGCCTTTTGTGAAGTGACAACATTAAATATTTTATTATTTTATAACTGCTGTCAGGCAGAACTCAAACAATGGAAAATCCAGGATGCAATGTAACGATATTATGAAAAGGGAAGTTGCCACTTGCCATATAGCAGAGATGCTGAGTCACAGATAGGCACAACAAAAAGACTGTCACAAATAAAGCTTTCGGCCAGTAATGCCTTCATCAAAACAGTCGTATGTGCGAGCTGAGTTTGTGAGTGAGTGTGAGTGTGTGTGTGTGTGTGTGTGTGTGTGTGTGTGTGTGTGTGTGTTTTCTATTGTTGATGAAGGCCTTACTGGCCGAAAGCTTTATCTGTGACAGTCTTTTTGTTGTGCCTATCAGCGACTCAGCATTTCCGCTGTATAGTGTGTGGCAACTTTCCTTTTCATAATATTGTTACAACTGCTGTTGCGTTTTTGTTTTGACTATGTAATATCTTATCACATATTGTGCACTTCAGTATTTTTTCATGAAATTAGGCAAAGTAGTCCAAAGTCCATGAATTTTATACACCTGACATCTGTCATCTGAAGAAAATACACTCAAAAGATGAGGACCAATGGCTAAACTGAATCAAATAATTACATTCCTCAGTATGAAAATATGTTTTCTTGTTAAATGGGGCTACTTTTAGTGCCACAAGTGAGAAAACTGTAATGTTACCTCCCCTGGTCTTAATTTACATTAATTTCTTTGAACTCAGAATTTCTCCTCAGCAACTATTCCTTTCTTCACTCTCTTCTAGTTTTAGAAGATTTTATTTTCTGGCCAGTCTATTTTTCCCCGATCACACCTCTACCACATACAAAGCACTTAGCTTTCCACTCTTACTAACTAGTGCAAAATGTTTTGTAAGTAACCTTAATCTTGAGCATTACCTTATCTTCCACCTTTAAGCTCTCAGGTAATCAAATCTCATCCAATGCAGTCCACAAGAATTAGTCTTTTCTTTTCATCTTGTCTGGTATGTTTCCCCTGCCCAAGGTTCTGGAAGACTTTTCTGAACCCTCCCTATTTCCTCAAAACTCACAAGTCATTGTCCTTCACAATTCTTTCTTCACTTTCAACCCTTCTGCCAGGAGGAAACATTGTTCCGAAAGCTAGCAAATTTCTACACCTTTCTACGCATGTTCTCCTGAAATCACAAGGTGGGTAGATTTTTTATCCATCCAATCACATTACATTATGAAATTTTCATGAGAGGTAATAGTCTTAACAGAAAGTGAAATACAATGCAACTGGAATGGCAACTTCAGTTTTCCATAAAATGCATGCTAATATTGTATGTAGCATAAATACTTTGTAAATTGCTACATTAAAATGAGTACTGCCACATAATGCAAATACAGACAGAGTACTGGAAACATAACATACAAGAACTCTTCCACAAGTTTTTTCAAATATGAACTGAATCAATAGCAGGATTTAATGTTATTTCCTCCAACCAAATTTTCAAATTGTGAGCAAAGAAATAGCTTGTTGTATTGTTAGCACTTACACAATATGGAGTCATACGTCACCTGAGTGTCTGAGGAGAGCCTAATAATTGTATCAAGCTCAGCGACATATGAGGAAATTCTGATCATGTCTGGACACTAGTACTGCTTGCCCAGCCCAATCTGTACCTACTGCTTTCCCATTTCTCTTTGCAGCTATTACACTCTTCAGTGCTTCCCTTCTGATTGGTGATCCTTTCCCATCATCATCCACATAATTCAAGGATTTGGGTTTCAATTTTTTGTTGGTCTATCAGTGTCATACAGCTCCTAATATCTGTATTCATACATCAAGTAATGTAGAATTAATCCCCAAATGATCACTGTGAGTACATTAGCACTACTCAGAATTCTTTGTTAGTAAACTTTACAAAAGTAGCTTTCAGTGGCTGCTTCTGCCTGTTAACGTATAACATGAGTTGTTCCACACAATGGGATTTATGTAACACAATGTCAATGAACAAATAAGATTAGGCCTAATCTGAATTCCATAATGACCACCTTTTTTAGCACCAGCAATCTGCATGCATTCCAAGTTTATTTTTAATGCTGTGTGCAGCAAACATGCCACATGCTCATAACTGTATATGTTCATATTCTTATATAATGCAATGGATTACATTAATTCTCTTCCATGAAGTTGTTATCTTTTACACCACACTGTAAAGTCATGCCAACTTTAAAGGGGATAGAAGATGCAGTTTAATTTAATGTACTTTTTTCTCTCTCTGAAATTAGTGGATATGATTCAAAGGTCTACTCATTGGGCAGAGATGCTTGCTGAAGTACCTCCCATTCAAATATTGCTAAAATTGTGATCTTAACAGTCTCTGTTCAGAGCTTGTATCTACTAATTGCACAGCTTCCAAAATTAGGAACCATATCCTAATTTTGTTGTTATTCAGCTCCCAGGCTGAGAGAGAATTACCTGGTGTGAGGATAAGTCATTACATCTCAGAATAGTAAATCAAATGTAATTCAATTGAATGCACTGTCCTCCTATTGTTTCTAGACTGAAATTAGCAAATTTTATAGTTTTCTCCAATGAATTTTACTTTTGATACAAAATGGATTTTTGGAAGCAGAAGAGTAAGTTACAATGACAGGATAAAACATACGAAAAACCATGAGCACTAAAAACAATTGCAACAAAATTATTAATGAAACAAGTTTCTACAATCATGTGTGGCGTATGCACTGAAAATGGTTTTCATAGATGGAAGCACTTGAATGCTAACTGGCTCCCGGAGAGTGCTTTAGGTGAGAAGTAGTAATGTTCATTAATCTGGCTACAATAACAAATAAAAACTATGTTTCTTAAAATGTACACACAAACAAAAAGAGCAAAAGATGATGAGTTGCCTTTATAGACACTTTCTTTATATGTTCTAGATGTTTTTGAATTTGACATTTCACTACAGATATAGGAAACCACTCACCTTATGCAATGTTGGTTTAAGAAATGGTCCAGCACTCTGCACAATCCATTGCAGTGTTCTCAATGCTGCAGCACATGTGCCATGATTGGCAGTTTCATCATATAGCTTTGTACGTGACCAAGAAGATTCTGATGATGAAGCAGAACTTTCTTGACCTAACTTCAACTGTTTACGTTGTTGTTTAGTTAGATGACGACCTCTGGCCTTTGCTGCCTGTGATGTCATGGAAAATATTTTTGAGTCATGCAGAATAATGTATCAAACATACACAATGGTTTCAGTATACCACCAAATAAACTCTGAGTTTCATTACATTTAATAGATGAATGAATCAATACTAATCAGATTATACACCAACCAAAAATACACTACATAAATTACAGTATAACTTAAATTTTATCATAAAAACAAGTGCGAGTGCACGCTCACGCACACACACACACACACACACACACACACACACACACACATTGGGATAATACACAAGCCCAAACAAAATTTTACTGAATTATTTGTGTATGCTAAACTGGCAACTAACTGCTTACAAAGGAATTAAGATATCACCTATAAGATAATTTAGACGACTGTTATTTACGTAATAAGTGAAGGATGTACCGAAAGAGTTACTGCAGTATGACTTATTTTCACATCGCCCAACAGTAAGCCAATGAGCTCATCAGGTGAAGATATTTCTACACAACTTCCAGCCTTTGCTACTTTCAACCACAGTGTGAAAGTGTTGTACGCTTCTTTCCGCAACAGCCTGAAAAAAAAGTAGTTTCTTGTTGTAGGGTATGTTCAAAGTTTCAGAAACAACAAGTTTACAACTAACATGCAAAATTTACAAGGCTAATATTAAATAAAAATAGAACACATTGCAATTTAAAATGTTCAAAAATTTGTCTCATTAACCTTCTTTCATTTTTTGTTTGCTTCTTTGAAGTATTAAACAGAAAAGATTTGCTATTTTATCTCTTCACATATCATAGCTACCTCTCCATCCCCTTACATATTCACAGAGTACTTGAAGAAATGTTTCAGCAATCAGGTGATATTCCTGTGTGTCAGATAATACCTATTTAACAATGTCAATATATCAACATTAATTTACAGAATGAGATTTTCACATTAATTTACTTTTTTTCTGTAGTATTTAATGTGAAAGAATTGCTTTATTTAATGAAATTAACAGCAACTTAAGAAAAAAAACGAGACCAGTTTATGTTTCCTGAGCGAAGATGACCATTCTGCTGCAGACAATAAAATTTCCAAGGTTCTACAAAACAAACAAACAAGCCACACAAACTGCTTGCATCTTCATGTAAGCCATTTCATGCCGTATTGTTTCAGTCTATGGCTCTTTACTGTACTATGAAGTACACAAGACGGAAAACATCATTTCAATGCTTCTAAGGAACACTGAATTTCAGTAACTATTTCTGTGTACCAGACGTAGGTTTATACTGATATTGCACTTTCATAATATGTTCTGTGGCGTTACCATTACTAAATCTCAACTGATATGAGAACAAATACAACTGTTGTAAGGTGAGACAACACATGGTTAAACAGCTCTGGGCTAAAAAATGAGCTCTACATTGGCTTGTTTTCGAGTGTGCACCAGTGGGGCAGTCATTAATGAGGAGTCTTCTTGTGTGATTCAGGTCTGAGAAATCCAAATAGTGTACTCAAGTTTACAATCATGTGTCAAAAGAAAGGTGAACATTTATTCGCACATAGGCAGTGTCATCCAAGATTGAAGAATTTATAAAGTTTATATTTTATTTGAATCTCACGGCATTATTTTATTACTTTGTTTCAACAATAACTTTCAACAAATAATATAATAAACTGACAGTGGCATAACAATCTGTTGTGCTTAACGAACTTTACCCAACCAATCACTATATAATATTAATGACACAACAATTCATCATCGATATGGAGAAGGGTAACTACCAACAAGGTGAGACAGTGCAGCAGGATCCTTGTAACTTGGAAGCAATTGAATGTCATACACCCACACAATCATGTGTAGCACTTTGTTTCACCCAGATGGTGGCAGCAATGCTTCAGGGCATGGACTCAATGAGACACTGAAAGTGGTGGGGAGACATCCTGATCTCTAACTATGACCACTCAAAACGACACACACAATTCATGGTGACTGCTTTAACTAAAATAAGGCAGATGGGCACATACTTCGCAGTAATGTAACTTGAAAGGGGGGGATGATAACAGTTTGAGGGCACATGACAGCAAGGTCTTTAGTGTGTGTGTGTGTGTGTGTGTGTGTGTGTGTGTGTGTGTGTGTGTGTGGAGTGGAGGGAGGGGGGGAGAAAGTGGGTATGAAAGCAGCTTCAAGAAACTTCCTAGCAGATTAAAACTGTGTACCAGGCCAAGACTCAAACCCAGAAGGCAATGTTTTGGGTTCACTTCCCAGTCTAGCACACAGTTTCAATCTTCTAAGAAGCTTCAGAACAGCATACACTTCAAGTGATCCTCAAACTATCCTGGCACAATTTAGAGGTTATGGTGTGACACACTGCCTTGAAGTTGCTGTGAATGGGTGTGTTAGCTGTGCTAGAGAAAGACACCTATCAGTTGTACCAAAACAATATAAAGTAATATCCCCTCTCCAGAAAATACAAAACCTATTGCTGATCACTGACTTGACTGTGAGTGGCATACCAGTGGCAGGTATGGTAGGCATGAAGGCCTTGTATGGGAGAGGCAGAGTGTGGAGAGAACTCAGTGTACTATATCTACCCACAACCAACAAGTTTTGTTTTATATGCTATTTTCCACAGAAACTGAAACAGAGCCTGTGCAACATTCTTCATCTACGGGAATCCTGCAGTGTCTTTTGTTGGCAGATACAAGCGCAAAAGGAGTTGGGGTCTGTTAATCATTGGCAGATCTAATGCATGCAAAATACCTCTTAAGGAAATGGCAGCAAGGGATACGCAGGGTCATCTTGTGCAATCTGTGAAGAAGACTCATTCTACTTGTTGAAGGGAAGTGCCACTGTGGGATCAGGATGCAACCAGCTGCAGATTGTGGCACTCATTGTGTGGTGTAACATGGGTTTCTTTGGAACAGCATGGTCCACTTTTGTCCTCTTTGGCTGATGAAATATGTCCATGAAAACTGAAAACATGGTTTAGGTAGTTGGTAAGTGTGTAACTTTCCACTGTGCACACCCTAGTTTGATGCACGTGCAGACAGATGCAGAAGGAACTTGTCTTAGCATATTGGCAAAGCACGATGGCAAATGCGTGTCTCGACCTGCTGTGGAGGTCCGTTTATGCTTGGTGTCACAGCTTGGTAGTGCTGTGGAAATAGAGCAGAAAAGTGGTGCTGGCAGGAATGAAAGCAATGGAACAGCTAAAGAATGTCACTGCAGCCACACATGACAAATCTGCAGTGAAGTGTTGTAAAAATACATTTCGCTGGTTTTGTGCACTGGTGTCAAAACAGACCACCATTATTTACACGCTATTAAGTGAATGTGTTGTTGCCTATAGTGTATGTTGGTTACTAGCCAAACATGGAAGGCAATTTATCAGAAATACTAAGAAAGTTAGCAGAGTTATCTAATAGTATTACAACCCAAACAGAGGAGGTAACTACAAAAGCAGACAAAATTTCTAATATGGAAGAGATCTTATTAAAGTTACCTAAGGAGTTAGTCAAGCAGATAGAAAAAACAATGTGACTTATTCAGGAAGGTGGTTTAAGAACAGTTTAAATAGTTAAACAATAAAATGCTACACATATAAGAACTGTCAAACTAGGAATTCTACATAATCACAACTCAGATATGCAAGGCCAATTAGGGGTGTTAAAGTACAAATTTTGATTAAGTAATTGTGCCCCAACTGCTTTCACCAGTTTGGAGGAGCATCTACAAGAGTTAGCTGAACAAAAGTTAAAAGAGAAAGCTGGATCCACTAGTGCTACAACAAATTCTTTGGGTGATACTCTACAACACCAGAAGGAAATTCAAAAGTTGTTGGTTGATGAATTTGGGGGAGGGGACCAAACAGCGAGGTCATCAGTCCCCAGAAGTTGTGGCATGCATTAGAAAATACCCAAAATAACCATTAACAATTCCTGAATATCAGGTGAGTTAACAGAAGAACTGCATCTACGAATTTATCAAAACAATTTCCAAAGTACAAACCTGATGGGAAGGTATTTTCTAGGTCATTACCTAAGAAGTGGGAAGCATGCAGGAAAATATATTTTGAACTTTGTTATTTGGCATGAGAAGTGGTAGAATGGGGAACGGCTCATTAAGAAGATTTTAAATTGTGGAATGATTTTCAAGAAAAATTCAAGAGGAAATACTGGTTGTCCAGTACACAACAAAAGTTGGCAATAGGATCATTAGACCCAAAATATAATAACAGTTCTTGAGTAAGTTTTAACACGTATACTGGATGACATTTGAATCAATCTAAAAATTCAGATAATCCAATAGAGATATCACACTTTGTCAAAGTATTGGTTTGCAGATTACCACACTATGTAAGAAAAGAAAATTTGGTGTAGAGGATGGCCAACAGTAAGTGATAACCTTTGTAGAAAGCTTAGACAACTTAAACAAAGAGCACACTAAAGATATCCAAGAAGAATACCGAGGCACCAACAACATGAAATTTAAGCGTTTCCCAAACCAACTTGTAAAGAAAAGAGAAACTAACTTATGCCATGTTTATAACAGTGGCAACAATCAATGTGCAGAAAATGTCAGAACTGATTTAATTTCATCAGATAACATACAGCTGCAAATGCCTGTAGCAAACACAGCCAACAATGATACGGGTAATGCAATACTTATAAATGCACCCATCACAAATAATGCAGTGCTTAAAGGCAATTATTATTATTATAACAGAAAATGTGGAATGTCCTGGGACAGTGGCCAATCTCCAGGATGTGACAACACAATCACAAGCCCACTTACGCTTTGTTGTCACGGCTTGGTGGTGCCGTGGAGGTCAAGGAGAAAAAGGGGGCTGGCAAGAATGTAAATGATGGAAGTACTAAGGACCATGATGAGAACCGTTATTCAGTGTTTGATGTCAAAATGTTGAACATATGGTGTGATGTGAGCTACAACTTATGAGAGCTCTGCATCACCTGACCCATTTTTGATCATTCTGAGATACAGAGTCCTAAAGTTAAATGAGTGTTGAAAAATCTGCAGTTGAGATACCAGAAATATTCAAGTATATGTATGTGAATATTTCTGGTATCCCAACTGCAGATTTTTCAGCGCTCATTCAGCTTTAGGACTCTGTATCTCAGAATGAACAAAAATGGACTTGTACCACTACTGAAATAAGCCCTTCATATGTCACATGGCTTCCTGGACGTAAAGGTAAGTTAACAAAACAAGAAATGTGCATACCTATAAGCACTGGAAATTTTCAGTTTATGCAAACTTCGTTAATAGTGCTTAATGTTAATTTACAAAGATTATTTGGGATAGAATAGTTACTGAAGTAAAAAGTTACTTAAGATTTGATGTAGAACTGTTGTTTTGGAAATTTTACTATTTGTCAGCTAGTAGAACCTTCTGGGAATGGATCAACAAAATGTACTGGTAAAAAATATGTACTTAATTACAAATGAAAAACTGCTTAGCAAGGAAGGAGCTACGATTGATATGTAGATTGGTTATGATCAAATTTGTAGTAAAGCTTATCAATCTATTCTCTTAGGAGAGTAGCAGAAGAAAGATTTACACAATACTATATGGAAATATAGATCAATATGTGCATACAAACTAGGAGTAATATATGATTACATTTAACAATTCAAAATAAAAGATGAAAATCCATTCTTTTGTAAACCCTATCCATTATCTTTAAGCCTATGGCCTAAAGTACAAGAAAATAAATAAAATGACAGACAATCAAATTACTGAATATAGTTTAAGTGTCGTCCATTGTTAGTTATTAAGAAAGCCACTGGCAGGGTGCACCTGGTCTTAGACATACACTACAATCGTGAGTGAGCACATACAGTGTTATAAGGATCTCTACTCCATGTAGTAGAAATGGATAAGAGATGAAAAATTGAATCATTTGTTCCTGGAGATAAACAAGTAATTCAAATGCAATATTCTCATGTTCACTTTGTATTGGTCATTACCACTAAAATAGGAAAGCAATACACAATTCACAAAGAATATCTGATAGCTAATTTTACTCAATTTGTGCTGCTCTCACAAGAACTGAACACATTTTTTTAGAATTAACCAAAAATTTTAACGTATGACATACAAATGTGCCCATGATATCTACCTGTCTTTTTCATACACATTTTCTTTGGATAAGACTCTTTTATTGCCATCACAATTTGATGAGACAAAAGTTGTCAGCTAATTACACTAGCCGCATATTTGTGAATAATTGTGGGTTTAGGTTACAGGGGGTTGGGGGTAGGGAATGAAGCAATAAGGCTTATGAATCATAACAAAAGTAAAATACTTGCATCACCATGAAAGAAAAGCAGAACAACAGCCAAAATACAGCTACTTCATTTGCAAGTGCAAACATGTGAAATCAAATTCTGCTGCTGGATAACATTCCATACTGTGCTGCTCCACTTCGCCTAATGTTGATAAAGCAGTTCCATATTTTGATTCCTTTTCTGTTTTCCACTACAATTAAATTACCAATATAGTCTAGATATCACTCTGACACACGAGCAATGCGACATCTGCGACAATGTGACACCTCGGGTTCAGTGTCATTGACCGTCCTCCATAGAGTCCCAACTTACCCCACCTGATTTTCATCTGTTCCCTAAACTTAAAGAACACGTTCAAGGACTTCACTTGCATAGTGAGCACAGGTGAGTTTGTGGCTCTGACAAAAAAGTCAAATGTGCTACAGAGACGGTACTGGCAAACTAGTCGCTCGTTTGGAGTAATGTGTTCATCACCTGTGTCACTCTGTTGAGAAATAAATATGTAGACATGAAAAATAAAGATGCAGGATGATAAAATTTGTTATATTTTATGTTTTCACATAAAAAACTCAGATGCATTACTTTTCAGCATCCCTCATATCTACACACCACTCAAGTTCATACTCTTTTTCACATAAATTTTGTTCCTGGCCCTCTCCACTTGAAGAAATCTGTGCGTTCTTCACATGTAGCAGTTAAGATTATGACATTTAAAACAGCAATTTTAAAGTTGTTTAGCACATGTAAATACTTTTTTTAACAAAAATCTTTGTACTTTAGCCTTACCAATTACACACAAGATGGTATCTCATTATTTGTTTCTCACATCTATGTTCCATATTATTTGAAATCGCTTGAAGCTGAGAGGCATAAGGCAAGAAGGCAAGAAGGCAATCAGAGAAAACAAATTATACAATGGATGTTATAAAAATTAAAAGAAATATGGGAGTCAATTTTGAGGAAGTATCTGAATAGAAGCTATAGTCTGCATTATATAATGCTTTTAGGTAGTTTAGCTTACAGCAAAGAGAGTAAAAATGTGTTCACATTTATTTCTGCTGTATGTGGAGCAAGATAAACAAATACAGGAACTCTGCAGAAGCATTAGGAAGCTCTACATTCACTTATAGCCACTATCTAAACTCTTACAAGAAGTGGAGAAATTATATAAACAAAACAATTGAAGATACTTTTAACAAACAGAATTTGAACAAATTTGCCTTATATGAACTCTTAGACACAATAAAAACACTGGTGTTTATAACAGCATGTTGTCCACATGCTAAGGTCATACAATAAATAATGCAACATTTTTTTCCCTCAAAGCATGATGGCTCTATTCGTAAATTAATACATCATCATGTTGTTCTCCAATTCTTTAGCTACAGAACCCTATTTTTCAGAATAATCTCCATCCAGTTCTATGACCTTAAGACACCTTAATGTGAGAGCATGTACCAGTCCCAGACACTACATCCATGGCTTTATCAGGTGAGGGTAACTACTTCTTTAAGAAGATGATGTGTGGTGCCATTTTGTTTCAGGCTCAAATTGGTGAATTCATATTTTTTGTGACAATGTTTGACTAAAAATGGTCACCATCAGCCCCATAATGAGCAAGGTATTTGACTTCTTGGTTGGAAATAAGAAATTCCGTGTTTCGCTGTTTTTGGAAATTCAACTGCTAATGGGGTGTAAATAGGGCCTCACTGATTCACCATTGCCCAGACCAAACCACTAAGGATAAAAACCTCAAATTTGGAGATAGTGATGATCTTATAATGCAGGCATCATTTAAGAACAGATTTTTTGAAATTCCACCCCTATGGGGGAGAAGTAGGGGATGAAAATATTTGGAATATATGTCACTATTAAGGAATTTTGAAGACACAATTATGAAAATTGGTATCTGGTTTTACACTGTTTGCAATGTGTTGCTTTACACATAAGCAATGGGCATAATGATATAAAAATTCGAATAAATAAAAATATAAAGTTTCAGACCCTACAGTCAATGTGAATGAAGCAGCAGGTGCTGAGCTAGTTATTAATAAATAAGACATGAACAGCCATCATTTCTATTTATTAAAAACTACAACAGTGTGGATTATCAACTGGAATACTGTCCCGGGAAGCCTGAAAATAAATTATTGTGTACCAACATTAAGAGCATTAAATAAATAAATAAAATTGTTGCTGGAAATGATTTCATCAACTGGTTTGTTCCGGGTAACACCTGGAAAGATTTATGTCTGGGTCATTAAGGTCACCATCATCAGGAACAGTTTATGCACTGGTTGGGACCATTTTACACATAAGCCTCTCCATTTTTCTAAGTCCTCCCATCACAGTTCTACTAACACCTTTTCAAGAAAGGCTGATTATTTCCACTCCTATAAGGATACTTCCTTTACTATCTATCAGATCTCTCCCTTTGTTATTCTTGCCACTACCACTCCGTTTCTGCCAAGTTTCATGCCTGTAATCTTGCTGAAATCCCTATTCTTAATTCCCCAGGTTTGAGAAGCATGGGTGAAAACAAGTACATAGTAAGATCAATGTTTTATTCCCTTTCTCTTGCATGAGATAAAGTTATTCCACACCTTTCCCCTGCCACTTCTCAGAAATGTGATTGATTGTATGCCTCCCTCATCAACTTCCTCATTATTTCTTCACACCATACAGCGGAGATGCTGTCACAGGTAGGCACAACAAAAAAGAGTGTCACAAATAAAGCTGGCGCGTGTGTGTGTGTGTGTGTGTGTGTGTGTGTGTGTGTGTGTGTGTGTGTGTGTGTGTGTGTTTTGTCTATTTTTGATGAAGGCCCTACCAGCCAAAAGCTTTCTTTGTGACAGTCTTTTTGTTGTTCTTATTTGCAACTCAGCAGCTCCGCTACATGGTGAGTGGCAACTTTCCCTTTCATAATATAGTTACACATCATCCTGGATTTTCCATTGTTTCATTATTTCTTCCATTTGTTTTCACTACCGTAGCAAGGTATTTGAAGCTGTTAGCTTTCAGTAGTTGTTCCACTGCCAGCTTAAGTCCTGGCATAATCTTCCTTGCCTTTATGGTCATGATCATTAACTTTATTTTACTTGCATTAAATTTCATAACACATACAATCAAATCACTTCCACCCCTGCAAAACTGCTGCTGAACTTCGCCTTCTTTACTCCCACACAACATGAAGTTAGCAGCAAAGGCCATTAAGTTACTATGCTCTACAAATGTTTCTGCCACCATGTGCATTTACACCACCTGTGACAACCAAACCCTGTCACTGTGGTCTGGGAAGAAGAAAAACAGAGAATTTTAACTATTCTGTAGCATTTGTATTTAGGTGGAAATTTTACTAAGGCATATTTAAACGATTAATGTCTATTATACTCACCCATAAGGCCTCTCAGTTCCATGTGGCCAGTGTTTGTCATACGATGTCCACTTCAGTGTTTGCAATACAAATTTACAGATGAGAGAACCATACTCCAACAAGTTCTGGCCACAGCTGAAATCAAATATACATTAAATAGTCCACAGTATTTTTTATGGATAAAGAAGGGAGGAGATGGACAGAGAGAGGTGAGAGGAGTAGACAAGTGACAAACACGTACGACGGCGAAGCTGAGGGTATAAAGCTAGTATTGAAATAAAAATCATAACATTAATTTTGTTTGCTTCTTTATTTTATTTTTTAGGAAAATAAGAAACAATCTCATAGATTATTAGTAGGCAGGTAAAACACTATCCAATTCAGGTATTGTCAGGTTAAATGACATTGAAATAAAGCTGAAATTTAATATGTCTCTCTTACAATCTCATAAATATGTTTAAAATCCATTGAGAAATTTCACACAAGCATAGCTAAAAAGTAGAAAATAATTATCTGAATAAAAATAAATTTTTAATATACCACATTTTAAATAGCCCCATAGAGATGCTTAAACCCATATAGAAAGTCCTTAAATATATAATCATGGATTTTAAATAGCTATGAAAATTCTTATAAGATTTATAACAAACACCATAGGCCACATGGAATACACAGCTGATGGATGAGTAGTTCACCTTACTCTTATCTATTGTGTAGCCCCCCACATTTTCGTTTTAAATCTTACAAATATTTTTATAACTATTTAAAAAATCACAAATTTTCAGAACTATCTATTTAGTGTTATGATTCTGGATGGGTTAGAAGCAATTATTTAATACTCTTATAGTCCAGTTTAAGATTAAAACTTTATTTTTATTTACATAATTATTTCCAATGACTCACGCTGACAGGAACAACATAGAAGCAACATTCTGCAAAGAAAACTCAAAATTACTTAAAGAAATATGGCAATCAGCCACTTCTTTGTGCAGCTTTATTTTATGCAAAGATGCATTTTGGGCTTATACCCTATCTTCTATTTGCGTAACGTATTCAGGTCTTCATCTGCATAACATTTTTCCTAACTGCGTTTTGAGTGTTGCTGCTGCCTTGAGCAAGATTGTAATTCCTTTAATACCACATTTTCCAAGTTGTCTATGTTTTATTAATAGTTAAGTGTACTTACTTTTGTTCTGTAATTTGTGACTCATTTTTCTCCTTTTGTATTGATACCACAGTCATTTTTATGTTCAAAAATACACTGATGCATTGTGGCATTCACCACATGACTCTCTAATGCATATGTTTATATAAGAAGTTAAAGAAAGCTAAGCTCAAATTAAAGTCTTCTTGCACCTTTTAAAACCACTACTGTAATGAGTTGCATAATGTCACTCCCCTCCCCTTACAAGTACTGGTATCACACACTTACACACAGTTAATGCATCGGCACACTGGACTAACATTTTAGAATGAATAAAGCAAGAAATAAATGACTTATATGATATGCAGTTATTGAAATGTCATAGAAAGAACAAAAAATTATGTCTTCTTACTACTGATCCCCCCCACCCCCGCACCAAAGGACTTTACTTGATGTGTAGGTTGTATAAGTGTTTACATAAATTTCTTAAAAATATTTTGCCGGGTAGTTTTGTTTGATCATTTAGGATGTCATTTGGCCATGTGCACTTGAGGGAATGCACTTCTATTTCTTCAAGTAGGTTCACGTTCTTGGCAAGCTGCAGTACTTGTCGGGTATGTGCTACATCTGTAACTTAACAATTATCTTCAGCACCATTTAACGCAAAAGTGGAATAACCTAAGTATTTTATACAAAGGCCATCCATGTCTTAGCAGAATTATACACTGATATTTCTTCCCATTTTGCTTACATATATCTTCGGACACGAATTGCAAGTAAGCTTGCACATCCCTGATCCATTATATGGCTTGCTGTTGTTTTTAAAACTATGGGAAACTTTCATTTACTTTTTTATTTGTAAAATAGCTCATTCTTCTTTGGAAAACATTTGCCATTTTATATGAGTTTTCCTAAATATGACATGTTCGCATATTTTTCTGTTAGCCATAATACGGCACTATTTGATGTTGGTTTGGCTTTGTTATTGGTTATATGGGAATATTATTAACTTTGAACTGTAGCCATAAGCACTTGCTTCAATGGTGTGTTATTCTTTGGTATTTTTTGTGCATTTAGTGTAACACTGTTCTTCTGTAAAAAAAAAATTCAAAAACAAAGTTACATGTTGTCTCAATTTTTATTTAACATCCAGGTTACCATTAACCACTGTTATTATATGAATTTGTCATATTTAAGATGTTCGTCACAGCTTGAATGCTGCTGTATGAAAGTTTCATCACAAGAATTTTCCCAGCAATGGAAGGAGAGGTAACAACAAGTAAACTGCATGACTGTCCTGACAAATTACAAACCTCAACACATTTTCTCCAGGAGAGAAAGTGAGACACTGTTGATAAGAATTTATCTGTCAAATGTTATTTGGTTAAAAGCTCCCACAGTAATTCAAAATTAACAATGATATGACTTCACTACTTTCTTCTTCATTTTATGACAAACATACTGTAAATGTTAGTTACAATATTGTAATAAGTATTTCCAAATCTGAAGGAGTGAATATAGTTTGAATGTTTTCTGTATAACAGCAGCACTTCCTCAAAATGATTTATCACATTTTGAGTAGTCCAGTAAGAAACTTCACACATGACAATATTAAGTATCACTATTAAAAGTGACAATAAAGTAATTTTTTATCATTAATGCATAGCTTACCACATTATTAAAGCTCCCAGTAATTTAAACATAGCAATATGCATCTGAGGTATCAGACATCCCACAATTAGCTTATCTGCAGTAACATGTTTTGATATAGTGTTGCTATTAACACCAAAACCCCTCACAAAAAGGTTTACGAACAGTTGTGGCATCACTCTTTTAGCAACAGGAAGCTCACGTCTGAAACAACAAAAATACAATGCAGTAATCAGTAACCCACAGGCTGTATCACTAAAGTCTTATTTGTTACCCTTAAAAATATGTTGTTTTAGTGAATGTGTAATCTTCATAAAAATGTGTAGAAGATAGAAAAAAATTGTATTCTGTCTAGCATTATCAATATGATCATTTTTTTTTACCTGTGCCATTTACTTTTAACAAAACTCCATTTTTCCTACATATGTACTGCAACAATTATTAAACTATAAACTGTGTGTTCTTTATTTTTCTAACTTCTTTTCCAGTACATCACACAGCTCACTGATTACATAACAGCATGTAGTATGGTATCAATCTACATAGTTTATTTTCGTAACTGTATTTTTTTCCCATTTTCCATTTTTAAGTGGAAATGCACAGATTTTCAACTCTCCCGGTTGATTTCTATTAACATCCTATACATAGCTGATACTTGTAATTCGAAAGAACAGTCACCGTACACATATAATTTCGGTGATCACAAGCCAAGGATCATTCCTGCGTGAATGCACACATTCAAACTCGTGGGAACAGGCCTTGCCACAAGCATTGAGGTTCATGGACAGGGAGTACTACTCTCGTAGTGTGTGGTGTAAGTTGGGAATGTGGATCTGCTGGGGGGCATGCTGGGGTAAGTCCACTCAGCCATGTTAATTCATGTGTTCTGGGTGGCATAGGGGTTAGAATGCCTACCTAGTAAGCAGGAGATCCCGGGTTCGAATTCAGGTCAGGCACAAATTTTCAATTCTCCTCATTGATTTCTATCAACTTTCCATACACAGGTGATGTTTGTAATTCATTGAAATTTCATACTATAGTTAGTTTCTCTTAACCTCAAAATTCTCCATTCCACAACCACTCACTCTTGCTCACAACTGTTCCCATTATTTTTTTTTTTTTTTTTTTTTTTTTTAAATATCTCACCAATTCCCATTTACTCAGCTCTTCCATCCATTCTGCTGAGTTTTCTCTCTTCCAACTCAACATGAATGCTCCTTTCATTACATCAGTAGTATACAAACCACAAAGTCATATGGCAGTAATCTCTGCTTTGAGATCACCAGTATTTCTTACGAAGTCCATTTTAAAATGTCTTTCCTTTGCATAACATTTGATATCTGATGGGATCTTCAGAAATATCACAATCAAACTCACTGTTAAAGAAGAACTGAGCTTAATGTCAAGGAACCCAAACTCATGAGAAACTGAATCACAGCTTCCTCCCCATAATCCATAAAACTCCTGTATATATCTTTATGGCTCTTCCTAGTACTGACTATGATTACTTCTCATACTGGACCCTATTGCCTTTCAACCACCTCTTAAGAATACTGGCTGTAATTTGAAGAGCATGTTTTGTGTGTATATATTACATGGCCTATTCACCACTGTTTATCAAAATTCACTGTTCAAAATGAGTTAAACCAAGTATTTACAAAATGCCAAGTATTTACAAAATGCCACTTTTAACAAGGAACTAAACATGAAAGGTTTTAGTACTATCACACAAATGTCAAAAAAACTCTTGCTGGTGGGGGGAAAGTTTCCTATAATAAAAAAATGAATAAAAAAATAAATAAAAATAAAAACAACAGCAACAAAAACAAAATCGCACTCACAATTCTTTGTATAAGACAATTCTGTAACTACACACTTACACTAACAATTCCTGAAGGAAGCATGAGAGATTAATGAATCTCATTGCCAATCTTTGTATTCTGAGAAAAGGATCACTTTCTTCAAATACAGGTATGTGTAACTTCTCTGTGCCAGTCCTCTCACTGCTCTGAAATAACTGAAAGAAATTTCAGATTGTCAGTAAGTATTTACATTGATAACTATTGTTTTCTTTATTCCATAAAGTTACAATAAACATAAATCACACTTTATAAATACCATATCACCAAAAAATAAAATAACAACAAAGCACAGAAAGTTATTAAGTGAAACTACCGTTTTAAAATGAAATGAAATGATGGTATGGATCCTGTCAGGGTTTGTTCAGCCCCTTGGTCCAACTCTTTCAATTTGATGCCACTTTGGAGACTTGTGCAACAAAGATGAGATGCAATGAAATACAAATGCCCAGCCAGAGCTAAGATGAAATGATTTAGACAACACAAACACTCAGTTCCTGAATGAAGAAAATCTATGACTCTTCTGCAAATCAAGCCCGGGATCGCGCGCGCGCGCGCGCGCGCACACACAAGGCTACAATATACCAGTTAACTGCTCAGTCCTGGGGCTGCAGTCCAAATAGGGCGAGGGATTGTGTCTGATGGAGTGTATAAGCGACGAAAGAAAGTGGTGGAGGAGGAAGGAGGATGTTTTAACTGGAAGAAAGAGGAAGCAAGGGACAGCAATGTGGTATCAGTGAGCTCATCCTGTTGTAGCCAGAAGGGACTGTGTGTGGTATACAATGAAGTTGGGAGGGAGAAGGGGGCCATACACAGCTTTGTTTCCTGCAGAAAAATGTATGCTGTGTATTCCTTCCTTCAAACTGGCAGCACATGTAGTTTATGTACTTTCCAGCAGGGGACACTACGAGTCTGCAGCTTAAGTGTAGGCAACCCACAATCTGTGTAATCGTGGTTGCCTAATCTCTGATTTGGGCTTTGTTCACTTCGTGCCCGTGTTGTGTTAGATCAAGGATGTTTTTGATGGCTCTTCCAGATAGGAGAAGGAAAACTCTGATGTGGGTTTTGATTAAGAACCTTCAGATATATTTTGTGAAAGTTTCAACAGTCAGGTAGCTAATACAGATTTATATTATTAAAAAACATCGTAACAAAATAATATGCATTTTTTATTATAAAAGCAAACCTTGCCTCAAACTTTTTATACCGTTCTTTTCGTTGTTTACATGTGTATTTACTTATTCATGGACACATGAAGATGAGGGACCTAGTACAGCTGCCTGTCCTCATATATCACAAAACATTATTACTGATGTGAGCAACTGGTCCAGAGTTGGCAATCAGCCTAATTTACATTTTCAACAGTGCTAGTGGTATAACTAGGCAACAGGATGAGAACTATACTGAATTTGAACGTTTCTCAGTATTTTTCAATAATGAGATGATAAAACAATAAAAGTTGAAACAAACAGGCATGCAGAACTAAAAGTTCATGAAATGAATAAGAAGAAGTCTATGAAGAGAAATTCTATATGACATCTATGGTTGATGGTAAAGATATATGAAATACACTACTTCTTCTCAATTTTTTTGGATATGCGTGTAGTGAAGTAGCCAAAAAAAGTGACTATTGGTCAAAGGATGGATTTCTAACTATTTCTTGGGGAAGCAGGCTAATGTATTGTTTATGTTGTACTTCAATGTTGTACTTGAATGACAGCATGAAATTCATAAAGCTGGGTCAGCCAGGATATGATCCATAGCACAAAATTAGACCTTTCTTTAGTTCTTTTGTCACACATTGTACAAATAACTCCAGACCACACATGAATTTTACAACTGATCTTAGAGGCAGAACGATTTAGAGTATGTTTGGACGTGGGGGGTGGGGAATCAAACTTCATTTATCGGAGATTCAACAACAAGTTATGCTTTGAGTTGTGATATCTACAAGGATAAAGCAAAGACGGATGCATCCATTAATCACAGGGACTTGGAGGGCACAAGCCAAATCTCCTCAGTGGTGGGCCCTTGCCTCTTGGCAAATATAATGTAATTCCCCCTCCCCAGAAAAAAACTGTGTAAAATTGTAAGAACTGGTTAAAGTACATAAAACATGCTTCTCCACTACAGTATGGCTAAATACTACATGATAATATTTATTGTAGTTATGTGAATACCACTAAGTAGCACAGTAGCCCAGCCACTGTTTAGCAATCACCATCGAGCCAAATGTGCAAATCAACAAACGCTACAGTGTATAAGATGTTTCATTACTCAACAGACCAGTCAATGCTGTCACTCATTCAAAATGAGTTACCATGATTATTATGTTGCATACATGAACAGACACATCAACCATACAAACAAGTGGTGTCAGTAAGAAATGAAAAAGTTATGGAATGCACCAAGCAGAGGTTCCCAAAAAAGGAAGATTTGGTGTTGCACGTTCAGCTTGAGATCAAACAGCTCCTCAGAGAAATGACACAGAGAAAGGCCCAACTACTCTGGCATTCCTTAATAAGGCAGACTAAACACCTTTCTTTCAGGTATCTTGAGATCACAATACAGAGGGGGAATACTCAAGCATCTTTTGCAAGGTTTCCACCATGTTGAGGTACTGAGCTTCTGTGTGCAAGTGACAACAGTTTAGAGTGGCTAAATCCGAGCAAGGTTGAAGGAGCAGCTGATTTTGTTGAAAATTACATGGATACGTTGGTTCCAGTAATCATACTTGAGACCACACGTGAATCCCTGCGAACTGAATTAGAATGCATATCCCTTTATGAATTTTAGTAGTCCCTTTTATTTAAGTATTTTATTGTCCGGTTTCTCACTGTTATTCTAGACTATGTTCTGTCTTCAATACTAGTCTTAACTAGTCTTAAATAAAAATAATTAAGCAAATTATGTTTTTCAATAAATCCAAAATAATTTAGCACAGATTCATGTATTTATACTAAAAATATGCATTCTGAAAAATCTCACATGAGACTGGGGTGAGGAGGTCGAGCCAAATCTCATGACATCTCACCAAGAGGGGAGAGAGGGGGTCGAAAAAATGCCAGTTAGCCTCACATGATTAACGGACACCTTTTAAGTGGGAGACTGTGTAAAGATTATTCTGGCATAGCCCACTGGTTTTACATGGACAGGTTCTACATAGAACCATTTGTGTTGGACTATCTGCACCAGGATAAAACCTTGAGTGTAGGCACAGGAAGGGTCTACCTAATCAAATGAAAACTGTGAAGCTTAGGAAGGTGGAAAAGATGTTTTTCAGGGAAGGAAGGTTTAGCTGCAGTAGAATGGAAGTCGACCAGGAGCATGTACTGTCTTTCAACCAGACATCGAACAAATTCAACTGTAACTAGTACCACAAACAAAGGAGGACAAGTACACAGACATAAACCAGATGTTGTAATACACAATAAGGAGAGTAAAACTGGAGTAGTCAGGGCTGTCCAGCTATCAAGTTATTATCCTTTCAAAATTGGGTTGTTTTGAAATCGAATTTATGCAAACACAATTAGTTTGTTTTTGTATTTACCCAGACAAGTCTTGACACCCGCATGTCATCTTCTGTGTGTCAAATTTTTATTTCTGTAAAGTACAATATGAAATTTATAATAATTTAACTGTTGTAGGCCTAAGAATTACAATATGTGCAATTTGCTTTCTTTTGTTTAGACGCTCACCTTAAAATTACATATGAACAGAATTATTATACACCGGTTTTTGTGCTCTTTCTCTTCGTTTTTTGACAGCATGTGATCTGCAAACTAGCCATGAAGAAAATTAATGTGTATTTATCAAGAACGGTTTCATGGGTAGAGGTTATGTGCATTTCTGTACTTACATTTTTTTTGTCCTGTTGTGTGTCTGGCTGGTGTCTCAACCAATGGCTATTCAGTGCACTGTTTTCATACAGTTTTTCATGCAATTTTTGCTCACAAGTTCACTTCACATGTACTTATACAAAATGTGGCCAAATGTGATCTGAGCAGACACTTCTGACTACATACTCAGGGAGAAGTGTTATGTTACTGCCACTACTCACTTGCTCATCATTGGCCTTGTGATGTTGTGGCACTAATTTTGAATGTTTCATCAGAATTGGTGTCATGCGGCTGCTGGGAGAGGGCTGAATGTATGTAGTGTGTGTGTGTGTGTGTGGTGTGTGTGTGTGTGTGAGAGAGAGAGAGAGAGAGAGAGAGAGAGAGAGAGAGAGAGAGAGAGAGAGAGAGCACTGGAAATTGGGGTTGGGAGGGAACTGAGAAAATATGTTTATTTATTTAGGCTGTTTGAGCGTTATGTATTGTGTGAGTAGGTTCCTTTGTATAGTCCACTGAGTGTTCCAAGCAGTGTTTTGTTGCAGTGTGTTGTATTTTCATTACAAACTCTCTTTCCTTGTATTATTGCTTTTTGTTTGTGGTAGTTCTCCTCTATTGTGAGTTTTTGATAGAAACTGTTGCTTTCTTTAAGGATCTTAAGATCAGTTTCCACGTTATTTAGTGACGGTTTCCTTGTGTTAGAGTGGAGTGTCTACTATCACTTCTTAGGGCTCTGAGGTACTCAGAGTATATCGTTTTGAAATTTCTGCATGTTTGGCCTACGTAGACTGACTGGCATGGACTACAGGTTAACTAATATATTCCGGCTTTGGAGAATTTGTCTGCTGATGTTCTTAGTGCTAAGATTTTTCTGCACTGTGTTATTTGTGTGTGGAATGATATTTGTAGCCTTTGTTTCTTCAGTGCATTCGCCACTCTGTGGACGTTTTTGTTACTGTATGTCAGTATGTGCCATTTCTTTATAGGCTGTTCCTGGTACCCTGTGTTTGTCTGGAGTTTGTGTTCTTGGTTCTCTGTCATGGCTGGTGATTTGCTCATGGTTCGTTCTCTTTTTTTAAAATGTTGTTGTTCCGTTTGTTTATCATTTGTGTGTTGTACCCATTCTCTTTGGCTATTTGGTGTATTGTGTTTAGTTCCGGTGTGTAGCTGAGTTTGTCCAGTGGAGTTCTGTTGAGCATGTGTCTGAAACTTGAGAGTTTGTGTGCTTGGGGGTGGTTGGAGTTGATGTGAATGGTTGTTACTTGTGGCTGCAGGTTTCCTGAAAATTCCAAATTTGTTTGTTGTTGATTCTGTGTATGGTGATGTCTGAGAAATTAAGTTTCATTTCCTCTTCTGCCTCAATGGTGAATTTCATTTTTGAGTGAACTGTATTTATGTCACTATGTAATTGTTTTATTCGGGTGTCTGTTTCATCAATCAAGCAAATGATACCATCCACATATCGGTGCTAGTATATAATCTTGTACTGTTTCTGATGTTTAATTTCAATGAATATTTTGTTTTCAATGTGGTTTAGAAATGTGTTTGAAAGTACACACTCATGGGTGAGCCCACTGAAAGGTCATGTTTTTGTAGATATAACGCCTCCTTGAAAGTGAACTGTTCTGTTCTGTTATAATCTTTAGAGTGGCTTCTATTTCACCTATGTGTGCACTTGTTATGTCCCCTCGATACTGGAGCTGTGTTTTCTTTTTATTTTTTTATTTTTTTATTTTTTTTTATTTTAATTAAACAATGCTTATTATTTCTTTTACTGGCACATCTGTGTGCATGGATGTGATGTCAAAAGATACCAGGGTTGCTGTTGATAGTATGTTTATATCTTTTCTATAATTTCACTGGTATTTTTTAGGTTTCCGTTGTTTGTGAAAGTGTATAATTTATGTAGTAATGTATGTAGGTGTTTAGCTTGGTGGTAAGATGGTGCATTCTTGAAACTGATTACAGGCCTGACTGGACAGTTACTTTTATGTATCTTTGGTAAACTATTGAGGCTGGGTGCTCTGGGATTGTTTTGTGTTATGTATTTGGCTCAAGTTTCTGTGACAGTGACTTCGAGAGTTTTTAGAGTTCTTGTATGTTTCTTTGGTGCCTCATGGTAGGATCACTGATTAATTTGATAATGTTTTTCTGTTCTATAAATTCTTCTGTTTTTTTATGTATTCTGCCTCATTCATAAGTAAAAGTGTATTCCCTTTGTCTGCTCTGATGATGATTGCATTGTGTTCTTGGAGTTTTTTGTTTAGTTTTATGGATATATTTTCCTTTGCTGTTCTTGTTTTTGAAATGATGTGGGTCTCGTTCTCCTTGATTATGTGTTTTATCTCTTCTGCTACAAGTTCTCTTGCCAAGTTGGCATTGAAACTTGGATTGTTCAGCTTTTCTTCTCGCTTTATTATATATTCTGTCTCTGCGATCAGGTTTTCTACAATTTTGTGTGACAGATCTGTGTTTATGTTGTGTTTTGGCCCCTTTTCAAGTAATTCTCTTTATTGTATTGTTAATTCTATGTCAGTTAAATTTACGAGTCTGTCATGGAACTTGTGTTCGGCCCCTACTCTGTCTTCTTTATCTATTGTTGTGGCAGATCTCATAAGGTGATTCAGTAATTGTTTTGTGTTTCTTTCTTTTTGTTCATTAGTACTTCTGTGTAAGACCTGATTTCTTGAGTTATGCCATCGAAATGGCTGGTGTTTTTATGAGATTAGTTAATTCAAGGTGTGTTTTGTACAACTGAAGATTAAGCTGCTATTTTTTCGCATACAGAAAGCAAATTTCTTCTTCTAAGCAAGTAACTTCTGCTTTCCTTTTGGCTACTTGTGCTGCAGGTGACTTGCGTTTATACTGACTTTTACAAAACCAAGGTTTATGTTATCACTTAGACAGATTTTGTTAAACCTGATGTTGAGGATACTTTTGTGCAGCTGTATTTTTGAATTTGTTGTACAGCTTCATGGGAAATGCTTGGCTTGGCTTTGAGGTACTCATTTTACTACTACTTATCCTTTCTGTAGGACAAAACTCAAATGGAGGAAGGTGGTTTTCTTTTACTTGTTTCTTTTAGCAGTATTGAATAGTTGGGCTGTGTACAAACAAACAACAAAAAAAGGACAACATCCCTGGAATGCTTCATCAACACCTTAGTTAAACAGCTAGCTAGCCATAGTGGCATGAAAGGGCTTAAGGATTCAAAAGATGAACCATCACCAAATGCAGACACAGTGTTTGGCCAACACTTCCCAGAAAATATCACAGTTACAGCATCTAAACAAAATTCTGCAAGGTGCTTTAAGGTTTCTGTAGATAATGAGAAAAAAGAAACTGGGAAAATAGTAAGAAAATAAACACCATGGTAGTGTGAGCAATGTGATCCGGGTCTCTGCATACCAGACTGTTTTAAAGAGTACCATACGTCAGTAAAGTATGTTTAATAAAAAAAAAGAACAGCACTTCTCTATCAAACTTTTCTTGTATGCATATGTTTCTTTCAATAAAACGTTCTTTTGTACACACTTATTTCTTGAAAAGATTCAAAACAGTTAGTTTTAGAATTTTTTTTTTTTTGTTTCATTCAATTTTCGAAACTGGAGAAAAAATATCATTTACATTCATAAAAAAAATTGTATAACAACATTAGAAAGAGGACGTTTCAAACTTTAAAGTAAATAGTTTACTATTCTATATTATCTTCATGGTTTCTTTAAAAATCCAGGAAATTAATTGAAAAGTGTCAGTCTGCAGAGACGAAAACTGTGTAAATGGCTCAGTTAGAAAGTGTAAAAGAGGCAAAGTGGAAGGCCCGGGGAAGGAGAGGCATGGAGATTCAAGATCAGAAGGACTACAGAATCCTCACATACATAAAATTCAGAGAACCTGGTACACTAGCAACAAGTGAAGGGATTGGGGGGGGGGGGGGGGGGGGGGGGAGATCTAGGGTTTAGATGCAACCATTAACCCTTTGGCTGCTGCAGCTGTGTGTCTGGCTGGCTGTGTTAAGCACGCTCTTGAGATCACCTAAGCCGTTTACCTGCACTAATAGCCATCTCTGCAGACTGCTGTTTGCTCCTGAGCTCGCTGCTCAGCTGACCTTGGCCTGTGCTGAGTATTTCTGGAGCCAGGGCGGTTGCGACTGTCTGATTGTGATCACCAATGTTACAAATAAACACTGTGTATCTGGATACTTATGCACAGCTTTGAATCTGAAGACGAATTGCTCGACAGACATAATGTACACTGGAACTGCTTATGCTGCTAACATATAACTCTTAATCAAAGGCTTTCTTTCATTTGCAACTAGTTCTTGCGAATTATCACAAGGTCTGTGTATACATCCAAGTTTTCTTTGTCACACTGATAGTTAATTATCAGCTCTTTGTACATAACTTACAATGTAAATGCTGGAGAATCTGTAACGATCAAATGTTGATGTTTGTCTGTACTAGCACAATAATTTGCCCTCATACAAATTTGGAGGGAACCATCTGGATGCCGAGGCACACTTTCAAAGCTAACCACTATACTTTGAGCTCATTAACCCAATAAATTATCCCCAGGGAAACTTCAAAGTCAAAAAGTTAATGTTTCTTATGTATAAATTTTGTTTAAGAATGCAATAAAGGAATACTAAAGTTTCCACACTACCTAACTAAACATCACCTTTAATTCCTAATCAACTTTTGCACCTTAGAAATGGGGGAGAGTGTGCAACTGACCATTGCCTAATAAAGTACCTTCAGATATGTATTTGTACGTACCACCTCTCTATAAAAAATGAATCACTTTGGGTTAGTCTCACTAAAACTCAATTGGATTATTCTTTTTTGTTGCGTTCATAATTGTTTGTATAAAAGAAAAGTTTGGAAAAGTTGTTTAGAGAATTGGAAAATTCTGAAAATATGAAGGACCTTTTCTATGGAATTTTTACGATTTTTGTTATTCACAACTGAAACAACTGATATGAATAATTATTTTTTTGTTTTCTTCATTATGGCCTTGGACTTGAAGCTTCCAGTCTGTATTTGTCAGCACAGACTGGATGTTTCACATATTCGAGCGTAAGGCGGTTGTCAGCATATTAATTCATCTGGAATGGCTCTTCGAGCTCAGATAATGCTGTGTTTTTATTTACCTATTTATATTTTTGCACTGTTATATTTCCCACCCTTCTTTCTCATCCAGGCTTTGGATCGGCAATGGCGAAGCTAATTTTTTTTTATTTTTTTTTTATTTTTGTACTTACTTTTTGTTTCTTTTATCTTTTTGTGTTTTTAAATTTGTAAATAATTCTTTCATGAGGAAGTGCTTATTTTCATCTTACTGGTGTAGCAACTTGGCTAGAAGTTCTTCTTTGAGTGGTACGTTTCAAAATGTGACGCAAAACACAAGGGTACATTGCATGTTTTGCTTTCATATTTTGTTTCTTGTTGCGTGTTCTGTTTCAAGCAGACTAGTCCAATCTTTTTGGACCGGTCACTTGGAAAGACATTGGAAAGTGCCTTCCAGTAAAGTGCAGATGATTCTCATCACCAGAGCATCTTCCTTTCCTATCTGTTCTCCGTTCTGTAGCAAACTTTTCCTCAAGTTCTTGTACCAGACGTAAATAAAAATCTGTGAATGGTATTTTTCTCCCTATCACTGATCTGTGAAAAGTGTGAAGGTCCACAACACGAAAAAATAAATAAATAAATAAATAAACTTTTTGTACCATATAACAGATTTACACACAGATTCAACTGAGCTTAATAGTATGTCAGAGCGTTAAATTCACCTTCTCCTTGTTTCGGTTTCTTCTGTAGATTCCATAAATTGTGCCTGTTGCTACATACAGTAGCGCATGCTGGTCTTCTATGGTTGTGCAGCCAGAGGAACAATTCTGGACTTGTATACCTATTGTCAACATATAGCCTCTACATTACCGGAGTGCCCCAAATTATGGGCTTAAATTTCTGTTGTTGTACCTGTGTGTACAACGAAATCCAATAAGTATCCAGCTTTACAACTGCACAACACAAATGTCTTGTTTCCAAATCTACTTCGTTTTGAAGGAATGGATTGTTTAATAGATAAGCAACCTTTGAACAATAATAGGCTTTCAATGACACAGAGCTTTTTGTATGGATCACTGTGCAATGCCATACAAGCTGTATCAATTGTTTTCCTAATTTTAAACAAACTGTCATCTCCATGATTGGCAGGGATGACACTAAAATGCAACATTCTAGGGACATAAGTTTGCCGAAAACTGGAATGACCAGAAATACATCTCTTGACCAATATTCCTTTATTCTCAGCTTTATTAACATGGGCCATAATAAGCCAAATATCAATGAATATAGTTACTCAAAACCAGTGTCTTTCGAGGTGGACAGTCGAGAATGAATTGATTCCAATGTATTTGCAATGACGAAAGTGTAAAACCGTTTCATTTCACATGCTATAAAATCAATTTTCTGATTGGAACAGCATGAAAAAGGATAGAACTCTTGAATCAGGCGCTAGTTGCCAATTATGTCCTGAAGATGAATCATCAAATGCATATAGTGCTGGACTGAAATCACACTTTTGCAAATCAAATTTGTCACTAAGGCATGGTCTTTTATGCATTGCATTGTCTTCACTTTCAGAATCTGAAGAAGAATTATCCTGGTGAGCTCTAATAGGTGAAGTACATGGACGTGTATTATTATGAGATTCTTCTGAAGAATCATCACCACTACAGTCATTGGAGCTGCCACATTCACTGTCACTGTCACTTCTTGTAAGTATCTGCAGTATCTCTTCATCAGTGTAACCAAACCGATGTGCCACTTGTTTGTGAAACTCGAAAGTGATACATTCTAAAGCAGAAATGCAGGCAGGAAGCTAAAGAATACAAATCGGCTAGCGTGAATGTGTAACAGCAACTGTGAAATCTGACGAAAGTACCGTTGAGCAGCTATACATGTCTGCACGACCACAGGTAGCGAAACCGGCTGACGGTGAAAGCTGACATTAGGACTCAGGTACCAGCCAGGCCATGATGGTGAATGCTGCCTGCAGCACCCACAGGAAATACCACTGCAGCCGCTAACAGTGTCCGCAACCCCTGCGGAAAGGTAGTGTATGGTGGGATTTCACATCTGCAGTGCTCAAAGGGTTAAAGTCAAGCCTGTTGTGTTCAGTAGCATTTAAATAATAAAAAATAAACATAAAAAATATCACAATTCCACTTAGCTGCATATTATAAAAATGTATATATACTCTCTTAACATGGGAACATTCAGTATTTTGTGTTTACATTTGCAAGATGTGTATTTCATTGAAATTTCGCACAAAATACAAGTGTGTGTGTCAATCCAAAGGGAAAATATGTATAAAAGTTCCAAAACAACAACTGTTTCTTAACACAAGTTAGCTTGCTTTTAGTATTGATGTTTTATGATGGAAGTACACACATGTGAAACCACACCTAAGAACCTATAACCTTTTGTATTGTAACTACAGAGCCAAACATATGTAGAAAAAAAAAGAAGTCAAAATAATCACTCTTTTGAGCTATGATAACTGTGCAAACAGAATCCAAGAAAAAGATTTTGTTGCACAAAAAACTTGTAACAACTGGTTGTCATGAGGCATTCTACTCTATAGGGAATCCCTGTTCAGCTTTGGATGGTCTTGGCAGCAAAAAATGCAATAATTCAGTACTAATGTGCCAAAGCCAATGTTCAGGTATAGAAATTCGCAGTACAGATAACAGTAGGCACACAGATCTGCACATGCCTGGGATTAGCTACGTGAAATTTGAGAAATCAACTATGCCAGTAAAAAACTGGTCTCAGTGGTGAAATGCCAGACTAAAAATCCAAAGCTCATCGGTTAGATCCCCAGTCAATCCTACGATTTTTATGATCACTCATCACTTCTTTAAGCCCTGGCAATGTTTGTTCCTGTGACGAATACACAGCTGCACTGTGGCTTGGAATCCTCACGTAAGTATAGGTCCCCTTTAAGTGGCTAGGCAAGCCAGTTCAAATGTCTGAGGAAGGCACTGCAGTATTAAAAATAATCTCTGAATGGGTGATCACTTAACTTGATCCAGAAATAAGTGATCCTTTTTTATCTACTACAGAGTAAACATTTTATTATGGTTATTAATTTTTAAGAAGCCACTAAAGGCTGTGGAAGGTATCAGTAAAATCAAACAGTACAGCAATACCAAGTAAGTGAAAATGGGCAAGAATAAAAGTGTAAACCTTAAAAACATTTACCCAAATTGAGCAAGTCAACGTCACCATGCAACCAAGGGCACCAGATGCTAATATTTTGGAGGAAAGAGGCTCAAACAATCAGTTTCAGATCATTATATCAGTTTTCAAAATTTATTGAGAGCTGAGAGATCGTGCAACGTTATGCCAAGGAGGTTCTGCAACCGCATTTTGTCCATTCCAGCACAGAGGCGCCCCCCCCCCCCCCCCTCCAAGGAGTTATACAGTATGCTAAAGCATGAGCCCCTACAGCTATTGATGAGAGTGTGTAGCCTGCGTCACACAGGAACATGCTTCCGTGCATAGAGACAAAGCGACAGGGAAGCATGGAATGGATATTGTCTGCGTGAGTGTGCCGGCAGAGAGCGAGCAAATGAAGTCTGCGGTACCAAACTGTGTTACTTAGGGCAACAATCAGTTTTATTTGCCTATGATGCATCATATTATATGTTAAAATCTAGGAGAGGATAAAACATTATAAAAATGATTGTAATCAATTGTCTATATGAGAGAAATCTAACTTCACATCTTGACATTGCGTCCACTGATACACAGCTACAGTAATTGTCATGTCAGAAGGCAAGAACAGTTGACACGGCTTTGTGAAGATGTCAAGTATAATTTTTCACAAAATAATAATGGGCTAATGACTAAATCATTGAAAAGGGTTGCAATAATTATTGTTTATCTTGACTTGGACTGTATTATAAGTTGACATGTAATACACAGATAAATTAACTTTAAACTCCAACTAAACACAATATAGTTCCTTGATGACTATTCATAATCCATATATTTTTTAAAAAAATGTGTGTATGTTGGTGTGTTTGCCTGTAATAAAATGTAAATCACTGTGCTTAAAAATTACTGCAAAGACTATAGTAAAAAAAACTGTCAGTATGCTATCTCATTTTTCACTGTCAACAGGCATTATTAGTGTAAACTAACTCCTTCGACATCACATTTATGGTCCATTGAAAAATCAACAAATTTACCAGCTTCTATGAATTACTCAAGGGAAAGCTGACCAATAATGTTGAAAACCGTGGATATCATGACAGTTACTCCCTGTCATTTTAAGGCATTTTCCAGTTCATGTCCTGAAAATAGTAGGGGTTTACCTGTCGAAATACTAGTTTTTGACAAATCTACCCAGCCACAATCAGAGCATACAAGAAACTGGGCAAAGCTTAACTTGTCCTTGGGCAATATGTTGAACATTATAGTCTGCATGCTTCATATGATAGAAATTCCTGACTGGGAAGTTCTCATACACTATGTACGGAATTGATATGTTGCAAACACATTTTTTAAACCATGAGCCTTTAGAACCAATAAATATTATTACATTACTTTGTTCCATGTCTACATCATAATACCATTGCCACTGCTATCTGGGTTCATGTGCGAACTAGAGTTGTAAATTTAGAATGATAGGTTCAATTTTTACACCCATCTTCACCTCTCTGTCAAAGACTTCTTTCTGGAGCTTTTCAGCATGATGCACACGGTGTGCTCACGCTGAAGGTGGGATGTTGTCTATTGCTTAGTTCATTAGTCATTCAGTGCCTGTTATCTTGAATGTTCCATTTTTTGCCCTACATAGCCTTTAACTTGTGCCCAAATTAATTCTGCTGGATTATACTGGTAAAGATACATGAGTAAATGCAAAACTGTGTGAGCACATTCACATGCAAGAAATTCACATTCTGTCACGTGACTTGTATAAATTAACGAGCTGCATTCTGCCGCATGACTGGTATAAACTAATAAGTTGCAGGATTTCGGCACAAGTCTAACTTGTACGGCACAAAATATTATGCCACAGCACAATATCTGCTTTCTTGGTGTCTACACTTGAAGTTTTTCTCTGTAGCAGTTGAATGATAACTGGCAAGGTAATTACAATAACCGGCTTTGCAGCAAAGTATGGCAAGAATTGTTCAGAGAACCATTTCTTGAAACTGATAGTGTAGATTTCCGAACAGTAGTCACAGATGTTTATCTTACACTGAAATACAAGTTTACTCTTAGGAACAAAACCAGAAGAAGAGCCACCATGCAAATAATTACCTGAGAATCTTTGCTCTGGGAACTTTAAAACAATGAGTACCCTCACTCATTTTCCAGCAGTTACTCATCGAATGATTCCAATTCACCCACGTTTCAATAAGGTAATGCACTGCTGAACTACCTCCTCCTCTTGTATCGTGCATTTTTCTAAGGGATGTTGTTTGTGCTCCACCCATGTCAAGGTCATATTTTTTGAATCAAAAACTCTCTTCTCAATACATTTTAAACCAATGTCTTTCACAATTCTTTGCATCGGTGAATCACTACCTTTGAAACCAATTTCCTTATGCATAATTGTAAGAAGATTTCGCAATGATGGGTATTCACTACTTATACACATTTCATTAACTGAACTTTGTAAAAACCATCCATTTGTGTTACTGGTATCTTGTGATTTCAAGCATTCTAGGTGACATGAGACCAAATTTTCCCGAGGCTTCTACAGCTCTGACATTTTTGTTTACTATTCTCTGTAAAGTTCTCCTGGCGACACATACTTCTGCAGTTTGCTGTCTTCAAAATGTCAAAGTCCCACTTTCAGATTAATGTTTGAAAAAATTATAAATGTGGTACATAAACCTACTTGCCTGCTTGTGAAGCTCTTCATGTTTATTTCTGTCTCCTGATATATTTACTGGAAATCACACTAACACATTTACAGATGACATTTACAGCTATACTGCTACAAGAAAATAACACTGAGGTGTGAATGAATAATTTGGTCGCTCTATGAATGAAAGAGAATTGTCGCAAAGTACAGAAACAGCACGGCGTGTAGGTTGGAGATTCTCACAGTCTAGTTGCAACTTGTGGCTGGCCACTTGGAGAGAGAGAGAGAGAGAGAGAGAGAGAGAGAGAGAGAATCTTATTGGCTGCTAGCAGTTAATGGAGGGAAGTGTGCAGAATGGCTCACAACTGAGCTGCCTTCTTCCTTCTTACATGACAGTAATTATAGATAATGTGAAAACCATATCAGACCAAGACCCCAGTTATTGCACTGACTGAGTTAGGATGAACTATGATAATCTTTGCCATGACATTAGCATTGCTGTCATACAGTAGATCAGCTGCTGAATGAACCGTACATACTATTATTATTGGGAATATTTTGAAATGTGACTCAGGTCATCATTTGGGATCTGTATGATGTAATACTTTGTTATAGTGCTACTTTTATTGTAAAGAGAGACGGCAATACACCCTGTTGATCTTCAGCATTATGCATTCCACATCTGATATTGTGCTGACACCACTGTGTTGTTACATTGGTCATTCACATGTCCCAATTGAGGTGGTAAGTCATGCAGATCAATTTGTCAGATGATGCTTTTTGTGAAAATGGGTACTTCTGTGTGCTTTGCTTTGTTTCAGTCTTTAAAGAATTCTATTTTCCTTCTACAGAAATAACCTTGGCGTAGTGCACTGGTCACTAGGTCATAATTTTTAAGGTACCTGATCACTTCTTAGTTTTTTAAGGTCCCACTGCCTAATGCCATATCTCTTTTTCCTATTTAGTCTATCCTTCAGACTTATTAAGTTACAACAATATTACGCAGTCTAGTATCTGAACTATAAACCACTGTCTAATAGATGTTATTTAAAAAATGGAAAAAAATCAGCCATAAACATATTTCATACCAGTTAAAATATTGTGAATACACAAAAATGTTAAGTGTGCACTTCACTGACAAATACAACTGACATAATCCAGCACTTGCAGCTGTTCTGGTGTCCAGCAGCATCAATAATGAGCTTTTTCAACAAATTTAACATTTACTAGCTACTTTGAAAAAATTCTAACTTTATATTCAAGAGAATGTTTGCTTGTTACGTAGTTTCACTTTTCATGGATCATTTGCACAATTAATCATAATGATATGGAACAACTCATGTTACATTCACGTTACACATTCATATGTAAATATGGCTACATGCTGATCATCTACAATTGTTGTTATTATTATTATTATTATTATTATTATTATTATTATTATTATTATTATTATTGTTTAGTATTGTTGTGTGTTAATAATTCTCACCCATGATCTTTTAGACATTACAAAATTAGAACTTCTTATTCTTCTCGAAGACAGAACAAGTTGTCAGGGAGAAATTTTTTTCAGTTTGTTTTCAAATTTAAATTAGCTGTTTATCACATATTTTATATGTATATCATTGGGTAAGTGATCAAAAATTTTCATGGCAGCATTGTGCACCCCTTTCTGTGCTGAAGACAAACTTATGGTGAGTAAAGTATGGTGTTTTTTTCTTCTAATACTGACATTATGTGCATCACTTCTCCCTTTGAACTGCAGTGGATTATTTACAACAAACTTCATGAGCAAACAGATATACTATAAGGCAATAGTCAGATTGTGTAACTCCTAAAAAAGATGTCTGCAAGACAAAATTGTGGGTGAGCACCACATATCATCTTAACAGCATGTTTTTGAGCAGTGAAACTTTCTTTTTTAAAGTTAAGTTAGCCCAGAACATTATTCCATTGCCATTACTTGGCTGTCAATCTATGAGCTCTCCCCCATTTCATGTGCTATTGAGTTGCACTGATATCTTCAATGGTAACAACCACCACTTTATCTGGCGATTCTGAGTAATAAAATTTCTTTTTATATGGGCTTACCTGGACCTCAGGCACTCCTTCAAACAGTTCATCCAAAGTCTCCTGAAGGAATAGAACCAATTTCTTCTGTAAAACTTCCCAAGAGTTCTTGTGATTGACGTTCAGAACACCACCACCTCCAACAAGTGGCAAAACAGCAACACATCTAGCCGCCAACTGCACAGTTTGTTTATCTGGGTTATCAATGAATTTCATAAGGAATTGTTCAATATTACTCTGAAACCAAGAAAATTACTTGCTATCAGTCATGTGAAATAAACTCAAATCCATTTATTAATTAATAAGAGACAAATACTTTGAAAGTGTTAACTTCTGGAATTTACAACCTCAATGTAAAATTGTCATTTGAGTAGCAGACAGAGTCAAAGTCTAATGCTCTGCAGACTGAAAACCTATAAATCACTCACATATTTAGGTGAAGTTTCTTTGTCAAATCATAACACACTATGGGAGCAACCATAATACTACTTAACATGGTGGATTACATGTACTGCGGACTTCATTCAATCAGTATGGCGTCAGGACACCCTACATTTTTCTTTTGATGTGTTGATATTTAATAATACCATACTGCTTACAACCAACAATATTTGATATTATAGCAGCCATCCAATTACCCCAGTTTTCTAAATGGCATGATACTGAAAGACCACAAAGGTGCCCACCCCATTTAGATACTGTGGTAACCCACTGGGATACCACCTAGACGTTGGGAACCAGCCAAAGACTCCAATTTTGGCCGTCATCACAAGATTGTCACATAAGATGCAGCAGTCACACCACATCCGCTATCATGAAGCATGCCCACCAGGGGGAGACGACACAGCTAGTGGTCATGCATAACGTCTAAGCAGGTGCCTCCTGGGCCACATGCGACATGCCATCTATGTATGTTATTGCAGCCCAGCGATTGCCCCAAATCTGATCTCGTGTATCTTTCTATTTACTACACAATCAACAACTGTACTGTACCTTTCTTACCACATGACTACACAATACATTGTATCTGTTGTGAATTATTGTCCTCTGAGATAATTAAATGGTGATAATTTAGAGCATTTTTCAAGTTTGTTATATAACTGTGGACTCTGTCAACAGGCTACCTCATCAGGAGTGTTGATGGAAGTCATGCTACAGCAACTCCTGTATCAGCAGTTATAGGGACAGAAACATCAGGAAATCTTATTGTCTGCATTACTGTCCAGCTGTTGGCTACAAATCCACCGCCATTACCTCTTTATGACGAGATGTTGGAAGAGAGGGAAACATGTTAGAAGCACCTGTGCCCCCAGCATTTCACCACATTCCAGATAATGGATCCAGCCACTTTTCCTTTTGCTGATTTTGTCCAGTACATACTGCTTTTTTGCAAATTGGCGCCTTTCATGGAACCAACACATCTGACTTTTGACAAAATGTGTGCTCTGTTAACCACCTACTTTCACTGACACTGACATGTCATTGCAACCAATATGGAATTTTACAAGTGTTGTAAACAACCTAATCAGTCATACCATGCATGGGCAGCTGAACTGCAGAGACTCAGTTGGAAATGCCGTTTTGTTACTCCAGTACATACGGAGGCGTATGCCAAGGAGATGATTAGGGAAATAATCATTCAGGCAGTTCTGAATATGGAGTTGCATCAGAAAGCTCTACATTTTTAGTGTCCTCCTTTGGAGTTTCCCTGGTTGCGGGCCATTGATTAGGAATCTGAGGCGAGGTCGTGGCTTTCGCGTCACACCCGGAGAGGTATCCAATTTGCCGACACAGCAAATGCAGCAACAATAGAGTGCAAATACTTCTGACTTGTAAACAAGGAAATAAGTCTTGGCCCATTGACGGGGGCTCATTTCCATCATGACTTGACTATTTTCGAACATGTCAGAGAAGTCTGCCCTGGTAGGTGGGCACAGTGTGAGGCATGCCAGAAGGTAGTACATTCTGTGTCTCTCTGCCAATTCTGGACAAAAAACACTTGCCTCAACAGGAATCAATGGACATTAATGTGATTCTGCCAGATTCTCAAACCATAGTGATGTAACCTAAGAAACTGTTGATCACACTCACTTTACACAATAAATAAATTCAGTTACAGCTGGTGCCTCTGCATCTCTGGTAAACACTTAAATGAATCACCAACTGGGAGCAATGTCCCTTAAAGCCAAAGCTCACCACTTAGTGGCATATAACAAACAAAACATTCCACTCAAAGGGCAACTCACAATTGTGGCGACGAACAAAACTGTCTCATGACATCTCACCTTCCTTGCGACTCACAGTGTCGATACAAAGTATGTATCTGGCCTTGATACTTTTTCAGCTTTTGGATTTGTCAATGACTTGGTCCACCTGGGCTTGGAACCAATACTCTTGCAATAAACCCATAGTAAGGAGTACGCTGACATTTTCTCAGAGGGTCTGGGAAAAGCGAGGAACTTCACAGTGCACATAACATTACAGAAACTGGCATGCCTTTGCTTCTTCCATGCACAATGTGTGCCCCTTGCTTTGCAGAATGCAGTCAAGAATGAGCTAGATAGATTGGCAGCCTTGGAATCATTGAACAGGTATCTGCAACAAAGTGGGCTATGCCATTGGTTATTGTGAAAAACTGTGCCCGTGTGGTAATGTTAAGGTTACAGTCACATCCAGTCACAGACCAATATGTATTCCGTTTCAAAACCAGATGAGCTTTCCTCTGCACTTGCCAGTATTTTTCAAACGTCATCTCTGTGAAGCTTGCTTAAAATTACCCCTGGATGAAGAATTAAAGAAAGTCATGGCAATCAACAAGCCACATGGATTATATTATTTCAAATACTTAGTTTTCGGGGTGGTCAGTGCCCCAGCAATTTTCAAAGGTTCCGCGAGTAACTCCTGTAAGGCATTCCAGGCTGCTTAAATTACCTAGACAACAATGCAGTGATGGATGCCACAAGGAGAAACATTTAAGGAACTTCCAGCAGGTGTGCCACACACTCCAGTTCACAGGTCTCAAATGAAACCTCAAACAATCTCTCTTTTTTCAACCATCAGTGGAATACCTAGGATAAATCACCTCTCGTGGAGGTGTTAAGCCCACATAGAAGCAGGTCAAACAAGTTATCTTGCTGCATTGCCACATAAATTTAAAGAAGCTCCTGTTCTACTTGGGAAAAGTAGTGTGTTACAGAAAAAATTATCCCAGGCATGGCATTGGCTGTGCACCTTCTCAACAACATGTGGAAGAAGGGCATCCCTTTTGTATGGTTGGAGGCATGTGAAAGGGCATTCAAGACCCTGAATCAGGGTTTCCTATCGGTACCTTGTCTCGCCACATTTCCAATTGGGCAAATAGCTAGTGGTGGCTGCAGATGCCTCGAAATTTCACCACACTATGGCCTACAAGCTATATATATGCCTCTTTGTTCCCGCAGCAAAGCTACCTGAGAGGACTGTCCACTTACTCCAGCACCGGGCATTCTTTCTCAGCAAGTAAAATTACAAAATTCACCTACGCAAATGCCACTCAACATGCCAACAATCATGATCTGTCTCCAACAATGCGCTCTGTCTCAGATTTCGACCAAGACAAGATCTTACGCTTCCAGAAGGATGAAGAGGCTCAATACATGGTGGACGCTCTTCCTATTACAGGGACCCCTATGGCCAATGCCATGGCCACGACCAAGGACACCATCTTACACAAGAACTGCAGTACATACAATAGGGCTGACCAGACCACATTCTCAGTCAGGAGTTCAGCCTGTTGTGGCATCACTTCCATCTCTGCCACTGGCTAATCCTGGTGGATGGAGTTATCCTACTAACTACAGATCAATGGTCTCCCTGGGTAGTCCCACCAGAACCTCTGCACCTGACAACCTTATGGCTCTTGAATCAAGGTCACTGGGGCATTTCATGAACTATATTGCTCAGCCAGCACCATGAGCACTGGCCAGTCAGAGACTGGCAGTTCAAACATCTTGTCAGCAACTATCATTAGCATGAACAACAGCAAGCAAGTACCCAGCAAATGTTCCCAACCTGGCAGACACCCTCCTGCTCGTGTGAGCGGGTTCATTTGGACTTCGTTGGCCTGTTCCTGGATACTATGTGGCTGACTGTCCTTGATGCATACTCCAACCTTCCGTACATGGTCAACTGTTGGTCCATGAGTGCAGAGGCTACAGTCACTGCATTCAGCAGAATTTTTGCTACCGAAGGACTTCCTCTCATGCTGGTTCTGACACAGAAATGGCATTTTAGACCTGCTATCTCCATCTTTCCACCCCAATCAAATGGTGAATCGAAAGACATGAAAATCTTTAAACACAGGTGAAGAAATATGTGGCTAACGCTCCTACAGATGTGGCACCCAAACTTTTTTTTTTAGTTCCTTCACGTCAACACCGACAGGGGAGAAGAGCCCAATGGAACCCGTCCATGGCTGTCTGTCCTGTACCCTCAACCATATCGTGCTGCCATCACCTGTGGAGCCATTTGCAGTACTGTTTCCGGGTTTTCAGCCAAGCATAGGGCCTCAGATGGCAGGACATGTGGATTCCAGCAGTCATCTGGCAGCTCTCTGGTGATGGGGGACCAGATGGTGACATGCCATCAAACTCAACAATATCTGCAAGAGGGACTCAGTTGCCACCACCTCCGGCCCTCCAGCGTATACACATTGTGGTGACATCATCTTTTGCTTCTCTTTTGCAAAACTATCTGTTACCTAACCTCCTGCTCCTGAACTGTTTCTGCTCTCTGGTTCTCATCCCTATTCACCAATCCCAGCCATGTCCTCATCTCCCTCTGCTTACAGGACCCCCGAGGTGAGCCATATGTCAGAAGACCAGCCCCATCCCCATCCCCATCCCTGCAGCTCCCTTTCTATGCCAGGTCCTGATGTAGACATGGAATGTCCTCTGCTGCCAGTGTCAGAGCCACCAAGACTTCGACTGCACCAGGAGCTGGTAAAACTGGACGGGACATCCAATGCTTCCAACAACATCGGCCTGGTTTAAAGTGCCGCCCAGACCCCTGGCCAGTTGGGGGTCAACTCACTGAGATGTCGGCTATTGTTGCACAACTGGCACATACAACAGAACAATCACTCAGGGTCCACCACTGCAGTGTGGCTACCTGGGATAAACACTGTGGCCAAGTGACCACGCATGGCAGCTACAAAGGCACCTCTCAGCAACACCAGCAACATGCCGTCTATGTATATGATCACTACCCAGCAGTCAACCCCAGTCTGCTTTTGCTCATCGTGCTAATTATTATGTTGGTTATAATTGTACTGTACCTGTCTTGCAACATGGCTATGCTACACACTGTATCCATTGTAAACTATCGTCCTGTGAGACTTAAGTATACTTGTTCTGGTGGGGTCGTCTTGTGTTATACTTGTTCTGGAGGTGTTGTCCTGTGTTTTTTTTTATATTGTGAATTACAGCAGATACTGCACACAATTATCCATAAAATAAACAAGATTTCAGTATTTTGTATCTCTTGATCAAGTGCTGAAGCAATTAGCAACGCAAACAACAGTGGAGGAGTAGAGCTGAGAGCACAACATAGGACACACAGAGCGATGGCAATTCAAAGAAAGATTAAAAGATAATCTTTTGCACATAATGCTATGTAATGGGGAGAAAAATGGAGAAACTGAAAATGGAAGGTTAAACGTGAACACTGCAAACATATAAACTTCACTAGTGATACAGTCATCTTTAATTTCATTCCTTATGGAATGAATGTCCACAACATGCAAAAAAAAACCTTTATTACTTTCAACTCAAAAGGGATCCCTGAAAGGGTGTCTCAGGCCTCTGATAGGAGTTGAACAAACTGACAGGCAGGAGTACAGAATAAGGCTGCAGATAAAGTGCAATCATAATCTAATCTCTTTTTACTTCTCTTAAAACATTTTTTAAAATTTCTCTGAAAAGATTTTGATCAGTTCCTGAAACCATAAAGAAAGCAACATGGTACATTATTGGCCTTGCAGTCACTTGATAACCAACAACCAGTGCTGAATCTTGTAGCTCAGCTACACACACACACACACACACACACACACACACACACAGTTGAAATTAAAAAGAAGAAAATAGCTCGAAATATACTGCCACTGCAGTAACATAGCAACTGGTTCACTTATGCTCTAGCAATCCAATCCATACAAATATTTTATCTGTTACATCTTCCTAATTCATGGCTCATCTCCATTTTCTTCCCCTCACTCACTATATTTTTTCTGGAATAATAAACCCACCCCCCCCCCCCCCCCCAACAAGAGAATTCTGCACTTTTAACATAATTTATGAATGGAAAACATGTTTGTATCACAGAAAATATCTGTTCACTAGTGAGAAAACGCTGTCACTTCTCAACAGTAAACTCATTTCAAAAAATAAAAGAAGAAAACGAGTCAATGATTATTCTGAAAAAAGGAGTTGTTGAAGTTCTTGCAGAAGCAAGCATTCCACTGTAAAAAAAAAAGGAAACTGCATTAAGGGTGCAGATTGTTGATTTCCTGAATAAAGATCTAGCATCTGTGAGGACTCAGCATGATAAATATTGGCCATATTTGAGATCAATGAGGGTCAGATGTATTAGTAAAAGCATCCTACAGGTCCAGTTCAGTAATCTTACTTGTAGAAGTGTTTCTAATATGCAATAAGAATATTAGAATATTACATTATTACCAATCCTTAAATAGCGAACTGAACTGCAGACCTCATCCTTCTATTTGCTAAAAAAGCAGTTGTTCTTGAAAACTGCAAGAGGAATCTATCTGAGTGATGGTACAATCTGAAAAACACACTTTTTTGTGCAAGAGGATACATTACTTTTTGGACACATATTACATCACAGCAATTGTTTTATAGCAACGTACACTTCTTAATACAGTTTCCACAAAAATGAGAAATTCAGTAACCAGCAGCATGCAATTTTGTTTCGCACAGTCTGTATTTGTTAACCCCCCCCCCCCCCCAAGCCCCCTTTTCTTTTGCCTTCAAGTTTTCTACGCTATACTTTTTACAGCCTGCACTGTAATTCGCCATTTACGATCTGTGAACTAATGTTGTTCTCTAAAGTGTGAAAAAATAATGTACATTCCAGATACACAATGACACAGTCAACCTACAATCTATAAAAAGAAATGGTTTTGCTTCTTTGTGCATAAGAGTACATTGAAAATTTGGACATGTAGTATATCATTGCTCTTGCAATTCATGATTTTTATTTAAGTTAACTCATATATGTGATGTGTTTTGAGAATAATTTCTACTGTCAAGTACATTTTCCTACTGTGTTACAACATCTTATGTATTGTGCACTGTATGCGAGCTGCTCAATTGTTGTAGTGACTTTACTGTAATGTAAACACAAGAAAATTTTATTAATACTATTGCAGCCTTCTTATGCATATATGCTACTCATCAGTTACACAGTTCATTTCAATATTCCTGACACAGAATATTTCACATTTCTCAGAATCCATAGGACAAGAAACATAAATCAAAACATAATTTTAAAATGTTTATTTTACAATAAAGTCACCCCGATGATGGAACACATCACACTCACCAAGCAGCTCACTTAGGAGGTCATAAACAGTATGAAAACGAACTACATGATGAAAATTTACATAAACAAAATAACTGATTCCACAATTGCAGGTTTTCCACTACTATCTGATAATGCATAAAGTAAAATTGTAAAAAGGAAACATAAACCAACTTTACTGCCAAAGCACCCTCTAGCTCAATTCATACTGTGGGGATATTTCTCTGACTAGGTTATGTTGCCTTTTGTGTCCAATACAGGCATGTTTTTAGTGTTTCTAGAAATTTCTTCTGACAGTGAGAAGTTAACCAGTGACGCTACAGTTGGAAGGAAAATCAAGGTCCTCTATGATCAAACTACAGACAGATTGGGGGGGGGGGGGGGGGGGGGGGGGCTGCATTTTCATGACCATTTTTCAAGTGTCAGGTATAGAAGAAAGCAAGATCTTTCCTGGTGCTGTGAAATTCCATGAAGTAGTAAATGATAAAAACTGTTCACTCATATTACTAGATACACCATATGAGCACAAGGTGCTACATGATGATGTGAATATACAAGTTCCATTGTTTCACACCTTAGACTGCCATGACTGATGAAAATCTGATACATGCGTAGTGTCTGTCACATATGCGCTACTCAGTTTGGTAGGCAGAAGCCGAACTCCAATTATGTCTTATTTATATGACATAACCATGGCAAGTTAGACTTCCTAAACTCTAGGAACTATAAATACATTATATTTAATTTTTGAAGTTAAAAATATATATTTAAATGGAGAAAATTCTTTTCTGTTAACTGCAATGACTCAGTGGAATAGTTTGGTATGAAGTTGAATATTATTTGGAAAGTACTTCCATAAAATCATAAATTTCTTACATTTGTCATAAGTGGCACACATTCATAACTGTGGTGTGTATTTTATATGAAATTTAACACGCAGAACTATGAAGAGGATTTACATCCAAATATTTTTTTTGTGAAAGATCATGCCACCCAGTAAGCAAAATGTTTAATTTCACACAAGGACTCCAAATATCCAGTGTCACATGTACTATATCCAAAAACAATAAACTAGGAACTAAATTTTAAATTATATGTGAAGGACAGTCTCCTAAAACAATAGAGAAAGTACTGTGATGATACAAATGCATTAGAAAAAGCAGCACAGAACAATACATTTGAAAAGTTAATGAATACTGAAAAAGCTAACAGAAAAGCAAGGTCCCAACCATAAGAGAGTTTGTGGCTTCTGCTCAGACATTTTATCCAAGAAATGTGATTTCAAATAATAGCTAAAAAGATGCCTAAATTTTTTTCTGATGCGACACTGTGTGCTATGTGTAGTTGCTAAGGCCATTTCAAGAAATTTTTTGGGGCATAACTGAAAGACAACAACAAATTTGACATGATAACTGTCTTGACTGCCATATCAAGCATAAAGTTAAAGAATTTAATGCTGGGATGTATACAATCCTTTCAGCAATAAAGAGTCAGGTGTAAAATGATAGTTTTGTTTCTTTTCTACAGAAGACCAATGAAACAGGAGTAGTTAATTAAGCATTGTTGACAATTACAAGATGTATCAAGCACTAGTAACAGGGAGATTTCCAATTCTTTTAAATTTATATTTCTAATTATTTAAAAAATTAAATGCTAACACACCTACAATATAAATACTGATTTTGCCAGATGCATATTCTAATTTTGTCAAAAATACATTTTACATTTTCATGTCCCAGCTTATTAATTATTAGATACTTTCCGCTGAAAGTCTTTAGTTGTTAATAAAGAAACTTGAATTTAAGTGAAAGCACAAAACTCTGATACCAATATTGCACAAATAAGCAGAAAGTTTCATGTATATTTACTAGACTTTCTTTACTGAATTGTTGTAACTGGCCCAAAAATATATTTCATCTTAATGATAACAATAACAAAATAGCAAACCTTATGTGGACCACATGAACCTCCATAGTTCCTCACTGCAAACTCCAAACAGCGTAATAAATAAGCAGCATTCTGAAATAAAACATTATTTAAATTCCAATATGAAACACATCTAAAAAATTCTTAAAAATGAGTACAGATGCAAAAGACAAAACAAGTTCGGAAAACTGCAGTATTTACAGTAAGGGTAGATGCTTGAAACAAAGCACAAGCCCATAAGTATAACAGTAACTGCATAGAGATAGAGGGGGGAGGGCAGAGGAGGGAGGAGGGAGTGGAATTTGGAGGCAGGATGACATGTCTACTCTCTCTGCACCACTCTGCTCCCTACAGCAGTCTATGTATTGGTTGGAGCTTGCTCTCTTGGCTCCAAACATGAATCTCCATGGTGGTGGTTTTGTAACTGCTGGTAGTTTATTGAACATCATTATATTATTCATCATTCAATTGAAGAACTCTTCTTTTAACTTTTCTGTTTCTACATCCATCCAAATGTGAAATGATCAAAAACACATGGTAGTCAAAACTATCATGAATTAACTTACTCATAGGGAATTCACAGCAACTTATTAAAAATCACTGTTGGCCCTCTGACCCACCTGGACCATCACGTAAATTAACACTTCACTTCTGGAATTTGGGGAGGTGCACTGTTCCCTGATTGAACCTGTCCATTGGATTAACAATGGGGGATGGTTGGCTGGCCAGTCAGAATGTGGTTTTTAGGTGGTTTTCCACATCCGACTAGGTGAATACTGGACTGGTACCCACGTACCACCTCAGTTACGCAATTAGCAAACATTCTTACACTTTCATGTGGAATAACACTTGATGTGAAATGATGAGATGCAGGAAATTCCATCCTAGCAGTAAAGGGGTGGCAACAGAGAGGGCATATTGGCATCTTCTAACACTAACATTGCCAAATCCACGTTCGTATGTCAACACCTTGTACATACGGGATAAAGCCAAGAAAAAGAAGATGACTGTCAGCCATTTACAATTCATACAATAAGATTAAATAGCAATGTTACCTCTTATCACTCTCAAAGGCAGGTTGAAGTATTTAGGTCATGTTTAAGAAATGTTTTTGTTAAAACTTCCTGACAAATTAAAACTGTGTGCCAGACTAGAACTCAAATCTGGGACTGCATTTTACAGGCTATCCAAACATGACCTGTCCCCATAGCTTCACTTCTGCACAAACCTCTAGGTCCCAGGCTCAAGTCTTGGTCTGACACAGTTTTAATCTGCCAGGAAGTCTCAAACAGCAAAAACTCCTCTGCAGAATGAAAATCCACTGTAGAAATGTTTTACTGCGAACAATCTCCTCAGATCTTTGCAGTTCAAAGTTCAACCTAATTGCAGTCCTATAGTGTACTAAGTTCCATCTAACTTCCACAGTCAAAGTCTCTCTTCCACGTTGCAACCAAACTCGTTTCATGGTATATACATAATACCTCTAGGCTGTGCATAAGTCCTAACATATACTCAATAATTTTATTACTATTTTGCAGTCACTTGGGACCAGTGATCAGTAACATCATCATTTTCATTGATTTGCAGTCATTTTACTGAGAGTGATTTTTTTTTATATTCGTTAGAGACAATGGTATTGTCAGGAGTGCACCCAAGAAAGTGTGATAAGACTGCTCCTATTCTCTAAATACATAAATGATTTGATGGAATGGGTGAGCAGCAATCTGTGACTGTCTGATGATGACACTGTTTTGTATGGAGATGTGTCATTGTTGAGTGATTATAGGAAGGTACAAGATGACTTAAAATTTCTGGTGGGGTGGTAAATGGTAGCTTGCTCTAAACATAGAAAAATGTGTGTTAATGCAGATAAGCAGCAAAAACAATCCCATAATATTCAAATATAGAATCAGTAGTGCGCTGCTCGACAAAGTCATCTTAATTAAATACATAGGCATAATGTTGCAAAGTGATATGAATGGAGTGAGCACATAAGGCCACTAGTGCAGAAGGTCAATGTTCGACTTTGGAGAATTTTAGGAAACTGTGGTTTGTCTGTAAATGTGACCACATATAGTGTGACCCATTTTTAATTGCCACTCAGTTGCTTGGGATCCCCACACATGAGATTAAAGGAAGATATCGAAGCAAATTCAGAGGTGGTCTGCTACATTTGTTACCGGTAGATTCGATCAACTTGCGAATATTGTGGAGATGCTTCGTGAACTCAAATGGGAATCACTGGAGGGAAGAAGACATTCTTTTCATGAAGCACTACTGAGGAAGTTTAGAGAACCGGCATTTGGGGCTGAGTGCACAAAGATTCTACTGCTGCCAATGTACACCATAAGGACCATGAAGATAAGAGAAATTAGAACTCATACAGAGGCACAGAGACAGTTTTTTTTTTTTTTCCCCTAGCTCTGTTTGCATGTGGAAGGTGCCAAGAGGACATGGCATACCTCAGAATTACTGTCTGTCACCAGGGGTCCGGAGCAATATTGATGAACATAGGTCCTTAGTCCAATGGCATGAGAGAATCTGACATCTCCAGGGTCACTGGAGTAGTCTCACCTCTGCCTGTGATTCCTTCTTCTTCTGTTTAGACAGTTGTGACCTTGCAAGGGCTTATCCACCATGATTGTAGGCACTAAAGTCGTACTGGAAGCCCTAGGATCCATGTTAAGTGTCTCCTCCAACTACTGCTCAGTTCTGGGTTGGTTATCTACTGATTCCTGGAGATAGGGTTCTAAATGGAGCTCTGTCACCAGCAGACTCTGAAGGAGGATGCTGTTTCTGCAGCCAGTGCAGGGAGTCCTTGGAGATGATGGTTAAGGGTATTCACAGCTGCAGTTTATTAACTGGAGACAAATTACAGCACCAGCTGCAATTTTATGTCCTAATACCATGACCAGTTTCAGCCACCAGGGACTTTTTCAAGTGGTTCTCAACCTAGTGCCATGAACATATATGTGGCTGCAGTAGTGGCAAAATTCAATACCACTGGGACAGGATATAAGCAATTTCAGTTTTCCTGATTTAAAACACGAGAATTGATCAGAAACTAATTTTTTGGATTTTATGTTTTTTAATTAAGGTAATACACTATGGTGATCAGAAAGGGTGATTGTCTCCACAACTGACATACGAGGGTGGTTACTCACATGACGTATTTTCATGGATCAGATGACCAGTCTCCATAAATTGGTTTACTTGTACAATGGGAAGGCATATGCCTGAAGCCTTTGCACTGCCCTGCTCAGCACAGACAACAATTGCTCTGGTGTCAACCTTGATTATGCACACCATGACATATATGATGAACAACGTGAACTCCTCACTTCTCAGAGATTCCATGTAATTCCTCATGCATCTGCAGAGTTCAGTCGCAGTGGAAATTAAACTCTGCACCATAGCAGTTGCTGTTCTAATTGAGACAGAACCACTTCATAGTTAACTAAGGGAAGAAATTTCTCCAAATATATTTGCAATATTTCATACAAAAGAACACATGCTTAATAAATAGAAAAGATCCACCCGCACTCCGCATACAAACCAGGAACTGACAGCAGTGAGTTTGCTTGATTTTGCTTTTCTTCCCATGGCCTGACCTAGGAAAGAAAGTTCTATGAGTTACAGTGGTCTGCACTATCTGGAGAGACTGCCAGAGCCACATGGCCACTGGCTGATAGCTTTGGTCTTTTCACTGTGTAAAATTCCTGTGATGATGCTGCCTAGTCCAGTTAAGGGTTCCCCCACGGAAATCACCCAACCAGATCAATGGTCACCCAGTTTGATGACTACTGCCTGGAGTCCTGATGCATCTATACAGAGAGGCACATACCCCTTGATATGCATTGAAAGGTAACAGCTCGGTCATCAATAGCATGTTCCCTCTGTAGTCAGTGGCCCACTACTGTGCATATGCCATGCTGGGTATTGGGCGAACTTTCCTGCACAGTTCTCGCACATGCGAAAAAAATTCAAACCTGGATGTGGTGACCAGTTTAATGAAATACATGTGGTACAATAAATAAACAAAGTGTAAAAAGCTGTAATCAATGTCCTACTGGCAGGCTAGGCTGTCAACATGGAGTCTGCCCTACAGACCAAGTCTGAGAAAAGATATGGTCAGAGAATGTGACTGCACCACAAAAATGAATTTCTGCAATGGCTCAGAGCCCTATGCTTGCCATGCACATATTCACAAACAATTTGTGAACTCCCTGGGACGACGAAGGTTGTGAGTAAAATGCATAACAAACATTGGTGTCATTAAAACTCAATTTATAAGTGGGAGAAAAATAATATACATATATTTTAATGTAAAATGTTAAACATGCCATGTCTGTCATCTTCATTTCAAAAGCCAAGTGTGTAAATGGTTTGCATTAAGATGACAACAACAATGGATGAATGTCAATGGTACCAAATTACAAAGTCATTGATCCCTCCACACTGGGAGTACTGAGCTGCTGAAGTTTGTTAAGCAGAACAATATGTGAGATCAGATTATGGCTGTACTTTTTAGCATCATTAGAATGGCAAATATACACTGGAGCTAACTTGAAGCAGCCGTAAAAGAATAAAATACCATGATACAGGAGGAATATATTCCAGCCAAAAAAGTCCGGGTTCCCTGGGCACCCGATTTGTGGCTGGATGTACCCCTTTCTACATCTGTGACTGTCCACCACTCCTCCTCCTCCTCTCCTCCCTCCCCATGTAAGCCACAGTCAGCATGACAAAGGAGAACAACAGATAGTTTAAGAAAAAAATCCCACCACAGTAAACAGTCAAGTAACACCCAGCCACTAAAATGCTAAGAAATGCAAAGTAATATAAATAATGAAGGGTTTGGGGTCCAGCCAGCATATAAGTCAGGAACAGACTATGGCCCCCAAAAGCACATCTTGCAGCAGGTGCCATACCTCCATCCCCAGTCAATAGCTGGCCATTAAAATTTAATACTTACTCTGCCACTTGGGCACTGTCACCCAGTACGAAAGGTAGCGAATCCAGTAAGTTTTCATTTTTGCAGGAAGGCAACATAATTGGAGTACTCTAGTGAAATACGTCTATTGACAAATGGGCATTACTGCTACAGCTTGAAGGTATTCTCACCTCAGCAAAGACTGTCATTATGTCAGTCACGTGTGTCCACTACAAAGTCAACAAATTATATTTGATTCCCTCTCAGTAGTTCACACAGAACTCTCATACAGCCACATGGTCTCCTGTATTGCTGTTGCTGTTGGTGACCACACTACATTAGTCTGTATTCAAAGCTCCCAAAGGTGTATAACAGAGTTATCCATAGTTCAAGCTCTGGTGTGCTCCGATAAAACAGGTACATTCCAGTAGCTTCTTTAGCTAACGGATTAGAAAGTTGGTGCTCTAGATTGCAACAAAAATCAACATCCAGAGGATTACTACTGATATCACATTTTTATGGAGATTGGAAGGCAGGTCTTGGTTAGCAATGTTTTCTGGTTTGGCATCTGCTCAGAGTGTCACTACGTTTTAGAGAAGTATTGTAATTATGGGTACTAATTGACTGCGGGGCTTAAGTGACGATCACCAATTCTAATGTGAAAAAACAGAATTTAGTTGGCAGGGAGTAACGTTTACAGTTCTCAAAATGTGCTGAAGCACAACCAGTTTGGTCTTTCAGCATGGAACCATCATTATCCACAATTTCTGTAGTGGAAAATCCATCAAGAACTGAAAGCAGCAGACAATGGAAGGTGGAAAAATCTACATTTTCTTTGGCCTTAGAGATAGAGCCAGGCAGAGCTGTGGGTTAGGGACACAACAAGGAGATGTTTGTGGCAAAACACTGAGAAGAAGTTTCTGTGGTAGAAGGTTAAGCTCAGGAAAAAGACAATGTATATAGACTGCTCTTGTGACACCTGACTGAGGCTTCCTTGGAGTGAGTCCACTTCTCCTTCTTGTAGAAAAGGTGTGACGTACGGATACACAGTGGAACTGTGAACTTGGAATGCATATAACAGACAATTGTTCATGTCTGGTTTTTATGAGATAATATAAACACAATACTTCTACTGCTTGAGTAACTAATTATAGATAAAGATTTCTGGATGTACATGTACTGTTCTATTCTGACAGAAATGTATCACATTCATGTTATTAGCAGGTAACTATAAACCACGAGCAAGAGACAAGGATTGGACTTTCCAGTGGTACTCTACTGTTTATTTCTGTGACACTTGTGCCTGAGGAGCTGTAATAAATACTGAAGTCATAAACAGGGACGGAGGAATGGTATGTATTATAGTTCCAGCAAGGACACTGAAAGCTATTAAGACAAGATCACACGTAACAAAGAACACTATTCTCTGGTGAATGAATAGGAATTGTCAATCTGAACTTAGAATAACTTGAGTGATAAGAAGTTTCAAATAAAAATTGAGGGGGAATCACTGAACTCCACTCGTAGAATATGGTAAGGATGAAATGGCGCCAAGCAATACCATAAGCCTTTTGTCTACTGAAGAAAGCTACAATAAGTTGTTGATGATAATGTTCAAAAGCCTTCTGAAAAATGGTCTCTACGAGAGACAAAAGAAAAGCCACACCTTTCAGAAACCACAATGGGAACTGGATAGTAGGACTCATGCCCTGAGCGTCAACACAACACCCAATTTACCATTTATTCAAGTAGCTTGTACATTATGTTTGTGAGGCTAATTGGCTGATGACTGTTTCTGGAGAGTTTTAGCTTAGTTCCAGCACTGGAAGAGTTGTACTGTCTCTCTACTGGTTTGGGAAATTTATCACATTCCAGATACAGCTAAAATACTACATCTAATGATTTTTCTGACGTTTCGCCAGAATCATTTGTGATTCCGTTAAAGTTGCGTTAGAAAAATCCTTTATTTGTAGCTACTAGTTTCAGACATGATGTTCATTATCAAACCATCACCCCCATAAAAACTGACACGATACAACCAGTAGATTTGCATATACCCACAGACAGCAATCGTGAGTAACATCTACAAACTCATCTACAGTGGATTAGGTCAGTACTTCTAGCCACACAGCACCAATCAATTGACTTTCCTCTAAAGATTGAATATACAGGTGTTCTGTGGAGCAGATTCATTATACATTTCTCAATCACGTTATTTACTATTCTGACTTGTGGTTAGACTTACGATTTTCTTTTCTTAGTAGATAACATGTTCTGCCAAGGAAATATAGAAAAAGGATGTCACTGTAAACTGCAATGCTATTTAAAAAGGATATTACATAATTAATACCTCTGTCTGGGAGTGAAAGTTTGATGAAACATGATGAACATGCTCCAAGAATTTTGGGATTACAGATCCAGAAACCGGCTTTGTTAATTCCTGTATCATTCCTGCGTACTGAAAGAGATTTCCTATAAAACAATACATAAAAAACACAATAATAAGATTTTTGACACATGTATGGTTGCTTCCGAATTTCAAAAGTATTTAATACACAACTCACCAAGTACTTCATAAACCAGTAAACTTATTTCCTTTTCTCTGGGACTGCTACAAATCCTGACGCATTGTTGCATCCATGATACACAGTTATCAATGAACACATCATCTGAACACTGTGGAAGAAATACGTTTAACAAATGTAGGCCTTTCACTCTGAAAAACAAAGGTTATAAAGGAATTAGTTAGTTAGAAAGCCAATAAATCTTAAGAAATATGCTTGCAGTAACTTGTATATACCTGTCCCCATGAGAATTCAATTTGGTATTGATGAAGGCAACGACTGACTGAATTTCGTTCTTCCCCTGAAACAAGGAAACAAAATTAGAAAATGATGCCACATTCCTGCACATACACATCCCTAATACCCATGACCTTGCCATTATTAAACACTTCCTTTCCCAGTGCATGACTGACTCCAAACCAATAACCTCTGTCCTGGTCACCTTTACCAACTACATCCTCACCCATAATTACTTCACCTTTGAAGACATCACCTACAAAAAATCTATGGTACAGTAAAGGATACCTGCATGGCACCATCCTATGCCAATCTATTCACGGGCCATCTACAGGAATTCTTCTTAACAACCCAGAATCCCAAACCCCTTACCTGGTTTAGATTCACTGATGACATCTTTGTGACCTAGATCGAGGTTGAGGGTACACTATCTACATTCTTCCAGAACCTCAACATGTTCTCCCCCATTTGCTTCACTTGGTCCTCCCCAACCCAATAAACCACCTTCCTCATTGTTGACCTCCATCTCAAAGATGGCTACATCAGTACCTCTTTCCATATCAAGCCTACCAATCACCAACAATATATCCACTTTGACAGCTACCACCCATTTCATAACAAGCCCATTCAATACAGCCTAGCCATATGTGGTGATCACATCTATAGTGACAAGTAGTCCCTTTCCAAATATACCAAGGGTCTTCACAGACCGAAATTACCCTTCTAAACTGGTACTGAAATAGAGACTTCCTGTGCCTTATATCTCCAGTCACCTGTCTGGCAACAGAGGAGCATTCCCCTCATAACTCAGTACCACACAGGACTGGAGCAACTGACTTTCTCCACCAGGCTTTCGAGTACCTCTCACTGTGCTCTCAAATGAGGAGTATCCTACCCATTGTCCTTCCCACTCCTCCCACAGCGGTATTACGCTGTCTACCGAACCTACACAATATCCTAGTCCATACCTACTCTGCCCCAACTCCCTAACTCCTTGCCTCATGCCTCATATCCCTGTAATAGTAGACTAAGATACAAGACCTGTCTCACACATTCTCCCACCACCACATACTTCACTTCTGTCACAAGCATTATTTAGCTCATCATACCTGTAAAGTAGTCAAGTGATTTACAAGCTAAGCTGCAACCACTGTGCTGCATTCTATGTGGGCATGAAAATCAACAAGCTGTCTGGTTGCGTGAATGGCCACCGATAAACTCTGGCCAAGAAACATATGGATCACCCAGTTGCTGAGCATCACTTCAATGACTGCTTCACAACCTGTGCCATTTGGCTCCTTTCTACCAATGCAATGCCAACTTTTCCAAATTGCACAGGTGGGAAATCTCCCTGCAAAAAAATCCTATGTTCCTCTAACCCCCTGGCCTCAACCTCCATTAGTCCCTTTCCTTCACCCACCTATCCCCTTCACTGTTCCCACTCCAGTACTACACAGCCTTCCATCCAAACGACACACCCACAGTCTTTCTTCCCTTCTCTGTTTCTCTCCTTTCTAGCACCCCCCTCCCCCAATCAAAATTCCTGATTGCATCTAGCTACCCTACCCTGCCCCACCACATCCCTGAGTGCCCCCACAAGCAGCACTTCACTTCATGATCCCCCATCCGAACCCTGTTATCTCTCCCCCCCTCCCCCCCCCCCCCCAGCCTCCTCCTTACCCACACCAACCAGATCACTTCTCTTGTCATGCACAGATGCTCGCAGTCCGGCCTCAGCGGCCAGAGACAGCAGTTGTGTGTGTGAGTTGTGCTTGCATGAATATTTGTGTGTTTTCTACAACAGAAGAACACTTTTGGCCCAATAGCTCACATGTGTAGCAGACTTTCTGTTGTGCCTGTCTGTGGCTCAACATCTCCACTATATGGTGAGTAGCAATCTATCCTTTTCATAATACTGTCTTACAAACAATTTTTCCCTTTTAAAAATTATTTCATTGGTTTTCCACATAAACAAGCAAAATTACATAAAATCGTTGCACAAAAATTCTTTCAAAAAAACAGAGAAACAAATATGCAATGTTTTACCAACTTGTAACAAGTTCAAAGACTACTGTTATTTGTTCAGATCTGCATTTGCCTAAATAACTACTACCTTCAAACACATACAAAGCCACATGAATCATAATTGGCACTGTTTTGTAAATTTTAGAAATTTGTGGCAAGTTCCTATGGGACCAAACTGCTGAGGTCATCAGTCCCTAGATTTACACACTACTTAATCTAACAAACTAACTTACACTAATGACAACACACACACTGACGCCCGAGGAAGGATTCGAACCTCCAACAGGACGGGGGGTGTGGCACGAACCGTGGTAAGGCGCCTCAGACTGAGCGGTGTAGTGATTTGAGAAATTCTGTGTAAATTCTAGAACCACTCAGCCTTCTACCATCGCAAACATAAGATGTTCTAGATATGAGTGCAGGATGGTAAAATCCTACCTACTGCGCATCACATGTATGTGTGTGCAGGTTCCAAATAAGTCGTGGGAAGAAAGCAGACGCGCGGTCAAACAGCACCGACATGTACCTGTCTGACAATCCACAGATGTGTTAGTGAGTCTGTAATAAATAACCATTTAGTTTACATGCCGCTCTGTGCTTGTTGTGTCGTTGACTATTGTTAATTATAACAAGAACAGTTGAAAAAGTACTATTGTGGACTCTTGGCTCAGCCTTGATAGAGGCAAGACATATTTTAGGATTCATTTAAGAAAGTCATGGTAGTCAAGCCAACTTTCTTTTAACTGTAACTCATTTTGTTTCTAATGTTCGACGGTATGAGGTACTTACAGAAGTTCCATATATATGTTGAAAGTGTGAATTATGTTGTGCACGAAAGTCAAATACATCGTTAACTGACAAAAAGGAAAGTTCATATGTCTACTCATTTTATAAGTAGAAAGAGTCTTAAAAGTTCCTGTAGCTAGCTCTATTCGACAGAGAAGAAGTCAAGAGATTTTCCAGCAGCCGACTATCCCGTAAAGAAGAGGGGCTGTAAAATTCCTAGTAAGTCACCTCGTAAAGAAGTGGAATGTGGTTTGGGGAAATAAATCAGTATAACCCATACTCACACTCAGATTTTAAGTCGTCAGAACGTGGCTTGAAACAAAACTTCATTGCTTTAGTACGAAGTGGTACAAGGTAGTGTCGGACTGAACTTTTATTGTGTCATTATCATATTTAAAGTTAGTTTTAAATACTTACTAGGGCTAAAGCATATAAAGTATGGAGAATATGCAACAAGTTGGGGACACTCAAGAACCGGCTATGGCCATGACAGTTAGCAAAGAAGTGCCTGACTGGGCCAAATTGATAAAATTAATCAAAGCTCAGAGTGCGACTATAGGGTTGGTAAATTCTCAATTAAATGCTCAAAGTCTTAAGTTAAACTCATTAGATTCACAATTAAATGCTCAGAGGAAAACTTTAAATATTCAAATGACAAATTTGGGTTTGTTAAGTACCAAGGTCAACTCTCAAAGCAAAGAAGTTAGTAATCTGCGGGAAGGCATGGACATTGAGAACAAATGTAATAATGTAGAATCTGAACTTATTGAAAAGTTAGGCTCCATTGAAAATGTGTACAATATTAGGTATAATGATGTAAGACATGGGTTGTATACTTTGCAAGATAGTGTACATAAGCAGAATGAGTTAATGACAATCATTCAATCACAAATTACAGGTGTCAGTACATGGGTACACAATATAGGAAGGAATTTCAAAGAGAAAATAGCAATTAGTTTGAAGGAACAATTTGGGGGAATTATAGATCGAAATGTTATCGAGAGAATATCATCCGGGAATGTATTGCCTATTTCTTCTTCTGAACTTAATGATGCCAGGTAGTGTATAGAAGACCTGTAGAGAGAATTTAAGCTTATTCAAGACAAAGTAGAAAAAAGGGTAACTTCATCTAATGTGGTATTAACTAGTGAAGCGGTGAATGATTTACAAAGGGGAACTAATTCAGGGTTATCTATACAATACCCTAAATTTAAGCCAGACAGAGATGTACATTCAATCCATTTCTTGAAAAGGGTTAAAAATGCACTACCAAAAAATTGAGAAGATTCTAAGATGATCATATTTGCTGTGGGGTCCTTCTACATCTACATCTACAGCCATACTCCGCAAGCCACCTGACGGTGTGTGGTGGAGGGTACCTTGAGTACCTCTATCGGTTCTCCTTTCTATTCCAGTCTCGTATTGTTCATAGAAAGAAGGATTGTCGGTATGCCTCTGTGTGGGCTCTAATCTCTCTGATTATATCCTCATGGTCTCTTTACAAGATATACGTAGGAGGGAGCAATATACTGCTTGACTCCTTGGTGAAGGTATGTTCTCAGAACTTCAACAAAAGCCCGTACCGAGCTACTGAGCGTCTCTCCTGCAGAGTCTTCCACTGGAGTTTATCCATCATCTCCGTAACGCTTTCGCAATTACTAAATGATCCTGTAATGAAACGCGCTGCTCTCCGTTGGATCTTCTCTATCTCTTCTATCAACCCTATCTGGTACGGATCCCACACTGCTGAGCAGTATTCAAGCAGTGGGCGAACAAGCATACTGTAACCTACTTCCTTTGTTTTCGGATTGCATTTCCTTAGGATTCTTCCAATGAATCTCAGTCTGGCATCTGCTTTACCGACGATATGATCATTCTATTTTAAATCACTCCTAATGTGTACTCCCAGATAATTTATGGAATTAACTGCTTCCAGTTGCTGACCTGTTATATTGTAGCCAAATGATAAGGGAACTTTCTTTCTGTGTATTTGCAGCACATTACACTTGTCTACATTGAGATTCAATTGCCATTCCCTGCACCATGCGTCAATTCACTGCAGATCCTCCTGCATTTCAGTAAAATTTTCCATTGTTACAACCTCTTGATATACCACAGCATCATCCGCAAGAAGCCTCAGTGAACTTCTGAAGTCACCCACAAGGTCATTTATGTATAATGTGAATAGCAACGGTCCTACGACACTCCCCTGCGACACACCAGAAATCACTCTTACTTCGGAAGACTTCTCTCCATTGAGAATGACATGCTGCTTTCCATTATCTGATAGTGGGGAACTGTATCGAACGCCTTGCTGAAGTCAAGAAACACGGCACCTACCTGTGAACCCGTGTCTATGGCCCTCTCAGTCTCGTGGACAAGTAGCGCGAGCTGGGTTTCAGACGATCGTCTTTTTCGAAACCCATGCTGATTCCTACAGAGTAGATTTCTAGTCTCCAGAAAAGTCATTATACTCTAACATAATACGTGTTCCAAAATTCTACAACTGATCGACGTTAGAGATATAGGTCTGTAGTTCTGCACACCTGTCCGACGTCGCTTCTTGAAAACGGGGATGACCTGTACCCTTTTCCAATCCTTTGGAATGCTACACTCTTCTAAATACCTACAGTACACCGCTGCAAGAAGGGAGCAACAGCTTTGGAAAAAGACATTTAGTATTTCGGCCTTCAGTCTGTCATCCTCTGTTTCAGTACCATTTTGGTCACAGAGTGGCTGGACATTTTGTTTTGATCCACCTACCTCTTTGACATAAGACCAAAATTTCTTAGGATTTTCTGCCAAGTCAGTCCCTAGAACTTTACTTTCGAATTCATTGAACGCCTCTCTCATAGCCCTCCTCACACTACATTTCACTTCGCATAATTTTTGTTTGTCTGCAAGGCTTTGGCTATGTTTATGTTTGCTGTGAAGTTCCCTTTGCTTCCACAGCAGTTTTCTAACTCGGTTCTTGTACCACGGTGGCTCTTTTCCATATCTTACGATCTTGCCTGGCACATACTCATCTAACACATATTGTACGATGGTTTTGATCTTTGTCCACTGATCCTCAACACTATCTGTACTTGAGACAAAACTTTTGTGTTGAGCCATCAGGTACTCTGAAATCTGCTTTTTGTCACTTTTGCTAAACAGAAAAACCTTCCTACCTTTTTTACTAGTTCTGTTTACGGCTGAAATCATAGATGCAGTAACCGCTTTATGATCGCCGTTTCCCTGTTCTGCGTGAACTGTTTCAAATAGTTCTGGTCTGCGTCACCAGAAGGTCTAATATGTTATAGCCACGAGTCGGTTCTCTGTTTAACTGCTCGAGGTAGTTTTCAGATAAAGCACTTTAAAAAATTTCACAGGATTCTTTGTCATAACGGGCACGTTATGAACATTTGAGTCTCCCAGTCTATATCCGGCAAATTAAAATCTCCACCCAGAACTATAACAAGGTGGGGAAATCTACTCGAAATATTTTCCAAATTATCCTTTAGTTGCTCAGCCACAACAGCTGCTGAGCCAGGGGGCCTATAGAGACATCATAATTACCATGTCTGAGCCTGCTTTAAACGTGACCTTCACTCAAATTATTTCACATTTCTATTCTCCGTCAATTTCCTTCGATACTATTGCACTTCTGATCGCTATAAACACGCCTCCCCTTCACTGTCCAGCCTGTCTCTGCAGTATACATTCCAATCTGAGTTTAGAATTTCATTACTGTTTACATCTGGTTTCAGCCAACTTTGTGTCCCTAATACTATGTGGGCATTGAGACTGTTTATTAATGAGAGCAGTTCTGGGACCTTTCTATAAACGCTCCTGCAGTTTACTATTAGCAGATTAATATTGTTATTCTCTGTTGCCTTTTGCCTACTCCTACCTTGCCACGTCTCAGGAGGCATCTTGTCGGGCCTAGAGAGGGTATTCTCTAACCTAAAAAACCCACATGTGCACTCCACACGTACTCCGTTACGCTTCCTGCGTGTAGAGCACGCCTGTCCTATTCAGGGGGACGCTACATTTCTCCACCCGATAGCAGAGGTCGAGAAATTTGCACCCCACATTTCTGCAGAATCGTCTGAGCCTCTGGTTTAAGCCTTCCACTTGGCTCCAAACCAGAGGACCGCGATCGGTTCTGGAAACGATAGTTAGCTCAGATTCCACCCCGCAAGCGAAGCTTTCTGCCTTCACCAACTCCGCCACACACTTGTACGAACTGAGGATGACCTCTGAACCCAGACGGCAGGAGTCATTTGTGCCAACATGAGCAACTATTTGCAGTCGGGTGCACCCAGTGCTCTCTATCGCCGCCGGCAGGGCCTCCTCCACATCTCGGATGAGACCCCCCGACAAGCAGACATAGTGAACACTGGCCTTTTTCCCCGACCTTTCCGCTATTTCCCTAAGGGGCTCACTAATACCCCCCCCCCCCCCCCCCCATGTGCCTGCTCGGACCTTGCTATGTCCACTCACACGCAGAACGGGCGATACCATATGACCAGCCTCCAAATTGACCCTCCGCTTCGTGCGCTGCGAATGCCGCTGAACCCGCCACTCCCCTTGGGGAGAGGACAAACCTCGGAATGGGGTACAGTAAATATTGAGAATTTTTCCTCTTGGGAGGATTTTCAAAAGAAATTTAAAGAAAATTACTGGTCTCCCAGTGCACAAGAAAAGTTAATGTCAGATCCATGGGATCCAGGCAGAGTCATCTACCCCCAGGGATGTTAACATTCTGAGTTAATGGGCAGAGTGACGAGAGTCGGATCCCGAATTGTTTTCAGTGTTATTTCCAAATAGTTTCCTGCACCAAATTCCTTCAAAATCTTGAACTATTCTGTCATCTATCCCCAGGGTCATTAACATTCTGAGTTAATGATAAGAGTGATAACCGTCGGATCCAGAGCTGTTTTCGGTGTTTCTTCCAAAATAATTTTCCTGCCCCAAATTCCTTTTAAAATATAGAACTATCCTGTAATCTTATAACTCGAAAAAAAAAAAAATCTGAATATGACCATAAAATAGAGACTAACTTAAGAGGACCACAGCAAAAAAGTGATATCTAGACGAAATAAACTGAATAAAGTAGTGTATTTGTAGAAAATGTAATTGATGTGACTAATTGAACAATTGTTATACCGAAGTGTATAGCTTTTCTACTTTATACATAATGTATTTTACACCTTTTATGAGATGTGATATAGATGGGAGGGTTTGTATAAATTTTGAAAGGGGTGGATATTGTAGCTAAAGGCATGGTTTACAAGAACAGATAAATCATGGCTAACACAAAACACACATCACATCTTTCAATCCTCACAAGCAAGTGTGCCTGATTCTTCATCACTTTCCATTTCCATAGGATTGCTAGGATTTCCTTTGGGGACCTCAAAGGGTGAATGTGGGACAAGTCCTTTCTGTAGGAGACAATTTCACACCAAACCTCCTCCGGCATCTCACTTATGTACCTGAGAGGCAGGGATCCAGGGGAAAGGGGAGGAGAGGAAGGGTTTCCTGCCTTTGGTGCTATCTTCTTTCTCTTCTTCGATCCTAGCAACTACATCTATTTTTTCCTTTCTTACTTCTCATCTTGAGAACCTGTCTATCTTTCCCCTCTTTCCATATTCATAAACTTCTATAGATGAAGTCCTTTCTTATTTCCATGGTTACTAATAAACTATATCTTATCTTTAGATAAGAAGATCCAAGAATCAGACTACACACACACACACACACACACACACACACATTCACATATGCACAAATATACACTTCTACGCAAACATTAAATTATATAAAACAAAGCCTGCTGGATAAAGGTTTCCATTTCCACTATATTTAGTGTAATTCTACTCTACATCTATATCCTGGAAACAACTGTGTAGTGCATGGCAGAGGATATGTTCCATTATACCAGTTATTAGGGTTTCTTACTGTTCCATCCACATATTGACCAACGGACCAATGATTGTTTAAAGGCCTCTGAGTGTGTTGCAATTAATCGAATCTTGTCCTCACAATCTCCATGTAAGCAATAAGTAGGGAGTTGTATATTCCAGTCTGTTCTCAATCCATTTCTTAGTTCCTCTCTTTTGCGACACGATTTCCAACGTGCATTTCTTTGTAGCTCACTGTGCAAACTTTCTTTTTGTTGAGTGTTCAATGGTCAAAACTGGACATTAATTGTGAACTTTCCTTTCCAGACATGCTGGGAGATTTACTATAAAAACTAGTTTAACAAAAATTTTATGAGGTAAAAAAAAGCATGGGCAACTGGAAAGTTGGTGGGTGGGTTGTTATGGGACAAAACAGTGAGGTCATCAGCCCTCCATCAAGAGGTAGTTCAGCTGCAGTTACTAACACCCACCAGAAATGTGAACAGATGATGGAAGTATGCAGGAATGGTAAAACTGAAACACTGAAGGCAACACTGATGCCAGAGCTAAAAAATAATCTATGCTGAAGTAAAAATAAATGGATTGGGTCAGTTCAAGGATCAGAGCAGATTAGGCATCTCTTAGTGCTCACCTGTGGCATGGGAAACACCACCCGCATCCTATCCCTCACCAGGAATGCTACCTGCATCCAACCATTCACCAACTCGAACAAAGGTTGTGGTATCCACACTATTAAATCTCCGCACCGAGTAGTGACACATTCTTATGCACGGCCAAGAAATGCACCACTGGCTGCATTTCGACTTGCGTGGTTCACTGCTAGCATCGCAAGCTGCCTTCGCACATGTGACTACAAACCAAAGCGATTGGACTCTCAGCGAATGGCCACCCATAATATACAGCGACCCCAGCTGCTGGGTTCATTAACTATGAGCATTATTTAAAAGCACTACTGATGTTTACAAGCCAGTTCTCATCGTGCTATGTTCTACTCCACAACTTTGAAGTACTCTGCTGCAGTGGACCTGGTGTTCAATGTTGATTTGGCTGTGCTCTGGACTTACAATCCGAATGCTACAATGGAACTTGGACTTCAACGTTCACTAAGCTTAGTATGTCAACGGACATGTGACTTCTGCCAGAATTCTGCATTTCACTTGCACTTCCTGTCCAATGGTACAACCACCATCAATTTATATAATTTTCATAAAATGTTCACCTACAACTTGGCACTTGACAAGAGAATTATTTTGTATTAGTATTGTCTCAATAAACTGCAGAACAGTGACATATTTATTGTGTTACCCCTGGCTATAACACAATAAATATGGCAATGAGCCAGCATCAGGAGACTTACAATAAGCTTTTCACAGAAGTACAAATTGCAGAGAAATCAGTTCCATTACAAGTAGACACCAGCACACCAATGAGCATTCTGAATTACAGTACCTATCAGTACCTATTTGAAACTTGGAGCTCCTCCCTTGCAAGAAACAGAGAAACATCTAATGGCGTATAATAAACACACCATCCCAGTATGTGGTCAAGTCAAACTGTCAATAACATATCGTAATGTCACCCACCAAGTTACCTTCTTAGTTTATTTATTTTATTTACATGTCAAGTTCCATAGAACCAAATATAGGACCAAATCTCCAAGGTCATGGAACATGTCAGTACAAGAAATTACAACATAAAAGTAATAATAGATAAAAATAAAATGTTTATGAAGCCGAAAAAAGTCAAGCCATAAGTTCAAGTAAACACAATCAACAATACAACAAGAATCAGCTAAATTTTTCAAGAACTCCTCGACAGAATAGAAGGAGTGACCCACTAGGAAACTCTTCAGTTTCGGTTTGAAAGCACGTCAATTATTGCTAAGATTTTTGAATTCTAGTGGTAGTTTATTGAAAATGGATGCAACAGTATACTGCACAAGAGTTAAGGATGTCTGATCCAAATGCAGGTTTGATTTCTGCTTAGTATTAACTGAGTGCAATCTGCTTATTCTTGGGAATAAGCTAATATTGTTAGCAAGAAATAACAGTGAGGAATATAAATACTGAGAGGCTAATGTCAAAATACCCAGACTCGTGAACATGAGTCAACAAGAGGTTCATGGACTTAAACCACTTATTGCCCAAACCACCCGTTTCAGAGCTGAAACTATCCTTTTAGAATGAGAAGAGTTACTCCAAAATATAACACCATACGATATAAGCAAATGAAAATACTTCAGATACCGTTCGAATAGTAAAAATGGCAACATTATGTCTTTGAACAAGATGCTGAATGTGGGCTTTCCACAACAGTTTACTATCTATCTGAACACCTAGAAATTTGAACTGTTCAGTTTCACTAATTTATGTGAAATTAAAATGTCAGGTTTTGTTGAATTGTGTGTTAAGAACTGTAAAAACTGAGTCTTACTGTGATTTAGCATTAGTTTAGTTTCTACAAGCCATGAACTTACATCATGAACTGCACTATCTGAAACTAAGGCCAATGTCGCACACAACATCCTCTACTACCAAGCTAGTGTCATCAGCAAACAGAAATATTTTAGAGTTACCTGTAATACAAGAGGGCGTATCATTTATACAGGGTGAATCACAAACTATTGCCACCTAGAATAACTCTGAAAGTATGATAAGAGCTGAAAAGTTTGTGGGACAAAAGTTGCATGAGACAACATGGGCCATAATACGACACTGGTTTTTTGTTGCTAGGCGGGGTCACTTCAGATATATGTAGGTCAACTTTGTTTTATTATTATTATTATTATTATTATTATTATTACTATTATTATTATTAATGGGATGCTATAGTTTGGTACTTATTTTCTGATAGCAGCTATCGAGATGAATCCAATTGTGTGTAACAGTACGGTCTTTGAAGGTCAACAAAGGTCACAAAGCTGACATGAATGTCCATTTACAGAAGATGTTCGAAGTGATGACCACTGGTATCAATGCAGTGCTGCAATCTTCTTATCACGGATTGAGTGGTATTCCTTATCACATCAGCAGTTATCGAAGCACATGCTTTGATAATTCTCTCATGCATGTCTTCAGGTGTAGTTCAAATGTCTTTAAAAACAATGCCTTTTACAAATCCCCACAAGAAAAAAATCCAGAGGCGTCAAGTCTAGCGACTGAGCCAGCCACAACACATCTCCTCCGTGTCCAATCTAATAATTTGGGAATTGTCTCTGCAACTCATTTCTACCCAGCAGTGAAAAATGTGCCACCCATCGTGTTGATACCACATTCTGTTCCTTGTTCCTGAAGGTATTTCTTCCAATAACAGACCTAATGTTTCTTGGAGGATAGTGGTGCACTTCCTACCATTAAGATTTCCTTTGATGAAATAGGGGCCTATAATTTTGTCCTCCAGAACCCTACACCATACATTCACCAGCCAGTTTTTGGTGTGCAACTTGCCGCAGCTAACATGGATTTTCAGTTGCCCATTAATGCATGGTATGCAAATTAACATTTCCATGGTTCGTGAATGTAGCCTCGTCAGTGAATAAAGTCAAATTAATAAATGTGTCATCATTCTGAATCTGAAGTTGAGCCCATCAGCAGAATTCAATGTGACACATACAATCCGTACCAGTTAATTCTTGGTGGAGACTGATATGGTAAGGATGATATTTATGGTGATACAGAACATGAATAACACTACTCTGGCTCATGCCAGATTCCCCTGAGATTTGACGTGAACTAACACAAAGCGCTCGAACCATGGTGGCAAGAGTACCAATTTCAATTTCCTCATTAGTAACTTTCCTTTGCCGGACGTTTCTGATGCATTAAAGATACAGTTGCCCTCAATTTATCATACACATATTCAAATGTACAATGTGTAGAGTGAGTAAGGTGAGAATACCTTTTGGCATATAAGTCTCTAGCTCTCACTGAATTTCGTTGGCATTCTCTGTAAATGAGAAGCATATTGACTTTTTCTTCAACGGAATACATCATTCACACTCCCTTGGTTCAATGATACTAGTCTTACCGTTCCTATTAGTATTGTACTGCGAAACCGTTGAATGGTGTTTACATGTCAATGGCACATTAGGTGGATATACACCATATTTGGGGAATATTTACTATTTGCGCAATATACAAGAGACAACTGACAGAGCACGTGCTTCGATAAGTGCCAAAGTGATAAGGACTATCACTCAGACCATGATGAGAAGATTGCAGCACTGTACTGATACCAATGGTCCTCAATTCGAACACCTTGTGTGAATGGACGTGCATGCCACCTTTTTGACCTTCGCTGACATTCAAAGACCGCTATCAGAAAGTAAGTACCGAACTATAGCATCCTGTTAAAAATAAAAACAATGTTGACCTTCATATCTTTGACGCGAATCTACCTAGCAACAAAAAGCAACATCATATTATGGCCTCCGTTGTCCCATGCAACATTTGCCCCACAAACTTTTCAGCAACTATCATACTTTCAGAGTTATTCTAGGTGGCAATAGCTAATGACTCACCCCGTATAAACAAGGAACAGGAGTGGCCCCAACACTGATCCCTGGGGCACCCCCATTTGACCATACCCCACTCAGACCCCACATCACTGCCATTCTCAACACTGTGAATAACGACCTTTTACTGTCTGTTACTAAAGTAAGAGGCGAACCAACTGTGAGCTACTCCCCATATTCTGCAATGATTCAACTTGTGGAGCAATGTTTTATGACCAACACAATCAAATGCCTTATTTTAAATCAAAAAATATGCCTAGCGTTCAAAACCTTTAGCTCAACCCATCCAGTACCTCACAGAGACAAGAAAATATAGCATTTTCAGTTGTTAAGCACCTTCTAAAGCCGAACTGTATATTTGATAGCGAATCGTGCGATACAAAATGATCAATTATGCTTACATACACAGCTTTTTCAATACCTTTTGCAAACACTGATGGCATAGAAATAGGTCTAAAATTGTCTACATTATCCTTTTCTCCCTTTTTATAAAGCGGTTTTACTACTGAATACTTTAATCATTCAGGTAACTGACCATTCCTCAACGAAAAAGTACAAATATGGCTAAATACGGGGCTAACATGTGCAGCACAGTACATTAATATTCTGCTAGGCACTCCATCATATACATGAGAGTCCTAAGTCTTCAGTGGTTTAATTGTTGACTCAATCTTCCCCTTGTCTGTATCACTGAGGAGTATTTCAGACATCAATCTCGGAAAGACTTTGCCAAGAGAGTTATACGATTCCCTGTAGAAACTAAATTTTTATTTAATTCACCAGCAATGCTTTTGTTTAATTCACCAGCAATGCACAGAAAATGATTGTTTAATATTGTATGTATATCTGATTTATCAGTAACAGAAATATTTTTACTACAAACTAACTTTAAGTCGTCGACCTTGTGCTGCTGACCAGACACTTCCTTCACAACTAACCATATCGTTTTAATTGTATCCTGTGAATTAGCTATTCTATTTGCATACCATATACTCTTTGTCTTCCTAATAACATTTGTAAGCACCTTGCAGTATGGTTCATAGTGGGCTACTGTAGCTTGTGACTACTTCCAACATTTTGATATAATTCCCGCTTTGTTCGACATGATAACCTTATCCCATTAGTCGGCCTCCCGGGCTGCCTTTTACTGCTAGTACCCCGTTTAGAATGTTCTAATGGAAAGCAACTCTCAAAGAGTGTGGGAAATGTGTTAAGGAAAGTATTATATTTGCCATCTGTGTTATTGGCACTATAAACATCCTACCACTCTTGTTCCTTGATGAGGTTGAAAAAAGCTCTCTATTGCTGTTGGATTAACTTTCATACGTACTTTGTAATTATATGTGATATTTGTTTGAGTACAAAAGCCTTTCAATGTTAAAATTTATGCATCATGCTCTGAAAGGCCATTCACCCTTTTACTAACACAATGCCCATCTACTAATGAAGAACGAATAAAAAAATTGTCTATGGCTGTGCTACTGTTCTGCTGCATCCTAGTCAAGATAAAACACAGTCTGCATCAGATTATATGAATTTATGAGATCTAATATCCTTTTTCTTGCACCATCACATACAAAATTTATATTGAAGTCACCACATATACCTAATTTCTGGTACTTCCTATGAAGTGAATCAAGAAACCTCTCTAGCTTGAGTAGAAATGCTCTGAAGTCAGAGTTAGGGGACCTATAAACAACACCAATTAGAAGTTTAGTTTCACTAAATTCAACTGCCCCCGCACTACATTCAAATATCTGTTCAGTGCAGTGCTGTGATATGTCTATGGACTCAAATAAACAGTGATACGCTGAGAACTTGTTTCGACTGGATTCTTCTCAGAAATTTGGGTTTTCAATAGACGATTCTGTGAATTTGGTACCTGAAGATGTTTCGTACTCGGACCTAGAGACATATTGCCAGGATTATGAGGACCTGTTCACCGAAGAACTCGGCACCACAAAGGATTTTGAGGCGCAAATCGCACTGAAACATAAGGCATGGCCTCAGTACTTTCGAGCCCATGCCATTCTGTTAGCTCTCAGAGACCAAGTCAAGGAAGGATTGGATCGTGTAACTGCAACAGGAGTTCTAAAAACTATTCCTTCTAGTCAATGGGTTACCCATTAGTCATAGTGCAAAAAGACATCTGGGAAGATCTGCCTGTGCAGCAATTTTAAGGTAACTGTCAATGCCCAATCACATATTGAACCATATCCTATTCCTAAAACTGGAAGAATTACTGTCAAAATTAAAAAGTGGAAACATCTTCTCTAAAATAGACCTAGCGGATACATATCTCCAACTTCCCCTTGATGTAGAATCTCAACAGTTTCTTACACTTAACATGCTGCATGGTCTTCACTCTTTGAAATGCTTAATGTTTTGTATCTCAAATGCACCTGCCATTTTTCAATGGTTTTTGGAACAATTAACACTCAAACAGGTATTGTAACAGGAACAACCACAGAAGAACACCTTCGCAATCTCAAATCTTTATTCAATGACTTGAGGGACACTGGCCTAAAATAGAGAAAAGAAAAATGTTGTTTTTTCCAGACGGATATTGAGTACCTTGGCCACACCATTTCCAGCTCAGACATTCGTACACTGGATAAACATGTTGAAGCCACAATCAAACTTTCCAGACTAACAGTACTTAAGCAACTTTGTTCCTTTCTAGGGAAGGTATTGTATTACCGCAAATTCTTATCCACAGCAGCAACGGAAGCTGCCCCCTTGTCTCAGTTTTTCCCAGTGGACACCAGCTTGTGAGTGATCCTTCCACAGGCTGAAATCCCAGTTTCTGATGCCCCATGCCTCGCACATTTTGATCCAACAAAGCAGATAGTTATTGCATGGATGCACGTGTAGTTTCACACGTGGCCCTGCCTTGAATTGTGTATGTTTTACCAGTAGCAGGGTTGGAGTAGGTGGTTGTGGAGGGATGCATGGGGCAGGTTTTGCAGCGGGGTCGGTTACAGGGGTAGGAACCGCTGGGTAGAGAAGGTAGTCTGGGAATACTGTAGGGTTTAACAAGGATGTTACGGAGGTTAGGGGAGCGACGAAAAGCAACTCTGGGTGGTGTGAATTTTGTCAAGGGATGATCTCATTTCAGGGGTTGACTTGAGAAAGTCATATCCCTGGCGGAGTTATTTATTGATGTATTCGAGGCCAGGATAATATTGGGTGACAAGGGGGATGCTTCTGTGTGGTCTGAGTGTAGGAACATTGTTGTTGGATGGGAGGAATGTATTGCTCGGGAGATCTGTTTGTGGACAAGATCTGCAAGATAGTTGTGGGAGAGGAAAGCACTGGTCAGGTTATTGGTGTAATTGTTGAGGGATTCGTCACTGGAGCAGATACGTTTGCCATGAATACCTAGGCTGTAGGGAAGGGAGCGTTTGATGTGGAATGGATGGTAGCTATCAAAATGAAGGTACTGTTGCTTGTTTGTTGGTTTGATATGGACAGAGGTGTGGATGTGAGCTTCAACAAGATGAAGGTCAACATCCAGGAAGGTGGCTTGGGTTTTGGAGAAGAAGGACCAGGTGAAATTCAGATTCGAAAAGGAGTTGAGGTTATGCAGAAAATTAAGGAGTGTTTCTTCACCATGAGTCCAGACCACAAAGATGTCATCTATAAACCTATACCAGGCCAAGGGAAGCAGCTGTTGGGTCTTCAGGAAATCCTCCTCCATGCGGCCCATGAAGAGGTTGGCATAGGACGGAGCCATCCTGGTTCCCATGGCCATGTAGCCATGGGTGGCACCAAAAAGACTTCTGCATTTGGGTCTGTTATCAAGAGCATAAGCATCAGAAACATCCCACAGGTGGCAGGACATAAGATTTTGCATCACATCTCGACACTATAACTTTTAACTTTTATAAAGCTTATTTTTTGAAGCCTTCTGTCAGTCATTCTGGAAACATACCCCAGGCTGTGGCTAAGCCATGTCTCCGCAGTATCCTTTCTTTCAGGAGTGCTAGTTCTGCAAGTTTCGCTGAAGAGCTTCTGTAAAGTTTGGAAGGTAGGAGACGGATACTGGCAGAAGTAAAGCTGTGAGTACCGGGCGTGAGTCGTGCTTCGGTAGCTCAGTTGGTAGAGCACTTGCGTGCGAAAGGCAAAGATCCCGAGTTCGAGTCTCGGTCGGGCACACAGTTTTAATCTGCCAGGAACCTTCTATAAATGTTGGTCAAAACATACACTTCACCATTATATATTAGCTGATAGATCCTCATCTGTCTAAAGCGTAAGATCTCTGTGAAAGATAACTCTTTGTAGCATATTCAAGAGTTTTATGTGAAGTAGTAGTCACCAGTGTGTCCCCCCCAGTCCTTCACATGCCTTAAGTGCTGGAGACTGTACAGCAGAAAAGGCTTTAGTCAACAGAGATCCACTTCTCAAAACATATCTCTTGAGCTGTGTGTTCCTCAAAGAATAATGGTTTCATTGCTGTAAAAGTATCTCCATTTGTTCTAGTACACACCAGGCACTGAATAAATTGTTCTGTTCCCAGTCATCTGGCTTGGTCATGGGGTAGTCAGGGCAGAGAAAGCAGTTGGATTAACTGTCCACACTTAAGTATTTATAAGTATCTGCTGAGAGAGCTGGATCAGTATGGCCATTATGTCCATTTTGTTTGCTGTGTTTCAAGAGTGAAATGTCTGTCCTGATGCTACCTACTCCAATCCAGGGCTCTCCACCCAGATGCAGCAAAAGTCATCTGGCACAACAGGCATTGCAGGAAGTACTGATGCTCCAAGAAGACTGGGATCTACTCCTTGACAAGCAAGAGAAGCTAGCAGCTCAGGAATCAGAAGTGTGATGTCTGTGCTATTAAGGAGCCCTCCCAAAGCCTACATAATGATCCAACCACATCAGATTCACTACTGCACTTTGTTTTAAGAGCATATATGAATCTACGCAGTTATTGTGAGCACAGAATGTAGCCAGTTGGCACTACACAGAGGTGACAAAAGTCATGGGATAACAATGTGCACATATTCAGATAGTGGTCGTAGCACGTACACGAGGTATAAAAGGGTAGTGCATTGATGGAGCTGCCATTTATACTCAGGTGATTCATGTGAAAACGTGTCTGATGAGATTATGGCTGCACAATGGGAATTAACAGTCTCTGAAAGTGGAACGGTAATTCGAGCTAGACGCACAGGACGTTCAGTTTTGGGAATCATTAGGGAATTCAATATTCTGAGATCCACAGTGTCAAGAGTGTGGCAATAATACTAAATTTCAGGCATTACCTCTTACCACAGACAGGCTGATGGCCTCCACTCAACAACTGAGAGCAGCGGTGTTTGTGCAGAGTTGTCAGTGCTAACAGATGAGCAACACTGTGTGAAATAACCACAGAAATCAACATGTGACGTATGATGAGAGTATATGTTAGGACAGTATGGTGAAATTTGGTGTTAATGGGCTACGGCAGCAGATGACCAAAGCAAGTACCTTAGCTAACAGCTTAACAATGCCTGTAGTGCCTCTCCTAGGCTTGTGACGATACCAGTTGGATCCTAGATGACTGGAAAACTGTGGCCTGGTCAGATGAGTCCCAATTTCAGTAGGCATGAGCTGATGGTAGGATCTGAGTATGGCGCAGAGATGACCATTCCCCACTCAAATGCCACTGACTGAGCTCCTTAAGCAGCGTGCCGTGGCACCACAGTGAGCAAGAACCATACCCCCCACACAAAAAAGGGAGCATTTATTGTCAACAGTTCATGTTGGTTATAAATATGACAAGAATGATTAAAAGTAATACAAATTTTATGCAGATTAGTCATCTACCCTATTTATTATAAACTGTAGCCAACAAATCAATGACAAAGTGAAGAGAAGCATAAAATAGTACAATCACTTACAACCACTAACTGACCACACTTTCCAAGCCATTACTCATGCAGCTAGTTGCAGCAAATCTCTAATGACTACTTGGCAATGAACAATCCTCCCCTACATTCAGGATACATTCTCAATCTAAATGGAGTCTTTTGGCACAGATGCTGTTGCAATGAAGTGTATCACACTTTCTAATATTACCTACCTAGTCCTGGAGACTATCTCAAGGCTCTGGAAAGGCCAGCTCAGTATATAGGGTCCAGTTTTCTCTGCTGGGCATTCATCTCATCTCAGAGAATTCCTTTCAGGGACTACTTAACCTTATTCGGGGATTTGGATGTAGAACATCAACCACACTTACTCTTGAGTTGTCTGCAACAACAGGTGTGCAGGAGGAAGTAGTTTCAATGTGTATTACCCATATTCAGAAGGCAGAGTTGCTCTCAGATAAAGGATGATTTAGAGTTCAGAATCTCAGTGACAATGTGGTTACTAGGCACAAAGCACAAACTTGGATAGAAAACAGAAATTGACTATGCCCTTTCACCACAGTCATACAACTTACAAAATTTAGGGAAATTAAGAAAAATTGAAATTTGGATGGCATGAAGGGGATCCACACCACTGCCCTCCTGACTGGTAGTCCAGTCTCTAACCACAGTGCCACACTACTCGTTGTCTGATGTCAGATTCTCATCTTATCATGCACGGCAGAGTGTACTTAATGCACACTGTCACTTCCCCCTCGCCCTTTTTTTGTTTTTTGTTCCAATCACAACTGGTGTGCAGAAGAAACGAATGTTGATAGGTCTCTGTGTGAGCTTGAACATATTTAATTTTGGTTTTATGACATTTTTACACGTTATATCAATGAGAAAGTAATTTGTTCCCTGATTTTTTTCAAGGAATGTATGCTCTTAGAATTTTAACAGCAAAGCTTTTGCACTTTCTAAATGATTCTTTGATGACGCATGATGCTCGTTTTCTTCAGATCTTGACATCAATTTGTTGTCAATTGCCCTTATCTCATATGACATCTGAAAGCAATCAATCAGGACAGTCAGGTGGGCCGAATATTTCTTGATTTCTAAAAAGTATTTGACCCATAACCACTTCTACACTTATTATCAAAACTACAACCACATGGGGGTACCAGACGAAGTATGTGACTGGACAGAGGATTTTTTGTTAAAGAGGACACAGCATGTTATCTTGGATGGAGAGTCATCGACACATGCAGAAGTAACTTCGGGTGCATACAGGGAAGTGTGATGGTTTTCTCGCTGTTTATGTTGTATATTAATGATTTTGCCGACAGTGCTAATAGTAACCTCAGGCTATTCACAAATGATGCAGATATCTACAATGAAATACAGTCTGAATGAAGCTGTACAAAAATTCAATTGGAGCTTGACAAAATGACTAGCACCTTGTTTAAAATGTTCAACAATGTAAAATTGTGTACTTCACAAAATAAAGAAACATAGTATGAGTGAGTCATAATTGGAATCTGTAAACTCATACAAATACGTGGGTGTAACAGTTAGTAGGAGTGTGAAGAGGAACACACACATAGTCTCATTTGTGGGGAACATGGGTATCAGACTTTGGTTTATTGATAGAACACTAGGAAAAATGCAATCGGTCTACATAGGAGACCGCTTACAAATCACTTGTGAGATCCATGCTGGAATATTGCTAAAGTGTGTCAGACTTGTATTAGATAGGACTAGCAGAGATATTGAATGCATACAGAAAAGGACAGCATGAATGGTTACAGGTTTGTTTCACCCACGGGAGAGTCATTGATTTGACCAAAGAGCTGATCTGGCAGACTCTTGAAGATAGACAAACTATCCCAAGAAATTCTACTAATGAAGTTTCAAGAACAAGCTTTAAATAATAACTCTAAGAACATACTACAGCCCCCTACGAATTGCTCCCATAGGGATTGTGAGGATCAGAATAGATTAATTACAGCACACAGAGATTAGATTAGTACTTGTTCAATAGATCATGAATACGACACTTCATAATGATGTGGAACGTGTCAAGTTAGTAAAAGGTGCCGGGTCGACTGAAGCATCCGATCCCACTCGTCGGTTTTGACCCGTGACGTAAGGCGGCTGTTGTGTGTGACGTCATGACGGTGTGGAATTTAGCTTGTGAGAGTGGCGTGTTCGTAGGTGTCGTTTTGATGTGATCGGTGGTGCTCTCTGGTGGTATGTTAGGTAATGTTTTTGGTTTAGTTTACGTGTGTGGTGTGTTTATAGGTGGCGAATTGTTGAGGTCGGTGGTTTTCCCTTGTGGTGTGTTTATGGGTAGCGTGTTACGTGGCGTATGGGGTTCATTTGCATGATAGCATTGCACTTGTGTGGTATCGGGACTGTGCTTTCAGCAGAATATTTTTCAGTGAGTTAACGATCTTAGTTTCCTATTTTGATGTTATTGTAGTTATTTTCTGTTTGTCGTGCGTGCATTTTGGTAAATTGCTTTTTTATGTCTTTGGTAGGTATGGATATGACTGACAGGGTCAACAGTTTTCGGTTGTCGGCGATGATGGGGGCAGTGCGTTGTCTGTAACAAAATTTCTTCAACTATTCGAATCTTTGGATGAAGTCATGAAGTGTTCAGTATGTCGTGAAGAAATGAGGATAACTTAAAGTTCCGGCGTCTCAGACCAGGGACAGCTGTATGTGGAGATGTCGTAAGGATAACAGGTCAAGGGAAGTGTTTGATTCCACTTTTGTTGGTTTGTTGTGTTTTTTTGAGGTAGTGATGATTGTGGACGTGGTTGTAGTTTTGGGTTTTATGATTTGGTATCAGTAGTTTCTGTTGACTTATATAGGTCAAGGGAATAGTTTGATTCCAATGTGTGGTTGTGGGTTTTCTGGTACTGGGAGTTGCTGTTGAGCTATATACGTCAAGAGAAATGTTCAGTTCCAATTTGTGGGATCGGGAGCTGCTGTTAAGGTATATAGGTCAAGGAAACTATCCGATTCTTAAAATTACTTTTAGATCTTAAGATTTCCCTCTATTAAGAATGATAAACTCTGCTCTATTGGCTACAAGCTCCTCAATCCAGATACAAAGATTGTCTGATGATCTATACACTCATATTTTGTTCATTAGATGAGGGTGAGGGAATGCATCAAATGCTTCTTGGAAATCAAGCACTGTCTCAACCTGGGTACCAGTATCTGTCACCTCCCGGGTCTACTGGAAGAGGAGAAAGAGCTGGGTTTCACATCACAACTGTGATAGGTATGAACAGTTTCAAAACTGGATTACTGCAAGCGTCTTTGTCATGAGCTTCTTGGCATGCTAAGTAAAGAGAGGACACAATTACCTTTCAAACTACTGCTTGTATGTATACCAGATACATCAAAAACACACCTTAACTTCCTCAACATTCGTTTCTCAGCAGTTTTCTTCCACCCTCCCCTTTGTACCTGTGAGACTTTCTTCAAAAAATTTTCAATGACTGTTCTGCTTTGTTTTTCTGACTTTTTGAGGTTATTTATATGTATATCACCGAAGAGGCAGAGTTAAATGCCATTAATACCTAGTAATAATGGTTCACTACGTTTTCTACTTGGTGCCTCCCTTTGCAACACCAGAGTATCTCATGCCCTCATATGCTTGTTTGTTTGTTTGTTTTGCTTCTTTTGAAAAACTCTATTAAACAGTAATTTGCTGGACCAAGGCTTGAATCTCGGACTGGCAAAGTTTCCAAGCACAACCCATACAAGCATATCAAACTACAAAAGTCCCAGACTTGAATCAATGAGTAGCACACAGTTTTAATTGGCCAATTGGCCAGGAAGTTTCAAATCAGCAATATTCTGCTGCAAAGAGAAAATTCGTTATGAAAAGAAGTGGTATTTGGCATTTTAATGAATCACCATGATATTTCTCATAGGCAATTTTATGACACCATAGAAAACCTATGTCAGAATGACTTCCCCCAAACATTAATGACCGTAGAAATCAGAGAAAGTAAAGAACTTCAGAGTTCTTATGGTCCACTGTTGAGATATCTTGAAAGAACAAACAGGCTTGGATGGAGGAAATAAATCTACTGTACCATTTTATGAGAAGACATCATGGTACTTGCCATGAGTGGGGTCCGGGAAACAACCGGCAACATAAATCTGAACTCCTGTTCACTGTAAAACTCAAACATGAAAGTAGTTTCCTAACCTCCTAAACAATGTGCCACTTTTCTTGCAGTATATTACTGCAAACATACTGGATCATCAACTTAAGGTACCAGTCCATCCTGTTTCACAAGCATCCTTCCCGTGACCCCACCCCCCTCCCCCGCGCAATTTAGTGCTCACTATGTGAAGTTGGCATTAAAACGTTTAATGTTTTAAATAACAGACGGAAGTGATTCACAGAACGGATTTTTAGACACTAATTCAGTAACGTTGTCATAACATAGCTACCAATTTAAACAGCTGCTGTAAGGTTTCGAACTACCTCCAACAAAACGCAACATGAACAGAGACGAAAACAAATTATAAGGCACAATAACATGGAAGAAGTTCTTGCCAAAGAATTCTACAGTACCCAATTTATATTTCGTTAGTTCCTGGGTAGTATGAAGTACATGGTGACAAGTGAGTAATAGTGCTACGACTCTGTAATAAGGACTGATTACCCTGTAGTTTGGTCCCTTTCTCTCCAACCCAATCAATCGACTCTGTACGACAACTGCAAGAATGTTATAGAAGCAACAGATATCAATACATTCACATTACAAAAATGTATCAACGTCGACACTCGAAATAACGTCACAGCATCAAGAACTGTACAAGATATTTACTATCTCAGCAGAAACCTTATACTGGTGCGTGGAGATTGTCCAAATGAACGGTTCGTGACACAGTTCATGAATGTCAATTTCGACAAGTCTCATACGTTATTTGACGTCTGACAACACAAAAACCTTAATAATAATAATTACGTTGCATTTATAACATACTCACTTTCAGAGAAAACGTTTTGTGTTCGAGAAGTGAATTCAAAGAATTACGAAGATAACTGTATCCATTATTAGGTTTGAAGCAATCTTCTAAGAAAAATAATTTCAAATGCATATCCATCGTGTAATTTTTCAAGTACAGCTACTTCGTCGGCAAACTAAAACATAACCTATAAGCAAACACGCTGCACCGCACCATAACAAATCCCCACCTCTCACCACAAATATCGAAGATACTTCACACAGTCTAACAAGTAACCACAGTCGCGACAATTCATCTCAATTTTGTTGTCTGCTACGTCAGCGCGCGCCAAGCGGCCAGTAAGTTTAACTGTTGAGATCGGCGCGATCATGAAAGCGAATAATAGTTGTTTATTTTGGTTTGTACAATCTTTTTTGCAGACGGGAGCGTAGTGTAGCACAATAAATTGTAGCAACAAGGAGAAGAAGATACCACATCTGTCTTTTCATAGGTTTCCTAAGGACCCTGAGAGGCATATACCATTATGTTACTAAACTGTATCGTCAGGATTCACTTGCAAACGAAATGTATATTGGTGATTAATGTTTCGTGTTAGAAGCAGAAAATGGCTAGTGAATAGCAGACGAGAAGCTCTTATGAAAAAGACCCTGTTTATCTATATAAAAAGTTAAGTTTTGTCAACTACATGCTGAACAAAACGCAGTTCATGAATGCAGACACTACAAGGAACGTGTTAATAATAAACTCTTGTGGAATGCAGTTAGCCACATTGTTTGACATTCCAAATAAGTCGCGTCAACTGACGATGAAGAAGAAACTGCCAGATAGGTTTGACAATCCCTCTAAAGTTGTAAGATAATCTATGGCGCAGAAAGACAGTTCAACTCTCCACATATCACTGCCAGATTCATACGAATCGTCAAAACCGACCTGTCTTGACGATGAAGTGGTAAAATTAAGTGCAGTTATTTGTGTCTACAAAATGCGTTTGGTGTATCAGAATGTGCAGATCGCTAGACTTCGCGCAAAACTGTAACAGGACAAGTAAAGTGCCCATCATTTTAAGTACATACAGCAACAGAAACTGTATCAGAAGGATCAAGTGAAGAAGGACAAACCAATTTTGAAGAATTATAGGATCCTGTTATTTACAAAAAAGATGCCCTTGACTTGTTCAGCCAGATTAGCAGGCCATCTGCTCTAAATTTATTATATTTCAGAACCAATGCATACCTGTTTTGTGAGAATGTTTCATGTTTCCATCAGTGCATAATTACATAAGTATGTGGAAGGCATACAAATAATATGTGGCAGAGTGACAATATGTTCCGCCTTTTAAAGAAGATACTGATACTGATAAACTCTTTATATGCTTCAAGTAATTCAAAGGAGTTTGCCACTTAATCTAACTGGGGTGAAATTACATTAGGTGTTCCACAAGGTTCGACCATGGGTCCCCTCCTGTTCTTGATATATGTGAATGACCTCCCTTCTTATGTGAAATAAGACGCTGAACTGACACTGTTTGCTGATGATACAAGCATAATTATTAATCCAGTAAAAGAAAGTCCGATAGAAAATGATACAAATAAGGTCTCTGGAAAAGTCATTAATTGGTTTACTGTGAATGGGCTTGCTCTGAACTTTGAAAAAACACAGTACATCCAATTTTGTGCTGCAAAAAGTATAATTCCTTCAATAAACATAACACATCGAAAGGCGTCAGTAGCCAGGGTAGAGCATACTAAGGTTTTGGGAGTAGATATAGATGAGAATCTTAATTGGAAAAGTCATATTTTGGATCTCCTAAAGCGACTAGGTTCAGCACAACTTTTGCAATCAGAATAATTGCCAATTTTGAGGATATAGAAATTAGTAAGCTAACATACTTTGCATAAGGAATAATATTCTGGGGCAACTGAACATTTAGGCAAAAAGTATTCACTGCTCAAAACAAAGTAGTTAGAATAATGTGTGGGGTTCATAGCCGCACATCTTCTAAATGTTTAGGAATTCTTACAACTGCTTCACAGTACATTTACTCAGTAATGAAATTTTTCTCAACAACATGGACCAGTTTAAAATCAACAGCGACATTCATGATTACAATACCAGAAAAAAGAAAAACCCACACTAGCCTTTACTTAACCTATCTTTGGCACAGAAAGGGGTAAAATATGCTGCTTTTAAATTTTTTGATAAATTACCAGATGAAATAAAATGTCTGACAGACAGTAGCAATAGTTTCAAAAACAAATAGAAATCATACCTTTTTGACAACTCCATCTATACCATAGATGAATTCTTGAATATGAGTAAATAAATCTGGAGATGTAATATATGCATTTTGTGCCACTTAAGGGAATAGTAGAAATATTTAGGGTTAAGGCTATAATGCAAAAAAAAAGAAAACTTGTTTCCTGTGCACATTTCTTGTGCGCTTAATATGTTCCACATCATAATGGTTTTTCCGTGCTATTGATCAATGGAACACGTAACTAACTTACTAACTAACTAACTAACTAACTAGTGCATATGTCATTGGATGAAAATTTTCGAATGGCAGATTTAACATCTGACACCACTCCTGACAGTGTTATTGGCTTTGAGGACTTGGGGTTTACACTCACGGTATATTTCTCTCACTATTTGGCTGTTGCTTGTCCCACTTAGAATAATATAAAGATGAAGGTCGTAATTGTGGCAACAGATGACAACGAATAACACTCAGTAGGCCTATGGAACGACAAATGTGGTGTTGATCCCTTTTGTATGTAGAGGTATATGTCTGTGCTTCTTATGCATGAATCTATGTGTTTATATTCCGTTGATATGAGTGTGATAAGCTGCAGTGCTATCCAACACCACAAGTGTTTCTTCACGAATGTGTTATAACTTGCCACCGGATTTATGAATTTTATCCTTACTTGCACATATTTTAGAATCATTTTTAGGAACATCTATGTCTTCTGATATTACACAAACTCTTGGAGGCAAAAAAATAATTCAAATATTTCGCAAAACACGTAGGAAAGGGATGCAGAACAAACATTATGCTTACGATACATCTGAAGTTCTCCTTTCTCGCCGCTTGGAGAGCTAGTGTCGCTCCAGAGGTCAAACGGTAACAACTTTTACAGCAGCGAGTATCGCGACTGTTATGTTAGGCGGTAGTCTAACATAATATTAGACTGTGGGATTGCATTTTTCATATTTCCAATTAGCATGTGGGTTAAAAATCAAACACACATATACTTCTAGACATTTATTTAGTAGACTTACAGTCAGAAATAACAATTGTAAAGAAAAACAAAGAATAAACATCCAACTCTCAAAATCAGTTACTCTTCCAAGGAATAAACAATGCACTTCACTGGTCGGTATCTTGTTCCAGCACAGTTCCCCCCTTAAAGTGTGGAGCACCTGGGATTCAGGGGTACTTGATTTTTACTTGTCGTCCAACTGTAGTACAGATGATCGATTGATGTGTTGGTGTGAGCACAGGCGTGACTGGTTTATCTGTATCTTCGCACATCCATATTTAAACTGGATGAAGGAGGGACACAGCTGGTATAATTTTTATTAAAAAGAATTTCCTCCAGCTGTACATATGATTTTATATTTACTTCGCTACTAGTTTCGACGTTGTGTCATCGCCATCTTCAGGCCCGTACACTTTGACGAAATCAGTTGTGTGTGGATCAGTCTAGAAGTCTTCACTGAGACCAACACGTGCTCCACATGAATGGCGGGCAGTAACTAGTGTTTTTCTGTAGTCCTCTGGCGTCTTGGCGTTGTCTCTTCAGTTCGACTAGGTGTAGGCTTGCCTGACACTTGGTCATCCTGAAGTGGAAAATGGAGAAAATCTCTTGCATCGTCGCTGGCGAGATCCACGCTGGTTTCACTCTTTCAGTGGACACCTTGACAATTTTTTTCATTTTGCGAGATATCTGTAGTATGTGCATCACGTCGCAATACTTGGTAGGGCACAGTATAAAGAGGTTGTAGAGGAGCCTGTACAGCATCCACACACAACATGACGCGCGAGCAATCCGCCAACGCAGTGTGCACAAAGACCGGATGTTCACCATGGTGGGATGGTGGTGGCCCTCTCATCCTTACCACGTGGTCACGAATGGCTCCGTTTGTGGTGGTAGTGGTGCCGTTGTGAGATAGTCTGCTGGAATTCTCAACTGTTCTCCGTGAATCATCTCCGCCATTGGTGTACTTTTATCTGCCTTATATACAGTTCGTAAACATAGAGGTACTAGTGGTAGTGCCTCTGTCCAGCTCTCTTGGTGACACACGAGGGCTACCTCCAATGTTACGTGCCACATTTCCACCGTCCTGTTGCTCGCTGGGTGATAATTGTTTGTGTTGTGACGCTGGAATCCATACAGTCTAGCCAGTTCATTGAACAGCTTGGATTCGAATTGTCGCCCCTGATCTGTTGTAATATGTAGGGGGCATCTGAAAGTGCTAACCAATGTGCAACAATTGCCTTTGCTATCGTCTCAGCTCTTACATCTGTCTCTGGTATAGCCTCAGCTGATCATATTTATAACCCTCTGAGGGTGGAAGTGGACCCAATATGTCGAGGTAGACGTGACCAAACCTTGCCAGCGAATCTGCAAGATTTCCGACCACTGCATGAACATGTCGTTCTGCTCTACAACGCTGCATCGAAGACAACAGCGACTCCTGTTTCTGGCATACCTTTTTAATTGAAGGCCACATAAACTGCTCAGTTAACAACTTGATAGTGGTGTTTGCCCCTGTGTGTGCTAAGCTGTAGACACTGTCAAGAGCCACTTTGCGAAATCCCTGCATAATGTAGAATCGTGGCCTCTGTTATGATATGTCTCACAATATTTTAATTTTGCCTCCTGGCACTTCTACTTGTTCCAGTCGCAATCCTATGTGCCTCTCTGTTAGTAAGTCTTGCAACTCTTGATCCTTCTCTAGTGCTATGGCGAGGTCGTCGTAATTTTAGATGCTGATTAAGTTGTATACTCAGGAAAAATAATCGACAACTATGTTCTCTGCACCTCTAATATGTCGTATGCCTGTAGTGAACTGGCTGACAAACTCTGTGTGTGGGACACTATCGTCGTCGCTCTCTGGTCCAAATTCCTAATTGCCAGCGTAAACTGTTCACGGTATTCTGTGATCCATTGTTGTTCGAACATGTTTTCCAAGATCGCAAACTGTATGTCTAGTTGTGTGGGCGTAAATGGAGGTGTCCGCAATTGCAGGTGAAGCGCAGTTGACACGAACGAACCGGCACGCGGCGCGGTCCTTACCGCTGGAATTTGTGATTTCGTTTGCCTCCAGTGTTCCACCTTTTTTCTTCTGGTCCCACTCTAGACAGTCCTGCACCAGAAGATAGGGGGACTGGACAGATCGGAAAAATGCCTAACATCACATTTGAATCAAGCCATGATTTTGAAAGCGAAGCATTTATTGTTTCTCCATATGTGGCAGATACTTCCCACTTACTGTTGCTAGCTTTGAAATTCTGTGACACAGCTGAAAAACGAGCAATGAAGTGCATTGTTCACAACACATACAGGCCAAGTGACCCAGCAAACAATAATATACTATAATCCAAAACTTAATCCATTACTTAATTTCATCCAAAACAGAACTTACTGAATAATAGTAACTGCGAAATAATAGCTTGAAATTGAATGGGACCACGTCTGTCTCATTACATTGTCCATATGAAACATGAACACATGAACGTTATTTCGTAATTTTCTGCTGTGTAAATTCCATTAGTACACAGTACTTCATAACCATAATCAAGTTGGAACTATGTAAACATATGTTGCATTGAAATCACACAAATATAACTTAATAACACGCATTACGATTTCTGTGCACTTAAATAGTAATCTCTTAATGACCTAACGTGTTGTGGATATAACACAAGATGGCTGCTGGCTTTAGCTGCCTCTTGCTGAGATCACAACTTCGAGTTTTTGCAGTTGTTTGGCTTTTCCATCTTGGTGGTGTAGCTTTACCATACGAACACAACAGTAAAAAGCAATTTCCGAAATTCGGTTTTCGTCTTCTGAATGCTGTGTTGCATGTAAATGCAGTGGGCGTCTTTCATTATTTGGTTTATTTTACTGTCGCATTGCGAAGTTTTCATAAGGACTTGAAGAACTGTCCTACGAATGCTTTTGCACAAAAGAGGATAAATATCTCAAACTGAAAACTTATTTAGAATCTATAATATCTCAACAGAGAAAATGCCTGTACTGTACATAAATAAGGACTTATGCAGATGGAATAATTTACATTAAAAACTTTTCTTTGGTGATGTTCTATTAAAGGAGAAAAATACAAATTTTACAGTGATTTGGTACTGATTATGATGAAGTAAACAGATCATAAAGGGTAAAGGAAAATGGTCAATGTAATCCATTCCAAACATTGTATGATATATTTATATACTGTATTTTTTCAATAAAATAATTATTATGACTTAAAATGTTTGGATGACAACACTCTTACTCTTTCAGTTCTTAGCCATGTGTGAAATATACCTCATAGTTGATGTCATGAACATATGTTGTGAAATATGTTTTAATCCATTAATAAACTCTACGATCATTGCGAAATCCTTATAAAAAGAATTTTTGCATTATGGATGGTTTCTCATGACCACACTTAACTGTACTCATCACTGATCTCTGCAACGTCACATGGCAGAGTAATTCCATCTAATGTTAACACACCCTCATTCCACATTGTTGTTTCCTATAATAGCGTTCTTTGTGGAAAAAGCTGCATAAAATTCAGTTATGCTTTTATAAGTTTTCAAAAGATTCACACATTGACAACTTTCTTTAACTGTCTAGAAATTAAAAAATTGGGCTTTACAAAACGAAAAGTTATAGTATCCCATAACTACAAAGATTTACAATTCGAATCATTCAACTTATTCAAATAGCTGGCCATAGTGCTCTGAAATGGAATAACATTGGCTAAATCATAAAGGTAAAGCAGGTGGTGCACATCAATAAATTGCTGAAATGTGTAGGGTCCATAAAACACAGGACTGGGAGGGTATGTTGGATGTATACAGAAGGGAGTGACATGGATGATCAAATGTTTGTCAGATGCATGTGACAGCCTAAGATGCTGGAAAACCTGAACTGCCAGATACGTGAAGATGAATGTCAACTATCTTTCAGAAGCCTACTTACAAAGTTTCAAGAATCAGCATTAAGTAGAGAATCTACCAATACACTACTATCTTAAATGGCTGTGTATTTGCTTACTACTCATAAGTTAATGAAGTTTTAAATATTTATACTATATGGAATGTGTAATACTACTAAGGCTGTGTAACTTCTTGCATACCTAAGTATCCTTCATCTGAAAAGAGCTTATCTACAAAGCTTTGAAAGTATTTCGACATTATCTGAATTCTCACAGTCGCCTAAATCTGTAAGAGAATTGTGTTGGTATGTAGCAGCTTTCTTCTGCTCCATGCTGTTAATGCTGCTAGACTGCTGTTCTCTGAAACGTTCTGTTTGTATACAGCCTCAGTAGTCAGACAGGTAGTGTCATAGGCCATTTACTGTTCCTTATCTGTATAAACATTTTATGAGACAATCTCAGCAGCCATCTTAGGTTGTTTGCAGATGATACTGTCGTTTATCATCTAGTAAAGTCATCAGAAGATCATAAAAAATTGCAAAACGATTTAGAATAGTTAGCTGTATGGTGCAAAAATTGGCAATTGACCCTAAATAACTAAAAGTGTGGGGTCATCTACATGGGTACTAAAAGGAATCTGTTAAACTTCGTTTACACGATAAATCAGTCAAATCTAAAGGCCACAAATTCAACTAAATACCTAGAAATAACAATTATGAACAACTTAAATTGGAAGGAACATACATGTCGTGGGGAAGGCTAACCAAAGACTGGGTTTTATTGGCAGGACACTTAGAAAATGTAACTGATCTTTATTTTATTTATTTATTTAGCCATCCGTCGATATTTTAAAATGTATGGATCTACTAAAGACACTGCTGACACTTTGCTTCTACATCCTCTTTTAGAATACTGCTGCACAATGTGGGATTCTTACCAGAAAGGATTGATGAATTACATCGAGAAAGTTCGAAGGAGGGCAGCATGTTCTGTATTATCTCGAAACAGGCAAGAGAGTGTCGCTGAACTGATACAGGATTTTGGGTGGACACAATTAAAACAAAGGTGTTTTTCGTTGTGGCAGAATCTTCTCACGAAACTTCAATCACCAATTTTCTCCTCCAATCGCGGAAATATTTTGTTGACTCCGACCTACACAGGAGGAAACGATCATCACAATAAAACAAGGAAATCAAAGCTCGCACAGGAAGATACAGGTGTTCGTTTTTTCTGTGCACTGTACGAGATTGAAACAAAAGAGAATTATTGTGAAGGTGGTTCGATAAACCCTATGCCAGGCACTTAAATGTGGTTTGCAGAGTATCCATGTAAATGTACGCTGTGGGGTAGGTACAATAGTAGACTCCGATGATTCTTGAATGATGGTATCAGATTGGGGGGAAAGTCACTGATAAAATTAAAACTGTTCTGACAAAAGATGGCCTCTTCCAATGGAACAGGACTGTGTGCATCACCTAACTGGCACTCATTCATCGAGAGAGACAGCTGTTTATACATATACACGTGAACACTTACACACTCCAGAAACATTCGTTGTGGATGCAAAATAGCTCATCTTTTCGCAAACTTTTATTAATTTAATTTTCTTTTAGTCTTTACTAACATTTAATCACATTTAAGCTCACTTGTATACTCCTTTGCTCTTAAGTAAGTTTCTATCTTCAAAAAAATATCACAATGGCGGCTCTTAAACAATACAAAAACCTCAGTATGCTCCTCGACATCTGTTCTCAGCTTCAGCTGAAGACCAAAGTTACAGTCTCCATTACACTGCTTCTCCTCGTCCCAGTAACATCTCGGAATACTCCACACTCGCAGTTGATAATGTTTCTCTGACAGTTACGCTAATATCGTGACCTTTGACATTGCGCTCTACAGTTCTTACAAAGAAATATTTAATAAAACTGAGCCGGCCACGGTGGCAGAGCGGTTCTAGGCGGTTCAGTCCGGAACCGCGCGACTGCTACAGTCGCAGGTTCGAATCCTGCCTTGGGCATACATGTGTATGATGTCCTTAGGTTAAGCTGGTATTACACTATCAAATTTCTTTGTGAAATAGCTTTCTCAAAAATCTTTGTCAAAGATAGTTGATGGTGTAATAGGAACTTTGTCAAATGTCGTCCAATATTTGATCAAATCTAGGGCCTCGCTGTAGATTTGATCAAAGAAATCGCTTGTCTTCTGTTCACTGCAATGTGACATGTTACCACATGTAGCGCTAGCATCGCTGCAGCGGTCTGTCGTCTGTAGTGTTTTTATAAGCATCGCCGGTAAATACAATTGGTGTGTGCCAACAACTACAAAATTAATAGAGATGTATGAAGCTGATGAGGCCCTTTACAATGTGAGGCACCCCGAATACAAAAATAAATTAAGAAGATTGGAGACCTGACCTGACCTGGCCTAACCTAACATAACCTAACCCTCTCCTGTAGCAAGGAATCGGAGTGTTAGAGTGAGCCTGTCTTCTGAAGATGTAGCAGTTCTTAAGTGAATATTGTGCTTTGTGATATGAGGGTACACTTCACTGAGCACATACAGAAATGTATGCTTATCCATTCTTAAGTAATTGATGTCTTCCACTGTAAGCTCACGTAGCAAGTTTTGTTGAATGCTTTTATCGTGTCGTCGTAACACCCACGGCTTCACCCGGATTAGATTAGTTTTTCGTTCCATAGATCCATCATCCGTGCTGAGGAGATCCTCGTGGATGTGGAACATGTCAATTTTCTTAAGCTGAAATAACAATACTGATAGTATGAATAAATACAATACATCATTTGTTTCTATTAAAAATTTCGTCAATGGAGTAGAAGGAGTTGGCCACTAGTAAGTCTTTCAGGCTCCTTTTAAACTGATCTTTATTTGTAACTAAATTTTTTATGTTTGCTGGCAAATTGTTGAAGATGAGTGTTCCTGAGTAGTGGACCCCTTTTTGAACTAAAGTAAGTGCTTTTAAGTCCTTGTGAAGATCATTTTTGTTCCTGGTATTGTATGTATGAGCTGAGTTGTTTGTTGCAAAAAAGAGATGTATTATTTAGGAGAAATTTCATTAAGGACTAAATATACTGAGGGGCAGTAGTTAGTATACCCAGTTCTTTGAAGAGGTTTCTGTAGGACATCCGTGAATACTCCACAAATAATACGTATTACAGGCTTTTGGACTCTGAAAACTTTTGTTTGACTTGAAGATTTACCCCAAAATATTCTACCATATGACATTATGGAATGAAAGTAGGCAAAGTATGCAAGCTTTTTCATTTTTATGTTGCCTATGTCTGCTAACACTCGAATTGCAAATACAGATTTGTTAAGACGTTTTTGAAGTTCTGTGGTGTGCTCCTCCCAACTGAATTTATTATCAAGTTGTAATCCCAGGAATTTAAGACTGTCAACCTCTATGTACGGTTCCTTTTTTTGCCCCACTTCTTTTCCGCATGTGCACACAATGCAATTGCAGTACATGCAACTGCTGCAGTTAATAACAAGTTGTTGTCAGCCATCTTGAACTTCGATGAAAAATTTGATGACAGTGTAATACCCCTTCCAGCTCTACATCAAAGATCTTTGTCAAATATATTTGACAGAATATTTGATCACATCTTTAATCAAATCTTTGACAAAGAAATTTGATAGTGTAGTACTGGCCTTAGTTAGGTTTACGTAGTTCTATAAGTTCTAGGATACTGATGGTCTCAGATGTTAAGTCCCATAGTGCTCAGATCCATTTGAACCATTTTTTTAAATAAAACTGACTCAATAATATTTCATGATAGTTGCGCTTCTCATAGTTAGCATACAGATGTATTATTAAATACCCCTACATGTCACTCTCACTGAGACAGTGTAGACAATACAGTGACGAAACAGGCATTTATCAACCATTCGTCCCATGATCAAGATGTGCATGTAACGAAAAGGGCATTAATATGTGGTACAGTGGGAACTATCCTCTGTCACGCAGTTCAAAGTAGTTTTACAGACCACTGATGTTGATGTGGTTGACCTTCCCTTCCATTCCTTTCTATTGGTGTCCAATGCGAATCTAATTTAAGATTCGTTTATTACTTTCTACAGCCATTAAAAACTTGAATGCCCCCACTACTACTCTCTATTGAAATATTCTACTGATTCACTGTTTTGACGGCAGACATGAGAGTCAGAGAAGTTAAAGAAACGTAATGTAAGACAAAATATTTGTGTTATTGCTTACTGCAGTTCCTGTAATTGGTTTTAGTAGACGTTTAATGAAGAAGGATTTTATTTACGCCAGAAGTATTAACCCTAGCATTACCAACGTATTTTTTGTTACATGTAATACCAACGGGGGGGCCTCAAAGGCCCATAAAGAATACCACAATTTATTTTATCATAAATCAAGTTTATTTACTTCTGATACCTCTAATAACAATTCAAAATGCTTAGACATTGTTTTTGTATACAGGATAATAAAAGATGTTATTATAATAGGAATAAAATGAACAAATGACGAGATTCAGTTTATATACTTTTTGGAGTAATGTTTCAAAATAGTGTTTTCTTATAAACACGACTTTTTTAATTCGATACACTACATGAAGCAATCAAAATTTACTGTCTCATTCTACAACGCATTTTTCACACAACACTGTCTTCCTGCAGTGTTTCCCACAGACGTGTTTGTGGCACTGAGAGCAGGTAACAGTTGACTTTCCCAGCTTGTTGTACTTGATCTTTTTAGATGCAGCTTCTTGGCAGCATAGGTGGCACCGTCCACGTGTTCCTGGTTCTGCTGTTGAGGATGATGGTTCTACAGAGCAGCTGAGCTTCCGTTGTGTGATGCTTTCCATTGCCATTATTACTGGCTTCTGAAGTCCATACAAATTTTGTGCCCGTTTATCTACTTGAGATCTTATTAGTTCGAGACCTAAGTTAGTGATAAAAACCCTTCTGCGGTTCAGCAAATTCTTTTTCCAATTCGGAAAGTTGAGGAGGAAGAGTGAATATGCATTTATTGCTGCTATGTCAATGAGTGTGTAGAAGAGGGACAAAGGCCATCTTCTTGTTCCTCTCTTTGTGCTGTAGTGTCTTGCCATCTGGTCTATTGTGTCCACGCCTCCCTTTGTAGAATTATAAAAAAGATTTATGTTAGTCTTTTTTGAGTCTTCATTCAACACCCCTTCTGAGTGATAAGTTGAAAGCATCAACAGCAGTCGCTTTGGCTTCTCGCGTACTAGCGTTTATGCAAGAGTAACTGGTGGCCTCTGTGTCTGAGGGTCAGTATAAGCAAAGATGGAAGAGTGTAAACTGCGGCCAGTTGTAGTCTTCAGCTCTTCAGGTATGTGTCGTCTGTTAGACTGTAGGGTGCCAACAAGTGTGAGGTGAAAATCATTCCATAGAGTCTCAGCAAGCTCCACTGAAGTATAGTACCGATCTGTGGTAACATTACGGCCTGATTTTTCAATAGGTTTTATTAGTCTCTTTACAATTTCCATCGGTCCATTTGAATGCTGTGTATTTCCTGACTTGCCTGTATAGATGTCCATGCTGATCACATATCTAGTCTCAGAATCAGACAACATTCGAATTAGAATGCCGTATTTTCCAGGTTTTTCTTTTAGAAACACCTTGAATGGACAGCGACCACGGAACAAAGACAATATCTCATCCACTGTTGTATGTAGACCAGGAATGAAATACAATGGAAGTGAAGAATTGAAGCTTTCAAAAATTTCCCTCATTGGAGCAAACTTGTCAGTCTGGCGACGAATTTCTCTTGTGTTCTTATCATCAAACCTCAATATTTTAGTCAATTCGAAAAATCGGGTCCGACTCATTGATCCATAGTACACTTGTCGGCCCTGAAGCAAAGACCATAAATCTTGGACAGGTATCTTATTGTCATGATTTGAACCCATGATTAGCAAGAGTCCTATATAACAAAATAATTATCTTCATCTGTGTGCTGAATACCTAGTCGAGAAGCCTCTTCATTTGAGTGTAGTTTTATTAGATTCATAATTTGAGGTGTAAAAAAGAGCTCTATAGCCTCTTTTGGAGACGCAATTCTTCCTTGTTGTCCTAGCCCCATTCTTTCTCGCACTATATTTTGTACAGAACGCCGATATTGTCGAGATGGCTTCGTAATATACTCTCGTCCACTTTTTGCAATGAATTTATCACATTCCGTATCATTATCATCTGGTGGATTGGCTTCAACCTCATCTTCATTCTCAGACGATGAATCAGTTCTAATTTCTTCCACATCATCATCCACTTCACTTTCCTCTAAATCTGATTCGTTCAAAACTTCTTCTAGCACTCTTTCAACGGAACTATCACGTAAACGTTGTCTACTCATGTTGCTGGTTCAACAGCAGCAAAAACACTGAAAATAACAATGGTCCGCTTCATAATAATATGTCTGAAGGCAACAATGCCAAAATTCGTTTCATGGTAAGAATTTGAAACGAAAGACTCAACCTCGTAAATCTTTCCTTGCTATTACCAACAAGTGCGCTTCTAAGGCCCACAGAGAATTAAATCAAGTAAATGAATTTTAATTACATTTTTATTCCGAAATTCTGTAATGACTCAATAGTACATTCAATAACGAACAATTACCTTTGCTTTCAAGTTCATATATCAAAGGGTGTGGATACAACATAGAAAAACTGAGTCAGTGGGCCTACGAGGCCCCCCCGTTGGTAATGCTAGGGTTAATAGTGCATAAATTATCGTTTATAAAGTAAAGAAAATGGGTTATAATTAAGAGTTAAAATACATTTGTATTTTAGAACTGCAGACTAACCTGAAACTCCATCCTGAGGATGCTGGGAGTGACTGAAATGTATTCTGCCAATCCTCCTTGCTGTGCAGAGTGTTACAATGCGCTACACATATGAAACATGATGCTTCAGCTTACCTGAGTAAGTACAGTAGTTTACAGTGAGTAGCTAACTGTTCTGGCGTAACCACAAACTCCGGAATGAAGAGGCGGCACGCAAGAGCAAAGAAGGCTGCGAAGAATCGGCGGCCAATGGTGGGCGGAATCGGACGGTGCCGCGCCAGTCGCGCCCCCAGCGCAGCTCCTGCTAGCCTCGGCCGCACAAGATCAGCCCGAGTCTGCAACGTGATTAGTGCTACTCTGTCAGTAACAAGTGTTTCCTTGGATTCTGTGTATAGCAAGAACTATACAGTTTTCATGTCGCCTCTTACTAGCAACATTTGCTGTAGTCAAGTTAAGTATTGTCAATTTGCTTTCTGGAAACAAAACTACTAATATTATTTGTTTGAAATTGTTGTAGAGTTTTTTCTTCCAATACGACCACCCCACCTATCCCGCCCGTTACTTTGGCGCCGCAGCTGCAAGCGTTAGATGGCTTGGTTCAAATGGTTCTGAGCACTATGGGACTTAACATCTGAGGTCATCAGTCTCCTAGAACTTAACTACTTAAACCTAACTAACGAAAGGACATGACACACATCCATGCCCGAGGCAGGATTCAAACCTGCGACCATAGCGGTCTCGTGGTGCCAGATTGAAGCGCCTAGAATCGCTCGGCCACACCGGCCGGCATCGTTAGATGCCACACAGCAAACAGTGACTTTACAGTGCTACAATCCCACGAGTGTGAGAACATATTTGGACTTGATTCTTTTGATTTGTTTGACTGTAACATTCAGGACAATGTGTTGTCAGTGTCTGTATTCAATGCAAACTCTTTTCCGGAGGTTTAGGCAAAGCTAACAATTTTGTCGCACATATTACGCTGAAAGACAATGCTCAGCCGAAATTTGGCAGGGCCAGGACTGTTCCCATTGCATTACGGGACAAAGTCGCTGCTGAACTAAAAGAACTGAAAGACAGTGGAGTTAATTGCACCCATATCAGCTAGGCAATGGGCAAGTCTACTGGTTTTGCTCCTAGATCTTCAGGTCGCATTCGCATTTGTGTTGGCTTTAAGTCTACAGTCAAACCCCCAAACTGTAATTGATACTAATCCACTCCCACGCCCAGGTCTTATGCACAAAGTAGACGCTGAACGCTACTTTTCTAAAACTGGTTTGCGTGACGCATATCTTCAAATACCGCTCGATGAAGAATCTCAAAAAGTGTGTGTAGTTAATATTCATTTGAGCTTGTTTAAATATATGCATTTGCATTTGGCAGTGTTCCCACATTCGCTATTTTCCAACGGTATTTACAACAGCTGACTGCACAAGTGCCAAACTGTTCAAACTATGTAGACAATATTGTAGTAGCAGGTCATACACCTGAAGAACATATTGCAAATTTACGTGCTTTGTTTCGTGTTTTATCTGATACAGGACTAAAGTGTATACTGGACAAGTGTGATTTTTTTTAAAACCAGAGTTGCAGTATCTTGGTCATGTCATAAACAGTCAAGGTGTACACCCTCTGCAGTCGTATTTGTTCGCCATACGCGACTTGCCAGTTCCTCTCAATGTCACAGAATTGCAGGCACTCTTAGGGAAAATGGGCTATTATATACGGTTCATACCGAATGCTGTACAAATTGCAGCTCCGTTGCATCGCTTGCGTCGCAAGAATGTCTCCTTTGTTTGGACAGATGAGTGCCAAGTAGCTTTTCAAAAACTTAAATATGTATTGCTCAGTGATCGTTGCTTAGCTCACTTTAATCTGATAAAAAAGTTGTATGGTAAGTTGCCGCTTCGGTGCAGTGCTTTCGCACAGAATTGGTAATAAAGACAGATCTATTGCTTTCGCATCAAAAGTATTATCCAAAGTTCAGAACAACTATTTACAAATCGAAAAGGAGGCATTAGCTATAGTATATGGTGTCACCAAATTTCACCACTATTTGAATGGCAGAAAATTCTACTGAGTTACGGATCACAAGCCTTTACAGTCTTCGTTTCATCCGACGAATCCAATTCCTGTACGAACTGTCAAAATATTTCAAAGATGGGCTTTGTTGTTGTCTCCATACCAGCACGAGATTGTGTATCGTCCGACAGCTCAACATGGTAGCGCGGGCGCACTCTCACGGCTTCCGATTGGCCCTCACACAGACTTTGACGCTTCTGCTGCAGGTTGTTGTTACATCGATGCTGGCACTCTGAATTGCTTCAGTCTTATCCGCTGCACTATGGGACAACTACACAGGCCACGGAAGCTGATTCTGATTTGAATGTTTAGCTCAATTATATTCGCACATCTTCTCCTCACTCCATGAATAGCATAAAGAATTCGGTAGTGGACCGACACTTTGCATGTCGGCATAGCCTCGCTGTCCAGAAAGGTGTGATTCTTGTTCAAAATGACGATGGACAATCACATGTATTAACCTGTAAAGTTTTGCAAAAAGAAGTGTTGCAGTTAGTTCACTAAGGACATGGGGGATTGTTCGAACGAAACAGTTAGTGCGCCGACACTGTACTTGGCAGGCCATGGACACCCAAATAAAACAGATGACGTCACCGTGTCACACATGTGCGGAAAATCAGTCCGCTCCGCCACAAAAATTCTCTGCTTGGCCTAAGTCGCAATTGCCATGGCAACATGTGCACATAGAAAAATGGTCCAGATGGCTCTGAGCACTATGGGACTTAACATCTGAGGTCATCAGTCCCCTAGAACTTAGAACTACTTAAACGTAAGTAACCTAAGGACATCACACACATCCATGCCCGACGCAGGATTCGAGCCTGCGACCGTATCGTTCGCTCGGTTCCAGAATGTAGCGCCTAGAACCGCTCGGCCACCGCGGTCGGCATGCACATAGAGGTCCCCTCTTTGAAACACTCGCTGGTTAATTGTGGTTGACTCATATAGCAAGTTTCTGTTTCCTGTGCCAATGATCTCGACAACGGTACATAGCACAATTTAGGTGTTGTATTTAATTTTTTGCCTAGGAGTTCACCTGAAGTAACAGTGTCACACAACGGACCTTAGTTCACGTCAAATGAATTTGAAACATTCCGTGAACGCAATGGCATACTGCATCTTACTAGTGCATCGTTCAATCTACAGTCAAACGGCGAAGCGGAACGTTTTATCTGAACATTCAAGCAGCAGATGGTCAAACTTCGCTCCGCACACACCAGGGATCAAGCTTTGCAACTGTTTCTCGCCTCGTATCGGTCACACCCACGAGGCAGACTATCGCCGGTGGAACTGCTTCACGGCCGCCGCCATCGTACACTGCTCCACCTGCTCCAACCTCCTCAGCATCCGGCGCCGCAGGAAGGCGGTAAGTACCGCTTCGCACCGCGTGAGCGCCTGCAGACGGTAGGTGCAAGACGACATCGTCCGTCGACTTGGCGCTTGCCTGTATCTGGTTTCATATCCTGATGGTTTGCAGCGGACCATCAAAATCAGCTTGGCCTCTGTCACGTAGACAATGACCTTTCACTCTCTCTTCCCCCAGATTCTCGGGTCCAGAGGACAGCGCGGCCGCAGCAGCCGCCGGGGGTTGTCACACGACACCGCGGGACAACCCGATGGAGACGAAGCCTTCGCCTTCTCTCGCCCTACCCGCGGAACTGGAACCGCCCGCATCGCAGCTAAAGCCGCTTTCATCTGGTTCGTGGCAGCAGCAGGTGGATGCTTACACTTCTGGTCGTTTTCCGGGGGGCGTTTCCGCCAGAGTGCAGGCAGGATGGCTGGGTATGGCCTAAAGTTGGTCGTCCCCTGCAGCCACAGCTTCCAGCCCATTGGAGCGTCCATCCTCCTGCATCCCCCGCCACTGTCGCACGCCATACACGACGACGGTTTGTCGCTTTGGAGGGGGCAGAGGGGTGAGGAATGTACTGGCGTACCCTCAAACGCCGGAACGGCGACACACGAGAGCAGAGAAGGCTGTGGAGAATCGACGGCCAATGGTGCGCGGAATCGGACCGCGCCGCGCAAGGCGCGCTCTGTACAACAGCTGCTCTGTACAACTCCTGCTAGCCTCGGCCGCACAAGATCAGCCCGAGTCTGCAACGTGATTAGTGCTACACTGCCAGTAACAAGTGTTTCTTTGGACTCTGTGTATATCAAGAAATGTACTGTTTTCATGTCGCCTCTTGTTAGCGACATTTGCTATAGTCAAGTTGAGTATTGTCAATTTGCTTCCTGGAAATAAACTACTAATGTTATTTGTTTGAAATCAACTGTATAGCATTCCGAGAACACTGCATCTCGTAGACGCCCTATTAGCGACGAGTGGGCAAGACCCCACATGAACAACTCCCATAATATTCGTAGAATGCAGGCTTTCAGGACCAGATGCTGTAGCTGCTTGTAAACCTTTCAGGAAGTGAGGTCGTGGTCCAAGAAACTCTTCTGTTCCTGACTCAGCGGAGGAGCATTTCTGAAGATGTCCAGTGCAGTCCTGGATTAAACGTCAGGAACAGAAGAGTTTTTTGGACCACGACCTTACATCCCGAAAGGTTTACCAGCAGTTGTCCCACAGTATTGTTAATCAACCACAGAAGACTTATTTTCACTGGAGGTTGTACCAATCTAACGTCAGGACAAGCAAAAGTAATGACCAGGGAGTCAAGTAAATTATCCATTTCCTTCACCTTTTCACTTTTCATCCTCCACAGTCGTATCTCGATCCAGTCCTCAATCAGCAAAAATTGACTGAAGTCGGAAACTGTCTGTCAAATAACATCTTTACTTCAGTATCCAATCACCGACCTCTGAGATCCTACAGTGCTGTAGAGAACTCCATTACTGTATATGAGTGAGTCGTGTAGACAGCAGCTGTGTGAACCAAATGGACCATTGCCACAAGAGTTATGTCAGCAGTAGACATACACTATTGAGCCAAAACATCATGATCATCTGATTATTAGCTTGTTTAGCCGGCCGCGGTGGCCGTGCGGTTCTAGGCGCTGCAGTCCGGAACCGCGGGACTGCTACAGTCACAGGTTCGAATCCTGCCTCTGGCATGGATGTGTGTGATGTCCTTAGGTTCGTTAGGTTTAAGTAGTTCTAAGTTCTAGGGGACTGATGATCTAAGATGTTAAGTCCCATAGTGCTCAGAGTCAACCTAGGTGCTTGTTTATCCGTCTTTGGAACGAGGTACATCACTGATTCTATGTGTCAGGGATCCGACAGTTTGTTGTTAGGTTACTGGAGGTACTTTATGTGGCATTAGATGCCTATGCACAGGTCATGTAATTCACGTAAATAACGGGCTGCTGATTTGAGCACACAGTGAGGCGCCGACAGCGACCCAGATGGGTTCCACAGGATTTGCATCAGGCAAATTTGATTGCCGAGACGACAACGAGAGTTCACTACAATGCTCCTCAAACCACTGTAACACGGTTCTGACTCCGAGAAAGACACAATTATACTGCTGAAACATGACATCGTCGTCAGGGAAGACATTAAGATTGAAGGGATGCAGGTGGTTTCCATTACTATCACAAGTCCCATACAAGTGCATGAGAATGTCTCCCATAGCGTAATATTGCTCCCACCAGCCCACGTCCATAGCGCGATGCACGTTTCGAGCCGCCATTCACCTCAATGATGGAGTTTGTGGAGACGACCATCGACCTTGCGTGTCAAAAACGTGATTCATCCGAAGAACCGACGATCGAATCCCGATAGTCCCATGCCCATTGCAATCGTAATTGACGATGTTGTTTAGTTAATATTTGAACACATAGGCGTGCTCTGCTGCGGAGTTCATTGTTCAACAATGCACGATGAACGGTGTGCTCCGAGAGACGTGTGTGCACCAGCATTGTGGTCTTTCGGCAGAGATGCCATAGATCACCATCGCCCTACTTTACAGAGAAGACAAGCCTCTGAACCCCACGTTCTGTGAAGAATAGTGAACGTCCAATCATTTCGAGCCTATCGGTAGTTTCACTGTCCTACCTTTTTCCGTTCGACTGGGTTTCGGGATATTCGTTCACATGCTCTGCGTTATAATAATCTGTCCTCAATCGATTTCCCCATTTGCAGCCCTTATCTTGGCTAGGATGATTTCCCGTCTGTGTCTGCTCCGCTTACATATGTTTGTCATCGTGTCACGTGCACGCAACTCCAGCAAGCAGCGTCCAAAGTCGCAGTGGGCAGTGGTCACAATGTTTTGGCCTATGAGTGTATGTTCCGTAGTACTAGCCTTCAGCAAGAATCACTATGCAACAAAAGAGCAGTATCTCCTAATGTAAAACTATGGACCTACAACATTGTCGCTTTACAGTAATCCTAGTATATGAAAGAAATCACAGTAATTAGAGTTGTTGTTGTCGTTGTTGTTGTTGTGGTCTTCAGTCCTGAGACTGGTTTGATGCACCTCTCCATGCTACTCTATACTGTGCAAGCTTCTTCATCTCCCAGTACCTACTACAACCTACATCCTTCTGAATCTGCTTAGTGTATTCATCTCTTGGTCTCCCTCTACGATTTTTACCCTCCACACTGCCCTCCAATACTAAATTGGTGATCCCTTGATGCCTCAGAACATGTCCTACCAACCGATCCCTTCTTCTAGTCAAGTTGTGCCACAAACTTCTCTTCTCCCCAATCCTATTCAATACTTCCTCATTAGTTATGTGATCTACCCATCTAATCTTCAGAATTCTTCTGTAGCACCACATTTCAAAAGCTTCTATTCTCTTCTTCTCCAAACTAGTTATCGTCCACGTTTCACATACATGGCTACACTCCATACAAATACTTTCAGAAATGACTTCCTGACACTTAAATCTATTCTTGATGTTAACAAATTTCTCTTCTTCAGAAACGCTTTCCTTGCCATTGCCAGTCTACATTTTATACCCTCTCTACTTCGACCATCATCAGTTACTTTGCTCCCCAAATAGCAAAACTCATTTACTACTTTAAGTGTCTCATTTCCTAATCTAATTCCCTCAGCATCACCCGACTTAAGTCGACTACATTCCATTATCCTCGTTTTGCTTTTGTTGATGTTCAACTTATATCCTCCTTTCAAGACACTGTCCATTCCATTCAACTGCTCTTCCAAGTCCTTTGCTGTCTCTGACAGAATTACAATGTCATCGGCGAACCTCAAAGTTTTTATTTCTTCTCCATGGATTTTAATACCTACTCCGAATTTTTCTTTTGTTTCCTTTACTGCTTGCTCAATGTACAGATTGAATAACATCGGGGAGAGGCTACAACCCTGTCTTACTCCCTTCCCAACCACTGCTTCTCTTTCATGTCCCTCAACTCTTATAACTGCCATCTGGTTTCTGTACAAATTGTAAATAGCCTTGCGCTCCCTGTATTTTACACCTGCCACCTTTAGAATTTGAAAGAGAGTATTCCAGTCAACATTGTCAAAAGCTTTCTCTAAGTCTACAAATGATAGAAACGTAGGTTTGCCTTTCCTTAATCTTTCTTCTAAGAGAAGTCATTAGGTCAGTATTGCCTCACGTGTTCCAGTATTTCTACAGAATCCAAACTGATCTTCCCCGAGGTCGGCTTCTATTAGTTTTTCCATTCGTCTGTAAAGAATTCGTGTTAGTATTTTGCAGCTGCGGCTTATTAAACTGATTGTTCCGTAATTTTCACATCTGTCAACATCTGCTTTATTTGGGACTGGAATTATTATATTCTTCTTGAAGTCTGAGGGTATTTCGCCTGTCTCATACATCTTGTTCACCAGGTGGTAGAATTTTGTCAGGACTGGCTCTCCCAAGGCCGTCAGTAGTTCTAACGGAATGTTGTCTACTCCCGGGGCCTTGTTACGACTCAGGTCTTTCAGTGCTCTGTCAAACTCTTCATGCAGTATTGTATCTCCCATTTCATATTCATCTACATCCTCTTCCATTTCCATAATATTGTCCTCAAGTAAGTCGCCCTTGTATAGACCCTCTATATACTCCTTCCACCTTTCTGCTTTCCCTTCTTTGGTTATAACTAGGTTTCCATCTGAGCTCTTGATATTCGTTCAAGTGGTTCTCTTTTCTCCAAAGGTCTCTTTAATTTTCCTGTAGCCAGTATCTATCTTACCCCTAGTGAGATAAGCCTCTACATCCTTACATTTGTCCTCTAGCCATCCCTGTTTAGCCATTTTGCACATCCTGTCGATCTAATTTTTGAGACATTTGTATTCCTTTTTGCCTGCTTCATTTACTGCATTTTTATATTTTCTCCTTTCATTAATTAAATTCAATATTTCTTCTGTTACCCAAGGATTTCTACTAGCCCTCGTCTTTTTACCTATTTGATCCTCTGCTGCCTTCACTACTTCATCCCTCAAAGCTACCCATTCTTCTTCTACTGTATTTCTTTCCCCCATTCCTGTCAATTGTTCCCTTATGCTGTCCCTGAAACTCTGTGCAACCACTGGTTCTTTCACTTTATCCAGGTCCCATCTCCTTAAATTCCCAGCTTTTTGCAGTTTCTTCAGTTTTAATCTACAGGTCATAACCAATAAATTGTGGTCAGAGTCCACATCTGCCCCTGGAAATGTCTTACAATTTAAAACCTGGTTCCTAAATCTCTGTCTTACCATTATATAATCTATCTGATACATTTTAGTATCTCCAGGGTTCTTCCATGTATACAGCCTTCTTTTATGATTCTTGAACCAAGTGTTACCTATGATTAAGTTGTGGTCTGTGCAAAATTCTACCAGGCGGCTTCCTCTTTCATTTCTTTTCCCCAGTCCGTAATCACCTACTATGTTTCCTTCTCTCCCTTTTCCTACAACCGAATTCCAGTCACCCATGACTATTAAATTTTCATCTCCCTTCACTGTCTGAATAATTTCTTTTATTTCATCATACATTTCTTCGTCATCTGCAGAGCTAGTTGGCATATAAACTTGTACTACTGTAGTAGGTGTGGGCTTCATATCTATCTTGGCCACAATAATGTGTTCACTATGCTGTTTGTAGTAGCTTACCCGCATTCCTATTTTCCATTATTAAACCTACTCCTGCATTACCCCTATTTGATTTTGTGTTTATAACCCTGTAGTCACCTGAGCAGAAGTCTTGTTCCTCCTGCCACCGAACTTCACTAATTCCCACTATATCTAACTCTAACCTATCCATTTCCCTTTTTAAATTTTCTAACCTACCTGCCCAATTAAGGGATCTGACATTCCACACTCCGATCCGTAGAACGCCAGTTTTCTTTCTCCTGATAACGACATCCTCTTGAGTAGTCCCCTCCCGGAGATCCAAATGGGAGACTATTTTACGTCCGGAATATTTTACCCAAGAGGACGCCATCATCATATAATCATACAGTAAAGCTGCATGCCCTCGGGAAAAATTATGGCCGTAGTTTCCCCTTGCTTTCAGCCGTTTGCAGTACCAACACAGCAAGGCCAATTTGGTTATTGTTACAAAGCCAGATCAGTCAATCATCCAGACTGTTGCCCTTGCAACTACTGAAAAGGCCGCTGCCCCTCTTCAGGAGCCACACGTTTGTCTGGCGTCTCAACAGATACCCCTCCGTTGTGGTTGTACCTACGGTACGGCTATCTGTATTGCTGAGGCACGCAAGCCTCCCCACCAACGGCAAGGTCCGTGGTTCATGGGGGGGAGTAATTGGAGGGGTGATGAAAATTCATGATATCGAGAAACAATAACGAAAAATTATTAGAAAAATCCATGGCCTGTTCTCCAAGATGGAATTTCAATCACAAGACCTATAAAGGACTCCAATACATTACATTACATTTATCATTTTCCATGGATCCCATGGAGAGGAGTCTCTGGGATGTGGAAAGTGTCAGTTTTTTTAGACACTCTTTTACTCAGATACATGGATATTGTACAGTTCTAATGCAGATAGAGTTATGAGCTATAATACTTGTGAAGATATTCATCGATGGAGGAGAAGGAGTTGGCCAACAGGAAGTTCTTTAATTCACTCTGAAACTAATCGTTGTCAATTACAAGACCTTTGATATGCTCTGGTAAGTTTTTGAATACATAAGTACCCATGTATTTGACTCCATTTTGTACTAATGTTAAGATTTTATAGCCCTTATACAGATTGTTTTTGCTTCTGGTTCAAAAAATGGCTCTAATGCCTCTGAGAACTATGGGACTTAACAACTGAGGAGTACATGTGGAGTGCACAAGGGTTTTTTTAGGTTAGAGAATTCCCTCCCTAGGCCCGACAAGACGAGTCCTGAGATGCGGCAAGGTAGGAGTAGGCAAAATGCAACAGGGAATAACAATATTAATGTGCTAATAGTAAACTACAGGAGCGTCTATAGAAATGTCCCAGAACTGATCTCATTAATAAACGGTCACAACACCCATATACACTCCTGGAAATGGAAAAAAGAACGCATTGACACCCATGTGTCAGACCCGCCATACTTGCTCCGGACACTGCGCGAGGGCTGTACAAGCAATGATCACACGCACGGCACAGCGGACGCACCAGGAACCGCGGTGTTGGCCTTCGAATGGCGCTAGCTGCACAGCATTTGTGCACCGCCGCCGTCAGTGTCAGCCAGTTTGCCGTGGCATACGGAGCTCCATCGCAGTCTTTTACACTGGTAGCATGCAGCGACAGCGTGGACGTGAACCGTATGTGCAGTTGACGGACTTTGAGCGAGGGCGTATAGTGGGCATGCGGGAGGCCGGGTGGACGTACCGCCGAATTGCTCAACACGTGGGGCGAGAGGTCTCCACAGTACATCGATGTTGTCACCAGTGGTCGGCGGAAGGTGCACGTGCCCGTCGACCTGGGACCGGACCACAGCGACGCACGGATGCACGCCAAGACCGTAGGATCCTACGCAGTGCTGTAGGGGACCGCACCGCCACTTCCCAGCGAGGACCATTCGCAACCGTCTCCATGAAGCTGGGCTACGGTCCCGCACACCGTTAGGCCGTCTTCCGCTCACGCCCCAACATCGTGCAGCCCGCCTCCAGTGGTGTCGCGACAGGCGTGAATGGAGGGACGAATGGAGACGTGTCGTCTTCAGCGATGAGAGTCGCTTCTGCCTTGGTGCCAATGACGGTCGTATGCGTGTTTGGCGCCATGTAGGTGAGCGCCACAATCAGGACTGCATACGACCGAGGCACACAGGGCCAACACCCGGCATCATGGTGTGAGGAGCGATCTCCTACACTGGCCGTACACCTCTCGTGATCGTCGAGGAGACACTGAATAGTGCACGGTACATCCAAACCGTCATCGAACCCATCGTTCTACCATTCCTAGACCGGCAAGGGAACTTGCTGTTCCAACAGGACAATGCACGTCCGCATGTATCCTGTGCCACCCAACGTGCTCTAGAAGGTGTAAGTCAACTACCCTGGCCAGCAAGATCTCCGGATCTGTCCCCCATTGAGCATGTTTGGGACTGGATGAAGCGTCGTCTCACGCGGTCTGCACGTCCAGCACGAACGCTGGTCCAACTGAGGCGCCAGGTGGAAATGGCATGGCAAGCCGTTTCACAGGACTACATCCAGCATCTCTACGATCGTCTCCATGGGAGAATAGCAGCATGCATTGCTGCGAAAGGTGGATATACACTGTACTAGTGCCGACATTGTGCATGCTTTGTTGCCTGTGTCTATGTGCCTGTGGTTCTGTCAGTGTGATCATGTGATGTATCTGACCCCAGGAATGTGTCAATAAAGTTTCCCCTTCCTGCGACAATGAATTCACGGTGTTCTTATTTCAATTTCCAGGAGTGTAGTACTAGGGACAGAAAGTTGGCTGAAACCAGACGTAAACAGTAATGAAATCCTAAACTCAGATTGGAATGTATACCGCAGAGACAGGCTGGACAGCGAAGGGGGAGGCGTGTTTATAGCGATAAGAAGTGCAATAGTATCGAAGGAAATTGACAGAGATCGGAAATGTGAAATGATTTGGGTGGAGGTCACGGTTAAAGCAGGCTCAGACATGGCAATTGGGTATCTCTATACCCCCCCTGGCTCAGCAGCTGTTGTGGCTGAGCAACTGAAAGATAATTTGGAAAATATTTAGAGTAGATTTCCCCACCATGTTATAGTTCTGGGTGGAGATTTTAATTTGCCGGATATAGACTGGGAGACTCAAACTTTCATAACGCGTACTTTATCTGTAAACTACCTTGAACAGTTAAACATATTGGACCTTCTGGAGACAAACAGACACGAACTATTTGAAACAGTTAATCAGGGAATCAGCGATCATAAAGCGGTTACGGCATCGATGATTTCACCGTAAACAGAAATATTAAAAAAGGTAGGAAGATTTTTCCTGTTTAGCAAAATTGGCAAAAAGCAGATTACAGAGTACCTGATGGCTCAACACAAAAGTTTTTTCTCAAGTACAGATAGTGTTGAGGATCAGTGGACAAAGTTAAAAACCATCGTACAATATGTGTTAGATAAGTATGTGCCAAGCAAGATTGCAAGAGATGGAAAACAGCCACCGTGGTACAACAACCGAGTTAGAAAACTGCTGCGGGAGCAAAGGGAACTTCACAGCAAATATAAACATAGCCAAATCCTTGCAGACAAACAAAAATTACGCAAGCGAAATGTAGTGTGAGGAGGGCTATGCGAGAGGCGTTCAATGAATTCGAAGGTAAAGTTCTATGTACTGACTTGGCAGAAAATCACAGAGAAACACTGCACTGTAGTTCCTTCGCTAGATTGTCGTAGAGATGACAAAATGGTAGATATCGAAATAGACGACAGAGGGATAGGACAGAGGGATAGAGAAACAACTAAAATCGCTCAAAAGAGGAAAGGCCACGGGACCTGATCGGATACCAGTTCGATTTTACACAGAGTAAGCAAAGGAACTTGCCCCCTACTTGCAGTGGTGTACCGTAGGTCTCTAGAAGAGGGTAACGTTCCAAAGGATTGGAAAAGGGCACAGGTCAACCCCGTTTTCAAGAAGGGACGACGAACAGATGTGCACAACTATAGACCTATATCTCTAATGTCGATCAGTTGTAGAATTTTGGAACACGTATTATGTTCGAGTATAATGACTTTTCTGGAGACTAGAAATCTACTCTGTAGGAATCAGCATGGGTTTCGAAAGAGACGGTAGTGTGAAACCCAGCTCGCGCTATTTGAACCATGAGACTCAGAGGGCCATAGACACGGGTTCACAGGTAGATGCCGTGTTTCTTGACTTCCGCAATGCGTTTGATACAGTTCCCCACAGTAGTTTAATGAACGAAGTAAGAGGATATGGTCTATCAGACCAATTGTGTGATTGGATTGAAGAGTTCCTATACAAGAGAACGCAGCATGTCATTCTCAATGGAGAGAAGTCTTCCGAAGTAAGAGTGATTTCGAGGTATGCCGCAGGGGTGTGTCGTAGGACCGTTGCTATTCACAATATACATAAATGACCTGGTGGATGACATCGGAAGTTCACTGAGGCTTTTTGCAGATGATGCTGTGGTTTATCGAGAGGTTGTAACAATGGAAAATTGTACTGAAATGCAGGAGGATCTGCAGTGAATTGACACAATGTGCAGGGAATGGCAATTGAATCTCAATGTAGACAAGTGTAATGTGCTGCGAATACATAGAAAGATAGATCCCTTATCATTTAGCTACAAAATAGCAGTTCAGCAACTGGAAGTAGTTAATTCCATAAATTATCTGGGAGTATGCATTAGGAGTGATATAAAATGGAATGATCATATAAAGTTGATCGTCAGTAAGGCATGTGCCAGACTGAGATTCATTGGAAGAATCCTAAGGAAATGCAATCCGAAAACGAAGGAAGTCGGTTACAGTATGCTTGTTCCCCCACTGCTTGAATACTGCTCAGCAGTGTGGGATCCGTACCAGACAGGGTTGATAGAAGAGATAGAGAAGATCCAACGGAGAGCAGCGCGCTTCGTTAAAGGATCATTTAGTAATCGCGAAAGCGTTACAGAGATGATAGATAAACTCCAGTGGAAGACTCTGCAGGAGAGACGCTCAGTAGCTCGGTACAGGCTTTTGTTAAAGTTTCGAGAACATATCTTCACCGAAGAGTCAAGCAGTATATTGCTCCCTCCTATGTATATCTCGTGGAGAGACCATGAGGATAAAATCAGAGATATTAGAGCCCACACAGAAGCATACCGACAATCCTTCTTTCCACGAGAGTGGAATAGAAGGGAGAACGGATAGAGGTACTCAGGGTACCTTCCGCCACACACCGTCAGGTGGTTTGCGGAGTATGGATGTAGATGTAGATAAGGTCATCAGTCCCCTAGAACTTAGAACTACTTAAACCTAACTAACCTATGGAGAGCACACACGTCCATGCCCTTGGCAGGATTCGAACCTGAGACTGTAGCAGTCACGCGGTTCCGGACTGAAGCGCCTAGAACCTCTTGGCTACCTGAGCCGGCGCTTCTGGTATTATAATCACGTTTTGCACTATTTTGTGTAAAAAGAGACGTGTTGGAAATGACAAAGGACATCAATGAGTATATGTACTGAGAAGTAGTAGTTAGAGTACCAAGTTTCTTAAAGAGGCCTCTGCATGATGAACTAGGACTGATATCAGATATAATTCTAATGACTCGTTTCCGAATTTTGAAAATGTTCTCTTTGCGAGAGGAGTTTCCCCAAAAGATAATTCCATAACTCATTATTGAATGGAAGTAGGTCGGATAAACTAACTTCTTCGTTTTTAAATCACCTATTTCTGCTATTATGTGTACTGCAAATGTAGCTGAACTGAGGCGTTTCATTAAGTGTAGAGTGTGAGTTTACCAATTTAGGTTGTAGCCCTGAAAATTTGACACTGCCTTCAGCTTTAATTTAATTGTTTGAATACATTATACATATATGGCCAGGTATTCTTTGTGAGGTAGTAAACAGTATGTACTGGGCCTTTTCAAAATTCAGTGACAATCCATTTTCTGTGAACCACCCATTGATACAATTATTTCATTAGCTGATTGCTCAGTGAGATCACAGGTACTGATATTTACACCAATACTTGTATCATATGCAAATAGGACAAAATTTGCATTTTGTGACACTGCATATGGAAGGTCAATAATATATAATAGGAACAATAAGGGACCTAAAATAGAGGGCACCCCTTGTCTGATGGTTTCATATTTCAAATGACTATTGCTATGTGGTAAGCCTGATACAGACACACAGTTTTCTATTAAAAAGAATGAGGACCATGAGTGTGCTACTCCTGTTACCCCATAATAGTTTAACTTTTGTATAAGGATATTATGCTTAACACAAGCAAAAGCTTCAGCCAGATGACAGAATATACCAAGTGGTAATAGCTTTATCACTTGACAGTCCTTTCCGAAATCCAAACTGATTGTGAATGAGAATATTTTTCTGCACTAAGTTTTTATAAAGTATATTGTACATAACCCTTCCAAACATTTTTGAAAATGTCAATAATGAAATGGGAGGCTTTCCACTGATGATTTGTCTCCTTTTTTGTGTAATGGTTTGACAATAGCATATTAAAGCCTATCTGGAAAAGTACCATTGTGGAGGGATTCATTACATAAGTAACTCAGAATTTCACAAAGTTCTGAGGGGCAAAATTTAAATAAGGTAGAGCTGATTTCATCATAACCAGTGGAACACTTGTTTTTAAGAGAGCTACAATATTAGAAATCTCTTTCAGTGAAGTAGGATATAGTAGAATTTTGTCAAACCTCTGCAGAAACCCGTTTTTTTAAATATTTTAAGCTGTCTTCTGAGGAACTATGCAAATCTAAGTTGTCTGCTTCTCAAAGGAGAAAGTTATTGAAAGTGTCTGCAATTCTGGAGGTGTCTCTAATCAACTAATTATTTACATTTGATATAATTTCCTCATTTGCCTGATTAGTTTTTCCTGTTTCACTTTTTATCTTGTTATTAGGGGCATTTATTTTTTCTTGAAAATAAAGTTTGTGGTTCTGATTTCTTTGTTTAGAATTTTACAATATAATTTGTGATGTGATTTAGCTCTGTAGACATCGTTTTCTCTTTGCCTGATTAGTTTTTCCTGTTTCACTTTTTATCTTGTTATTAGGAGAATTTATTTTTTCCTTAAAATAAATACATTTTGTGGTTCTGATTACTTTGTTTAGAATTTTACAATATAATTTGTAACGTGATTTAGCTCTGTAGTCATCGTTTTCCCTTGACATTAAGTAGTCTTCTTTTTGTTTCACAAGACACTTTTATTCCATTTGTGATCCAAGGTTTTGAAACATCTGCTTTGATTACTTTCTTAGGGCAGAAGTTTTCAATGTGACCTATGACAGTATTAGATAAATAGTTATATTTTTCATCTATCCTAGGTGAATTGTATACTTCTTTCCAGTCGGTGTTCCTCAAACAGTTTTTTATACCTTCAGTTTCTGTTTCATTTATTATTCATATAATTTCCCACTTCCTGTTGTTAGTTGAATCAGACCCCACTATTTTAAATGTACGCAACTGGGCATCACGATCTGAAAGGCCATTAAATATTGGATTTATACTATGATTTGCTAGTGTGGTAGTATTTATGAAAATGTTATCAATAGCTGGTACCCAATTCCCTGGTTGGAAATTGTGCTAAGGGAATGAGATTATAAGAAGTGGTAAGAGACTCTACTATGGATCCTGAGTGACTATCCTCCAGAAAATTTAAATTAAAATCTCCACTTAGTATGAGTTCATTATTTTTAGAAGTTAAGAAATTTAATACTACATCAAGCTGTTTAGCGATTAGCTGGAAATTACCAGTTGGAGCTCTGTATATTGTGACTATAATTATTTTTCTTTTGTGTGTTTCCACTTGTGTGGCACATGCTTCAAAATGCTGATCACTACAGTATTTAAGAATGTCAATGTCTTTGTAATTGTGACACTTCCTAATGTAAGTGGTAACTCCTCCTTTCTCCATCTCTTTTCTACAATACTTTGAAGCTAAGGTATACCCTTCCATATTAAGCATTTCAATTTCACTACCTAAATAATGTTCAGAAATACAAATAATATCAACAGGATTTGTAGACTGTAGCTCATCTAAACAGATCAGAAATTCATTAATTTTGTTTTTCAACCATTTGATATTTTGATTTAGTAAATATGAAAATTTGAAAAGCAGACAACATCACAGAAAAATTTAGGAAAACACTCCCACACTTCCATTCACTTCTATATAGGATGGGTGGAAACTGACCCACTAAGACAATTTTCAACTTCATTAATGTGAGAAAATTAAAGACCAGTTGGATGAAAGAAACACAAAAATGACTGAATAATTGTAAATCTCAGAAGAAGAAATCAAGCACAGTAAGCAAATCAGAAATAAAATCAGAAACAAAAAATTTAATAAGCCTCAATAATAGAAACAACAGAGTAAAAATGGAAGAGGAATGGAAGAAATAACACAGTGCATTAATGAAAAGGTTTGTCAGACGCATTTTCTCTAGTTTTTCTGAATATACTAACAATTTCGTTTTCGGAACATATAGATAAAGTCAGTCCAAACAAATACTGCTTGGAACATCATTCAGGTAACGTCCATGGCCGTCAGAATGTGTCAGTTTGTTTCATGTTACAAAAAACGCTTCAGAAAACATCGCTCTTGTGCAACGCAGCTAGCTCTTTATTCGCACGAAGTAATGGCCGCTATCGACAGGGGATCTCAAGTTGATTCCATATTTCTAGATTTCCGGAAAGCTTTTGACACCGTTCCTCATAAGCGACTTCTAATCAAGCTGCGGAGCTATGGGGTATCGTCTCAGTTGTGCGACTGGATTCGTGATTTCCTGTCAGGAAGGTCGCAGTTCGTAGTAATAGACGGCAACTCATCGAGTAAAACTGAAGTGATATCAGGTGTTCCCCAGGGAAGCGTCCTGGGACCTCTACTGTTCCTGATCTATATAAATGACCTGGGTGACAATCTGAGCAGTTCTCTTAGACTGTTCGCAGATGATGCTGTAATTTACCGTCTAGTAAGGTCATCCGAAGACCAGTATCAGTTGCAAAGCGATTTAGAAAAGATTGCTGCATGGTGTGTCAGGTGGCAGTTGACGCTAAATAACGAAAAGTGTGAGATGACCCACATGAGTTCCAAAAGAAATCCGTTGGAATTCGATTACTCGATAAATAGTACAATTCTCAAGGCTGTCAATTCAACTAAGTACCTGGGTGTTAAAATTACGAACAACTTCAGTTGGAAGGACCACATAGATAATATTGTCGGGAAGGCGAGCCAAAGGTTGCGTTTCATTGGCAGGACACTTAGAAGATGCAACAAGTCCACTAAAGAGACAGCTTACACTACACTCGTTCGTCCTCTGTTAGAATATTGCTGCGCGGTGTGGGATCCTTACCAGGTGGGACTGACGGAGGACATCGAAAGGGTGCAAAAAAGGGCAGCTCGTTTTGTATTATCACGTTATAGGGGAGAGAGTGTGGCAGATATGATACACGAGTTGGGATGGAAGTCATTACAGCATAGACGTTTTTCGTCGCGGCGAGACCTTTTTACGAAATTTCAGTCACCAACTTTCTCTTCCGAATGCGAAAATATTTTGTTGAGCCCAACCTACATAGGTAGGAATGATCATCAAAATAAAATAAGAGAAATCAGAGCTCGAACAGAAAGGTTTAGGTGTTCGTTTTTCCCGCTCGCTGTTCGGGAGTGGAATAGTAGAGAGATAGTATGATTGTGGTTCGATGAACCCTCTGCCAAGCACTTAAATGTGAATTGCAGAGTAGTCATGTAGATGTAGATGTAGAAAATGATTCCTTAACAGGAATTTTATTTACCTATTCGATATAGCCAATGTGCTATAGTATGGGGAATTGTTGCAACGTCACAAACTGGAAGCTGACGCCTTCCATTTTAGTAGCCCCAAACATTAGTTTCCGGTGGAAGTGTTTTGACAAAATATGTCAGCCTGCATCACTTATAGGTGTACTAATCATTCTGATTATAGTGCAGTGGGGAGAGGCAGAACACACCATACTAAGACTCATCTGAGTTTCCCAAGTGATTTATTATTTTCAGCCACAGTGCCTCCTTTTCTCTCGGTCTGTGTCGGCGGGTCCCTCAATGATGAGGACGTCACTTCACTGACTGCGAAATGGCTTGGACTCGAATGGTTGCCTCAGTGACCCTTTCAACACCCCGTTGTGTGTCGGACTTGTACGGCCGCAGATTTGTAGCGACGTCAGAATGCACGGGCAGCTGACTCAGCAGCCTTCGCACCCCCTGCCACAGCGCCGCTCGCTAGGAAGCTGCCAGGTGGCCCACCTGTGTGCTTCCTCACTGAAATGGCTAAGATCACGGCGACAACAAGCACCTGCAATCTGGCAACTGCATCTTCGGCCCACAGCCTGGCTGTTTCCGGTGCGTGTTGAGAGCCAAGACAACTGTCCGCAGCAGTGAGCTGTGGAGTGGCCTGCAACTGGGGAGAGCTGTCACACTTGAATACTTTGTTAGTGAATCGGCACACATTTATATGTGGCTGTGCGCCTCTGTGTTGCTAAATGCGCTGCTCCGTGTTACGTACTCATTACACTTAGGTTGGCCAGTGGGCTCCTTCTGCCTGTGACTTGCGCCAAGCAAAATGCTGCGTGTAGTTTTGCTGGCGGTTCTACGCCCCTGCGGACTCTATTTTACATTTCAACTGCTGGTGAGCGTTACTCACTGTAAACAGGCCCTCACCTAGCTGTAACTTTCGCCCACTGGAATATTGCACAAAAAATGACATTAATCCACCCTTTCAGAAAGACCCAGTCCCCAGGTCTACCTCTAACTACACTTAAACTTGTTTGGGTCGGCACCTAATATTTGACATTGCCTTTCCCTATAGTGAGCGACATGTTGGACAAGCTGCTCAAGATATGGGTCCCTCTTGCTCTAAAATGTACTGGGTTATGGATCTCAACTGACCTGGCTCCAGAGTTTGATTTAACAAGGTGAGATTCTGCCTTGGCAAAAACTCTAAAATGGTTTCTGGCCAGTACAGCTGTGACTGCGTAACATTCAATTGCGCGACTTCTGAAATTGATGCTGGCAGATGTGAGGTTGGTCCTATTATGTTACACGCAGTTCCATTGATTACAATTCCGCTCCCCTCGAGCTCTATACGTTCCGATTCTACAAATACTCCCTGGTCGAAACAACTTGCTACTACTATCAAATTCTCGTAGGTGAAGAAGATCCAATGCATCCTGACCCTATGCAAGCTCAATTTTGGCTCCATGATGTCCCTTGGACAGTCTATTTCTTCCCTCCTGGCTAAAAATAACTGCACCGTGCACATGTCCAGATTGGTGCTTATCACCCTGGCTGACGTACCGTTACCTTCCCTCTATGGCAGTTCCATAACTCCTCCCTTGTCATCTCAGCGTACTAGCTGTTAACTACTGAGATCAGCAGTTTTTTACTTCTACCACTTACTAACACTCCCCTTTCCAGTGACATGAGGACATTGATCATCATCGCCATTCCTTCCTCTTCAAAAAGCCTGCTGTCCCCTGAAGGCTCACAATACTCGAAAAGACATACTACAGATGAAAATACAATGCCCCAATTAATCTACACAAATTCTATGATACAAGAAACAAAAAACTACAAATACTCTACTACTTTCTGAATCGCAAAGCGTATGGTACTCTATCTTCCTGGTTTTCTCTGTGCTTAATACCTCCCTATCTTCCTTTTTCCTTCCTGTGACAAGCCTGGAGTCAGATCCGGGCAACCTTTAAAGGTCGTAACCGCCCAATGTGTACTATCGTTGTTCTACTTGGCAGCTGAAGCTTAACATTAATGGGGGATGTGGTTCCAACAACTTGGTATGGCCCTTGATACCGCGTGAGGAACTTCTTTGTTTTCCCTTTTTGCCTATAGGGACTGGACAGTATTATCCATTGCCCCACTCTATACTGCAGTAAACTTCCTTTCCTCTTCACTGCGTCTTCCTGTCTTTCCAAAGCCTTTATATTCGCCTTTTGTACCCGTTTCCAAACATCGCAAATCGTTGTAACTGTATCTGTTCCCAACTCACATCTGCTCTCCTATTCGTCGCTCTACAGCCTCCATGACCAGATAACATGTGATCATGTACTTCCTTTAAAACCTCATCTCTCAGTTTCGCTGGCACTACTACCCTTGGTCATAACTTCGTTTTCCTGCACAGAAGACCGTCGTGCAGTTTAAATTGTGGCCTTGTCCAATACCATTTACAGTCGTTGTCAGCGTCCTGTAATTCTTGCCATAATGCTAGGTCACACCCTATCACTTCTATTTTGCCACCTTTCTGCTCAGTGCATCTGCCTTTCTGTGCTTCTTCACAGGCTTGTACACTACCTCATAGTCGAATTCACTAAGCCTCACAGCCCACCTAGCGAGTCTAGTGGACGGATCTTCCAACCCCAACAACCACTTCAACGCAGCATGATCTGTCACTACCCAAAATCTTCTCCTGTATAAATAACATTTAAAATATCTGATTCCATAGATTACACCGAGCATCTCCCTTTCTGTTGTTGAGTAATTCCTCTCTGCTACATTCAACTGCCTAGACACATAGGCTACAGGATGTCCTTTCCCATCAATTTTCTGACTAATAACACACCCTAATGCTTGATTTGATGCATCGCACGTTAGTGTAAAGTCCTTTTCAAAATCTAGTAACACAAAAATTTGATGTTAACACTTCTTTCAGTTTGTCAAACGCTTTCTGACACTCTTCTGTCCACTCAAATTTCACACCCTTCCGTAACAATGGCAGTGCTAAATCCGCAATACCCTTCACGTATTTTAGATAGAAATCGCAAATTCCGACGAATGATTGCACTTCTTTAACAGTTTTCGGTTCCCGAAAATCCCTGACTGCCTCGGATCTGTTCGCACTCCGTCCTTACTGATAATATGGCCCAAAGATTTTACTTCTTCTAATGCGAAATGACACTTCTCCAGGCTCAACGTCAAACGAGCTGCTCTTAGCCTCATAAAGTCTTCCCTTAACCGCTATCTACGTTGCTCCTTACTACTTGAAAACACTGTAACGTCATCCAAATTGCAAGACACTGCCGTGGTTTCACACCCCTCAAGACACTGTCTACCTAACTCTGAAACGTTGCCGGAGCGTTTCTCAAACCGAATGGCATTCTGATGTACTGCTAACGGCGTACCGGAGTTGATAAAGGAGTTTTTGGACGATCCTCTGGAGCCACCACTAACTGATGATAATCACTTGTCAAATGCATTGTAGAAAAGTACTGGCACTGTCCTAAGTGATCCAAAGTCTCCGACATGTTTGGAATGGGGTATGTGTCCGTTACTGTCTTATTGTTGAAGTGTCGGTAGTCACAACAGAACCTGTATTTCTTAGTTCCATCCACAGATTTTTTAGGCACTACAACAATGCCCACATCCCAGCAACTATTGCTATGCTCTACAATACCGTCTGCAAGCTGGTGATCAATGAAATTCTCCACAATCGGCTGCAAATACCTCAGTTTTCTGTATGGTTTATAGTAAACAGTTGCTTTGTTCCCTGTTGGTATACTGTGTTGAACTAATGGAGTTGCTCGTAACGGCCCTTGGGGAAAAAGCGAATCCTTAAATTCCCACAACGATTCTACCATATCCTCTTTCTTTCCCCCTTTCAAATGCTTAACTTTGTTACACAATGCAGTACTATCGGTAGGTAGTGGTTGAATACTACGCCTACCTCTCGAACACCAGTCTTCGTCATCTGGTACATCCAAATTCGCTACTAAAACTCCTTTTCTCAAATTCGTGTCTACAGCGCTAAAATTATCCACGTTCTCGGGGACTCGTCCGTCGTTTCCCTCTTGTACGCTTACAATACTACGTTTCACAAAAAAACCTAATGGATCCAAAAATTCATTATCTTCCAATGGTTCAATAAGAAATACCGTACGCCAGGTAGATTTGACACTACACTTACGCAAAGCGACTTCCCGTGACACTAGACACACACTTATGCGAATTAAGCCTTAACGCTAATGTACACAGTTCAATTTGTTTGTTCATTACGTTGAACGCCCCACTATACAGCTCTGCATCGACAACAGTTTCCCCTAGCTGAAATAACATTATACCAGTTCCACAGTTCGTTGTCCAAGGTCAATTTTGGCATGATGTTGATTCAAGAAATCTACTCCTAGGATCATGTCGTAGCACTAGCTTACCCATGGTACTACCTCCATTCATGCATCAAATGGGACTTTCCCTATGCGCAAGTCAACTGTCACTGACCCCAAACGTGTGACCTCCTTATCCCCCACTACACGCAACCTATAACGTTGTGGGACTAACTTCCTTCGCCCCCTTAAACTCATAGAAGCTACTGACACTTGCGCCCCTGTTTCCAACAAAATCTTAAACTTCTTAGTTCCTACAGGTCCTACCACTGAACATTCCACCTCTGCATACGTATTTGTAGCAATGAAATTAAACGGGAGCTCCCTTAGATGGGCTTTGCGCCCCCTCTGCCGTTTGACGATTGTCCACCTCTACTAACTCCACTTATCCATCCTCCATGCTGCTGACTTCCACCCCTTCCTCTATTCCTCGGTGACTGGGTGCATTGCCTCTGCATATATCCCATACGACCACACTTATAACATCTTATACCTGCTGTAAACACTGTTTGTCTATCACATAACCCCATTGCCACGTCTATTTCCTCACACTGTATTGGATTGCCAGCTGAATGGCCAAATACAAATTTTTCCGAGTCCTTCACTCACTTTCCGCGATGTATGCTCCAGTAACCATCTCAAAAATACATCATGTGCCGTTTGCTCAGCCTCCGGCAACAGAACACCATTCGCTTCATCACTCTGACCCAGCTTGTAAGTGTTATCTTATTCTGTCCACAAATTTCTCTACTGTCTTCCCCCGTCTCTTCGTCATTGTACTCAACCTCTCCCTAAAGTACCGAGCGCTGTTCTGTTTCTTGTTCCTCTGTAAAAGCCCCTCCAATTCCTTCACAAACGAACGGGGATCCTCAGATGCCTTGCCAGAAAACAAAATAATCAAACTCGCAGCAGCTGGATCAATCTCCTGCTGCGGCATTCTAGGCAGCAACGACTGATCCGATGCTGTTTCCCTCTCTCTTCTAAATGGTAATTCACTGCTGAACTGCGTATTGTCCACTGTCAACTGCGCTACCTTTTCCAACAAAATCCGTAATGCTTCTGGTTCCAACACACCTCACATTCCTGACTCCGCCATTGTGTTACTTTCATTCTCTGTTAATCCTGAAACAAAACAATTAAGTACAACAATAACCTGACTCCCTACACCTTAGTATCATCATAGTCACATCATACTCAAAACAATACAAAAGTAATTAAATACTACGAAAAAAAAATCTTACTGCCCCAAATACACTAACACTTACTCTGGCAACAAAAAATACAATGCCCTCGCAAAACATCTACAATGGCCTGCCATGAGCCATTCTCAAAATCACAAAAAAGAAAGAAAACGTCCAACAGTCAAAAGGAAACTGGTCAAAACTCACCACATCTTGTGACTGTAATGCATGCAGTGGGCTCGAATGTCGTACTGCACAGACGACACCCGCTATTCTGACACAAAATGTAGTGGGAAGGGGTAGAAGGCACCATATAAGACTCGTCTGAGTTTCCCAAGTGATTTATTATTTCCAGCCACAGTACCCCCTTTCCTCTCGGACTGCATCGTCGGGTCCTGCAATGCTGAGGACACCACTTTGCTCTCTGCGAAACAGCTCGGCATGGAATGGCTGCCTCGGCGACTCGTGCAACGCCATGCTGTGTGTCGGCCTTGTACGGCCGCAAAGTTGTGGCAACTTCAGGATGCACGGGCAGCCGACTCAGTGGCCTCCGTCCCCCTTCCCTCAGCGCCGCTTGCCAGGAAGCCGCGAGGTGGCCCAGCGGCGGGCTTCCTCGCCGGAGTGGCTAAGGTAGTGGGGACAACAAGCACCCGCGATCCGGCTGCTGAATCTGCGACTCTCGCCCAGGCTGTGTCCGGTGCGCGTCGAGAGCCAAGACGACTGCCGGCAGTAGTGAGCTGTGGAGTGGCCTGCTGCTGGCTGGCTATGGACCCCTCATTGGCCCCATAGGGTCGAACCGGTGACCTGCTTTGGATTGGAACGCTGGCGCCCCATCTGCTGCTGTGTGTAGCCAGTGGTGTGACATGCCTCGCTGTCCAGGAGAGCTGCCACACTTGAATGCTTTGCTAGTGAACCAGCATCTATTTATATGTGGCTGTGTGCCTCTGTTTTGCTAAATGCGCCGCTCTGCGTCATGTACTCATAACATTCAGGTTGGACAGTGGGCCCCTTCTGCCTGTGACTTGCGCCATGCAAACCGCTGCATATACTTTTTCTGCCGGTTCTACGCCCCTGTGGACTCTATTTTACTTTGCATCTGCTGGTGAGCATAACTCACTGTAAACAGGCCCTTCTGGCTGTAACTTTTTCGCTCAGAAATATTACACCAAAACTGACATTTCCTATCCCAAACGGTAGTGGCGCTACAATAGTCTAAAATGTAAAGGAATCACATTTCAATCGTAAGTGGACTCCATAAGTGGTATATTCTGTTATATATATGAATTTTAGTTGTGCTGCTTGCTTTTACTGTAATGATTTTATTTCTGTAATTTTTATTTTAGGTTTAGTATTAAAACAACTCAAAGAGTTGTCTGATTGAACGCTATGGGGAGGAAATATTGCAAACCATCCAGACATAGCAAAAAATGTTTTCAGCATTTTTGTGAAGAAGATGTAGACAGTACAGCAGTTTTGTCAGTGCATATTAATGTAAATAATGGATTACGAAAGAGGCCTTTTCACATCACATACTTCGCTTCTTGGGTATTCGAAATGTGTGACAAAAAGAAAGTTAAATTAATAAGCCCAAATGCGTCTTATTACTGGATCAAATATGCTTTTAATAACAGAAAAAATCGTAAATAAGGTTTCTGACACTATGTTATTCACTAAAGCAATTAATATTTACTATTTAAAGCAATGGTTGCAGGGACATGACAGAAATTAAGAACAAGAAGCAATTGTAAACAGTAGTCTGCTTATGTTTATGAACTACTAATATAGCAGCGCTGGCTACAGCGTAATATACAGCGTAAGCCCCTAGCGTCATCTCCCCTTATTGTACCTCCATGGATTTAGCTGTTGCAAATTAATCTAGTGTGGTACTTGTTTTATCGATATACAAAGTTAACGTTAATAAAACGGACGAATTGCAGGGATGAAATCCTGACGAGATGGGGGAATAAAGGTCCTATGAACACGTGCCTGTAAATGCATCATTGCCATGGTAGATGGCGCTGACAAATGTCGGATCCTCTGACCAGATGCTGCGTGTTCCTTGTCTGTTGCAGACAGCAATTGACACTCTATGCAGCAAACAGCAGAATGGTCTGATATTCATGTCAGGAGCGAGATCAAAACAAGAAAAGCCTCACAGACGCCAACCACATCACACAACATTTCAAGCGCTTTTTGGGCTTTTATGTGATCATGAGTCCTTTCAGACAGATGGACATACATGAGAGTGGCCAACTGTGCATACACCTGGTTTGGAGGACTGGTTTCTACAGGATATTGAGACAAACCCTAGTCTAAGCTCCAGGCAAGTGGCCCACCGCTATGGTGTAAGCCGAAGTGTGGTTATGTATATCCTGTATGACAACTGGCATTATCCATAGAACCTGCTAATCTATGGAGGCCACTTCGAACACCTGTTGTGCCAGCCACTAGGACCGAGTGGTTCTAGGTGCTTCAGTCCAGAACTGCACTGCTGCTATGGTCGCAGGCTCGAATCCTGCCTCGGACATGGATGTGTGTAATGTCCTTAGGTTAGTTAAGTAGCCCGAAGTCTAGGGAACTGATAACCCCAGATGTTAAGTACCACAGTGCTTAGAGCCATTTTTGAACATCTGTTGTGATGTAGATGCTCTGCAGCTCTGTTTTCGAGGAAGATTTACTTTCATTGTACTCACACAGTCCATTTCCGGACACACGTGCACAGGATCTTTCTTCCTCTATTTCCAATCAGGAATCTGTACCTGCAGTTTGTCGGTTTTATTAATGTTCAACCTGCGTGTTTATAGGGATACTAAAACATGAGGAGTAACCAAAACTTCAGCAGCGACTGAATAGCCCTGCTGCATGGCAGCAGCAGTTAGCAAAGGGCCATAGTAGTGCTATTGCTGCTGAAGCACTGGTGCAGAAGATTAATTTGGGACTGCTCTACCGAATAGCCATGTAAGATTCCACTTTAAAAATAATTTTGTTTGCGATGGGAAATATACCAACATTTTCCATCGATAATGAGCATCGAATGAAAGACATGATAATCAATATTCGTTTGGACTGATTCCAGCTTCACATTGAGAAAACGAAATTGAAAATATCTGCCAAAGCAGCAGATAGAATGCACCTGACAACTCTTCGGAGAAACACCATTTATATTTTGTATTTGCAAGATCTATCCATGCTAATTTGTCAGCATCCATATATTGTGGCAACTTGCATGGTGATGCATGATATCAGTTCTAGACTAGCTGTTTATGACTTTTCCCTCACGTTAACCATATATATGCGCTGTTACCTAATACTTGAGATCCTCGTCGACTTAAGCATTTCATTGAATGATTTTCCGTAATCCTCGATATGTTTTGTACCTGCACATCCTTGTTGGTTTTCTTTTAAATAATCTTTTTAATATTTTGAAACCTTATAAGTCTTATAGGTGGTAGATTGGAAGGTGACCAGTCCATTGGGTTCACCTTTCTTTCAGTTAATTGATCACAGTTATGGACTATATGCAGTTTAGGACACTTGTGTCACGTTCATGAGGCACAGTGACCAATTCAATAAACAATATATAGGATTGATAACGATTAGGCTCAGTTTTGATTGTAATGTAATTTTGCATGCAGTATTTTTGTGGAAAAGGAATTGTGCTCATGTTATGTCTTGCTCATGGACAGCTATGACTGCTGCTATATGCTGTGGCAGCCACTGGCATAGATAGCAGAACAGCTGTTTTATTGCTGGCAATTAAGATAATGCAAAGGATTGAGATCATGTATACAGGAAGACAGGCGAGGAGTTTTAATCACTGCTTCCCCTCTATGGGAGGTTTGGTGGCGGATGGGGTTCAGCAGCGGGGGGTTTGTCTGTGTCCTCCAGGGATGCGTGTTTAATGGAACTTGAAGCATTGCTCTACAGACGTTGTCGCCTGTTTTTATGGCTACTTCGCCAGCTCTCGTCGGAGCAGGGCGCTAGTAATTGATTACTGTACAGGCGAGAGTGCGCCTCGCTTTCACAGGTAGCCCTGACTATGTTTTTCTGTGGGCCTCCGTGAGAATGCCTACGAAAGAAAACATTTCCACTTTGGTCGCCATAAGGGATCGGCGCGGCTTGACGTATCCTGCACAGGTGTTCCAAGAAGTTTTGCATTTTTTGAGGACATGAAGACTCCCACGCCAGTATTCCCACGCAAAAGGTGAATCTATATCTTGATTGGCAAGCTGACTGTGATGTCGAGATGCATACCTGAGGGCGCCTGTTTGATGTTGCAATAATGAGGAATGGTGAAAAAGGATCTACCTACTGTTGGAGGAAGCAGTGATTGGTATTAAAAAACACACTACAGGCGAAAATATTGCATTTGTGGAGAGTACTTTTTGAAGAAACTCCACATGGCGTGCTAAGGAGGAGTGTGAAGAGTGGGTGAGGGAAGGTGGAGAGAGATTACAGCCGTGATCAGACTGCTGGAGTAAGACTCGTAATCAGAAGGAAGAGGCGCAGCTGTTACGTTTAATGTCTCAACATACATTCGGAGTTAGGTGCTTTTCGAATGCTGTTAATTTTCTGAGAAAATTTTCTGACCGAAAACCCTGATACTCGTGGCATTTCAATTTTGATGTATGGTTTGGAGATGCATTTCTAGGTACTTTATTGAGAAGTGGAGGCTGTATTAATTTGGTTGTATCACTGCTGTGATGCACAGTTCACTGCATTGTAGACTCCTGATGGTGCATAGTAAGGATTACACTACTCTGACTTAATAGGAATATTGAAAGTGAATTGCACACCACATATGCCATTTGCCTCTGCAACAACAGCAGTCATAGTTCGACAGATATATGGTGTATTAGAGCATAGTTTGCTGTTCATAGTGTCTGTCAACCCAGTGAATTATAATCAGATAGCGTTATTCACATTCTGAGCCAGCACCATGGTCTAGAAATTCCACCATTCTCGTCTTTGTCAGCTACACAGCAGCACTTTTTGTATTCATTCTAATTAAGAGTTATTTATGCTTACTCATCGAATTTCACACTTGTGTTTTTCGACAGTAAATCTGCGTAATCACACTCAACATCTATAATTTCAGTAGACATCAGACCCTATAACCCATTTGAAATTAATTTATGTGAGAGATACTGAAAGTATATGAAAATCTATGAGGATTACATTACAGCCACTACAGTTTCACCATTAGCACCGAAATATTAATTAGATAACTCAGTTCTCCATTACACATGGTTTTATAAGGGTGGTTCTGCCACATAGAAAATTATCTGACAGATGTAAACAATGGTATCCAAAATCACAAAACAAACTCACACCACAGACATTTTGTATAATCTTTTAATATCATTAGTCAAATAACAGATTGTCTATGCATGTTTAATAGCTCATAACTGTATAAAATGTTTTCTGTTTTCAGTTTGCAAAAAGAATATGGTACACCTGTTAATATAAATTGTGCACAGGAGTAGTTTATTTTATCACTACATCAATAAATTATGTATTTTCACATTTTGCAGTAGTATGGCATCATAGTTAACAAATACCATGCGGTCATGATCAAAATTAGATGTGTTTTCAATTGGTGCACGACAGACAAACTTTCAGTGATGGAAACAATATGAAACTGCTTATAACAAATGTTATAGGCCCACATACATAATCACACAATTTGTCAGATCTGCTATGTTTGCCAAATGTTTGAACACGTATGATGTTGGTTGATTTATTAGTCAGACATAGACTGTATCTGGTATGTTTAAGAGAGATTTTGTTTGATGGATAAATTGACATGACGTTGGATGTTATTTGTGTTGATGTTTTGCTGTTTATGCTTCATGCAAAGAAGTATATTAGAATTTGCCTCTCTGTTTCCTGGGTCTCCACAACTATGGAAACTATGATCATGGATAAAACAAGATATCAGTGGCAACTACCAAGATGGTGGCAGTGTCATGACTTTCCGAGGCATATATTATGCAGGAAGAGTTTAAGAAGAAGATCAGTATTCTATGCACAACATAGAATCAGGATTGGAATAAAACAAACAAAAAATCTGTGATCTCTGGTTTTTCCAACGATGATGGAAGCTCTAATATGGTCCTGATTCAGATTCAGATTCTTTATTTGCCATTGACCACATGCAGTGGAATAGGCATTACAATTACATCAAGATACATAAGAAGTTACTACATTAGTGAATGTTTACATTACAAGTACAAATTATTTATACTACATTAATCAATATACAGTATTGGAATCATTGACTTAAAACTCAATTTCTATGTTACAAGTAGCCATGAATTCTATGAGACTGTAGTATGGATAGTCTATTAACCATTTGTGCAGTTTACTTTTAAATTATTGAAAGGTGTATTGAGTGCAGTATGTGGTAAGTTGTTAAATAATTTCAAACAGTTCACTTTGTGAGAGTTGCCTGTTTTTGTCAGCCTATGTCTAGGAATGTCAATACTCTCTTTGTTTCTGGTGTCATGTAAGTGTATGTTCTTTCTGGTGCTAAATTTTGTTCTGTTCTTTTTAGCATATATTAGAGATGCATAAATATAAAGCTTTATCACTGTCATTATATCCATTTTGTTGAATAAGGGACAGCAATGTTCCCTTGGAATAACCTTGCACATTATTCTGCATCAGTAGTACATCAATGACATGACATGAGTGGCCCCATAGTAACAACCCATAAGATATATGAGACTGAAAAAGTCAAAAGTAAGCTGTTCTGAGATATTAGTTGCTCACTACATCAGACAGTTTCCAGATGAGACAGGACACCCTCTATAACTTTTTGCAGACCAGGTTCTACATCTACATCTACATCTACATCCATACTCTTCAAGCCACCTGACGGTGTGTGGCAGAGTGTACCCTGAGTACCTCTATCGGTTCTCACTTCTATTCCAGTCTCGTATTGTTCGTGGAAAGAAGGAGTGTCGGTATGCTTCTGTGTGGGCTCTAATCTCTCTGATTTTATCCTCATGGTCTCTTCGCGAGATATACGTAGGAGGGAACAATATACTGCTTGACTCTTCGGTGAAGGTATGTTCTCGAAACTTTAACAAAAGCCCGTACCGAGCTACTGAGTGTCACTCCTGCAGAGTCTTCCACTGGAGTTTATCTATCATCTCCGTAACTCTTCCGCGATTACTAAATGATCCTGTAACGAAGCACGCTGCTCTCCGTTGGATCTTCTCTATCTCTTCTGTCAACCCTATCTGGTACAGATCCCACACTGTTGAGCAGTATTCAAGCATTGGGCGAACAAGCGTACTGTAACCTACTTCCTTTGTTTTCGGATTGCATTTCCCTAGGATTCTTCCAATGAATCTCAGTCTGGCATCTGCTTTACCGACGATCAACTTTATATGATCATTCCATTTTAAATCACTCCGAATGTGTACTCCCAGATAATTTATGGAATTAACTGCTTCCAGTTGCTGACCTGTTATATTGTAGCTAAAGGATAAGGGATCTATCTTTCTATGTATTCGCAGCACATTACACTTGTCTACATTGAGATTCAATTGCCATTCCCTGCACCATGCGTCAATTCACTGCAGATCCTCCTGCATTTCAGTACAATTTTTCATTGTTGCAACCTCTCGATAAACCACAGCATCATGTGCAAAAAGCCTCAGTGTACTTCCGATGTCATCCACCAGGTCATTTATGTATATTGAGAATAGCAACGGTCCTATGACACTCCCCTGCGGCACACCTGAAATCACTCTTACTTCAGAAGACTTCTCTCCATTGAGAATGACATGCTGCGTTCTGTTATCTAGGAACTCCTCAATCCAATCACAGAATTGGTCTGATAGTCCGTATGCTCTTACTTTGTTCATTAAACGACTGAGGGGAAATGTGTTAAACGCCTTGCGGAAGTCAAGAAACACGGCATCTACCTGTGAACTTGTGTCTATGGCCCTCTGAGTCTCGTGGACAAGTAGCGCGAGCTGGGTTTCACACTACCGTCTCTTTCGAAACCCATGCTGATTCCTACAGAGTAGATTTCTAGTCTCCAGAAAAGTCATTATACTCGAACATAATACGTGTTCCAAAATTCTACTACTGATCGACATTAGAGATATAGGTCTATAGTTCTGCACATTTGTTCGACGTCCCTTCTTGAAAACGGAGATGACCTGTGCCCTTTTCCAATCCTTTGGAACGCTTCGCTCTTCTATACGGCATACCGCTGCAAGAAGGGGGGCAAGTTCCTTCGCGTACTCTGTGTAAAATCGAACTGGTATCCCATCAGGTCCAGCGGCCTTTCCTCTTTTGAGCGATTTTAATTGTTTCTCTATCCCTCTGTCGTCTATTTCGATATCTACCATTTTGTCATCTGTGCGACAATCTAGAGAAGGAACTACAGTGCAGTCTTCCTCTGTGAAACAGCTTTGGAAGAAGACATTTAGTATTTCGGCCTTTAGTCTGTCATCCTCTGTTTCATTACCATTTTGGTCACAGAGTATCTGGATATTTTGTTTTGATCCACCTACCGCTTTGACATAGGACCAAAATTTCTTAGGATTTTCTGCCAAGTCAGTACATAGAACTTTACTTTCGAATTCATTGAACGCATCTCTCATAGCCCTCCTCACACTACATTTCGCTTCGCGTAATTTTTGTTTGTCTGCAAGGCTTTGGCTATGTTTATGTTTGCTGTGAAGTTCCCTTTGCTTCCGCAGCAGTTTTCTAACTCGGTACCGAGCGAGGTGGCGCAGTGGTTAGACACTGGACTCGCATTCGGGAGGACGACGGTTCAATCCCGCGTCCGGCCATCCTGATTTAGGTTTTCTGTGATTTCCCTAAATCACTCCAGGCAAATGCCGGGATGGTTCCTCTGAAACGGCCCGGCCGACGTCCTTCCCCATCCTTCCCTAATCCGATGAGACCGATGACCACGCTGTCTGGTCTCCTTCCCCAAACCAACCATCTAACTCGGTTGTTGTACCACGGTGGCTCTTTTCCATCTCTTACGATCTTGCTTGGCACATACTCATCTAATGCATATTGTATGATGGTTTTGAACTTTGTCCACTGATCCTCAACACTATCTGTACTTGAGACAAAACTTTTGTGTTGAGCCATCAAGTACTCTGAAATCTGCTTTTTGTCACTTTTGCTAGACAGAAAAATCTTCCTACCTTTTTTAATATTTCTATTTACGGCTGAAATCATCGATGCAATAACCGCTTTATGATCGCTGATTCCCTGTTCTGCATTAATTGATTCAAATAGTTCGGGTCTGTTTGTCACCAGAAGGTCTAATATGTTATCGCCATGAGTCGGTTCTCTGTTTAACTGCTCGAGGTAGTTTTCAGATAAAGCACTTAAAAAATTTCACTGGATTCTTTTTCCCTGCCGCCTGTTATGAACGTTTGAGTATCCCAGTCTATATTCGGCAAATTAAAATCTCCACCCAGAACTATAACATGGTGGGGAAATCTACTCGAAATATTTTCCAAATTATTCTTCAGGTGTTCAGTCACAACAGCTGCTGAGCCCTGGGGCCTATAGAGACATCCAATTACCATGTCTGAGCCTGCTTTAACCGTGACCTTCCCCCAAATCATTTCACAATTCGGATCTCCGTCAATTTCCTTCGATACTATTGCACTTCTTATCGCTATGAACACGCCTCCCCCTTGACTGTCCAGCCTATCTCTGCGGTATACATTCCAATCTGAATTTAGGATTTCATTACTGTTTACATCTGGTTTCAGCCAACTTTCTGTCCCTAGTACTATATGGGCGTTGTGACCGTTTAATAATGAAAGCAGTTCTGGGACCATTCTATAAACGCTCCTGCAGTTTACTATTAGCACATTAATATTGTCATTCCCTGTTGCATTTAACTACTCCTTCCTTGTCGCGTCTCAGGAGGCGTCTTGTCGGGCCTAGGGAGGGAATTCTCTAACCTAAAAAACCCCTATGTGGACTCCACACGTACTCCGCTACCCTTGTAGCCGCTTCCGGCGTGTAGTGCACGTCTGACCTATTCAGGGGGACCCTACATTTCTCCACGCGATAGTGGAGGTCGAGAAATTTGCACCCCAGCTCTCCGCAGAATCGTCTGAGCCTCTGGTTTAAGCCTTCCACTCGGCTCCAAACCAGAGGACCGCGATCGGTTCTGGGAACGATACTACAAATAGTTAGCTCTGATTCCACCCCGCGAGCGAGGCTTTCCGGTTTCACCAATTCCGCCAACCGCCTGTACGAACTGAGGATGACCTCTGAACCCAGATGGCAGGAGTCATTGGTGCTGATTGGTTGATATGGGGTTGCCAGTTAAATTTGGAATCAATGTGTATTCCAAGACGTTTTGCGGATTTTGGTTCTATCTCATTAGCCAGTCCCAACTGCAGTTGCTGAGTTTTCTCTGGATTACACAGACGTTTGTTAGCCGAGAACAAGTTTAGTGTTAAGGTGAGAGTGTCCTGTGATTTCTGGAGTAGTTTTGATAAATCTCGATCTGTGCTGATTAAGGTTGTATCGTCAGCATCGCATATAACAGGCTCAGGCCCAAGATAAGATGGCAAATCATTAATTGCAACACTGAAGAAGAAAGGACCAAGAACCGAGCCATGAGGTACACCAGATGTGACATTATTTATAGAAGAGTGTCTGTTTTGAGTTGACACAAATTGTCTCCAGTTATGTAGGTAAGACTTGATTATTTCCCATTCTGTATTATTTATACCATAATACTTTCGTTTGGATAGTAGAATGTCAAAGGGAATACAATCAAATTCCTTATTCAGATAACAAAGTTCAAGTGAGACGGTTTGTTTATTTTCAAATGCCGTTAATGTCAGATTAACTATTTCAAGGACTTACCCTTGTTGAAAACCGTGCTGCCTATTACAGAGAAGGTCATACTTTTCGAAATAGTTGCTTAGCTGTTTGTGGAAAATTGCTTCAAATATTTTTGAAAAGATTGGTACAATAGACACTGCTCTGTAGTTTTCAGGAAGGTCTTTTTCTCCCTTTTTGTATATAGGTATAACTTCGGAAATTTTGAGCTGATCAGGGAAAACTCCAACTTCTAGGCATTTATTCACAAAAAAGGACGTGGATTGCAAATGAAGTGTATTGTCCTTTTTATTGTGTAGTTAGATAGCCAGTAGTAGCCCATGCTTTTCGAGTTTGAAAATTTTGTAACAATATATCTGTGGGTGTGACAGGGTCCCAATGAACTTCACGCCCTTTAGGTAGCTGATCAGCAATTATATTAATTGCTAGTATGTCCGACTGTTCAATTTTTGATTTTAATTCATTTACTGTAGTTGTAAAATAATTATTGAGCTCTTCTGGCTCAAGTAGAACATATCAAGTTTGGGTAGAGGTATGTTCTTGTTTTATTGCATTTGCATCTTGTTTTATTGCATTTGTTTGGGGCTCCTTCTATGTAATTTTCACAGGCAGCTTGTTTGGCAAAGTTTAAGGTTGGCTTTGTAATGTTTTTTACATTTCAGGTAGTCTTTATAATAAGTATCGTTTTGTTCTGTCCCACATCTGCCACTGTTTTTATGTGTTCTGCAAAGTGAAAGCATCTTTTCCCAGATTCTAGCAAGGTCATCAGTTTAGCATTTAAGTTTTTTACCTTTTCTATATGATTTAGTACTGTTTCTTTTCATTGGTGAACAAGAGTACCATAAGTCAGTATATGTCTTAAGGAAATTATTAAATAGAGTTTCAACAGTTGATTGATCTGTGTCATATTCATAAACAAAGTCCCAGTTTACCTTTTTGGGGAAGTCTGTGAATAACTTAAGAAAATCCTCTTTCTGACCTCTAACCCATATCACGCTTGGCTTCTTATTTGCAACCTTATAATTCTTATCTGACTGTGTATACTGTTATGTTAGGAGTAGAGGATCATGATCTGCTAAACATTCATCTGTAATGCGTACACTATATAGGTTTCTTGGAAAATTAACTATAATATTGTCCAAACAGGCATTTCCACATGTCAGGCTATTGTTAGAATAATATAGATTTAGTGATCTGAATAGGTTAAAGAATGTTTTTGTGTTGAGTTCTTCTGTGTCTAGCAAGTCAATCTTGAAATCACCACATATGGCTACATTTGTTTTGAGTTTTAAGATTTTTCTCATAATTTGTTCAAAATTCTCGAAAAATAAGTTAACTTCACCGTTTGGACATCTATACAAGCTAACAATTACAGTATTTTGGTCTATCATTCTTATACAATTAAATTCGTTATCTATTCTGAGGAGATGAACTTACATCTATTTTAGTGAATTGTATACATTGTCTGATAAATATTGCGACCCCACCACTTTTTATCTCTTTTCTACCCATTATAGCTGCCAGAATGTACTACTGAGGTATGAAAAAATCTACTTGATATTCTGTAAGACAATGTTCTGAAACACACAGTACATCACATTTTTTTTATTTTACATAAATGTTCCAACTCTAAAAGCTTCTTCCTAATGCTGCAAATGGTAATCTGCAGAATGGTAAGTGGGCCTACTTTGAATCTATTTTGTTCCCTCTCTGAGGCATTAACATCTTGTTTTTTACTTTTGTGTGTTTTAATTTCCTCTTCAGGAAACTTGTCATTTAGCAGTTTCCGTCTGAAGGAGCGTCCAGCGCAATTATAGGCTTAATAATGACGTTTTTTTGGTGAAATATTTCTTCTGTAGCCTGGTTTATATTTTTTGATAAGTTCCCTTTTGCCATGCTGGTACAGGTGCATGCCATGTCTAGTGAAACTGTTCCTTTTGTAGCTACTAATATCTAATAACTTTACGTTTGTAACACAAAAATATCTCAGTTTATCATTAATTTGCCAAATTTCTGTATTGACACATAACCAGTCAGGTAGGTCATACCTTAGTGGTAGAGTTGCAACAATAACATTGGTGAAGTGTAAGTGTTGTGTTACTAAGATCAGTTTCTTGATGAATCTGTTGGCATTGTTTTTGTTTACGTCGTTTGCACCTCCGATCAGCACTACACAATCCTTTTTTGTGAATTTGGAGCATTCATTGTTTATACCAGCAGTAACTGTGTCGAAATTTGCCCCTGGTTTTACTTCACTGTAAATACTCATACTGTTCCTGGCCTGCATTGACATTAGATTTGTGATGTTTCGTATCTGGCTGTCCCCTAATAAGTTCACCTAGTGTTTCTGCAGACACTGCTGTAATTTAACGTCGGACGTCTTGTATTCATTAGCAATCGGATGCCGAACAGTCTTTTTTTCACGTGGTATTTCGTAACATTCTTTAAAATCCAGTGCATCGAATTTACTGGACACAGTTATTTTATTCACCCTTTTGATTTTCTTCTGCACAATTCTCGGGGAGACGATGTATTTTGGTACTATAATGAACTGTTATTAGAGGACTAAGTAAAGAAGAGAAAATTTTCATACACTTATGTCTTCTTTTCCAATGCAAAAGCGAAGTAAGTTTGAAGAAGTTAAAAAAATTCACTGTTCATACAGAGTACGTTGATCAAGTTCCAAATGCAATATTTCCTTTAATAGGTTTTCAAGTGTGTGTTTCTCTTTCATTTAAACCATTCCATTGACCAGTGTTTTCTTTTATTCACCACCATCATAATCTTCTTCTTCTTCTTCTACTACTACTACTACTACTACTACTTTAAACACATTGACAAAGACAATAATAGAAATCTATATGTGTACGCACTCCCACAAGTGATTAAGTACGGCATACTGAACAGCATCTGCTTCATAAGTGAGATTAAATTGATAAACTCGTTGGTTAATGTACGGGTTTATATGAGAAATCCAAGAGCGAATTTGACAAATAAGTTTGACTGCATATGGTGGCCTTTAGGCTGTACAATTTTTTCATATCATTTTTCTTTGTGTTACAATTGAAGTACAAAAGCAGTGATTGCAGAGAACGAGAGCAAAACAACAATATCGTCTCGCATTCCCTGGACATTGACTAAATGTGTCAGTCTGACTGGGGCAGCATGGTAACTTACTATTCTCAATTTAGTAAATAATGCCATGCTGCTCCAGTTCCTATGTAGTTCAACATGAAACATAAAGAATAAGTGTTTTTAAACTAATTACCAAATTATAATGGCGGAAAGTTCATTAAATATGTTTTATAAAGAAATTATTAATTTTCATCAGTCAGGTGGCCAAGTCAGCAGTTTCATCGACCAGTGTGTCTTACTAAAAAATCTGTTGAAATATGAAAGTTATGCACACCATGTTCTTCAGTTTTAATAACATAGCTGACTATGTTTCTGTGCCTCAAAGTAGAACAATCAATTGGGAGTAGGACCTACTATTTACAAGTTCAGAACTGTTTACGTGAAGCAATTTGAAAAAAGGGTCGAAGTTGTGACGAAATAGTTCATGCCTTTTGCATCTAATCACAGATCGTTGCTTGTTCGTGAATTTTTGGCAAAAAAGTAACACTGTAGTGATGCCCCAGCCTCCAAACAATAAAGAAAACCTTAAAGAGCCATAGAGTTAGGAACATAAATTAAAGTGACATCAGTGAGAGAGCTAAAGCTATGCACAAGATCAAGTTCCAGAAGGGTTTAAGAGATTATGAAAAGAGCTAGCATGAGTGTATACTGTCTAACAGAGATTATTTTAAAGATGATAACATTGATGTAGAACAGGCATGGGTTGCCTTCACAGATCCATGTGCTTTATTCACTAAATGAAGATCTTGGGCCTCATCTTCATATCACATGACAGAAGCACTCTTATAGCACAAAGTCCAAATTATAGCGTCTGCGACGTTAATCTTTATGAGGCAACACGACAATATGAATGGCACCTCTTTCCCTCTATGCCATGTTAGCAAATTACACCTCAAAACACCCCTCTTTTGAAAATACGTTCATTTTATGTTCACCCCATTTTCTGATGTTTAAATTTACTTGATTATCAACATAATTCCATTTTTTTACTTGAGCGTTTTACACTAGCTGTCTTAAAAACATCTGTTGAAAAATTCAATAAAAAGAATGTAAACATCTGAAGATGGATGACATAAAAGTTTTCTAGGAGTGGTACCGGCAGGGGCGGCTTCAGAGGTAGTCCGCTGAGCTGTGGCACCACTTGTTTAAAAAGAAAGAAAGAGAAATCTGTGTGAACTGCGATTAAAACAATGTTTCGGAGTATGTATTTTCTGATTTGAATAGATGTGTTCCGCCGAGCATGCTCCCACGAAATTTTTCTGAAGTTTGGAGCCAACTGCACAGTGGCACCGTCTGTCCTCATAAGTGCTGTGTGAAAGACTCGGATAATGGTTTCTACATGCTCCATCTCCTTATGGCCGAGGAGGAGCCACATCTAGTTCAGAGCTTTACGTTTCTTCCTCCAGAGAGCAGTAAACTACAGAACCTATAGAAGCATGATCTGCCATCTAGCAATCATGTTAGAAAACATTGGGGTGCAGATTTTTTGTAATCCAGTTTTACAATCTTTCTGCAAGTTATTGCTAATGCATCCCTAAACGCTAATTAATGCTTAATTAAACCGAATACAGAAATGGTACACTTAAATATCGTTATAAATAGCTATATGTAATTTGAATCTAATTATGCTCTTAGATTTTGTAACTATGAGTTATTATTTCATTCTAAAAGGAACTCGTTAAACTAAAAGGCACTCATTAAATTTCGGTTACACGGTAAATCAGTCAAGTCTAAAAGCCGTAAATTCAACTAAATTTCTAGGTATTACAATTATGAACAACTTAAATTGTCAAGAACATATAGAAAATGTTGTGGGGAAGGCTAACCAAAGGCTGCATTTTATTCGCAGGACACTTAGAAAATGTAACAGACCTTCTAAGGAGACTGCCTACACTACACTTGTCCGTTCACTTTTAGAATACAGCTGCGCTGTGTGGGATCCTTATCAGGTAGGACTGACGGAGTACATCGACAAAATTCAAAGAAAGGCAGCACGATTTGTATTATCGCGGAATATAGGAGAGAGTGTCACAGAAATGACACAGGATTTGGGCTGGAAATCATTAAAAGAAAGGCGTTTTTCGTTGCGACAGAATATTCTCATGAAATTTCAATCACCAACTTTCTCCTCCGAATGAGAAAATATTTTGTTGACACCTACCTACATAGTGCAGAACGATCACCACGATAAAATAAGGGAAATCAAAGCTCGTATGGAAAGATATAGGTGTTCATTCTTTCTGTGCGCTATTCAAGATTGGAATAATAGAGAATTGTGAAGGTGGTTCTATGAATCCTCTGCCAGGCACTTAAATGTGATTTGCAGAGTATCCATGTAGATGTAAATGTAGATTAGTATATTTCACAACAGCAAGGCTATTGCTACAAAACACAGCCTCACTTATTCATCACCCATTGAGCATTAGTTTTCCAAAAAGAGGTGTAGTATTTCTATTTATACTCATTATGTTCGTGTAATAAAGTTCTGTACAAACACATTGTAGTTATTACGAGGTCAGGTAATTGAGCATACATAGCTCTCTGCAGAGTGTTATTTGCAAGGAAAATGCAGTTGACTGTGAAAATAGTAAACAAGAACAAAGTAAATGAGTTATTAATAACACCATTTAGCGATGGGACTCCCAGATCGAAAGCACTAGGTAGGCCACTTCCGAATCTGAATCTGTTGCAGCAAACAAAAAATTGATACCGTAAGTTCAACCAGGAATTTACCAAAAGAAAAAATGGATTTGTGGTTGTGATGAAAGCAACGCTGTTTTTTGTTTCCCTTGTGTGTTATTTGGGGGAGATGTTCATTGGTGTAAGACCGGAATAACTGATATTGGGCATGTATGGTCTAAAATGAAAGTACATGAAATGTCAAAGCCACACATGAATAATGTGCTTAGTCTTTTATTTCTAGATAAAACCAACACTCAGCAGAAATTAAATTCGCAATACAAAAAAAAATTGACAGCCACAAGAAACAGGTAGAAAAGAATACGTATATATTGAATTTAATTCTACACTTTATTCGGTTCCATGGTATTTTGGAACTGGCTCTCAGGTGCCACGATGAATCTGATGCCTCTCAAAATACGGGGTTTTTTCGCAAGCTAATTCATTTCAATGAGGAACTGGATAAAGATCTTCAAGTTCATCCATTTGAAGCATCAGTATTCAGAGGCATTTCTGAGACTTCAGAACGAACTATAGCAATGCACATTGGAAGTTAGTAAAGAAGTATAAAGTGTCAATTACGTAGCTATAATCGCAGATGAAAGCACAGATGTGTCTTGAGAATTTCAATTGGTTATTGTTTTGCGTTATATTGTTGAGGGAAAACCTACTGAAATATTTTGGAACTTTTTTAATCCAGAAATTCAGAATGCTCATACTATAGCTGAGAGTATTCTGAAAGAAACTGAACCACTAATTGGTGATGATCGAGCAAAACTAATAACTCAGAATTACGATGTTGCAAATGGAATACATGGCAAGTCGAGCGAAGTTCCGAAATTAATTAAAGACTAATATCCAAATGCAAAATACGTCCACTGTAATGCTCTTCAGTTCATCCTTATGTCTACGGCAGCCTCTGTTAATTGCAAAGCCCGAACCCTTTATGCACATTTTCAGGTAATTTTTCTTTTTTTTCTAACTCGCCACAGACATCGAAAGTGTTGCGTAGCATTATTCAGAAAAGCTTGCCCAATATGTGTGAAGCGATGGAATTACCATTCATGAGTAGTAAAAGATGTTTTTGAAAACTGGGAAAAATCTTATTACTGTTATGGAATTGACTGAAACAAGTGAGAGCATAAAACTATCTTCTCCTATTGAAAAAACTGGTTCATACAAACAAAGACAGCAAGATAAGGAATTCATTTTGTGGCTATCATTTTTTTATAAGATAAAGACTCATGCAGACGTCCTTTTTAATCAACTGCAGAGTAAGATAACGGAACCGACCACAGGAACGCAAGACAACCAGAACTTTGAAGAGGTAATGCAAAACATCAGAGATGACATTGCCTCCATCCTTAACGAGATTAGTTTCGGAAATGACGAAACGATGCCTGCCAAGAAGCCACGGATTCTTGATGGGCATAAAAAAAGAGATGCTTTCGAAGTGTGCGATGTCGTCCTTTCTGAAAGAAAACTACGTTTTCAGTTCACTGGACACCTCAATCAGTTTGACAAATACATCACAGATTTTCCATACAAGTAGGTTGAAATTAAAGACACATATGAATTTCTGGAAAAAAGAATGTTGAAGGGTGAGCTTCAAGTCTTCTAAGCTAGACCTGAGTCGAGAGCAGTTGCTGACACAGTTCCGTTTCTTTCGCTGATTCTAGAGGATGAACTTCGTGACACATTCGATGATACTGTTAAAAGTTTTGAAACTACTAATCACGACGCACATCTCGACATTAGAAGCTGAGCAGTGCTTTTCAGTGCTAAAGAGAATTAAAACGTTCCTACGAGACACCATGAAAGAAGAATGACTGATTGCCTTAGGAATGCTATCCTGTGAAAAGTCATTTGTGTGTAAATTTGAACATTTGAATCTGAGATGACAGATTTATTTGCTAACAAGAAGAAGCTACGAATCGATTTGCCATATTGTTCCTAGTAATTATTTTGAAACTGTCTTCCCAAACTCACGGAGTTGCTGCTTTTGGTGAGTACAGTGCTTCCAGTTTTAATTGTTGGTAATTTGATTAAATATGCTTTGCAAAATCCAGATTACAAGTCTGAATAATTAATACATGCTCTATTATTTCTCGTACTGGCACTCAAGTTGTTGAGGACACTTTTCTGGCAGACGGCCTCGAATGTAAAACAAACGAGGAGTTCTGGCTATCGAGGGGTAAAGAGCGGAGTGGGTGACAAGACACACCTCCCTCTCACAGGGCTGGCAGCCTACGTCCGTGTTCTGACTACTGTGCTCCTGGGAAGGCAGAACCGATGTAGTAATGAACATATGGGTCGTTGATTCCATCTGATGTCGTGAGAGGGCATTCGAACCTTGTGGCGGAGCAAGATTGCTCTCTGCACTCATTTCAAAATAAGAAAAGGAAACAATCGGCAAACAATACTCAAAACAAAGTGGAGTACAAAAATCATTTGGTAACAGCTAGAGCGCAATTGTTAGCTGAGGTTAGTGGTGTCGTTACGTGGTAGTTCAGGCCCGATCTCCATCGGTATCTTAAACAACTATATATCAAAACACCCTCTGCATACGACTGCCACGTAAAAGTGATCGAACATACCCCGTAAGGAGTGAAGAATTGTGGTGTTGATATGTTGCACACGTGTGGATTTGTGTGTGCGAGAGAGGCTTTCGGAGTTACATGCGAGAAACATAGCTAAAGAGACCTCTCTCTCTCTCTCTCTCTCTCTCTCTCTCTCTCTCTCTCTCTCTTTTATACAAACACTCGCTATCATGTTCTCCACGAGTATATCACTCTCTTACTGCGCTGTTGTAGTTAGTGTTTATTTTTGTTTCTCTATACGTTTTGTTTGATGTGATATCTTATTAAATATATAAATTATCGAAAAATTTCCGTCATACGTTCGATGCTTCGAAACTAAGCTTTTTTGGCACCACCAATGGAATGCCTCAGCGGCCGCCACTGGGTACCGCTTCATAGTGTATAAAGCTACTGCTGGAGAAAACCAACGTTTCAGCCTCAGTTGCAGCGGCCTTTTTCATTTCTTTGGTCACTTAAGGAAGAAGGATAGGGAACTTTATTTTTAATAGGTTACTGTGGTGGAGGGAGAGCGTAAACTCTGTCGTCTATTGGCTCTTGTATTATGTGCCATGATTGGTGGTCACTGGCGAATGATAAGTTGGCTCCCATTTACCAGATGCTGGACGTCAGCTGCGCGGCGGCAGTTAAGCCGGTATTACACGACGATCCGCCGCGAACGGTACTGGTCTATCGCGACAGCCATCTAGCGGTGGAACGGGTGAAACTACGAAAATTAGCAGACACATTATCCGGACGCAGGAATAGAGAGCAGTTCTAAACTACCGTCAATCCACGCATCCTTAGTAGGCAGCGATAATTCGCACATGTGCAGAAGGGTGTACCATGGTGCTTTCTGCTTGTTGTTTGGTTATTGTTAGGCGTCTAGTCACAGTCTAATATATACAGTCGCGACACTCACAACTGTGAAAGTTGTTACCATTTGACAGTTCAAGTGACACTAGCGCCCCTAGCGGCCAGAAAGCTGGCCTTCCTCTGACAGCAGATGCGACGTGAAAATAATGTTTGTTTTAATTCATTTTGTACGTAATTTACAAAATAGTTAGTATATTTTTGCGTCACAAGTGTTAGGAGAACAGTGAGAGACATAAATGATCGTGAAATATAAGTAAACAGAGCACGAACTATTCAATGAAGTGACATAAGCTGCAACACAATCTTGAAGAAATAGTTAAGAAGTAGCATTCAATTGCACATATTCCACTGAAAGTAAGAGAATACACACTGTATATCCCACATATGAAGTATATAGATGCTCTTCCTTGTGTAAAAATGAAGTGGCACATCATTTTTCATTACATTCTGCTTTGCAGCAAGCCTGCTTCCAAAAATACAATTTCCAACTTATTCTTTGTGGTATCGGGTTATCTCAATAAAAAGCATGACTGTTTTAAAACTTTATTACATCCCATTGATACATTTAACGAAAATAAAATTAAATGAATGAGTCAGTCATAACACTTTAGCAACCAAAATCCCAAATGAGCGAGCTTCATCACTTTTTATTTCTTCTCTTGATCCTACATACTAAGTCTTGATTCCTGAATTTAATAATGTAAAAGAGCCTCACTTGCACAAACAGTCTCATTAACAGCAGCTTGGCTTCAGCACAGCACCCAGGTGAAAAATTGGGGACGTCCATCAACATGTTCACAAAGAAAAAAATGTGAGCATATTCATCAAAAGTAGAAGTTGTACTAGTCTCACAATGAGTTAAAAATTCTTTGACAACTTCTGTAAAAATAAATAGGTTTCTAAAGTTGCCTTCATAACTTTTAAAATGACAATAAACTTTGTCATTTGTATCTAAGTCTTAAGTGCCATCTGCAAGTACTATCCTACATTTATAACAGTCGTGAATTGTAAGCAGTTTCTTTAATACATAACCAAACACGTATCTCATGCTGTTTGCCTCTCCGAGGTCTGTTTGGACTTCCACATTTGGTAGTCTGACGTGCCACTGATGTCCAACAGTGGTGAAACAAGTAATTTGGGCGCTGCTTTGATATCCGCTATTGTCTGACCCCAGTTGATCCCCTGTCAATTGGAGGTGTTCATTAATTTGCTTAAATCACAATTATTGAATGCAGCACAAAACTGTCATGTTGTTGGGTTGCTACAAAAACTACCTTTATGCCTTATCACTGAGAAAACGTTTTCCAGTGGATATTGATTAATTTTGTGTGTTAATAAATATAAGTTGGTTCCATCCAAAACATCATCAACATACACGTTCAAAGTGCTTATATTACCCAGATGTCTTTAACACACCTAATCCTAGATGAAAAATCTTTCCCATCAACATCTACAAATTTCCATGACTGTATCCATGGCTTCAGTGTCTTTAATATTTCCAAATGTCTTCAGGCACTTGTAATGCAGTTCCTTAAGGATACAGGCCCTTTAACACTATATGCATTAAATATGTCAAAAATATCGTTTACTTCTTGGCAAAAATCTACAGTAGCAGAAGATGATATGGTGCCACAAGTAACAAGTGTCTCAATGCCTGCTGCTACTGTATGACTCAACACACGAACTGCAATGCTTACCTTCATTTTTGAAAATTCTGGCAGTTGGACAGCTCTTTTAGTGAGCTTGGGGGCCAACGTGTACTTTCTTTCACAATCACTTGAGTACAACTGACAAATGTCCTTCCATGAAGCAGTGTCAGTCCATCCTTCATCTGTTGTGAAGCTAATGTTATACCTGAACAAATTATTACGTATACTTTTTGTCAAGTGTGGGGTGTCATAAAACAGTAGATCTTACTCCTTTCGTGTACTAAGCATGGATCAACTGGTGTGATACCCAGCCTGTGCCTCCACTCCACAAAATTCGAGCCTTGGTCAGTCACACATGTTTTTACAACCAAACCAATCTCTGTGAGTTTTTGACAACTTCAAAAAATATGCGCTTCAGATGGGTAGCTCCTACTGATCCTTTGGAGAAATAATATACTAGTGGCTATTCAAACTTTGAGAAGATGCCGTTAATCATTATAACTAATGCAGTATTGGCAACCACAGATGTACGTATGCAACCCATGTCTTCAAATCCAATAATACGATCCCTAGAGCTGTATTATATCAAATTTTCCATTAGTTACACCACATCCGCAGACAAATTAACAGTTATTAGTTTCTGGTAACTGCTGCACTTTCTGCTTTAAAAGATGAAATATGCTATTATTTATCCCACAATTTAATTGTATGTCTTCCACATACCTTTGTAAGGTACCTGCTGAAGGAAGGCTGAAGTGGTGTGATAAAAAACTGTATGCCTGAGTACTATAATACAATAAATTAAGTACAAATAATTTTGTTTCATCTTTCCATCTGGCACCACGTTTTCCATTCAATGGTATACTGATTTGGCTTATCAATAAATCGAGAGCATCTTTTTTCAAGTACTTTGAACCAATACTTTTTAAAATGAGCTTGTCCTTTTGTACTTGTATCCTGTGACGTTGTGGTTGCAGTTTATTCTGAAAATGAACATTTTCCTTGTCAGGTAGTAATTTTGTACGAAGTGTAATGATTTGCACGTTTTACATTTCACACGATTTTCCAACACACGAATAATTTCACGTGATCTACTAAGCATTTCATCTTCAAATGATGTCTGTGTTGCAGATTCCGTTGTTAGTGATTTCATATATGTCTCTCGTGTAGGAACACTTGTGGTACCTGTTTGTTCTGTGTCAGGAGACAGTTTTATTGTTTTTGCAGGAACACTTTCACGTTTGTATGGCCATTTTCTCTTCATTGTCACAAGTTGTGGCTTATTCGGCACGTCAAATAACGCAGGAACTGCATTCCATACCAATGTCTTCTTTTCCACGCTCATGAACTGATTTGACTCGAAATCTAACGCACAAAACTTCATGTTATAATGCAAATAAAGGACATCTTTTTGCAGCAGGTTCTGTCTTCTACTATTTATTAACCGTTTCTTGCTCCTAAAAAAGGAAAACAAATTCAGTAATTCAAAACAGTTTAGAAAAAAAAAACGTAAATAAAGAGTGCTCTAATGAGATTTTTCATACCTCTCAGAGTCCTTAGGAAACCTGAAGAATGACAAATGTGGTGTCTTCTTCCTGTTATTACTGCAATTGATTGCGCTACATACGCTGCCTTTCGTATAAACCACGTTAAAAATGAATATAAACGATACTGTTTACACTTACTGAATACCTTATTCAGCAGCGTGGCTTCTCCTCCGCTTGGGACGCTATTGTCGCGGTGTATAACAAAAATCAGCGAGAGTGTCGCGACTGTATATATTAGACTGTGGTCTAGTGGCTAATTTCAGACGTTCATGTTGGGGATTTTTCGCGTTGGGTATCTTCTGCATTTTTTCAGTAAACAAGTTTCACAAATGCAGAAAAGAAACTTTTTTTCAGTACTAGCTGTTTGTAAAAGGATTTTTTCTATTGATATCTTCGTATTCTAGAAATGAAATGGAGCAGAAAGGAATTAGGCGTCCCAGATCAGGCATACAGCGAGGAAAGTGGTATGTATGACCCACTGTGTCATAAAAGGTAGTCGGAAATCGTTTCTTTCTGAGGAATATGCATATAACGTTATATGGTGATTTTCGATTTCTGTCGTAATGCCTTAGTTTACGAAAGTTCAGGTTTGATTTAATTGCACCTCTTGCTTGATTTCAACATGCCAGAAAAGAGAAACTGGCTGTGAAAGGGAGAAAGTCCTTGCAGTTTGCCCCAGTGCGACAGACGAGGACTGCAAAATTCTGAATATAGTCCAAATTTGGAAAAATAACACAAGGTCACCTAAGTATTGGTCATTTAATGTGTTGCTAATTGCAGTGCCATACATCCACAACGACATCTAAAATGGTGGGCAGTGCTATTCTGTGGCTAAAAGCCAGGCTCTTAAAAGATTCTCCATTCGCCAGGAAATGTAATGTTACAACCAGCCAGCAACATAATAGGGCATTCACCGGTATTTTGTTAGTGATCTAGGCTGGTATGACCACAAAACATAACCATATAATTCTTACTCTCTAGAAGGTGATATAGCCTCCCTCATGACTGTGTCACACTTTCTGTTTCCATCTTCTATCATAGACAGAAGCTTCTCGAAACAGGCCATGTCCATCCTAACGAAGTTCCGAAATTCTCGCGGATCTTCGGGCCGCATTTCTTCCATTAACAGTGAATATATTTCCCTGCCTTCCACCCTTCTTGTCAGCCAGGGTCGAACCCAACAACGTTTGACTTTTCGTTTTCGCCCCCGTTCTGCCCTAATCCGAAGATGTACTGACACTGCCAGGGCAATAGCTCCAAAAATTAAGTGGATCCTCCATGTGGAATATGCTGTATAAATGTAAATTTCGATATACATATACCTGTGTAATCAAGACTCGTAATATAAAACTGTTGCGTCTGTAATTCAGAACAGTAATAACCTACATTAGAGAAAAACTGTTACTTCTTTATAAATAGGAACCTTGAGTTCACAAATAAATTGAACATATGACGCTTCAGTAAATCGTACAGTCGCCCTTGAGTTGCGTGTGGTAGAACGAACTACTTTACAAAACATCAGGACATAACACATCTATTTTATTTTCAGGCGTACAGTCTGCTGCCGCGCATTCGCGCTAGGTATATCCGGCGTGGATGGTGTAATAGGTCGGAAGTGAACCAGTCTGTAGTTACAGGTATGGACGTTAGGGGCGCCGGTGCGTAGGTGTATGGTTTAGGCACATCGTGTAATACGAGCTTTACTCACCGATAATGCTCGCTCTTCATGTTGACAGCACAATCTGTTGGGCTCTGAGTGTAATACAAACATCAAAGCAAATATATTACAAGGAAAAGATAGTCATATCAGATAGCAAAATAAAAACAATATGGGATGTAGTGAAAGAGGAGACCGGTAGAACCAGACATGAAGAGGGACAAATAGCGTTAAGCGTAAATGATACGTTGGTGATAGATGTGTATAGTGTTGCAGAACTCTTTAACAAACATTTCATAACTGTTACTGGTAAGATGGAGTTGTCAGGATCTTTAGATGCTGCTATGGAAACCCCAGACCAGACATTTCAAGTAACTTCCATAATATGAATTTGACCCTCACTACACCAGCAGAAATAATGTCCATCATAAAATCTTTAAAATCAAAAACATCTAGTGGGTGTGATGAAATATCAATAAAGCCATGGGTGACTGAAATTCGACAGTAGGAAACAGAAGAGAAGGAAACGTAGTAGGTGAATATGGATTGGAGCAAAGAAATGAAAGAGGAAGCTGCCTGGTAGAATTTTGCACAGAGCCTAGCTTAATCATAGCTAACACTTGGTTCAAGAATCATGAAAGAAGGTTGTATACATGGAAGAACCCTGGAGATACTAAAAGGTTTCAGATAGATTATATAATGGTAAGACAGAGATTTAGGAACCAGATTTTAACTTTTAAGACATTTCCAGGGGCAGATGTGGACTCTGACCATAATCTGTTGGTTATGACCTGTAGATTAAAATTGAAGAAACTGCAAAAAGGTGGGAATTTAAGGAGATGGGACCTGGATAAACTGAAAGAACCAGAAGTTGTACAGAGTTTCAGGGAGAGTGTAAGGAAGCAATTGACAGGAATGGGGGAAAAAAATACAGAAGAAGAATGGGTAGCTCTGAGGGATGAAATAGTGAAGGCAGCAGAGGATCAAGTAGGTAAAAAGACGAGGGCTAATAGAAATCCTTGGGTAACAGGAGAGATATTCAATTTAATTGATGAAAGGAAAAAATACAAAAGTGCAGTAAATGAAGCAGGCAAAAACGAATACAAACATCTCAAAAATGAGAGCGACAGGAAGTGCAAAATGGCTAAACAGGGATGGCTAGAGGACAAATGTATGGCTGTAGAAGTGCATATCACTAGGGGGGTAAGATAGATACTGCCTACAGGAAAATTAAAGAGACCTTTGGAGAAAAGAGAACCACTTGCATGAATATAAAGAGCTCAGATGGAAACCCAGTTCCAAGCAAAGAAGGGAAAACAGAAAGGTGGAAGGAGTATATAGAGGGCCTATACAAGGGCAATATTCTTGAGGACAATATTATAGAAATGGAAGAGAATGTAGATGAAGATGAAATGGAAGGTATGATACTGTGTGAAGAGTTTGACAGAGCACTGAAAGACCCAAGTCGAAACAAGGCCTCGGGAGTAGACAAAATTCCATTAGAACTACTGACGGCCTTGGGGGAGCCAGTCCTGACAAAACTCTACCATCTGGTGAGCAAGATGTATGAGACAGGCGAAATACCCTCAGACTTCAAGAAGAATATAATAACTCCAATCCCAAATAATGCAGGTGTTGACAGATGTGAAAATTACCGAACTATCAGTTTAATAAGTCACAGCTGCAAAATACTTACGCTAATATTTTACTAACGAATGGAAAAACTAGTAGAAGCTGACCTCGGGGAAGGTCAGTATGGATTCCGTAGAAATGTTGGAACACGTGTAGCAGTACTGATCCTACGACTTATCTTAGAAGAAAGATTAAGGAAAGGCAAACATACATTTCTAGCATTTCTAGACTTAGAGAAAGCTTTTGACAATGTTGACTGGAATACTCTCTTTCAAATTCTGAAGGTGGGTGGGGTAAAATACAAGGAGCGAAAGGCTATTTACAATTTGTACAGAAAGCAGATGGCAGTTATAAGAGTCGAGGGACATGAAAGGGAAGCAGTGGTTGGGAAGGGAGTGAGATAGGGTTGTAGCCTCTCCCTGTTGCTATTCAATCTGTATATTGAGCAAGAAGTAAAGGAAACAAAAGAAAAGTTGGGAATAGGTATTAAAATCCATGGAGAAGAAATAAAAACTATGAGGTTCGCCAGTGACATTGGAATCCTGTCAGAGACAGCAAAGGACTTGGAAGAGCAGTTGAACGGAATGGACAGTGTCTTGAAAGGAGGGTATAAGATGAGCATCAACGAAAGAAAAACGAGGATAATTGAATGTAGTCGAATTGAGTAGCATGGAGAGTTGCATCAAACCAGTCTCAGGACTGAAGACCACAACAACAACAACAATGTACAATCGGCTTTATAACCATCTTATCTCAAATAACATACTGTGAAAGTCACAGTTCGGTTTTTTAAAGGGTTCTGATATTGAGAAGGCTATCTACACTTGCTAAATTCATTAGATAAAAAATTGCGGACAACTGGTATATTTTGTGATCTGTCAAAGGCATTTGAGTGTGTAATCACGATATCCTTTTAAGTAAATTAGAATATTATAGTGTAACTGGAAATGTTGCAAAATGGTTCAAATCTTATGTCTCTGGCAGGAAATATAGGGTGTTATTAGGAAAGAGACATGTATCAGGCATCATCCAACTGGGAACTAATTACATGTGGGTCCCACAAGGTTCCATTTTAGGACCCTTACTTTTTCTTGTGTATATCAATGATCTTTCATAAGTAACATTACCATATACCAAGTTCGTTTTGTTCGCCGATGATACAAACATTGCAATAAATAGAAAATCAAGAGTAGTCTTAGAAAGATCAGCTAATAAAATATTTGTGGACATTAACCACTGGTTCCTAGCCAATTCCTTGTTACTGAACTTTGAAAAAACACACTTCATGCAGTTCAGAACTTGTGATGGGTGTCCCAAGGGTATATGCCTAACATATGATGACAAGCAGATAGAAAAAGTGGACAGTGTTAAGTTCTTGGGATTACAGATTGACAATAAATTCAACTGGAAAAGCACACCAGAGAACTGCTTAAGCGTCTTAACAAATCTCTATTTGCAATGCGAATTGTGTCAGACATAGGGAATATAAAAATGAAAAAGCTGGCATACTATGCTTACTTTCATTCCATAATGTCATATAGGATTTTTTTTTCGGGTAATTCATCAAGCCAAGCTAAAGTTTTCTGGGCATAAAAAATTGCAGTAAGAGTTATATGTAGTGTGAACCCAAGAACATCCTACAGAAGCCTGTTTAGGAAACTAGGGATATTAATTACTGCTTCCCAATATATTTATTCTTTAATGAAATTTGACATTAAAAATATATCACTTTTTCAAACCAACAGCTCAGTTCATGGAATCAATACGAAACATAAGAATAATCTTCACCAGGATTTAAAGCCACTTAGTCTTGTACAAAAAGGTGTGCATTTTCAGGAACATACATTTTCAATAACTTGCCAGCAACCATAAAATGCTTAACTAGCAATGAAATTCAGTTTAAGAGCAGCCTAATGGATTTATTGGTGGCCAACTCTTTCTAATCCATTGATGAATTTGTCAGTAGAACCAATTAATTGATGTTTGCAGCCATAAAAAGCTTAACAACCAATGAAATTCAGTTTAAGAGACGCCTAGAGGATTTATTGGCGCCCATCTCCTTCTAATCCATTGATGAATTTCTCTGTAGAACCAACTGATTTGTGTGTGTATATGTATAAGTGCAATATAACTTCTGCACAATTTCAGTGCAGTAATGTGTACATTGTAAATAAGTGTGTATGTGTGTATGTGTGTGTGTGTGTGTGTGTGTGTGTGTGTGTGTGTGTGTGTGTGTGTGTGTGTGTGTGTGTGTGTGTGCGTGTGTGTATAAGTAAAATCTAACTTCTGCACCATTTTAGTGCAGCAATGTGTTCATTGTAAAGTATTATTGTAGTTGTATTACACGTTTATTACCTTATAAATAAATTTAGAAAACTTTTTTATTTTAAATTCAGTGCATTAGTATTTGTAAAATGATTCTTTCATATAGTGTTCATTAAAAAATGACGATAATTCCACTTGGACCTGTGGAATGGTACATTAGCTTATTTGTTTGAGTTGTAAATATTTGTCATGAATTGTTGTTTTTCTGACATGTTCTACATCCTGAAGGACCTCCTCACTACAGATCAATTGGAACGAAAGTAAATCTAATCTAATTGCTGTAGCCAAGCTGGGGCAAACCTGAATCCATTCTCTGTATTCATGTTCTTAGGGTCTTGAAATATTTCGATGGGCTCTCTAGTTTTGCGTTTTGTCATAACCAGCTGCTTGGCCAACACACAGGCATTTATTTTCCGCAATCTTGCTGATGTTCTGCCACTGCAGATTTGTTCTGTTGCCCTAGATGAATATAACAGCTATTGGTATAACATATAGGTTTGAGCTCATATCTGCTTCATGTGTGAATGCTGAAATTAAGGAATCAATTAAGCACAAACAAACAGTATGCAAAGTATACCCAAATATAAGATTTTTTTGCATCGATATCCTGGAAAGCTGCAACTTTACAAAACGTGGCATGCACTAGAATAGAAGAGGCAAGTCATTGCCTTGCAAAGCTATTTATGAAAAACAGAGTATCTATGAGTCAGTACCAGCCATTGTAATGAACCATGAATACACTGCTGAAAGTAATCATACTAGAACTCAAGGTTTCTTGGAGGCAACAACTATAGCAGCTGCAGAACCACAAATGGCTACCTTCATAACAACCAAATTCCACAACAACTGCAGATCAAACAACAAGACCAGTAACAGCTGCAGAACCAGCAACAGATGCAGAAATGGCATCAACAATAACCATAGCAGTTCCACTGCAGTCACTGGAAGAAAAGAGGAAGGAAATGACTGTCAGTACTAAATCACCACCTCCATCCTAGGCCAAACTGTTATCAAGTGCGTCCACTCAGCGCACGCATATAAATTATGTACCATGGAAAACAAACAAGTACCTTGAGAAACAAACAAAGAAAAGGCCTCTTCCATCAGCAGATATAAAGACAGCAAGCTCAGTATGTACTGTATCACCTCCATCCCACAATGAAGTGTTATGTATGTCAAAGTATTTATAAATTTAGATCAATTTAAATAAGCTTATTCGTATACACATATAGTTACAGACTTCTACTTAGAGGCAATCACTAGATTTACTCCTGGTATACAATACTTTTTTACAAATAACTTATTAAATAATGTAATGCCACACAGTTCACTCGTATCTCACTAGCGGTCACTGCACACACTAGACACACATTGTTTCAGAACACTTCACTCACTGCACACACACACACTGGTGATCTCTTGGCCATTTTCTGTACTGCGACTTCCCATTTGCTATCCTGAAAAACTGAGTCAGTATCCTTCCATAATGAGTGAGATGTTGAGCTCAGAAAGAGTGTTAGTATTGTGCTGTGCATAGCTTGGTTTAAGTATTCTAGAAAGAAAAAAATATGAAAAAAACATAAAGTGAAGCTGTTATGTGGAACGTTGGATATTTTATAATCATTATTATTATTTATTTGTATAACATTTTTTATCAAAACCATACTCTGTTTTAGCTAAGTAATCCTTCAGTATATAAAATGTATTGCATAACAGATACTTTTTAGCTGCCTTTTTAAATAAGTGTTTTTTGGCGTTATATTAGAATGTAATGTTGTATAATACATTACTTACTTATTTATTAAGTTTAATTACAATATCTATACTAGTGACTTATAAAACAACTTTGGGGCTATCCAGTATTCTCAGTGATAAATCATTGCTATAACTGATATTTAACCCCGAGTAATAATAGAAATTTTACGTGGTTTACATGGAGATTTATTTTCTGATAATTTGATTAACTACCACATGAGTGAGAATGAAACAAACTGTATAGGCCTTTTTTGGTCTTATTATGTAACTGATAAGCTATTACTTACGACATGAGCTCTCTAAATTCGTTGCCTAATAGGCGATGTGCATAAAAGACAGACGATTTCTCTGTTTCAGCTTATTATTTGGTTAAATCCATGTGGGATTTCGGTATCACATCATTACTTTTTTTGTAATTTATGCCGTATGTACACAACTAGTGAATATCTTGGCAAGCAATTCAGAAATAAAACCGAATTTATATATTTGTTTTGTAATAGGTAATGTGTTTTGGTTTTATTTCTGTTACAATATCTTCAACAATCTTAAAAAAATAGGTTTATTAACTGATAATATCAGTTCTCCGCTTCAGAGTAGCATATAACAAGAAAATTTTGTAATATTCATAATAATGCGATGATGAACGGGTTCTCTCGGTGCCCTTTATGGTCATTGGTAAAACTGTCACGATGTCATTGGTGATCGTTGATTGTAGTTGAAGTTCTGCACTCAAATATATTGAAAGGTCGATAGTGTTCTGCCGGCTCAACGGGCTTATCTTTGAGTGGTATTTCGAAGTCAGTGTAACGGATATATACGCAGTTATGCTGAATTTGTAGTGTGTTGTGTTTGTACGCCTTTATTTTAAATATATTTGAACTGCTAAGCGTTTTTTTTTAACTAACCATGTTCCGTTCCAAGAGGGATGTGGATCGTCATGTGCAAGAGATTCTTCGGAAGTTAACTAGTGAGAAAGAGGTAAGTGCGGCACAATGTTTTCTGCCTTTATGAGTGACGTTAATTAAATATGAAGTTGCTTGCCCGCACACCATTTCGTTTTAATCTGAGTTCTTTAGTTGTCGTCTTAGAGATTTTTTTTTCTTTTTGCATGTTAGTGCCTACCAACATCATCTAATTACTCTTTCATAACTGTTCTGTAGCTTTCTTGCATTGTATTTTCTGGTGTTGAATATAAGCCTGACAAGGCAAATAATGTAGTTTCCTTCCTTTCGCTGATTTCATTATTCCCTCGTTTTGTTAATTTTTCGCTTAAAACTGATTTAATGCGTAGTTATCTATGTGTAACTAATTTATAGTGGAATTCGTGTACTTGGTTTGATGGATAATGTGGAATAGCCAGTTGTATAATATGACGCAATGTAGTAGATTTCGGAATGAGTCCCTTTATATAAACAGAGGTGTGCATGAGTAATAGCCGAGAATCAAATTTAGAGTTATTACATTATTTATTGGACTAGTATTAGTTCAAGCGTTAGGCCTGATTAACTCATTTTATGGTTATCTCTGTATTAAAGTTTTCATGGTGTGGTGCCTAATTGGGAAGTCTAAAAATCATGTGATCTGTGGTTTAAGCTTCAGTCAGACTCCCAAGATTATTTTTCCTTCGCTTGTAATCACAGAGGAAGAATTTGTGTGAAAAATGCCCAAGTCCACTGTTTAGATTCACATCAATCTGGAGCCCTCCACTGTAACTATTGTAGAAAAGTGCTGTATTGTTCAAATCAGCATTGGGCGTGACACACCTTCACTTCAATATGTTCGCTACCGTAATGAAATAGCTCAGCCGAATCCTATGTCGTGTCACAGTTCTTCATACTTGTGTGTCCCAGTATAAGCTTTAAGTGAAATACATGTTAATTATTTTTCTCGTTCAAGATCCACAAAAGTAAAATGATTTTTTAATGAAGCGACTGGTACATTTGAAAAATGTGTGGATTCGGTAGATAGTTGATACTTTGATGGATTAATAAATGCTGCCCCGAAAATAACTCTTATTAAATTAGATGCAGAACCGGAGTACTAAGTAGATCTTCAGTATGTTGCACGATTAAGATCATTAAAAGCTTTTTCGAAAGAATTGCTCGTTCTTAAATTGTTACTCTAGCATCTGTAATTTGTTTTGCGGATAGAGTAATCAATTTTTATAATGTTTACACCAGAACAATATTAGATTTTGGTTAACAGCTTGGCCCCCCCCCCTCCCCCCACACGTTTTATTTTAAAGAATGCTGATATGTTTTAATTACAGTGGTGTTTAGGTTGTGAGCAGTTCTTAATGTCGGGCTTTATCAAGGAAAAGTATTCTCTCTTCCTGAAATTTGATAAAGAAGTTTGCGTGACAGATTTATGGGTTGGTGAGGTAGCGTGATGATTTTACTGTCTTTTTTTCATTAGTGTGACCTTTGTGACTTTGCCGTTTGTCTGTAGACACACGTTGAACGAGTGTGCAAGCATTGTATGGTGACATCTTACTTTAATCATAGCCTGTTAAAAGTCCACTAATTTTATTCCTCCAAGTAGAAGGGAATGATCAAAGACATATCCATTGTTAAAATACCACCCAGTGGAAAATGTATGGCACATATTCTGGTTAAGAAGTTGAGTCCTAGGCCCACACATTCAAGAACTGCGCCTGCCCCCCCCCCCCCCCCTCATTAATTTTTGTGAATGTCTACTGAACATAATTTAGTGCGGATTAGACATTCTTAATTACTATTGTTAAAATTATAAGATAAACCGATTTCTCATGTAAGATACGTGTAAACCACCCAATGGTGTGGTGGTATCTGCAACATTGCTTGGAAACAACCCAGGCTATTTATTATTCACAGACTGTATGCGACTTTCCCTGATAGTGTTATATATGCGTTGTAGCTGCAGCAACCCTATGTTCACACTTGTATGGTTGGTTGCATGACAGGCAGCTGCTTGGGGATAAAATAACCCTTCCTCCTCCTCTCCCCACTCTTCCCCCTTAAAAAGAGATGAAGTAGCCAGCTGTTAGGCTGTTGCAGGCACGAAGCAGTGGACCGCGGCAACAGGGTGTTGGCAGCCACTAAGAGGCCGGCCTCACCCACTGATGGCTGTCAGTGGGAGACAGGGTTCACGTCTGCTGCAGACGTAGCTGAACTGACGGGCCATATTTAGCTTATGATAGGAAGAAATCAGCCAATGATGGCAGCCAAAGATGTACTGGAGGGCACCTGCGGCCAATGGGAGACGAGCTGTACCACCGCTGGCTAGTGGAGAAACCAAGCTACTGGTCTTAGTTGTGACCGCACCAGGAGTGGCAGCAGAGGATGTCTCCGCAGGTGCCAGACCCAACACCAGTTTGGCATAAAAAGGGATTTTTTGGTCATCTGTGGAAGCAGTGCCTACTGTAGCTTCTGTTGCGACTCGTGGAGGTGTAGCTTCTTCTTCCAGCATTGCGTGTTTGTGACTGGAGGGAGAGAGATGTTGCTTGGAAGGTGCACAGTTATCATAGTACTGTACTGCTGTTGAGGTGAAATATGACAACGCACCTGCAGTCTTACAAAGCATTGGTTGGCAGTAAATTGCTCAAGGGCTAACAGCAGTGAATCCTGGGTAGTTTTAGGGGGTGTCCAGCGAGGCAGGATCCCTGGATAATTGGAGTCAATATCTTGAAGTGGAATCACGTGATGGCCTGCGACAGGTTGGAGAGTGACCAGAGGAAGTTGATGAAGGCAGTGCGGAGGCGGCACCTGATGACATGAAAGTTGAGTGATGGATTCTTGATCAAATTGCTGAGATACACAGTGAGTGCAAACTAAGTGTAGTGCCATGTAATGTTTGGGTGATGTCCTATTAACCCGCCTGGCAAAGAGTATACGGGTATGTATGCTGCAGGCATGTGATCTCATGCGTGGTAGGAGGTGCCTACAATCGCAGCACTGTGTACTGCATCAGACTTACCGCCAACAGTGAGGCTGGGACCATGTGAGGATGCCATGGCTGCAGCTGTAAGTTTGGTCGTAAACAACCCAGGCTTCTCATAACAGCGTGTACACAATCTCCTGTGGCAGTGTAGCCATCTGAATGTTGCTGTAGCATCCTGTGGTCCATTCCTTCACAGTTAGTTGTATCACAGCCAACACTTGGGGGTTCAATAATAAGTAATATAAGATTAACATTTTAATAATCTTACAGGTTCAACCAGCATTTCTTACAGATGTTGCAAGCACTCGTAGTGAATAATTTGATACTTTTTTTTTTTTTAACTTCTGTACAACTTTGCTTGATTTATAAGCCATTTTAAACAAGAAAAGAAGTATAACAAAATTGCTTCTTTTCATAGATTTCGGCTGATTTCATAAACACATAGGAACATATACCACTTAACATTTTCATTACCAGTGCGTAAGGAATGCTCACTTAGGTAATGTAAGAGATACTGTCGTCGGCATCTTGCTGACTCACTTTTCAAGGTACACCATGTTAATGTCACCATCTTCAACAATGGAAACATCACGTTCAGGCTCCGAAGGCAATGCGATAGTCAACAGAGTGCCGTGATATCCTCGGGCATCCTTCTTTTCTCTTGCCCTGCGATGCAAACACACGTGTGCCTTGTTTAACACAATTTTCAGTAGCTGGCAATACATTTATGAAATAGGGGGTGGAATCATTGTCTGTCAGAATATACTTAACTGTGTTTTAGCTTTCTTTTCATTTTGATCAGTTAATTTTGCTCTGAAACCACAAATCTTTCTGATTTCACGTGTTGAGTGTGGCCACCAAACAGACTTAGTTATGTATGAATTTCATTATTTAAATATGATGCTGGCAACAATCGGAGCAAAATGCCTCGGACCTTTGGAGGTGACAGAGTCCATCCTCTTAATTGACAAACCAGGGACTCCTAAGATACGACTTGGCAAACAAATGGTGATGAGATGGGGAGCTATTAATATCAATGGGGGCTACTCTGGGAAGAAGGTAGAGCTGGCAGAGGCTGCAAGTAAGATGGGGCTGGACGTTTTAGCTGTTAGTGACATTCGGGCAAGGGGTGAGAAAGAAGAGGAAGTGGGAGAATAAAAGGTCTACCTGTCAGGAGTCAAAGCAGGAATGGCACAGTGGGGTGTAGGGCTTTACATCAGGAAAGAAATAGAACCCACCGTAGTTGCAATAAGGTATGTAAACGAACGACTGATGTGGATAGATTTGACAGTGTCTAGCAAGAAAATTAGGATTGTCAGTATATTCGCATTGTGAAGGGACAGATCAAGATAAGATGGATAGTTTTTATGAGGCACTCAGTGATGTAGTTGTTAGAGTAAAGGACAAGGACAGTGTTCTGCTCATGGGTGATTTTAATCCCAGGATTGGAAATCGAACAGGAGGGTATGAAAAGGTTATGGATAAATTAGGAGAGCATATAGCAGCCAACAGGAATGGGAAACAGCTCTTGGATTTCTGTGCCAGTATAGGCTTAGTAATCACAAACTCCTTTTTTTAAACATAAGAACATTCACCGGTATACTTGGGAAGGCAGGGGATCCAGATCTGTCATTGACTATATAATAACAGATCAGGAAGGCTGTAAGGGACACACGTGTATTCAGGGGATTCTTCGATGATCATTATTTAATCTGCAGTGAAATTGGGATTGTGAGGCTGAAAGTGCAGGTGGTCAGATCCATATGTATGAGGATAAGAGTGGAGACTTCAGGATAAGGAAATCAGGCACAAGTACATGACAGCGATCTCAGAAAGGTACCAGTCAGTTGGATGTAGTCAATTACAGTCATTGGAAAAGGAATGGACAAGGTACAGGGACACAGTAGTAGAAGTGGCTAAAGAATGTCTTGGAGCAGTAGTGTGTAAAAGTAGGATGAAGCAAACAGCTTGGTGGAATGACACAGTCAAGGCAGCCTGTAAAAGGAAAAAGGTGTATCAAAAATGGCTACATACTGGAACTCTGGTAGGCAGAGAAAGTTATGCTGGAGAAAGAAACAAAGCCAAACAGATAATTGCAGCGTCCAAGAAGAAATCTTGGGAAGACTTTGGAAACAGGTTGGAGACCTTGGGTCAAGCTGCTGGAAAACCATTCTGGAGTGTAATTAGCAGTCTTCGAAAGGGAGGTAAGAAGGAAATGACAAGTATTTTGGACAGGTCAGGAAAACTGCTGGTGAATTCTGTGGATACCTTGGGCAGATGGAGGGAATATTTTGAAGAGTTGCTCAATGTAGGTGAAAATACGATCAGCAATGTTTCAGATTTCGAGGTAGAATGGGATAGGAATGATGATGGAAATAGGATCACATTTGAGGAAGTGGAGAAAATGGTCAATAGATTGCAGTGCAATAAAGCAGCTGGGGTGGATGAAATTAAGTCGGAACTCATCAAATACAGTGGAATGTCAGGTCTTAAATGGCTACACAGTATAATTGAAATGGCCTGGGAGTCGGGACAGGTTCCATCAGACTGGACAAAAGCAGTAATCACACCAATCTTTAAACATGGAAACAGAAAAGATTGTAACAACTACAGAGGTATCTCTTTAATCAGTGTTGTGGGTAAAATATTCTCAGGTATTGTTGAAAGGAAAGTGCTAGTATTAGTTGAGGACCAATTGGATGAAAATCAGTGCGGGTTTAGGCCTCTTAGAGGTTGTCAGGACCAGATCTTTAGCTTATGGCAAATAATGGAGAAGTGTTATGAATGGAACAGGGAATTGTATCTATGCTTTATAGATCTAGAAAAGGCATATGACCGGGATCCTAGGAGGAAGTTATTGTCTGTTCTACGAGATTATGGAATAGGAGGCCAACTTTTGCAAGCAATTAAAGGTCTTTACATGGACAGTCAGGCAGCCGTTAGTTGACCGTAAATTGAGTTCATGGTTCAGAGTAGTTTCAGGGGTAAGACAAGGCTGCAACCTGTCTCCACTCTTGTTCGAATTATTTATTGATCATATGTTGAAAACAATAGACTGGCTGGGTGGGATTAAGATATGTGAACACAAAATAAGCAGTCTTGCATATGCGGATGACTTAGTTGTGATGGCAGATTCGATTGAAAGTTTGCAAAGTAATATTTCAGAGCTATATCAGAAATGTAAGGACTATGCTATGAAGATTAGCATCTCCAAAACGAAAGTAATGTCAGTAGGAAAGAAATATAAACGGATTGAGTGCCAAATAGGAGGAACGAAGTTAGAACAGGTGGATGTTTCAAGTACTTAGGATGCATATTCTCACAGGATGGCAACATAGTGAAAGAACTGGAAGCGAGGTGTAGCAAAGCTAATGCGGTGAGCGCTCAGCTACGATCTACTCCCTTCTGCAAGAAGGAAGTCAGTACCAGGACTAAGTTATCTGTGCACCGTTCAATCTTTCAACCAACTTTGTTGTATGGGAGCGAGAGCTGGGTGGATTCAGGTTACCTTATCAATAAGGTTGAGGTTACGGAAATGAAAGTAGCTAGGATGATTGCAGGTACTAATAGATGGGAACAACGGCAGGAGGGTGTCCACAATGAGGAAATCAAAGAAAAACTGGGAATGAACTCTATAGATGAGCATTCAGGGCGAACAGGCTTGGATGGTGGGGTCATGTTACACACATGGGAGAACCAAGGTTGCCCAAGGGACTCTTGGGATCAGCAGTAGAGGGTAGGACCAAGGAGGCAGACCAAGGAGAAGGTACCTGGATTCGGTTAAGAATGATTTTGAAGTAATGGGGTTAACATCAGAACAGGCACCAATGTTAGCACTAAATAAAGGATCATGGAGGAATTTTATAAGGGGGCTATGCTCCAGACTGAACGCTGAAAGGCATAATCAGTCTTAGATGGTGATGATGACTTATTGTGGCTATGAACTCCTCTTGCCGCTGCTACGAGAACAGTTGTAGCCCCATCAGTTCCTCAAGTTCCAGTTGCCTCTCAGTTCTGGAAGACTACACCTGCCCCCTTCACTTCTCTCCCTGTTGCTCCCGCACCACCTACCTTGGGAGCACTGTCTCCACCAACACCATCAGGGATACCATCCCCACTAACTGGCCAGAGAAGAATTGGTCTTCTTCGGCTCTTGCTCTGAAGGGGTCCCGTGGGTCACTACCTTCCCAGGTTTCTGCTAGTGGTAAAGAGGACACCAACTAGTTGCTGAAGTGCCCAAAAGCAGCTGGTCGTAGGGCTTAAAGATCATCCTCAATGCCAGAGACTGAATCAGTGAAGCCCTCCCAGTCAGAGAAACCCAAGGATCAATGAGAGAAATCCAGAAAGAAGACCCCCAGGACCAAGGGAATTACAGTGGCACCCACATCACTGCTGCTTACAAGCTCTGTGTCTGATGTGAAGATTCTGGCTTCCGCTGAAGACCTAGATCTCGCCTGACCCTCAGACACAATGGATATAGCCTGTTCAGGAAGTAAGTCAGTGGCAGTAGGTTACCCTGAGGCATAACCTGCCTCCTTGCACACTTAATGCTTTCCCAGCCTCATGACAATATCGTCCTGCAGTGGAATTGCAGCGTTCCCCCCCTCCCCCCCCCCCCTCCACCACCTGTTTGAGCTATGGCAACTCCTAAGCGTTACATGTTGCCCTTCAGGAAACCTGGTTCCCGGAAATTTGGACCCCTGCACTCTGCAGCTATAGGGGATATTACAAGAACCCTAGTGACTATAATAGTGTGTCAGGTGGAGTTTGTGTGTATGTCCTAAACTCAGTATGCCGTGAACCTGTGACCCTTCAAACACCTCTTGAAGCTGTGGCTGTCAGGATAAGGACGACACCGGAAATAACTGCTGCAACGTATATCTTCCTCCAAATGGTGCAGTACTCCTGAACGCATTGACTGCAGTGATTGATCAACTCCCTACACCTTTCCTACATTTGGAAGGTTTTAACGCTCATATCCCCTTGTGGGGTGGCACCATGCTTACTGGCTGAGGCAGAAATTTCGAAACCTTACTTTCTCAGTTCAGTCTCTGTCTCTTAAATGCAGGTACCCCCACACATTTCAGTGTGGCACATGCACATATTTGGCTGTTGATCTCTTGGTTTGCAGTCCTCGTCTTCTCCCACATACCAACTGGAGAGCATGTGACGACTTGTGTGGTAGTGACCCCTTTCCCATCTTTTTGTCACTCCCCTGGCATCAGGCCCACGGACACCTGCCTGTACGGGCTTTAAACAAGGCAGACTGAGACACTTTCACCTCTGCTGTCACCATTGACTCTCCCACACATGGTAACATTGATGTGGTGGTCGAGCAGATAACTGCAAGGATCGTTTCTGTGTCGGAAAATGTGATCCTTCATTTTTTGGGTGCTCTGGAGAAACACAGTCCCTTGGTGGTTGCTGGAAGTCACTGAGGCAATTAAGGAGAGTCGGCGACCTCTACAGCGGCACCCTTTCCTGGAGCACCTCATAGCCTTTAAACGGCTCCATGCCAGCATTCGCAAGCTTATCAAAAGATGGAAACAGGAGTGTTGGGAGAGATATGTGTCTGCCATTGGGTGCCGTACGTCACCTTCCCAAGTTGGGGCAAAGATCAAATGAGTTTCTGGGTATCAGATCCCAACAAGTGTTCCCAGTGTTAACATAAATGGTGTGTTATCTACTGACGCAAAAATGATTGCTGACTACTATGCTCACGCCTCTGTGTCGGAGAATTACATACCCCCCCCCCTCCCCCCCCCCCCCCCCCCCCCAGCCTTGTGCACTCTACCGGCGGATGGCAGGAACAGTCCTCTCGTCTTTTTTATTTACAAAAAGCATATGACACCACCTGGCGACATCGTATCCGTGCCATATTATGAGTTGGGTTTCAGAGTCCCGCTCTCGATTTTTATCCAGAATTTCCTGTTGCTTCGTACTTTCCATGTCCCAAGTTGGTGCCTCCCATAGTTCCCCCCATATCCAGGAGAATGGGATCCCACAGTGCTCTGTAACGAGTGTATCTATTTTTAGCAGCCATTAACGGTCTAGCAGCAGCTGTAGGGCCGTCTGTCTCACTGTCTCTGTATGCAGACAGACTTTTGCATTACGTACTGTTCCATCAGTACTGGTGTTGCTGAGCAGCACATACTGGGAGCCATCCACAAGCTGCAGTCATGGGCTCTAGCCCATGGCTTCCATTTTTCAGCCACAGAGTCATGTGTTACGCACTTCTGTCAGCATTGTACCCTTAATCTAAAACCAGAACTTTATCCACTCACTGTAGTGGAGGCATATCAAGTTTTAGGACTGGTTTTCGACACCCGATTGACTTAGCTTCCTCACCTTCGTCAACTTAAGCGGAAGTTCTGGCAGCACCTCAATGTCCTTCACAACCTGAGCAACACCAACTGGAGTGCAGATCGCTCTACGCTGCTGCAACTCTACAGAGCCCTTTTTCAATCCCGCCTTGACTATGGGAGTGTAGATTATGGTTAGGCGGCGCTCTCAGCATTGCGTGTACTTGACCCAGTGCACCACCACGGCATTCGGCTAGTGAAGGGAGCTTTTAGGACGACTGGTGACCAGCATCCTGGCGGAGGCTGGAGTCCCTCCATTGCATGTCAGGCATACGCAACTGCTCGCGAGCTACGTCGCACACGTTCGTAGTTCTCCTGTGCTTCCGAATTACTGTCTCCTTTTCCCACTCAAGGTGATTCATCTCCCACATCGGCAGCCCACGTCAGGGCTTAGAATTGCAGTTCGTGTCCGATCCCTTCTATCTGAACTGGAGTCCTTGCCTTTACCGCCTATACTTTGGGTCCATTCGCATGCACCTCGATGGTTAACACCTAGTCCGCAGCTTCGCCTGGACCTTTCACATGGCCAAAAGTATAAAGTTCGCTCTGCGGCTCTCCGCTGTCACTTCCTCTTAATTCTTGACATGACATGTACTGAGGCCATGAAGTGGTTTACACAGATGGCTAATGCCCTACCAACCGATCCCTTCATCTAATCAGGTTGTGCCACAAATTTTGCTTCTCTCCCAATTCTATTCAATACCTCCTCATTAGTTATGTGATCTACCCATCTAATGTTCAGCATTCTTCTGTAGCACCACATTTCAAAAGCTTCTATCCTCTTCTTGTGTAAACTGTTTATCGTCCATATTTCACTTCCATACAAATACTTTCAGAAACGACATCCTGACATTTAAATCTATATTCTATGTTAACAAATTTCTCTTCTTCAGAAACTCTTTCCTTGCCATTGCCAGTCTACATTTTATATCCTCTCTACTTCGACCATCATCAGTTATTTTGCTCCCAAATACTATTTTAAGTGTCTCATTTCCTAATCTAATTCCCTCAGCATCACCCGATTTAATTAGACTAAATTTCATTATCCTCGTTTTGCTTTTGTTGGTGTTCGTCTTGTATCCTCATTTCAAGACACTGCCCATTCCATTCAAATGCTCTTCCATGTACTTTGCTGTCTCTGACAGAATTACAATGTCATTGGCGAACCTCAAAGTTTTTATTTCTTCTCCATGGATTTTAATACCTACTCCGAACTTTTCTTTTGCTTCCTTTACTGCTTGCTCAATATGCAGATTGAATAACAACCCTGTCTCACTCCCTTCCCAACCAGTGCTTTCCTTTCATGCCCCTCGACTCTTACAACTGCCATCTGGTTTCTGTACAAATTGTAAATACCCTTTTGCTCCCTGTATTTTACCCCTGTTACCTTCAGAATTTGAAAGAGAGTATTCCATTCAACGTTGTCAAAAGCTTGTTCTAAGTCTACAAATGTGAGAAACGTAGGTTTGCTTTTCCTTAATCTTTCTTCTAGTATTGCCTCACGTGTTCCAACATTTCAACGGAATCCATACTGATCTTCCCCGAGGTCGGCTTGAACCAGTTTTTCCATTCGTCTGTAAAGAATTCGTGTTAGTATTTTACAGCTGTGACTTATTAAACTGATAGTTCAGTAATTTTCACACCTGTCAACATCTGCTTTCTTTGGGATTGGAATTATTATATTCTTCTTGAAGTCTGAGGGTATTTCGCCTGTCTCATACATCTTGCTCACCAGATGGTAGAGTTTTGTCAGGACTGGCTCCCCCAAGGCCGTCAGTAGTTCTAATGGAATTTTGTCTACTCCCGAGGCCTTGTTTCGACTTGGGTCTTTCAGTGCTCTGTCAAACTCTTCACACAGTATCATACCTTCCATTTCATCTTCATCTACATTCTCTTCCATTTCTATAATATTGTCCTCAAGAATATTGCCCTTGTATAGGCCCTCTATATACTCCTTCCACCTTTCTGTTTTCCCTTCTTTGCTTGGAACTGGGTTTCCATCTGAGCTCTTTATATTCATGCAAGTGGTTCTCTTTTCTCCAAAGGTCTCTTTAATTTTCCTGTAGGCAGTATCTATCTTACCCCCCTAGTGATATGCACTTCTACAGCCATACATTTGTCCTCTAGCCATCCCTGTTTAGCCATTTTGCACTTCCTGTCGCTCTCATTTTTGAGATGTTTGTATTCGTTTTTGCCTGCTTCATTTACTGCACTTTTGTATTTTTTCCTTTCATCAATTAAATTGAATATCGCTCCTGTTACCCAAGGATTTCTATTAGCCCTCGTCTTTTTACCTACTTGATCCTCTGCTGCCTTCACTATTTCATCCCTCAGAGCTACCCATTCTTCTTCTGTATTTTTTTCCCCCATTCCTGTCAATTGCTTCCTTACACTCTCCCTGAAACTCTGTACAACTTCTGGTTCTTTCAGTTTATCCAGGTCCCATCTCCTTAAATTCCCACCTTTTTGCAGTTTCTTCAATTTTAATCTACAGGTCATAACCAACAGATTATGGTCAGAGTCCACATCTGCCCCTGGAAATGTCTTAAAAGTTAAAATCTGGTTCCTAAATCTCTGTCTTACCATTATATAATCTGAGACATTTCATTATCTCCAGGATTCTTCCATGTATACAACCTTCTTTCATGATTCTTGAACCAAGTGTTACCTATGATTAAGTTATGATCCGTGCAAATTCTACCAGGTGGCTTCCTCTTTCATTCCTTACTCCCATTCCAAATTCCCCACTACGCTTCCTTCTCTTCCTTTTCCTGCTATCAATTTCCAGTCACCCATGACTATTAATTTCTCGTCTCCCATCACTCTGAATAATTTCTTTTATTTCATCATACATCCCACCAATCTCTTTGTCATCTGCGGAGCTAGTTGGCATATAAACTTGTACTACTGTAGTAGGCATGGGCTTCGTGTCTATCTTGGCCATTATAATACGTTCACTATGCTGTTTGTAGTAGCCTACCCGCACTCCTATTTTTTTTTATTAATTATTAAACCTACTCCTGCATTACCCCTATTTGATTTTGTATTTATAACCCTGTAATTACCTGACCAGAAATCTTGTTCTTACTGCCACCGAACTTCACTAATTCCCGCTATATCTAACTTTAACCTAGCCATTTCCCTTTTTAAATTTTCTAACCTACCTGCCCGATTAAGGGATCTGACATTCCACGCTCCGATGTGTAGATCGCCAGTTTTCTTTATCCTGATAGTGACGTCCTCCTGAGTAGTCCGCGCTCGGAGATGTGAATGGGGGACTATTTTACATATGGGAATATTTTACCCAAGAGGACGCCATCATCATTTAACCATACAGTAAAGCTGTATGCCCTCGGGAAAAATTATGGCTGTAATTTCCCCTTGCTTTCATCCGTTCACAGTACTAACACAGCAAGGCTGTTTTCGTTAATGTTACAAGGCCAGATCAGTCAATCATCCAGACTGTTGCCCCTGCGGCTACTGAAAAGGCTGCTGCCGCTCTTCGGGAACCACACGTTTGTGTGGCCTCTCGACAGATACCCGTCTGTTGTGATTGCACATGCAGTACGGTTATCTGTATTACTAAGGCATGCTAGCCTCCCCACCAACGGGAAGGTCCATGATTCATTACAAGCAAAGCTTATACTACTGCACTTTCAATTTCTCCAGCTTGCCTCTGTGAACGAACCCAGATGCTAATAGAAGAAGTTACAATAAATTACCTTTGTGACACCAACTAAAACTTCTAAAAATTTTCATTTTTTTTTTTTTTTTTTTTTTTCTTTATAACCAGAGTTTCAGAGCATTATGTTCTACATTAATGCTGGAATTTTGTATTTCTTGTACAGAGCTGAAACATATAACCTATTGAAATTAAAAAAAAATACCAGTGTTCACAGCTTAAAAAAATCGGTTACTAAAGTTATCAGCTGTGCAGAAAGGACTTCAGTTTACAGCACACAAATCTCATTCCCAAATAGCATAAGGTTTCTAACATGTGATAAGCAAATATTGAATCTAATGTCAGGTAGTTTCTTCTGGAAAAACCACTATTCCTATAGTAGATACATATGTTGGTCAGTGTGTTTTGCACTCGTAATGTGGACTGATTTAAGCCATTAGGTTATGTAGCACTCTGAAAGTTAACAGCATATAGCCATAAAACAAACCAATCGCTTATACATACCCGTTAAACTAACTCGTAGCACGTCATTTCAATGGAAATTGTGCATATTGCCCATAGAACATATAACTTAAAAGTTAGGGACAGTCGTAAGACATATTCTGTGGAGGTGATCAGGACATTTCAGTGATATGGTTGGATGACTTGAAACATATTTTATGATATTGCCTTTTGTGCTCAGTGACCTTTGTGAAGGAGCCCAAATACTTGGGTGTTGAATGACTTGGTGTAGTGACGTACAGAGAAACTTTCAGAAGTTTCATGGGCTACTCCATGCCAACTGGTCCAGCCTCCCCACTGCAGCATCTCAGATGTTGTTGAAGCAGTTTTGGTCGATTCCAATACTTACTAAACAGAATTCCACAAATTTTTAACTGCTAATACACAACACCTGATACATTGTAACCATTAAAGTAAAGGTGAACAAAATACAGTGTGCCTTACAGTAAAGTGGTCTACCCGTGAAATGCACTCCATCAGCTCTCTGCTAGTTGTTGTAACCAGTGTACAAATTGCAGGATTAAAGGTTGAGTAGTCTCGTTACCATATCCATGCAAAATCAAAAAAACTGCCAGGTTAGACATTTTTGAAAGTTTAACAAAGAGCAATATTTTTTGTATAAAAATTAGGCCTATAATTTAGCAAGTTTTAGGAATTGTCTTTGAATGACACAGAGCAATGACTATCAAAATGCTTTTGTGGGTTAGTTTTAACTCATTTTGTGGAAGGAAAGTAAATAAACTTTTGAGACAATTTTTTTTATGTCTGATGTTCCCTGAAATGGAAAAAAGAAGATTGAATAATTTCCATTCTTTGTACTAGAATAGCTGATGTGTGTTGGTGGTGATGTGGAACTTTGAGAGCTGAATTATGTACTTTAACATAATTATTTGCTCACCAAATTTTCTATTTGTTTCAGATAATATTGCCGAATTAGAGCTTATATATTCTACATTCTTGAACCTAACTTTGTATCACTTGCATATCTGCACAAGTTTAGTTTCATGGGGAGCAGGAATTGAAAGAATGAGACTATCAGGAAAAAAAAACTTGCTATGAAATAAAACAAAATTCTTGGCAAAGTAAAGGAATTCTCTTCTAAAGTAAAATGTTGAAGTCTCAATCTGGTGCTGAGTAACATTCAGTGCTCTGCCCCATGATTTAACTTTTTTGAATCCTCCTTGGGCATGTTGTCCACAGGATAAGACCATCCAGTGTGTGAAGTGCTCTTCCAACAATTAGCTGGAAGTATAAACTTTGGCCAAGGATGCTTGGTTGGCTTAATAAATATCAGCCGACACTGCAGTCTATAACATTTGGTTGATCACTGCCTTTTGGAGAAGTGTCCACAATTCGGGAATGGGGTACTTGTGCATTATTGTCTTTGAAACAAAACATAGTCACCTAAAATATGACTGTAGGGCTGGGTGAAATGTAAGAAGGTCTTGTCCTGATACTACATGGACCTCAATCTACTCAAAATGTGGGACAAAAAGCGAAAAGGGGCCCCTTGTCGGAAAAGTAAAATTTTCAGTACAAGCAAAAACTTTCGTAATGTCTGATATATCCAGTTCCTTTTTCTTGTGTATATTGTCATAATTATTTCATTTTGTACATGCTCGTATCGATTTGGAAGTTGTTTCAATCCAATGGGAGTCAATAATGGCATCAAAAGCAATCAATGCCAGTCTTCTGAAAACATACCTCTTGTTATGCAGAAATAACATTGACCCGAAGAGAGGCCCTTTCCAAAATTTTGTTGCTGCATATGTAATAGCATCTTCTAAGTTTTAGAAGCATTTTAAGGAGCATTCAGTAGATTTGCATAAAAGAACAATTTGTGACCACAAAAATGCCAGACAAGTAGTTCCTTTTTATATGAGATACATAAATCTCTACAGAGATCATCAATTTGCAGTTCACCATAGTGTAGAACGAAAATATCAATATTCTGCCAAAAATGTAGCATAGGGTTCACTAATTCTTTCAATTTGGGGCCAATTTACTTAGTTTTAAATTTATGTGCATTGTGATGTCTTACAAGTCTGAAGGGATTAATCACATGTTTAATGTTAACTTTAAAAAACTCTGTACTCTTTCACAATGGACATATTTACACAGAATTTGTTTCTTCAATATGTCTAGTTAAATAGTCGTAATAAAATGGAACTTTAAATCACATTATCTTAAAACGGCCCTTCTCCATCACACACATTAATCATGACACAACTCACCAAAATTTAGAGATAGATTTTTTACAAGTTGTTCTGAATTTAATGTTGGATGTAAAAGTTACAATAACTCAAAACCCAAAATTTTCAGCAAGAGGTCCCTTTTGCTTCCATCTCACAAATAATGAAGCATATATGTATTCCTGACCCTAAACATGAATGGCACATCTTCAATGCTGAACCTCTGGGACAAGCAGATTGGTCTTTAGCTGTCGCCAACATTTTCTGTAATGATCATCATCAGGTGTTAGTCAAATTTTTCACTCTTCAGCAAAGAGAAGGTGATGTATTGATCTAATGTAGTGCTTCGCAGTTTTTGTGGTTTTATGTCGTTATTCATAATGAATTTCTAAAGGCGAAAGATGTTCTGGAGACAGTTTCAACTGTCTAGACCAATAAAACTCTTTAATTTGCTTTCAAAACGGCAGTGTGAAATCCTGTTGCATTCTGCTGTTAACTGTCATCACACTGTGGTGCTGACTGCAGTTGACCACTGTGAGGCAAAACTTCTGTGTGTTGTCTCTCAATATTGCAGTTGAATGTTCAGATAATGTTGCTGTAGTGTATGCCGATTTAGCAAGCAAAGTTCTGAGCCAAGAACCCTTCTTGCAGTAAGCTGATTGTGTTTTCATGATCTTCAGAAAACATTGTAAATCTCTGATAATGCTGTTGCCAGCTTTCAACCACAAATTGTGCCATTGGCACTGACGGTAAAGGCACAGTTACCTGGAACTGCGCCAATGTGGAGATATTGACATGAGACAAACAAAATAACAATACATGATTGGTCATTGTATGCACGCAAAGAAGCTATATGAAATCCACCATAACTCCTGGGAATTTTCTTTGGCTTTATGGAATACGTTTGCTCCAAAAAATTGCATGGTAAAAATTCCAAATGAAACATGTACAAAAGATAAGTAAAAATATGGGAGCAAGTAAGAAATGCAATATGATAGTTAAAATCATGTGGCAAAGGATTAGAAATTGAAAAAAAATTACATTTAGACCAATTCTGTGAATAAAGTTACATCGTTGCTCTAAGGATGAGGAAAATATTGCATCCAATGGAATTCAAACCCTCAGACTTCCGCATACCAGCCAAATAACGTAACTAATAGGCTGTGGTGCTGTTTTGAAACAAACGCTATTATCAAGTCTCTAGTAAATCGTAAGACATTCAGAGATTTTGTCACCAGCACGAATGACTGCTGGGTATAGTACCAGGGACTGTAACCTGCACAGCCATATAGGTGATCTCAAGAAGACAATCCTACCCCTGTGTACCTTTCCTTGTAAGGAGATTGTAAGATCATGTTAATTTCCATTTATAGCCATATGATATCACCTAATAATTATAAATTGTAGTATCTATTAATTTTAGAAATGGCAGTGTTATTGCTGTACATTCGTAGTGGACAATAGTAGCTATCTTTCTACTTCTTTTTTTTTATCCCAGTACAGGAAATTGACTGGTATAAAATAACTGTGGTGCAGACAGAGAAAGCTATGGCAGGAAATGTTATCCATGTGGACAGATACATTCATTGTTAATTGGCCCTTTGCCAGTAACAAAACATTTTGACCTCCTGCAGATGACTAAGTAGTGACATTGTCGTACCTATTCACAACCACATTCATAGCATACAATAAGCTAGCCATATGCTCCCAGTGCATTTCAGATAATAACTAACTCTGCTCTCGCAGTGCACATTAAGTGGTATGTAGATATCATGAACATGTTTTATTATTTTCATTGTGTGTAAAATATTGAAGTTTGACTGCTTGTTTTTGGAACGCTAACATTTGCAAAAGCCGTAATTGTGATGGCACCCTGAAAAGAAAATACAAATTAATTGTGGCCTGGCATAGAAGTTGGTGTAGAGGAAGCATATGAGAATTTAAAGGGTGGTCCAGGTCAGTCCACAATTTCTGAGCAGTTAGCAGCAAATGCAAAAAAGAAACTTCCAGTGATGGCAGGTGATTGCTCGGTTCAGTGCCAAACACTGTCATGTGTCACCTATGAGAAGTGCAGAGATTAGGAGTCAATAAGGATACTTGTAGGAGGCTCAAGGAGCTCTAGGTCTGAATAATACTTGTTTATTGCATTCGGACTAACTACTACAAAGAGGGCTACTTCTATGCATTAGTAAAAACAAACCATTAATTTGTTGGCACAACAAAAGCATGTTTTGCTCTGTGGGGTGAGAAGTAAACAAGATAGCAATCACTAAATACAGATATTTGAGAGCACCACTCAAAGTGAGAAAACATACTTAAATCGGAAGTTACCCAAGGATGGTGACGAGGGACATGAAGTCGGCGTCTAAATTTTCTGACTGAGAACTCTTTTGTATATGAAAATTCGGGATTTTTAAAGGATTCTGGTGCCACTTGGTTCCTCCCTATCTATAGTTGGTGCACCAGTCCACAGGCACATTTTAAGAACTGGCCAATAGATATGTGGCTCTGCACCTCCCTGTCCCTCTGGACAACCATGTTGATGCCTGTGACAAACAGTGTTCAGGACCTTTCCCTTCTCCTACTCTGTTGGCAGGGATATTCCTGGCCTTTACACAAACTAACTCCATGCTTGGTAGCAACAGCTTTCAGCTAAACGTCATCTCCACCTTTCCAAACTTCACAGAAGCTCTCCTGCAGACTTTGCAGTACTAACACTCCTGGAAGAAAGTAGATGAGGTAGTGGTGGAAGTAAAACTGTGAGATGTGCGTGAGTTGTGCTTAGGTAGCTCAGGTGGTAGAGCACTTGCCCGTGAAAGGCAAAGATCCCAAGTTCGAGTCTCAGTCCAGCACACAGTTTTAATTTGCCAGGAAGTTTCGTATTATATTACTGCTCATGCCTGTAACCTAAACACTACTGTCTGTGGGAGCCACCTGCATTGTTTCTGGTTTCCTGTCTTGGAATACTTTAGCTGGCTTGCAACAGTTTCAGCTTAGCATGTAAGTCCATAATTGTTGACCATACAAAATAGAATAAGTAAACTTACTATGTCTAGTAACCAGAAGTATGTGTTTATCAGAAGCAAGTTTATGCAAAGTCGTAAATAAGCAAATGGATAGAAAAGTTGTAACCCATGTTTTAGGCCCTTACATTGCTTTTGTAGATATTCCACCATTAACTCTTTTTTTTCCCCCATTTGTTGTTGCAGAGGAACTTACGGTGCTACAATATTGCCAAGCTCTATTATCAGGTTGGAGACTATGAATCTGCGAGGCGTTACATTTCCAGTTACTTGACTGTGCGTGAAGATTCAGCCTCAGGTCATAAACTTTTTGCCCAAATACTGGAAGCTCTTGGCCAGAAGGAGAAAGCATTAACAGAGTACAAATGCTCATTAGAACTGGAACATTCCCAGCCTGATATAATCCTCAAAGGTTGGTAGCTTGAAATAAAGCTTCTGTTGTGTTGCTAATATTAATTGTATATTAAGATGTGGATTCCAAAGTGTTATTTGTTAGTATATTAGTGAATCTTTTGTCCTGCAATTATAAAGAATTAAAAAAAAACTTTCTAAAATGTTGATTAGACATATTAGTGGCATAATCCGTATCACTTCAGACAGGGGGGTTACCTTAATAGTCTCGGATGTTTCTGAATTTAGCATATGTTAAAATTCAGAATTAAGTAAGAAACACAATTTTTTTGTTTTGTATCTCTGTAACAGTTTTCGATATGTTGTTAGTTTTTTTTTTTATTTGAAAGATAATTGCTTTATGACTACAATTGTATCTTCTGTTTGGACATATGTTGTTCTTTTATTGTCACCTTTTGAATTTTTTTATAATTTACATAAAAACATTTTTTTTTTTTCAAAAATGCCCAATCTAGAAAAGTTAATTTTTTCCTGTTGTTTAGTACTGTGTAGTACTAGGTTCTTTGTAAAGGAGAGCTTCCACTTTTTAAGTTGGATAGGTTTTATTTTAAAAAATTAGTTTTTATTTTCAAGGATAATGTATGTCTTCACTGAAGTTGTTGCTTACTAATTTCTTTGTAACAATGTTTATTTGTATTGTCTTTGTTGATTAATTTATCATCACTATCTTTGTTGCAGTTATTTTTCATTTTCATTGCAGATAGTTCTTAGGCTTTGTTGTAGTTTGTCATTTTCTTTGTTGTGGTTGTTCATTGTAGGTTTCTGTATTGTAGTTGTTCAGTGCTAATTTGTTCACTGAAGGAGGCTTCTAAGAAATTTGAGACCGTCCAGTGAGTTCTGTGTTTTTGTGAGAAATTTACCAGTTGACATAGTTGCAGTGTGTTTTGTGAAAAGGACTGTTTGAAATGTGTTCTGACTGGGGCCACAGGACAGTGAAGTGTGCTGTTTGCATATCCATAAGAGTGATATGTAAAACAAATAAACATACTTTGTTCAGGTTGGAAATAAGGGTTCTCATTTGAAGAAAGTTTCAAAGTGAAGATGTTTCCAGTGACGACTTTTTGTGTTCTAAATGTCTTGACGAAATAACAACAATAATAATATCTGAAACAGGTGAAGCCACCCATGGTGCAGATGATGTAGATTTTTGCATCAGTCGAGGAAGAATTAAATACCCTGAATCAGTCAACTTCAGAGGTAGGTGTTAGTCCTGTTAAGGAACCATGGTTAGTGAAGTTGAGTCTTGAGCTCTATGCGTCAAGAAAGGGCAGAGAAATTACTAAAGCTATGGATGAATACAACACAGAAAAACTGACCACACTCTTCAAAGTAGAAATTCCATCTTAAGAAGAAAATAAACCAAAACACTCTTGCACCTTATGCCAGGAATTTTTCACAAATATAAATTCAGTTGTTGAATATTGTGCATCCTACAGTGAAAAAGTACACGTTTGAACTTATATTCCAGAGACATTTTCAAAGAATACAATTTTGAACCATGTTCCATCAGTATCAAAGTACGTGGTACACAAATCAATAAATGTGAGGTCTGTAAAAGGAGTCTTTGGAAGACCAGATCCCTATTATAGTCATCCTGTAGAAGCAGCTAAAGTTGAAATAGTGAAGTGAAAGATAAATGAGACTTCTCGCCCGAGTGCCAGCAAAAAAGACACTATAACTGGTAACAGTTAAAGGTAAAAAAGTTGGGAAAGTGAAGAGGTACATAATGCGCAGTATTAAAGAAACTTTTGAAATTGCAAAAGTAACTATACAACTTCACATAATGGAAGATCAACATTTTATGCACTACGACCTAAGTGGGTAGTTCCACACCCACCTAGAGATGTCTGTTTATATGTGTATTGCGCAAATTTTGAACATTGTGTGATGACTAAACTAATTACAAAAACTGTTGCCTTTGACAGAGTTTCATTGATGCATTGGGCAAATGGTCAGTGAAAACAGTAACACACCAGCATCTGAAGAAATTGCAACAACACATTGCAGGAGTGAGTGTGTACAGGCTTTAGTACTTCACTGTGATTTTACTGAGAACTGGTCTGTAACTCTCTCACAAGAAGTACAAGGCTCTCATCGGAGTAATGACCAGGTTGCAATTTTTGCTGGAGTGACATATTTTCAAAACAAGACCACAAGTGTTAAGAGTTATAAGTGATGACACAGCAATGCTCAAAATTCTTCAACTACAAACAGGGATATCGAAGATCATTATTTCTGATGGTTTTCAAAGTTATTTTAAAAATCATTGCCAGCTGTTTCAATTGTGTAAGTTTCTTGCGCCAACGGACTGGGTATACAATGCTATTGGTCACGGGAAGGGGCCTTGTGATGGTGTTGGCTGCCTGCTGAAGCATCATGCTACAAAACATAATCTTTCCACACGCAATACAGCTGTGTTTCAGAATGCTCAGGATTGTATGTCAGTCATGAAATCTGACACATCCACAGCCCTCATTCTCTTGTCCAAAAAGGAAACTGAAGAATTCCATGAACAGGAAAAAGACTGGTCTAAACAAACTATTCCTGCGAAAGGAATTCAAAACACCCATTTTTTTTTAGTCTAAATTGATGGGCAAACTCATATTGCATGCTCTTTAAAGAGCAAGAAAGAAGAAATTTCATTCGATCCGCCAACACCTCAGAAACATCTGGATAATATTCAGATTCACAGTCTGTGAAGGGGAATGCTAGCGGCGTGTGTGTGTGTGTGTGTGTGTGTGTGTGTGTGTGTGTGTGTGTGTGTGTGTGTGTGTGTGTGTGTGTGATTGTGACCGGTGTATTATAGACAACAGTTAAGAGTGAAACTGAATTGTAGTGAACTTCATGCTATCACATAGACCAGCTGCTGGATAAAGCTTACCAACTGAAGGATAACACCACCACCATCAGTGCTCACTTCATGTTCACAATGTTTTGAAGATTGTAAGTGCTCCATTTACTATTAGTTCAACAGGAAGGCATCACTCTATATCAAAGGACGATACTAGAGCTGTGGAACACATTTTTAGTTTGACTGACTAATTTCCCCCCTGCAGACCCGGGGTTAGAATAGGCACAAGTTATTCCTGCCTGTTGTAAGAGGTGACTAAAACGAGTATTTAGCCTTTCAGCCTTCATGTATGGTCCCCTGTAGGGTTTGAGCGCCATTTTTCAACATTTTCCTGAAGAGCGAGCCAATTTGGGAATGGCACCTTACATGGTGCATTGTGCATTAAGATCTCTGGCCCACTTTCTCGTCGAGGCATTGCAGTCCCGCTCATACTCCATCTCTTGGTTGAGGACACCTTCCTGGGTGCATTTTCCTCCACCCACTATGCAGTATCGTTTTCTGTCCCGACGATGACCATGGTAGTCTTTCCACCTCATATCCAGCACGGTAGCCAGTCTGTTGTGGTGGGGCTGCCATGTACCCTGTTGGTTGTAGCATTCTGACTACACAGGGATCGCTCTGCTGATGCCTGTGCCTTTAATTCCCCACATATGCCAATGAGTAGATGCCTGTCACCCTGGGGCATCGGGACTCCAGGCAATGGCCATCCTGCCAGGTGTCCTTTGCTGCGACTGGTTAGCAGATGACGAGCAGTGAAGTGTACCACATCATCACTTGCTGGTGCTTGAATGCCAGCAGTCTCTTAAGCATTCCAAGTCTCAATACAATGCAAGGAAGTATGGCAGCGGACCTTATTCGCTCTGGTATCTCATGTACGAGAGCTGATAGGGACTCCTTTGTCTCAATGAAGCCTCAGTTTTTTGTGGACCATTTAGAGGACAAGTTTGGGGGAGGTGTAGGGCTTGCCCAAAATGCGGTCAGGGCCAGTCTTGATAAACATGGCATCCTCTGCCCGGTCACGGGCATTACTCTCTTGTGACAAGCTGGGGGATGTTTCCATTACAATCACCCCTCATAAGTGCTTAAATATGGTACAGTGTATTATATTCCACAGGGACCTCGTTTTGCAGTCCAACGAAGAGTTGCGCACCAACTTAAAGTGACGAGGAGTTAATTTCATTCTGCGCAACCGTTGGGGCCCGAAGGATAATCAGATTGCCACTGTTGCCTTCATCTTGGCCTTTGAGGGCGATACATTACCCAAGAAGGTCAAGGCGATGGTCTATCACTGTGATGTCAAGACATATATCCCTCCCCCAATGCAGTGCATTAAGTGCTGGAAGTTCGGCCATGTCTTCCCACTGTACTTCAAGCATCACATGTTGAGATTGTGGACGTCCATCCCATCCCAATACTCCATGTTCCCTGCCTCCCATCTGTGTCAACTGTGGAGAGCATCATTTCCCTTGCCCACCAGACTCCAGTATTTTACAGTGAGAAAGGAAAATTATGAAATACAAGACCCTGGACCGACTGTCCTACACTGAGGCTAAGAGGAAATTTGAGTGCCTACATACTGTGGCTATGAACTCCTCTTATGCCGCTACTATAACAATTCCGCAAGTTCCTATAGGCTCCCAGAGCTGGAACACTACACCTGCCCCCATGATGGTGGGGGGCCACTTCTCTCACTACCTCTGGAGCACTGTCCCCCAACCATCGGGGATACCAGTCCCCACTACTTAGCCACTTACCTTCTGCTCCTCTCGCTAGGAAGGGGAGGTCCTTCGGTCACTACCTTCCCAGGTTTCTGCTACTGGAAAAGATGACACCTGTCAGTGGCTGAAGTGCCCAAAAGCAGCTGGTTGTAGGGCTTAAAGATCATCCTAAGTCCCGGAGACTGAATCAGTGAAGCCCTCCCAGTCACTGAAACCCAAGGATCAGTTAGAGAAATCCAGAAAGAAGACCCCCAAGACCAAGGGAATTGCAGTGGCACCCACACCACTGATGCCTACAAACTCTTGAGTCTGGACTGAGCAAGGTGGCACAGTGGTTAGCACACTGGACTCGCATTTGGGAGGACATCGGTTCAATCCCCCATCCGGCCATCCTGATTAAGGTTTTCCATGATTTTGCTAAATCGCTTCAGGCAAATGCCGGGATGGTTCCTTTGAAAGGGCATGGCCGACTTCCTTCCCCATTCTTCCCTAATCTGATGAGACTGATTACCTCGCAGTTTGGTCTTCCTCCGAAATCAACCCAACTCTGAGTCTGATGATGTGAAGATTCTGGTGTCCACTGAGGACCTAGATCTCGTCAGACGCTCAGATAGAATGGATATAGCCTGTTCAGGAAATAAGTCGGTGGCAGTAGATGACCCTGAGACATAACCTACTTTCTTGCACTCTTTATGCCTTCCCAGCCTCACAATAATGTCATCCTCCAGTTGAATTGTGGTGGTTTTTTCCACCACCTCACTGGGCTATGGCAACTGTTAAGCTTTACATCTGCTTTCTGTATTGCCCTCCAGGAAACCTGGTTCCCCTCAGTGCCGACCCCTGCCCTTTGTGGCTACAGGGGATATTACAAGAACCGTAGCGAATGTAATAGATTGTCTGGTGGAGTTTGCGTTTATGTCCTGAACTCAGTATGTAGTGAACCTGTCAGGATACGGGCGACACAGGAAATAAGCATCTGCAGTATATATCTCCCTCTAGATGGTGTGGTACTCCTGAACGTATTGGTGGCACTGATTGATCAATTCACTAAACCACCTCTACTTTTGGGAGCTTTTAACGCTCATAACCCCTTCTGGGGTTGCACCATTCTTACTGGCCCTGGCAGAGATGTTAAAAATTTACTGTCCCAACTCAACCTCTGCCTCTTAAATACTGGGGCTGCCACATATTTCAGTGAGGGTCATAGTAGTTACTTGGCCATTGATTTTCAATTTGCAGTGCAGGGCTTCTCTCACCTGTCCATGAGAGATCACATGATGACCTGTATGGTAGTGACCACTTCTCCATCTTCCTGTTACTTCCCTGGCGCCCTGCCCACAGACGTCTACCCAGATGGGTGTTAAACAAGGCCTTCACCTCTGCTGTCACCTCTCTGCCACATGGTGCCATCCATGTTGTGATTGAGCAGGTCACTACAATGATCGGTTCAGTGGCAGAAAATTTGATCCCTCGTTCTCTGGATGAGAATTGGACGTCTCTTTTTGCGCATCAGACCCCAACAGGTGTCTCGGGCATTAACATCAACGGCATGTTGTCTACCGACGAAAATGCGACTGTCGAGCACTCTGCTGGAGCCTCTGTGTCGGAGAACTAACCCCCAGCCTTGTGCACCCTCAAATGGCGGATGGAAAGGAAAGTCCTCTCAATCAGTACACACCACAGTGAACCCTATAAAGCCCCATTTACGGTGTGGTAGCTCCTCAACACCCTTGCACATTGCCCCGAGACCGCTCCTGGGCTGCATCGGATCCACAGTAAGAGGATTAAACATCTCTCTTCTGACTACAAGCGACATCTTCTAATCATCTCAACCAGATCTGGTGTGATAGCGTCTTTTCATTGTATTTGATAGCGTCTTTTCATTGTATTGTCGGAAGAGCACCATCATTCCGATGCTAAAAGCCGGTAAAAATCCGATTCATGTGGATAGCTATTGGTCCATCAGCCTCACCAACATTCGCTGTAAGCTGCTGGAAAGTATGGTGTGTCAGTGGTTGGGTTGTGTCTTGGTGTCACGTGGCCTACTGGCTCCCTCCTGGTTGAAGCTGGGATCCCCCCCCCCCCCCTTTTTTGTTCGGTGGTCCCAGCTTCTGGTTTCTTATACAGCCGTCGTCTGTTCCTCTCCCACTCATCTTTCCTATTCTATCCTGTTCCCAGACCAAGGACAACGCCCTCCTGATTCCCGCCCTCGGGCGGGTTTACCGGTTGGACTCCAGCTTGCATCTCTTCGCTGTGAGCTTCCTTCTTTGTCCTGTCTCCCCCCCCCCCCCCCATCCCCCACCCCCACCCCCACTCCTGCCTCCCTTCAGTTAGTTCTTCGGCCCTGGATTGGAATGGATCTCTGCTGAGGTCTGAAAGATTCCGCTCCCCCATTGGTGTTCCATTGTTTTTTCCGACGAATTTTATGGGAGTTTCGGGATGCTGTTGTTCTTTACACGGATGGCTCTAAACCTGCTGATCGTGTGGGATATGCCTTCACGTCCTCTGTTGGCATGGAAAATCATCTCCAGCCAGCTGCATGTGGGGTGTTTAATAAAGGTAAATTCCCATCAATTCCGCAGTAAACAGTCCCCACTCAACCGCATTTCGTTATGTACAGACTCAATGAGTGGTCTTCAGGCTATTGACCAGTGTTTATCCCGCCATCCCGTGGTCTCGGCCATCCATGACTGTCTCACTGATCTTCATCATACTGCTTGTTCTGTTGACTTCCTTTGGCTCCCTGGCCATGTGAGTATCCCAGGTAGTGAGCTTGCTGATCATTTGGCTGGGGGAGCAGTCTCACCCCCCCCCCCCCCCCCCCTTCTTCTGTCACCCCTCCTGCGGTGGATTGACGGCTTCATATCAAATCCCACTTCATGCAATCATTGGCCAACTTATGGTAGGCTACCTCCCTGTCTAATAAAGTTCGTACGATTAAGGTGACACCTGCCCATGGCGTTCTTCCTTCTGCCTTTCCCAAAAGGACTCAACCACCCTTTGTTGTCTCCACATCCTCCATACCAAGCTGACTCATGGTTTTCTTTTACGTAATAAGCCACCCCCACTTTGTGGTTGTGGAGCCTTCCAGTCAGTAGCCCACATTTTGGTGGAATGCCCCCTTCTTTTGGCTCTGCGTACTAAGTACAGACTTCCCCGCACTTTACCTTTAATATTGACAGACGATTCCTGGATGGTTGAACTGGTTCTCAGTTTCCTTCGTGAAAGTGGTTTTTATTTTTTACTTATAAGGTTTCTAATCTCCCTCTGGAGTAGTGGCAGGGCGGTGAGGGTTGGGGTGTCTCCCAAAGTAAGCTGTGTTTGGAGATTTCTGACTCCCCTCCCTGGCTAAGATCCTCTTTTCTCTCCCTTTTGCTCTGTTTTTATCCTTTTTAGATTTGGTTATTCTCCTTTTACAATATGCACTTTTACATTCTACCGGTTGAATGCTTTTGAATAGCAGGTGGTCGTACCTCTACTGCATCAGAGGAGGGATATTTCTTGCCCTTAGCATAGCCTTGGGGTTGCCCACTTGCTGTCTTCCCTCCTTTTGTTTTCACCATTGACACCACCACTGCACTTTCACGTTTTTTAACCTTTTACCTTTTATTGTTATGACTTTTGTGAGATGTAAATCCATCTGAATGGACTGCTTTGCTGTTTGAACCTTAAACCCCAATCGACCAACCTACTGGCTCCACGTCAGGGTGGCTTCTGCCAGGGTCACTCTACAACTGATACTCTTGTGTCCCTTGAGTCTGCCGTCCGAACAGCCTTTACCAGACGCCAGCACCTTGTTGCCATCTTTTTGATTTACGTAAAGCATACGACATGTCCTGGCGACATCATACCCTTGCCACATTGTATGTCACTCCGTACTTTCCATGTTCTGGTTGGTGCCTCCCATAGTTCCCCACGTATTCAGGAGAATGGTGTTCCGCAGGGCTCCCTATTGAGTGTATCTCTATTTTTAGTTGCCATTAATGGCCTAGAAGCAGCTGTAGGGCCGTCGGTCTCCTTCTCTGTATGCGGATAACTTCTGCATTTTGTATTGCTCTCCAGTACTGGTGGTGCTGAGCCATTCACAAGGCGCAGTCATGGGCTCTAGCCCGTGGCTTCCAGTTTCAGCCACGAAGTCTGTCGGCATTGTACCGTTCATCCAGAATGAGAACTTCATGACGATACACTCACTGTAGTGGAGACATATTGATTATTAGGACTGGTTTTCGGCGCCCGATTTACTTGACTACATCACCTTCGTTAGCTTAAGCAGAAGTTCTGGCAGCACCTCAATGTCCTCCACTGCCTTAGCAACACCAACTGGGGTGTAGATCGCTCTGCGCTGCTTCAGCTCTACAGAGCCCTTGTTCAATCCCGCCGTGACTATGGGAGTCTGGTTTACGGTTTGGCGGCGCGTTCAGCGTTGTCTACTAGAACCAGTGCACCATTGTGGTGGGCACTTAGTGATGTGAGCTTTTAGAACTAGTCCAGTGACCAGTGTCCTGGTGGAGGCCGGAGTCCCTCCATTGCGGATCTGACGTGCACAACTGCTCGGCAGATACATTGCACACGCTCATAGTTCTCCTGCGTATCTGAATCACCATCTCCTTTTCCCGCCAATGGCAGCCCAGGTCAGGGCTCAAGATTGCGGTTTGCTTGCGATCCCTTCTATCCAAACTGGAGTCCTTGCCTTTACCGCCTCCACTTGAGGTCCATTCACGTACACCTTCACGGTGTACATCTCGGCCAAAGCTTTGCCTGGACTTTTTGCATGGCCCTAAGAACTCCGTTAACCTCACTGCTCTCTCACTTCCTCTAGATTCCTGACTTGTTCGAGGCTCTGAAGTTGTTTACACTGACGGCGCAATGGCTGATGGTAACTCATGCCCCTGGAGATGGGCATTGCTGAAACTGACTTGGCGTTCTGTCACCGCGAGGTTTTTTGGCTTTGGGAGACGGAGTGGCATAGCAGTGTGCACAACAAACTGCTGGTCATTAAGGAGACTGAAAATGTGTGGAAGTCTTCCCTGCGGGCTTCTTGCAGGGAATCATTTGTCCTTTGTCGGTTCCGCGTTGGCCATACGTGGCTCACACAGGATACGTCCTCTGTTGCGAGGACCCACCTCAGTGTCACTGTGGCTCCCAAATGACAGTCGTCCACCTCTTGGTGGACTGACTACTTTTAGCCACTTTGCGGTGGACTTTCAACTTTCCCATTACCCTAACAGCTTTACTTTTACGTTTTATTTGTGAGGGTGGGTTTTATCATGTGTTCTAAGTTTTTAGTGCATGTCCATTGTCCCTGTGTGTCCTCCATACTAGGAGTTTTAGGGTAGAGGTTTTAATGTGTTGCAGAGTGGCTGGCTTCTCCTTTTTTTATTCTCATGGTCAGCCAGCCATAGTAATCTGCTTTCTTGTTTTCAATCTCATCTCCCTGTTTCTTGCATATCTGTGGTTTTCTTGTCATGTTTTGTCCATTGTAGTGTTTATTGTCCTTCTGGTTCTTCCTTTCTCCTGTTATTGTGCCATACGTCTTCTTTGTTTTCTTCTTTCCCTTGGGTAGTTGTTCTACAGGAAACAAGGGACCGATGACCTCACAGTTAGCCTGTCTCCCCCCGCCCCCTCCCCCCTCTTCTTTAAACCAACCAACCAACTGGCTAATTTCAGTACAAAACAGAGTGGACCTTTCGCAAACATTTTGGAACCATTTAAAATGCTTGAAAAATGAGTCTCTTACTCATCTTTCAAAGCTAAAATTATGTTAAATAAGGCTAGGTTTTGATTTGTATGAGCCTGTTATGTGATAATGTGGTAATAAAACAGGTTTTATGTATGGCAAAAATTTAAATTGTTTATGAAACCTGATCAACCTAAAATTGGAAGCTCCTCTCTTTTTCAGGGAATGTGAAACTACATGGTACTAATCAACAGAAAATAAATCAAAATTATATGGATTGGCATTTTGAAAAAGAAATCCATAAATTATAAAAAAATGTTCAGAACACTGCAGTAAAAGAACTTCACTGATAAGTCCAAATGGAGGACACCTTACCCAGTCGCTCGCAAGCTGTTGGCTGGTTGCAAACCCTGTGTTCTCCTGTCCGGCACTTATAGTTCTGTTCTTGTTACCCCTCACTCCATGAAGGACATGGCCACGCAGACATGTGACCTCAAGCTCAGCTTTGAGGTTGTGAAATCACCCAGTGTCAAGGTACCATTGCCAACCCCCTGCCCAGCTGTGCAACAAGCCATCACACTCTCGTCTCAAGGGGCGAAGCCTCCAGCTACACAGCCGTAAAAAAACAGGATTAGTACTCCCGTGGAGACTTCCTAAGCCCCTCCAGGCAAACATGTGAGTCTTCCTCTACTAACTGGAAAGGCTCGAAGTAGTCCAACAAAGGCTGACTGTCTTCTCCTTCGCTGACTCGAAGGTCCTCTTATAAATTGTTACCACGTGACACCTTAGCCCGGCCCACCTCTGTGTCACTGGTGCACACCACCAACTATTTTTCTGCGTTGGACTCGCTAGATTGACAGCACAAGCAAGCTGATGCTTCTGTGGATCTCATTGAGCAGGATCATCCTGCTTCTGTGCTGCGTAGCAGCATGTCTCCGCAGGCTGTCACTCGACAGGTCCCGAAGTGAGAGCCCCTTCATCTCTTCATTATGACTCTCCTCCAATAGAAAGTTTACGGCCACAAAGAGGATTTATGGCTGCTTTTGGCACTGCAGCATCCCATTATACCCTGCCTTCAGGAAACAAAATTGTGCACTCACGCCGACATTAAGCTTTCAATTTATTCCTGTTCAATTTGACCTTCCCCCTGAGGTCGGCATTCCATCTCCTGAGGGCATCACGCTGCTCATATGGGGGATGACATTCATAGTTAAACCATCTCCCTGACTACCCGTCTTCAAGCTGTTGCAGTTTGCCTTTTCCTTCCTCACCTGACTTTTTCCCTCTGTACCATTTATATCCCTCTATCTTTCACGAGGGCAGACCACCTTCGGGTTATTGGGCAGCTACCTCCCCCATTTCTGCTACTCGGTGACTTTAATGTGCATCATCCCCTTGGGATGTTAGAGAGGTGCCCTCTTGGCAGACCTTCTTAATCAATGTAACCTCTTCTGCCTTGATGCTGGAGCACCCACATTCACTTCTGACTCCTTGCACAACTTTCCCCATTTGGACCTATCCCTCTGCACTGCCCAGCTTGTCCACAATCTGGAGTGGTTCGTTTGGACATCTACTTGACTGAACATTTTCAGTGTGCTAACTGTTTGCTGACTCCTACCCCAACTGCATTCACATCGAAATGGCAGCTTACCAAGGCTGACTCTGTGTTTTACTCCTCCCTTGTGACATTCGAAAAACAAGATCTCCCCAGTTGTGATGACCAGGTGGAGTATCTCATAAATGTTATCCTTACTGCTGCCAAATGTTCCATTCCTTGCACTTCCTTTTTATGACACCGTGTCCCAGTCCCTTGTTGGACTGAGGCACGCTGCAACGCAATTCGCATGTGGAGACGTGCTCTCCGCATTTTTAACTGCCATCCTACAATGGCAAACTTCATTCATTATAAACAAGTGAGTGCAAAGTGTCGTGTTTTTCAGGATAGCAAAAAAGCTAGATGGATCACATTCACTAGTTCTTTTAACAGTTTCACCTCTTCCTATGTTGTATGGGCCAAACTCCTGCAGCTCTCTGCTACCAAGATCCATTTGCCAATTTCTGGCTTGACAGTAGCAGATGTCACCGTGGACCCTATTGCTATCTCAAACGCCTTGAGCTGCCATTTTCCTCCATCGGAAACAAGCAGAGGACACTAGTGTGATACCCTTCTCTTCTCAGAATTGAGTGTGCTGCAATGCTGCCTTTACTATAAAGGAGCTAGAGCATGCTCTTCATTCTTCCTGATCCTCCGCCCCAGGGCCAGACGCTGACAACATTCAGATGTTGCAGCACCTCTCCCTTGCGAGCAAGCACCTTCCGCTTAATACATACAACCGCATGTGGGCAGCGGGAACATTTCCCTGATGTTGGTATGAAGCCAGTGTCATACCCATATCTAAGCCTGGTAAGGATGAAAACCTTCCTTCTAGCTACCGCCACATCTCTTTCACCAGCTGTGCTTGCAAGGTGATGAAATGTATGATTCTTGCCTCGCTGGTATGGTGGCTAGAGTCTCACAATTTACTGACAAGTGCATAGTGTGGATTTCGAGTGCGCCGTTCTGCAGTTGACCATCTGTTTGTACACCCAGGTCATGAGTGGTTTTCTGCGGAAATCCCAGACTGTGGCCGTGTTTTACGATTTGAAGAAGGCTTGTGACACCTGTTGGAGAACTGGTATCCTTCATAATCGTTACACATGGGGCTTCTGTGGTCGTTTGCCCTCTTTTCTTAAGGAATTTTTAAAAGGCTGTGTTTTCTAGGTGCATGTGGGTTCCGCCTTGTCAGACAATTTTACCCAGTAAACCGGGTTACCTCAGAGTTCTGTCCTGAGCGTCATCCTCTTTGCTATAGCCCTTGGCCCTATAATGGCCTGTCTGCCACCAGGCATCTTCGACTCCCTATTTGTTGATGATTTTGCCATCTATTGCAGCTCTCCACAGACTTGTCTCACTTAGCGGCTTTTTCAGCAATGTCTTGATAGTCTACTCCTGGACAGAGATGTCTTGATCGACTTACTCCTTGAGCATCAACAATGGGTTTTGGTTTTTCCACTGGCAAAACCATCTGTACGAAATTCTGGCAGTACAGTTGGTTGCTCCCACCATCTTTACATCTTGGGCCTACTGCTCTTCCATTCATTAAAACTACAAAATTCCTGGGGCTCATGGTCGATGGGAAACACTCTTGGTGCTCCTGTGTGTCTTACCTCGCAACCTGATGTATGCGGTCCCTCAGTGTCAGACATGTCCTCAATAGTACTTCCTGTAAATTAAACCACCCTCCTCCATTTGTACTGGTCCCTTGTCTATTCGAAACTAGACTATGGGTGCTTTGTTAGTGTGTCTGCTCGTCCGTCCCTCTTACGCTGCCTCAACATTGTCCACCATTGTGGCATGTGTTTGGCCACTGGTGCCTTTTACAATAGGTAGTTTGAGTCCGTATGCTGAAGGTGCTGAACTACCACTGTCCTGTCAGTGTTACTTTATCCTCAGCAGGTATACGTGCCATTTGTCTGCCACGCATGGCCGCTCATCTGTCGGGAGATGGTATCCCTTTGGCATTGCCATTGGTCCTCCCTTCATGAGAATAAGCTCCGGATTATTAAACCTCTCCCAGTGGCTTGAATGACCACCTCTCGGCTCTCCCGCCGAGAGGTCATTTTAACTAGGCTGCATATTGGCCACTGCCTTTTTTAGCTATCTTCATTTGATAGCTAGCGCTCCCCCTCCACTTTGTACATGTTGCACCCAAGTTGTAACTGTCCACCAGTTCCTAACGGAATGACCATTTTTTAATCGTTTATGTTCACGCCAGGGTTTGCTGTCTGAGCTATGGGCCGTTTTAGCAAATGACACTTGGACTGTCGAATTTTTTTTTTCCCCTTCAAAGTAGTATGGTGAAGGCAATTTAACTTTCAGTTTTTGGATCTCCGTTCCTGTTTGATGTCTTTTGTAGCAGTTTCTCCATGTCCCTGTTATTAGCTGTCTACCTTATGTCAGGTGGGATTGACATATAATCTTTTTTTTAACTCATCTCTCTCTCTCCATGTTGTATGGTTTTGACTTGGGCGCGTAAAAAAAAGGGGGGGGGGGAAGAAAAAAGTTGGTTGGAGAGTATTTGCTGGATCCTTCAAGTGTTAAATGACTTAGTAATTGAACACTTCTAGCTGAAAGTGGCCTGTCAAAGTATCTTAACTTCTGGGATGCAAGGCATTAGATAGTTAGCCTGTTGTGGCAGAGGTCGTAACACCTTTTACTTCTATAAAGCCTGGTTACGTGCTCCAACATAATGAAGAGGGACTCTGAGGAGTTATGTGATGAATGGGAAAAATATGGGTGTCGTGAAAGTTCAGAGCTATGTGAGGAGTGTCAGTGGCACACTGGAAAAAATTTACGTTTATTCTATTGTTCAATGGCCTTGAATTCCCTGAACATAATCATTGCAGGCTCTATCCATTTTATGGTCCGACCGTTTCTTCGGAAACCCAATGCGACGTGTAAAATGTCAAAGTTTTGGTCATACCACCATGGCATGTAATGGGAGGGCTCCATGTCAAAGTTGTGGAGGATCGGCTCAGGTGATTCTTGTAGACTTCCTCCGAAATGTACAAACTTCTCCAGGGATTACCCACTGGAGCAGTGAGTGTGGGGTTTATAATGAGGAAAGGAGAATTTAGGAGTTGAAAGTTAAAAGATGCATACTATATATGGTGAAGCTAAAGAAGCTCACAAAGTTGTGCAACATCTGCTGTTTGCTACTTCTTTGGCATTGGCCATTAAGAAGCCAGTTACAAAGAGAGAGCTGCCACACAAACTCGGACCACAGATTCTAGTAAGAGTATATGCACTTGTCAGTATACCTGTAAAGGGGGAAGAGTGCGAGCCACAGACATTTAAAGCTAAACTTGTTCAGAAGCCATCAATGGCAAGCTTGGAACCCCAGCTGCATACCATTGCACACCATCAGAAGGCTACTAACAAAGAACGTTCCTAAGTATCAGTAAACGATCTTCATGTAACATGATAGGTAGGGAGAGTGACAGAATAGTACAATAAATGTTTTTTGTTTGTGTCCAATTTTGCTTTTAACACACTCGGAAAGGTAATTTTGCATTTTAGGTTTAGAGGGAATAGGTGCAAAACTGTGAAATGTAAAAAGTGTTTCGTATAACAGTTGATATGTAATCAATGTTCTGTATGTCAAGTCGCATACATTCCTGTGTAATAAAGCTTGTTTCCAAAATATAAGTTTTGGAAAATAAACTGTACACAGTGTACGTAGAAGATTTTTCAACATACTGTATTAAAATATGTGAACATTCATTACTGGTCTAATTATTTATTTAACTTACATTTGTTTTATGTTTTAAATTGTTGTTCCAAGTTTTACTTTCATGACTTTTTTACTGGTTCACATATGTGTATTTTGTTAATTGAAAAAACAAGGAAGCCATTATTATAATAGAAAATAATTACAATAATGATAATCTGTAACAATTGCGTAAAACCTAACATTTTTTACACCATGCACATAAAATAGGCAAAATTTCTTCATGTAATATGCACAATGCAGAAGCAAAATTGAAACAAAATTTAACGGTATTTCAAATTGTCACATGTGATCTTCTCAAATATACTGACTTGTACTGCGCATTTATCAGTACATTGCTAAACCTTGGTGAAGGGAATTGATTATGTGCTATTTACTGTAGCTTGAATGTATTGTTTCTCAAGTAGAGATTGACATCATAATCATTCAACAGGACTAGATCTGAGAGTCTTCTCACAGTTTTTTCTAACATTGAAAGCTGTACCTGTGGCCTTTAGGACCAGTAGATGTTTGTGCAACTTTAGGCTCCAAAGTGTTAAGGAACAACCACCCCTAAAGGAAGGATAATCTTAATAGACGGGGCTAAGAATGGGAGCAGCTATTTTTGGTGGTGACAGATGCCATTCCTCTCCTGTTCATAATACCACAGGTATACAAGTAATGACACCAGGAGTTCTGGCACCTGTTACAATGGCAGTGTGTTCTTTATATCTTCCACATCTTGGTTTGTTGGATGCAGATACACTTGCAGAACTCTCCTGGTTACTTCTCACCTGTTCTTCCTCGTCAGACTTCAACGTACAAAGTGTGCTGTGGGGTTCGGCTGCCACTTGCTCCAGAGTTTGAAATATCAAATGCCTCATCCATTCGGAGAATATCGGCCTTTTTAACTCTGGTTAGATCACACACTTTTCCACAGCTGCAGGGTCATCATCAGCCATTGACCTTTGTTTCTGCTCCCAAGCTATTGTGGACTCAGTTCCACCAATTTGCAGTCAAGATTACTACTATCTGGTATGGATTCATCTGGCGACTCAGTGAGAGGTCAAGAGGAGACTGCAAAGATGAATGGTTCAAAGGACAAATTGATTGCTGTTCGAACAGGATTGTACCCAGAAGGAGGTGGACTCTACTACCGGAGGGACCCTGCAAGTTGCCGCAGATTCCATTCTCCACTCTAGCAACCACTTCAGATGGCCTGTTCTGTGGTGGAATGACTAATGTTTGGCAATCGGAGCCAGGCCTCCAGCTTTGTGGAAAGTCAAACACCATTCAGCTACAGAAAACCTCCATGCCTTCAGATCAGTGAGAGCACAAACGATCTAACTGCTAAAAGAATGGAAGAGGAATTACTGGAAGGAATTTATAACTTGGAACTCTGTCTGAAACCAGAGACACTGCTCCAGAACCTGATCAGATTTATTATGCAATGCACCATCCTCTATGCTATGAAACCCAAGGCAAGCTCCTGTCATGTTTGTCAGATTTGAATTGATGGACAGTACCTCAAGATTGGGAAGGAGGCAATATTAATACCATTGTGGAAACCAGGCAAGGATTGTACTAACCCTAACGGTTACTGGTGTATAGCCCTTACCTGCTACGGTCGCAGGTTCGAATCCTGCCTCGGGCATGGATGTGTGTGAAGTCCTTAGGATAGCTAGGTTTAAGTAGTTCTAAGTTCTAGGGGACTAATGACCACAGCAGTTGAGTCCCATAGTGCTCAGAGCCATTTGAACCATTTGAACCTTACCAGTTGTATTGGGAAGACACTCAGATGCATGGTCAACTGCCACCTTGTGTGGCTCCTTGAATCCCAAGGTCACCTATGCCACTCTGTGTGGTTTCAGTCTTTACTATTCTGTCCTTGACAGTTGAATTTTACTGGAACAGCTACTTATAATTTCTTCTTAAGCTGAAACCATTTGGTTGGTGGTGACCTCAAATAAGTTTAAGACACTGCTTGGGAGGTGCAACATCCTTCACCAATTTCATGACTAGGAACTTCATGAATGTCTACCACTTCTTGTCTAATCCCTCAACAACAACTGTTGCCTTTTGATATCACGTTGATGATCCCATGTCTGATTGATTGCTATGTTCAGAAGAACAAACCCCTTCCCCACAAGGCTGTGTACTCAGTGTCACATTGTTTGCAATCACTGTGAATGGCATTTCCTCTCCAATCAGGAGGCTTGTTCAATGCTCTTTGTGAGGAAGACGTTGCAATCTCTACTCTCCCTCTGATCTTACAACCACAAGATGACAGCTGACCATCAGGTGCCAATAAAACTGGTTTTAGATTCTCACCAGAGAAGACTACATGCATTAGTTTTAACCATGCTCATTGAAGTTTTAACCAGCTAGATCTCACAATGGGGATTTCATTTTCACGTTTCAAGGACAGTGTGCATTTTTTGAGCCTACTATTTGACTTGAAATTAACCTGGCTCCCACACTGGAAAGACCTGTAAGCACAGGACTTCAAATCATATAATATTTTGAAATGTCTCAGCAGAAAAACATTGGGAGCTGACAGGTCACACCTTCTGCTGTTTCATAGGGCATTTGTCAGGTCATGGCTAGATTATGATGGTGTGGTTTTTGGTTTAGCTCCTATTTCTTACCGTAAGATGTTAGGCACTGTCCACCACAGTGGCACTCGGGTATCCTTCGGAGCCTCTTCGACCAGCCCAGTTCAGTGTGCAGAGGCTGGTGAACCACCACTGTCAATTCAGTATCATCCTCTTCTGGTTTCATACGATCTGAAAATCTCAGCATTGCTTCAGTTGCCAACATTTAGTGGAGTGGTTGACCCTGACTTCGAACAGCTGTTCTGGCCCCATGTGATCAAGCCATGTGGGATACATGCCACTGACTGTCTAAAGAATGTGGATATATATAATGAATGCACATCTAGGGATGGAACGACAAAGCACACCTTCTGAAACAACTTAAAACTTATGATATGGAATTTGTATAGCATTATGATGACACTGCAGTGGATTTACAGGCATAATCTGTTTTGACTTTCTAAGTGCACAAAAGTGGCCCGTCAAATCTATCTGGTAGACTAATTGATTCAGCTGGTCCATGACTCCTTAACAGTGGCTTCAATACTGTGGCAAGGAGTTGATCTTTTGCTGGGTAACTCTGCTCCTAAAGATACAGAGAAATGATACTCCTAATAAAGCAGCATGTCAGGATATTTGTATGTTGGATGTGCCATCCCCTTAGATGCTTTCATCTTACTATCTGATAGTCAAATTGCGTCAGTGGGAAAATGAATGGTTAGAGGTGGTGGAGAACAAACTGCAGTTGCTCAAATTGACCACACTGGCATGGGCAGTCTCCATGCCCACCGCACCAAGGGAAAGAAGTGCTGCTTATCAGACTGTGTATAGCACATATCACTTTAACGCATGGTTTTGCTTCTCCGCCAAAATGTTTTCATCACTCTGAGGCGTTTGTGTTGTCACTTTGTTCAGCATATTTAGGATGTGTGTGTCTTGTATATTGATATTGGGACAGCCCTTGGGTTGGCTGGAGACATGCCAACATCCTCGCCAATACTGACACCAATGTTACATAGGTTGTGAAATTTTGTGAAATCTTAGGCCATATCCAAAAAGTGATAGGGAGGGATGGTGGACTTCAGTGCAGTATAGACTACTCAGCATGTGGACACACACTCTCTCTCTCTCTCTCTCTCTCTCTCTCTCTCTCTCTCTCTCTCTCTCTCTCTCTCTGGCATGCCGAGTTTTTGCCGGGGGTGCTGATGACCATGATGTTCAGTGCCTCATATCCAATATCATCACCAGGATGAATAAAGCTGAGGGTGGGAAGTAGTTGGGTCCATTTAAAGGAACCAAGAAAAACGTAACCGACATATTTACTCAGGTAATTAAAAACTGCCTTGCCTGTTGCTATGGACGCAGCCCAAGGACTGGATGCTATGAGGGCATGCTGAAAAGTAAGGCCTCCATATTATTAATTCTGTTACCAATATCAGTTGAGGTATTACTTTTCATGCATATTACTTTGTAGAACTTCCTGCTTCACCGTTGAGGAAGTTGGTACCAATCGCTGTTGTAAGGATCCAAATTGTTAACTTCTAATGTGGCAGTGTGTAACATAACTGTCAGTGGATGGGAAACAGTGTGCTGTAATCGAATTTTTAACTGCAGAAAATTGTGTCCACACGAGGAGCACCATCTCCTTCAACATAACAATGTCAGACCACACAAGAGTGCTGAGACATCTGCAACAATTAGACATAATTTCTCATCCTCTGTACAGCCCTGGCTTGGTACCATCCGACTTTCTTCTGTTTCCAAAACATAAAGAACAACTCTGTGGACTTCACTTTAATAGTGACGAAGCGGAGCAAGCAGGGGTGAGGTTTGGGTCCTTCAACAAAATCCAACTATAGTGACGCTATAAACAAACTGGTCACTCCTTCAGAGAAATGTTTGTTGCCAGGGTGACAATATTGAGAATTAAATATGTAGATATGAACAATACAGATGTAGAATGTTAATAATGATGGTTTTATTTTAAAAGTTGTACCCATAATAAAATTTAAAAGCATTTCTTTGCAACACACCCTTGTATTATGAGAAACATGATATGTCAGTTGCATAGAGAATTGATAGAAATGCACATTTAGTTTCTCGGCAGCAAATGGTATGACACTACAGCCAGATTATATGGAGGAGGCTACCTGTCCTAAACCCAGGTAGTCATAATACCTCTCAAAGAAGTTAAAATAATGTTGCTTGCAGGCTGCCTGTGAAAGACTATTCCATCAGATGGTCAACTGCTGTAGATGTATGGCTGCTACAATAAGAAATTCTTTGTTGGCATCTGCACATTGTTCCCAAATGAAATGAGTTCAGTTTTCGGTTGACAGATGGCTCATGTGTCAAAAAAATTGTAGCCTGACGTATACTCCAGTGTGATCCCCCCCCCCCCCCCCCCCCTGCCCACCCTCCTTTTTCCCTTAATGTTGCATCCTGAGCTATGCTCAGGTTTGGTCACTAAAGTGTAGTTGGGCAAATAATTTTGGTGCCTGCCATTATTACTTACCATATAGCAAATTAAATGTAGTTATAACTGGGAGACCACTTCTGAGATGTTTAGCTGGCTTAGTGCAAGTCCAACACCATAAGGAAGGTGGGGGGGGGGGGGGGAGGAGCCTGCTGAATTGTTATGAATTGTTACTAAGTTGCAAAACTGTTATGGATAGAGGCGAAATGGCTCATAATCAATAACCGCATATTAATTACTAAGGGTCACTTGCTTTATTTGTAGAACTAATCACCTGGCACAGCCAGGAGACTCAGAATACATTTTAAATTATGAGGGTAGGTCAAAAATTATCTGAACTTCCTTAAAAAACTACTCTTGCAGCAGCAGCAGCAGCAGCAGCAGCAGCAGTAGTAGTAGTAGTAGTAGTAGTAGTAGTAGTAGTAGTAGTATGTTCCACAAATGCATGCTTGCAGTTGGTGCTACTGTGATGACGTACGCCTTGCTTGACCTTCATCACAGCAGAAGTCAGCTGGCAGTGGCAGTGTAAACATCTTCACTTCACTTGCAGTTTGCATGGGATGAGTTGGTTGACACTCATAAGCAACTGGAAATTGCCTCAACTACTGTCAAATGATTGGCAGTTGCTGTGAATCAGTGTGTTGGAAGAGCTCCCAAGAGTTCTGTACTTGTGATACCTGTACGAGAGGTACCTCAAGTACTACACTCTCCAGTGGATCTTGTCTTCTCTGCAGAAAGTACAGGATCTGTCATTACTCTTCAACTTGACAGTGAGTGGTATGTCAATGATAGAGCTCTGCGTCCTGCACAGGGTGTCAGGGACCAGGGAGGACTCAAGGTGTTATAGTGATCTCCCTAACCAGCAAGTTTGAGGTTCCGTTATTCACTGAAATTGAAACTGAGCTCATTTCATCTGTTCTAGGGAAGCCTGTTTTGTCCAGTGTCAGTAAGAGAAACATGAAAGGGTAGAGGTCTATTAATCGTTGGCAGTTCAAACATACTGCTAATGATGGCACCCCTTAGGGAAATGGTAGCAAGGGACGGGACGGGACAGGACAGGACACAAGCTGCACTCAGTGTGTTTGCCTGACAGCCTTACCCAACATGTTGAAGAGGCTATTCCAGCAACCATTTAGGGACCATGGCACAAGAAACTCCAGATTAGGGTGCAGGAAGAAATGATGTCCCTCATTTGGTCTCAGAGGCCATACTTGGGTCATTCCAGCAACTAACAGAGCCAGTTGAGGAGACCTGCCTTGTGCATCGAGTTTAATGAATCTCACAGTTTGCAACATTGTTTCCAGAACTGATCATGGCCATTTGATTCCAGTCAAGTGGAAGGATTGGACTACAGACTTTAAAGCTTCTGTGTCAAGCTAGGCTGAGACTTCCTGGACTTGCACCTTAGGGTTGAGAACTGTTGGGTCTCCTAAATGGGTCAGGTGTGAACTACATATCAGAGGCTGCTACTCAGTTAGCCAACTGTGTGTGGGAAATATACAAGGGTTGTTTTTAAATTAGCTGAGTCTCTGGCCAATCCAGATAATGAGAGCTGTAGGAAACATGCAAGTATCAGTGTAAGAGCGAAAGAAATGGCTCCCACAGGCGAGAGTATTAAGTTTCTAAGGGTAAACTACAAAAGCATTTGCAACAAAAGTGCCAAGAGTTTGAAGTGCTCATGAAAAGGAATGTAGCTCACATAATACCAGGTACAAAAAGCTGGTTGAAACCTGAAATTGATAAGTAAGATGTTTGGGAAAATTTAAGTGTATATCGAAACAGTAGGCAAATGGAAAAAGGTGGTGGTGTATTTGTGCAGTAGACAAACTCCAATCTGTTGAGGTAGAAATTGAAGCTGCATTTGAGATTGTTTGGGCAAGACTCATTATCGGGGTTGGCCATAAATGATGATTGAATCTTTCTATTGCCCACTAGACTAATCTTTTGATGTATCCGAAAACTTCATCGGTGGAGACTTAAATCATCCATCAATTAATTGAACAAATCTCAGCTTTTTTATGTTGGGCATTATAAAACACACTGAAACATTACTAAATGCCTTCTCTGAAAACTGCGTAGAACAGATAGTTAGGGACCCCATTCATGATCAAAGTATGTTGTATCTAATGGCAACAGATAGACCTGACCTCTTTGAGGATGTCCTCATTAAAATTGGTGCCAGTGACCATGATGTGATTGTGCAACAATGATTATTGAAGTATAAAGGACAACAAAAACAAGCAAAAAGATATATATGTTCAGTAAACTAGACAAAAGACCAGTAGTGTTGTATCTCAATAGGAACTTGAATTTCCAGCACAAGGCAGGAGCATGTAGAGGAGCTCTGGCTCAAGTCTAAAACAATAGTTGAACGTGCACTGGATAGGTATGTATCCAGTAGAACAGTTAATAATTGGAATGAACCCCAATAGTATAGTGTCACTGTAAATAAACTTATAAAGATACAGAGATTACTGCTTAATAGGTTTAAAACAAAGCTTAGGGTTATAGTTAGAGATTCTGAATTAAATGTGTTTGGCTGTCAAGAGAGCAACACAAGATTTCAGTGACTACCATAGCAGTTATTGTCAAATGATATTTCACAAACCCAAGAAATTCTGGTCATATGTAAAGGGTATTCGTAACTCCAAAGTTAGTGTCCAGTCCCTAGAAAATAAGACAGGAACTGCATCTGAGGGTGCTGAAATGCTTAACTGAGTTTTCAAATGCTTTTTATAGAGGAAAGCAGAGGACAATTGCCCAGTTCTCCTCTGGACTTCTCTTCAATGATAAAAAGCATCGGTTTAATTTTCAAATTGCAGCTTGTATTGGCACAGAATAGCAGTGTGAGATGGTCTTCATTGGCTTGTGACCGGACAGTACATTCTCCTCTGCTGTTATAAAGTTAAACTTCAGTATATTTTTCCAGTATAGACCTGTCTCATCACAATTAAAAACCTCTTATGGCAGAGCATCTTGAAGTTACTGATGAAGTTCTCTGCTGCATTTGTATCGGAGCTGGCTGCTTCGCCGTACCTCACAATGCTGTGGCTGCCAGTTCTTTTCTTAAACTCCTTGAACCACCCATGACTTCCTTTAAACGCTTCTTCAGCCACAGATGATCCTAGAGTTGTCTCAATGAGGCCGGAGAAAATCATTCTCACCTTTTCACAAATGATTTTCTTATTAATGATGTCGCCTTTCAATTGTTTCTCATTAATCCATATAAGGAGCAATCATTTGGCATCGTCCAGACTACAAAACCGTTGTTTGGATACTCTTGTCATTTCCGTTGAAGCATCTATCTCCTTAATCTTGTCCTTGTTCTTGAGGATAGTGCAAATAGTTGATTTAGACCATTAGTTGATGTAGACCAAATGTATGTGCATGCTAAATCAGCAACAGTCGCATCACGTGCATGTTTTTCAGTGATTGTACGTTTCGTTTCTAAGGTCATTCTCATTCTCTTAATGGTCATCCTCTCACAGTTTTATCTTTGGGGACATTTCTACAAATGTAATTAAAGTTTGCATACAAAAAAGTGTGAACTCAAGTCTGTAAAAACGGGTAATCACTAGCTTCACCAAGACTATAGCAGAAAGAATGCTAAACCAGGCTGCAGTATGCCCTAAAGACATTGTTCATAAGCCTCTGTCGACAATGAAAGAGTTCATTTTGTTGAATATTGCCCCGGTGGGCACAAACGGCTGGTGATGTCACACTGTCGTCGTCACTCTTTATACAAAACTCTGTCGTTGAGTCATTTTTTTACAATTTGTTCTGCGTAATACTTTTTATCGTTACCCAGATTTGATTGATCTTTGATGCACAGTTTCCATTTCTGCTTAGAGGATGCACCAGTATGCTCAATTGTAACAGTAACCGAAAAGCTTTGTCTGGAACCTTCTAAGCAAATTTACCAATTAGGCAAGTCATCATACCAGTGATAGAGAAAAATAACTGCTATAATTAGCCATGTTGATGGTATCCGGCATCAAGACACTGATAAGTTATGAGTAACTGCTGGCCTCTAAATGTTATCACTACAATGTGAGAGAGATGATTCTACTTCCTCTGAGCAGGCCAATCATAAATCTTTTGTTTCTTCTGATCCAGATCAGACACATTACTATTGCTGCCTTGTGTGCAGTTTACTTAAAAAGTGCCTGTAGATTTACAGATAGAAATTAACTGTGATTGTGTATTGTTATCCCAACAGACAATTGTTAGCAAAATAAGCTATTTCTAATTTGTATCTCCAAAACAGTGTCAGTATTAATTTTTAAGCACTTGTCATAGATGTCACAATTTGCAACAATCAACTTGATACAGTGTTTAGAGTTACTCTACCCAACCAAAACTCTTACTGTGAGAATATTAATTGTAGTCTGATTTTACTTCAGATGCTTAAATGATTAAAATGACAGTTCTTTTCAGCTTTTAGTTTTTGTATGTACCTATATTTGATTGACTTAAGTTTTGTTGAAATTAATGTTGTCTGTGTAGTTTGTGATCTTCTGGGAGAGAGTGATCTGTCCATTGACTTGGGCCGTGTCCGATACTGGTGTGAACGTGCTTCACAGCTATATCCTCATCATCCTTCTGTATTTAGGCTGAAGGAACGACTTCTGTCTACAAAAGGAGAGGAGAGTCTTCACGAGTTAGAAGCACTGATATCATGTAAGTTTCAAATGATCTTTAATGTGCTACAGATACCGAGAGCCCTTTTACCAGTTAGGAGGAATGGAATAACGATGATGTGGTTCAGAGAAATACAGTTAAAAAATATGGTTAAGCCTTCAGTTTGATTAATTGGGACAAATGCATGGAACAGAATAAGAACACATGGAGGTTACAAAGAGAATGAAAGACTTCCAGTACTGGATCTCCAGTGGCACATAGTGCAAGCACCCATTATTACTTTCTATTTATTCCTTGTAACACATCTGTCTCCCAGGTTTGGTGCAACACCTTGCTTAAACACTCGACTTAAAAACTTTCGATATTCCCCTCATTGCCGTGATGCAAAGGTTTTGATTAGCCAATACTAGTTTCAGTGGTATTTTTAAAGTCTCTTATTTCTGTTTCATTATCTAGTAGGTGTTCTTCGTGGTCACCTTATACTTTCACTTTGAATAAATATATTAATTTTTCCTGACAGGTAGAGAAGCTAGTAAACATTGACAGTGGCAAAGGATATGTGATTCACATTTGTTTTTTGGTATCTTATGACAGCAGTTTTGTCTGCACAATCTGAGCAGCAATTTTTTTCTTCATAACATCTCACTATAATTATTTGCAGCGGAAATGTCAGCAAGACCATCAGATGTTTCTCTGAGAATCCGTCTTATCAAGCTGTATCGAGAAGCAGACAGACTTAAGGATGCTTATGATCATATTGTTGAAGTTGAGCGAAGATCATTGTTTAGAGAGAACTTGGAATGGTATGAATGCATCAGTGTTGTTTTGAAGGTGAGAGAGTATTTTATTTTCCTAATTTAAATGTTAGGGTGAGTTGTAGTGATATATAAAACCTACTTTGAAGCAAACTCCATGATAAATATAATTATCTCGAGTAGTGATAATGTGTTTGCTTATAATAAGATTATGAAAGTCTGCTACCTACACTTTTTTTCAATATTTGTGTATCAGTGTTGCTTTTCTTAAGATAAGTTCTTGTCAGATTCTAAATTCTGGAATTGAACATCATAGATACACATAGAGGTGATGAGCCATGGGATGGTGATATGCACATGTACAGATGATGTAATATATCCTACTACACAAGTTATAAAAGGATAGTGGATTGTTGGTTGTTGGAGCTCTCACTTGTACTTGGTGATTAATGTTAAGAAGTTACTGAAGTAATTATGGCTGCACATTAGTAATTAACAGACTTTGAATGCTGAATGGTAGTTGGACCTAGATGCGTGGGTTGTTCAGTTTCAGAAATTGTGGGGAATTCAATGTTTCGACATCTACAGTGTCGACGTTGTGTGGAGGATACGAAAAATTTCAGGCATTACCTGACCACTGACAATCAGACAGGTCCTGATTTCAGTTGGTAATAGCTGATGGTAGCATCAATGTGGCACAGACCACATGAAGCCGTAGACCTAAGTTAAGAAAAAGATACTTTGCGAGCTGGTGGTGGCTCCATAATGTTTGTTGTGTATACATGGAATCGACGAAGTCCTCTGGTCCAACTGAACTGATCATTGAATGGAAATGGTTATGTTTGGCTACTTGTAAACCATTTGCAGAGACCATTTGAAGCCCTTCGTGGACTTCATGTTCCTTAACTAAGACAGAATTTTTATGGCTGAGAATGAGCCATGTCAGCAGGTCAGGATTGTTTACAATTCAAGAACATTCTGGACAATTCAGGCAAATGATTTGGCCCCCCCTGATTGGCCAACATGAATCACACAAATATTTATGAGACATAATTGAGAGGTTAGTGCATGCTCAAAATTGTACATTGGCAACACGTTCACAATTATGGACTGCTATAGAGACAGCACGGCCTAGTCTTTCTGCAGGGAACTTTTGATGGTGTGTGCGTGCCACATAAAGTTTCTGCACTGTGCCTGGCAAAAGGAGGTGTGGTGTGATACTGTGAGGTACTGTACGACTTTTCACCTCACTGTAAAGCCTTACCAAAATTGATTTTATTTCATAATTAGAACAGTTTCAAATATATTTAAACAAAGCCCATTGAGAAAATGACTAATAAATAAGTCATAAATTAATGTTCGCACCTGTATACATAATGCATCACCAGTTGGAAAGAGCAAAAGCATATATGGCATTGCATTACTTTCGAAACATTAGAGGCCATTGTTGTTGTTAATATACCTATTACATACTTTGTGCAGCAGCATGACATTTTTTACAAATAACTCAGTTGACATAAATACATGGTCTGTTCAAAAAATTCCGGAACATTTGTAATTTTGTGCCAATGTGTGTTTAGAGGGAAATCCAGTGGTCATCTGTGCACACACCTGTGTTTAATGTGTAACTGTTGGAAGTTTCATATCTGTAAGTCTGTTAGGCATTGTTCAGTGCTGTATTAAGGAGAACATTGTGTTGCACAGTTTGGGAAAGATGGCACAGTTAGAGGAGGAATGTGTCAGCATTAAATTTTGCGTGCAACTCAAGAAAACCAATACAGAGAGACCAGATGGTGCAGGAAGTCTACAGTGATGAGTGCTTAAGCTGTACTCCATGTTACAAATGGTTAACACGGTTTAAAAATGGCAGGACAGAAGTAGAGGTGACCCTCATTCAGGACACCCTTCAATCTCTACTGACGCTCTGTCAGTAATGTTAACTGAAGACTGACTGTCAGAGCGATTGCAAAAGAACGTAACCTTTCAGTTTGATCATGTCATGAATTCCTGACACAGCATCTTGAAATGCATCGTGTGGATGCAAAGTTCGCCCCACGGCTCATGAGTCAACACCAGAAAGATCTTCCTCTTGCAATCTGTGAAGAGCTTTTGGATCGCCCAAATGAGAATTAGACGTTCCTTAAGAGAATCGTAACTGGTGATGAGATGTGGGTCAGTGATGAAGACGCTGAGAGCAAGGTTCAGTCTTCACAGTGGGTCAGGAAAGGTTCTCCATGGCCAAAAAGCTCATCAAGTCAGGTCAAATGCGAAAGCCATGCTCATCACGATAATGCGATGATTCACCTGCACATTTATCCCATTGGTGCGTGACTATGGCACAGGAAACCAAATCACTGTGCTGCCTCATCTTCCAGATCTGGAACTGCAGACTTTTATTTCTGAAGTTGAAAACCATTGAAAGGATGAAAATTTGCAACGATAGACAAGATCAAATACGCAGGTGACACTTAGCACGATTCAGAGAGAGACGTACCAAGACTCCTTCCGGCAGTGGAAACTGCATTGGAAGCAGTTTATCAATTGTGGAGGAGATTATTTCAAAGGAGACCATGCACAATAAGTAAAAGGTAAGCACAGAAAAATATTGTGTACAAAGTTCAGGAATTTTTTGAACATACCTCATATGTTGTAAACTACACAGTAAATAATTCAAACATTACTGTAAGTTGTGTTTTAAGGTATTTTAGAAATTTGGTTTCCATTAAAATGACCAACAAATTAAACAATATTGTTGAAATTCATATTGTTATCAAGTTATGGATGGAATCTGTCCTGAACATGGAATGCTTCTCCTGATTTCGATCTGACTTCAGAATGAAGCAGAATAATTACAGTGCAATACTTAATAACTGTTGTTCTGAATACAACTGCAGAATTAGATTACGAACAGAACTTTTCATTGTTTACAATACCCCATTTAATCCACTTAACCTCTGTTAGTATTACTTCCCAATACAGTATTAAATAGTGCAAGTCACAGTTTAAGTAAACATAGAAGAAACGTAAAATCACAGACAGGTACAATAATAAAAAACCTATTATATGCTTTAGCTTTTTGCCAAAAGGCCTTCCGAAGTAAAAAGCACACAAGTTCACATAAGTGTAACTCACACCCATGACCACTGTCTCTGGCTGCTGCAGCCAGACTGAATTATCAGCGTGTATATGACCCGGGAGATCCGGGAAAAACCTGGGAATTTTTTAATCTGGGAGAAAACTGGGAAAAACCCTGGGATTGTTCAGAAGTCCGGGAATTTTTCATTGTTTCAGTTTTCAGTTAAATTTTTGTAATTTTGACTGGTAAGAACCAATATTGTAACAAAGGATATTATTGTATCTCGCTGCTGCAGAATAATACTGCAGCAACAAAACATGAACGGCAGAAAAAAAAGAAAATAAAACTTAAGTTACAAAGGAAATGTGCCGTATACAGAAACAAAACAGTGCTCATACAAGCATCTGCCAACAGTAAAGTGTGTCAAAGCCTTTGGGAACACTATGCCATGCTTTATAACAACAAATTGCCTCCGATGAGCGTGATGTGACAACTGTTTAAATTAGATTTGTTTGAGCAGTTGCGGGCGGGCTCTTGTGTATGCACAGTTGAGTCGCGTGTGAGGAGTACCTTCTCCCGCTTCTTGTTACGGAAGTGTGGCTGGGCGCCACTACTTAATAATCCCCATGTTCGGAAATATTTTAGATCTGGGGCTGATGCACAGAGCTGTCAGAGTTGTGGTGGGGAAATGGGTCGTCTCCACGTGACCTGTGTTCATGTTCAGTGATTTTTTTGTTTCCTCTTCATTTATTGCTCTCACGTTAAATGATAACAAAACGATTTTTTGTGGCCGGGAGCTATCAAATTAATTACAATACATTCACAGAATTACGGCAGGCTAAAATATGTTAGTAGTTTTGGATTTTATTTCCACCTTTGACAGTCAAGCATTTATCGCCTTACATAACAATGAAGTGGTTTTTGCCGGTTTGCTAAAGAGATTTGGTTTCTATTAATCGTTTCTACTAAGGCAGTCAATTTATTTAAAACGAAGTGTTTAATTTCACACTATTTGCTAGTTTCAACTGTTCGCTGCATTTCAAGTGCACGTATGGCATTATGCTATAATAAAGAACCAAGCGTGACTACAGGTACGCCAAGAAAATTTACATACGGATGTGCGTTTTAAGCCGAATTATGCATTTTAGTATTGTTCACGAAATCCCGACGCTCTTGAGGTATCCTTTGATGTCTTTTGACATAATGTAAGATCTTTTCATGTTTCATACGTACGAACCTATGGGCTTCCTGCGTCATCGTAGCTGCGCAAGCGCGGTGACACCAGTTATCTGGCGCTTTCTTGCAACTCCTGAAACGAACCTATTTTTAACAGGTCGCGGGAAAATATTGCGAATGGTGGTTTGAAAAGCGTTACATTCAAAGCAGATTTCCTTTTACACAGGATGAACTGTGCGAGAATGTACAATGAATTTCTTAAATCGCAAAGCGTTTGACTCTCATTTAAAAATCAACTCTTTGAGGATGACCGTTTAGAAGAATTTTGAGCCCAGAAGATATGACATTTGCGTTATTAAAAATTTTACTAGCACGTTTATGCGATGGATCTTAGTGTAACACGCGCAAAAAAAGATCAACATTAGGGCCTATATGTGAAAGCGTAGCTTCTTTTCCAACTTATTACTCTTTGAGACCAATATTATATGCGAATGCTATGTATATTAATTTAAGCCATTAACTTTTCTTATTTTTATATTCACGCTACTCAAGAGTGATCTTGCTATTGGCTGACTACATCACGTGTCCAATTGCTGTCATCAGCTGGCGAGATCATGTGAATGAGCTATGACGCTTACAAAAGTGCATCGCATCCTGATTTCAGTGCTTCGGAAAGTGACATGCGTTGTTTGGTGGAATTCAAATTTATACGTTCGTAATACGAAAATATGCAGTGTACGTGTTGCTGCACATCAAAGGTGTTTCAAAACGTGTTTTCCCCCCTAAGTTTCGTTTTCTAAAGTGCCGGGAAATTCCACGTCGATATATAAAACCATAAACATTCAAAGGTCTGATGACGTTTATAGTGCCGAGGAAGAGTATACTGTCACTAGACACGGAAAAAGTGTATTTTCACCTGGGAGAATGTGTATTTTTAACCGGGAAATCCGGGAATTTTTTTTTTCTTGTCCATGAATACGCCCTGATTATAGCTGCATGTGGTGGGAGCAGCGAGCTGGTGGGTTGGTGAAGAGGCGGTGTGGGAGTGGAGACGAGATAGGGCTGGAGATGCAGTTTGGGGGGGGGGGGGGGGGGTCGCGGAAGAAAAATATATTGAAGGGGAAAAGGACTAGTGGGTGCATTGGTGGACTGGAAGTCTGTGTTGTGCTGGAGTGGAAGCAGAGAATAGGATAGGTAAGTGGAGGACCGGTACTAGCAAGTGCTGAGACCAAGGGGGCTTACAGGGATGTGAGATATATTGCAGGGAGAATTCCCTCATTTGCATTTCAGAAAAGCTCGTGTTTGTAGGTGGGATCCAAATGGTGTAGGCTGTGAATCAATTGTTGAAGTGAAGCACATTGTGTTGCAAGGCATGTTCAGTCACTGGATATCCAGCTGCCTCTTGTCCACAATGTATCGGTGACCATTCATGCAAACATACAGCTTCTTAATCGCCGTGCCCACGCAGAAAGCAGCACAGGGTTTGCAGCTTGATTTGTTGATTACAGGACTGCTTCCACAAGCAGCTTTGCCTTTGGTGGAATGGGAGATGCCTGCGAGCAGACTGATGTTGATGGTGTTGGGACAGTGTATGAGATAGGTCTTGCATCTTACTTTATTTCAAGGATATGAGCCTGAGCCACGAGGCAATGGGTTGGAGGCAGGGATAGAGAAAGGAAGAATGACAGTATTGTATAGATTGGTGAGGTGGTGGAATACTGTGAGAGGGGTGGGAAGGATAGCAGCTAGAATATGCTTCATGGAAGGGGGGGGGGGGAGGTGGTAGGTGACTGCAGAGACAAAGAATGGGAGATCTGTTTCTGTATAAGGTTGGGTTGATAATTTTGGTCTGTAAAGGCCTCAGTGAGACCCTGGTTATATTCGGCAGAGGACTGCTTGTCACTGCATACGCAATGACCACAGGTGGCTGGGCTGTGTGGGACTTCATGGTATAAGATGACAGCAGCTGTTGAAGTGGAGGTACTGCTGGTGGTCGGTAGGTATAATATGAATGGAGGTACTGGTCTATCCATACTTGCAGTGGAGCTCCACATCAAGGAGGTGGCTTGTTGGGTTGAGGAGGATCAGGTGCAGCAAATAGGGAGATAGTGTGGAGGTTCTGGAGGAATGTGGATAGGGTGCACTCACCCTCAGCCCAGGTCTGAAGATTCAACAATGAATGTGAAACAGGTCAGTGGTTTAGGATTGTGGGTGTTAAGGGAGGATTCTTATAGAGGGTCCATGAATAGATCAGTGTAACATGGGGCCATGTGAGTGCCCATTGCTGTACAATGAATTTGTTTGTAGATGTTGCCTTCAAAGGAGAGGCAATTATGGGAGAGGCTGTAGTTGGTCATTGTGACTTGGGTTTATGGACATGAGGAAGCATGTGGACGATAGGAGTGCAGAGATGAGGGGGGAGGTGCACTCGGGAGAGGTTCTGGAATGGACACAAGGATCTGTGGACGCACTGGAAATCTTGTTGGTTTTTTGGAATGGGGTCACTGTGGCATGGTTTATAGATAGATGAATTCGATAGCTGATGGAGGCTTTCCATCCTGTGATCTGTATTGTTAAAGACACAGAGGTGGAGAGTTCGTTGGCAGTTAGGATTATAATGTTGGGATCAGTTCTAAGGTAGTGGATTATGGTCCTTTAGGTTGGTTTCCATGGCTAGTGGTGCTTTCACTTGATTCTCATTCCAGCTGGTAAGTCTCCACTGACTCAAGGTACTGGGTGACTTTTCCGAACTCTTCCCATTTCCTAAATATTGCTAGTCCTCCTCCTTCATCCCTCTTCCTTTCCCTTCAACCCTTCAATCAGAAAGAGTCACTGGCTCGGAAAGCTTGCAATTTCCTTGATCTTTACACGTGTGTGTTCTCCTGCTGCCACTTGGTGACTGTATGTTTTATCTGTCCAGTTATATTATCATCAAATACATCACAGAAAAATAACTTAGAACTAAGTTTTGCCCTCTAAATTGCTTTATGGTTTAGGATACATTGGTTTGTCAGATACCACTTGTTCTATAGCAAAAATTGTGTGCTCAAGAATCTTAGCATTTGTGGGAAGCAGGAGTTGGCAAATGCTGTCCGTAGTTGAGCCTTTGGAGATAAAATATATAGCTGCTTCAACAACATATTTCCTCCACCAACAAATCTATACCAAATTTGTGGCAGAGTTAGCCCTCTTCTAACTACAATGTAGCGTAGATCCCTCAAACAAAAAACCATGCTCAGTTCTTGGAAAAAGGCACAGATCACACCAGTCTACGACAAGAAGTGATCCACAAAACTGTGTTCCAATATCCTTGACATAGATTTGTTCTACAATCTTAGAACATACTCTGAGCTCAAACAAAATTAGGTATCTTGAAAAAGAATGACCTCAGTGCCAGGCAGCACCCTACATGTGAACCCGAATTGCTCTTCTCTCACATAACATACTGAAAACTTTGGATCAAGGCAGTCGGGCAGATCCTGTATTTCTTGATTTCAGGAAAGCATTTGACTCGGTACCACACCTATACTTACTACCAAAAGTATGATCGTATAGGATATCAATAGGATATCAAGTGAAATTTGTGACTATTGAGTACCTTGTGTTGGGAGCATGCAGCATGTTATCTTGGATGTAGAAGTAACTTCAGAAGTGGCCCATAGAAGTGTGTTGAGACCATTGCTGTTCATGTTATATATTAATGATATTAAAAGACAGTATTAATAGTAAAATCAAACTTTTTGTAGCGGATGCAATTATCTGTAATGAAGTACTGTCTGAAAGTAGCTGTACAAGTATTCAAAGTGTTGCAGGGATTGGCAACTTGCTTTAAATGTTGAGAAATATAAAATTGTGCACTTCACAAAACAAAAAACACAGTAACTTGTACAAATACCTAGGTATAACACTTCATAGGGGTACGAATGATCACATAGTTGCAGTCGTAGGTACAGCAGGTGGTAGTCTTTGGTTTATTGGTAGAATACTGGGGAAACACAATCAGTCCGCAAAGGAGATAGCGTACAAATCACTATACATGGTGTCTCTAGGAATACACAACTTCCTATATTTCACTCCTGTAGGGATCATGAGGAGAAGATTAAAATAATTCCTGCATGAGAGGAGGCATTCAGTCAGTAATTTTTGCCCTGATCCACACATGAATGGAACGGGAAGAAATCCTAATAACTGTTGTTATGGGACACACTCTCTAGCATGCATCTCGTGGTGGTTTGCAGAATGTAGATGTACAGTGGAACTTCAGTTTTACATTTTTTGCGATTTTACGCCATAAATTCGTAGCCCCTGTCAAAACTCCATAAGATCAATGCTAAAACTTCCCGATTTTAAATTTCTTCCGAGTAAGGTTTACCTCGATTTTAAGTTCTTATTCAAATGAGTTAAAAGTGGCATGAAAGGCAGATGGTTTGCACGACGGAGTTATGGGAATATTTTAGGCTGCTATGGAGAGGGGAAACATGAGAGAAGAAATACTGACCTAATATACGATCGGTGTTGCCAACAAATCTTGCAACATTTAGCTTCATCACGCAATTATGATAAAACTACCACTTGGTTGAAAAGCTAATGGAAAAACAAGACAGTCGACGCGATGTGTTCCGGACCGAGCCAGTATGTGACGAAGGTGCCCAGCCACCATTTTTTCTTGTGCCACTTATAACTCAGCCTCATCTCTTTGCATGTATTTTCGATGTTCTGTATTCAGCCACAATATCTATTGACAACCTTTTTAAGTTCAAGCACTGAGTCTCTAAGAACATGCTCAGTCATAATCGAGGAAACATCGTCCATTTGTCGACTTCCAGTATTGGGTGGAGAAATATAGGTCAGGTGTGCACTACATGCAGGAAGTGGCTACAAGGGCAGCCGAGTACGTGTGGAGTGCACATGTGGCTTTTTTAGGTTAGAGTGTACCCTCCCTAGGCCCGACAAGACGTCTCCTGAGGCACGGCAAGGTAGGAGTAGGCAAAATGCAACAGGGAATGACAATATTAATGTGCTCATAGTAAACTGCAGGAGCGTCTATAGAAAGGTTCCATAACTGCACTCATTAGTAAACAGCCCACATTTTGGGACAGAAAGTTGGCTGAAACCAGATGTAAACAGTAATGAAATCCTAAACTCAGATTGGAATGTATACCGCAGAGACAGGCTGGACAGCGAAGGGGGAGGCGTTTTTATAGCGATAAGAAGTGCAATAGTATCGAAGGAAATTGACGGAGATTCGAAATGTGAAATAATTTGGGTGAAGGTCACGTTTAAAGCAGGCTCAGACATGGTAATTGGATGTCTCTATAGGCCCCCTGGCTCAGCAGCTGTTGTGGCTGATCACCTGAAGGATAATTTGGAAAATATTTCGAGTTGGTTTCTCCACCATGTTATAGTTCTGGGTGGAGATTTTAATTTGCCGGATATAGACTGGGAGACCCAAATGTTCATAACGGGCGGCAGGGACAAAGAATCCAGTGAATTTTTTTTAAGTGCTTTATCTGAAAACTACCTCGAGCAGTTAAACAGAGAACCGACTCGTGGCTATAACATATTAGACCTTCTGGTGACGCAGACCAGAACTATTTGAAACAGTTAACGCAGAACAGGGAAACGGCGATCATAAAGCGGTTACTGCATCTATGATTTCAGCCGTAAACAGAACTAGTAAAAAAGGTAGGAAGGTTTTTCTGTTTAGCAAAAGTGACAAAAAGCAGATTTCAGAGTACCTGATGGCTCAACACAAAAGTTTTGTCTCAAGTACAGATAGTGTTGAGGATCAGTGGACAAAGATCAAAACCATCGTACAATATGTGTTAGATGAGTATGTGCCAGGCAAGATCGTAAGATATGGAAAAGAGCCACCGTGGTACAAGAACCGAGTTAGAAAACTGCTGTGGAAGCAAAGGGAACTTCACAGCAAACATAAACATAGCCAAAGCCTTGCAGACAAACAAAAATTATGCGAAGTGAAATGTAGTGTGAGGAGGGCTATGAGAGAGGCGTTCAATGAATTCGAAAGTAAAGTTCTAGGGACTGACTTGGCAGAAAATCCTAAGAAATTTTGGTCTTATGTCAAAGAGGTAGGTGGATCAAAACAAAATGTCCAGCCACTCTGTGACCAAAATGGTACTGAAACAGTGGATGACAGACTGAAGGCCGAAATACTAAATGTCTTTTTCCAAAGCTGTTTCACAGAGGAAGACTGCACTGTAGTTCCTTCTCTAGATTGTCGCACAGATGACAAAATGGTAGATATCGAAATAGTCAACAGAGGGATAGAGAAACAATTAAAATCGTCAAGAGGAAAGGCCGTAGGACCTGATGGGATACCAGTTCGATTGTACACAGAGTATGCGAAGGAACTTACCCCTTTCTTGCAGCAGTGTACCATAGGTCTCTAGAAGAGTGTAGCATTCCAAAGGATTGGAAAAGGGCACAGGTCATCCCCGTTTGTAAGAAGCGACGTTGAACAGGTGTGCAGAACTATAGACCTATATCTCTAACGTCGATCAGTAGTAGAATTTTGGAACACGTATTATGTTAGAGTATAATGACTTTTCTGGAGACTAAAAATCTACTCTGTAGGAATCAGCATGGGTTTCGAAAAAGACGATCGTCTGAAACCCAGCTCGCGCTACTTGTCCACGAGACTCAGAGGGCCATAGACACGGGTTCCCAGGTAGGTGCCGTGTTTCTTGACTTCCACAAGGCGTTTAATACAGTTCCTCACAGTCATTTAATGAACACAGTAAGAGCATATGGACTATCAGACCAATTGTGTGATTGGATTGAAAAGTTCCTACATAACAGAACGCAGCATGTCATACTCGATGGAGAGAAGTCTTCCGAAGTAAGAGTGATTTCAGGTGTGCTGCAGGGGAGTGTCGTAAGACTGTTGCTATTCACAATATACATAAATGACGTTGTGGATGACATCGGAAGTTCACTGAGGCTTTTTGCGGTTGATGCTGTGGAATATCGAGAGGTTGTAACAGTAGAAAGTTGTACTGAAATGCAGGAAGATCTGCAGCGGTATGATGCGTGGTGCAGGGAATGGCAATTGAATCTCAATGTAGACAAGTGTAAGGTGCTGCCAATACATAGAAAGAAAGATCCATTATCATTTAGTTACAGTATAGCAGGTCAGCTACTGGAAGCAGTTAATTCCATAAATTATCTGAGAGTAAATATTAGGAGTGATGTTTTTTGCCGAATTTTTACTGCTGTTACACATGTGATTTTTGAAGACCTGATGAAATTCACTACCACAAATAGTTATATAAACATTGTAGTGTAAATTTCATTTCTTTTGACAACAGATCTGATACAAACTATTAGAGCGAATTGCAATTTTTAATAATATATGCCAATTATGTGTGTTTTTGCTTGCGTTTTTGGGTTTTAACATTTTCCTCATTTCTGCATTTTCCTCAATATTGTGTTTTTTAAGTATGTAAAATTGTAGATGTAAATCATAGTGCCACTATGAACCAGCTGCTGAAATCACCTGAGCATTTAGTATCAAAAATGCCTACACTATCACATCCACTTCTTCTTTTTCCCAGAATTACTTGGGAGTTACAATGTTAGGCATGTAATGGGGACCATTAGGGATATGACTGACATGAAGGCCAAGGAATCAAGTGCACACTCCGTGTGCGCACTGGAAGGAGTCATTCCAGACGTGGAACTGGTGCTTCTGGATGTTGTGAAGAGCACAGGATGCAACCAACTGCAGACGGTGGCCTATGTCAGTATTAATGATTTGTCTCTCTTTGAACCTAAAGAGATTTTCTTTGGTTTTGGGAGGGTAGCTTAAGTGGTATAGACTCCAGTAGTGATTGGGGATATGTAGGTGACCCCACTTGTACAATTATAGTTGGTGGGGTCTACAGTATACACTTGATATGTTGCCGAAAAGATGTGTTTACAATCAATGGTAGGCATAAAATTTTGTCTATAATCTTACTGAATGCTTTCTCAGAAAATTGCTTTGTACAGTTAGTTCCGGAGCTCACTCAGTGTGTAAATGGCTGCAGAAACATACTGGACCTCTTTGTGACAAATAATCCTAAGCAGATAGATAACATCCTGACATACAGAGAGATTAGTGACCACAAGGTTGTTGTAGCTAGACTAAATATTCTAACATCCCGCTCTGTGCTTTCCTTAGAGACGATCTTCACTCCTTCCAATCTGGGATGTAAACGTGGACCGGATGTGGTTTGAACTCACAGAAATAGTATCAATGGAAATTGAGAGATTTATACCAAATAAATTAATGAGAGGGCATACTGATGGCCCCCCCCCCCCTCCCCTCCTCTCCCCCTGCCCATGGTGCACAAAACAGTTCAGAACAATATTGCAGAAGGAACAAAAAGAGCATGCTAAATCTAAAAGCACACAACCCCCCCCCCCCCCCCCCCCCTCCACCCCTCCCAGATTGGCAATGCTTAACATAAGCTTGAAAGCAAACTTCAATGTGAGATGCTTTTAATAGTTTCCTCAGTGAAATCCTGTCTCAAAATCTGGCAGAAAACACAATGTGTTGCTCATTGTATATAAAGTACACCAGTGGCAAAACACAATATCTTCACTGCACAGTAAAAATGATGTTACTGATGACATTGCCATTGAAGCATTGTTACTAAACATGGTTTTCCGAATTTTCTCTACAGGAGAAGACAAAATAAATATTCCAGAATTCGAATCAAGAACTGCTAATATGAGCAACTTAAGAAGGTATCCTTAGTGTAGCAGAGCAGCTTAAATTACTTTAATATAAGCAAAACCTCTGGTTCAGATTGTATACCTGTCAGGTTCCTTTCAGAGTTGGTGATAACAGTAGCTCCACACTTAGCAGTCATATACAACAGCTCGCTTGTAGAAAGATCCATACCCAAAACTGGAAAGTTGCACAGTCACACCAATACATAAGAATGAAAATAAAAGTAATGTGCTGAATTATAGGCCCATAGTGCTAATGTTTATTTACAGTATGATTTTGGAACATTTACTATGTTCAAGTATTATGAATTACCTTGAAGAAACAGATTTATTGACAAATAGCCAACTCGGGTTTAGAAAATATTTTCTTCTGAAACACATCTAGCTCTTTATTCTCACAAAGTAATTAGTGATATTGAAGGGGGATGTGAAGTTGATTTCATCGTTTGGTTTCCAGAGGGCCTTTGATGCCATTCCTCCCAAGTTACTTCTAGGCAAATTGTGTGCTTATGTATTATCATCTCAGTTCTGTGACTGGATTTCTGATTCCCTGTTGGCAAGATAACAGTTCATAATAATTGACAGAAAGTCATAGAGTAAAACAGAAGTAGTGCCTGGTGTTCACCAAGGAAGTGTTGTAGGCACTTTGCAGTTCCTGATATATATATAAACAGTTAAAGAGACGATCTGGGCAGCCCTGTTAGCTTTTATGGCGGAGCATGCTGACACTTATCTTATGAAGTCATCAGATGATCAAAACAATTTGCAAAATGATTTAGGAAGATATGTGTGTGGTGTGAAAAGTGGCAGTTGACACCAAATAATGAAAAGTGTGATCTCATCCACATTAGTATTACAAGGAATCCACTAAAGTTCTATTACACAATAATTCACACAATTCTAAAAGCTATAAATTCAACTTAAACTTATCAATTAGAAATACAAATAAATTGGAATGATCTCGTAGATAACATTGTGGTGAAATCAAACCAAGGAATGTGTTTTATTGGCAGAACACTTTAAAAAATCAAACAAGGTCTACTAAAGAGACAACTTAAACTACTCATTTTCACCCTTTTCTGGAGTATTATTCTACAGTGTGGGATATGCATCAGATAGAATTAATGGAAGACGTTGAAAAAGCTCAAAAAAGTGCAGCTCGTTTTGTATAATTGAGAAATAGGGGAGAGGGTGTCATGGACATGTTTTACAAGTTGGGGTGGCACTCGTTAAAACAGGCATATTTTGTTGCAATAGGATTATCTCATTAAATTTAATCAGCAACTTTCTCCTCGGAGTGCGCAAAAATGTTTTGTTGTCGCCCACCTATATAGTGAGGAACGAGCATCATAATAAAATAAATTGGGGCTAGTATGGAAATATTTATATGTTCATTTTTCCCACATGATATCCAGGAGTGGAGTAATAGAGAAATATCTTGAATGTCATTGGATAAATCCTCTAACAGGCACATAATTGTGATTTGCAGAGTAATATTGTAGATGCAGTGTGTCCAGAGTTAGCAAGGGATGGTCAAGAAAATGACACCATGTGCTCAGTGAAGGTTCTCTAGAAATTTTGCTGTGTTTAACAGTCTCAAGTTCCATGTATCTACATTTTATTCTGTACATTTTCTGTTATTCACTTATCTTTCATCATGGCATTTCCTCAATCTTTTCCTATCTGTTGTAATCCAGTAAACAGATTTCTTTGTCCATTTTCCATTCTTCTCAGGCATCTATTGTGTGTTTTACTGGATTTACACTTTCTCCACTGTTGCTGAGTGCCAATCCTCATTCCACCCATCATCCACCCACAACCACTTACATTTGAGTCGAACTTGTGAAATACATAATTGAGACATGACTGATCTGCTTCAGTAACAGAACAAAAATGTTCACACCTAATGAGAAGTATGTATAAGTTGTTTTGCTACATTTCTATTGTTTTTCAGCTTGCAGTTTGGAGCAGAGTGGTAAAAGTAATCTTTAAAATTTCTGATATAGCTGTATATACTAAAATTTATTTTTATTTTTATATTATATTGTTTTATTAATTTTGCATTACAGCATTTCATTTTTGCTTTACAGGCATATTCAGAGAAATACTCTGATATTTGTGGATGGGAATTTTACCTATATTATACATCTGTTCAAGAAAAAAAGGCATATTTAAGCTTAGGTGAAAACCATGCTATGCTCCACAAAACTGTTGCAGATTGTGTGCAAGTTCTCTTCAGGTAATTAAATTTCTTAATATTAGGCTGCAGTTAGGAGTGTACTGTACCTATGAGAATACAGTCTTGTTTATGGTGTATGTTAACAGACCATACAATAGCAAAAGTTCTGAAACACTGAATCTTGTCTACTACCTGACACCTGTACTTGGTTCCTTATAGAGCTTGGTGTTGCGATTCGGGTTACTAACTTCCTAAATTTGGTAAAAGTTCAATTTAAAGAAGCTATATCCTAAGTTAATTGATGTATAACAATAATGCAAATTCCTTAATGGAGAATTGTGTAAAATACAGAAAAGGCAACCAATCACCTACAGGGGATTGATGTGTGGAGCATAGCAACTAATAACTAACACCACCATTCAGACTAGCTTACAACTACTAGCATTTTTTTCCAGCAATAGTTCACACATTCACACACTCAACTCCATACGACTTCTGTGGCCACGACATGTTTGTGTGAGTGGTTGTGTTTGTGTATGTGTATGTGTGTACTATTGCTGGAAAAGAGCTAGCACTCAAGATAATGTGTCTATTTTCTTCACAATCTGCTTTAGGTGAGCAGCTGCCTTTCCCTTATTTTAAGTTAACTGTTATGTTTATGAAAAGTTGTTTCAAAGAAACTTCCAAAGATTAATCTGATGTTCACTTAAATCTATTGTTACAGTGTTAAAGGCACATGTTTTACCAGCAGTTGAAATACTCTGTGATGAATTGAAAGAAAAAAATGGTTTCATATTTTAATTGTAATCAAAATAAAACAATGCTAATAATGTTCAATCAATGGAAAATTTTATTTTTAAAATGTTAAATGTGCCAGAATACTACATATGATGTATACTGAATACTCAGAGCAGTTGCCTGGGTGGATGAGGTGGAATAGGGTTAGGGAATGATGCACAAGGTGAGTAGTAGTAGTGGGATAGTGTGAGGTAGCTCTTTCAACAGCCCACTCAGTGACTGTACAAGAAGACAAAAGGAGTTCAGAAGATAGAGCATAACGATTTTTGTAATCACATAAATATCCACTGCCAAACTGTGACAAAAAGAAAACTTGACGATCCAGTTGCAGAAAGTGCTTCGGACGACAATACAAATGACAACAGCTGCTTCACTACTCAAGCGTGCGCGCACACACAATTCTCTTTTACCTCCCTGTCTTTCCCCTTCATTTACACCTTTTCCTCCCTCCTTCCCTGCACCCCCCGCACCCCCCTTCTGTAGGTTTTAACCTGCGAACTTCTTTCATCATATGCAGCTGAGTCATCTGTCAAAAGATATGTCTCACATGATCCCACTACCCTCTCCTTACCTCATGCGTCGTGTCTCTGTTCACTCCACCTCCATCTATACAGGCAACTGCTCTCAGTAATTGATAATAAAGCCAGTCTCGCCATGGGCATAGTGTTTGTACGAGTGTGTGTATTATTCTGTCCAGGAATTTCCTATGTTGTTATAACAACATAGAACTGTGAAGAGTGAAATTCCATTGTTCGAATTGTTTGTTTTCAGTTTTGACCAGTTACTAACAAAGGCATCACAGCAGTCCCCTCCACCCAGTGAACGGGACTACTATCATGAATTCTTAAGGCACATGCGTGGTCAACTCTGCCTCCATCTTGCCACTCTGCTTCTGAAAAGAGCAAAGAAGGTATACTTTTTAATATAAAAACTAAAAAAAATTATTTTTTGTGAGAATTTTAAAATTACTCAAATCTGTTTGTGAATGGCAGGGGTAAATGGAAGGTGTCATCTGAATAGCAGTGGAGGACCATTTCACGAAGTGCATTCAAACTCAGTAAAGATTTTCATATTCTAAACAGTGTGTGATAGTATTGACAAATAATCTTAAATTTCCTGTGTTCTTAACTATAAAAGAACCTACATAGTAACTGATTCACATGGTTGGATCTTAAGATGGAATTATTGAAATGGATAAAGCAGCTTCCAAATGTCAGGGATCAGAAGTGCTTATTCATTCTCTCTCTCTCTCTCTCTCTCTCTCTCTCTCTCTCTCTCTCTCTCTCTCTCATATATATATATATATATATATATATATATATATATATAGAAAGAAACTTCCACATGGGAAAAATATATTAAAAACAAAGATTCCAAGACTTACCAAGCGGGAAAGCGCCGGCAGACAGGCACATGAACAAAACACACACACACACACACACACACACACACACACACACATCCATCCGCACATGTGTGTGTGTGTGTGTGTGTGTGTGTGTGTGTGTGTTGTGTGTGTGTGTTGTGTGTGTGTGTTGTGTGTGTGTGTGCGCGCGCGCGCGCACACACCTGTCCTTTTTTTTTCCCCCTAAGTGAAGTCTTTCCGCTCCCGGGATTGGAATGACTCCTTACCCTCTCCCTTAAAACCCACATCCTTTCGTCTTTCCCTCTCCTTCCTGAAGAAGCAACCATCGGTTGCGAAAGCTAGTAATTCTGTGTGTGTGTGTGTGTGTGTGTGTGTGTGTGTGTGTGTGTTTGTGTGTTTTGTTCATGTGCCTGTCTGCCGGCGCTTTCCCGCTTGGTAAGTCTTGGAATCTTTGTTTTTAATATATGAAAGGAGAAATAGTTTATTGCTATAGGAAAGAAACACAGAGGTCAGAGTTCATTGTACCAGGAATAGGTACTTTATTAAAAATATAAACATTAAGATACACTGTAAGAAAGGGCTAGTTTTGAGGTTATATTACCATGTATTTATTAGTAAAGGGTCTCACAAATATAATAGCTTGGAAGAATCCATTTTACATGTACATATTTTGCGCATTGTTAATCTCTGGGAAGATTTATGCATGATCTTCATTTCTTATTCTTTCTGATCCACAATTGTTGTTACAATGGAGCTGCAATAAGAAACTATCCTACTAATACCTAACATATACAGAACAATTGTGTGATCCCGTAGTTCCCATTAGGATGAGTTAAGATAAAAGAAAATAAAAAGGGATGAAAGTTTGTGATCCTGCCGTCTGCAGTATAGTGAGTCAGCGAGTGTCCTATTTATAAGGAGTGTCCAGACTTGCTGCTGTATGGTATTAATGTTATTTCTTTCACTTTCACCACAGATCTGTCCCCCAGGGGGGCTCACCACTTGTCGGTGCATTTGTGCTTCGTTCATGCTGCTTGTCTCTGTTATTCATTTTCCCCTCCCTTTGGAACATGTCATGGTTATTTTGGTAATGTATTCTGTATTTTCAATAGCCTGACAACATTCTCCATCTCCAGTCCTTCCTCCACTTAAGTGTTTTGAGGTTCCTTTTTGTTTTTTCTTCACCCCTTTGCACTCCAGAAGGCTGTCCCACATGTCTGCTGCATAACAGGTGACTGGGGAATGCGTAATTCAGAGCCACGGGTCAACGGACAGGATTCGAATGTACCCCATGATAAAGGCATAGGCCAGGCCCAGGGAGGGTGGCTGCCTGATCTGTTACGTTCCCAAATTGCCAATTGACTCCTCCGTCAGGAGTGTGAGAGGTGTGACCTGAGGTGTGAACAATCACTTAAGGTGGGTGAGCCCCCATCTTAGGGGTAGGAGAGTCAGGGGCAGTTGGAAGGAGCATACTATCGGAGATGCTGGCAGTCATGGGGGATTTCCTCACAATGAGCCAATCACCATCTCAGTCTTGTCTGCTAAACGTAAACGGAATGAGGCTAAATATTCTAAGACTCTCCCAGCTGCACCTGGGCTCCTGATGGTATCCCATACTGAAGGTCAATCCTTTGCTACCGATAATCCGTTTGTTATTCAGAAAGGTGTTGATGCAACTGCTAGCCTTTGATATCCTGCTCTCATTTATGTACTGGAACTTTGCTTTTGAAGAATAATTGTGATTCTCAACCACAACTGCTTGCAAATATGCTCCTCCACGGCTATTCTGTTCCTGTCAGGGCCCGCCAAATGCTGAATTCTTTGCATGGTGTTATTTACAATATGCTGCTCGATGGTGTGACTGATGGGGAAATCCAAACTTACCTCTCTGATCAGGGCATCCTTAGTGCCTACACAAACTCTCATATTTGATATAGTAATACATCCAAGATCAAAGCGGGCTATGAAGTCATGACAGTCCTACCATACATTCCAGCCTGATGCACTGCCACCATTGTCAACATTACAACCACACTCGAATGTCCTGTCAAAACATGTCCAGATGTGTTACTTGTGGTAGGGATGTTCATGTGGGTGATCACCCACCTCCTCCTGCCTGCTGTGTCAATTGCAATTACAACCGTGCAGCCTCATTCTCAGAACGCCAATTGTATCTTGATGAGCGGGCTGTCCAGGAGATCCTTGTGATGTCGCTCACTAGTTGTTGGCTGGTCGAAAGCCGTGTGGTTTACCATCTGGCACTTTTAGTACCGTTCTTGCTTTACCTCGCTCCACAAAGGACACAGCCACACAGACTTGTGACCTCAAATTCAGCACTGCAGTTGTAAAATCACCCTGTGTCGAGACAGCATCCCTATCTCCTCCAGCTGTGCAAAGCCTCACCATTTTTGCCTCTGGCATCAAATTGACCTGTTACACAACCAGCAGCCCAGAAAGGACATAAGAAATACTCCGACAAAGACTTCTTACATCTCTCCAGCCAAAAAGTCTGTCTTCATCTGCCAATCGCAAAGTCTCCAAGAAATCCTTCCCCAACTTGGAGATCCTCTTCAACAGTGTCACCACATGACACCCTCATCCGGCCGACCTCTTTTTCGCTGGTGCGCACCGCCATCCATTTTTCTGCTCTGGAATCCACACGTCGACCCAGTGAGATTGCCGACGCCTCTGTAGATATCATGAAGCAGAATTCTCCAGCCTCTGTGCCCTGTAGCACAGTGTCTTTGAAGGCTGGCACTCGGCAGATGCTGAGGTGACAACTCTTCATTCTTTCCTTTCCCTGTCATGACATTCCCCTAATGGAATCTTTGCAGCATTTGATCCAATAAAGAGGAATTACAGCTGCTGTTGGAATGACAGTGTCTCCTCCAGGAAACAAAATTGCGCATGTGCAACTGCTTTGATCTCTTGTTTCTTTCTGACCCACTTTGACCTTCTTCCTCGAGGTCAGCATTCAATCTCGTGGTGGAGTCGTGCTGCTCATTTGGTATGATGTTCATAGTTAGGCAATCTCACTGATCACCTGGCCGTAAGCTGTTGGAGTGCTTACTTTCCTTCCTCCCTATTCCTATACGTAAATATAGTCAGCAGTTTTGTAAGGCCAACTGGGGGCTTTACTCCTCCCTGACAATCTTCGACGAACACCATTTCCCCAGTTATGTTGACCAGGTAGAATACCTTACAGACGTATCCTTACCGCTGTAGAATGTTCCATTCTTCGCATTTCCCCTGTAGCAAATGATGTCATTGTAGACCCCATTGCTCTATCAAAACACCTTGGGCCACTATTTTGTGAGATTTAGAGCTCTGCTCACTATCATCCTGCTTTCCACCATTAGAAACTAGCAGAGCATACTCGGGTCCTTCTTCTCTCAGAATCGTGAATGCTAGGCCACCAACTTTATTGTGTGGGTGCTAGACTTTGCTCTCATTTCATTCCAGTCTTCTGCACCAGGGCCAGACAATGTTAACATTCAGATGTTGCAGCAGCTTTCTCTTGTGGGCAAGCACTTTGTCAGTCATACATACATTGACATCTGGGTGGATGGCATGTTTCCCAGACATTAGCATGAAGCCACCATCATACCCTTACCGAAGAGTGATAAGAACAAACACCTTCCTTCTAGCTACTGCCCCATTTCTCTCACCAGCTGTGTTTGCAAGGTGATGATTCGTGCCTAACTGGTATGGTGACACAAGTCTTGCAATCTACTATCCACTGCACAATGTGGGTTTTGAGCATGCTGTTCTGCAGTTGACTGTCTTTTCAGTTTGTCAACCCATGTCAGGAACAGTTTTCTGTGAAAATACCAGGCAGATACCATGTTTTTTTGATTTGGAGAATGCCTAAGCCTCCTGCTGGAGGACTGGTAACTGTCCACACACTCTACACATGATGCTTCAGAGGCTGCCTGTCCAGTTTCTTTCAGGAATTTTTAAAAGACAGAGTTTTCAAGGTACATGTGGGTTCTGTCTTGTCGAACATCTTTATCTAGGAAAACGGGGTGCCTCAGGCCACCGTTTTGAGCGTTGTTGTTCTTGCTATGCCCATTAACCCTGTTATGGTCTCCCTCCCTTTGGCTACCATTTCATCGATGATTTTGGTATCTATCATAGTCCTCCCTGGGCTTGTCCCCTTGAGTGGCGTCTTCAGTGACGTCTCTTTCATCTTTACTTGTGGTGTATTGACAATGGCTTTTGTTTCTCCACTGAAAAAAATTGTATGAGTTTCTGGTGCCACAGTGGGTTTCTTCCACTGTCTTCACACATTGAGCCTGTTGCTCTCCAGTTCGCTGAAACTATGATATTCCTAGGGACCATGCTTGATAGGAAACTTTCATGATCCTCCCATGTACCTCACCTGCTTCCCTCAATGTCCTATGTGTCCTCAGTGGTACTTCCTGGGGAGCAGACTGGACCACCATCGTCCATTTGTATTGGTCCCTTGTCCGTTCGAAACTCGACTATGGAGATTTTGGTTATGCATCTACACATCCATCCGTTTTAATGCTGTCTAAATACAGTCAACCATAGTGGAATCAGTTTGGCCACTGGCGCCTTTTACACTAGCTTGGTTCAGAGTCTCTGTGCACAAGTTGCCAAACTACCAGCTTCATACCAACATGATGTTCTCCTCAGCGGATACATGTGCCATTTGTCTGCCATGCCTGGACACTCATCCTAGGCCTCGTTTTTTGATTACTCCTTTGACCCCTAGTATAGGGTGTGTCCTTTCTCCTGGAGTTAGCTTTCGGCTATTGCTCTGGCAGCTTAACTTCACACTACATTCCACTTCCCTTGTAGGTGTAAGTGCTTCACCACTTCAGCTTTATGCCCATGTTGACCTTGGACTTAATTCGCTGCTTAAGGACACTATTTCAGATTCGATCTATCACTGTAAGTTTCTCTATTTGCATGGAACTTAGCGGTAGCATCTTTGTGCAGTGATGGATCTTGGTCAGTTGTGCCATTGTCATTGGCACAACCATTTTTAGTATCAGCTTCCAGAACATTGCTCAGTATTTACAGCAGAGCTCTTCACCCTGTTTTAGGCCACACAGTACATCCAGCAACACAAGCTTTTCAATTGTCACCTGCTCCAATTCTCTCGGTGCCCTTCAGAGCCTCTGTGTGCCATACAAAGTCCATCCCTTAGTGTTACGGGTCCAAGAAAGCTTTCACTTGCTCACTATTCAGGAAGCCAATGTGAATTTTATGTGGGGTCCTTGGTCATGTCAGTCTGACAGGAAATCAGGCTGCTAATTCTGCTATTAAGGTTGCAGTCCTCCTGCCTCTTCCCACTAGTTCTTCTATTCCTTTTGATAATCTCCATGTTGCCGCCTGTCAGCAGTTGGTGTCACTTCGGCATCACCACCAGTCTTCTCTTCATGAGAACACGCTCCGGAGAATTAAAACTCTCCCAGCTGCTTGGCCGACCACATCCCGGTCTTCTTGTTGTGAGGAGATCATTTTAGCTAGGTTGCATGTTGAGAACTGTCAGCCATCATATCTTAGATGATGATCCACCACCACTTTGAGCTCATTGTCATCAACATTTGATAGTTCACAATTCCTGACTGAATACGCTTTTTTAACCACTTACATTGTGATGTATGTTTGCCGTCTGAGATATTGGCCATTTTTGCAAATGATGCGCAGGCTGTCTACTGCATTTTACTTTTTATCCGTTGTAGCAATATGGTGAAGAACATTTAGTCTTTAGTTTAGGATCGTCATAAAAAAAAGTCTTTGTTCTTAGCTCTTTCCTTACATTGAATGGGCTTAACGCGTAGTAGCTTTTAACTCCTTTTTCGTATTAGTTTTCAATGGTTCTGACATGGGCATGTGTTACTTTAGTTGTTTTTGTGCCCCAAAACAAAACACAAAATACAGATCTGTTTCAGCTAACATTGCAATTATTGAGTGACATTTATATTGTTTACATTAATTGATGTACATATTATCTTGTTGGCAACTGTATTTTGACTTGTTTTTCTATATTTGTTGAATTTAGTTCTGATGTTGCTTTGTTCTAACAGTTTTGGTGCTACAATGCCATGTAAATATCTGATGTCATTGCTGTAACGGATCTGTACTGAAAGTGAAACAAATGGAAAATTGATATTGCACAGCAGCAAGTCTTGACACTCCTTATGAAAATGGGTGACTTGTGTCCCTAAAAATGTTCAGAAATTTGTCGGCCTGAGGCTGAGCTGCTGTCACTTTACAGATGACACTGAAGTATTTAAATTTTGGAAAGTACAGATTCATTGGAAGGAGTTAGTGAAAATTCATTTTTGTATGAGAGCATCTGTACAGGAAGGCAACATATGCACATTTAATATTAGTTGGCTTTGTCGTGCATTTATTAACTCTTGGAAATTTTTTACGCGGCGTTTAATCCATACTTGTACATAAAATACTGCAAATAAACACATTAAAATGTTGTGAGCTTGCCTATTAGAAAGGCAAAAGTGAATAAAGAAAAATGGAGAAACATAATTACAATTTCCACAGAAAATAGCCTCTTGTTAAGAGTAAAAGGATGTGCAAGGGAAGTTATAGTTGAGAAGGGAGATGGACAGTGTTGTTGCCTATCCACAATGTTGTTCAGCCTGTACCTTGAGCAAAACTTTGAAAAGGAAGTTCATGAACAAAATAAAAACTTCGAAGTTTGCTGACGGCATTATAATTGTCGGAAATGCCGAGAGGACTACAAGAACAGTTGAACAGAATGGATAATGTTTTGAAAAGAGATTGTAAGTTAAACACAAAAAGTGAAGCAAGCATTATGAAATACAACTGAAATTGAATTAGGTGATGCTGAGTGAATTAATTATAAAATGGGAAACTGAAAGTAATAGAGTTTTGCTATTGGGACAGGAAAATAAATGAGGATGGCTGAATTAGAGAGAATATAAAATACAGACAATAGCAAGAAAACTATTTCTGAGAAAGCATAGTTTGTCAGCATGTAATATCTATTTATGTGTTAGGAAGTCGTTTTTGGAGGTATTTGTCTAGAGTGAAATAAGCCAGTAAGAAGAGAATAAATGCTTTTGAAGTGTGGTACTACAGAAGAATGCTGAAGTGGTAGGTAGAACATTAAAAAATGAAAAGGTACTGAATTGGGAAAAACAGAAATTTATGGAACAACATGACTAAAAGATGGAACCAGTTGATACGATATCCTGAGACATCAAGGATTTCTCCCTTTTGATATTGGAAATAAGTGTGAGGACCAAACATTGTAAAAGGTGACAAAGGCTTTAATACAGCAAGCAGCTTCAAATGAATGAATGTAGGTTGCAGTTGTTACTCAGAGGTGGAGAGGTATGCACAAAATAGGCCAACATAGGAAGCTGAATCAACCCACACATTGGACAGCAGCAGAATCGCTTCCTGGTGACCCCAGTATCTTCTGGAATTTCAGCAGTGTAAATAATAAAATGCACGATGGCTTTTTACATGAGTCTCAGCGAAGCAGGCACCAAACTGGAATAAAGCTTGCAAAGCATATTTTGTGTTTTTGTGCTATAGTTTGATAACTACAAAAACGCATTGTTTATGGTACAGTTTGCCATAGTAAAATGTAAGGAAATTTTACAAAGACTTTGAAAAGATTCTTAGTCAGAAGACAGAATATGGAAGGAATGCAAAATATTTGCATAATATAAGGTTTGGATTGTTGACCGTGGTGGTGGTGGTGGTGGTGGTGGTGTGTGACCCTAACCACATTCAAAAAGTAAGGGTTGAAGGCATAATGGATTCAGTATTACAGTCAGTGTAACTGAGCTGTGGAAGACTTTCGATCAAATGAGGCAGAAGGGATGGAAAATATTCCTTCAGAATTTTGAAGAGTTTTACGGAAAATGGTAACCAAATATCTGTTAAAGATGACCTGTAAAATCTGAGACTAATGTCATTTCATCAGACTTGTAAAAATATCACTCACAATGGCTGAGGAAGCAAGGCCAGATATGCACAAGAACTATCACACAGCCAGCGTAGAGCTTATGAAATCAAGTTGCCGATGGGAATAATACACAGGGCAAAGGAAAAGTAAATTGATTTGTTGGATGACAATCAGTTTGGCTTTAAGAAGGGTAACAAGAGGCAGTTCTGACATTTAGAGAATGGAAACAAGAAAGGTTCATAATATTTGTCAACTGATGAAAAGAGTTTGAGCATCTTTCATCATTTCGTATTGTCAGAGTCCTAAGAAAAAATGTGAGCTATGGGGGAAGGCAGGCAATATACAATATGTACGAGAATAAATAGGGGACTATGAGAATGGAAGATCAAGAAAGAATTAATTTTATTACAAAGTGCTAAGACAGGGATGCAGTCATTCTTGCGGCTGTTAAATCTGTCCATCAAAGAAGCAATGACGGAAGAAAGGAATTAAAATTCCAGTTGAAAGTGTCAGTGATAAGATTGCCCGATTACTATGCTGTCGTCAGTTACTGATGAATTAAAGTACCTGTTGAATGGAATGAACAATCTAGAATATGGATTGAGAGTAAATGAGAGCAATGAGAAGTCGCAGAAGTAAGATTAGTTATAAACTCATCATCAGAATTTGGTACCATGAGGCAGACAAAGTAGAATAATTGTTACCTTGGAAGCAAAATAACAAATGAAAAGGCAGAATAACACAAGCAGTGTATTCCTGGCCAAAAGATCTGCTAATGTCAAATATCTGCACCTATGTCGATACTAAGCAAACCACCTTGTGGTGTGTGACAGAGGATACTTTGTGGGAAGAACAATTGCTGGTAAGCCTTCGTGTGGGTCTGAATCAGTCTAATTTCATTGTCAATTTTTTTCACGAGATACACATAGGAGGAAGCAATATGTTTTTGTTAACTCTTGTAGGATTGTACGCTCTCGGAACATTAACAGTAAACCACACCATGATGCAGAATGCCTCTTGTGGCATCTGCCACTGAAGTTTATTGATAATATCCTTGTTGCTTTTATGTTTACTAAATGAGCCAGTAACAAAACTTGCTGATCTCTATTTTCTCTATCGTTTTTATCTGGTATGGGTCCCATACTGATGAACAGCATTTAAGTATTGCTTAAATGTGGGCTTTGTAAGCTACTTCCTTTGTTGATGGACTAAATTCCTTAGGAGTCGTCCAATGAATCTGTCTGACATCTGCCTTTCCTGCAATAGTTTTAAGTGGTAGGTTACACTTTAGATCACTCCATATGCATACTCTTAGATATTTTATGGCAGTAACTGCTTTCGGTTCAGCTTTAATTTGAAGAGGAAGTTAATGTGGATGTGAAGCACAGGAATGTAATAATATGAATTCTGACAAGTTGGGAAAATCAAGAGGAATAGAGCTACTTGTGATGTCTTGTGATAGGACTTTGGAAACTGGGTGGACTGAAAAGAAATGAAGTGGTACTGTGCAGAATTGATTAGAAAAGGAATATGTGGAAAACAGTGACAAAAAGAAGGAAGTGGATGACAGGACATATAAAGGCATTAAGAAATAACTTCTATGTACTAGATGGTAAAAACTGTAGGTGAAGACAGAGATTGGATTATATGCAACCAATAATTTAGGATTTTGGGTGTATTTGCTACTCAGAGATGAAGAAATTGGCACAGGAGAGGAAGTTGTGGTGATCTACATCAAACCTGTCTGAAGACTGATGATGGAAAAGTGGAGGAGACACATCGTGTACCATGCTGAGGGCCCAGTCTTAAAAGAATTGTGTTATTCATGGATGAAATAAATGACTTCCAATATGATTGCATTCTGAGGAGCTTGCCCATTACGTAATATGTCTTTCTGTTGTTAATTTCACGCACATTTAAACATACATGAATTGTTGAGTATGTTAACTTGCTCTCTAAAGGTTGCACTTTTTAATATATGATGTATTTGTTGGTAAACATTGTTTGATAATTAGTTCAAGGAAGAGCAGCAATGTAACTTGATTGTCTCATATCTAGCAGGATCAAACTAATTGGCGTGAAATGTGCCGCATGGCAATTCCTCTTTTGCTGCACGCTTTGGGCCCACCTCCTGATGTTTCTAATATTGGCACAGTTAAGGCATCTGAATCTCGTCGAAAGATCGTTCATCAGTGGAGCAAGGAAGCTGCATTCCGCATCAGTCAGGCAGGTGAGCATTATCCATTTAAAATGTTATTAAGATCTGTAATCCACATTGTAGTGAATTAAATAAATGATATACCTAAGTTGCAAGTATCGATGCTTATTATTTCGATGTTACGTTTTTCCTGACATAATGATTTTGTTGTTAAAGGTGTTTGTATTGTTGTATCTCAAAAAATTTTGCAGGAATCGTAGTTCATACTGACACATAACTAAACACGAGCTTTATTCTTGGTCGTATTCAGATTTGGCAACCTGGGAGTTTTCTGCGTGGAAGATTGCCTGGCTACCAGTCTTTCATTACTGTAGGCTGGATATGTGATTCTGTAACCATTGTTAACTGTAACAATTTAATTTGTGTGTGAGAATTGCTAGATTAGGTTAACTGAGTGTGTCATGTTGATGCTAAGAAAATAATCAGTGTGAAGATCAGCAGCACACTGAGGCAAAGGAGTTCAAGCAAAACAATAGGGAAACTGTGGTGCCTTGTATACTCATTCTTTAATATTGCTAAGGCATGAATGCAGTTCTTGGGCTGTCTTTTTCTTGACTCTTTTTGGGCCCAAAGTGGCATTATTCTAAACCAGCCAGTAACACAGGTGTTCCACTGATCAGGAGTAACAACCAACCAATAGAACTTGGCTGGTGATGGTATTAACTTGAGATCCCCTGTTGATTGTATTAACTTGAGATTCCGTGTTGATTACACACATTACTTCATGTGAATAAAAAACCAGTTGCATTTCACAAGAAGGATATTGTCTTGACTCCTTACTGGCTATGTATCAACAGATTGTATTGTTAGAGGTATTTCATAATGTTGGAACACAGTAAATGTTCCAAAATCCTGCTGAAAATTGGTGTCAGTGATATGGTTCTATAAGTCAGCAGATTGCTTCTATTTCCTTTCTTTAGTACTGATGGAACATTTGCACTTTCCAATATTTAAGTAGGAGGTTTTTCATTGAGCGAGTAGTTGTAAAGGATTGCCAAAAATGGAGCTATTTGATTACCATGTTCTGAAAGGAACATACTTGATATACAATCTGGATTACAAAAATTCCCTTTGAGTGACTTAATTTGCTACACTGTGCAGAGGGTATCTACTTCTTAAGCATGTTGGCAGCTGTAATCAATTTGAACTCTAGAATATTTATTGCATCTTCAGCAAAAGAATTTCAGAAATTAGTGTTTTGTAACTCTGCTTCAGTGTTGCTGTCATCACTAACATTACCAATGCAGTCACATCATTGAATATGTTGATAAACTTAAATAAGCTTAATAAGCTTCTAAGATAAGTCATAGGGTCAGTATTGCTTCACGTGTTCCAACATTTCTATGGAATCCAAACTGATCTTCCCCAAGGTCTGCTTCTACTAGTTTTTTCATTCGTTTGTAAATAATTCGCTTTAGTATTTTGCAGCCGTAACTTATTAAACTGATAGTTCAGTAATTTTCACATCTGTCAACACCTGCATTTTTTGGGATTGGAATTATTATATTCTTCTCGAAGTCTGAGGGTATTTCGTCTGTCTCATACATATTGCTCACCAGATGGTAGATTTTTGTCAGGACTTGGCTCTCCCAAGGCTGTCAGTAGTTCTAATGGAATGTTGTCTACTCCCAGGATCTTGTTTAGGCTCAGTGCTCTGTCAAACTCTTTAAGCAGTATCATATCTCCCAATTCATCTTCATCTACATCCTCTTCCATTTCCACAATATTGTCCTCAAGTACATCGCCCTTGTATAGACCCTCTATATACTCCTTCCACCTTTCTGCTTTCCCTTCTTCACTTAGAACTGGGTTTCCATCTGAGCTCTTGATATTCGTACAAGTGGTTCTCTTTTCTCCAAAGGTATCTTTAATTTCCTGTAGGCAGTATCTATCTTGCCCCTAGTGAGATGAACCTCTACATCCTTACATTTTTCCTCTAGCCATCCCTCCTTAGCCATTTTGCACTTCCTGTTAATCTCATTTTTGAGACGTTTGTATTCCTTTTTGCGTGCTTAATTTACTGCATTTTTATATTTTCTCCTTTCATCAATTAAATTCAATATTTCTTCTGTTACCCCAGGATTTCTACTACCCCTAGTCTTTTTACCTACTTGGTCCTCTGCTGCCTTCACTACTTCATCCCTCAAAGCTACCCATTCTTCTTCTAGTGTGTTTCTTTCCCCCCCTCCTTGTCAATTGTGCTCTTATGCTCTCCCTGAAACTCTTTACAACCTCTGGTTCTTTCAGTTTATTCAGGTCCCATCTCCTTAAATTCCCACCTTTTTGTAGTTTCTTCAGTTTTAATCTACAGTTCATAACCAATAAATTGTGGTCAGAGTCCACATCATGATGCTTCTATGAAAGTTCCAAATGGTTAACTACATTTCTGTTGAAGTTGCAAATGGTTAACAAGCCAGGCGAAAATAAATCACTGCATTTTCAACAGAATACTTTTTAAATACTAATGAAAGAAGAGGTGACTGTAGATTATTTTGAATGGTCACCATGCATGTGGATCTGGAGGAATCCTGCTTTATGTTCATTTTTTTTTTTTTTTTTAAATATAGAATTCCCCTCCAGCACTCTGCATTTCCCTTATAGCACTTTGAGCAGTCCCACACCACTGTTGCTCTCCCCATGCTTCCCCAGACAACTGTGCCTCTAGCGGCCATGGCATTTTGTGTCTGCTATAAACTACTGTGAAGTGAAGTGAAAACATGACGACAGTCAGTGTGTACCTCCCAAGAAAAGTTGGGACATACTGGGGTTTTGACCATTTAACAAAAAGCCCAGAGTTCATTCTCTCTCTCTCTCTCTCTCTCTCTCTCTCTCTCTCTCTCTCTCTCTCTCTCTCTCTCTCTCTCTCTTTCCCCCAGAAACTAAAATCCCTCCTTTACCTGAACAACATGACAACAAACCTTTGAAAAAATAAAACCTCATTTATATCAGCTTTAGTACTGACAGTTAATGGTTTTGCCACTAGAGAGCATCCAGTCTCACATTTGTAGTCTGGCTGTTGTATTTTGCTTGAGATGGTTGCCACTAGATACTGTATTCACTGTCTGCAGCTTTAGATACTTCAGAACAAAATGCTTGTTTTCAGCCTCTGTCCTTCATTGTAAAGGTAGTGTGTCTGAAAAAGGATGACTAGTGATACTGAATTTGTCATTTAATTTAGTGAGTCAGAAAGTGAAGAAGTGTGATATTATGTCATAGGAGAAAGTTCATCAGATGACCGTTTGGCATGTGCTCGCCAGTTGTATAAGACAAATCTGTCTATTGTGCTCCAGCAAATGCCGCCACTATTACCATTCACAGAAAGAGTGTAATTCATCTAGTAGTGAACAACTGTGCTGATAATGTTATGTTACGTGGATCAGGTCACTGATGATCCAGTAAACATTGTTGTCACAGTATATTTAAAGCCAACATATTTCGCATTGGAAAGAGACTACCAGTGACGAAATGTGTTTCACTGTTTTATGCTACAAGGTCTTGTGATGAAACCAAACTATCAAATGTAATGGACAAAACATCAATGCTCATTACACTGATATTTCAGCAGGTGTTGGCTTTCTTGATTTATGATTCTCAAAAAGGGCCTCCATGTTTTGGATGATTTGGTGTATAATCCTGTGAAACACCCACCTTCAAAGCCAAATAAAATTTCATTTGTACATCAACATCTCTACAACATATTCAAAAGTTTGTGCACACCAGGTAGAGATATATCTACCAATGAAAAGGGCAAGGTTTGGCATCAAGACATTCATGTTATATAAATCCCAAACTGGGTGTGTGGGGTGTCTCATTATCTATACAGCAAAAAGAATGAAATTTGACGAACTACGTTATGATATGCCACAGTCACCTTATATTGTAAGGATGCTGATAGAACCACTTCTAAATAAAGGCTGTTGCCTTACCATTGATAATCCTTGCATATCTCCTCAACTTGATGATTTACCTGCTGCTCAGAGAACTGATATGTACGGAGCTGTGCAGCCATCAGGAAGAAACGTGTCTCCGCCATTTCCTCATAAAAACTATAGAAGGGGAAATACATTGCTTTTCAGAGGGGAAGAGTGACAGCATTCACTGGAAGGACAAAAGAGATGGTTCTATTTTGACAACAGTTCACAATGCTGAAATGAAAGCAGTAGAGAAATGACACAAAGAAGTATTGAATCCAGTGGCTGCTGTGGCATACAGTGACACAAAGGGCAGAGTAGACAAGGTATATCAGCACGTGGCTAACAACCCAGTGACTTGTGAAAGGGGGAGGAGCTTTTTCCATCTCACAGGATTTGCATTGTGGATTGTATACACCCTGTTAGAACCCTAAGGGTTTGTTTTTACCACCTTGTTTTTGTCTTCAAAAGTAGCAGGTCATCCTTGTTCAAGCACCAGTCACAGGCATCTGATTGACCAATATTTTCCATAAATAATTTCGCCCACCGTCAAGAACCAACATCCAATGAGGACATGTGCAATGTGCGGTCGAGTATGGGATGCAGATGGGTAATAGGTGAGAAGGGAATCAAGATACTGTTGTGAAGAATGATGCCACCCTGCGCATTGTTCCTTACTTTTGTGGTTACACATAGCTACAGACATTTATAGCCATTGCGAAATTCATATTTCAACGACGTATCTACATAGCAAATTTAAAAAAGTTTCAATATACTTCAGTCACAGGTTTAAGAGCTATCTTTGTATGTTCATATGTAATGTCATTCATTAAATGATGATCCTCATTCAACAAAGATAATGTTTTTTGGAACATAGTTTGGTAAAAAATCATTGTTAGGGGGTTAAACGATGAATAATTTTCTGTCTGTTCCATCAATATAGTAACTGATTTTACAATTTTGAGTAAAGCCTCTATCTGATCCTGTTAATTTTATTTCAGGACATGTTCTCCTGGCTATGCTTCATGAACGTCGTTCTCAGTTCTTGGACAGAATAACACAGTATTGCTCTGGAAATTGGCGTGAAAGGGTTTTTCAGGTCAGTTACTAAAATGTTTCTTTTTAGCACTAATGGCTTATTTCAAAATATTCACCCAGTAAACAGATATTTCAGTTTTAGTTGTTAGACAAGTATTAATCAGATAGGAAAAATGCTTGCAATTTTCATAAAGTTCACACGCTTCAAACTAAAAAATTTGAAGTCTTAGCAGAATAAAAATTATGGGACAATAGGAGTGTTTCTCATTCAGCATTTTGTAATGCAGTTAATTACATTGCTTCACATAGTAACTATCAGGAAATTATCAGTTTTATTTGCCAGTCTTTACTTGGAATTCGTGCATTGACTTCCTTAATCAGATGTGTGAAACTTTGTGTACATATTAACAACATGTCTGTCTAAAAAGTAGGCTGTAGTCATGTCTTTTGTCACAAGTTTTTATTGTGGAAATATTTACAACTGATAATAAAAATTCAGGCTAATTTTTAATACTTAATCAGTATGTATGTTTGTTCCTGTTGATAGTGCATTAGTGTCTGCCGTCTTAGTTTCCTCCAAATGGTATCCTGAAACATCCAAAAAGACTTAAACTCTGGCTCAGATAGATTTTGTGCTTAAACATATCAGAAAATTTAATTATTTGGAAATTCAGGTTATATTTGATCTGTGCCGCACCTTTGTTGTTCCTAAGGCCAGTTATATAACCTTTTTGGTTCACTCGAGCTTAATTTTCACTCTCCCTTTTCATTTTTTCCTTGTTATTCTGGCCTCTTTAGTTCTCACAAGGACTTACTTAGGCCACTGTCAAGAAATCAGTTGCCATCAGTGTGTCTCATATTGAAACCTGAATAAATTGCAAGTCGCTCTAGAACTTCATACCTCCTAACTGCCCCACTATTAAAACAAATTGCACCATGCAACACACGTAATATCATAGTTTTGAATCCAATAAGAACTATTTTTGGCAGGTTTTTCCCATGTCGAATGTTCGAAACATTCACTTACATTTTAAGTCATCCCATGTAAGTACCATGATAATAGTTTACTGTTATTTAAGTCCCTTGAGATGGGCTTCATTGCTTCTGAAACTGCAAATCCCAGGGATTGATGATGAACGCAAACTCCACCAGTTTCATGTGCTTTCCTGTATCCAGACTGAGTTTACATAACCATCACAAAACCCATGTTATGGAGTGTCATCTGTAGAAGCTCTACAGAAGAGGGTAGCCCAAACTGTTTCTCATCGCCTTTATATCACCTCGATTCCTTCTTATGGCTAAATCATGATGCTGCAGCAAATAGAAAAGTTTCTAAGCAAATAATAATTGAAAGCCAGAGATACACAAGGGAATACTTATGAGCTCTGACAAGCGTATCATCGAGCAGAGCTGCCAACTCACACAGTTGTACACCATATCTATCTCCTATGAGATTCTAAGGAAGACATTGGACATGTGAAAGTAGCCGAAAAAGGGGAGTAGCTACACATTGAGGAATCCTAAAGTAGGTTTCCAAACAACTGCCCAGTGTCCAGTTCTTTTGACACACACACACACACACACACACACACACACACACACACACACACATCCATCCGCACATACACAGACACAAGCAGACATATTTAAAAAGCCTTTTAAGTATGTCTGCTTGTGTCTGTGTATGTGCGGATGGATGTGTGTGTGTGTGTGTGTGTGTGTGTGTGTGTGTGTGTGTGTGTGTGTGTGTGTGTGTGTGTGTGAGTGTACACCTGTCCTTTTTTTCCCCTAAGGGAAGTCTTTCCGCTCCCGGGATTGGAATGACTCCTTACCCTCTCCCTTAAAACCCACATCCTTTCATTTTTCCCTCTCCTTCCCTCTTTCCTGACGAAGCAACTGCCAGTTGCGAAAGCTCGTAATTCTGTGTGTGTGTTTGTGTGTTTTGTTCATGTGCCTGTCTGCCGGCGCTTTCCCGCTTGGTAAGTCTTGGAATCTTTGTTTTTAATATATTTTTCCCATGTGGAAGTTTCTTTCTGTTTATATATATACACTCTTCAAGCTTCAATTTAAGAACAAAAACAAAAAATGGTTTTTTGAAGTGGACTTAAAAGCATGTGAACTCGTGTGTACCGTTACTGACCTGTTTTTTCAGTTTTGGAACTGCTTTTCTTGGCTTCACTTTTCCTGCAATCATTTGGTTTTGTGACAATTTTCTTAAATGATAAACACAACACTGTAATAGTTAACTTGAAATATTGTTACGAATATTGTCACCAGAAACATTACCAAATTTAAACAGATGCAAAATATCCAAGATTGGCGATCTTTTACAGAAGTTCGAAATTTAGTGCCAACTTCATGCGAGATGCTTTAATGGTTTCCCCAATGAAACTTTATCTCGAAACCTGGCAGAAAATCCAGAGAGATTCTGGTTGTATGTGAGGTATGCTAGCAGCAAGACACAATCAAAGCCTTCTCTGCGAGATGGCAATTGAGATACTATTGAAGACAGTGTTGCCAAAGCAGAATTACTTAACACAACCTTCTGAAATGCCTTCACAGAAGAAGACAAAGTAAATATTCCAGAATTTGAATCAAGGACATCTGACAACATTAGCAACGTAGGGGTAGATATCCTCGGAGTAGTGAAGCAACTTAAATCACTTAATAAATGCAAGTCTTCTGGTCCAGACTGTTTACCAATTAGGTTCCTTTCAGAGGATGCTGATGCAATAGCTCTATACTTAAGTCATAAACATTCACACTCATAAATTAAGGATAATGCTAATACATGGTGAAACAACACTCTGGTGTGCGGTTTGCGGGTTTGAATCACCTCGGGGTATGACTATGCGGTCGTCGCACAGTGACGCTGGCAGCTGTCCACATATGCAAAGGTGTGTTGGTGCATGTCAGAGTATGGTGCAAGGAGTAAGTGTGCAGACGTTTCCAGACGTGCTAATGGTACTGTGTGTTGAAAATGGCTCAAAGAACACACATTGATGACATTATGAGGGATAGAATACTAGGGCGACTGGAGGCTGGTCAAACGCAGCTGGTCGTAGCATGGGCCCCGCGTGTGCTACAAAGTGTGATCTCAGGATTATGATAACAATTCCACCAGACAGGAAACACGTCCAAGCACTGCAATAAGAGACGTCTGCAGTGTAAAACACCACAAGAACACTGATACCTCACCATCAGTGCCTGCAGATGGCCACAGAGTACTGCAATTAGCCTTGCTCGGGACCTTACTGCAGCCACTGGAATAGTTAAAAGGAAAATAGTGCAGCCATTGTCTTAATGCAGAAACGGAGTGATTTATCTGATGTCCAGAAGGTCATGATCCTTGTATTTTGGGCCAAGGGTGGAAGTATTTCTTAAATGGTTAAGTTTGTAATTTGTTTGTGCACTACTGTGGTTAAAATATTCAGTGGCAAAGTGGCGCTACCCGAAATTTGTTGCTAAGCAACTGCGGTGCACCACGAACCATAGATGACAGAGGTGAATGATGGCTTTAGCGATGTGTACTTCTGAACAGACATGCAAAAAAGAAATTTTGCAGTTCAAACAATTGGCGAAGTAACAAAGTTGTCCAGTGAAATCAGACATACGTAAAATCTGAAAAATTAGAGCTACAAAACTGTGTTATTAAATTTTAGACTTTGTTATTTAAGATTGAAATGTTTTGAAGCACAAGAACATTGATTATAGATAATTTTTGAAATAGAACATTTTTCAGAAAAGTTAAATGTTTACAGAAAAGAGTGAAGGGTTTCAGGTGAACTGTATACATTTATAAGCAGCAATTGCTCATTAAGAATTTCACCTCCCATGTGCCCTTACCTGACTTCTGTTATGAATGTATAAAAATTATTTCCAGGTAAACTATTTAGACTATTGTCATCAGTAATTGGGAAATTACATCATGAATCAAATAGTAATGTAGCTGTTTTTGTTCTTGTTGTATGCATGCTATTATTAAAACAAAATCATATTATGAAAGTAACTATGGTGAAAGGGAGCAGAATCAGAAAAGAGAAAATAATAGTAAGCAAAACAGCATGCATGTTAAACTGTGATGTTTATCATCGTGAAAAGAAAAGAACAAGTAGAAAGGGTCCATCTTGCTCTCACACATTACCAAACCACATGGGATCTCTGTTTCACTTCCCATTGTCTCAATTGCTTCACGATTCCTTGGCCATTCTGCTTGTTAACTCACAACAGCATTTTCAGCATTCCTTTTTTTTTAATTTTACTTGTAATTCGCCATATTCTTGCACTTCAAATACCATATACGTTGGTTCATATATTACTCTCTTGGTATTCTTACAAGGGGAGGCTGCGACGTTGAGATCACTGATTTACTTCAGACTTCGTACTCCTTTATAGTTTAATCCACGAATGATGACAGTTAGTGCGGCTCGAGACACAAACATTTTAGAGATAGTAAATGTTTTAAAAAACCACTTGCATTTCCATGAAGTTATAGTGAATTTGATGTCATTTGACTATAGTTTTAATTAAATTTAATTATTAGAACAAACATATTTATAACTACTGACAAGTAAATGAAGACACACAGAGTTTTCCTGAAAATGAATGCCTGTTGTGATTTGGAAAATCCCTTACACAGTAATACTTGCTCAAAACAGAACTGCCTGGGACTTGAAATAGTTTTCCAAATTGGACAAGTTTCTGTATTACACAAAAGCCACTGGACTGTGTAAAATTTGGCAGGTAACGTGCACAAAAGCTCAGTCAATTTTTTAATTTATGCGTATACTGTGTTTACGTACCTCCACTTCAGCACAGTAGATGTTCATTTACTGTATATTGGACAATAGAACACTGGACTATTCACTAATTGATGAATGCCATGGCATTTCTATATTTTTACTTGAACTTCAAAGTTGTTTGTTAGTGTGTGCTGCAAATTGCATAACATTGTTCATGCCTGCAAAGGCATTATCAGGCATAATCATTTTTATAGGGATGTCATTTTGCTCCTCGTCTTCTTCTTCTTCTTCCTCATTCTGTGTTGTGGATATCTATTAAATCTGTTGCTGAAGTGAAAGTGGAATGAGTTGTCAGGAAGTTATCACTTCGAATATAATCATCTGCACTACATGAAACGTTTAGAATTTTCATTAATTCAGCAATTGATACTGCATTTTCTTGAAAACTCAGTGACCATAGAAGCATCTTGTTCTTGACACCCCCCTCCCCAAAAGCCCGCTTTGTTGAAGCACTTGGTTACAGTTTCAGGTTTTATTTCCTTTATGGCCAAGCCACTCCAATTTACTGCATCCAGGACAGAAACGAACTGTGCAAGAGCAAATGCACTTTTGGCTTCAGCACTTACGAATTAGAGAGTGTATCAGTAATCACCTAAAATGACACTTTAATGTGTAAATAACCCCCTGGTCCATGGGTTGTGAGAGGCTGGTTGAACCTGGTGGAAATCAAGCCAATTTCATATTTGATAACATTACTTTCAGGTGGCAGGTTGCATTGTCTAGGAAAAGAACAACTTGCTGATTTCCTTTCTTCGTTTCGGCATTGAAAGAGCCCAGCCATTCTTCCGTAAGACCACTCACCATCCATACCTTTCTATTGCTTCAACACTTGACTGTAAGCTTACTGACATACACCCCCCCCCCCCCCCCCCCCAAGCCTTTCCAATCACTAGTGGCTTCTCCATTTCACCTAACATGTTTCCATATAGCAGTACAATGAATCTTTCCTTGGACATTTTTCCGCCTGTGCACTTCTCACCACAAATTACTAGTGTTTTTGAAGGTGGCGCCTGAGAAATAAGTTGGACAGTATTGTCTTCCATTCTGTTGCTACACTTCCCTACCCATCCTTAGCTTCCCCACACACTTCATTCCACACGATTTTGTCCTTAGCTTTGAAGCCCTCCAGCCATACTGTCGATGTCTTAAACTCCGTAATTCAAACTCTTTAGTGACTTTCAGAGCTTCAGATAGAGGTAAGCTTTTTACCTGTGCACTTCAAAACCATTTCCACACTCTTTCATTAATTTTTTTCATTTCCATTCTTTTTCGCCTTTATTTTCATCTGCCTGTTCTTATCCTTGTTTCTTCAAGTCTAATAAATCTGTGTTTTACAGCATTTGAAACGCAGCATGATTTCGTGCACACAGAGTTTTTCTTTCTCACTCTCCTTGATTACATTAATCTTTTCATTAAGTGTTAACGACACATACTGTTTGTTCAATATCATGTTATCGTATCCATGAAAGTGCTATTAGTCAACTGAAATTGGCAATAATGACCCCTCTAGGTAAAAGCATTGTTCAACGGAACAATACACACTGCTTTCACTGTGCGCATTGCAGCAGTGTGTTGGTAGATGCGCAACAATGTTCTTGTATGTACCGGCGTGTGTCAATGTGTGTACCGGCGTGTGTCAATGAGGAAAACAAGAAACCCGACAGGCAGAGTGCTGACGAATGATCTGTTTCCTTTGATGTACTGTACCAACACTGAGTGTAACTTAATCGTTGCTGTACAGAGTGGCGCATTTTTAGGTCCACACCAGCTGCACTGCACTGTGCTGGATGTCTCTTCTTGGTTTTGCTCCACTTAACCAGGCATTAAATTTAATGTCCTTGTGATAACTAATGAACTGTAATACAGTAGTACTGTATAGGTAGTTTCTCATATTATACAATGAATTATTAAGTATGTTCTAAAATAAATTTGTGTTCTGTTTCCATGTTAGGCACGTTGTGCTTTATACAACAAAAGTCACATATGTGAAAGTGCTCTGAATGCTTCAGGACTGGAGTACTTATATCATTTGGGCAGATTTCCAAATTGTATACATGCCGATTTGAGCAAGTTTTACTGTACATGCTATCTGTTAAAGTAGTTGGAACTACTTTTCACCTCGACACTTTGAGCTGCAGGCCCCAGTTGGCAGTTAACCTGCTTAGTGGTGAGACATTGATAATGTAGCAAGAATGAAGAGTGTAGGTGCAAATGTTTTGAATATAACAGGATTTACACTTGTACTACAAAAATGAAAGTTTGAGCAGGAGGCGAACTGTCGTCTTGTACACGTACATCTTACAAAGCTCGAACATCACTCACTTGACCACTGTGAGCTCTAACATTTGGCACTTACCCACGGATACAACAGTTAAACAATACAAGCATAAAACTTCCCTTGCAATTTTCTTGGAATTGGCAGAGTAGTGCACATTACTGCTTAAACATTATTATGTTTCAATGGTCTGCAAAAGGTGTTCTAAGTAAATTCATAACCCCAACGTTGTGGCCTAACCTTGTTAGTCATCTCTTTACTCAATCCTTTTTTTAATTTGTTGCTGCTCTAGTTCAACCAATTCTGTTCACAGTTCCTGCTCTCTGTCTCCTTTTTCCAATGATACTCTTCAGGTATTTATATAATTTACTGCTTTTCAAATTGTATTTTGACCCATAAGCCAGTCATATTGTCTCCAACTAAGACATATTCTACCTTTTGTACATTTATTACTCCAATTCCTACACTTCTTTTGATTTGCATAGCATATAATGCATGTCATCTTCATCTGCTGATATGAACACAGTAAACATGCTACTGACAGTACTTTCTTCAACAGGTAATCTCGTGCCATAGTGAATCCTTCTCCAATCTACATGTCATGTTGTATACAGGGAGATTCCATGATGATACAAACTTGGAGATATTTCAGAGGGTGTTGTTGTTGTTGTCTTCAGAGGGTAAACGTATAGATTTCAGGTAAGGGAGCCTGGTCCGGAAGCAACAGAATCAGAAGTTAAGTGACACCATGACAGTGCAATACTTGTACTGTTGTTGCTAAGATTGCTAGGCAGGCAACTTCCAGAAGTCTCATATGAACAAAACAAGAAATAAATGTCCAATAAATGTGAACTCTAAAATGCATCCCTTTAGATCTATGAGCACTTGTTCATTAGAAAAGATGTTTCACCATAATGAAGATGAAAATGTGCTCATAGCTTGTAAGGTATGATTTTTAGAGCCAATATTTACTGGATTTTTGTTCTTGTTTTGGTCCATACTACCACCTCTGAAAGCTGTGTAACCTACAATATTAGCACCAATAGTATTGGTACATGTATTACACTGTCAGAGGTATTGGAATGATTTTCGCTAACAACTTTAGAGTCGGTCATTTCTGGATCAGGGTGCCTTGTTTGAAATTGATGTATTTATACTCCTCCAGCATTCCTAAAAGTTTCTATCATCATAGTATCACCTTCTACATATCTTACAGGAAATATTGCCAACTCAACCTTTTATTTTAAAAAGTGCACTTGCAGGGTTTTAGCCACAGCAATTTATTCCATGTGAAAATTTGGGCTATATTCTGATAGAATGCATTTATAACTTTCTGAAATGTACCTTTTAAATTTCACGTGCAGTGGTTGTTTGTCATATGCTCCACCCCACTGCAGCCATGTAATGTCAGATCACAAAGTACTGTACAGTAGAGTGAGTAAGAGGTTTTTGAAATACTGCTGTGACATTGACAACATGCATTGTTAATTACGTCAAAGTGCACAGTTTTTTACCTGTAGCTTATGCCAGAGATCTTTTTGCTCTGAACATTTTTATGTTGCAGTTCACAAATGCAGTGTAACTGAATTAAATAAATGAGTGTGTCATTTCATTATTAAAACCACTGTTGAACGTTACTTCCTCTGGATTGTAAACTTGACTGTTAAAGAGTAGTGGTACATAAGGAGGATAAGCACTCTCCTTCACTGTTATTGGCATCACTAAATTGTAAATAGAAAGTAATGAACTTTATTTCATAATAACTCTTCAGTTTCTTAAGTTTACTCATTTTGCTTTTAAGGCTTATATATAGCTGCAGAATATCAATACAAAAATATGGTTGAATAATATCGAATGTATATTTTTGTGAATTGACATTTTATGTACCAACCGCACATCACTTACGTATTTTCCACGTAGAAAAGTGTGTTCTCAAACAAGATTTCATAACATGTTTGGCAGATGTGTCCTCACCTTCAACTTCAAATAAATAGTAGGGCTCTGGTTGTTACTCTGCTGTACAGTACCTCATGCTCAGGCATTAGGGGACTGTAGTGGGATGGAGAGAGTGAAAATAACTGGTGTACACTAATTTTAAAAGCTGTACTTTCAGAAGTTCATAACTGTGTTCTATCAGAATTGTGGCCCAAATTTTTGTATAATATTGATTGCTGGGGCTGATATTTTGCAGGTGTACTTTTCCTCCTCAAAATATGATACTGAGTTGATGTTTTTTTGTTAATAGATGATAAGTTGTGGGATAGTGATATGCACATATACAGATGGCAGTAATACCGTGTACACAAGGTATAAAAGGACAATGCATCGGTGGAGCTGTCATTCATAGTCAGTGTGATTCAGATCAAAAGATTTCTGATTTGGTTTTGGCCACACAATGGGAATTAAAACTTTGAACGCGTAGTGGTAATTGATGTGTGGGACATTCCATTTCAGAAATAGTTAGGGACTTCTGTATTCAGAGGTCCATAGTGTCAAGAGTTTGCCAAGAATACCAGATTTCAGGCATTACCCCTCACCATGAACAACTAAAAGACCCTCACTTACCGACAGAGCTGCAGCGTTTCTGGAGGGTTGTCAGTGCTAACAGGTAAACAAAACTGCCTGAGAACTCCAGAAATCAATGTAGGATGTCCACTCCAATAGTTGAGTGGTCAGCGCAATGGACTGTCATGCCAAGGGGCCCAGGTTTGATTCCTGGCTCGGTCAGAGATTATCTCAGGGACTGGGTTTGTGTTCATTCTCTCATCATCAACAACAACAACACCACGCAAGTCACCGAAGCAGCGTGAACTCAAGACTTGTGGCAGGTGACAGGTCTACCCGACAGGAGGCCCTAGCCACACGACATTTCAATTTCCAAAGCTGGATGCACAATGATCCTATCCATTAGGACAGTGTGGGCTATGGCAGCAGATAACCAATGTGAGTGCATTGGCTAAAAGCATGGTATCACCTGCAATGCCTCTCCTGGGCTTGTAACCATATCGTTTTGAATCTAGATGACTGGAAAACGATGGCATCGTAAGATAACTCCAGATTTCAGTTGGTAAGATATGATAATGGGATTAGTGCGCATGAAGACCCCACAAAGCCACGGACTCTAGTTGACAAGGGGCTGTGCATTTTGTTAGTGGTTCCATAGTGATATGGGCTGTGTTTACATGGAATGGACTGGGTACTTGTGTCCAGTGAACTGATCATTGAGTAGAAATGTTTACGTTTGGCTACTTCGGAGACAAATTGCAGCCAATCATGGACTTCATTTTCCTAAACAATAATGGAATTTTTACTGATCACAGTGCATGTCACCGGACCACAATTGTTTGCGATTGTTTTGATGAACCTACTGGACAGTTCGAGCAAATGATTTGGCCATCCAGATTGCCGGACATGAATTTGACCAAATATTTATGGAACATAATAGAATGGTCAGTTTGCGGTCTGTTGAAAACCTCATAGCCCTTTGGAGTGAAATGCCACCATATTAGAAAAGATATTAAGAAAAGATCATGGCAAGCGTTCCTAACCCCTTTAAATTATTCATTTTAACCCTTCAGCACCTGCCAGGGCTGAGTGACCAGCCTGCCCTACCAGCTAAAGGGGCAAAGGTATTGGCCACCTCACCGGCAGATGGCTGACAGCCCTATGATTGCTGCAGGCTGTAGTCACTGTCAGTGCATCACGCGTTCCAGCGTAAATATAACCACTCTTCACTATTATTATTTATAAAATCAGTATAATACTGTATGGTCACAGTGGTTGCAGTTTTCGATAAACTTGAAAGAGAACTACAAATTCAATCCAAGCTTTCTGTTTTAAGTTTATACTGGGCTACTAAGAAGTTAGTATAGAAACATTAAAACTTTTTACATGTGATTGGAGAATTCTGTAATGTGAGATTTATGTAAGTGACAGTCTTCTCTTCCGTGCAGCAGCATGGGTTGCTGAGAAACTGCACGTGGTTTACTACTTTGTTAGTCATTAGAAACATCTGGTATGTAAGTTGTAGGATAATTCAGGCCCTTAAGATATTGTGTATTGCACCTGTTCAATGAAATCATAAGCAGAAAGGCAACAGGAGCAAAATTAAAGCTGTAGTGCTTTTTGGCATTACAAAGAAAAGCAGTTAACGATGGTATTGCCAGGAATTTCGAATGTGGACAACTGAAAGTCACCATTCTATTGTGTACATTTACTTGCTCCTGCGGACAGCCATTAGGCCTTCCTGCCTGCAAGACATAAACAAATGCATTTAGTCATCTGGCAGTTCTACCTGCCAGGCGCACATGTACTCATGTAGCCGTCTGGGCTCTCGACCTACCAGGCATACAAGTACGCCCATAGACCATCAGGAGGATTTCAGATGAAGGTGCAAAGTGCATAAATGGTGCTGCAGTGAAGATTGGTATTCTCCAGACCTGCGAAGGAGACACTGGTCGTACTATGGCAGAAAAGATCACTCACGTAATTATTACCACCATTGATAACATGACTATACTGAAGGTGGATGTGCAGCATGCTTTCCTGTGCAGATGCTATGTACTTAGCTCCACGTATGGAGCATTCGGAGACATGTTTCAGTGTTATTACGGTTTTTCTAGTCTCCATTTCAGTTTACATACAACTTTGGTAATGTCTTTCCTGATTATTTTATGCAAGAGAATAGTATAGTCTTTTAAATGTGGTCCCTTTTTAATTGCTATTAATAGTATTGTGTTCATAACAACGAACCCTGTAATGTGCTTGATATTCATAAATGAGTTTTTTAATTTTTTGCTCTTTTTCTGGCCTTCCAGCAGCCACACAGTAGTTAAGATTCATTGTTATGAGGTTAGAGAAGTGGTTGAACAATACTGGTTTCAAATGTTCTGTTGTAAAAGTTTTAACCAATCCAGAAGCGTGTTTTATTCTTCTAGAAAATAAAATTAGGCTCACGATTTTAACTTTTAAAGATGTGATGAGATTCCTGAGCCCAAAATTCATGGACGAACATTAGTTGGTTGGCACAGGTGAGAGATTTGTAACCAGTTGCTCAAGCACTTGATATTTTAAAATGTATAAACCATATGAGCTGTGGACTGGACACACCTGGTCTAATTTAGTTTCTGCATGATAGTGCCAAATTATGGCTATACAGTTTATGTATCTGCTTGGTCAGCACATGAGTTGAAGATCCTTGATTTGGCTAGCCATCAAGGAGTCAGGTTGGCTAAGGGTGCATTTGGAACCAGCCCTGTTCCCAACATTTTTGCTGAGGCTGGGGAACAAGCACTTACTATTAGGTGACATCTGCTTATTGTGCATTGAGAGTGTAAGACATACTTCCTGCAGCAAATAAAGATTCCAAGACTTACCAAGCGGGAAAGTGCCGGTAGACAGGCACAAAAATAAAACACACACACACACACACACACACACACACACACACACACACACACACACACACACACAACCAAGCGGACATTTGTAAAGGCAAAGAGTTCGGGCAGAGATGTCAGTCGAGGCGGAAGTACAGAGCCAAAGAAGTTGTTGAAAGACAGGTGAGGTATGAGCGGCGGCAACTTGAAATTAGCGGAGGTTGAGGCCTGGCGGATATCGAGAAGAGAGGATATACTGAAGGGCGAGTTCCCATCTCCGGAGTTCGGATAGGTTGGTGTTGGTGGGAAGTATCCAGATAACCCGGACGGTGTAACACTGTGCCAAGATGTGCTGGCCGTGCACCAAGGCATGTTTAGGTACAGGGTGATCCTCATTACCAAAAAACACTGTCTGCCTGTGTCCATTCATGCGAATGGACAGTTTGTTGCTGGTCATTCCCACATAGAAAGCGTCACAGTGTAGGCAGGTCAGTTGGTAAATCACGTGGGTGCTTTCACACGTGGCTCTGCCTTTGATTGTGTACACCTTCCGCGTTACAGGACTGGAGTAGGTGGTGGTGGTGGTGGGAGGGTGCATAGGACAGGTTTTACACCGGGGGCAGTTAAAAGGGTAGGAGCCAGAGGGTAGGGAAGGTGGTTTGAGGATTTCATAGGGATGTCTGCCAATGAACACACCCGTCAACTCCTATCCCAAATCAAAGTCCTCAATCTTTCCTCTCCCACATCCACACTGGCTGTTCATAGCATCCTCCTACAGGCCAACTGAAAATTAGAACAGCATGCCACCCTCCACCTCAAAAAACTATCCAATCTCCTGGTTTCCCACCTCCAGAAAGGCAACTCACTCACCCTCCACAACCTTCCCAACAAACCTCAACCTCCTCTCATTGCACACAGACCCAATCTCTCCCATCTACTCAATCTCCCACTCCCAGCTCCACTCCCCCCCAACACCTCAAAATTCTAGTCAACACAGTCTGGAACCACAACACCCCAATTCAGTAGTTAACCTTTCCTCCAAACCTCTCTCTCAATCCGAAACCTGTGTCCTATCCAAAGGCCTCACCTTCAGCCCCACTCCCAGACAGCGGAAAGACTTACCTTAGGGGGCAAAAAAGACAGGTGCGCGCGCGCGCGCGCGCGCGCACACACACACACACACACACACACACACACACACACACACACACACACACACACACACACAATATTCAGGAAAGAGGGAAGGAGAGGGAAAGACAAAAGGATGTGGGTTTTAAGGGAGAGGGTAAGGAGTCATTCCAATCCTGGGAGCGGAAAGCCGTCTCTTAGGGAAAAAGGACAGATATACACACGCGCGCACACACACACACACACACACACACACACACACACACACACACACACACTCCATCTGCACATATACAGACACAAGCAGGTGGTCTATCAACTTACCAACGCTTTCGTTTGATAAGTTAAATGATCTTTGTTTTTATATACAGGGTGTTACAAAAAGGCACGGCCAAACTTTCAGGAAATATTCCTCTCACACAAATAAAGAAAAGATGTTATGCGGACATGTGTCCGGAAACGCTTAATTTCCATGTTAGAGCTCATTTTAGTTTCATCAGTATGTACTGTACTTCCTCGATTCACCGCCAGTTGGCCCAATTGAAGGAAGGTAATGTTTACTTTGGTGCTTTTGTTGACATGCGACTCACTGCTCTACAGTACTAGCATCAAGCACTTCAGTATGTAGCATCAACAGGTTAGTGTTCATCAAGAACGTGGTTTTGCAGTGAGTGCAATGTTTACAAATGCGGAGTTGGCAGATGCCCATTTGATGTATGGATTAGCACGGGGCAATATCCATGGCGCGGTACATTTGTATCAAGACAGATTTCCAGAACGAAGGTGTCCCGACAGGAAGAAGCCCGAAACAATTGACCGGCGTCTTAGGGAGCACGGAACATTCCAGCCTGTGACTCGCGACTGGGGAAGACCTAGAACGACGAGGACACCTGCAATGGACGAGGCAATTCTTCATGCAGTTGACAATAACCCTAATGACAGTGTCAGAGAAGGTAATGTTGACCACATCACTGTATGGAGAGTGCTACGGGAGAACCAGTTGTTTCCGTACCCTGTACAGCGTGTGCAGGCACTATCAGCAGCTGATTGGCCTCCAAGGGTACACTTCAGCGAATGGTTCATCCAACAATGTGTCAATCCTCATTTCAGTGCAAATGTTCTCTTTATGGATGAGGCTTCATTCCGACGTGATCAAATTGTAAATTTTCACAATCAACATGTGTGGGCTGGCGAGAGTCCACACGCAATTATGCAATCACATCAACAGCACCCCACCCCCCAACCCCACCCCTCCCCTCTCCCCCCATTAACCATGAACCTTGCCGTTGGTGGGGAGGCTTGCATGCCTCAGCGATACAGATAACCGTACCGTAAGTGCAACCACAACAGAGGGGTATCTGTTGAGAGGCCAGACAAACGTGTGGTTCCTGAAGAGGGGCAGCAGCCTTTTCAGTAGTTGCAGAGGCAACAGTCTGGATGATTGACTGATCTGGCCTTGTAACAATAACCAAAACGGCCTTGCTGTGCTGGTACTGCGAACGGCTGAAAGCAAGGGGAAACTACGGCCGAGGGCATTCAGATATACTGTATGAGTAGATGATGATGGCGTCCTCTTGGGTAAAATATTCCGGAGGTAAAATAGTCCCCCATTCGGATCTCTGGGCGGGGACTACTCAAGAGGATGTCGTTATCAGGAGAAAGGAAACGGATCGGAGCGGGGAATGTCAAATCCCTTAATTGGGCAGGTAGGTTAGAAAATTTAAAAAGGGAAATGGATAGGTTAAAGTTAGATATAGTGGGAATTAGTGAAGTTCGGTGGCAGGAGGAACAAGACTTCTGGTCAGGTGACTACAAGATTATAAACACAAAATCAAATAGGGGTAATGAAGGAATAGGTTTAATAATGAAATGGAAAATAGGAATGCGGGTAAGCTACTACAAACAGCATAGTGAACGCGTTATTGTGGCCAAGATAGATACGAAGCCCACACCTACTACAGTAGTACAAGTTTATATGCCAACTAGCTCTGCAGATGACGAAGAAATTGAAGAAATGTATGATCAAATGAAGAAATTATTCAGATAGTGAATGGAGATGAAAATTTAATAGTCATGTGTGACTGGAATTCGGTAGTAGGAAAAGGGAGAGAAGGAAACATAGTAGGTGATTATGGACTGGGGCAAAGAAATGAAAGAGGAAGCCGCCTGGTAGAATTTTGCACAGAGCACAACTTAATCATTGCTAACACTTGGTTCAAGAATCATAAAAGAAGGTTGTATATATGGAAGAAGCCTGGAGATACTAAAAGGTATCAGATTATACACTCCTGGAAATTGAAATAAGAACACCGTGAATTCATTGTCCCAGGAAGGGGAAACTTTATTGACACATTCCTGGGGTCAGATACATCACATGATCAGACTGACAGAACCACAGGCACATAGACACAGGCAACAAAGCATGCACAATGTCGGCACTAGTACAGTGTATATGCACCTTTCGCAGCAATGCAGGCTGCTATTCTCCCATGGAGACGATCGTAGAGATGCTGGATGTAGTCCTGTGGAACGGCTTGCTATGCCATTTCCACCTGGAGCCTCAGTTGGACCAGCGTTCGTGCTGGACGTGCAGACCGCGTGAGACGACGCTTCATCCAGTCCCAAACATGCTCAATGGGGGACAGATCCGGAGATCTTGCTGGACAGGGTAGTTGACTTACACCTTCTAGAGCACGTTGGGTGGCACGGGATACATGCGGACGTGCATTGTCCTGTTGGAACAGCAAGTTCCCTTGCCGGTCTAGGAATGGTAGAACGATGGGTTCGATGACGGTTTGGATGTACCGTGCACTATTCAGTGTCCCCTCGACGATCACCAGAGGTGTACGGTCAGTGTAGGAGATCGCTCCACACACCATGATGCCGGGTGTTGGCCCTGTGTGCCTCGGTCGTATGCAGTCCTGATTGTGGCGCTCACCTGCACGGCGCCAAACACGCATACGACCATCATTGGCACCAAGGCAGAAGCGACTCTCATCTCTGAAGACGACACGTCTCCATTCGTCCCTCCATTCACGCCTGTCGCGACACCACTGGAGGCGGGCTGCACAATGTTGGGGCGTGAGCGGAAGACGGCCTAACGGTGTGTGGGACCGTAGCCCAGCTTCATGGAGACGGTTGCGAATGGTCCTCGCCGATAGCACAGGAGGAACAGTGTCCCTAATTTGCTGGGAAGTGGCGGTGCGGTCCCCTACGGCACTACGTAGGATCCTACGGTCTTGGCGTGCATCCGTGCGTCGCTGTGGTCCAGTCCCAGGTCGACGGGCACGTGCACCTTCCGCCGACCACTGGCGACAACATCGATGTACTGTGGAGACCTCATGCCACACGTGTTGAGCAATTCGGCGGTACGTCCACCCGGCCTCCCGCATGCCCACTATACGCCCTCGCTCAAAGTCCGTCAACTGCACATACGGTTCACGTCCACGCTGTCGCGGCATGCTACCAGTGTTAAATACTGCGATGGAGCTCCGTATGCCACAGCAAAGTGGCTGACACTGACGGCGGCGATGCACAAATGCTACGCAGCTAGCGCCATTCGACGGCCAACACCGCGGTTCCTGGTGTGTCCGCTGTGCCGTGCGTGTGATCATTGTTTGTACAGCCCTATCGCAGTGTCCAGAGCAAGTATGGTGGGTCTGACACACCGGTGCCAATGTGTTCTTTTTTCCATTTCCAGGAGTGTATAATGGTAAGACAGAGATTTAGGAATCAGGTTTTAAATTGTAAGACATTTCCAGGGGCAGATGTGGACTCTGACCACAATCTATTGGTTATGACCTGTAGATTAAAACTGAAGAAACTGCAAAAAGGTGGGAATTTAAGGAGATGGGACCTGGATAAACTGAAAGAACCAGAGGTTGTACAGAGTTTCAGGGAGAGCATAAGGGAGCAATTGACAGGAATGGAGGAAAGAAATACAGTAGAAGAAGAATGGGTAGCTTTGAGAGATAAAATAGTGAAGGCAGCCGAGGATTAAGTAGGTAAAAACACAAGGGCTAGTAGAAATCCTTGGGTAACAGAAGAAATATTGAATTTCATTGATGAAAGGAGAAAATATAAAAATGCAGTAAATGAAGCAGGCAAAAAGGAATTCAGACGTCTCAAAAAGAGATCGACAGGAAGTGCAAAATGGCTAAGCAGGGATGGGTAGAGGACAAATGTAAGGATGTAGAGGCTTATCTCACTAGGGGTAAGATAGATACTGCCTACTGGAAATTAAAGATACCTTTGGAGATAAGAGAACCACTTGTACGAATATCAAGAGCTCAGATGGAAACTCAGTTCTAAGCAAAGAAGGGAAAGCAGAAAGGTGGAAATAGTACATAGAGGGTCTATACAAGGGCGATGTACTTGAGGAGAATATTATGGAAATGGAAGAGGATGTAGATGAAGACGAAATGGGAGATAAGGTACTGCGTGTGAAGTTTAACAGAGCACTGAAAGACCTGAGTCGAAACAAGGCCCTCGGAATAGACAACATTCCATTCGAACTACAGACGGCCTTGGGAGAGCAAGTCCTGACAAAACTCTACCATCTGGTGAGCAATTGTATGAGACAGACGAAATACCCTCAGACTTCGAGAAGAATATAATAATTCCAATCCCAAAAAATGCAGGTGTTGACAGATGTGAAAATTACTGAACTATCAGTTTAATAAGTCACAGCTGCAAAATACTAACACTAATTCTTTACAGACGAATGGAAAAACTAGTAGAATCCGACCTCGGGGAAGATCAGTTTGGATTCCATAGAAATGTTGGAAAACGTGAGGCAATACTGACTTTACGACTTATCTTAGAAGAAAGATTAAGGAAAGGCAAACCTACGTTTCTAGCATTTGTAGACTTAGAGAAAGCTTTTGACAATGTTGACTGGAATACTCTCCTTCAAATTCTGAAGGTGGCAGGGGTAAAATACAGGGAGCGAAAGGCTATTTACAATTTGTACAGAAACCAGATGGCAGTTATGAGTCGAGGGGCATGAAAGGGAAGCAGTGGTTGGGAAGGGAGTGAGACAGGGTTGTAGCCTCTCCCCTATGTTATTCAATCTGTATATTGAGCAAGCAGTAAAGGAAACAAAAGAAAAATTTGGAGTAGGTATTAAAATCCATGGAGAAGAAATAAAAACTTTGAGGCTCGCCAATGACATCGTAATTCTGTCAGAGACAGCAAAGGACTTGGAAGAGCAATTGAACGGAATGGATAGTGTCTTGATAGGAGGATATAAAATGAACATCAACAAAAGGAAAACGAGAATAATGGAATGTAGTTGAATTAAGTCAGGTGATGCTGAGGGAATTAGATTAGGAAATGAGGCACTTAAAGTAGTAAAGGAGTTTTGCTATTTGGGGAGAAAAATAACTGATGATGGTCGAAGTAGAGAGGATATAAAATGTAGACTGGCAATCGCAAGGAATGCGTTTCTGAAGAAGAGAAATTTGTTAACATCGAGTATAGATTTATGTATCAGGAAAGTATTTGTATAGAGTGTAGCCTTGTATGGAAGTGAAACATGGACAATAAATAGTTTGGACAAGAAGAGAATAGAAGCTTTCGAAATGTGGTGCTACAGAAGAATGCTGAAGATTAGATGGGTAGATCACATAACTAATGAGGGAGTATTGAATAGGATTGGAGAGAAGAGAAGTTTGTGGCACATCTTGACCAGAAGAAGGGATCGGTTGGTAGGACATGTTCTGAGGCATCAAGGGATCACCAATTTAGTATTGGAGGGCAGTGTGGAGGGTAAAAATCGTAGAGGGAGACCAAGAGATGACTACACTAAGCAGATTCAGAAGGATGTGGGTTGCAGTGGGTTGTGGGAGATGAAGAAGCTTGCACAGGATAGAGTAGCATGGAGAGCTGCATCAAACCAGTCTCAGGACTGAAGACAACAACAAGAACAACAACATCAACAGATTTTTTGTGAATGTTTGGGCAGGCATTGCTGGTGATGCCTTGATTGGGTCCCATGTTCTTCCACCTACACTCATTGGAGCACGTTATCATGATTTCATATGGGATACTCTACCTGTGCTGCTAGAACATGTGCCTTTACAAGTACGACACAACATGTGGTTCATGCAGGATGGAGCTCCTGCACATTTTAGTCGAAATGTTCGTACGCTTCTCAACAACAGATTCGGTGACCAATGGATTGGTAGATGCGGACCAATTCCATTGCCTCCATGCTCTCCTGACCTCAACCCTCTTGACTTTCATTTATTGGGGCATTTTAAAGATCTTGTCTACACAACCCCGGTACCAAATGTACTGTAGAGGCTCTTTGTGCTCGTATTGTGGACGGATGTGATACAATACACCATTGTCCAGGGCTGCATCAGCGCATGTGGGATTGCATGTGACGGAGGATGGATGCATGTACCCTCACTAACGGAGGACATTTTGAACATTTCCTGTAACAAAGTGTTTGAAGTCATGCTTGTACGTTCTGTTGCTGCGTGTTTCCATTCCATGATTAATGTGATTTGAAGAGAAGTAATAAAATGAGCTATAACATGGAAAGGAAGCGTTTCTGGACACATGTCCACATAACATATTTTCTTTCTTTATGTGTGAGGAATGTTTCCTGAAAGTTTGGCCGTACCTTTTTCTAACACCCGGTATATATATTGTTGTTATGGTCTTCAGTTCTGAGACTGGTTTGATGCAGCTCTCCATGCTACTCTATCCTGTTGAAGCCTCCCCAAATAGCAAAACTCCTTTATTACTTTGCGTCTCATTTTTTAATCTAATTCCCTCAGCATCACCCGAATTAATTAGACTACATTCCATTATCCTCGTTTTGCTTTTGTTGATGTTCATCTTATATCCTCCTTTCAAGACACTGTCCATTCCATTCAACTGCTCTTCCAAGTCCTTTGCTGTCTCTGAAAGAATGAAAATATCATTGGCGAACATCAAAGTTTTTATTTCTTCTCCATGGATTTTAATACCTACTCCAAACTTCTCTTTCGTTTCCTTTACTGCTTGCTCAATATACAGATTGAATAGCAACAGGGAGAGGCTACAACCCTTTCTCACTCCCTTCCCAACCAGTGCTTCCCTTTCATACCCCTCGACTCTTACAACTGCCATCTGGTTTCTGTACAAATTGTAACTAGCCTTTTGCTTCTTGTATTTTACTCCTGCCACTTTCAGAATTTGAAATAGATTATTCCAGTGAACATTGTAAAAAGCTTTCTCTAAGTCTACAAATGCTAGAAACATAGGTTTGCCTTTTCTTAATCTAGGTTCTAAGATAAGTCGTAGGGTCAGTTTTGCCTCACGTGTTCCAATCAGGCACAATGAACAAAACACACAAACACACACACAGAATTACTAGCTTTCGCAACCGATGGTTGCTCCTTCAGGAAGGAGAGGGAAAGACGAAAGGATGTGGGTTTTAAGGGAGAGGGTAAGGAGTTATTCCAATCCCGGGAGCGGAAATACTTCCCTTAGGGGGAAAAAAAAAGGACAGGTGTACACGCGTGCGCACGCACGCACGCACGCACGCACGCACGCACACACCCATCCGCACATACAGACACAAGCAGAAATATGTCTGCTTGTGTGTGTGTGTGTGTGTGTGTTGTGTTCATTGTGCCTGTCTGCCGGCGCTTTCCTGCTTGGTAAGTCTTGGAATCTTTGTTTTTAATATATTTTTCCCATGTGGAAGTTTCTTTCTATTTTATATATACAACATTGCTCTCCCACTGATAGAACAACATTTTAACAATTATTTCAGACCAATAAGATAGTTAAGATTCAGTTTTTCACAAAGTTGGAGCAAACCAACAACTTGGCTTCTTAAGGGGCCCAAAGTTATATTAGATACAACAGATTTTTTAAAAAAGTGTGTATCTAATGTTTATATTCCTTTTTAACAGTATTTTGCACAAGCACCACAATTAGATTCGATTTTACACTGATGGGCCTCTGTAGGTTGATTCTCTTTGCTGGTCAATCATTTTTACTGTTGCTTTCCTAGAGATCTGCCTACCAAACACATTTATAGTCCAGTGCAAAGCTGTATTGAGAGAGATCTGCATTTGGCATATATGTTCACTTACATTGCTTGGCGCTGGGAGTTTTGTGAAAGTCCAGCAGATTTCAATGCAGATGCTTTGAACAGGGGGAGCAATTTGACTCGTGCTCAGTCAGGCAGCCCATGCTCTAATGGTAGGACTGCTTAACACTAAAACTATTGCCACCTACAACAGGACCATGAGTGTCAAGAAAATATGAATGGTTAACTAGATTCCAAGGAATACATACCACTCGTGGAGGACAGTCCTTTCATGTTAATTATGTTTGGGAGAGATTTTAACTGTGACAGATGATGATGCAAATTTTTTTCTAAGTGTACAGAGACAGGTGCTTTGCTGTACCTCTGTGTACTGATGTGACTCATGTGAAGCAGGGAATGAAGACCACATGGAACATTCTGTTTAGAATGCTACAGTCTGTAATTAGGTAGTGCAATAAAGTTCCAGAAATACTTGTTGATAATGGAGTCTCTGTAAAAGTTAGTAGTAACGGCAGCAACACTGCAAAAGAATTTGTTAAAATTCTTGATTTCTTCAAAGTCTAAACAGAAGTGCTTGAAGGTGAGAAATGTTCAACAAATCAGTTTTGTTGTGGATACATAAACTGAAAACTCCTTCATTGTAGCGTATGAAGATGCAGATGTGTGCTTCTTCAAATTATGAGTAATGTAAATTAAGTTTTCTTGTTTAATTTATGTTGGATGTCCAGTAAATGCAAATTCTACATAGTCTCACAGTACCAGTTTGTTTTATTGGCATTTACCATTGTTGCATTACTTTCCTAATACTACACGTTTACTCTAGATATGGATGGAGAAGGAACATCCTCTTTATCATTGAGAAAATTTGAAAATCTTGATGTTCCACGGAATAGGTAGACTTCTATGGCTGTCTTTAAAATTATTATTTTACTAGTCACTCTTCCCTCTTCCACTCAAAAGTAGAACAAGGGAAAAAAATGATGTTGGTGGCAGTAGAACCATTCTGCAGTCAGCCGCAAATGCCAGTTGTCTATATTTTCTGAATAGTATTTCATGAAGAGATTTCACCTTCCCTCCAGGAATACCTGTTTCAGTAATAATCATGTGTTGATTGAACCTGCTGGTAACAAATTTAGCATCATGCCTTTGAACTGCTTGTCTCGGTTTAATCTGACGTGGCAGGGATCCCACACACTCAAGTAGTATTCTATATGTAGTTTCACTTACATGTGAACAAAATTTTCGTAGAATTCTCCCAATAAACCGAATTGGACTATTCACTGTCCCTACTACTGACCTTGCATGCTCGCTCCATTTCATATTGCTTTTGTAACATGACGCTCGTATATAAATCGACATGACTGTCGAGCAGCACACACACAGGTGTTCTAGGATAAATGATAACGTTTCAGGGATGTTCAGGAACAATCGTTCAAAGCAATAAAACGTAGTAAACATGGGTTCTAAACTGCACACCTTAAGAGCTATGAGCAAATGTTCATATTCACTTATGTGAAACACATTTCTACAGAACAAGTGCTCACAGTTCGTAAGGTAAGCATTTTTGAGCCTATATTTATCAGCCTATTGATTGCACTACCGAACATAGACTTTCATTGAATGAATATACAACAGTTATGATGGAGCCAGGTAGCTAGTACAAACTCTGGATGATTAACTTGAGTCCACCTACACCAGTTAATTGCATCCAGATAATTTCAGCTGGGTGTGATTTACACTGCTGTAGTCCCATTGCCCCCCCCCCCCACCCCCCCCTCGTTCCTCCCTCCTTGCTGCAGTGACCATGCCCTGTCCTGTGTTGTCTACTTGTATTTCCAATATACATTACGCTCCTTGCTAAATATTTCAGTGCTGATTTGGAAGGTGGTAAATTCAAAAACTTTATGAATGATTAAGCATTTTATTGTTAAAATTTTGAAGTACGAAGTGTCTTTACTTAGCATGCATTAGGATTTTATTCTCTGCATATCAACTAGTGAGCGTTTCATCAGAGGATCTTAAATTTCCACCTGGGGTCATTCCACGTCAAATCAACAAATGAAAGTAAGATTTTCAACCTCACCCTCTTGGATGTATTTGAAATTAAGTATGTTTGTAGAGTTCATAAAGAGTGGAAAAAAAATTATTTTTTTCCGACTTAGATAACAAAAGGGTTGGGAATAATGGGTGCTCAAAAATGTAAAAAGAATAAAATTTTTGACTTCTGGAACATTACTGATTTGATTTGCTCACAATTTCTGTTCTAATTAATCTAGAACAATGAAACTGAGTTAATTTGAAAGATCTTTTGTTGGGCATTCATATGATACAACACATCATTATTGAATTTAATGAATTTTGAAAAACTGTATTTATTGAAATCGTCGAAAAAATATGTGAAAGATACTGTTTTGAGCTACATATTCTTAAAATATCTTCTTGAGATGTTTATGGAATCACTATCAAAAGTAACTATGTTTAAGAAGCTATTGTTAAAAACCTTCAAAAAATTAATTTGTTTTAAATATTAGGCTTTCTTAATATCTGCTGTGTTATGGTATAGCTAAATTTGGATGTCAAAATAAAATACTTTATAATAGTATTTCAAAATTCAATAAAGTTTTTAACTAAAAAAGTGTAAATATACATTGTCGAGCTAATTACATTTTATGTCATATGAAAGCCCTTTAAAAGAGCCTTCAAATGAACCCAGCTCCATTGTTCTAACTTAATTTGAACAGAAATTGTGAACAGGTGTTACCTAAGTCAAAAATTTTTCTTTATAAGTTTTTATAGTATATAAGAATTCACCAAAACAATGTGAAAAATTATTTTGTTTTACTCTTTATGCTACATGCATAATTAATTTAAAGTAAATCAGAGGGTCAAATTGTGGCACTTTCTGATTCAAATAAAAATTTACTCCAGAAGGACATTGCCATTTGAGTAGCTGCTTCCTCTGTGTAGTACACCTCTGACGTATGAAGGCGAGTGCTACAATTCTCCATCCTAAAGCACAGGTCCAGAAAACTGCAGGCAAGACTGTCAAGGAATTGGAGACTCTCAAAGCAAAGGACTCCACCTTATTCTAGGTATAATACTGATAAGTTATTGTACCTTGCGAGCAAGTCCAGCCACTTGCTCCACCAACCTGTACAAACTGAGGATGGACTCAGAACCTAAGTAACAGGTGTAATTGATGCTGACATTAGTCACAACTTGAAGATGACTGCACCCTGTTCTCTCACTAGCCGCAGGCAGGGTGTTCTCCACATGTCAGTTAAGGTCTTTCGGCAAACATACTGAGTGCACTTTGGACTTATTCCCAGCCCCTGACGCCATTTCCCTAGGGGGCTCCATAGTGCACTCGATATTGGAGATCCCAATAACTAGCAAACCCCTTCCTCTCATGTGCATGGTATCTCTGTGTGGAAGGAGCGGACACTTGTTCTGTTCGGATTAAAGGATTAGGCATACAGCCAGATCTCACATTGTGTCTGGCTCAAGCAACGTGAACACACTAAAACCTGCTACCCACTATGTGGTGAGCGCATTTGCCCCATGTCGTGTACAGTGAAAGGTACCTTGGTAGCAGAGCCCATGGATGAAACAAGCAAGACTTCAGGTGCCTAATGTGACGCGCAAGTTTTTGTGTCACCAGTACACCTGATGCAGCCCCCTGCAGATGGCTGCCTACAGCCAGTTGCATCTTCAGCTGTTCGTGACCTGTGTTCAGCTTCTCCTGCATCCACACACAGCATGTACACTACCTATCAATCCAACTACTGAAATTTATTTTGAAAACAGTAGGTAAATAAGAAAGATCAAAAAGAGCCTTGCTGTCTTTTAGACAATAATTTGCATTATCGCACTCCATAAGAAAACAGATGCAGAGTACTAAAACAAACACACACACACACACACACACACACACACACACACACACACACACACACACACACACACACACACACACAGAGAGAGAGAGAGAGAGAGAGAGAGAGAGAGAGAGAGAGAGAGAGAGAGAGAGAGATTGTCACTGACTCTAGTTCACTCCACTCTGGCTGAAGCAGACAAAATGTCTGCTCTCCTGCTGGTTCTTGAACATGGATTATAAATGCTGTGGGTTACATTTGTGGTGATATGTTTATTTAGACAAGTTATAATGAAATTGTATTACATCAGTAAAATCTGACTCTGTTTTTGTGATATATGTGTATATGTATTTAGGGCTGCCTAGGAAAAGTAAGATGTGCTCACCTGCCAAAAAATGAAGCTCTGGTTTTGGAATGGCTAGTGTGTGTGCAAGTGATGCTTAATCTACTGATGAGGTTGATTTTTATTTAATCAGAATACATGTTGGTGATGATCTGCTTGAATAATGGAAGCAGTACAGTCATCTGTTTCACAGAGTATGTGTTTCAGGGAAAAGATCATTTTGTGTTGCAGCCTCTAATGCAACTAACAAAATAAATTTCGATGCAGCAGGGAACCATATTTCAAATAGGTGAAACATTCTTAATGTGTAATGAGTCAATGGTATCCTGACAATTTTTTGTTATTACTATCATAATAGAGAATAACCTGGAGACAATTTGGTTGCTGTTGGATTTTCAGTTCTTAGGTTGTACCATGCCCGTTAATGCTGACAAGATTTTGTTTCTAATTAGTAAAGTCAAGCACGCTATATGAAAGAGCAATGTGATGTTTCACTCAACGATTGACCTTTATTGCAAATGGCTGAGCACAGCACAGCCAAGTTGGCAAAACCCCTCAATTTGCAGGTATCTAGTATGTGATACTGAAGGCACTGGAACTGATGAATGTGAGAGAGGGAAGCAGTTTCTCAGGTGCCATACTGGCAACTTCACGGGTGTACCCAGGAGAAAAATCTTCTAGTTGATTCAGGACTCCCTGATGTATCTCCTTGACTAGGGAAAGGAATCAGTGTTATACTAGGTACCAATATCAGAATCAAGGGAAATAAAGACACTGACATTGCAATCAAGGAAACTTGTTAAGGACACACTGTGTTACCTTGTTGTTAACCAGGAAGTAGTGTAAGTTATTGTGAGTCAGAGTAACAGGAGTTGTTGGAAAATAAGACAGTCTATAAAGCTGTTTGTCGTTGGTTATGCTCCGAACAGTCATAGAGATGGGATGTTTATGGAGTGTGTGTTTCAATACTCTTTGAGGGCAGCAGCAAGTTGATGGTAAGACGCATGTGGTATCCAGTTCTGAAATTTTGTTAACTGTCCAGTTTCAGTGATGTAAAATGCATGGGCGTTTAAAAGTTTGGGCAAATACCCAGGATAAATGTCTGGACAATAACCAAAATTCATAAATTTTTGGGCATTTATGTGGTGGTTTTTTTTCCCCCCAACTCTGTTCACTGTTGTGTAGTGGTTGAATAAGTTGGAAAAACTTGCTTGAGAGTCACGGAGTAGTTATTAGTGGAAATACATTGGACTGTAAATGAGGTCAATTGCCGGGGTAGTACATAATAAAAAAGAAAACAAAACTCAAGTTTAAAATTAAGTCTTGAAATGAGGTATAGTTTATCTTAAGCAGGTAGCTACGCTCCTTCCAAAATATTAGAGCATAAAAGCTTATCCATAATGATCTTAATTAGGGATGAGTTGTGCCGAATCAAATTGCACCAGTAAAAAATTGCTGCTTCTCTAGGAATTGACCAGCATCAGAATCAAACGATTGCAGCATCCTCGGCATCAATTCTTTGTTACTAAATCTTCTTTTATGTTAGTGTTCCTATTTTATCTTCACAGCAGTGCACTCATTTCAAAGTAGATAAATCAGCAGAATAAAAAAAAAAAAAAAACTATAGCCTGTCAGCCTGTCTCAAGTGTCACTACATCTGTCTAAATCTGTCTGTCCCATCCATCCATCCATCCATCCTCCCTCCCTCCCTCCCTCCCTCCCTCCCTCCCTCCCTCCCTCCCCCATTCACCACCGCTGAAAACGGGTTAATGTTTAAGAATACATTTATTGTCAAGAAATATGTGCCAGCTGTTTAATGTATTCAGTAATTAGTCAGTGTTACCACAAGTTCTGAAAATCAGGGAATTTCAAATGTCAGGAAAATTTGGAAGAAAGAAAGAAAAACAAAATAAACACTGGAAAAATCTCATTTTTGTGTCAGTAGAAGAGATGGTTTGTTCAGTGAGATATCATGTATTGTTGCTGGCTTGGTGCAGCTGAGTACATGCACCATTTCCCTACTCCCTCATTCGTATTGCTTCTCCTCAGCTTGCAGTCAGTGCTGCCCCCTCTTCTTGCTGCAAGCCTAGCAGCTGCCGATGAGAGGCAAGGTGGTGTGAGAAGTGCTTTGTTTGGATCTGATTCTTAGAGACTGGTGATGCAGAGGTGGGAGGCAGCAGTCATATGCATGAGTTATCTGAGTGATTATGTGAAAGTGTGTGCACTGTCATTTTCAGACAAAGGCTATGGCTAAAAATTTAGTTGTGAGAGTTATTGTCTTTTTCTATGTGCCTGCTTGCAGCTCAGTGATCGTCTTTACAGTGTGTTGCTACCTATCCTCATTAGTATTGATTCTCTGAGTACTTGTACAAGTTCTGTTGCATGGATTGATCAACATGGTCTCATTTCATGAACATGTTGTCTGTGACACGTGAAATAGCTGGCCACGTCAGGGAACTTCCATGACAGGCCAAAACCACAAGCCATTTCTGTGGGTGTATCTAACAGATCGGACCTGCAGGTTTGAAGCCCATTGTTGACCCTGCTTGTTGGATCCAATCTCACCAATCTGCCTGCAGGCCACGTCTGTCTGTCTGGTGTAATGCAGATGTTTTTTGTGGTTTATTCATGGACCCAGGACCGTGGTGCTACTCAGGGGGCAGAGGCCACGGGTGATGGGTTTTAGGAATTGTGAATGTCTCACCACAAGTACTTCGTACAGTGTGGCATTTTATAGATATTTTATTTCTTCTAGTACATTTTGGCACTTCAAAAGTAGTTTAAATGCTAGACAGTGTGGTTTATAAAAAGAGAAAATTATGGCACTCTCTGGCAGTTTGTATGCGATGTACTTAATTGTTTCTTGAAAGAAAAACCACACAGTACCTGTAAAATAATAGACATAAAGCAACTGTGGGTAATAACCAACAATAATGAACATAGTAGAACCAACATTTTATTGGTGGTCACCTATAGTGTTGGTTTACAGAACTCTTCCTACACTTATTTCAAGAGATATCAGGTGTTCCCCAGGGAAGCGTTCTGGGACCTCTGCTGTTCCTGATGTATATAAATGACCTAGGTGACAATCTGAGCAGTTCTCTTAGATTGTTCGCAGATGATGGTGTAATTTACCGTCTAGTAAGGTCATCTGAAGACCAGTATCAGTTGCAAAGCGATTTAGAAAAGATTGCTGTATGGTGTGTCAGGTGGCAGTTGACGCTAAATAACGAAAACTGTGAGATGATCCACATGAGTTCCAAAAGAAATGCGTTGGAATTCAATTACTCAATAAATAGTACAATTCTCAAGGCTGTCAATTCAACTAAGTACCTGGGTGTTAAAATTACGAACAACTTCAGTTGGAAGGACCACATAGATAATATTGTCGAGAAGGCGAGCCAAAGGTTGCGTTTCATTGGCAGGACACTTAGAAGATGCAACAAGTCCACTAAAGAGACAGCTTACACTACACTCGTTCGTCCTCTGTTAGAATATTGCTGTGCGGTGTGGGATCCTTAGCAGGTGGGATTGACGGAGGACATCGAAAGGGTGCAAAAAGGGCAGCTCGTTTTGTATTATCACATTATAGGGGAGAGAGTGTGGCAGATATGATACACGAGTTGGGATGGAAGTCATTACAGCATAGACGTTTTTCGTCGCGGCGAGACCTTTTTACGAAATTTCAGTCGGCAACTTTCTCTTCCGAATGCGAAAATATTTTGTTGAGCCCAACCTACATAGGTAGGAATGATCATCAAAATAAAATAAATCAGAGCTCGAACATAAAGGTTTAGGTGTTCGTTTTTCCTGCTCGCTGTTCGGGAGTGGAATAGTAGAGAGATAGTATGATTGTGGTTCGATGAACCCTCTGCCAAGCACTTAAATGTGAATTGCAGAGTATTCATGTAGATGTAGATGTAGATGTAGACCTAGACCTACTTTTTTCTGAGATTCGCCCCTGCGGGCCCAGGAGTTAGAATAGGCCCGAGGTATTCCTGCCTGTCGTATGAGGCGACTAAAAGGAGTTTCACACATTTAGGCCTTTATATAATGGTCCCCTGTAGGGTTTGATCTCCATTCTTCAAAATTGGGGAAGGGCGCACTTTACAAGGTGCGTCGTGTTCATCGTGCATTGAGACCTTTAGCCCACGTTCTCGTTATAACATTGCAGTTCTGCCCGTTCTCCATCTCTTGGGTGAGGACATTTTCCTGAGGCATTTTCCACCATGCACTATGCAGTGGAGATTTCTGCATTGACGATGACCAAGGACTTCTTTGCACCTGATATCCAAAAGGGAGCCAGTTCGTTGTGATGGGAACCCCATGTACCCTGTTGGTTGTAGCTCCCCTGAACAGTTAACTCCCCACGTATGCCAAGGGGTAGATGCCCATTCCCCTGGGGCATTGGGACTCCCAGCAATTGCCATCCTGCCAAGTGGCCTTTGCTGTGGCTGTGTGACACCCATGGGGAGGGCCCCTTTTCGAAGTCGTTGGCATCAGGGTGGATGACACGCGATGAAGTGTAGTCCATCATCTCTTGCTGGTGGTGAAACACCAGCAGTGTCTAAGTGGTCACGAGCTCAATTCAATGCACAGAAGTACGATCCCAAATCATTCCCCTCCCTAGCCACACTATAGGAGGAACGTCAGGCTAAGGATGGCGGAGGATCTTATTCACCCCGGTACCTTGCATGATAGTGGATGGGGAATATTTCGTAACAATGAAGCCTCAGTTTTTTGTTCAGTATTTAGAGGACAAGTTCAGGGAGGTGGATGGCTTGGCCAAAAAATAGATCTGGGTCAGTCTTCATCAAAACAGCATCCTCTGCCCAGTCATGGGAGTTACTTGTTTGTGACAAACTGGGGGATGTTTCTGTAACCATCATGCCCTATAAGAGCTTAAATATGGTCCAGTGTATCATATTTCACAGAGACCCTTTTTTTTTACAGTCCGACGATGAGCTGCGCACCAGTTTAGAGCGGCGAGGTGTACTTTTTGTCCGGCGTGTCCACCGGGGACTGAAGGATAATCAGGTTGCCGCCTGTGCCTTCATCTTGGCCTTTGAAGGTGATACATTGCCCGAGAAGATCAAGGTGATGGTCGTCCGGTGTGATGTGAAGCCCTATATCCCTGTGATGTGAAGCCCTATATCCCTCCCCCAATGCGGTGCTTTAAGTGCTGGAAGTTCGGTCATATGTCTTCCCACTGTACTTCCAGCGCCACATGCCGAGGTTGTGGACGCTCATCACATCCAAATACTCGGAAGTGTGCCGCGCCTCCCATCTGTGTCAACTGTGGAGAGCACCATTCGCCTTGCTCACCTGATTGCAGGATTCTTCAGAAAGAAAGGAAAATGATGGAGTAAAAGACCCTGGACAGACTGACCTACACTGAGGCTAAGAGAAAATTTGAACGCCTGCATGCTAAGCGTATGACATTGTCTTGAGCCGCCGCCACAACAGTTCTGGCACCATCAGCTCCGCCAGCCCAGGTCACCTCTCAGAGCCAGATGGTTGGGGGCATTTTCTCCCTGTTGCTCCTGCACCACCTACTTCGGGAGCAACACCCCTCCAACCATCTGGGACACCCATCCCCACTTCTAAGCCAGAGGCGTAAGTCTTCTTTGGCTTCTCTCGCTAGGAAGAGGTCCGTTTGGTCACTCCCTTCCCAGGTTTCTTCTAGTGGAAAAGACAACACCCGTCAGTGGCTGAAGAGCTCAAAAAAAGCTGGTTGTAGGGCTCATCCTCAGTCCCGGAGACTGAGCCAGTGAAGTCCTCCCAGCCAAGGAAACCCAAGCAGCAGCGAGAGAAATCCAAAAAGAATACCCCGAAGACCAAGAAAATTGTGGTGGCACCCACACCACCATTACCTACAAGCTCTGCGGCTGAGGATAGGGTGGAGAGTTCAGCATCTGCTGAGGACTTAGATCTCGCCAGGCCCTCAGACACAATGGATATAGACTGCTCAGGCAATAAATTGGTGGCATCAGGTGACTCTGAGGTGTAAACTGCCTCATTGAATGTTTCATGCCTTCCCAGTCTCACGATGTCATCCTCCAGTGGAATTGCGGTGGTTTTTTCCACTGCCTGGCAGAGCTACGGCAACTGTTAAGCATTACACCTGCAATCTGCATTGCCCTCCAGGAAACCTGGTTCCCAGCAATGCGGACCGCTGCCCTCTGCGGATATAAGCGATATTACAGGAACCGTAGCGACTGTAAGCGAGTGTCAGGTAGAGTAGTTTTTTATGTCCTAAACTTGGTCTGTAGTGAATATGTGCCATTCAAACCCCTATTGAAGCTGTGGCTGTCAGAATAAGGATGATGCAGGAAATAACTGTCTGCAGTGTATCTTCCTCCAGATTGTGCAGTACCCCTGAATGTATTAGCTGACGGACTGATCAACTCCCTAATCCTTTCCTACTTTTGGGAGAATTGAATGTCCATAACCCCTTGTGGGATGATACCATGCCTACTGGCTGAGGCAGACATGTCGAAACTTTACTGTCGCAATTCAACCTCTGCCTCTTAAATACTGGAGTCGAACCCACATTTCAGTGTGGCTCATGGTAGTTACTTGGCCATTGATTTATCAATTTGCAGCCCAGGACTTCTCCCATCTATCCACTGGAGAACACATGACGACCTGTGTGATAGTGACCACTTCCCCATCTTCCTGTCACTGCCCCAGTGTCTGGCCCACGGACGCCTGCTCTTATGGGCTTTGAACAAGGTGGCCTTGGGAACTTTCACCTCTATCACCGCTGAATCTCCCCCCACACGGTAACATTGATGTGATGGTTGAGCAGGTGACTAGCACAATTGTTTCTGCCGCAGAAAACGCAACCCCTCTCTCATTAGGGTGCCCAAGGCGTAAGGCAGTCCATTGGTGGAAGCCGAAAGTTGCTGAAGCAATTAAGGAGCGTCAGCTCTACAGCGGCATAAGCTGCACCCTTCCCTGGAGCACCTCATAGCCTTTAAACGTCTAAATGCCCATGTTCGCTGCCTTATCAGACAATGGAAGGAGGAGTGTTGGGAGAGATACGTCTCCACCATTGGGTGCGACACATCACCTTCCCAAGTCTGGACAAAGTTCAAACGTCTTTTCGGGTACCGGGCCCCAACAGCTGTCCTCGGTGTTGCCATAAATAGCGAGTTATGTACCGACGAAAATGCGATTGCCGAGCACTTTGCTCGAGTCTCTGCGTCGGAGAATTACCCCCCACCCTCAGCCTTTTGCACATTCAAATGGTGGCTGTAAGGGAACATCCTCTCATTCACTACATGCTGCAGTGCATCCTATGACACCCCATTTACAGAGTGGGAGCTTCTGGCATGTCAGTGGTTGGGTTGGGTCCTGCAGTCATTTGGCTTGCTGGTTCCGTGTCAGGGCAGCTTCTGCCAGGGTCACTCTACTACTGATCTACATCTACATGACTACTCTGCAATTCAGATTTAAGTGCTTGGCAGTGTGTTCATCGAACCACAATCATACTATCTCTCTACCATTCCACTCCCGAACAGCGTGCGGGAAAAACCAACACCTAAACCTTTCTGTTCGAGCTCTGATTTCTCTTATTTTATTTTGTTGATCATTCCTACCAATGTAGGTTGGGCTCAAAAAAATATTTTTGCATTTGGAAGAGAAAGTTTATGACTGAAATTTCGTGAATAGATCTCACAGTGACGAAAAACATCTTTGCTTTAATGACTTCCATCCTAACTTGCGTATCATATCTGCCACACTCTCTCCCCTATTACATGATAATACAAAACGAGCTGCCCTTTTTTGCACCCTTTCGATGTCCTCTGTCAATCCCACCTGCTAAGGATCCCACACCACGGAGCAATATTCTAACAGAGGACGAATGAGTGTAGTGTAAGCCGTCTCTTTAGTGGACTTCTTGCCTCTTCTAAGTGTCCTGCCAATGAAACACAACTTTTGGCTCGCCTTCCCCACAATATTATCTATGTGGTCTTTCCAACTGAAGTTGTTCATAATTTTAACACCCAGGTACTTACTTGAATTAACAGCCTTGAGAATTGTACTATTTATCGAGTAATTGAATTCCAATGGATTTCTTTTGGAACTCATGTGGATCATCTCACAGTTTTCGTTATTTAGCATCAACTGCCACTGCCCTGTGTTCAATTACTCCGCTTTCGTGGCACAGTTGTTGGTAACAGTACCATCGGCACTGCGCAGCGAAGGTATTGACTGCGTCTTGCCACTTGTGTACTTTACATATGACCAGAATTTCTTCGGATTTTCTACCAAATTTCGAGACAATGTTTCGTTGTGGAACTTATTAAAGGCATCTCCCATTGAAGTCCGTGCCAAATTTCGCATGTCTGTAAATTTTAGCCAATCTTCAGGATTTCGCATTCTTCTGAACTTCGCATGCTTTTTCCGTTGCCTCTGCAACAGCGTTCGGACCTGTTTTGTGTACCATGTGGGATCAGTTCCATCTTTTACCGATTTATGAGGTATGAATCTCTCAATTGCTGTTGCTACTGTGTCTTTGAATTTGAGCCACATGTCGTCTACATTTGCACAGTCAGTTCGGAAGAAATGGAGGTTGTCTCTTAGGAAGGCTTCTAGTGACACTTTATCCGCTTTTTAAAATAAAATTATTTTGCATTTGTTTCTGGTGGATTTGGAAGAAATGGTATTGAGCCTAGCTATAACGACCTTGTGATCTCTAATCCCTGTATCAGTCATGATGCTCTCTATTAACTCTGGATTGTTTGTGGCTAAGAGGTCAAGCATGTTTTCACAACCATTTACAATTCATGTGGGTTTGTGGACTAACTGCTCGAAATAATTTTCGGAGAAAGCATTTAGGACAATCTCGGAAGATGTTTTCTGCCTACCACCGGTTTTGAATGAGTGTTTTTGCCAACATATCGAGGGAAGGTTGAAGTCCCCACCAACTATAACCGTACGAGTGGAGTATTTATTTGTTATGAGACTCAAATTGTCTCTGAACTGTTCAGCAACTATATCATCATAGTCTGCGGGTCGGTAGAAAGAGCCAATTATTAACTTTGTGTGAATTGGTATGGGTGGAGGATACACTTAACATCCGAACTGAGTATCTACTTCGACTTCAGTACAAGATAAACCACAACTGACAGACACAAACACTCCACCACCAATTCTGCCTAATCTGTCTTTACAGAACTCCGCCTTCTAACCTAAAAAACCGCCCAGTCCTCGCCACACAGCCTCCGCTACCCGTGTAGCCGCCAGCTGAGTGTAGTGAAGTCGTGACCTATTCAACGGAACCCGAAACCCCACCACCCTATGGCACAAGTCAAGGAATCTGTAGCCAACACGATCGCAAAACCATCCGAGCCTCTGATTCAGACCCTCCATCCGGCTCTGCACCAAAGGTCTGCAGTTGGTTCTGTCAACGATGCTGCCGATGGTGAGCTCTGCCTTCATCTCATAAGCAAGTCCGGCAGCCTTCACCAAATCAGATAGTCGCTGGAATCCAGAGAGAATTTCCTCAGATCCAAAGCGACACATGTCATTAGTGCCAACATGTGCCACCACCTGCAGCTGGCTGCACGCTGTGCTCTTCATGGCATCCAGAAGGACCCTTTCCACATCAGGAATGACCCCACCCAGAATGCTCATGGAGTGCACACTGGATTTCTTCCCCTCCTTAGCCGCCATATCCCTAAGGGGCCCCCATTACACGCCTAACGTTGGAGCTCCCAACTACCAATAAGGCCACCCTCTGTGATTGCCCGGACCTTGAAGGCTGAGAATCATCCACTGAAACAGGGCAGGCAGCTGCATCTGGCTCAGCCAGAGACAGTGCCTGAAACCTGTTTGTCAGACGCACCGGGGAGGCTTTCTGATCAGCCTGCGGGGACGTCTTTCGCTGCCTGCCATGCCTTGGAACGACCTCCCAACCAACCACAGGCGGGCAGCAACCAGGGCAACCACAGCAGCAGACCGATCTGGGGACAGACAGGACGAGGTTGACATCCCCGCGATACCCAAGTCTGGCTCCCCATATTGGTGCCCATTGGCAACAGCCTCAAGCTGCGCGACTGAAGTCAGTGCCGCTTGCAGCTGTGAGCGAAGGGATGCCAACTCAGCCCTCATCCGAATACAGCAATCACAGTCCCTGTCCTTTCTAATGTCCATAGAGTGTGCCATCTGAACAGCCGTTACCAGACGACAGCATCTGATTGCCGTCTTTTTTTACTTGCGTAAAGCATACGACTCGACTTGGCGGTATCATGTCCTTGCTACATTGTATGAGTGGGGTCTCCGGGCACCACTTCTGATTTTATTCAAAATTTCCTGTTGCTCCGTACTTTCCGCGTCAAGAGTTGGTGACTCTTATAGTCCCATCCACATCCAGGACAATGCAGTCCTGCCGGGCTTTGTATTGAGTGGCTCTGTTTCTCTATTCTTAGTGGCCATTAATGGTCTAGCAGCAGCTGTCAGGTCCTCCGTCTCACCTTCTGTGTTTGCAGACGACCTCTGCATTTTGTACTGCTGCTCCAGTACTGCTGTTGCTGAGCGGCGCCTCCAGCGAGCCAGCCATAAGGCGCAGTCATGGGCTCTAGCCCACGGCTTTCAGTTTTCAGCCAAAAAGTTGTGTGTAATGCACTTCTGTTGGCATCGTATCGTTCATCCAATACCAGAACTTTATCTTAATGACGATCCACTTACTGTAGTGGAGACAGATCAGTTACTAGGACTGGTTTACGACACTCGATTGACTTGGCTCCCTCATCTGCCCTCAGCTTAAGTAGAAGTGCTGGCATCACCTCAGTGCCCTCTGTTGCCTGAGCAATACCAATTGGGGTGCAGATCATTGTACGCTGCTGCAGCTCTACAGAGCCCTTTGTCCAATCCCAAATTGACTATGGGAGTATGGTGTATGGCTCGGCAGTACCTTCAGCATTGCATTTACTTGACCCTGTGCACCATTGTGGGGTTTGATTGGTGACAGCAGCTTGTAGGATGAGTCCGGTGACCAGTGAACTGGTGGAGACTGGTGTCCCTCCACTGCTCGCCAGTTACACAGCACACATTCATAGTTCCCATGAGCATCCGAATTACTGTCTCCTTTTCCTGCCTGCGGCAGTCCATCTCCCGCATCTGGGCTAAGGATTGCAGTTTGCATGCGGTCCCTTCTCTCTGAACTGGAATCCTTCGTTTTAGCACCTCTACTTGTGGTCTGTTCACATGCACCTCCAGGGTGTATGCCTCAGCTGCAGCTTCATCTGGACCGTTTGCATGGCCCTAAGGACTCTGTTAACCCTGCCACTCTCCGCTGTCACTTCCTCTAGATTCTTGACGAGTTCCGGGGCTCTGAAGCATTTTACACCGATGGCTCAATGGCTGATGGTTACGTAGGATTCGCATATGTTCATGGATGACATATTGAGCAGCACTCCTCGCCAGTTGGCTGCGGTGTTTTCACTGCAGAGCTAGTGGCTATATCTCGTGCTCTTGAGTATATCCGCTCATATCCTGGTGAGTCATTTCTCCTGTGTACTGACTCATTGAGCAGCCTACAAGCTATACACCAGTGATACTCTCGCCTCCTTCTGGTAGCGTCCATTCAGGAGTCCATCTGTGCCCTGGAACAGTCCCGCCGTTCCGTGGTGTTTGTGTGCGCCCCAGGACTCGTTGGAATCCCCGGCTACAAACTTGCCGACAGGCTGACCAAACAGGCGACACAGAAACTGCTTCTGGAGATAGGCATCTCCGTAGCTGACCTGTGTTCTGTCTTGCACCGCAAGATTTTCAGGCTTTGGGAGATGGAATGGCATAACAGCACACACAACAAACTGTGTGTCATTTGGCAGACTATGAATGTGTGGAAATCATCCATGCAGGCCACTCACAGGGAGTCAGTTGCCCTCTGCTGGCTCCGCATTGGCCAATGTGGCTAACACATGGTTACCTCCTCCGTCTTGAGGACCCACCTCAGTGTTGCCTTAGCTCCCAAATGACAGTCGTCCACCTCTTGCTAGACTACCCACTTTTAGCCGCTCTGCTGCAGAATTTTAACTTTTCCCAGCACTCTGCATTTTGGTGTTGGACGACAGTGCGTCCACAGCAGCTTTAGTTTAAAATTTTATCCATGATAGTGGGTTTTATACTTCTATATTGGTTTTAGCACGTGTCCTTTGTCCCTCTGTGTCCTCCACACTAGTGCTTTTAGGGTGGAGGTTTTAATGTGTTGCAGAGGGGCTGGCTTTTCCATTTTATTCTTGTGGTTGGCCAACCACTGTAATCTGCTTTCATGTTTTACTCTCTTCTGTTTATAACGTCTCTGTTGTTTTCTTGTCCTCTTTTATTCCTTTTAATGTTCATTGCTTTCCCTTCGTTCTTGTGGCTTTTCCTTTCTTTCCGTTTTGTGTTACATATGTTTCGTCCGTTTCATTCTCACACTTGTGGCATTGTTTTCTTAGAAACAAGGGACCGATGACCTCGTAGTTTGGTCCCTTCTCCCGCCATTAAACCAAAAAAATTTTTCTGAGATTATTTCTGAAATTAGTGAGTGTATTTTAAAACTTGTCTTGTGACCCCAATGAAATGCATGTTTTTGTTTCCAAATGGGTTTTGTTTTATAGAAATAAAATAACATCAGTGGTCTTAATGAAACACACATACCATTTGGCTTGCTTTCTCCACCTAAAAGCAGGTCATTACAAAAGACATTGATGTCAGTACTTAAATATTTTTAAATGTGCGAGTAAAAAATCTGAAATCCTTAACTTTTTTCCTTGAACTTACATTTTTAATTACCCTTGAGATCTCAAAATTTGTCAGGGAAAAATGCTGAAAGTATCTGGAAATCACAGAAATATCATGGAATTTCACTTCAGGAAGCTTGTGACATCTCTTTAATTTTATCATAAATTATCATTCTTCAGTAATAAACACACACAGAGAGAGAGAGAGAGAGAGAGAGAGAGAGAGATTGTAAATGACAAGCAGGTGTCAGTAACATGCATACTTCCTTGGTGCAGCAAATTGGAATGCGAGAGTGGGGGGGCCTTGCTTCTATCTTCGTTTGTTTTGTTCTTAGCAATTAAGGCAACATATGTTTAAATGTGAACATGTACTAACTTCTAATATCAGGAGTACCATTCCAACCCTTATGTTAATTGGTAAATTACATATCCTAGCAATAAAAAATTAAAAAGTTCTTTTTCATATGTTTCCAGATTTTATGCATTTAAAATTGCTTTTGACACATTCCTGGGCAAATGCCTATTTATAAATGTCCTGCCCACTGGGCATTTGCCCACATCCTATCCAGGTGCCAACCTGAAGTTATAGGTTAGAGATGGTACTGTGTTGTAGAATGTCTGACACATCCATGTTTTGTTTAGCAGTGAGCCAAACAAATCGATCTGCTATAGTACTTTAATACTGCCTTCTTGAGTTTGTTTTAGGCCAGTTGTTTAAAGGAATGATAATTTTCACTTACTGTATGAATCTACCATTTGCAGTGATACTTATTTTTATTTCTTAAATTACAGAGAATCTTCAATACTAGAGACCACCATCAGCAAATAGGAACTTCCCACTTCGTGAACTTCAGTTCATTTGCAGATCCACCTTTGGAAATTCCAACAGCGAGTGAGCTAAGCCCTCATGATGAAAGTAAGTATAAATGTGCCTCTTGCAATTCTTCCAGGTAAAGTAGGGGATACTATGGAATATGATTGCTAAGCCGTCTTTCTTGCCAGTGTGTTGTTACGTTATTAGTTACACAACATTTATAGCAGCAATCTGTTGCCAATGCTAAAGATAGATATATATTTTTCTATCATATTGCAGTGTCACAGCAGCTATATCCAAACTCTCTTCATCACTTGGTATGGTTGGGTCTACAGAAGATGAGTGCAAGTAAAAGTAGCACTTCGTCAAAATTGTGCAAGGATTTTTACTGTCTTGTATTTGATGGTCTGCAGTTAACTACAAAAAATTTAAATTCTGCAGGCATCGAAACACTGTGCAGGCTTGATATTGATGCTTTCTTGTATGCTACAGGTGAGTTCTTTGATATCATGTTGAAACTGAGGATTAATATGTAAGAATTTATCAAAGATTGTCTAAGCCTTTTCTTTTTTGGTTGAATTAAATTTCCCTTCCATTCTTCCAATAAAACTCAGCCTGTAATCTTCCTTTCTCATCTCCTTTGGTAAGTTTCTCCTAACACTCGAATTCTGGGCAATTTTTCCTAACTCTCCTAATTTGCTAAACCTCGCTAGTCATTTCTCCTTAGCCCTTTCCTCCCCCTTCAACCTTTCTGCCAGAAGAAGGAACCACTGGTGCCGAAAGCTTGCAGATTTCCTTAACCTTCATATGTGTGTGTGTTCTCTTGGTGAGTAGATTTATCTATCCGTTTAGATTATATTTTCAGATATTGTAAAATGATTATTTTTGTTCACGTATTATCTCTTGTGGACATCATTCCTCCTTACGTAACTTGTCATGTCAGTTTTTGTTGTCTCTCTTATTCAGTCTATCATTTGGATGAATTTAAAGATTTTTTAAACTCTAGTTTAACAGCAGGTTGCTTTCTCGTAATATTGACAAGATTTTATCTAGATTTTCTGCTGTTATACACTAAGAGTGTAAAATACAAATTGGCTCAAAAGGCAGCCATCTCGTAATTAAATTTAAAATTTTGATAAATGTGTTTTCTCATAGGAAATTAATTTTTGTAATCAAAAAAACTTTTACAATTTCAGTACTGTGTGTGGCAGCAGCTCAAGAGGAACTGTTGGCAGTTGGCTATTCAAACAGTGATCGTCCTGCAACACTTCCTGCGTGTATTACAGACCAGTTATGCACAGTTGCCCAAGACAAATGGTTAGCAAAAGTTCTATTTTGAAATATTCAATAATAGAGTTGCAAAAGCAGATACCCTTTCTTGGCATCCCTGCGAAGATACTACATCTCTCTCTCTCTCTCTCTCTCTCTCTCTCTCTCTCTCTCTCTCTCTCTCTCTCTGTGTGTGTGTGTGTGTGTGTGTGTGTGTGTGTGTGTGTGTGTGTGTGTGTGTTTTTTTTTAGGATTTTATTTTGTACACACACACACACACACACACACACACACACACACACACACACACACACACACACACAATAAGTTTTGTATGGTGTACAAATACTGGAAAAATCCTGAAGATGATAGTAAAGTCTGACGTACACTCAATGAGCATATTAATTAAAAAGAGCTGTTACGTTAATGAGGAAACTTCTGTTGCCACAGTGAATAGCATAGTTCAGTGCGCCATATTTCAACGTCCCTATTCTGCAGATACATGCTATAGTTCATGTATTGTTGCTATATCTCTTAAACTTGTTTCCAGCACGACAGTTATTGGTGAACATTTGTACTATAGGGAATCATACTGAAATGAATTTTCTGTATATAGTATCACCCCCGAATCAGTCCCTACCTCAGTCTAGCCTTTTTTCTGATCATCATCCTTTAATATCTGCGTAAAATGGATAGCTCATATTTGAAAATTTCTCATTAGTGGGTTACATGAACGCGGATGTAAATCATGGCGGCATTTGCGTCCTTAATTATTTTGGTTAAGAATGCAGTTAAAATATATTTGCTACAGCTGCGGTGTCTTCAAAATATTTCCACAACATTCTGCTAATACTTCACAGGAAAAATCTGTAATACCTTATTACAAACTCTAGTTGTTACACCATAGAAAGTGTAACTGTTCTGATGGCTAGATGATCTCTGATAGTTACTTTTTAATTTCTCACTATTGCTCCACATCATGTAACTTTGACCATGATCAGGCTTCTTCGTAAATCACTTAAATATGCTGTATTATTTTATCTAAGTATGAAAAACCATAAAAAGTATTCAATACTAATCATTAAAAGGGCTTTCCCTTGTGTGCTCATTATCAGTTTGTTACACATGTTGATTATTTTCTGAATCTATGTGGTTGTTTGTCAAGAAAGCAGTTTCTTCGAGGTAACTCGTAATGTTAGTCTGCAGTAAATGTTCCAAAATCCTGATGCGAATTGACACAATTCGGCAGATTACTCGTATTTCCTTTCTTGGATATTGGGGTATTGATGTGACGTGTGGAAATGTTCAGTCTTTTGGTCAAATCTTTTCAGGGAGCAATCGATTGTATGTCATTGCTAAATATAGAGCTATTGTACAGACATACTCTGAGAGGAACCTGAATTGTATACAATCTGGACCAGAGCCTTTACCTTTATTAAATGATTTAAGCTGCTCTGTTACGCTGAGGATATCTACTTCTAAGTTACTCATGTTGGCAGCTGTTCTTTGAATATTTACTTCACTATCTTGTGTGAAGAAGTATTGGAAAACTGTATTTAGTAATTCTGCTTTAGTGGTACTGTCATCAGTAACATCATCATTGTTACACATAATGAAGGTTTTGGTTATGTCTTTCTGGGAGAGTAATTTACATATGTCTAGAATCTCTTTGGTTTTTTCTGCCAATTTCAGCACAGTCTTATTGTGGTAAGTATTAAATAGCATCTCGCATTGAAGTTTGCACTACATTTTGAGCTTCTGTAAAACTTCTCCATTCTTGAGAGTTTTGCGTTCTTTTAAATCTGACCTGTTTTCTGGCGTTCAAAGTCCAATCGAATAATTGCAGTTTTTATTCACTACAGATCTTTTTCTGCATCATTTTATCCCCAAGTTTTGCATTGCAGACTTTGCTGCAGGTTTTGCCAAAGTATTTTCAGTCTTAAACACTTCTGCAAACAGTTCCACACACAATTTATCACATTGTGTTTCACACACTCAGTAATGAACATGCACTGTTTTAGTGTGTGCATTCAACTTGTCACTAAACATGTCTGCTCCTCCCAGTCAAATGTAATGACACAGTGATGTACTTGGGACAGAGCACGTGGGAGATGCACATGCACAGGCACGTGACAGCAGCCAATTGGTGCATTGCAATCAGTTTTGAGCCATTTTCTGTGTTGTGCATTTCTCCTGTACATTAACAAAGATCAGTTCCATGTTACAAATATTTTTCAGGCTAGTTTCATTTTGTCCAGCCTGTATAATATGTGCAAGAATCAAGGGGATAATGAGACTGAAGTTGTGCAATGGTGCCTTGGGCTGCATGTATGGCGGTATTATTATTATTATTACTACTGTTTATTATTACTATTCAGTAATATATTAAAAAACAGATTCCAAGACTTAGCAAGCGGGAAAGCACCGGTAGATAGGCACAATAGATAACACACACACACACACACACACACACACACACACACACACACACACACACACACACACACAATTTCTAGCTTTCGCAACCGGCGGTTGCTTCTTCAGGAAAGAGGGAAAGACGAAAGGATAAGGGTTTTAAGGGAGAGGGTAAGGAGTCATTCCAATCCCGGGAGCAGAAAGACTTCCCTTAGGGGGAAGGAGGTCAGGTGTACACTCGCGTGCGCTCGCGCGCGCGCTCACATCCATCCGCTCATTCACAGACACAAGCATATGTTTTTCAAATCCATGGCTATGACAGTGTAAAATATTTGGGTGGATCCAATTAAACATTCTAAGTTTGGAATTCTCCATGTCATCATAGAGTTGGAACATGGAAGTGTGAAATTAAGAGCATCAATACGATTATAGTTCACCAACTGTGGATTATAATGAAAAATATTTGTCCTCGCAGCACTCGTCAGTACTGTTACCAGGGTCCACCGCTGATAAACTTTAAACACATCCTAGTGAAGTCCCTGCCAACAAAAACCTCCCTGTCACGTTCGAAGAGCGCAGAATTTTTGCTCCTAGGAAAACTTGGCTTCTATGTGGTATACACAATTGCATTGTGCGCCAGTGGCAATTGTTGGTTGTATCTGGCTCACAGGTCACAGTTTGTTTATGAAATGGATGGTGTGAAATTTCTATGCTAGCTCAATTAAAATTCACATTTCCTCCCTTGCCCATATGCTAGTCACGTTGTTCTGTCTGTAGTGTACATACATAAAAACTCAGATACCCATAAGCATGTTAAAAAGGCAAAAAGAATAGTTCAATATTATGAAAAGGAATGTTGTTACTCACGATATAGCGGAGGTGCTGAGTCGCAGATAGGCATAACAAAAAGATTGTTACAAATAATAGCTTTTGGCCAGAAGGCCTATGTCGGAATGAGACAGCAAATGCAAATCTCACACATAACTGCAGTCTCAGACAACTGAGAATAGGAGACTGATGACCTTCTCTGTTTGGTCTCTCTAAACACTGAATCAACATCATTAGACGCGAATGTGAGTAAAAAAGTACAGTTGTAGTGAGATGCGATCCTGCAACAAGACACTTTGTAACTCCGCATCTGCATCCACTACACTACATTACACTAAACTAAACTTCTGTGGTACTGTCTTAAGTTGTGTATTGCCATATCCTGAGGGGTTGAATTGCAGCTATATTATTAAGTGTCATTCAATCATAACACCGAGAGAAATAGGTTTTTATGTATGTTCACTTGGTCTTTTCCAGAGGTGAGCAATGTCATGAAATAATATTATCATTGATAGACTTCCATTGTGAATTTTAATGCCAATCCTGGAACTTTATTTTTTCTTCGTGGATGTATAGATTAAACCAGTCGTCATCAAACTGTGGCCTGCAGCCCAAATCAAGTATTTGTGTGGCCCACAGCCATATTTAATATAATATGCATCTAGCAACTAAGAGTCAAATACAAAAATGTCAACTAATGTTAAAAACTTCTTGACACATAACCCGTGCGTTTGGACAACATTGAAAGTGTAAAGTTTCTGTTGTCATAGCATGGCTTAAGCTCACTTGGAGAGTCTTTCCGAATGTGTACAGCAGTATAAAGCATGACACACATGTTGAACCAATGTCTGAAGGCAGTCCAATGAGATGTAATAATGCCATCTGTCACATGCATGCCATTTCTTTTCAGTGCAGTTTAGGGAGACGCTATAAGGGCTTTCAGTTAAAGGCCATATGCGGTTTGTTTTGTTTTGGAACTTACATCCCATGATTATATGCTGTTTACTGGTAAAATTTGTTGTAATAAAAGGACAGGGAATGTTACATTGGTGATTTAAAAAAAATTAAATAGTAACTAGTGTATTATGAAAGTATGCTGGGGGAGAATTGCATGACCTCATGTATGGCATAAGCAGTTGAATACATGCACACTGTGGATTGAGAATAAATTGAAGAAAGATGGAAGTAGTGAGGAATAGTAGAAATGAGACCAATGATAAACTTAACATCAAAATTGAGCACCACTAAAAGTAGACAGACAGAAGGAATCCTGTTGGAAGGAAAATATGATGGATGGAGTAAGGAAGACATGAAACGCAGATTAGGACATTATGACCAAAAGCAGTTTCCTATAGTCAATTACTGGACACACATTGGAGTGGTTTTCTCGAATTAATGCTCACTGCCATGCCATACGACACTAAGCGAACAGAACTGGATCTTTCCTACCAAGATGTGATTCGGCATCACATATACAGTTATTACAATTGCAGAGATTGGGTCACATTAGATAGCTTCACATGACATTGCATAAGCTAAATTTTTGAAGACTAGAATTCATCATTGCAACTGGGTCATCAGTCATGAATACAGCAATCTAAAGTAATGTAGCGGCGTAGTGCAGTGGTTAGCGTGTAAACCTGGCATGTAGAAGGTCATAGATTAGAATTGCATCAGATGCTGGTAGAGGTTACCTTTAACTGCCGTGAACAAAGTTCTTATGATTTCAGTTCTCCCATAGACTGTTGACCCCCATTTCTTGAATACATTGCACATTAAAGGGCTGCAGGTGGATAGCTGCATATACTGTCATTCAGAAACAAGTTGAAGTGAATTTAGGAGAATTGCGCCAAGTTTTTCAACATGGAATTGAAGCTGCAGGAGTTTTGGTTTACCATGGACTTGATGTCAGACTGTTAGTACAACTTGCTCATGCATTTCCTGAAGGGTAAGCACATATTGGAAGAGTTTAAATTCAGTGTTGCAAAACAAGTCATCTGCCACTGTTCATTGGTCACTTTGAATCAGTTACCGACAGAGCATATTGCATCTTGCTGTGGCTCCTTCCAACATTGCTCTTTAACAAATCAGTAGCATTTGTGAAGTGACCCACTGTGTTTGTGTGTCACCTATAACTGAGTGGTAGCCGTCAGCCGATATGCTATCACTGTAGTGGCAAGTGATAAGACATCAACTGTCAAGTAATTTTAATCTGAGCTGAGAACTGTGTGTTATAAAATAGATTTATGTGCTGTGGGGACGTTGGAAAGAATTGAAGCACTAGAGAGATACGATGCTATAGAATGATGATGAAAATTGTGTGGGCTGAAAAAGTACTAAATAAATAGATTGTTCGCGGAATTTGCAAGCAGAGTAACATCTGGAGAACTCTGACGAGGAGGGGACAGGGTGATAGGGCATGTGTTAAGACATCAACGAATAATTTCTATGGTAATAGAGGAAGTTGTAGAGGGTAAAAACTGGAGATTTTACTGCATCCAACAAATAGTTAAGGACATTAGGTGCAAGTGCTACTTTGAAATGGAATGGTTGGCACAGATGAATTAATGATGGGCCACTTCAAATCAGTGACGTTTAATGACCCTAAGATAAACTTTTGAGTGCTCACATAGTAAACTCTTAAATGTGCTGCATCCATTGGTAAGGTTAACTTAGCTCTATATTTATGATCATGATAACTCCAGAATAGTTGCAAGCACACATCATGTGACAAACTCACCTAGAAAAAGGCGTGCTGCATCGGCAAGAGGATGGTTGAAGTGATTGCTATAGCAAGCAGAGATCTACTAACACCAGTATTCCATAGGGGTCCCTGTTTTGACCAGAACCGAGGTGGAATTATCCTACACTTCGGTCAGGGCATGAAGATGGCATAATAAATCAATGGAAATGGTAACCAAATAAAATGTTTGGAAACAGTCCGGCTGAAAGGTGTTTGATTTGACATCCTGTACCTTAAATGAATACTTTTGTCTTACTTTATGTACTTACTTCCAGATTTCCATTTTTAAATAGACTATAGTTCATTAAATTTGTTGTTTTATGGCTCTTTATGAGAGACCACCTTTCCCTCTCTCCCCCCTCCCTCCCTCCCTACTTTCCCTCTCTCCCCCCTCCCTCCCTACCTTCGCCCTCCCCGCCTACCCTCGCCCTCCCCCTCTGCAATCTGTGTATTGTTATTTTTCATTTAATGACTTTGTATTTGTCATTTACATCTTTTGTCATTACATTCTTTTTATGATCCAGGTGGATAGCTGCATATACTGTCATTCAGAAACAAGTTGAAGGGAATTTAGGAGAATTGCGCCAAGTTTTGCAACATGGAATTGAAGTTGTAAGAATTTTGGGTAACCATGGACTTGATGTCAGACTGATAGTACAGCTTGCTCGTGCATTTGCTGAAAGGGTAAGCATACATTGCAGATTTTTTTTTGTTAGCTGTCATTAATTACAAAATTTGCTAAAATAGGAACTATTTTTTTCTTCTTGTTCGAAATTTCTCACCATTTGTTCAAAAATGGTTCAAATGGCTCTGAGCACTATGGGACTTAACATCTGTGATCTTCAGTCCTCTAGAACTTAGAACTACTTAAACCTAACCAACCTAAGGACATCCATGCCCGAGGCAGGACTGAGCGCCAGAACCGCTAGACCACTGCAGCCGGCTCACCATTTGTTAATACACACACATTTTATACATAGCAGTGGACTTCATACCAGTAAGATTGCTAAATTCCGTTTCAGTAATCAAACCAAGTAACTTTCACACTCTTTTTAAATTCATATAGTTTCTCCCAGGGGATGATTAGTTGCCCATTTTGTTATTCCACATTCTTAGGTAAAAATAAAATGAGATCATGCCAAATGCCTTAGGTATTGTTAAATTTCATCCTCTTTTTACTGTTACCCCCCCCCCCCCCCCTCCGCAATCCTTTTAAGTGGAGGTCAGACAGGACATCCCTGCTAAATTTTCGCACCCAAAGCTGGAACAGTGTGTCACCAGTTTTATTAACACAGTAGAACCAACTCATACCAGTCTGCCGTATAAGAGATGAAAATGCAACATGTTTTGTGTCAAGGGGTGGGAGAATCTTGCTTGCTTTCTTTCTGCATTGTGAGGCACTATTATAAAAGCAAATCATTAATTTTAATTTGAGTTCTGTGTTGAGGGATTGAGCTTTTGATTAAAAAATTTTGCTAGCTCAATACATACATCAAGAGCAAGAGCTGGAAAGCTAGTGTGAATAAGTTTCCTGCTACATGTTTCTGTGTTTCATACATCAGTGTGCTATAGCTGAATGCTTACTGTTTTCTAGTAAAGAAAATACAGACTTCTTCTATTGAAGACCTGAGGTAAATTGGCTAGTGGATTGTTGTATTAAAAGTTATAAAAAGTGGTGCGGTTTTTTTTGACATAGATATGTATGCAGAGGAACATTTCATAATGGGAGGGACCCTCCATGGTATACAGTCACTGTAAAGATACTTCTAAAGGAACAGAGTACTGCATAATAGGAGTAAAAAAACATAGAGCTGTAATTAGAAAGATGCTGATTGTTCTCGACAGCTGAACACGTTTCAATGTGTGATGCCTTCAGTGACTGCTGTAGCAGAATATTGTGAAATGTTCTTTCACAAAGCCCAAAGAAATTCTGGTTTTATGCAAAGGTTGTTTGCACCAAAGTTAGTGAATGACACAGGAACTGAGATTGAGGATAGCAGAGCAAAAGCTAAAATGCTTAACTCAGTTTTCAAATGTTCATTTATAATGGAAAAACCTTGAAGAATTGTGCCAATTTAGTCTTCATACTACTCAAAAGATGTATGAAATAAGTATTAGTGTCATTGTGATTTAGAAACAGCTGGAATTGTTACAATCGAACAAATATCCAGGACCCAATGGAATCTCTCATTTTCTATACTGAAATTTTGGCGGAGTTGGCCCCTCTTAGAAGTATTATAATCTGTCATAGATCCCGCGAACAAGAAAACGTGCCCAGTTATTGGAAAAATTCACAGGTCACACCTGTCTACAATAAGGGTAGTAAAAGTGATCTACAAAACTACTTTTAATATCCTTGTTGTCAATTTATTGTGGAAACTTAGTCCATATTCAGAGCTCAAACATAATGGAGTATCTCGAGCAGGATGACATCCTACAGGCCAATTAGCATGGATTCCGAAAGTGTTGATAATGTGAAACACAACTCAAGCTTTGGATCAAGGTAGTAAGGTAGATGCTGTATTTCTTGATTTCTGGAAAGTATTTGACTTGGTACCACACCTATGCTTATTAACAAAAGTAGGGCCATGTGGGGTATAAAGGGAAATTTGTGACTAGATCGAGGACTTTTTGGTAGGCAGCATGTTTTCTTGGCTGGAGAGCCATTGCCAGGCACTCTTGATGTTCACATTGTTTATTAATGACCTTGAAGACAGTATTTTGCAGATGATGCAATGATCTGTAATGAAGTACTGTCTGAAGGAAGCTGTATAAATATTCAGTCAGATCTTGATGAGATTTCCAAGTGGTGCAAAGATCAGAAATGTAAAATTGTGTACTCCACAAAATGAAAAAACCGTATAATTTCCTACGGCTATAGTATAGCAGTGGCACAGTTGGAATTGCCCAACTCATACAAATACCTGGCTGTAACACTTCGTAGGTATATGAAATGGAATGATCACGTAGGTTCAGTCATGTGTAAAGTAGGTGATAGTGCAATCTGGGGAAGTGCAATCTGTCTGTAAAGAAGATTGTTTAGAAATCACTCAAGTGACCTATTCTGGAATATTGTTCATATGTGTGGACCTGTACCAAGTAGGACTAACAGGGGATGTTGAACGTATTCAGCAAAGAGCAGCACGGGTGCTCACAGGTGTTTGTAATCCATGGGAAGGTGTCAAAGAAATACTGAAGAAACTGAACTAGCAGATTCTAAATGGCGACTCTTGGAAAATATTAAAATCGCTAAAGTATTGCTCATATAGGGATTGTGAGGATAAGATTAGAATAATTTCTGCATGCACAAAGGCAGGCAGTCATTCTTCTCATGCTCCATACGTGAATGGTACTGTCTGCCATGCACTTCGTGGTGGTTGACAGAGTATGGCTGTAGATGTAAAAATGTGACCAAAACTTGGAAGGTTTAAATGGTGGTATGGAAAGCAAAGGGCCAGTCTCTATTTTTAGCTGGTCAGTTTCTTGATGTGGTGTGTGATACTCACTAAATTGCTGATGGTGAGCCTAAATGCTTCAGTAGTGTTGTGGCTGTTAAGCTATGTGGTGAAATTCAAATAAAAATTGTTGTTTAGGACATGGGCAGAAGAGAATGGGACAAGTCTTACGAAACACTGTGAGGACATGACAGGAAAAGAACACTCGGATGGCATTCAACTGGTGCACAAGAGACATTCCTAAACCCAGAAAAACCTTGCAGAATATTATGGTCTAGACATCAGGAGAAAGTGCAAAAATGTCAGTGAGAAGAGAAAAGCAGTTTTGGCAACTCTGTTTCACAGAATATCCACTGATGATTTTTTATACTTATCAATAGAATCTGCAGAAACAGTCCATTGTAACTCAGGGTGTATATGACCCGGGAGAAAAACGGGAAAAACCCGGGAATTTTTTTTGTTTTAGTTTTCAGTTAAATTTGGCTGGTAAGAAACAATACTGTAATAAATACTGTAATAATGGATATTACTGTGTCCCCTAACTGCAGAATAATACTGCAGCAATAAAACATGAACGAGAGCAAAAAAATGAAAGTAGGACGTAAGTTGCAAAGGAAATGCGTCATGTACAATAACAAAGCACAATGCTCATACAAACGTGTGCCAACAGCAAAATGTGTCAAAGAATTAGGATATTTATGCAATGCTTCATAACAACAAATTGCCTCCGATCATTGTGAATCACAGCTGTTTACATTAGATGCATTTAAGCAGTACCTTCTACCGCTTTTGGTTACAAAAGTGTGGCTGTTAGCTGTATAAGCAGTAGCAGCAAACAGCAAATTAATATTCTTGAGGAAAAAAGCCTTGTCTCACAAAGCGCCTAGTATTCAGCGCACGTTGGTCTGTCGATTACTCATATGATTTTGAAACGCATCCCTGTTGGTTTTTAAACATATTCTAAGTTGATATCTGAATGAATCATAAGCTGATTTTTGAATGTGTGCATCGTGTACATGATGTACCTGCCAGGGGAATCCCCGTTGCATTTAGAAATGATCTTTTCTGCAGACAGAAGGGACGAGGCTATACAAGCTGAGCGGAATAAAGCCAAATGGGTGAATGCCAATCACTGTCTGATTATGTGGTTGACTGGGTTTGGGAATGATCAGCAGTTTTTATAACTGCCAGCGAAATCCATAGATTCAGACTACCAGAATGGAAATAAGAGTGACAGAAATAACAAGTAGGAAAGATTACGTGTTATCTTCTCGGTGTATCCAAGAAAATGAAATTTTGACAAACTTTTTGGCCAGATTGCTACACTAGTTAGGGCCAGTTGTACAGCCCCTGGTAGCAGCCGCCAAGTTCTATTTTGGGAGAAGCACGGAAAACGCGTTGTATGAACACGTATTAACGCCTAACAGGAAAAGAAACGCCAGGCAACTAAACCTTTGATTGTGGCAGGGTTAGTGAAGTTAACCAGAGAAAAATTTTGAAGCTGGCAGGAATAGTTACAGAATTAGTGATGACAACATTGTTAGAACAAGGAAGGGGAAGTCACACAAATTATGGAAGAATATGACGATTCCAAATTAAGATTTCGTACTACTACTTTTCGATCCATGCCTGAGAAGCTGTAGCGTATAAATGAAATGTAAAACTGTGATTCTTGAAGTTTTCGCGGCGTACTGAGTATTCGATGAGATTTCGGGATTGCAGCCGGATCACGTTGACTTCTTGCCACGATATTTCGGCTGGCAATCGTCCAGCCATCTTCAGGTGAGTGTGCGTCACTGGAGACTGCAAGTTCCGGGAGTCAGCTTTATAGCAAAAAATTGGCGCGAAAACGCATGCGCATTGGCCACCGTCACAGGAGCGTCCTCTGTCGAAGTCCGCGCCCTCTGGAGCTACTGTTCAGAGGTAATGGTTACTCTCCACATCAGATTAGAGCAGCGCTAAGAAGGAAGAAACGTGACCACTCACATCAAGAAGATAAGGAGCTTTTCAGGTCCAGGGCGTTCCTTCCATACGCCGGCAACCTTTCATCTAAAATAGGCAGGATCCTAAGGAAACATCAAGTAAAAGTAATCTTCCGGCCACCGGCGAAGATTAGTGCCCTTCTCGGTTCGGTAAAGGACGATCTGGGTCTGCGGAAGGCCGGAATCTATAAAATTCCTTGCCAGTGTGGCAAAGCTTACATCGGTCAGACGACGCGCACAGTACATGAAAGGTGCGTTGAACACGAACGCCACACTCGCCTTTTGCAGCCCAGTAAGTCGGCCGTAGCTGAGCATTGTATTACCACAGGACACGCTATGGAATTTTCGGCCACGAAAATCTTGGCCCCAGCGAAAACTTTTTGGGATTCCGTTATTAAAGAATCTGTGGAGATACGCCTAGCGCAAAATCTTATAAATCGTGACGGCGGTTTTCAACTGGACAAGGCTTGGGACCCGGTGATCTCTCTAATTTCCTCTGAGAGAAGACGGTTTATTCTAAATGACACGTCTAGCGACAGCTGACGTCTGTTTTTAGCGACGCGGGCGCGCATTCCGACAGAGGGCGGACATGTAGTTTTCACCTTTACGCATGTGCCTGCGCTCCAAAGATAGAACAGTAGCTCCAGAGGGCGCGGACTTCGACAGAGGACGCTCCTGTGACGGTGGCCAATGCGCATGCGTTTTCGCGCCAATTTTTTGCTATAAAGCTGACTCCCGGAACTTGCAGTCTCCAGTGACGCACACTCACCTGAAGATGGCTGGACGATTGCCAGCCGAAATATCGTGGCAAGAAGTCAACGTGATCCGGCTGCAATCCCGAAATCTCATCGAAATGTAAAACTATTTCCGAATCTAAAGCTTTTTGCTTGTACTACGCCTAATAAACATTTAATATTGGTACTTTGTGAGTTATATTCTATAGTGTTATAAAAATGACCATTTGTGTCAAAACAGTCTCGTTTATTTGGTGTGTGTAACAATTGCTGCAACATTAGACAGACCATTTCGTTTTATCTAGCAGGCAGTGACAAAATACACGTAATCAGATCGAGAAACCACATCAGTCTTAGATACTATTTGTGTTAACAGCTTTTTCAGTATTAGACAACGACTTTTTGTTTTTTCTTGTAGCAAAACATTTGACAAACGCCATATGAAGCTGTAGCAATGTTAGAGAGGAAAACTGCTAGGACTTGAGGATTGAAGAAATGTGTACTGTCTTGCTAATCACTTGTCTTTACTGGTTTTATGTATCCTATATTTAATTTTATGTCATACAAAAAAGCAAGTTATTTGCTAATAGGCAATAAAGAGTGAAATTTTCTGAAGAATTCTTATTCTCCCGGTCATAAATAATCCCACCCATTAATAATTGTGTGTGGTTTTTTAAGTGCCTTTAAAAAAAGGGGGGGGGGGGGGGGGGTTGGCGGCTGGATGTCAAATTAGCCGACTGGAAGCAGGAGAGGCACAAGAAGACATTTCAATTTCCATTGTCCTGAATATAGTTTAATGGCATAGATTACAAAAAATGCACATTTGACTTCCTCAGAGCTAAATACAGTGACATGTGATAGAAGAATGCTGCTTGAAGAGGCATGGCACTGCACTTTGACACCTGTAAGACCAAATAGCATGTCCTACATTTCCTCGACATATATGTGTCATATATCTGACTCTTTAGAGGATGTGTGCTACAAAATGAACATATTTTTGAAAAATCGATTTGTTTTTAAATTTTTGGTGTCCTACCTCAAACGTTCGTGGAATACTATCAAGTATTATCGAGATTCGGGAATATTGTTGATCCAGGGATAATGCACAGCCTGAGATCTATTGGGGAGGTGGACAACCTCCACGTGCCCTGTGTTTACGTTAAGAGATGTTGCTGTTTCCTCTTCGTTTGCTCTCACGTCAAATGAAAACAAAATGGATTTCTGTGTCCACGAGCTATCAAGTGAAATAAAATACATTCACGTAATTCCGGTAGGCTGAAATATGTTATTAGGTTCAGATTTAATTTTATTTCCACTTTTCTGACAGTGAAGCATTAAGCGCCTTGCAGAACAATGAAGCTCTTTCTGTTGGTTTTCTAAAGAAATTTGGCTTTTATTAATTTTTTCCATCGAGGCAGTCAATTTATTTTAACTGAAGTTTTTAATTCCACACTACTGGCTAGTTTCAACTATTCGCTGCATTTCAAAAGTGCATGTTTTTATTTTCTAGCCCGTATGGCATTATACCATTATAAAGAACCAAACATGAGAAAATAATACTGCTCCTCCAAGAAAATTTACATCAGAATCTGAACATACGAATCTGCACTTTAAGCCGAATTATGCATTTTAGTATGGTTCACAAAATTTCGATGCTTTTAGAGTATCCTCTTACAGTATGTCTTGTTTCTTTTATGACTTAATACGAGATCTTTTAATGTTTTACACGTACGAACATGCGGGCTTCCTCCCTCGTCGTAACTGCGGAAGTGCGGTGAATCCTGGTATCTGGCGTTCTCTGGCAGCTTCTGAAATGAACGTATTTCTAACAGGTCACGGGAAAATATTGCGAATTGTTGTTTGAAAAGCGTTAATTTCAAAGTAAATTGCCTTCAACGCAAGATGAACTGTGTGTGAGAATGTACGATGAATTTCTTAAATCACAGAGCATTTGACTGTCATTTAAAAATCAACTCTTTGAGGACAACCATTTTGAAAAATTTCGAGTTCAGGAGATCAGACATTTGTCATTGTTAAAAATTTTACTGGCACATTTGTGTGATGTATCTTAAAGTGTAACGTACCCATAAAAGATTAACATTATATGTGAAAGCTTAGCTTCTCTTGCAGCTTATTAATCTTAGAGACCAATATTATATGTGAAAGCTTTGTGTGTGTGTGTGTGTGTGTGTGTGTGTGTGTGTGTGTGTGTGTGTGTGTGTGTGTGTGTGTGTGTTTTTTTTAAAGCAAAACTGTGTGTATTAAATTAAACAATTAACTTTCACTATTTGTGTGTACACGTTACTTAACAGTGATATTGCTATTGGCTGTCTACATCACGAAAATATGCAATGTAAATGTTGCTGCTCATCAAAGATGTTTCCAAAGCGTGTTTTATTATTTTTATTGAGTTTCGTTTTTTAAGGGCCGGGAAATTCTAAGTCAGTGTATAAAACCAGAACCATTCAAAGGATTGATAAGTTTAACAGTTCCGAGGAAAAGTACACTGTCACTTAACACGGAAAAACTATATTTTCATCCAGGAGAAAGTGTATTTTTAACTGGGAAATCCGGGAATTTTTTTCTTGTCCACGTATACACCCTGTAACTGCATCTTTGAGTACATAGACCTATAGTTTCACTCTTAATATATCCCTGAGGCTTTCTTGTGATAAAATTCCATAGCACTACTGGTAAAATGTGGATATAAAGGGCCTGTTGAATGGCTAAACTTCCACAGTGGTATTCATAACTTTGAATATGAGTTATTAAAGGGAATTGTGTAATTCAAGGGAATGTGACCACTCTTAGTGAAGCAGTGTTCAAACAAACAAATATAGTAGCTTTATTGAAAATTTGTATTTAAGGGTTGTGGTCCGGGGAAGCGAGGATTAAAAAAATGTTAGAATTGTGGGTAGACAAAATTTACAGCTTGTCACACCAGAGACAGTTAAACCCATTCGTTGCAATGCAACAAAGGATATCAGGCGCTGGATGATAGTACTAAACATGTTGAACGCCATATGCCCGCTGGTGTGACTTTATAGGAAAGTCCTTTATGAAATGTTTGCAGTACAACCACATTCTGTGAACTTAAAATGTCAAGAATGTGCCAAGAAATCAAAAAATCTGGGATTGCTCTTACGTTTTCTGGGCCAAGACTGACTTCAAGAACATTAAATAGGTGCCCCCAGATTATTTCTCGGGTGGCTTCTTTAGCTGAAGATGAGTATTCGACAAACAAACCCGAGTTGATTACTGCCTGCGTAAGTTAGCTGTCAATGGTGTCAATTAGATTTCCTGACCCCACCTTCCTAACTTGTCCACGGAGGATTTTTACCTGCGCCAACCTAATCTTCATAGATGGTCATTTCACTTAGTTTTTCTGAATGTGACACCAAGGTGAATGGATGGTACTTCTGTAAAGCAATGGGAAATGGTTACAGTGTGTTTGGGAGCGACCTCATCCAGGCTGAAATGATGGGATTCATCTCATTGGTAGAGTTAATAGTCCGCAGTTAACAGTCGTGAAAGAAAACTGTAGTGATGGTTTGATGATGACAGGCAAAATAATAGTATTCAAAAACTCATCTTTCTCTGCAGGAGTCTACAGTGTGGCCCCCGTGGAAATGTACTAGCATGGTGTCTGTCCTCTGTCCTTCAAATGTGTGTTCTGCAAAGATGATGTGCTTGGCGAAAGACTTCGTTGTAATTGCATTGGTTGGGTGTTGTCACTTGGCAGCTGCTGCTTCTTAAACATTCTCTATTACCTCATGATGTATGGTATCAACATTCGTGGTCACTGTCTCTTGCTTACTCAGTCTGCCAGTCGGGCTGCAATAAAATGCTGTATCTCTTCCCACACAACCCGATGTATGAGAGGTGAGGTCATACTGGGGTCCCACAACTGCCATAGGGATAATGTTTGAGTGTGTCATACTTCTTCCACAAAACATTTGTCTGTTACATTTCGTCAGTACACTGGCACCACTTCATGAATTCCTCTTTTGTAGCGACATCCTTTATGGGAACTGATTGGTACATGTCTTCTGCAAATCCTATCATCAAGAGTGAGATTTTGTCAGCTTCTGTCATATTTGGATTCATAGTGTGGCATAGGGCCAAAATATTCTGTTTGTAAGATTATCATTTTCCCATGATTTTGGGCCCTGTTTTTGAACTCTTCTTCCTCTACACGGGCTTGCTGATTTGATTGCCACCAAAGGTTTTTCTCAGGTTGGCCTGGCATTTGTTCCAGCTATTGGGCATATCTTTATTGTTCTCGAACCACTGCTGGGCTGTGCCACCCGGGTAAAAGTACACATTTGCTGTACACATAATTTCATTCCATCTGTTGTAGTTGACAACTTGGTCAAATCATTTCAACTGTTTTGTCGAATTTTGACCGTCTCCAGAAAACATTGATGGATGCCTAATGTGCAGCTAAATTAACACTGTTCTCTAATTTTTAGTTCCTTGCATGGTAAGACTGCACTTGATAGCTGATTAGTGGGATGATTCTCAGTCTGCAATTGGTACACTTTTATTAACAGCACCATATATACAAATGGAGTTCTCATAAAGTATGGTTCTCTGTAACAGCTGGAAAGGATAGCCCATGATCACATAAGAACTGAAACAAAGTACGCAGTACTAATACTGGAGTCTTATCCTGGGTGGCTGTTGGAGCAACATCTGTAGTGCAGTGCAGTGTGGTTCTTTGGGAAGTAGTGCAATGTGTTAAGACGTCGCGTCACAGATATGGCACAGTGTGCTGTGGTGTGATAGTGTACAGCTGAGTGTTCAGGCTGGCCTTGGTGAAACACTGATTGATGAACTGTGAGGTGCAGCTAATGCCTGAATGGAGCTGAGTAAGTTATGGAGTGCTCCGTGCTGAAGTATGAACCGCAACTGAAATAACCAGCAGGCACAAGGATGTCTGTTGAGTGTGATGGGCACTTGATCTCCAAATGGAAATTTGTCCTGAGATAGCTTCGCCACCATTGCTGTAAGCACATGTTACATGTGAGTGTGAGTGTGAGTGGTACCTGCAGGTGACACCTGAGTGATCAGTGTGTCAATAGATTGTTTGTAATTGTTACAGTGTCCACACCATGTGATGCACTTGTCATATTTGTAAATAGTCTCTGAAGGAGAAAAGTGTGCAGACGAAAGATAGTCAAACCCTCAGGGCAAAGTCATTGTGCTGAAAATGTAATGTAGGGGGCGAACACCCAATGTACAGTAGAATCCACTTGTCTCCTGAAAGTATGGACCGTGCGAACAATGTATTGTTAGTATTCCTGTTCCTGCCCGTGTAGGTGACAGCTGTTACAATGCATAATTGAAGCCGTGATGATGCAGGTGTTTCAAAGGACACACACACACACACACACACACACACACACACACACACACACACACACACACACACACACCTGAATAAACAAACATCAAATATTGCAGAATATACGCACATAAGAAATCTCACGAACCTTTAAAAGATGTTAAATACTAAATAATAATTGTGTGAGATCAGTTCTGAACTGGCAACCGACAGCTTACCATCCAGTAATGTCATTGCTCTGCCACAGTGCATGCAGCACTGCTTGCACCAGTATTGTCACCACATTGTATTACCTCAGCATCACTGGAGTAGGGGGATACTAGGTAGTCCACTTTAGACACTATTCTTATTTGTTAATTTTGTACTGGCCTTATCAATTTTTGCAAAATGATACTTAATATTTCAGTGGTTACAAATGTTCCCTGATTACAGGATTTGAAACTGTGGTAAAACGCCGTTTTTACATTCTGGCATTTTACCTTTTTCTGCTTTTTACTTTCATTCTTGTTGGTCCCAGCAGAAGTCGTATTCTCTCAATACAATGATTACCCGCTATTAATGATTGTGTGTTACAACATTTCCCATATTTCAAGTTTTCTTTGGTGGTATCCTTACTGATTAATGCAAAAAGTGCATTGAATTCCTGTTCTAAGTTGGCCTTGGAACAAAGCAGAAAATGCAGACTATACACAAAGTTATCGATTATGTAACGTAGCATTAGCATGGTAAACATCATTTTCATTGTCGACTTGTTGGGTCATGGCCGCCTACATTATAGATTTGCAGTGTTTGGGAGGGTGGGAAAATATACTGAGTCACTGCATTAATAATGATCACAATCTGACGATAGTGTCTCCAGTAGCAATTTGCTGATTGTGTTAAATTACAAAAGCCTTAACTTAATTTCACAGGCATGTATACAAATAGGCATGGCTTTTGAAGATGGGCATCTCTAGAACAGGCTTGCACAAATTGTTGTTACTTCAGCATGAAGTACAGTCATCCGTACTAGGTGCACAGTCTTGGGTGGGTAAGTCCTGATGTCAGATGTAAACAGTTGTGCTTAAAGATGCTTAGTAACATGGCAGTAAATTCCACTCTTTCTCGCCTCTGAACTGAATGTATTATCAATAATAAGTCTTGCATTAGAACAAGGATATCTTTTTTGTGTGGTTTCATGAAAGGTTTTGCTTCCATGTTTTATTTGCACCATTGGACATTATTGGAACAAAGAGGAAAACCTGTGTGTGTGTGTGTGTTATTATGAAGGCAGTGGCTGAGTGCTAACGCGCACAAGTGAAATGCATGTTTGCTTCTTCATTCCGATCATGTCCAATGGTGTAAATAAAACATGGAAGCAAAAGTCTTTAATGAAACCACATTAAAAAGTTATACTTTTCTAATGAGAGAGAACCATAATGAAATTATGGTAAATAAAATGTGACACAGTGACGCTTAAAACGCTAAAGTTGGCAGTTTTCGTAAACAGAGAAAGAGAGGCAGCAAATCGATAGCTTCTTGTGTTTCTTACACTAGCCTGAATTTCTGACTTTCTAGGGTCAGTCTGCTGATAGGTGTAACAAGAGGATTTTACTATACTTAGAACTACCTTCTGAGGGAGAGTCAAAAATTTTCTAGCCTCACAAATAATGACAGAAATTCCATAATACCAATTAATTTTTCAATATAATACACGTGTACACTAATACACTTCTGGGCATACTGAGAACTTCTGCAAACCATTCAAACAAAAGGTCTTTGATTTAGAGTTTAGCCAAGCGTTCACTGCATCATCGTTGTCAAATCTCATCCTTTGAGTTCTTTTTTCAGGTTTGCAAAAAGGAAAAAGTCTGATGGAGCAAAATCTGGAGAATATGGCAGATGACGTAACAATTCAAACTTGCAGTCGTGCAGAGTTTCCAGTGTTGCGAAGTCTTGCACCAGTGCGCTGTCCTGGTGCAAAAGAACTCTGTGTGCCATTTTCCACACCTTTTTGTCTTTCTCTCTTCTCTCAGATGGTGCAGGAGCGTGCAATAGTAGAACACATTGATAGTTACACCCTTTTGCAAGTAATCCACCATAATTACCCCTTCTGCATCCCAGAAGACAGATGCCATCACCTTACTGGCTGATTTTTGCATCTGGCATTTTTTGTGATAGGGGATGAAGGATGTTTCCATTTTTTGACTCAGGATCAAAGTGGTGAACCTGCATCCGCTTCAAATTGGCGGACGATTTCTTCGCAGCTCTGAACACACTCTTATCTGATCTGTATTGAAGTCTTTCGGGACCCACTGAGCTGAAGCTTTTCATATTCCCAAAATATCCACATCAATGTCACGAGCACGCCCGTGGGAAATTCCAAATGTGATTTCAGTGCGCTGCTACATTGTTCAATGTTTCTGCAAAATCATATTGTGGATTGCAGTCACTGTTTCCTCAGTGGCAACGGTGAGAGGCCTTCCACTTCTTGGAGCATCATCCACACTCGTTTTTCCTCGTTTAAAGCCGAACACCAAGTTTTTCACTGTTGCGTAAGATTGGGCACCATCCTTAAGTCCTTAAGTGTGTTTCGCATGTCCTCCGCAATTTCCTCAGGCTTCATTCCTTTCAAATGGAGATACTCAGTCACAGCACGGTTGTTGATTCTCTCAGTATTTGCCATTTTGCTTACACTATGGTATACAATGCATCCTACTGGAAAACTAATGAAGCTGGAGGTGCGAAATTTGACTTGCAAGCTAACAAAGGGTCAGTATAAAACTAGGTGGTATTGTTTGTGTGAGACATTATGGTAACTATCTTGGGCTAGAAACATTTCGACCGCCTCACACATAATTCAAAATTTTGTGCTTGGAAGCCAGTTAATATTTTGTTCTGTGTTACATGAGGTTTCTAATGTTGATACCTCTAACTCCAGTTGTACAAAATCTATATCACATGGTTCCTTCGTTTTGGACCTTTGAAAGAGTTCATTGTATTCAGTAAGACAAAGTTAGTCCACTTCTGTCATACTGCCAAGTACCTCACATTGCCAATAGTGTTCTAATTTTCAATAATTTGCATTATTCTGTCATCGTATCTTAGTGTTTGATAATTTTATCTGTTTTAACACGTACGTTATTTGCTGTTCTGAGAATGTATGCTGTAAGAACACTTTTGGTGTTCTTTTTATGCAAACACTCTCACTGGCTTTGATTCTTCTTTGTTTTTGCCCCTCCTTTCCATGTGTTCAGAGCAATAAAAAGTGCAGTTCAGTAGTCAGAAAAACACTTTAAGGATGCAGTATGATATGATGCTATTGCACCGGTTAAACAAATGCATGATAAAGCATACAACTCTGGTCAGATTATGTAAAGAATACAACATAAATCAAGCTCGGTAAGGATACAACACTGTTGTTGTGGTCTTCAGTCCTGAGACTGGTTTGATGCAGCTCTCCATGCTACTCTATCCTGTGCAAGCTTCTTCATCTCCCAGTACCTACTGCAACCTACATCCTTCTGAATCTGCTTAGTGTACTCATCTCTCGGTCTCCCTCTACGATTTTTACCCTCCACACTGCCCTCCAATGCTAAATTTGTGATCCCTTGATGCCTCAAAACATGTCCTACCAACCGATCCCTTCTTCTAGTCAAGTTGTGCCACAAACTTCTCTTCTCCCCAATCGTATTCAATACCTCCTCATTAGTTACGTGATCTATCCACCTTATCTTCAGTATTCTTCTGTAGCACCACATTTCGAAAGCTTCTATTCTCTTCTTGTCCAAACTAGTTATTGTCCATGTTTCACTTCCATACATGGCTACACTCCATACAAATATTTTCAGAAATGACTTTCTGACACTTAAATCTATATTCGATGTTAACAAATTTCTCTTCTTCAGAAACGCTTTCCTTGCCATTGCCAGTCTACATTTTATATCCTCTCTACTTCGACCATCATCAGTTATTTTACTTCCTAAATAGCAAAACTCCTTTACTACTTTAAGTGTCTCATTTCTTAATCTAATTCCCTCAGCATCACCCAATTTAATTGGACTACATTCCATTATCCTCGTTTTGCTTTTGTTGATGTTCATCTTATATCCTCCTTTCAAGACACTGTCCATTCCGTTCAACTGCTCTTCCAAGTCCTTTGCCGTCTCTGACAGAATTACAATGTCATCGGCGAACCTCAAAGTTTTTACTTCGTCTCCATGAATTTTAATACCTACTCCAAATTTTTCTTTTGTTTCCTTTACTGCTTGCTCAATATACAGATTGAATAACATCGGGGAGAGGCTACAACCCTGTCTCACTCCTTTCCCAACCACTGCTTCCCTTTCATGCCCCTCGACTCTTATGACTGCCATCTGGTTTCTGTACAAATTGTAAATAGCCTTTCGCTCCCTGTATTTTACCCCTGCCACCTTTAGAATTTGAAAAAGAGTATTCCAGTCAACATAGTCAAAAGCTTTCTCTAAGTCTACAAACGCTAGAAACGTAGGTTTGCCTTTTCTTAATCTTTCTTCTAAGATAAGTCGTAAGGTCAGTATTGCCTCACGTGTTCCAACATTTCGACGGAATCCAAACTGATCCTCCCCGAGGTCCGCATCTACCAGTTTTTCCATTCGTCTGTAAAGAATTCGCGTTAGTATTTTGCAGCTGTGACTTATTAAACTGATAGTTCGGTAATTTTCACATCTGTCAGCACCTGCTTTCTTTGGGATTGGAATTATTATATTCTTCTTGAAGTCTGAGGGTATTTCGCCTGTCTCATACATCTTGCTCACCAGCTGGTAGAGTTTTGTCATGACTGGCTCTCCCAAGGCCGTCAGTAGTTCTAATGGAATGTTGTCTACTCTGGGGGCCTTGTTTCGACTCAGGTCTTTCAGTGCTCTGTCAAACTCTTCACGCAGTATCATATCACCCATTTCGTCTTCATCTACATCCTCTTCCATTTCCATAATATTGTCCTCAAGTACATCACCCTTGTATAAACCTTCTATATACTCCTTCCACCTTTCTGCCCTCCCTTCTTTGCTTAGAACTGGGTTGCCATCTGAGCTCTTGATATTCATACACGTGGTTCTCTTCTCTCCAAAGGTCTCTCTAATTTTCCTGCAGGCAGTATCTATCTTACCCCTAGTGAGATAAGCCTCTACAGCCTTACATTTGTCCTCTAGCCATCCCTGTTTAGCCATTTTGCACTTCCTGTCGATCTCATTTTTGAGACGTTTGTATTCCTTTTTGCCTGCTTCATTTACTGCATTTTTATATTTTCTGCTTTCATCAATTAAATTCAATATTTCTTCTGTTACCCAAGGATTTCTAGCAGCCCTCGTCTTTTTACCTACTTTATCCTCTGCTGCCTTCACTACTTCATCCCTCAGAGCTTCCCATTCTTCTACTGTATTTCTTTCCCCTATTCCTGTCAATTGTTCCCTTATGCTCTCCCTGAAACCCTGTACAACCTCTGGCTCTTTCAGTTTATCCAGGTCCCATCTCCTTAAATCCCCACCTTTTTGCAGTTTCTTCGGTTTTAATCTACAGCTCATAACCAATAGATTGTGGTCAGAGTCCACATCTGCCCCTGGAAATGTCTTACAACTTAAAACCTGGTTCCTAAATCTCTGTCTTACCATTATATAATCTATCTGATACCTTTTAGTATCTCCAGGGTTCTTCCACGTATACAATCTTCTTTCATGATTCTTAAACCAAGTGTTACCTATGACTAAGTTGTGCTCTGTACAAAATTCTACTAGGCGGCTTCCTCTTTCATTTCTTAGCCCCAATCCATATTCACCTACTATGTTTCCTTCTCTCCCTTTTCCTACACTCGAATTCCAGTCACCCATTACTATTAAATTTTCGTCTCCCTTCACTATCTGAATAATTTCTTTTATTTCATCGTACATTTCTTCAATTTCTTCATCATCTGCAGAGCTAGTTGGCATATAAACTTGTACTACTGTAGTAGGTGTGGGCTTCGTATCTATCTTGGCCACAATAATGCGTTCACTATGCTGTTTGTAGTAGCTTACCCGCATTCCTATTTTCCTATTCATTATTAAACCTACTCCTGCATTACCCCTATTTGATTTTGTGTTTATAACCCTGTAATCACCTGACCAGAAGTCTTGTTCCTCCTGCCACCGAACTTCACTAATTCCCACTATATCTAACTTTAACCTATCCATTTCCCTTTTTAAATTTTCTAACCTACCTGCCCGATTAAGGGATCTGACATTCCACGCTCCGATCTGTAGAACGCCAGTTTTCTTTCTCCTTATAACGACATCCTCCTGAGTAGTCCCCGCCCGGAAATCCGAATGGGGGACTATTTTACCTCCGGAATATTTTACCCAAGAGGATGCCATCATCATTTAATCATACAGTAAAGCTGCATGTCCTCGGGAAAAATTACGGCTGTAGTTTCCCCTTGCTTTCAGCCGTTCGCAGTACCAGCACAGCAACGCCGTTTTGATACAACACTAATGAACAATAATTAAGAACTGTTTGGAGAAGTAGATTGGATTGACTTCCTTAATTGCTGAACCATATACCTTTTCTATTCTCCCAATAAGTATTTGCAACTGTTTTTTCCCATAATTAGAGTTGGATAATTATTCTACATTACTTTGCTCTGGATAAATAACTGTGTTTGTATGATGGCTGTGACTTTGTGGTGTCATGTTGTTGAGAATGTAAACAAACAATACTACTTTTTTTACATGGCCGTCATCCACAGCAAGCGTAGAAATATTCGTTTTGTAAATAAAAAATGCCTTTTCTTGCTGTGAGAAAAGACTGTTTTTATTTACAAAACGAAAACGATACTTATTGACTCTTTAGTCAATTATCGAATCTGGTGCACCATCAATCTTATTATATACTGTGACTACATCACAACTTAGTGGTTCTTGGACTGTCTTATAGGCTACTAATATTAAATACCAAATTTATATGTGACACTCTTGTTTGCAGATACAACACATTATTCTCTCTCTCTCTCTCTCTCTCTCTCTCTCTCTCTCTCTCTCTCTCTCTCTCTGTCTGTCTGTCTGTCTCTGTGTGTGTGTGTGTGTGTGTGTGTGTGTGTGTGTGTGTGTGTGTGTGTCAATTTCCTTTTGTCATCATTATGTGGTTATTATTATTGAAATAACTTTTTTTTAAGGCAACAAGTATGGCAGCTCGCAGCGAGTGTGCAGCAGATGTTACTGCAATAGAACAACGAGCTGCGTTGTATTGGACATCAGCTCTACCTCTCCTGGAAAGACTCCAGCGAAATCAGACTATTCGAGCACCACATACCAAACTTTTTGAGTATCATGGGTGAGTATTTTAAGTTGCAGCTTGTAAAATAGATTTTTGTGCCATCAGTGTTCATCCTCTCGTGGCACTCTGTAAAGAAATGAATAACGAAAAATTTTGTGGGTTACTTAAATTTTTAATTTCTAGTTCAAAACAGTCATGGTTCTAACATTATTCAGTTTGCTACCTAAAGAAGTTTATTGAAGTTGTGTAAATTCCAGTAACTTAATATTTATATATTTATTTTCATATGTGCAGGAAGGAACTGTCTAGTGCTGAAATCAACACCTTGATTGAAGAAGGCAGATTCTTCCTTGCATGTCAGCTTATGAAGGAAGACAAACACGAAAGAGCATTAGAAGCATTTGAACAATTAAAATCTCCTTATGCTGCTTTTTACCGTGCATTAATATACAAGAAATTAGCTGAAGAGCAGTTTCAGGGTCAGCACAGGGAAATGATTACAAGTGAAATGAGATCACAACATATCATTCTGCTTACCAAGGCTAGGGAATGCTTTTACCTTACATTAGATCGCCTCAAAAGTCCAGGTGTTGATAGCAAACATCCTTTAAATGCAGAGCTTGGTGGTCATATAGAGGAGATAGAAAGTCAGCTACATCACATTGATACGGATGTGTCCAGGAGTGATGGTGAGTTTCATATGTGTGTCTTCGTTTGATGTGTGTTTTGTGCTTGTATAAATAAATAGTTCTCAAGTGTTGAAACCTCTAACAACGCATTTCATTTGGCAGTAAATCGGAATGACATGCTGGATGGTCTTTCTTTAGAAACCGCATCTTCAGAACACTCACCAGTTGATAATGGACATATGTTCATTGGCTATAATGGGACAGTACAGAATTCATTTGCACACATTTCCAGTCGTAACAGGAGTGCAAATCGTCTTAGTAGCACTCCATACAGGAGCAATAACAAATGTGATACATCTGATGCTCAAGAGATTAGGAGAGTGGTAATATACTGATCTATAGCAAATTAAATCAGTCACAAATAGTCAATTGTTGTTAGGATGTGATTTTATGTGGAAGTAAATATGTTTCTCTCTCTCTCTCTCTCTCTCTCTCTCTAGGAAGCTCGTCCGAGCCCAGAGCGTTTAGATGCCCAAATTCGGCAGCTGCTCCACAACAGAGATTCAGTTCTGCAAACAGTAACACAACATTCGAAAGCAGTAATGGAAAGTGTTAAAGTTATTATGGAGGAATTAAAGGACTGCAAGAAAGAGATGAAGGAGAGCAAGGAAGAATTAAGAGGATACAACCAGGAACTAAGGCACAACAAACAAATGATAGAGGAATTAAAGGTAAAATTGCATTCATATTGATACTTCATACAGTTGCATATATTTTATTGGTGTCAGCTGTAGGAAGAACAATACAGTGCCATAATTTATTCTATAAATTAAATTGTACACTTATATTGTGAACAATTAATGAAGCATTTACTAGTAGAATGCTGCATTTGATGTGGGTAGCAAAATCGTATGGATGTCAAACATTTTGCAGTTGCACATGAAAACATCCGGTCGTAATTAGTCTTGTCGAAATCATTAACCACGCTTCTGTTATTGGTATAATGGCTGTGTTCTTGAGTTCAAATATGTTGCCTGCATCAGCTGTGACGCATCTGGCCCAACGTTCTTTCCATGATGTAAATGCACTTTCGTAAAATTCTGGGGATTAACTTTTAGACCATCACTTGATGCGGGAAATAAGGTATTTCTCACTATTACATGTTTTACCATGCAGGTGGGCCTTCAGACTACCAAAGAGGTAAAAATCAGACCGAGCCAAGTCTGGACTGTAGGGAGGATGAGGAACAATTTTCCAACCCATTTTCCTGCGTCTTGAAGGCTGTATGGAGTTTGGCATTGTCATGGTGTAATCTGATGAGCTGACCCTGGAGCTGTGGCTGGTGAGCCCTGAGGGCACATCACAGCTTGTCCAACGATAAACAGTAATGGTCCCGGTTAATTGTAGAGCCAGGTTCCAAAAAGTAAATGAAAATGACACGACACTGATCCCAGAAGGAGGAGGCCTTCACCTTTAGGCCTGCTGTTCATGGAAATCTTGCTTACTTCCTCCGAGGGGAACCCAGATGATGCCTCTCCATGAATTGGGTTTTGCTCTCAGGTTCAGACAAAAACAACCATATTTCATACTGGATAATGGCTCCATCAAAACACTGTTTCCGCTCTTCACTAAAGTTGTTCATGAGACCCTCGCACACATTCTTCGTCATTTTCATTTCTCTTGTCTATAATCTAGGCACCCAATGTGCACAGATTTTTTGTACCCTAGTAACTGTACCAGTAATGCCACACTACCCAATAACAAACGAGTCATTTCAGCAAGCTATTGTCATCACACACCTGTCATTTTGGATTATTTGATCAATGGTGTCCTTATTCACATCTCACTACCATCGATGGTCTACCGCATCGTGGATTGTCTATTAGAGAGAAATCACCTTCCAGAATGAGATTTTCACTCTGCTGGGAGTGTGCGCTGATGTGAAACTTCCTGGCAGATTAAAACTGTGTGCCGGACTGAGTTAGAGTCTTGGTCCCTCACACAGTTTTAATCTGTCAGGCAGTTTCAGAAATCACCTTCTGTAAACCTCTGCAACCACCACTGGATACTGTTGCGATCTACTGTGTCCTCCACTTAAACAGGGAGCAACTTCCTGTGAATCGATGTGGCAGTCATCCCCAGTTTGGAAGAGGAGCTCCATCACCAAACATTTTCACAACCTGACATCTACTTCACGGTCCATTATGGCTCACCTGTAAATGAAAGTACTTTCATATACCAACTTTATCTAAATGTTTCAACTATGTTCACAAAAAATTGCATTCTCCTCTTGCAAAAAATAAAAAATAGAGAACTGTGCAAAACTTTTTAAACACTCTTTATACCAGAATAAAGTAACATGAATATCAGAATTGATTTACAAGGACATGAGAATTGGAAACACTATAATTTGTGGAAATAAGATGAAAGTTGTAATAGACAAACTGTAAGCTTTAGTCATAATGTAATAGTTCCACTTAGTGAAGATGAAATTATCATTAATTCATTCATAATTTAAAATCAGCATGAAAATTAAAATTTTCTAATTTATTTATTTATTTATTTATTTATTTATTCATTCATTTTTCAGGCTCAAGTACAGGAACTGAGGAAAGATACCCTGAAACTAAAGAAAGGACAATCTCATGTAAACTCAGAACTTTCACAGGTTTGTTTGCAGTGAACGTATTTTTGCTGTTTAAGTTAAATGATTTATATTGCTCTGCAATACTATAGAAATCTGCATTCATAACTGTATGACATTTGAAGAATGCTGATAACATTTGTGTTCCAGTACTTCTGATAGGTACATTTAAAAGTGGAAGCAAAACTTGTGTGTGTGTGTGTGTGTGTGTGTGTGTGTGTGTGTGTGTGTGTGTGTGTGTGTGTGTGTGTGTCAGGCACTCTCTCTCCCTAATTTTATTGTTTTCTCAAGTGAATTTTTCTTTTATTACAAGTAGCATCCATATTATCAGAAAGCTTCAAATGTATGGAGCTTATTCTTTGCATGACTGTGCACTGATGCCAGAAGTTAATCACATTGAACACAATATGAAAAAGTTTATGTAAATGCATCTGATGAGAATTTTGAAAAAGTACTTGGGTTATGCAGGTATATTTTATTTTGCAGGTGTGTGATACTGAAGATGATCTTTATGTATTTGATGAAGAAGACTATGCAGAAGATGTGACAATAGCAGCCAGTCATATGGGAACATACCCACCTTTTCAGCCCTTCCCCGGTTACCCAGATTATAGACCTGTATCTGGCATAATGGGCACTTCAAGTGTGCCTTACGCACCACCACCGCCGCCACCACGAGAAGCTCATCCCCAGTTAATACCACCCACACAACCAATGGGTGGATTTTTCCGTGGTGTTGAGCCTGCACTGATATATCCCCCAGGAACTGTTGGTTATTATAGCGGCCAAGGTGCCCTTCCATTCTCCGAAGGCCAGCAGTTGCCAGATTTCCGTGGCCATCAGGCTCCTGCATTTTCTCGCTTAGGAACACATCCTGATCCACAAAACACTCAACCTGAAGTAAAAGTATCCCTTACATCTGCTCCTGTCAATGTTGTTATTACGTCTTCTGATACCTTACCTACAACAGTTCCTGTTACACAGCCCATTCTGAGTGTAACTATTCCACCACAGCATAGATTGGGAGGGATGCCTCTTGTTCATAGTGATCTTGGAACTTCCATGCCTGAGGCAATGGTGTCCACTACATACTCAGCTTCAAGACCTTTACCTCTGACAACCACACAAACTTCATTTAGTTCAACTTCCCATCTTCAGCAGCAGCTACCACCGTCCCAGGGGGCAGTACCAAATATAGGACGACATACTGTTCCTCATGCTTTTCAGATAACTATGCCGCCTCAAGCTCATTTACCTCAAGTATCATCGCTTGAGAAAGGTGCTGCATCCCTTAGCCCAGTTCTTCCAATAGCAACCAACTCTTTACTTTCATCTGTTCCTTCTCCAGTGTATTCTGCAGTTGTCACTGAGAAAAATTTGGTGCCAAAGGAGACAAGTCCCAAATCACGTCAAGCTTCAATGGGCTCTAATGCTGAAGAAGAGAATGTTGCTGAAACAGATCATGACCCATGTCCTGACTTCGAACCTGTGATTCCATTGCCTGCTGAAGTTCAGGTCATGACTGGCGAAGAAGAGGAGACAGTACTTTTTGAAAGCCGGGCTAAATTGTACAGGTAAAAAAAATATTTTTTCTCCAGTTTTCTACCCTGCAGTACTGTAAAAGATGTCATTGCTGTTAATTACTATTGGCTGGTCTAGTGTTTGGGGGGAGGGGGTGTAGATATAAATTCCAAATTGCAGTATGTGTATCTGCAAACAAGTTGAGAATTTTGCTACACAGTATCTAAACGTGCCGTATAAGCAAAGGAAGCATTGTGGTCAACATAGCATAATTAAGCAGCAACTCTGATTTTTAATATTATTTGCATCAAGACTCTGTAGTATAACGCAAAGCATTCTGCCTCATTGAACATTCCTGCTGATCTTCCAAAATTCTCTCATTGTTTCTCCATAGAGTATCTTTCCATCTTCAGTGCACTTCGTCCCTGTTTTCTTTGGGACCTCATTCCTTGACCTGACATTCTACTTACAGATCTTGTCTCCCTATATCTGTCATTAGTTTCTATAGAATTGATTTGTGGTTTTGCTAGATCGAGTTTGACTTGTGCGGTCCATGGTACTGTTGACTTGACCATTTGTACTCGTGTCAAAATTCTGTTGGTGAGTCTTGTAGGTGGTTGATCTGCCTGTAGAACTCTAATCTTCTTTTTCTGACATTTGCTGCTGGGTTTGACATCTGTTTGATTTTCCTAGAGTATAATCCGTATATCTCTTCTGTCAGATTTGGGCTGAGAATTTTTCTCAGATTTTGCGTTCTTCCTTCGGTATGCTTTCCATGTCCCTTTTCATATGGAGTTTAGAGTCCCACTTGCATACAGTATTTCAGGCTTGGTTACTGTGTTGTAATGTCTCATCTTTGTATGAAAGGATATGCGTTTTGCTGCAGGCTCTCTTCATTTTTTGTAGTAGAGTCTTCTGTGAGGTTTTTACTACTCCTGTAAGTTTGAGGATTTCATCCAGACATTTGAAATGTGTAACTCTTGTGTATATTGCAATATATTCTCATTTTTGTGTGTTTAGTTTTCAGCAGAACAATTTAGACTACTGAAAGATTTTTGGGCCAACTTTTCCTGCATGTTCTTTTAGTATTTTTATTTGTTTGGTTGCTGTTGCTTTGTTATGTGAGAGTGTACCCAGGTTGTCTGCGAAAGCTAGGTTTGAGAGTTCTATCTTGTCATGGGATTGCCCTAGTTGTGTTTTTCCTTTTCCCATTCCCCATTACTTTGTCCAGGACTAGGTTGAATGATAGTGGTGATAATCTGTTGCCTTGGTGTATTCCAGTTTTTATCGTGAAGGGGTCTCAGAGATTTCACCATGAATTTAACTTTCAATCTGGTGCCAGCCATTGTCTGTTTCATACATTGTAGTGTTTTTATGTTGAGTCCTTGTTCTTCTAAGATGTTGACCAAGGACTGTCTGTCAATGGAATCATGTGCTTTCTTGAAATCTATGAAAGCGCAAATGTTGGACGATTCCTGATTGCTTTGATTTTAGAATTGTTTTCAGCTTTAAGATTTGTGTGTGTGTGTGTGTGTGTGTGTGTGTGTGTGTGTGTGTGTGTGTGCGCGCGCGCATGCATTTTATCCGGATCGTGTTGTTTTATTAGTTTATGTAGTATAGCAAGTTGTTGATGTATTATTTTTGCTACATTGTCACATCTTCTGGCGCGTGCTGTGTATACCTGTCCTTTTTTCCCCCTAATGTAAGTCTTTCCGCTTGTGGGATTGGAATGACTCCTTACCCTCTCCCTTAAAACTCACATCCTTTCGTCTTTCCCTCTCCTTTCCTTTTTCCTTATGAAGCAACCTTGGGTTTGCGAAAGTTTGTGTGTTTGTGTTTGTTATTGTCTCTATCAACGTACCAATGCTTTCGTTCGGTAAGTTACAGAATCTTTGTTTTTAGATATATTTTTTCCCCATGTGGAATGTTTCCCTTTCTTCAGATATTGGTGGAAGTGTGCCTTGCCTGGGCAAGTGGAAGTGCATTCCGGTGTTCGGACTCTTGTTTCAGGTTCAGGGCAATTATGGATATCAGAGAAATAATGTACCAGTTTGTACGGTGCTCTTGATCAGTTAATGCAAGTTTCCCATCATGTTTTGTGAAACACCAGTCCTGTAGAGTTGTCTCGTGCCCTTGGTGTGGAAATTTTCCTCTGTAACGTGCAGTTGCTCCTTGATGTACTTTCCCTTGTTGCTTTTGCTTCCTGTTTTCTGGAATTATTAAAATGATGTAAGAGTTCTGGCAATTTTTGTACAGTTATATTCGTGGAAGGACTACCTGTGTCTAGTGTGTCTTCACATTCAGAGTCCCACCATGGCTGTTAAGTGTTTTTTCTATGTGGTATCTGTTCTTTTGCTTTTTGTGTGGTTTTTTACAACGGAATTATTCCTATTATTGTGTTATATTGTATTCTATGATCTTTTTGTATCAAACTCCTCAGTGTGTGTTCTTTTCTAATGATTTTTTTTCAGTGTACATTTGATTAGAGTTAAGTAGTGGTCAGAAACGGCATTCACACCTCCAAGCACTTGAAAGTAGTGGATCTCGTTCTGGACTGGGTAGGATATTGCTACATGGTCTATTTTGAATTTTCCCATCTATTATTATTATTATTATTATTATTATTATTATTATTGTCATCATCTTTCCTTTCTCAGACGTTATGTCTGGTTAAAAATGGAAAGTGACACGGATCTTGATCAAGCACGACTTCCTTTTAACTGTGCGGTATATGTCCCATTGCATTTTTGGAACTTTCGGGTAATTGAACATGTATCAATAATAACAGATTTCTGTAGTTGCATATATACGTTTGGATGTAGCTGTATTGTGTTGATGTACTGGTGGATATTGTGTGGCATGACTCCCGTAGTTGATAGTATAATTGGTATAATGTCAACTTTATTCTGAAGCCGCATGTCCTAGACTTCCTCAGCCAGTTGGATGTATTTTTCAATTTTTTCTCGTGTTATCTTCTGTATATTTGTTGTATTGGGTATGGATATTTCGATTAGTTGTTAATTTCTTCTTTTTATTGTTGAGTATGATGTCAGGTTTGTTATGTGGTGGTGTTTTATCTGTTATAATGGTTCTGTTCCAGTTTAATTTGTATTCATCATTGTCCAGTACATTTTTTGGTGCATACTTGTATGTCAGAACGTGTTGTTTTATTAGTTTATGTTGTATAGCAAGTTGTTTATGCATTATTCTTGCTACATTGTCACATCTTCTGGTGTATTCCGTATTTGCTATTATTGTACATCTGCTTGTGATGTAATCTACTGTTTCTATTTGTTGTTTGCAAGGTGTGCATTTATTTGTTGTGGTATTGGGATCTTTAATAATATGCCTGCTGTAACGTCTGGTGTTTATTGTTTGAACCTGTATTGCAATCGTGAATGCTTCCTTCTCACTGTATATATTGCCTTTTCTTAGCCATGTGTTGGATGCGTCTTGGTCAATGTGTGGTTGTGTTAGATGATATGGGTGCTTGCCATGTAGTGTTTTCTTTTTCCAATTTACTTTCTTCGTATCTGTTGATGTTATGTGATCTAAAGGGTTGTAGAAGTGGTTATGAAATTGCAATGGTGTAGCTGATGTATTTATATGAGTGATTGCTTTGTGTATTTTGCTAGTTTCTGCTCGTTCTAAAAAGAATTTTCTTAAATTGTCTACCTGTCCATAATGTAGGTTTTTATGTTGATAAATCCCCTTCCTCCTTCCTTTCTGCTTAATGTGAATCTTTCTGTTGCTGAATGTATGTGATGTATTCTACATTTGTGGCATTGTGATCGTGTCAGCGTATTGAGTGCTTCTAGGTCTGTGTTACTGCATTTCACTACTCCAAATGAGTAGGTCAATATTGGTATAGCATAAGTATTTATAGCTTTTGTTTTGTTTCTTGCTATCAATTCTGTTTTCAGTATATTTGTTAGTCTTTGTCTATATTATTCTTTTAGTGCTTCTTTAGTAATTGCATTATCTATTCCTATTTTTTGCCTGTGTCCTAGATATTTATAGGCATCTGTTTTTTCCATTGCTTCTGTGTAGTCTCTGTGGTTATCCAATATGTAATCTCCTTGTTGAGTGTGTTTTCCCTTGACTATGCTATTTTTCTTAAATTTGCGTGTTCCAAAAGCCATATTGATATCATTGCTGAATACTTCTGTTATCTTTAGTAATTCTTTCCACGTACAATACGAGACTGGAATAGAAGGGAGAACCGATAGAGGTACTCAGGGTACCCTCCCACACACCGTCAGGTGGCTTGCGGAGTATGGATGTAGATGTAGAGTTGTTGATTTGTTGCTGCCAGTAGTTTCAGATCATCCATGTATAGCAAATGTGTGATTTTGTGTGGGTATGTTCAGCAAGGCAGAACCAGAAAGGACTTAATGAGTCTCCTTGGTATATTCCACGCTTAATCTGTATTGGCTGTGATGTGACTCCCGTCTCCAGCCATCCTGATTTAGGTTTTCTGTGATTTCCCTAAATCGCTTCAGGCAAATGCCGGGATGGTTCCTTTGAAAGGGCACGGCCGATTTCCTTCCCTCACCCGAGCTTGCGCTCCGTCTCTAATGACCTCGTTGTCAATGGGATGTTAAACACTAATCTCCTCCTCCTCCTCCTCCTCCTCCTCCTCCTCCTCCTCTGTGATGTGACATTATTTGAATTTGTTTGGATATTATATGTGGTTTTCCAATTTTTCATTACTATGTTCAGCAACTGTATCAATTTAGGATCTACTTTGTATATTTCGGATATTTGTAGTAACCATGAGTGGGGTGCACTATCAAAAGCTTTTTTGGTAATCAATGTATGTGTAGTGTAGCGACCTTTGTTTAGTTTTAGCTTGATATGTCTCCTCTGCATCTATTTTGAATTGCTCTTTACATCCTCGTGCTCCTTTGCAGCAGCCTTTTTGTTCTTCATTTATAATTTTGTTCTGTGTTGTATGTGTCATTAATTTCTGTGTAATGACTGAAGTTAATATTTTGTATATTGGTGGTAGGCATGCCATGGGGCGATATTTTGCTGGGTTTGCTGTGTCTGCTTAATCTTTAGGTTTCAGACAAGTTATTCCTTGTGTAAATGTATCAGGGACTGTGTATGGGTCTGCAATGTACAGTAACTGTTAAATAATGTAGTTAGATGTGAATGTGTTGAGGTGAACTTCTTTAGCCAGAAATTTGCTATTTTATCTTTTCCAGGGGCTTTCCAATTGTGCATAGAATTAATTGTTCGGGTGACTTCATGTTGCAAAATTACCACTTCAGGCATTTGTTGTATCATCTTGTATGTGTCTGTTTCTACTTGTATCCACCGCGCATACCTGTTATGTTGTACCGGGTTTGACCTTTGTTCCATGTCTGTTATGTTTGGTGGATTGTCTATTTTAATGTTTGTGTTATCTATTGTCTGGCAAAATTTCTTTTGGTTTGTGTTGAATGTTTGGTTTTGTTTCCTTCTAAGTTGTTTGGCCAATGCTTCTAATTTCTGCTTCTTTTCATCCGATTGCTCTATCGCTTCTTGTGAGATTTTACCTAACCTTTTTCATTTTTCGTTTTTTGTTTGATATTTCATTTCTTATAAATTGTGTTAGCTGTCCGATGTATTTTATTTTGTTGTGTATGATTGTGTTGATAGTTCTTATTGTTGTTTCGACTTTGTGGGTTATTTGGTGGTCTATGCAGGAATGGTCTAATGTCTGTATTTGTGTCTTTGTATTCTGTATATGTCAGCTGAAATTTTTTTTTCTATATCTAACGTGTGTCACTTCGTGTTCTGTTTGTTCTTGTATTGTGGCTGTCTTAAGATTTCGTTTTTCTCTGATTGTTTAATTGATGTGTGTTGTTCTTTGTCTGTTTGCTCTGGGATGTTCGAGCTCATTACTGTATTTTCTTCTTCTTCTGATTGCACATTATTTTGTTCCAGTATTTGTTGTTTGATGTTTTCTAATTCTGACTGGGGTATCCTGTTATTTTTTATTACTACACGGATCTAATCAGTTATTCGTTGTTCTGTTAAAAATTTTAATTCTGGGTTTCTGGTAATAAATGTTGTGTATACTTGTGATCTGTATCCAGCTCTTGGTTCCTAAGTTTGTTGCTCGGTAACAACAGAACATGAGGTGTTGGTTAACTTCACGTGACCATCTCATCCTCTGGCTTTGTTTCGCTTCTATTTGGATTTAAATAATTTTCAGTGTGGCTAGCAGTGTCATTAACATTGTGGACGGGCATAGGGTTCAAGCGTCGCCCCTGACCATGACAGCGCTTGTTTGAGGCTTCATTAGTTCTGTCCTGAACCAACTAATCACACAGTAAAAGGGCGGTTAGCCCTATTAGTGGTTTGTTCTTTTCGTCGCCTTTCACGACTGGCAGAACATACCGGAGGCCTGTTCTTTTCCCGGGTCTCCACAGGTTGTTGTTGTTGTTGTTGTTGTTGTTGTTGTTATTTTATACAGTGTGATGAATTAGTAAAGGTATGTCTACAGCTCACTTTTTGCACATGCTTACTTGACTCACAGAGCAGCAGTATACATGCCATAGTTAGCTGAACACATCGGTTCGTTGCCTCTTAGTTCTTGCAGTCCTGATCAGATGTTTCTATCAAATTGTAATATTTTTTGGGGGAAACTGATGATGCATCTCTCTGGGCAAAATAATGTTAGATGTAGTAAAATTTACAGGTGAGAAAATTGGCAATAGTGGTTGTATTTTGGAAACACAAGTTTCAGTAACTAATAATAATTTCTTGTATGATACAAAATGTTACTGTGATTCATCCTGAAAATTAAAGTACATAATGTAGGTTCTGACAGATTATAAATTGTACTTCAGTTTTATTATGTTTGTCATTTAATAAAAGTGTTTTGCGGCAGCAGATGGACAAAAATAATAGAATATTAGATTATTCTAAAACTGTAAGAAATCTGATGCTGTAACAGCTGGCTCCACACGAACAAACCATGAAATGTGTGGTGTCTGCCACAAATTTCCATTTCAAAGAGTTTATTTAAAAATTCAATTAAGAAACTTTTGTAATTTTAGGTGTTAATATGTGAGTTACGCAGTTGTCTGCTTTAATAGTTCTGTTAAGATGGTCTTCTGGATGGACTTCTAGAAGTAGCACTAAGTGTGCATTATTAAGTTTGAATGTTTCTGACCTCATGAACTAGCAAAGTACTGCTAAATACCTATACACATTGTAAACAGACTGATTGTAGTTGTCTTTTGTCATCAAACAATGCTTGAGTCTCACCAAGGATGGATAGCTGTGCACCTGGTGTGAGAAATCCATTCTTGACGAAACACACACATGAAAAATGTAGGCCTTCCCAGTGCTCCAGAAACTGTCAAGTGAATGCCCAAAGTTGAACAGAAGACATAAAGTGAATTCATTTTACAACCTGCAGTGGGACTGAGAGCATGTTTTTGCTTTCGTGTTATCTAAGAACTGTTTTTACTCGATCTGTTATTGGGTGTCGGTAAGCGAGAGTGTTCTGGGAAGCATGGCAGTTTGCACAGATTTCAGTACCAATCAATTTTGTACATCTATTCAACTAAAATTGCTGCTATATTGTGTGAATATCCTATCCAAAAGACTTGTAATGCCAAATTAATATTCGTTCTTTTGGTCTGTTGCAACAAAATGTAAGATTTTTTTTAGTTATAAGTTTGTCTCAAATTGTCTAGATTATCCATCTGATAAATTCTCAAAATCCACAAAAAATAGTTCTTCTTTTCTAATTTTAATTTGAAAGCTATTTTTTGCATCCTAACAGTTCAGTATTATAATCATTTATTGTATAATGTCCTCTTTTGATTTGTACATCATGTCGGAACAGTTCCCCCAGCCTGCATGCATTTTGCAGCCCATCTGTTAAAAAACAGTGCTACCACTAATTTTTAACATTGACAGTGCCTCCACACACATGGCAACAGTATCCTATGGATGCACTTTTAAACTGAAAATAATTATGGTGCTACAGTTTCAGTGCAGTGCTGCAAAATAGTAGCTACTATTTTGCAGCACTGCACAGGTAAATTTACTAATTCTCAAATGATCATATTTGGTAAAGGCTATATCTATCGGTCCTCATTCAGCTTTTTCTGTCCTTCATTTTGGTCATAGTAAAGGCCTAAACAGAACTGTACTTGCTCTTTGGTATTTCTAAATTATACTGACAGTTATGATTTTGAAGACATGGCCATAGACACAATTATTGTGAAATTGGAGCATTCCTTGTCTTCAGTCAGAAGAAACTCACTTTAAGAGATAATGTGCTGTTAATGGTACTTGAAGTCTCTCTTCCATTTTGAAGTCTGCTCCCCCCACCACCCAAAATCATATCGTTCAAAACATTGCAACACAGTGGAATGGCAGGTTAGCAAAAGTCTGTGCAGATTTTTCAGGAGATGTAGTGTGACTAAAGCCAACCCCAGTGATCCAGAAGTGTTTGCACTTAAAGGAGGTTATGTTGACATACTGGTACCAGAAAAGTCAGCTGTCTTCCCTCCCTTTGATGACACATTTACAATTGTGTATTACTTTCTTGGGAAGTTGTGACACCCATTTTCAGATCACACTGTTGCTATGTCACTATAGTAACCAATTATTTCTAGTTTAAATAAAATTGGTGTCAGAATATTTTGACACGGCTTGTACTTCAACATACAACAGTAATCAGGAGGTGGTTGCTGTGATAGCTGAAACCAGGAATACACTACAATTGTGATTTTTCCAAGTGAATAAACATTTTTAAAAATTCTGTTTACAGATTAATAAATCAATTGTGAAGTAAGTGTGAGATCTTTTGAAACAGATGGGAGTGTGAGTGGCTTTTGCTGGAAACAAATGAAACATTAGTTCCATTCTAAATTAGCTGTAATTATGAGGGATGCTAATGTGAAAGGTTTTTCCATGATCACATAAAATTGCATACTGCAGGACTTCAAAATTATCGAAACATTAATTGTAGTTCTTACGTGTGTTAAAGTTTCATTGCATTTATATACCCTATTGCTACTATTTGTCATTGAGTTTTTAAGGTAGGACCATACACAATTAGAGTTAAGAAATATGTAACTTTTTCTGCAGATATGTAATATTAAATGCTACGACTGTATCCGCCTGTAAATAAAATCCCTCATAATTACTGCAAATTTAAAATGGAACTAACGTTTCATTTCCAGCAAAAGCCACTCACACTCCCATCTGTTTCAAAAGATCTCACACTTACTTCGTGATTGATTTTATTAATTTGTAAACAGAATTTTTAAAAATGTTTACACACACACACACACACGCACACGCAAAAATGACAGATTTTCACTGTAATATGGTTTCTGGAAAACATTTGCAGCCATTCTCACACCTTTTTTTTTTTTCCAGGTTTGTTGAGAAGGAGTGGAAAGAACGAGGAATTGGAAATATAAAACTACTGCATAATCAAAAGACGGGGAAAATAAGAATACTTATGCGTAGAGAACAAGTCCTGAAAGTTTGTGCTAACCATTTCATATCTGCTGACACAGAACTAGTCCCAATGAAAGACATAGCTTGGATATGGGTTGCATATGATTTTGCTGATGAACAGGTGAAGTTAGAGAAGTTGTGTGTTCGTTTTAAAACCCCAGAAGAAGCGACAAGTTTTAAGGATGCATTTGAGAAAGCCAAGAGCATTATTAGATTGGCGCAAACATCAATAGAAGATGAATCTACAGTGTCATCAAGAAGTGCTAGTTCAACCAAAACTGTTGACTCAGTTACTTCGTCACAGGACAGTTCCTCCTCAGTTCTCAAAAAAGAAATTTCTAGTCAAACATCTGTAACACCTTCATCTACAGCTCCTGTATCAGTGTGTGTTACAAGCAACAAAATTACTGTGGGTGGTTTTACATTTGCAAGTACTCCAAGTTTCAAGGATAATACAACACCTGAAGGCAAAACTGTTGATAATGATTCCTCAAAAACAAAGGTTACACAGGATGATGCTTCAAAAGTGAGTCCGTTTGCTACCTTCAGTTTTGCAATGCCGTCAAAACCTGTATCGTTCCCGGAAGTTTCAAAACCAGTGGCAGTGGTCATGGACCCATTTAAGACAACTTCCACACCAGATACTTCAACATGCATTACAGTGGCGACTCAGAGCCAGGCTTCAAAGCCAGGTACCACAGTTTCAGAAAGTTCAAGGATAGCTGTTTCAAAACCTGAAGTTTCTAATTATCCAACACAGTCTCACCAAATAGGAACATCACAAGAAGTCACACAATTTGGTTCTCAGAGAAATATTATTGCAGTGGGAACTGAAAAGGCTGGAAATGAACCACTGATGTTTTCATCTAATTCATTAACATTTGCAGATCTTGCAGCTAAATCACCTGCAGAAAAACCTGCATTTGCAGCAGATTCAAATTTCAAAGGATTTGAAGGTGCAGGTAGTTTTGTGTTTGGAAGTACTCAGACATCTCAGAAGTCCAAACCTCAAATTACTCAAAGTTTGCCAGACAGTCTGTCAGAGCGGCCACCTGAAGAGTTTGTTCCAACTGCTGAGTTCAAACCTGTGATTCCTTTGCCAGAATTAGTTGAAGTGAGAACAGGAGAAGAAGATGAGGAAATTATCTTTGAGGAAAGATGCAAGCTTTTAAGATTTGATGGAGAAAATAAGGAGTGGAAAGAAAGAGGCATAGGGAAAATGAAGCTGTTGCACGATCCAAAATCGGGCAGGGTACGCTTGCTGATGCGGCGTGAGCAAGTTTTGAAAGTCTGCTGTAATCATGCCATTACTACAGCTATGAAGTTTAAGCCACTGTCGACTTCAGACAGAGCGTGGTACTGGGCAGCTCAAGATTATTCTGAAGGAGAAATGCGCCGAGAATTGTTAGCAATAAAATTTAAGACAACAGATTTAGCAGAACAGTTTAAGAAGGCAGTGGAAGATACTCAAGCAAAGATGATAAACGACAGAATACCTTTAGATGGTAGCATTAAAGAGGAACTATCTGCAGAGGGTAATGATGAGAAACAGTTGAAAGAAAAATTAAGAACAGGAGAGGGCACTAATACTGCATCAAATCTTTGGGAGTGTCCTTCTTGTCACAAGAACAACCCATCAGATTCATCATCTTGTCATTCATGCAACAGCAACAAAATACAAAAAACATCTGCTGAGGATTCACCTCTGAAGTCATTATCTGAATTCAAACCAAAAGCAGGTTCATGGGAATGCAAATCTTGTTATACAAGAAATGAGGGAACATGCCGCACTTGTGTTGCCTGTGAAGCAGTGAGGATACCTACTACTACTACAGTGTCTACAAGCAGCACCACTTCTGACCACGTCTCAAAACTAATTTCACCAAATATCGTTCCTCTTTCAGAAGCTTTCAAACCAAAGCCTGGTTCTTGGACATGCAGTGACTGTTATCTTACCAATGAAGAGAGAAATAACAGATGTGTTGCTTGTGATAAACTTAGGCTTGGAAGTGATGGAAAACCCATTAATGAAACCACAGCAGAAGATAAGACTGCATTTAAATTTGGAATTCAAAGTTCAAACACTGAAAGTTCATCAGGTTTCAATTTGTCTCGCTTTTTGCCTACATGTGACGTTATGACATCTGTCACAACTACAACTACTACTGGTATGAGTACAACTACTAATGCATCTTCCTGCGTTTTCTCATTTGGATTTCCCAAGATTAACACACAAAACAAAGATGGTGCAGCATCATTCTCTTTTGGGAGTTCAACAGAGTCACAGAACACATTAGATCCTGTTGGAACATCATTGAAATACGACTTGGCTGTGGAACGTGACACAGTACCAAAACAAAGTATCTCATTTGGCTTCCAAGTCCCAACAAGCTCTGTTGACACACCACAGGTCAAGCAGTTGCCTGAAACTAAGAACACACCAACCTTTATATTTGGAAACTCATTGCCTGCTACTAAACCTACAGGAGCTGCTGTGACATTTGGAGCAGACAAGACACCCATAAATGAAAATAAACTGGTGCAAGTTCGTTCAGGTAATAAATGCATCATACATATTATTGAATTTTAATTTTCAAACTATATTATATCTTTATTGTACCGCATAATAGATTTGCATTAATGTCGACTATTTTTGTGATTTTTAGAACATAGCTTTACATTTGGCAGCCCAGGAAAATTTGAATTTTCATTCAGTGGTGTCAGACCAAAATCTCCTGTAAAATCGCCCAAATCACCAGGCACTAAACACTCTGTTTCTGTTGGAGAAGAAGAAAGTGGAAGTGAAGAAGAAGAAGAAGAAGAAGGAGATAACATTCACTTTCAGGTTTTTTATTGTCTCTGTTTTTTCATTCACCTAATCTGTAACTTCATTTATGACATTTCCATTTTGTGTTCAATATTTGCAGCCTGTGATACCACTTCCAGACAAAGTACCAGTGCATACAGGGGAAGAGGAGGAAGACCTCCTATATAGCCAGCATGCAAAGTTATATAGATTTGTTTCTGGTGAGTGGAAAGAACGAGGTCTGGGTGACATTAAAATTCTGAGACACAGAGTCACAAAAAAGATAAGGTAAAGATATTTTTTGTTCTTGTTCATCTTGTGAAGTGTGATAAGAGTAAAAAATTGTTCATAAAAACATATTTTTCAGGTTGCTGATGCGTCGTGATCTAGTGCTGAAAGTTTGTTTGAACCATTTTCTGACCCCTGAGATAACATTCATTGAAAAGGATGCAAAAAGTTGGTTGTGGAGTGCACCAGATTTTTCAGATGGTCACATAGAGAATGAACGGTTTGCAATTCGTTTTAAAACACCAGATATAGCAGCAGAATTCAAAAAAGCGATAGACCAGTCCCAGGTAAATATCCATGCTGTCACACAAGTTAGTATGGTAGGTGTAATAAAAGTCATCACTACCTCAGTATAATCAGGAAGGTAAATATTTTAAGTAGCATTATTTTTGTTGGGACATACAATTGTTTTACAGCATAAGCAATGAACTATCATGTGAATGAAGGAGTTAAAGTAATATAACAACTTTCATGTTGCTTGTAACAATGTAAAAAAGTTGATAAATTATACACAGGAAGAATAGATAAGACATTAAGTACAATATGAGAAGTTGAAATAATTTCATTTTCTGCTTTGACAGACAAAAAGCTAACAATAAATACATATTCTGAAAAGACTCTGTGCTCCTTTGCGTCTGGTCAGTAGATACATGGGGGCTTGTAGGTAACTGGGAAGACAAGGCACAGGAGGTATGTTTCTGGACAAGGTGGGAAGGGTTATTTTCATCTATCAATGCCTCAGTTAGACCCTTGAATATTTTGAGAGAGATTGCCTGTCACTGTAGTTAAAGGACCACAGGGTAGGCAGATAAGGAAGGGATTCTTGGTGTGGAATGGGTGGCAGCTACCGAACCATTGGTGGTTGGTAAGTTCAATGTGGACAGAGGTAACTTTGTAGCCAAAATAGAGATAGACATCTACATCAAGGAAAGTAGTAGTCCAGGTGAAGTGAAAGGAGGAAAAGGTGCTGAGGTTCTGGAGGAATGTGAATCATGTCCTCATCCTTGATTCAAATCACAAAGATGTCATCAATTAGTCTGAACCAGGTTAGGTGTATGGCATTCTGGTGATAATGAAGGATACGTGTGGAAAAAATGTCCTTGGTTCAATTCCCGCCTATTCTTTTATTTTTACTGACTCAGTTACAATTTTGTATACTAAGTTTTATGTATACTGTCTACATTGCATCGCTAAGTTCTTTGGCAAGACCTTAAAAATATAAGGTCTTGCCAAAGAACTTGATCTTCATACATATCCCAGTATATCACACACATTTAATTCCTAATAAATTACAATGAACAATGAAATTTTACAGATATTTGATGTTGTGAACGTAATACCTCAGCAAGCAGTGTTAAGGCCAAGTGTTTCAATTACTTTAAATAGTCTGTAAAAGTAAAGCTTACAAAATTTTTGAGAAGAATGTCAAATGTTTTGTGTAATGATTTGTCTAAAAGTATGAAATAAAAAATATCAGGGAAACGTTTGGTGCACCTCATTTTCTGTTCATGATTTCTAGCATCATTCAAAGGCACATAGTACGTCTCTCTGATCTACTTATTTCTTTTACACAAGTCATTCCATAAAATATTTTAGTCTTCCATTTTTGAATTTTAAGTTTTATTCAGAAAGCTTGAACTTATTGACTCCTCGTTTGCCTTCCTAACATACTTGATTCGAAGGAAACCTCTATGACATTTAAATACCGTACCAATGTATCTTTTTATGGGCAAAATGGCTAGGTCTTAAACAGATGACATTTTTGACTCTTCATTTACAGCAGCTTTTCGTGAAATATTTCAGTTTTTCCTCAGCTTATTATAGTTTTTGTTCATTACCCGGTTTACTTTCAAGCAGTTAAATATTTTCATGCCAAACTAGACCTCATGCTGGTCACTTTGATACCTTGTTTACCTGTTTTTCTCCCTTTATTTGGATATGAAAATTTGGACAAAACCTCACAGTGTAAGTTATAGGGAGTCTTGTTTTCGCTCTGCTCACATATTTACAAGAACGTATCTAGTGTTAATCATATGATGAAATAGTCCTTTCTGCGTGCTGTCATTTCCAAAATTCGTCTTTTGGATATCTTGAACCTTTCTTGTGATACGACGATTTTTACGAGCACTTGATTCCCGAAGCGCAGGAAAGGTTCGGTCGCGCCGCGAGCGACCTGTCCACAGGTATAACAACCAATATCTCAAGAATGAAGAGTGATATCATTCCTGTCTCAACTTTAAATAAATTTAGATATATTGGTTACATTTCATATGCAATAGTGTAGTGCCTTAAATGAACTATATGGAAAGTTACACAATGTGATTTTTACCTCTGCAAATTCTTAAAAATTTCGTGTAGCCGTGTACTCAGTTTCTTGCAGCACAGTAGCTATGATAAATAACGAAAATAAATTCTGACCTTTATCATTTAAGGATATCAAGCTATAGGTTGCGGAAGAATCAAATTTTTTCACCGAATAGTTTTCGTAAAATCGGATGTTAAGTCATAGCTGTTGGTCTGTGTCAAAGATTGCTAGTTGCAGTGGGAGACAGGAGCGACACAGATGTTGCTCACATAGTACGCTTCAGTAACTACACCAGAGGTTGTATTTTGTTGCTTGAAGCTGTCACGCGCTGTCGCTTGCTTCTGTCGCTCACGTAGGACACGGCCTTAGTTACGAAAGGTCAGTGGGAAGGAAGATCGTTGGTAAGCCTGCATGTGAGCTCAAATCTCTTACTTTCATGGTTTTTGTGTGAGAGACATGTAGGATGGACTAATTTATTGGTTGGTGCTTATAAGAATGTTCTCTCACAATTTTAACAGTAAACTACACAGTAATGCAGAGTGCCTCTCTTGTAGTATCTGCCACTGTATTGGGTGATTATCTCAAAGATCCATTCGTGCTTACTAAGTGAACCTGAAACTGCTGCTCTTCATTGGATCTTCTCTATTTCCTCTACAATCCTATCTGGTATGGATTCCAGACTGATAAGCAATATTCAGATATTGACCAAACAAGGATTTTGTTAGCTCACTTTCTTTGTTGGATGGAGTACACTTCCTGAGGGCTCATCTTATTAATCCGGATGACATTTACATTACCTGCTATTAGTTTGATGTTATGGTTCCACTTCAAATTGTTCAGTAAGCATATTACCAGATACTCAGTGAATGTAAATGCTTCCAGTAGTAGTTATTTAACTTGGTTCCAAATTGCTTTGTACCCTAACTAATAGCTTCATTCCTGTGATCATCTTGTCTCTCTCATAGACCTCCTGCAGCACGAACTGGTTTGTCTCCCACTTTATACTAGCATCCAACTGGGTTCCTGCTTGTGGATTTCCATATCTGGATGCAGGCTGCAGTTAACAAAATTCACAAGACACACAGTCTTATCACTAACTCACATGACAGCTGTGACATTTCTTTGAATGTTGAGCTTTCTCCTTGCCCTACGCGAATGAGTGAATGTATCTGTCTGCAGTCCCTGGCATGAATAGGAACTGCCTTAATTTCATAATTAATTTGATGCTTTGTGATGAACTGTTTGCTTACATGCCTATTGCTTTCTTGAAGTGGTACTGCAATCCATTTACCCTTACAGGCTGTTGCAGAATACCTACATTTCTCTCTTAACTGCTTGAAAGCATGTTACTTGAATATCAATCTGGAATGCATCTGCTGGCATAATTCTCAAATAATAAGCATCTGACTTTTTCTCAAGTGGTAGTTCATACTCGAGCATCTTGAAATACTTCACATGTGTTGTATGAATCGTAATGTAGTGAAATAGAAAAGTTCCAGTTGGGAGTTCAACTGCAACTTTCCAGTTGCCTAGAAATTTTCTTAATCTCTGTTACCTCCCATAGGAGGTAAATGATTAGTAAATGAAATGATTAGCTGCCAACATGAATAATGTAGAAGTAAATATCCTCAGAGTAGTGAAGCAACTTAACACTTAATAAAAGCAAGTCTTCTGGTCCAGACTGTTTACCAGTTAGGCTGCTTTCAGAGTATGCCAAGCCATTAGCTCCATATTTAACAATGATATAGAACCGTTCCCTCAATGGAAGATCCGTACCCGAAGACTGAAAAGTTGCACAGGTCACACCAATATTCAAGAAAGATAGGAGTAATCCACTAAATTACAGGCCTATATCGTTAACGTCGATATGCAGCAGGCTTTTAGGACATATATTGTGTTCGAACGTTATGAATTACCTCGAAGAAAACAGTCTGTTGACACACAATCAATATGGTTTAGAAAACATCGTTCCTGTGAAACATAACTAGCTCTTTATTCACATGAAGTGTTGAATACCATTGAGAAGGGATTTCGGATCAATTCTGTATTTCTGGATTTCCGCAAGGCTTTTGACACTGTGCCACACAAGTGGGTCGTAGTGAAATTGCGTGCTTCTGGAATATCGTCTGGTATGTGACTGGATTTGTGAGTTCCTGTCAGAGAGGTCACAGTTTGTTATAATTGATGGAAAGTCATTGCGTAAAACAGAAGTGATTTCTGGTGTTCCCCAAGGAAGTGTTATAGGCCCTTTGCTGTTCCTTATCTATATAAACAATTTGGGAGACAATCTGAGCAGCCATCTTTGGTTGTTTCAGATGGCGCTGTTGTTTATCGACTAATAAACTCATCAGAAGGTCAAAACAAACTGCAAAACGATTTAGAAGAAATATCGGAATGGTGCGAAAAGTGGCAGTTGACCCTAAATAACGAAAAGTGTAAAGTCAATCACATGGGTTCTAAAAGGAACTCGTTAAACTTCGGTTACATGATAAATCGGCCTAATTTAAAAGCTGTAAATTCAACTAAATACCTAGGTATTATGATTACGCACAACTTTAATTGGAAGGAGCACATAGAAAATGTTGTGGGGAAGGCTAACCAAAGACTGTGTTTTATTGGCAGGACATTTAGAAAATGTAACAGACCTACTAAGGAGACTGCCTACACTACGCTTGTCTGTCCTCTTTTAGAATATTGCTGCACGGAGTGCGATCCTTACCAGATTGGACTGATGGAGTACATCAAAAAAGTTCAAAGAAAGGCAGCATGTTTTGTATTATCGCTTAATATGGCAGAGAGTGTCACAGAAATGATACAGGATTTGTTCTGGGAATCATTAAAAGAAAGGCATTTTTTGTTGCGACAGAATCTTTTGGCGAAATTCCAATCGCCAACTTTCTCCTCAGATTGCAAAAAATATTGTGGACACCGACCTACATAGGCATGAATAATCATCACGATAAAATGAGGGAAATCAGAGCTCGTACGGAAAGATATAGGTCTTCATTCCTTCCGCGCACTGTAGGAGATTGGAATAATAGAGAATTGTGAAGGTGGTTCGATGGAATTGTGAAGGTGGTTCGATGAACTCTCTGCCAGGCACTTAAATGTGATTTGCATTGTATCCAAGTAGATGTAAATGTAGTTTCATAGCAGGTGGCAACCTGTATATGAAACTGTTGCTGTGATGTACCTTTTCACTGCTGTACAAGAGTACATTAGCGTGTGTAGGACTTAAATTGTGGTGCCGCAAAAAACATGTTGCTGCAAAGCTCTGCTGCTGAAGGTAGTGAGACTTTGCCATCTACTGTCTGTAGTGGATGAGGTCTTACTGAACACTATAAGATTAGAGCATGATGCAGTCTTTGATTGTTACTGTGTTGACCTGGATTACAGAAGCTGTTGGAAAACACTTCTGGATTAAAGGAGACAAGCCACTGGAAAGCATGTGCATTGAGTCTTTGATTGGCACACACAAAAAGAAAGAAAACTTGATAGCTTTTGGAGTAATCCTTTTTTGAGCTACAGTGACCCAAGTGCGCACACACACACACACACACACACACACACACACACACACACACACACACACACACACACACACACACCTGTGCCTCTGAATAGTGCTGTATGGATAGACAGTGCCTGTATTAAGTTTCAACAGGTGGATTGGGTGTGGTGAGGATTGTGTTGGATGGGGTGGGGTAGGTAGAGGGGGGAGAGGTGGCAGGCAGGGTGAGGGATTTTGGTTGGATGGTTTCCTACTGGGAGGGAGGCAGCCAGTTTGCCAGTTTCGGATTCGGCAGGGAGGGTGGGCAGATACGTGGACTAGGTATGTGATGCATGATTGTCAGAGCTGCACAGTGATGGTGATGTGGGGTCATGAATTAGGACGGGGTGACAGGCTGGAGGAAGGGGAAACCATGGGGTGGACAGTATGGAGACAGTGGGTTACTGCAGATTGAAACCAGGATGGTTACAGGAGTGAAGTATGTGTTGCAAGGGAACTCTCATCTGTGTGGCAAAATATGCTCAACTGCATGTTGTGCCACCAGGTGATCAGCTTTGTTCTTGGTAACAGTTTGGTGGTGGCCATTCATACTGATGTACAGCTGGTTGATAGCCACACTGACAAAAAGCTGTGCAGTGTTAGCTGCAGAGTTGGTATGTGACGTGGCTGCTTCACTGGTGCCTCAGCCTTTGCTGGCAGCTAACTGTTGCTGGTTTCAAACTAATTGGGATAGAAGTAGGAAGCATATCTTCCACTGTTGTTGTGAAGATGTCTAAATGAAAAACTTGCACAACCAATGCTTTATTTTACAACCCGTAAATTTATATTGCTGTTGTATTGTGGCAAGATGTGTGCAAGGATTTGGTAGGGAGGTGGAAGTGACAAGAACCATAGACAACTGCAGATTAATGGTGGTTTACATTAAGGGTACACTTAGCTTCATAAAGGGGAGAAGAGAGGTTTAATAAGGACACTCAAGATGATAGTTTAGTCACCATATTGCACAATAAAAGTATGTACAATGACTGCGATATTTGAGTAAAGGAGTGTGTACATGTTATATTACTCTAAAGTCATGTATGCTACCCAGAGTAGAAATACTAGATGTCCAAGGTGGGAGTAGATGCTGCCCAATAACTGTTGCTGTGCAAGAAAAAGACGTGTAAAAAATATTGATAGGAGTGTGTTTTATTGAATGGCAGTGAATGTTGCATCAAAATCGAAAATTAAATTTCTGGTCATTTATTTGAAACACCTGGGATTCATTTTTTATGAGTAGTTTGAAATTTGTTCAGAATGGATGAAAATGAGAATTTATGTACACTTGACAGCAAAAAAGTGGGTCACTGCTGAATACAACCAACATAACATAGCTGTGTTGCAGGTCCTCTAAACACTAAAACCCTGTGGGGTACAGTCGATTGACTACACACAGTGGGTACTGCAAGAGACTACTACAGACCAAAGGTCCTTATGGCAGTCCGTCGAAGCGTCAACTAATACCATCATACAAAACATATTAGAAAACACGTTCTTAGCGATGAGACACCCCATAGCATTCATAAACTAACTTTAATTACAAGAAGTGACATTCCAAATGTTCTGAGAATACAGATTATTTTACATATATCGTACAGTAAGCCTTAGTCAAAATTAAATACTCGAGACAATATATGGAGTTACAAAGGTGTACGGCAATTGGAAAAAAGTTTTTCGCTCTCGAAAAAGTTTTCCATCCACGTGCTGAAAGTCGCTCAAAGGCGTGTGGCTCTGGAAACTGGATATTGGACGAACCAGTCAAAAAACGCGATTAACGGCAACAAGCACTCTACGGAAATCTCAATATTAACAGCAAATCACCAGTAATATCATTGTTCTCGTAACACATCAACAGCTATGTGTGCAAAAATTTGAACTTTGAATGACATGACCAACATTGTCGTTCTGGACCTGGATTCAAACCCAGCACCTATAGCCATTGCTAACTAAGCTAAGCTTTGTTTGTGCCTTATTGAGACCTGATCACTAGGCATAAAGAGCCGTGAGGTATAGACGTTTGCACTAGTGTCAGTTATCAATTCAGATCCTGAAAATAAATGACGAAAATGTTTGTAATGTACTGGGAATCCTGTCATAAGTTACCTTCTTGGGAAGGTGTCATTCACAAGAAACAAGGTATGCTCATGCTTAAAATTGAAATGCCATCACGTAAAACTTGTGACAGGGATGCGAACACAGCACCTAAACAGATTGTTAACGAAGTATGTTAAATCAGGAGTTAAATATCAAATGTTTTCACCAATAGCAAGATGTTGGAACTTTAGATGATGATGAAATGGTTTTTGCCTGACTGGGATTTGAACCCAGAATCTAGTGCCGTCATTTTCTGGCCAGGAAGAGATGATAAAATAGCTATTGTTGGTTCACCAGTAGCGAGATGTGCGCATGTTTAGCTAGATATCAGGCGACGAAAAGTTCTGTGCTGAATGGAATTCAAACCCCGCACACGTGGTCATGAAGACACTTTAACTATCAAGTTCTAGCTAGGAGTGGCATGTTTGTTCTTTCAATGATGTGATGGAAAATACTCTGCTGGCTAGAAGTTGAATACACAACATACTGTCGTTGGTGATCACAACGTTAAACCTAAATCTGTTTTCGTCAGTAGGATGGAGACGTATGTTTGAACTTGAAAAGATGTAAGGAAATGTTTGATCTTGTAATGATGTGATAAAAAGCTCATCATGTGGCTGAGTTGAAACGAACACATTACAGCTGACAACGCAAGAAGAGACATTGCAAATGCAACTATTTTTCACTAGCAGTTCGGAGCACTCGTGCTAGGGCTTGAAATGAAGTAATGAATATTTTGTGCTGATCAGGAGTCGATGGTGCCTTTCGAGGAGGCCTAGAAGCGTTTGCAATCTTGGGGAACACAGTGAAATTGAATTTGAATCCCAGTCCAGCACCACAATTTTCAAAATCTGTTTCAAATAAAATAAATGCCTTGTGAACTTACATGGCCATTGGTTCATTAAATGAAATACATTTTCTGGTTTACGACAGCATGCTGGTGACAGTCACTGCCTTCCGAGGTTTCTCCATCTGTCACAGCTCAAACGAATGCCGCTCTGCTCCAGTCGGCAGCGAAGGGATGTTATCTTTACTGTGGATATTGAACTACGGAGCTTAATGGCGTTCTGCACTTGGCATTACTACGGCTGCAGAAGAGTTACTTGTGTGTGTTATAAATCTACGCCTGACAAGAGATCTGAACCTACATGTTTTACACATCAATATAAGATTTATCCGCCAGACCACAGAACCCACTACCAAGCACATAATTATGAATTGCAGAGTATTCATTTAGATGTAGTGCAGTCCAGCGTCCCTCAGCCTTCGGCGAATCGTGTCACTGGAGCCGGGGAAGTTGGTCTCCCGCCACAACTGCTTCGCATTCAGAAAGGGATTTTCTCTGCTCCTAGACACTAGGTCCCTGTCTTCCTGCTGTGAACTCACTCTCTTCTTGCCTGAGCCAGGAGCCCTGTTGGTGTTGCCTCTTTCAAGGCAGATCCTCCACCATCTCGTTGCAGTGGTACGTGGTACGCCATACCATCTGCCAGCTTCTCTGATGGAAGATCCTCCTCCTTCAATGAGAGCTATGACTCTCTCGAATAGACCTCTCCCAGTGAGCCATTACGGCAGAGAGCCTGATGTGTATTTCTGCTTGACGCTTTTATACTGATGCCAAGAGAGGAGGTAAACATAGTAAACATATTTACGTCAAACGGAGTGGCAGAGGCAGAGGCATAGGCATGTGGCCCAGCCGTGCTGGCTTGTCCAGGGCTGTTGGCCCACCAACGCCACGGCCAGCTCGCTCACTTCTGTCTTACCTCGGCCAGCCTGGCTGGCCCGTAGCTCGCGAGCCACGGCTAGTACAGACCCGGGTCGCAAGGTCACGATCACACTTTGAAGGATCAAAAGTTACACCTAACCTCCCAAAGTCTGTAGTATAAACTAACGCAGCTACAGCTATTATGCTATAACATGTGCAGGCACACCTACGGTAGAAGATTCATTCAAATATTTGACGAACAATACGTTCAGAAATACATTCATTTTAAACATAGCTACCACAAAATATTTCACCTAGCTAGCAATAGTATGACACAGGAAGCTATTCTTTCTAGTAAGTGCTCTGCATTACATGTAGCCTTAAGAAAACGTGTATTCAACCACGACAACTAAGCGGAATGTGAAAGTAAACAGGTTTGGTGGCAGCTTCTCCAAATAATAATATACATGGTAGTATATAATACACGTTTTGTGCACTTATAACATGTACGCAGTGTCTCTGAAACAATACGTGGTGCACGACGGAAATTGCTTTCTGCTGACGCACTTCATTTACATCTCAGTGATACATGACTACTAGAGAACATTGCTCTTTACGGCAGTCAATACACTTGTAAATTAACACCATGATATCGCAGATATTAAGCAACACGTCACTCGGGATGAGAAATGCCTTAAGGTTTACAACTAAACATGCTACTCCTAGCTAGTACTGAATAAGAATTTGATTATTAACGTGTCTTCATAATCATGTGTACGGCGTTCGACTCTGTCAGCATAGACATTTTCGTCACCTTATTTCTAGTTAAACGTGCACATATCTGGCTAATGGAGGACCAACATTGGACATTTCTCATCTGTTCCTTGTTAGACGACGATGGCGGTAGGCGCGGGTTCGAATCCCGGTCACGCAATACAACTTCAGTCGTCATTTAAGGTTCCAACCTCACTACTGGTGACAAACTGTGATATCTATATTCTGATTTTACGTACTTATTCAACAATCCAATTAGGTGCTGGGTTCACATCCTTGTCACCAGCATTACATAATGGCATTTCAGTTTTAAACATGTGCATCCTTTGTTCCTTGACAATGCAACAACATGAAATGTTTTTTGAGGTTAATTACCAAGAAGGTAATTGTCATGTTAGGGTTCCTGGTTACGTACAAACATTATCGTCATTTATGTTCAAGTTGAGAATTGATAACTGATACTGGTGCAAAAGTCAATATTTGACATCTCTTTCTGCCTAGCAATTGAGTCTAAGTAACGCAGAAAGCTTTGCGTGGTTAACAATGGCTTTACGTTCTGGGTTTGCATCTGGATCCAGAACAAAGACGTTGGTCATGTCATTTAAAGTACAACTTTGTGTACAAGTATCTGCTGATGGGTCATGTAAACAATGGTATTACTTGTGGTCCGCTGTTAATGTTGGGATTTCCGTAGAGTGTTTATCGCCGTTAATCACGTTTTCTTTTAACTGCTTAGTATTATATAAAGTTGATGTGAAACCAATCAACATTGAACGACATTCAGCATTTGTTGGGTAAACCTTTTAAAAAGCAAAGAAATTGTTTCCAATTTCCATACAACTTTATAAATCCATATACTGTCTCAAATATTGAATTGTGCCTAAGGATTACTGAACGATTTTTGTGACAAAATTAGTTGTCCCATAATGTTTAAAATGTCACTTATTGTAATTAAGTGTAGTTTACAAACGTTAAGGACTGTCTGATCTCTTCTATACTATCGTGGTGTACGTTACATCTGGACGGGCTGTCATAAAGACCGGTGTTCTACAGTAGTCTTTAGCAGTACCCATTGTGTTGCGACGATGTGCAACACAGATATGCTATGTTGGTTGCATACATTCAGGTGCAGCCTACATGTTGGAATTCAGGCATGACCCACTTTTTTGCTGTCGAGTGTACAAGCTTGTGTTCAGGTGCAGTGTAAGTCTTGCTGAAAATATGACAAAGTAATAAAGGTAAGTCATTTGTCTCCAGTGTTCCTTTTTGGCTAGAAACTAGTGGCTTTTCCCTACAAATCATTACTGTGAATGTGTCCAGAAAAATGTTTGAAACACACATTACAAGGTGAATGGCTTTAAACTCAGTAGTTTAGGAACAAACTAATTATGTGAAAGTACATCTTCCCCTCATACCATTCAGTTGACATTAACTTATTGCAGTATTACCAGTGATCCATTCAGAATGCCATACAAGACAATTGATCTTCTTTATTATGGGATTCATTACTCAATACACTTAATATTTCTTCTTCTAAATGATAAATAATGCATTCAGACAGTTATTTCTGTAGAATTAAATGTAACTCATAAAAGATTTTCTTCTATAAAATTGTATCTAGATCAGAAAATTGACGGTTTCATTTGGGGGCATGAAAAGTACCTCATGCCAGATCTGAATGTACAGATTCCAGAAATTCTATGAATGTATTTTAACTACAAATTGCATTTTTAAATACAAATACATGAAGAGTGAAGTCATTTAGGCCTGCAATAATTGAACCTAAAATGTGAAATCTTGTCTAGACAAGAATTAAAAACACTGTGATATTTCGGAATGTGGCACTCTTCATTCCACACAGGACTCTTGCAAATTCTGTTGTCTTTAAAGCAAAGTTCGGTACTCTACAAAACTGAATCTACGCACAAATTATGCAATGCTCAGTTGCTTGGTTTTAAAAATTTTTGTTGGTTTACATTTTTAATAGAAAATTGAGTTACCTTGCAACACAAACTATCACTTGCTCATGCAGCCAATGAGCACTCTGAATTTCATCTTGCATAGTAAGTGGAATTTTCTGCATTGTCAATCTATAGCATCCAGTTTCTTGATCCATTTTGTTTTCTCATCTCACTCAGCAGATGGTGTTGTCTTTAATACAACAATGAAATTCATATCTAATAATTTCCTCTTCAATTTCTGTCACTGAATCAGCAATGGCACAATTAATGTCAAGTTCTGGTTGTTTATCAACTTCATTCCATTGTTTCCATTTAACTTCTGAATCATAGTAAACTTCATCATGCAACCAGGATTGAAGTCTAGGTCTACAGTTTTTCAGTTTCCTACATGGATTCAACATGCAGGATTTGCTTTTCACATTACAGACTACATATTCTCCAATTTCTTATTCAGTGTCATTTTTCAGTGCATTCACCACATAAGAGCTAACATAATATCAACATACATGTGTCCTGCAGTATGTCAGAAACCACCAATTTGTTTTAGTTGCAGCACATAACAAGTAGCCTTTTTTGTGGTGTCCACTTATTGTTCACCCTAAACTACTGTTAAGCATTCTTCATGGAGATAACTATGTAATGTATCTGCAAAATTGTACACTTCTTAGTCTGGATCTTTTAACTGATTTTGTATCCCTTCTAGTAGGAGTTCGACAGCTTGTGTTCTTTCTGTTCGTAAAAGTTTCAACTGTTTGCTGTTCATCACAGGCCTTTGGGATTAAATTTCTTTCAGGGGGCCCTGCCACTGTAATAATTTCTTCACTACAGCATATTTCTTAGCTGGACTGTCAAGAACTAGCTCTTCTACTCTTTTCCCTGATTTCCTAAAATTTGTGGAGATTTTTGACTCTAATTGGAGTGCAAGAAAATTGATTAGGACGAGAATATTCTTGGAGGAACTTGTCAAGTTGCTGGTAGCGAGACACATTCCATCGAGGATAAATTTCCTAAGAACAAAAGATTCTCTGTAAATAATCAGGAACATTGAAAACCCCGAATGTGTGCCAAGCCTGTAAGAATCAGCAACAAGGAGAAAACCTGCACATTGCGAGTTTCGTTTAGGTAGCAATGGCTATAAAATGAACACAAATTGTGTGGGTAATGTAAAAAAACTTCCCCTACTTGTGTCCAAATTGCATTAAATAAGAACAAAAACTGGGAAATACTAATGTTTTAAAAAATAATTGCCAATCTAAAAACTGTTGCTTCATATTTATGATTTTGTTTCATATTTATGATTTTGTTTCATATTTATGATTTTGTTTCATATTTATGATTTTGTTGATATTTATGTAACTGTGTGTCCAAACTGTAATCAATAAAGCAACAAAAAATAAGAAAACTAACATAATGCTTTCAGAAAAGTTTTTCTTATTGAAAACAGTCTGTCATTTCACATTTACCTTATGTGAATATTAAAATAAGAAATTTCCTTAAGGCTGTTCTGTGTATTATTATTATTGTTATTGTTGTTATTTTCAACAACGTATTGGAATATAACACTGCCAACAACTGTACAAAAATGTTGCCTTTTTTGCAGTATTTTAATCTGGGTCGTAATTAACCCAACATCTTAACTTGAACAAGCCACGATATTTGTTTTTAATATATCAATATTCTTAGCAAGAGCTGTGTCTTCCCTCATACACATTTCATTTAAAGTGTTGCCATTATGTTGATAAATGCAATTACATCTATTTATTCTTCAGGCTGATGTGGCTGAGGGTAAAATATTATCGTCTGAAAAGGGAAGCAATAGGAGTCCAGGAATGGCAGACAAACAATCGTCTCTTGAGACGAAAGGTGATCTATCAGGTAATTCCATGTGTGCCTTATGCTGCTTATGAAGATACTATTAACACCATCCCCTATAATAAAGGGGTAATAGGCCTAATGCTTTTAGTTGCCAAAGGCAATTCTGCAATCCACTTCCCACCCCCCTCACCTCTTAGTAGAAATTTCTCTAAATATGCAGAAAGTGTTTTTAAATAGGTTTGTTGACATTTCTGTGAGGAGACTAGCTCACATCTTTGTTGTATTGAGTAGCAGTCATGTAATGTATGTTCAACATCTTTAATGGAACTTTTATAACTGATGAAAATGACAGTCCAAGAGAAGGAAAGTTGCTACTCACCATATAGCGGAGATGCTGAGCCGCGATGCGCGCGCGTACGCGCGCGCACACTCGCACGCACACGCACACACACACGCACACGCGCACGCACACGCGCGCACACACACGCGCACACGCGCGCACGCACACACACACGCGCGCGCGCGCACACACGCGCGCGCGCGCACACACGCGCGCGCGCGCACACGCGCGCGCGCGCACACACACACACAACTTGTGTGTGTGTGTGTGTGTGTGTGTGTGTGTGTGTGTGTGTGTGTGTGTGTGTGTACTGACAAAGGCCTTAATGGCCGAAAGCTATGATTGTGTGAATCTTTCATTGTGCCTATCGCGACTCAGCATTTCCGCTGTATGGTAAGTAGCAACTTTTCTTCTCTCGTATTGTTATGTTCCAGCCTGAATTTTCCATTGTTTGAAAATGACACTCCACTATGCAAGTAAACGAAAAAGGCCTATTATTTACAGTTGAAATGTCGCTCCATAACACACCAGCCATTAAGTATGCTACATCAGTGTAACCTAATGACATGTTAAGAAATAGTGTATCACATGATAGTTGCTGCTTTTGAGAAAGCTAATACATTGACAGCCAAAGTTACAATATTAATCCCAGAAGTCGTGTTTTATTAAAGACAATGTTCTTCTGTTTCTCCTTTTTAGGCTACCTGCATTTTCTTATGGTGAAAAATGAGCACTGTTTTCATAAAATACAGCATCAAAGCTACCTCTTGTTAAAATAAAGATGACAAAATTTTGCACAGACATGGAGATCAATTGTATCGGAAACATGTTTCCAGGTTGCATGGCTTGAAGTACAGGGTGTTTGTTCCATTTATCTAATGACTGCCTGCCCGGGGTATTGCAGGCCGGCCATGGAAGCTGCACTATGCCCCCCACCCCCTCTCCCTTTTTTCTTTCTTTGTTTTTAGATTTTAATATAATTTTTTAAGGAGTTTCATAAATTGCAATGCATGTAAGGAAACTTCTTAAATTGTTCATAATTAAAAGTACACACGAGATATAATTTGAGACAACATTTGTCCGTAACCCCACCTTGTTGATTAATGTGTTTATTTTCTAACACACTGCTGCGTGCGCCAGTTAGGCCACGGATCTTAAGTAAGGAAGTTCATGTTGGCTAGATACTGTATCTCCATTAACCTGCGTGATTAAATGTAACACACCTCTAAGACTTGTGCTATATCTTGGTACTGTAAAAGTCTGTTTCTGTCCATTCTTAAATCAATTCTTGTACCACAGAGATGGAGCACCTATGTAGCGAACCATGTCGAGAATAAATATGAAAGAATTTTACTGGCGAAGACAAGTAAATTTTTCGGTTAACGTGGAATAGGAACAGAAATAAGACCCCATGTATTTCGTGAATAGTAGTGCAATATTTTGAAATCTACTTTTTTTTAACTAGTCAAATTTCTGAGATGGTTAATTGTAGTAAAATATTTTATGAGGTGTGCCTGTATTTAGGCAATGTACTGTATGTACCCAATTATAAGAGGTGTTTTCCCAAATTCGCCATTCGAAAAATGCTAGGTTGTCTTATACATGCAGATAGAACTATTGCTGCCGAGTTTAACATTTTTGTAATGTTTGGTAGAATATGTAGGGGTCGTCTTACATTCACATATGAAGCTGTGGCTTTTAAAGTTACTTAGAGATTTATTTTGAAGGATCTGGTAGGGCAGGGTTGCGCAAATGATACTCATGTTCAACAGGCTCAAGATTTGCCAATACGCCGAAACACTTGATAGAGTATTGACGTTGCTCGAACACTCCGTAAAATTTTATTTGCGTGGTATTAGTGCAGGGAAAATGAGAGAATCTATGAACCACAAACTATAACACGTTAATGCTGAGCTTAAAAGTTTGGAGGGGGGGGGGAGTGCAGCGAATCATTCACTCAGACTGTTCAAAATTCTCTTCAAAGGAATCATTTGACATTGTGCAGTGTCATCCATACAAATTAAGTCCATGAACAGTTGCAAATGGCCCCCAAGTAGCCGAACATAACCATTTCCAGTCAATGATTGCTTCAGTTGGATTAGAGGACCCAGTCAATTTCACCTAAACAAATTCCACACCATTATGTAGCCACAACCAGTTTGCACAGTTCATAGTTGACACCTTGGGTCCCTGGTTTCGTAGAGCCTATGCCACAGTCAAACTGTACCATCAGCTCTTACCAATGAAATTGGGAATCATCCATAAAGGCCATAGTTTTCTAGTGATCAAGGGTCCAACTTATGTGATCACAAAACCAGGAGAGGGGCTGCAGGCAACACCAAGCTGTTAGCAAATGCACTCATATCAGTCATCAGCTGCTATAGACGATTAATGCCGTATTTCGCCACAGTGTTGTAAGTCCCACATTGATTTCTGCAGTTATTTCAAGCAGTGTTGCATGATGTTAGCACAGACAACTCTAAGCAAATGCTGCCACTCTTGGGGATTAAGTGAAGGCCGTCAGTCACTGCATTGTATGTGGTGAAAGGTAATGCCTGAAATTTGGTATTCTTAGCACATACTTGACACTGTGGATCTCAGAATATTGAATTCCCTAATGATTTCCGAAAGGGAGTGTTCTATGCGTTTAGCTCCAACTACCGTTATGCGTTTAGAGTCTGTTAATTCCCAACGCGCAGCCATAATCTCGTCAGGAACCTTTTCCCATGAATCACTTGAGTACAAATGACACCTCTGCCTAAGCACTTCCATTTTATACGCTATGTACACTGCACTACCACCATCTGTATATGTGCATATCTTTATCCCAACACTACTGTCACCTCAATTTATGCACCCTGCGTTTCTGCCCCGTCCCCTACCCTTCTTCAAAAAGTGAGCAATGGTATTTTTACCAAATAATCTATCTAATTATTAATGTGTGACTTACTGATTTTAACTAAATGTCTGCTTTTGCACATGCGTAGATTTATGTTAGTACAATGAGTCTGAAGGAGATTATTTATTTTTGTGTAGGTGATGCCACTTCTCCTGCTTTTAAGACCTTCTCATTTGCTGTCACAGATAATAAGCCAGAATCTAGTGGAACACCAAAGTTCTCCTTGTCAAGTCGCTTTGGATTGCCAGAAATGAAAGGTGAGATAATAGTGGACACTTAAACTTTTAAACAATTAGATTTTATATAAAAGTTAAGTAATTATAATCAGTACATAATTTAAGTGAAATGTACACACTGTGAAGATAGTCATTTCTTTAAGTTAGCAACATCAGGTGATAATGCCTAGGTTAAAGATAAATTCAGATCATAATATACTAGTTATGGGAGCCTAAAACAAGATAGTAAAAAAAAGTGTACATAGTCAAGTAAATACTGAAAACTTAGTATAAAATACGTACCTGTAGAAGATTTAGAGAAAGTGGTGATTATAGCCAAATGTTGTTAAAGTTATATTTAATCTTCGTCTGTCCCACAGATTAGTAAGATCCAGGAAGTGTTAATGTGAAAGCTGAAAGGTACAGTTTGGAAACTAGCTCAAGCAGCAGACAGAAAGCTAGGAATACATCAGAGGCCTGTAAAATTGAGAGCAACTGCCCAGAAGCATAAGACGAGGTGGTAGCTCATAAGGGTGAAATACACAGTTCAGTAATGCAGTCATAGTTTGAGAGAATAGTGAATGATCTGAACTTGCAGAAGTCAGTGGAAGTGGATGACATAGCTTTCAAGTTACTGAAATTGGGGTTACATGTGGGAGAGGGTGCCAAAAAGTCTATTAAACAGTGACTGTCAGTTTTACAGAAAAGCATTGTCATATTACCAAAGAGGGCAAGAGTGGAAAAGTATGGAAACTATTGAATGATGAATTTAACAAATCATGTTTGCAAATTGATGACCAAACTAAAGTTCAGAAGAATCAAAATAAACCTTTACAAAATATTGGACAGAGGTCATTTTGATTTCAGAAAAAGTAACAGTTTAAACACTTTCTGGCTACCAACCCAACTAATTAGACTCAACCCAAAGTCAATGTTGAACCCTGTCTGGCTCAGTTTACTTCTACATCTAACCATGGTCCACTCACATTGCTCCCAAATCACACACTGCTTACATTCTGGAATTTCTTAACCACAAACCTTGCCTCATCGTCATCCCCCAGGGGATTCCCCAGAGGAAGAGCACTAGTCCATCACCTAGAATCTGGTCCCGACCTTATAATCCTGCTTACCAACTTATGCTCCACCACTGTGATTTTGAACCACAAGGCCTACCTGGCAGAGAGATACCAGCAACTGTCAGATTTGTCCACATACAACCCCTGCCACAGTGTGTACCCATCCCAGAAATGCGTCGTGATCAGTCCCCTCAAATCCATATGTCATGCCCACAACCTCTCCCCTGAGTCCCTCTCCTCTCATCCCTACCACTCCACCCACTCCTATCTTTAACATGCTTCCAACCAACCTGCATGCCCGATTCTGGCCATTTATGTTGCCCCCATTGAGAGAATCTGCTGCTGTGGACCAGCACCTTCAGCCTATTAGCTGTGATCTACTGTCCTATATAAGGAAGACCAACTTCTTCCTCTACGAACTCTCCACAGTTGCTGTTCATGTACCACACAGCACCCTGCTCGTCACTATTGATTCCACTTCCCCCTACACTAACATTCTTAATACCAATGTCCTTAACACTATTGAACACTACCTTTCCCAACCTGTGACCAACTCCAAACCTGCAACCTCCTCCTTGGTCACCATGACCAACTATATCATCACCCACAATAATTTTTCATCAAGCAAAATGGTGCAGTGGTTAGCACATAGGATTCGCATTCAGTAGAAAAACAGTTGAAATCGCCCTCAAGTTAACCAAATTTAAGATTCCACGATTTCCCTAAATCACTACAGGTAAATGCTGGAATGGTCCCTTTGGAAATCTAAGCCTCTGCTCCATTTCTTATGACATCGCTGTCAGTGGGACACTAAAGTCTAATTTCCCTTCCTTAATTGCTTATCCTTCAAAGTCATCACCTATAAACTAATACATGATGGAACAATGGGCACCTGCATGGCACTAACCTGTGCCAGCCTATTCTTGGGCCATGCACAGGTATCCTTCCTTAACCACCCAAAATCCAAAACTCCTCACGTGGTCTAGATTCATCAGTGACATTTTGATGATCTGGACTGATGGTGAGGACACCCTATCCACATTCTTCCAGAGCCTAAACACCTTCTCCCCCATTTTCTTCACCTGGTTCTCCTCAACCCAACAAGCCACCTTCCTCGATGTTGACTTACACCTCAAAGGTGGCTACATCAGTCCCTCCGTCCATATCAAATTTACCAACCACCAGCAGTACCTCCATTCCATACCAAGTAGTACCTTCCATACAACCTAGCCAAGCATGGCTATCGCATATTTAGTGACAAGTAGTCCATCTCAAAATGTATCAAGTGTCTCACTGATGCCTTGACAGGCCGTAATTGCCCTCTCAATCTTGTACAGAAACAGATCCCACTTGCTTTCTCTCAGCAGTCACCTACAATCTACCACATTCCCACTGTCTGCCCACAAAGGAACACTCCCTTCATGATTCAGTACCACTGGAGCTACCATATCACATTTTCTGCCAGGATTTTAACTACTAATCGTCATGCCCTGAAGTAAGGAATATACTTTCCAATATCCTTTCCACCCCTCCCACACCAATATTCTGCTGCCCACTGAACCTATGCAATACCCTGTTCATCCTATCTCCACCTCTGCTACCAACCCTTTTCTTCATGGCTCACATCCCTGCAATAATCCTAGATACAGGAACTGTCCACTACATTCTCCCACTACTACCTACTCCAATCCGGTCACAGGCATCACATTTCCCACCAAAGGCAGGGCTACCTGGGAAAGAAGTCGTGTGATTCACGAGCTAAGCTGCAACTACTGTGCTGCTTTCTATGTGAACATAACAAAAAGATGCTGCATATCTGCACGAGTGGCCACTGACAAACTGGTCATGAAACACCCAACTACTGAAATGCTGCCCAACACAATGTGCTTCACTTCATGAGATGTACAACCTTATCTTCCTCCTTCATTCTAGAATCCACTATTTTACACAGCTCCAACACGCCTTGAATGTAGGATGCTGTGCTGTGCACTGCACTTTAATTTATCTTCAGCCTTGCATTTCTGTCATTGTGTGTCACTGAAATACTTGCGCAGTTCCACCTGGAATACTTACCAGCTTGCAAACTTCTCTACGTTGTTCTCATACCATTGCTTGGCAGTGCCTTCCAAGTAGAAAAAATACGTTAAACAAACACACGGTGTCATCCCATTTGTTAAATTTGGCTATACGCTCATACACCTTCAGCCACTCGTTTGGATATTGGCCATCATTACCAGAGAACCATGAAGGATGACTCGTGTGGTTGCACTCAGTTGCTGTCATGGTAACGTCGTCTTCTCTGTTGAATATGGCTCAAACTTGGGTTTCTCGCCATGTGAACGGCTGCTCTGATGTGGCCTAATGTGAACCACTATGTCGTCAATAATGTACGCTATCACAAGTTCCAATACCCAGCGTCTCTACCAAAATACTGTCACATAGAAGAAGGTGTAATTAGATGAATGACCAACACTAACTTCACTGAACGAAGGTTTATTCAGCACTTGCACATAAAGAGCGCAGAGCGAACTGCCTCCGGCCAGAACACATACGGTATATATACAGTAACAGAACATTCCAGTATAATAATTCTTCACATTTGTGGATACTTCTAGAATGTACTCAAACCGAATATAGAAATTAAAATTTTACGGTTCAGGTGGATATTGAACTCACGACCCTCCATGCACAACCACTACACCACGGCTTCTTCTTTGACAACATTCTAATAGTCACATTGGCAGTACTGGATGAAGATGAGTCAGATAGCAATTCCACATCCAGTTATCCAGCTCTGGAGCACAGAACAAAGACGGGGAGATATTGTCGAAGAATATGGTTAAGTTATTTGGTCCTCCTGGATCAATGCCTGCCACACCACTAACTCAATATTATATTTCCTCTGTGAATGAGTCACTCGTGTATAAGCAACCATATTTAGTCCCAAGACAATTGCAAACTGTCATTCAGGAGTTTATAACTCCACAACTTCAGTATGGGATAGCAGAAGAGTAATGGCCCCTGGTCCACACCTGTTGTCACTGTCTCAAAGAACTGATCAGATGGCAGCAGAGCATATACTTTGTGTTAGGACCACCACTATTTAAACTAGAAAATAGTTACAGATGCCTACCCTTTGCCTAATATAACAGACTCCAAACATAATCTAAGCCAGTGTCATTACATTACAACCTTGGATCTAAGAAGTGGGTACCATCAATTAGAGATAATGCCTGAAAATCTTCTAAAAATGGTGTTCTCAATTCTGCTTTGTCATCATCAATATTATCACAATTTGGACTGTAAATGCACCAGTAACTTTCTAATGCTTGGCGAATTGTGTATTTTGAGGAGTAATACTAAAGCAAACCAAGGTCTATTTTGATGATATCATAGAATGTGTCAATGCAAAGTCTTCGAAAATTAACAAGCAGCATGGCTAACAGATGGGACAAGACATTCCAGTTCGTACAAGAAGTCTGTTACTTGGTCTCATTATCTGCCACAACAGTGGAAGTGCCAAAACACAACTTGATGCAATCAAAAATTTCCGGACACCCACTAAGGCAAAGAACAGCAGTTATATATCTGCCCAGGTGATTTTTATAGAAAATTTACTCCAAAAATGCAAGACCACTTACACAACATTTGGAGAAAGGAGTAAAGTTTCAGTGGTCTCCAAACAGTGAAACACCTTTGTAAAACTGTAATATATAGTGACCTCCTGCCTAGTGCATGCTTTTCCAGATTACTTAAAGCAATTTATACTGTTGTGTGACAGCATCTATTTTGCCTTAGGTTGCATTTTAGGCAAGGAGGTAAAGACACAAATGTCCAATAGCATATGCATTGAGTCAACTTAAAAAAGAAGGGGGCGGGGAGAAAATAATAATAATAATAATAATAATAATAATAATAATAATAATAATAATAATAATAATAATATGCAATTCAAAAAGAAATGAAAGCACTACTAATACATTAAATAACTTTTTTCATGTGTTATTTGTACAGACAATGCTTTGATAAACTTTGAAGAATCAGAATGGGTCATTCAGAAAGTAATGCAACAAATTTTTCTGAAAGCGGGTTCATTTTATGCAGGATTCCAATACACCATATTAGTCTCCATTCTTCTTGCTACAAAACCCTATTTTTCAACTTAATCTACATTCAGTTCCAGAGCCTAATGTCAACTTAACGGGAAGGCATGATACCACTCTATTTGTCTAAGTCTAAGTCAGAGTCTTGCTGCATCAATAACCTCTTCTTCATACACACACTGCTTCATGCAGAATGCTACTGCAAGGAAAGCGTAGATAGTGTAATGGACCAAATGTCAGTGTTAGTCAAGCGAGGGACACAAATTGTAAATTAATCATTTTCCATATTAGATTCAATTTTTAACAGAAATCCCGAAAGGTCGGATTTTTCTTAATAGGAGGAATTTTAACAGAATAAACTACAGCACTGATTAGAGCTGAAGACAGGGCACCAGAACCCAGGCATTGGCGGCACCGGTCGTCAACCTGCTTATCAGCACCCACAGCAGTGCCATGCTGCATCCATGACAGCATTTTGGCATGTCAATGCCCTGGGAGTGGACTAGCCTTTAGGAAGCGTCTATGGTTTGAATAACTATCATGTGACAACAGCCAGACCTAGGTCATCGGCCTTCATTCCATACATTTTCACATCACGCAAAAACACAGCCTATTTTGCAAAGTAAGCCATGAGCAGCTGCATGTAATGTCCCAACACCAGGACATCATTGTTGAAGAGCTGGACAACAGTATGATGTCCAATCTGTCCTAGCCAATGCCGCACCAATGGCCTCCTGCCACTACTGTCGCCAGTTCTCTAACCTCTTTCTGCCACCTGAGCATCCAGGTATTCAGGTCACTCAGCACTGCCAAGCGGGAATCCAGCCATTGCTGCCTCCACAGAGGTATGAATCGAGGACTTCTTCATCTGTACCACTGGGGGAAAAGTTGCAACCTCATGTATTCACAGCTATAAATGTATTTGCTGCACTGATCACACTGCATGGTGATTGGTAAAACACGACCTCTCTGTCACAGCAACAGCCACAATGGTAGCTCACATTCAGCACTATCACACATGAGGCCGAGCCAGAGATGCTGCACTGGAAGATGCTGTGACACCTTATGTACCTCACTTGCTACTTACACCCAGCCATCCCAGATACATTGCTATAAAGGATTTACACAAATTATTACAACTGGGCCCATTACCTGTTGAAATCTGTAGTGATTCATAATCAGATGGTACATATTTATTGCATGTTTTCAGCAATATGAGAGTTGTGTAGAATTCACTTGCAAAATTCGAAAAGCTTGTGCTGGTAGGAAGGATCCAGATGGAGAAGTCTGTAAGAACTGACGTTTATGTGGCGAGTGGGGACATGGCACTTGCATTAAGAAGCTTTCAGTTCCCATGGGTTTTGCTCTGAAATTTAAAGTTACTGTACTCTTGACTGACTACAGGTCCACCATGTATTTTCGACTGAAGAAGGGGTCCGCCAGCTGAAAAGGTTGGGAAGCCTTCCCCTAGATTGTCTAAAGGGGGCTAAGTTTTTCTCATCCATGGACATGTACTCGGGATACTGGCAAATCGAAATAGATGAGGCTGATGGTGAGAAAATTGCATTCATCACCCCTGATGGCCTGTATGAGTTTAAAGTGACACCCTTTGGTTTGTGTAATGCACCAGGAATCGTTGGAGGGATGACTGATAATCTTCCAAGTCACCTGAAGTGGAAGATGTGTCGTCGTTATTTAGATGACATTATAGTGTTCTCAGAGATATTCGATGAACACACAAAAAGACTGAGAGCCGTTCTTAAGTGTCTCCAACAAGGCTGACTGAAACTCAATTCAAGAAAGTGTCTCTTTGGAGCAAAAGAAATCGAAAGACTTGGACACCTTATGTCAAATGAAGGTGTGTGGCAAGACCCAGAAAAGGTGAGATCTATAACAGAATTTACTAGTCCTAAAAGTATTACAGATTTGAGAAGCTTCCTGGGAGTATGTTCTTATTACTGTCATTTTATCAAAGACTTTTGTATCAAAGCCAGGCCACTCAGAGTTGTTAAAAGCCGATGCTAAATTCATCTGGTGTGGTGCTCAACTAGATTCTTTCGATGTGCTGCGTAAAGCTCTTGATGACTGACCCTGTACTTCGCCTGTATGATGAGAGAGCACCTACAGAACTACACACAGATGACAGTGAGTATGGGATCGGTGCTGTTGTGGTGTAAATTTCGGATGGAAAAGAGAAGGTTGTAGCGAATGCTTGTAGGATACTTACCGAAGGCAAGAGAAACAACTCAACTACTGAAAGAGAATGTCTTGCCGTGATCTGGGCCATGTGCAAATTTCGACAGTATCTCTATGGTAGCCATTCGCTGTTGTCACAGACCATCATTAACTTTGTTGGTTGACTGGTCTTCAGGATCCAACTGGACGACTCGCCAGGTGTGCACTACCCCTTCAAGAGTCTGACGTTACCATAGTGTACAAAAGTGGAAGAAAATGCCAAGATGCCGACTGGCTCTCAAGGAACCCTGTGCAAGACCATCAAGACTTTGATGTAGATAGTGACTGTCCTGCTGCACTCCAGGATCTCTCTGCTGAACAGAATGACACCAAGATATCTCAAATTATGCTTGCCTTAAATTGGTCAGAGGATGTGAAACGACAATTTAAGGTAGGTAGGGGATTACTTTCCAAGAAAAACTTTGATCCGTTTGGAAAGAGGTGGCTACCAGTGATTCCTAAACGCATGCACTTAGATATTCTACAGAAATTCAATGACACTTCTGAGGCTGGACATTTACGATTTATTAAGACATACAATAGGATTCGCAAGGAATTTTTCTGGCCAATTTTATTTAGGAGTGTGCATCACAATGTGTCACACTGTAAAGAGTGCCTGAGGAGAAAGGCAGTTCCTCAGAAACCACCTGGCCATCACGTACCAATTCCACCAGCCGAAATGCCTTTCCAGCATGTTGGGATTGACCTCCTCGGATGATTTCCAACGTCTGCTAGCAGCACTTGATGGATTATTGTTTGCACTGATTATCTGACATGCTATGCAATTACAAAAGCCTTGAAAAAAGCCGAAGCATTTGAGGTAGCCAAATTCGTCGTGGAAGACCTTGTATTAAAACACGGTGTCCCAAGGTCATTAATTATGGATCGAGGGAAAGTTTTTTAGTCGAATCTTATGACAGAGAGAAACTGTTGGTACAACATTATTCATCACATGACGACTGCCTGCCATCCGCAAAGTAAAGGGCTTACTGAACGTCTTAATAAGACCTTGGCCCATGTGCTGTCAATGTTCGTGAGTGTTGAGTAGAGCAACTGGGATGAGGTGCTACCTTTCATGACATTTGCCTACAACACCACGAAGCTAGACAGCACAGGATTTACACCATTTTTCCTGGTGCATGGGCATGAGGTAACAATGATGATAGCCACTTGTTTCCCTTACATCCTGATGACATGGATGACGACTACATCGGCCAGATGTTAACCAGACCTGAGGAAGCTCGGCAGTTAGCTCGACTCCGCACTCTGCAGGCTCAAGTAAACAATTGCCGAAGGTATGACAGGAGCCACTGCCCTGTTGTCTACCAGCCTGTTGACCTCGTCTGGATCTTTACTCCTGTTCGGAAGGTTGGTCTCTGAGAAGCTACTCAGGCGCTGCTTTGGACCTCATAAGGTTGTAAGACAGTTGTCTGATGTTATTTATGAAGTTGAAGATTTTGACCCTGACACAAGACGACGAAAGATCAGAGGCACAGTCCATGCCCTTTGAATGAAGCCCTATAAGGATCCGGAAACCCAGGGTAAATTTGAAGCTCCAGAAACAGGCAACAAGTGGAAAGATGATGAAGAGTGTAGCGGCAAAGGAAGTTCTAAGATCACCGCCAGGGCGAATATCAGTCATCGGGAGTTGGAGTATACAGGACCGATGACTCATTCCTGGACTAGGACGACGTAATACCGAGATGGTGTTCTCTTAAGGAGGGAGCAATGTCTCAGAAGAAACTGTGGTGAAGTGATTAGGATACTGCACTGTTGCATGGAGGGTCATGAATTCAAAACTCACTTGAACTGCAAAATTTTAATTTCTATATTTAGCTAGAGTACATTGTAGAACTATCCACAAATGTCAAGTATCATTGTACTGGAATGTTCTGTAACTGTATATGTACCTTATGTGTTCTGGCTGGAGGCAGTTTCTGTGCTCTTGTATGTGCAAAAATTGAATAAAAATGTTCAGTGAAGTTAGTGTTAGTCATTCATCTGATTACACCTTCTTCTACATGACAGTATCACATAATAGCTTTCCTTCTTTGCGACCAAAGTTGTCAGTGCTGAAGGGCACTATTGTACCTCCATAAATTTCTTACACATAGAACAGACTGTCTTGTAAAACATTGTGCATTAATTAATTCTACATTCTCAGACACATGTTAAAGTATCCAGAAAGAATTAATTGGCAGATCAGTTAAAACTCAACTCGTGGTTATTATACCAAAAGGTATTGGAAATTTTAAGTGACCTTGTGTGTAGTTTAGGTGGCAGCCCTTGATGTAGAGGTGATTGTTGTGTCAGTACTGGTTTTCTGGCTACAAAACTGATATGAATTGGTGTTCCATTCAGTTACGCTATGTGCCATTCTTAGTCAACTTTAGCATGTTACACAGCCAAGAAATCTAAACTGAATAAGACTTTGTAGCCACTATCAACCATAGCGAGAACTTCCACACTAACCCAGAAGTTACTTCCCCCACTTTGTAAGTTACCACTGTTGAACTGAGTGAATCAGCATCTGCTTTGGAAGGAGCTCTTTTGGCTGAAAGCTTAAATATCTAGCACTCCTTTTATTGTGCCTGTCTTTGATTGTGCCTCTTCTATTGTATGGTAACTAGCAATCTTTCCTTTTCGTAATGTTGTTGTTATTTCTTCCTGAATGTCCCATTGTTTGATTTTATCCAGTATATTCCTATTTGCCATAGATACTAGAGATCCAGTATCTAATAAGAATTTACACAACTACCCTTTCACATAACTGGTCAAAGAAATGTCTGCTGCAGAGGTGACCTGTGCTAACCCTAGCTGGAAGCATTGTTTAGTGGACACAGTGCTTGCCCCTCTGTATGTAAAATTCTGTTCAGAACATGCAATACATTTACAGGGCTGATGCTGTTACTCCATGCAATTGAAGTACATGTGACCTGTACAACCACATCTATAGCATTTTATATCTTTTTTAAATATTATCTTCTTTTTCCTTTATTTGGTGACCTCATAAATGTCAGCTAGTCTTGTCGCAGTTTCTACTCCTTGATTTGAGGCTCTTTGGGAATTCCGTACAATTCGTTAGCATCATGATGAACCACCTATTATTTCATTAACGGTCATTTCGATAGTTGGTAAACTATTGCAAGAAATTCCTAGTTTGCGGGGAAAAAAAAAATTGTGCTTGATGCGAGTTAGGTTACATGTTGCTGCGTATGGATTGTATGCAAAGGGCTCAGTCATAAACTCTTGCATCAGTGAAAAAACTAGAAAGAAATATTCCTAAATTTCTCGTATCTCATAATTGGTTTTTGATATTGAAACAAGATTTTGGCAAATGATAGTGCGCAAAGACGAGAGTACCAGGTTACCAGTATGAAATGAGTGTTGTTGTTGGTGTTTTTTTTTAACACTAATTTTGAATTGAAAAGTAAAAACATTTTATTCAAAGCACTGACCATTGCTTTCTATATATTTTGAGCACCTTTCTGGCAATTTTTGGACACCACACCAATCGAAATATTCGTCTTTTGAAGCAAACGAATCGCATCCAATTTTCGATTTCTTTTTAGGCATCAGTGTTCCTCAGCCAGTGCGTGTCCCATTGATGAAAACAAATGGTAGTCAGAAGGGGCCAAGTCAGGTGAATAAGGCGGGTGAGGTAGCAGCTCCCAGCCAAGTGTTTTAATTGTATCCTGAACCAGTTTTGCTATGCGCGCAGGTGCATTGTCGTGTAAAAAAATTACTTTGTTTGTTAGTTAGTTAATTTGCTATGTCTTCTGGCCCAGCCTTGTCTTTTTTTCGATCAATGCATTGTTCAAATTGATCATTTGTTGTCTGTAGCGATTAGTATTCAGTTTCATCGGGTTTTAGAAGCTCATGATACACCACACTTTTCTGATCCCACCAAACACAGAGCTTAGTCTTCTTGCCGAATCAGTCTGGTTTTGCAGTCGATGTTGATGGTTGTTCCGGATTAACCCATGATTTTTCCCATTTATGATTCTTAAATAAATCAATTTTTCATCTCCAGTAACAGTTCAATGCAAAATCTATTTTCTTTCATATCTTTGAAGCAAAATTTGACATGGTTTTTCGGTTTTACATCTGTCTTTCTTTCAGTTCATGTGGCACCCATTTTAGACACTTTTGAATCTTTCCCATAGCTTTCAAGCGGTCAAAAATTGTTTGTTGTGCTACATTTAGCATTGCTGCCATTTGCTTCTGACTCAAAAGTATCATCTTCATCCAATATTGCTTGCACTTCAGCGTCTTCGAACTTTTTTGGTGGTCTTCCACATTCTTCATTTCTTACATCAAAATTATTATTTCTGAACCATTGAAACCATCTTTTGCATATTGCTTCTGATAGAGCATGATCACCATATGCCTCAACAAGCATTCGATGTGACTCTACAGCACTTTTTTCAAATGAAAACAAAAAATTAATGCTTTCCGCAAATCAACGCCAAACTTCCATATCTACCATGATATTCAAGTTACTATAGATTTTTTCTGTGAAATAGTGTAATTATTCAGGGCTATTGATAGCTGGTGAAACAAGAACTCCTTTTGGGTTCTGTAACAATATAAGAGAAGTAGTTACATGTTTACTTTTATCCTGAGAAGGGACTGTTTCGTGAACTACTGTCCCGACTTGCACTCAGTTGGTACTTCAGTAATACTGCATTTCAGCATTGTATTGCAATTGCAACTGAGTTAGAAAGTTAGTGAGATGAATGTTTTTAAACTCAGCTGTGTTTTGACAAAAGAAGCAAATTTTAACATGGCAGCAAGAGAAGTTATGTATTCCTTAAAACTTGTCACAGTTCTTCATGAATCAATGGCTCCTCAACTATCCTCTTGCTATGGCTGACAACTCAAGACTAGTTCTGGCGTGTAACATTTGCAGTGGCTTCTTTTGTCAGCATTTCAGAATTACTGAATGTAAAATTCGTGCTGTATATTGGCCACATTACTCTGTCGGATTTAAATGAGCATGATACGGAGGAAACCTGATGAAACTATGCCTTTCACCATTAGCCAGTTCGTCGACCTGGTAGTGTGAAGTTTTGGTTTGTGCAGCACTAAAAGTCTCATTAACTTTATCTTATACATGCTAGATTCATGTCCATTTCATGGAACATTTCTTTGTACCCAGAACAAAATATCCACTTTTTCTACTGCATTGTTAGAGCTTTAGCATAACAACAGATTGGTGTAGCGTTTTGTCCGTTACTATTGTCTAATTCCAATGAGTATTTTGCAGTAGAATTTTATCTTCCCAGCTGGTGAAAGTGTTCTTGGGTGACACTTTTATTGTAGATCTTGTATTCAGATGCACTGCACTGTTGTTGTTACTCCAGTGCTAAGAAAAACTTTTGCTCACAATACTTGATGACTACAGAACATTTCAATGCCAGGAAATACAATTTTACGAGAGCTGACGAACGTTGATGCATCTAATCTGTGAGACTACTAGGTACTGTTCACTCATGGTGTGGCAACAGGGATGCTTTACCAGCCGAACCGCTGGTGGCATAGTAGGGAAAGCCGGCTCACCATTGGTGTTACCTGGGCAACGACATCAAGTCCCCCTCAGGTCAGCCAAACGTCAAATGTCACAACTAATTTTAAATGCACTACAATTACTGCCATTACAATTATCAATGTACCCGAAATAAAATAAAAACAAAGAAGAAAGGACAGGGAAACAACCATACAGCTTCATAAAAAACCTAAAATCAGCAATCAACTCATATTGCTGGTTAGGCTGCCCCTGCTGCACAACGACGTAACTGGATGCAATCCACTGGGGTGGCTGGGAGTGGGTGGTGCCCATAGGTGGATGCAAGAGCAGCCGAAGACAGTTTTGTATGTAAAAGAACATCTTTATTGCCATTGGTTTACATTTGTTAGACTTTAATGCTGCTAGCATCATTGGCGAGCAAAGTTAATGTTTTCGTAGCATCTTCCTGTGCACCGTCCCTAGGTGTGGCCTCTTATGCTCAGCATGCTCTACTGTTGCAGTTGCTGGTGTTTTGGAGAAGTCTCACATTAATATCTAGCCCACATTGTGTCCGGCTCGGTAAATACAGCTGTCACTACAAGTACATCAGTTGGTGATATCCGAGGGGATAACCAGCTTCTCAGTGCTAACATTGTGGAAGAGGCCACATTTGTGTCACAGAGAAATGTGTGGGGGAAAAAAGACCGGTGACCCTGATCTGGTAGTCAGTCAAACAGTAGAGAAGCTTCGTGAATGCTGTTCCACTCGCACAGCATTGACACATAGAAATGGTATCACAGACGTGGTTTGCTGCTGCTGAATGTGCTGGACAAGCTGGTAGACAACTGGAGCAACAAATAGCCAGCTTCTGGTGCTCTGTCTTCAGCTGTTAGCCTAGCTGTGGTTTATCCCATTGCAGCAAAGTGGGTTCTTCATGTGATCAGTGACAGACAGAAGCCTCGCCATGTGCCGGTGAGGCGTATATCTGTCCTTTTTCCCTAAGAGAAGGGAAATCTAAAAAATTGTCAGATGGTGTCTTAAATTCCCTGGAAAACAATTTGTAAACAAAATTTTGCTGAAAAATGGTCCTATTGGAGCACAAGTAAGCCTAATATTCCCCTGTTTTAAGACTATGACTGAAAAGTGGGGTAATGATTGCCTCATTGTACCTTCTTCAGCACCATTATAAAAATGTTACCAAAAATTTGGCACGCGAGTATATTCATCCTCTTTTTTCATAAACATTTCACATCTCTCATATCAGTAACTCATCTGCACCTACTAGCCCATTGCTGTAAGTCGTTCATGCTCATCCATTACACTTGGCCATTGTCTCTCACTCATTCTGCCCAACTCATTGTCATTAACTCTTTTTTGAGTCTCTCTAAATGTCACTATCTCCTGTCTCACAGCCACTGTCACGGACTCCCATCTTGCTATCTCGTACTGTTACTGTCACATATGTTTCTTATATATAAACAAAGTTGATGTGACTTACCAAACAAAAGTGCTGGTAGGTCGATAGATACACAGACATACACACAAAATTCAAGCTTTCGCAACCAACGGTTGCTTCTTCAGGAAAGAGGGAAGGAGAGGGAAAGACGAAGGGATGTGGGTTTTAAGGGAGAGGGTAAGGAGTCATTCCAATCCCGGGAGTGGAAAGACTTACCTTAAGGGGAAAAAAGGACAGGTATATGCACACGCACGTCCGCACATACACGCACGTCCGCGCATACGCGCACGTACGCGCATACGCGCACGCACGTCCGCGCATTTGTAAAGGCCAAACTCTTTGCCTTTGACATTTGAGGTCTTTCTTCTTCCTCCCTGTGTGCTCATGAAGGCTGGACCATACGTTTGTTGTGTAACAGATGACTGGGTAATACGTAATTACCAGTCCCAGGTCAATAGCTAGGGTTCACAAGTGCCCCTTGGTAAAGGCTAGGTCCAGGGAGGGATGATTGCCAGTGCTGTTACCCCAATTGGTCCCTCTCCTTAGCATTTGGGAGGTGTGACCTTATGGTGAACAATTACCGAAGGGATGTGAGCCCGTCTCTGAGAGTGGCCCCTAGTCAGAAGGAGTGCATCATCGGAGATCCTGGCAATGATATTTTTGCAATGAGCCAGTCATCTTTCTCTCAGTCTTTCTCATAAATGTAAATGACTTGATACTAAAGATTCAACAACTCTCCCAGCTACACCTGTGTTCCTCATTGTGTCATGAACCTCAAGAGGTCAGTCTTTTGCTACACTTAATCCATTTGTTATTCAGAAAGGTGTCGATGAAGTTGCAGGCCATGTGATGATGTGCCCTTGCTTATGTAATGGGACATTGCTTCTGGAGACCAGTTGTGATTATCATGCCAAAAAACTGTTTCTAGATTCACTCCTCTACGGGTATCCTGTTTGTGTCGAGGCCCATCATATGCTGAATTCTTTGCATGGTGTTATTTACACTTAGCTGCATGATGCTCCGACCGACGGAGAAATCCCAACTTATCTCTCTGTTTAGTGGGACACTGCGATCCATCAGGTGATAACTAAGGTTGCTGCAAACTTAGTTCCTGCACGCACTCTTTTTCTCACATTTGATCAAGTAGTGCTTCCATTGAAGATTAAGGCAGGCTGTGAAGCCATCAAGATCCGACAGTACATTCCAAACCCAATGCATTGGCAGTGTTGTAATCATACTCACATGCAAAAAGACATTGAAATGTGTTACTTGTGATAGAGGTGCTTGTGAGGGTGGTTGCCCACCTCCTCACTGCTGTATCAGTTGCAATGGCAATGCAGCCTCATCCCAAGAGTGGTCCATTTGGACCTCTCATTCTGCACTGTCCACCTTGCCTGTCATCTCTAGTGGCCTGTTCTCTCAGACAAATACTAAAGTGACCATTTCCCATGCGCTATCCATTTGCTGACTCCCACAACACCCACGTGTGAACCCAATGGCGCTTTCCAAGGTTTACTGGCGGCTTCACTTGTCCCAGGTTACCTTCAACGCACATTTCCCGAGTTATGATGACCAAGTAAAGCACCTTACGAATGTTATCCTTACCATTGCTGAATGTTCTATACCTCGTACTACTTCTGTACTGTGCTACGCTCTGGTCCGTTGGTGGACTGAGGCCTGCTGCGATGCAATTCGCACGCAAATACGTGCTCTCCGAATTTTTAACTATCATCCTACAACGCCAAACTGTATTTGTTATAATCAATTGCATGTGCGATGTTGCCTTGTTCTTCAGAATAGAAAAAACACTAGCTGAATTTCATTTACTTGTTCTTGTAACATTCCATTGACTCTCTTGGCTGAGGATTCATTCCCCAATTTTGAGCCTGAGAATAGCAGATGATGATGATATTGTGGCATCTATTGCTGCCTTCAACACCTTGAGCCACTATTTCGCGGAGATTTTGAGCTCCACTCACTACCACCCCGGCTTCCTCCCTCAGAAACTAGTGGAGGAGGCTTGGGTGATATTATTCTCTTCTCAGAATCACAAGTGCTACAATGCCAGGTGGCATTGTGAGGGAACTTGACAATGCTCTTACCTCATCCTGATCTTACGCCCCAAGGCTGGACATGTTCACATTCAGATGTTGCAGCACCTTTCTCTTACAGGCAAGCAGTTTCTCCTTCATTTGTAAAGGAAGGAAACAAAAGAAAAATTTGGAGTAGGTATTAGAATCCAGGGAGAAGAAATAAAACCTTTGAGGTTCGCCGATGACATTGTAATTCTGTCAGAGACAGCAAAGGACTTGGAAGAACAGTTAAATGGAATGGACAGTGTCTTGAAAGGAGGATATAAGATGAACACCAACAAAAGCAAAACAAGGATAATGGAATGTAGTCGAATAAAGTCGGGTGATGCTGAGGGAATTAGATTAGGAAATGAGACACTTAAAGTTGTAAACGAGTTTTGCTGTTTGGGGAGCAAAATAACTGATGATGGTCAAAGCCTGGCAGTGGCAAGGAAAGTGTTTCTGAAGAAGAGAAATTTGGTAACATCGAGTATAGATTTAAGTGTCAGGAAGTCGTTTCTGAAAGTATTTGTATGGAGTGTATCCATGTATGAAAGTGAAACATGGACAACAAATAGTGTGGACAAGGAGAGAATAAAGGCTTTCGAAATGTGGTGCTACAGAAGAATGCTGAAGATTAGATGGGTAGATCACGTAACTAATGAGGAGGTATTGAATAGGATTGGGGAGAAGAGAAGTTTGTGTCCCAACTTGACTAAAAGAAGGGATCGGCTGGTAGGACATGTCCTGAGGCATCAAGGGATCACAAATTTAGCATTGGAGGGCAGCGTGGAGGGTAAAAATCGTAGAGGGAGACCAAGAGATGAGTACACTAAGCAGATTCAGAAGGATGTAGGTTGCAGTAGGTACTGGGAGATGAAGAAGCTTGCACAGGATAGAGTAGCATGGAGAGCTGCATCAAACCAGTCTCAGGACTGAAGACTACAACAACAACATGTACTATGACAATTGGGCAGATGGCACGTTCCCAGATGTTGGCGTGAAGGCACTGTTCTACCCATACCTAAGCCCGGTAAAGACAAACACCTTTATTCTTGCTACTGGTCCATTTCTCTCACCAGCAGTGTTGGAAAGATAATGGAATGAAGGATTCGTGCCTGTCTGGTATTATGGTGGCTCAAGTCTTGCATTCTGCCAACCACTGCTCAGTGTGGATTTCGTACAACCCATTCTGCAGTTGACCATCTTGTCACATTGTCAATCCACATCATGAATGGTTTCCTGTGGAAATACCAGACTGTGGCAGTGTTTCTCGATTTGGAAAAAACTTAATACACTTGGTGGAGGACCGGTATTCTGCGTACTCTATACATGGGGCTTCCAAGACTGCCTGCACCATTTCCTTAAGGAATTTCAAAAATACTGAGTTTTCAAGGAACATGTAGGTTTGACCTAGTCAGATACCTTTATCCAGGAGAGTGGAGTGCCTCAATATTTTATATTCATTAACCCTATTATGGTCTGTCTCCCACTGGGCACCCTTTTCGTTGACGATTTTATGATCTCCTGCAGTTCTTCACGGACTTGTCTGCTTGGTGGCATCATCAGTGATGTCTATCATCTTTACTCATGGAGCATTGACAATGGCTTTCACATTTCCACTAACAAAGCTATTTTTGTGAATTTCTGGCTGTATAATGTGTTTCTTGCACCATCTTTATATCTTGGGCTTGTTGCTCTTCAATTCAGTGAGACTGCAAAGTTTCCAGGGCTCGTGTTTGATTGTACCAACCTCTTCCGTTTGTACCGATCCCTTGTTCGTTCGAAATTAGACTGAGCGTTTCATTTGTTCCTCTTCATGCCCGTCCATCTTACACAGTCTTAACACAATCCACCATCATTGAATACATTTGCCAAGTGTTGCCGTTTGACCAGAGGATGGCTAAGTGAGAGGTTCTAGAGATCACAGTTGGCTGGTGGTGTGAACTGGGATAGTGAAGGTTCAGTGTTTGGATTAGGTGGGCTTTGGTTGGGGGCTTGGTAGCAAAGAAGTATTTACATTGCAGGGATCTGGATCGTATTTGTATCCGAGGGGACCAATACGCGTAACTCATTTCTCAAAGTTTCTTATATCATAGTCGCAGAACAAAATTGACAGTCGTGGCACTGCAACACTCACTTGGCGTCGTCTTGAAACTACATTAACACTTTGGGTCCTGAGCCATTGCGCGCGGGTGTCTACCATAAAGCCTGGCTGAATTTAACGTACTTTAAACTACTATAACTCGTGAAAGGTTTCAATTATAGCAATAAAACTACTCTTATTGAAAGATGTAGACTTTCTTCTTTAAAACCATATGTAATACCTTTCTCTTGAATTAATACATAAGCGTTATTATTATAACATGTTTTTGAAAAAAGGAAAAATTGGTCAAAGGTATATTCACTGCATTTTTTAGAAGGAATTTATTTTAAATTTTACACAGAAATTGTAATTATGATGGATACAGTATGTCTTATCTACAGTAACTTCCTGTAACTATTTTAGGGCACAATTTTGCTCTTTGTGTGGTAAATTTTGAAGCACGGCATTTTGCACAATGCTACTTTACATTCACTACACTGGTAGCTTTTGTCTTTTTGGCACACATTTCCAGTCAGTTTTTTTCCTCTCAGAGAACACACTACACACTGTTTTTGTTTCTGTTTCTTACCTACTTCTGTCTCAATCTTTTCCATAAAATGATTTCCAGTTGATAGTCTTGAAAGTCCAGATGGACCAGGTCGGGGTTCATGATATTTGCTTTGTGCAAGATCTGCACAGATAACTGTCATGAAGTGAGATGTTGTGAGGTGTTTTCCAGTAACCTTATTATATAATATGAGGAATTTACAATCACCATTAGTATAACATGGAATGCCAGCTTTCTCCACCACTTCACAGTTCGATGTTCAAATACACCGTATGACAATCGCTGATCTGATAAGTCAACACCAAACTTATTTTTATTGTAGTCCACTACACAGGCTGGCTTTGACTTCTCTCTTCCTCTCTGATCAGTAAAAGTGACCATCTCAGCAGTGTGCCTTGTACTCATCATATGCACATTATTTTTGTCCTTCCAACACAGTGCTAACATATTTCCTTTACGCCTTAAAATAATTTCACCTCGCTGAAGGTTCGAATCTTTTATAGCACGAGACAATCCCTGCCGAGATTTTCTTGTTGTTCCCACAAGAGCAGTTTTTGCAGCTTCCAGTTCTGAAGCAAGTATTGGACTTGTGTAGAATCTGTCCGTAAACAAAGTGTAGCCTTTTCCTGACAGATTTGCAAGCAATGTCTTTACCAGAGTCACTGTGTCAGACCTTTCACCCGCGTAAACATAGAAATTCCAGATGTAACCTGTGTCAGATTTGGATAATATGTACAGTTTGATACCATATTTATTTGGTTTTTGTGGAATGTACTGTTTCAAATACACACGACCTCTAAATTTACACATACCTTCATCTATTGTAATTTTTTGAGATGGTGTATACACACGCTGGAAATTAGCACACACATTATCTAGGAGTCGTCTCACCTTGTGCAGTGGGTCATAGCCAGTTTCTCCTTTCTTCTTAGCTACGGAATTATCACTAATGGGAAAGTTTCTCAAAATAGAAAGAAATCTGTCATGGCTCAAGATGTTTGGACAGAAATTACACGACATAACAGGGTTCTTGGACCAGTGCTCTCGTATACGTGGCCTCACACTTACACACATATGGACTACAATTGCCAGAAACTTCCTTATTTCCATAAGTGTAACTCCTTTCCACTTTGGTAATGAGAAGGTGGGTGAAAGGGAATTTGTGCTTCGTAATTTCCTTATGCATTGTTGAGCATACAGATTAGTTTGTTCCTTTATATGTTTCATCATACTGTCTGTGAGGAAATACGAGAAAAATTCTATAGGTGCACTGTTCTGATCTAAACTGACAACATTGCATATTCTGGATTGTCCTGAGAATAGATCAATGTCTGGCGCACGATCAGTAGTCGTCCAACCTTCCTCAGAATCGGTGCGCCACGCAGGTCTCTGCTTCCCCCTCGCCGTTGTCTCCCTCGTTCTTCAGGCACAATATCGACGGGATTACTTGCTGCTGAAGTGCTTGGACACCTGCTCTCCTCTTCTGAATCTATCAGAAGAGTAGTATTTTCAAATAAAATCATAATTACGTACTGAGAGTTTTTTCAGTGAAAATATGAACAAAAATTATACATGGTTTGTTGTCAGAATTCTTTACCTGAACTGTCCGAAACTTCTTCTTGAACATAGTCCACATCATCATCAGAGTCATCTACAATATCTTCCTCTGACAAATCAACGTCACTTTCTTCTAAATCACGATGTAACTCGCGAGCAATTTCTTCATCCGTCAAGCCACGCTTTGCCATGTCGACACTACTAAGACCGCGCGGGAAAAAATCGCCGCTCACAAAACACGACAGGTGAAAAGGGAAACACACCCTTCCACAGCATGCCCGCACCATCTAGTGACCAATACTCGAACTACAGTCCATGCAGTGCCTCCCAGACAAGTGGGAGCCGTAAGAACACACAAAGGAAGGAAGGCGAAGAACGAGAACTCGCGCCCGTAAAATTACGGGCGCCGGACTTTCGGGCAGGCCATGCACGCCCGTATTTTTACGGACGTCGGCGCCTAAGTGTTAACAATTTATGTTAATGATCTACTGGATAGTGTTATCTATAATAACAATGTAACACCATTAGACCATAGCAGAATAAAATAAAATATGCAGAGAAATGTCATTTGGTACAGGGACGGTCACTTGACAGAAAGCTTACGTAAATCCAACCCATCTCACATACGAGATGGGTTCCTCTCATTCTGGGGTCTGGGTGACACGCCCATCCTTCCTAATATTTCCCCACTTATCTCGTTCCTGTCTGAAGAAGGAACTAAATGTTCAAAAGTGCTGATTGGCAATACTAGGATTTCCCCTTCTGAAAGTTAAATGTTGACTAGTCATTATGTCTCCTTAGTAGGATTTCGTCTTCTGAAAGTAGTGTTGACCAGCCATTCTCTCTCTTTTTAATTTTATAATTGGTTGCTCTATTAGATTACTGAAGACTGATGTTCAGCCCAGTTAACTACAGCAGTTTATCTATATCTGCACTCTTAAACAGTTGAGGTGCATTGCTGTTGCACTGTTTACTAGGGCTTTTCCCCCTTCCATTCATGGATGGAAGGATGGAGCGTGTGAAGAACAATTGTTTAAACCCTCCTGTGTGCACTGTAATTCATTTTATCTTCTATTAAAGGGTCCCTGAGGAAGTTTTGTGTGGAGGATCATAGTATACTCCTAGATTCATCACTTAATCTGGTTTTTGAAACTTCGTTAGAACGCAGTAAAGGGGTAGTCCCCTCAGGGGGCTCACGACTCTTTCATCGGTATGTGCACAGTGAGCATGGTGCCCCAAGCTGTTGCAGCACTCACTTCTTTTCTGTGCTGCAAGCTCTCATCTTTAACAGTAGTTTTCTTACTCATTTCCATTAGTAAACGACACCTTTTGGCTGAAGTAATATTCTGTCCACTTCTGGGTTGGGCCGTCATTTGGAAACATTCCACCTGGGAAAAATATATCTAAAAACAAAGTTGATGTGACTTACCAAACAAAAGTGCAGGCAGGTCGATAGATACACAAACATACACACAAAATTCAAGCTTTCGCAACCAACGGTTGCTTCTTCAGGAAAGAGGGAAAGGTGAAAGGATATGGGTTTTAAGGGAGAGGGTAAGCAGTCATTCCAATCCCGGGAGCGGAAAGACTTACCTTCAGGGGAAAAAAGGACAGGTATACACGCTCGCTCGCGCGCACACGAACACGAACGCGCACAATCTCCATCTGCACATACACAGGCACAAACAGACATTTGTAAAGGCAATGAGTTTGGGCAGAGATGTCAGTCGAGGCAGAAGTACAGAGGCAAAGATGTTGTTGAAAGACAGGTGAGGTATGAGTGGCGGTAACTTGAAATTAGCGGAGGTTGAGGCCTGGCGGATATCGAGAAGAGAGGATATACTGAAGGGCAAGTTCCCATCTCCGCAGTTCTGACAGGTTGGTGTTAGTGGAAAGTATACAGATACCTCGGACGGTGTAACACTGTGCCAAGATGTGCTGGCAGTGCACCAAGGCATGTTTAGCCACAGGGTGATCCTCATTACCAATAAACACTGTCTGCCTGTGTCCATTCGTGCGAATGGACAGTTTGTTGCTGGTCATTCCCACATAGAAAGCGTCACAGTGTAGGCAGGTCAGTTGGTAATTCACGTGGGTGCTTTCACACGTGGCTCTACCTTTGATCGTGTACACCTTCCGGGTCACAGGACTGGAGTAGGTGGTGGTGAGAGGGTGCATGGGACAGGTTTTACACTGGGGGCGGTTACAAGGGTCTGAGCCAGAGGGTAGGGAAGGTGGTTTGGGGATTTCATAGGGATTAACTAAGAGGTTACGAAGGTTTGGTGGACAGCGGAAAGACACTCTTGGTGGAGTGGGGAGGATTTCGTGAAGGGTGGATCTCATTTCAGGGCAGGATTTGAGGAAGTCGTATCCCTGCTGGAGAGCCACATTCAGAGTCTGATCCAGTCCCGGAAAGTATCCTGTCACAAGTGGGACACTTTTGGGGTTCTTCTGTGGGAGGTTCTGGGTTTGAGGGGATGAGGAAGTGGCTCTGGTTATTTGCTTCTGTACCCGGTCGGGAGGGTAGTTGCGGGATGTGAAAGCTGTTTTCAGGTTGTTGGTGTAATGATTCAGGGATTCCTGACTGGAGCAGATTCGTTTGCCACGAAGACTTAGGCTGTAGGGAAGGGACCGTTTGATGTGGAATGGGTGGCAGCTGTCATAATGGAGGTATTGTTGTTTGTTGGTGGGTTTGATGTGGACGGACGAGTGAAGCTGGCAACTCCCTTGTGCAACTGCCTTCCAATTGCGTTAGCACAAACTGAAGACACCCCCTTCTCCTTAGCCCCTTGGCATTGCAAATTATATAATGAACCATCCACTGACTGGGAATTACTTCAGGTGCTTGCATCATCTAACGGTATAGACTCAGGCCCTGATAGCATTCTCACAAATAAATCGCCTGACTGTTAGTCCATGGCTCCACCACCTCAGGGTCTTCAACCATGTTCTGCAACTGACCAGCCTTATCTTTCCATATCAATGTGGTTTCCAGGATGAATGTTCTGCAACTGACCATCTGTTTAGGTTGAAAACAGCAGTCTGACATGATTTTTCTCAGTGCCAACACTTTGTGATTGCAGCCTTTTTTGACCTGCATACATCTTATATTGCTTGGCTTCATCACATTTCCTTACTCTCCATGGCTGGGTCTTCCGAGGCTCCCTACCGATTTTTATTCATCTGAGGCCACAGGTCCAAGAGTGGTGTCCCACAGGGCTCTGTGGTGGGTATCCCTCTCTTCCTTGTTGCCATCAGTGTGCTACGGACCTCTGTCAAGCCACTTCTTACTCCCATTCTGTATATCGACAACTTTTGCGTTTGGTACAGCTTGCACTCTAGCTTTCACTGAATGCCAGCTTCATGACATCATTCGATGAGCCTCTACTTTTAACCTTTCCCATGATTTCCAGTTTTCTTGTGCAAAAACATGGGCCGTACACTTTTATCGTTGTACCACGGTACGTTCTGATTCAGCACTCTACTTGGGTAAAGAGAGCTGGTACATTGTTGCACAGCCTCGATTTTTGGGACACATCTGTGACAAGATGCCAACTCAGCTGCCCCATATTTGTCATTGAAAGACTAGCTGCATTCAGAATCTTAACTCGCTTTGCTTCCTTGGCCACAGCTCATCAAGTGCTGACTGAGATTTTCTTTTTCACATGTCCCACTTGATCTATGGTTGCCGGGATTGTGCCTCAATAGTGTCTTTGGCTTTGAAATTGTTCCCGCTAATTTCCTCTGTTTTTAAGAGATTTTTCTCTTTTTCTGCTACTCTATTTTCTGTTTTAGGAGTAGCACTCTGTTTTGCATGTGCATGCAGAACCCCAGGGGTAGGGGGGGGGGGGGGGGGTGTTCTCATCATTGCTGAGTACTGGGGAACACCTATCTACTCCAACCTGTGTACCAAACAGGCCCATAAATAGGTTGTTTTTTTTTTCAGCTCTGGCATCAGTATTGTCTTCAGTGCCTCACTTCTAAAACTTCTATATACTTTCCTCACCCAAGCACATTCCTGGTAGACATTAATACCTCCATACGAAAGAACCCTTGATCGAGGGACTGATGATCTTCCTGATTTGTCCCTTGCCCCAATCAACCAAATCTAGGAACAGTTCACATCTGTCTTAAAGCATTAGTCAGTTTGGTTCTTCAACCATATCTACAACATTCTTGTGGGCCAGACAAATCTATGATAATTTCTGCTGTCCTTATTTGCATAAGTTAAATGTCCTCATTTACTTCTGTCCGGTATGAGTACCCATACATCAGAAATATTGTAGGATAGGTCCATATTGAACACCTATGAAAAGGTATAACAAAAAAAAAACATTTTGAGTTTCCTGTTCATTGAAAAAAAAATCTGTGTATATGTATGTTAGTTTCAGTAATATAGATATGACAAATCGGATGATTCTTTTTGATAAACTCTATATTATGGAGTGTCACTGTACATGTAAATGGCACGTATTGAAACCAGGGTGAAAAGGCCTGTGTGTGTTTTACTTCATGTTCTTTACATAATATTGTTGCCAAAATTTGTGACCACAGTTAAAATTGTAAAGTTGTTTCAATAGAGTAGTTGTAATTGTACTACATTTTTTAAATAAGTTAATTATGACATAAAAATCAAAATTGCTTAAAAGCTGGATTTAGCTTTTTTTCTGTCTGGCAGATAGTCAACTTTCATAATTGTTTATCTACTATGTGGATTGCTCATTTATTGGTTTTACTTAATTCTTCAGTGTCATCCTTTTTGGTAGTGTAATAACTAGCAGTACTCAGAATTTTTGTTCACTTTATTATGTTGGTTTCATTGATACAACAAGCAGCATGAACAAATAGCAAGAACATCTGATTCACCTCCGTGGATGTACTAGTAATGGAATTCAAGTGTAAACAGTTCAAAAAACATCTACACTAATTGGGAACCTGAAACTATCTATAGGCTTAGATTCAAGGTGAGCAAGAAATGAAGGAATAAGCCATGTGAAGCTAATAAAATAAAGAATCCTGTCCTGATAATGTGCAGTCCTCAAATTACCTTGGATAAAAACGAGAGGTATCCATTACCTCTACGTGGTACTGGCCAAACTTTACCCACCTTCTTGCGGAACCTGTGATACTGTGTGCCTGCAATATTGTTCGGCACTTGGGCTCCTCCCGCCTCCTATACAATCTACCATCAGAAATTGGACAAATTCTGCATATGCAGTGAAGAGAACGTAATGTGATAACATTCCACTTCAGGTGTTCCTTTCTTGCCTCCTTCTACACCATGGTGCCAGGTTTTTCCAGTTGCTTGTAATGGAAACATAGTGGGAAAATTGATCATATTGCAATAGTTGTGCATATCTGAGTCAACAAAACCCTCTTAGTTGTCTTTAAAAAAGGTAGTGCACAGTTATATTGTATAAATTATTGTTTGTAGGAGCTACTGTTCATTGGCAGTGGCCATGAGGTGATGTTCTTAACCAAAGTCGATCATCAGTGATAGGTCTCAAGATAGCAATTGCTATGGGATGTCCCAATTAAGTGGAAAATTCCTGTACTGATAATCCTTCCTGCCTTTAAACTGAAAGCTCACACATGGCCTTGGTTTGAAATGGGTATTTAAAGTGTACTGTAACATTTAAGTGACACAAGTTGTATAGTCCTGTTAGAAAGACAATGTGCTCTAGTGAACTGCACTGAGAGCATACGTCCACTTCACAGGTGGATGCATGCAGTGATTTCTTGTGGTCAAGTTGTTGAGCAATAAATTCCCAATTAAAGTAACTCTCCAACTCCTGTGTCACAAAGAAGTTTATGTATTCATGAATAGCTGGTTTTCTTCTAGACACAAAACAGCAAGACTGCATCTTATTGCCTTTTATGTGACAGATTTAAACAATGATTCCAAAAGCACTCCCTTCCATTCCATTCCATTCCTCTCCTCACCCACAATCTTGTTGTGCTTAGCTTTGATCATGGAATCTTCTTCCCTCTGAATGAATAGGAAAAAAACCTAAACATGAGAACATCAGACTCGGTTAATTCAGATACTTCCTTGAATTTTGCATTAGTTACTAAATTTTTGAAAGTTGTTGGAAGTCACAGTGATGTGTTGAATGTGCTAGCGATCCTTTACAATTCTACACACAACTGGGATGTCTGTATCTTCCTTAAGTACCATCATCTCGTACTAATAACTTACTTTATTTCTTCCTTATGGTGCAGTATCCAGTTATTCGTCCTTAGAAGTTTAGGTGATAAATGTATTAAAATTTACAGCTTAAATGATAGCCCATACACTGGGTATTAAGAATGAGATTTTGAATGGAAGTTGCAGTAGCTCCAAGCAAATATTTTGGATATCACAAGTTTCCAGAATTTACTGATTTGCTGTATTTTGTAAGTCGGGCTGTTTCTGTCTCAGTGCAGTTCATAAAAGCCCTCCTATTTCTATTAAGACAAAAGCCTATTTTGAGCTATTAGAAATACTTTTTGCAGGTGCTGTTCAACCACTTTTTGGTGGAGTGTCAAAAGCAGCACATGAAAAAGTTGATGGTAAGTGAAGAGAATTTTAGATTTTTAGTGTTTTCACATAAGCTTACAGCTTTAGTGAAAAACTTTGTTCAAGTAATTTTAATGATGATCTGTTACTGATCAATGCATTGTAAACTTACAGTATACCTAGAATTAATTATCTGCTAAAAGTAATGTACTAAACCATTAAATTGACAGCCTTTAATGCATATGGCATACTATGAAAAATCTAAATGTATTATATAAAATATAGTGTACAGGCTTCATAAAATTCAGTGTTGCTCATGGTGATTTAACACAAGACACTAAATAGATAGCAGAGGATCAATAGGCTATTTGTTGGAGATAGTAGGTATTGCATTCCATACATTCGTTTTACAAATAGGCTACATGTGTTTGTGCACGTCCTGCATGCCAGATACGTATCGGAATACAAGAAAATTCATGTAAAATGCTTACATCTGCATCTTTATGCTGCTTGAGCAATGCTATAGGAAACTACAGCTGTAATTTTTCCTGGGGGGTCTGCAGCTCTACTGATTAAATGGTGATGGCATCCTCTTGGGTAAAATATTCAAGAGGTAAAATAGTCCCCCATTCAGATCTCCAGGTGGGGACTCTTCAGGGGGAGGTTGTTGCCAGGAGAAACAAAACTGCTAAACATGGGATGTTGAGTCCCTTAGTTGTGCAGGGTAGAAAAATCAAAAAGGAAAATGGATACATTAAGTTAGGTATTATTGCGGTTGATGAAGTTCAGTGGCAGAAATAACAGGACTTCTGGTCAGGTGAATACAGTGTTATAAATACAAAATCAAATAGGGCTAATGCAAGAGTAAGTTTAATAAGGAATTAAAAAAAACAGAAACACAGATAAGCTAGTATGGATGGCATAGTGAATGGTTATTGTAGACAAGATAGACACGTAGCCCACACCCATCACAGTAGTAAAAGTTTATATGCCAGCTAGCTCCACAGGTGATGAAGGGGTTGTGAAGAAATGTGTGATGAGATAGTTATTTGGGAGATAAAAATTTTAATAGTACTGGGGAACTTGAATTCAATAGTAGGAAAAAGAAGAGAAGGTAAAGTAGTAGGTGAATATGGAATTGGGGGGGGGGGGGGGGGGGGGTGAGAGAGGAAGCCAGCTGGTAGAATTTTGCACAGAACATAATTTAATCATAGCTAACATTTGCTTTAAGAATCATGAAAGAAGACCGTAATGTGGGAGAAGCGTGGATACACCAAAAGGTTTCAGATTGATTATGTAATGGTAAGACATTATGGAACTAGATTTTACATTGTAGGACATATCCAGGGGCGGTTGGACTCTGACCACAATTTATTGATTATGAACTGTAGATTAAAACTGAAGAAATTGCAAAAAGCTAGGAAATTCTGGAGATGGGAGAAACAGAGGTTATTGAGAGTTTCAGAGGGAGCATTAGGAAACAATTGGCAAGAACAGAAGAAAGGAATACAGTAGAAGACAAATGGGTAGCTTTGAAGGCAGCAGAAGATCAAATACGTAAAAAGACAAGGGCTGATAGGAACCCTTGGTTAACACACAAGATATTGCATTTAATTGATGAAAGCAGAAAATATAAAAATGCTGTAAATGAAGCAGTTGAAAGGAAATACAAATGTTTAAAAAATGAGATTGACGGGAAATGCAAAATGGCTAGTGGACAAATCTAATGATTTAGAAGCGTGTGTCGCCAGAAAAAAGGTAGACTGCGTACAGGGAAATTAAAGAGGCCTTTGGAGAAAAGAGAAGCAGCTGTATGAATACCAAGAGCTCAGATGGAAAAACAGTCCTAAGCAAAAAAGGGAAACCTGAAAAGAGGAAGCAGTATATGGAGGATCTATGCAAGGGAGGTGTGCTTGAGGGCAGTATTGTAGAAATGGAAGTGGACATAGATGAGGATGAGATGGGGATACAATACGAGTAGAATTTGACAGAACGCTGTAAGACCTATGTCGAAACAAAGTTCCGGGAGCAGATGATATTTCATCAGAACTACTGACAGCCTTGGGAGAGCCAGCCATGATAAAACTCTTCCATCTGTTGTGAAACATGTCTGACACAGGTGAAATACTCTGACTCCAAGAATAATGTAGTAATTCCAATTCCAAAGAAATTGCTGACAGGTGTTAAAATTGCCGAACTGTCAGTTTAATAAGTGACAGTTGCAAAATACTAACACACATTCTTCACAGAAGAATGGAAAACTGGTGGAAGCCGAATTGGGGAGACCATTTTTGATTTTGGAGAAATGTAGGAAAATGCAAGGCAATACTGACCACATGACTTACAGAAGATAGGTTAAAAAAAGGCCAACCTACATTTATAGCATTTGTAGATTTGGAGAAAACTTTTGACAATGTTGACTAGAATACTCCCTTTCAAATTCATAAAGTGGCAGTGGTAAAATACAGGAAGCAAAAGACTATTTTCAATTTGTACAGAAACCAGATGGCAGTTCTAAGAAGAGAGAGGCATGAAAGGGAAGCTGTGATAGAGAAAGACAGTGTAGTAGGCTGTCTCCAATGTTATTCAATCCGTATATTGAGCGAAAAGAAAAGAAAAATTTGGAGTAGGAATTGAAGTCCAGGGAGAAGAAATACAAACTTTGAGGTTTGCCAATGACATTGTAATTGTGTCAAATACAGCAAAGGGCTTGGAAGAGCAGTTGAACAAAATGGACAGTGTCTTGAAAGGATGATATAAGATGAACATCAACAAAAGCAAAACGAAGATAATGGAATGTAGTCAGATTAAGTCAGGTGCTGCTGAGGGAATTAGATTAGGAAATGAGACTCTGAAAGTACTAGATGAGTTTTGCTGTTTGGGCAGAAAAGTAACTAATCATGACTGAAATAGAGACTGATGATGGCAAGAAAAGTGTTTCTAAAAAGAGTATAGATTTAAGTGTCGGAAAGTCTTTTCTCAAAGTACTTTTACTAAGTGTAGCCATGTGTGGTTGTGGAATATGGGCAATAAACAGTTTAGACTAAGTAGAGTAGAAGTTTTTGAAATGTAGGGCTACAGAAGAATGCTGAAGATTAGGTGGATAGTTCACGTAATTAGTGAGGAGGTACTGAGTAGAACTGGGGAGAAAAGAAATTTGTGACACAATCTGATTAGAAGAGGGGATAGATTGATAGGACAATTTTGAGACATAAAGGGATCACTAATTTAATACTGGAGAGAAGAATTTGGTTGGGGGGGGGGGGGGGGGAGAAATCACAGGAGGAGACCAAGAGATGAATACAGTATGCAAATTCAGAAGTGAGTAGGTTGCAGTAGTTACTCGGAGATGAAGAGGCTTGTATAGGGTAGAGCAGCACGTAGGTCTGCATCTTGAACTCATCACATCTACAAGGGGAGACAACAAGTAAGTGTATCCATGTGCTTGGGACCACTTGTTCCTTGCCATATAGTTTGAAGGTGTATAGAAGACAAGGAGAGAAAAAAAAAAGTATTGGCTACAGTGGACACTGTAAAAAAATGACTGCCAAACTGATTTGTGTAGAGAACTTCTTATCTTGATCTAGTTCAAGCAACATCAATTTTTTTTTAAAGATCTGTCATCCTACATTGCATGTGACATTGTATATTGAGACACGGTCTTTTGTCAGGGAAAGTGTCCACAAGTGGCTGCATTCTTTCAGCACCCAACAACAAACGGAAGTGTGTGAAGAAGCTATTGATGTCAAACACAAGAATTGTAACACTGAAGCCTTGCCAGAAACCATCGATGTTGATGTTGAGTTTCAAGTACTAAGATAGTAAACAGGGAACCCTTTATACTTACTGCAAGCATTTGTTGTCAGTTTTATAAACAATAGTAAAGAATATAAAAATTTCGAAATGGTTGAAAGTGAAAACACAAAGATGGCGAGATAGCTACCTGAAGTGGCACCACAACTATTTCTCCGTGTGATTCTTTCCTTGACAACAGTTCAGAGTGCTGCAGCTATGCCTAATTCTCAGCTATCCTGCCTAATGCAAGACTTAAAACTACATTTAAAAACTCAACAAACATTTTACCACTTAGTGTCACTTCCACAGTGTTAATTTTGTGTCAGTTGATGAAGTTGTTGTACTTGTGTAGGCTAAATGTGCATGGCAGCTGCCTTCTCCCCTTCAATTTATGCTAGATCACCATGCCTTTATTTTTGGAATGCCAGATGATTAAACACAATCTTCAACCAAAGTAGAGCAGTGATTAACATATTGGACTCACATTTGGGAAGACAGTGGTTATAATCCTCAATACAGCTATCTGGAGACAAAGGCCAGCATAATTCCTTTCACAAGGGTGCACCCAAGCTCCTCGTCATCTTCCTGCAATGTGAGCTTGAGCATATGACACACACAACACACACACCCCTCCCACCTGTCTCACACACCCTCCCCTCCCGCCTTTCTCTGTCCCTCCCGCTCTGCACTTGCGCTCTTCATATTTACATTTAGCAATATTTTCATTGTGCATGTCTGCAACTCAGCACTGCTTCGGTGTATAGTGATCAGAAGATCTACTTTTCCTAGTATTGTAAATAAAAGCTCAATATAAGGACATCAATTTAGGAAAGCTCCATTACAAATAGCGCCATACAAATTTACAATAGTCTTTCACAGTATTTCATCATTCTTACTTTCAGTAAAGCCATGGAGTCATTCTTTCTTGATCACTGTTTCTATTGAGAAGCAGACTCCTTGCAAATAGTGCAAGCTCTCTTGCAGATAAAACCAATCACACTCACTCTTCAGAGAGACTACACTTACTTTTACATAACATTGAATACTACAGAACATACTTCTATTAAAGTAATATATAAGTTGCACAATCTTCTGGAAAATGTGAAGGTGCATAATAAACATTTGGAATTAGTGATACATCAATTTGTAAGTCTGCATTTCGATGCCTCTGCCCACTATGATGCACTGAACTTCCCATGGCGTAAGACCATGTTATGTATTTTACCATCTTCCGAAGACTTTAATCAGTGATAGGTTATTAACAGATACTTAATTACAACAGTTGTACCAACAACAACACATTTCTATTGAATTGTCAGTGTTCTTTTGCCTTGAAATGAAATACTTTGGTGACACACAAATTATATAACAGACTACCAATATAACGTTTCCCCATTATTTTATAACAAATCGTACCAATAACAATGCATTTTTGAGAGATCTACAGTGAGCTTTGAAATGCATTGAAGTGACATATATACATAAGAAGTAGGTTATAATATAAAACACACGAAATATGGGCCTCAATTGAAATCTAGCTTGGTGCCTCCCAATTCTGTATTGAAAACAGAGGGATGATCGGCCTGTGGTGTAGGTTATGTTCTTCTGTCACATTGGTCTGTGTTCAAATACCTGTTAGAATGCCTGATTTGCTTGATACTGTTGGCTATTTTCCTGAAAAAAAAATCTGAATGTGAATGAAGCAAAGCTGCAGCCCTTGCTGAATTTGGTTTTTAAAAAGTTTCAGTTTTTGCATGAAAAATTAATAACCCCAGAGTTTGGTTCACATCTTTTTGCACTATGCAGTCATTCTCAAACAATTGCTGGGAAACTATTCAGTAAAAGTATTTGATTCTTTTGCATGTTACACACGGATATCACAGCTTGATAAAGAAGTTGCTGTTTTCTTGTTATTGGTCATATTTATTACGTTACCATGAAATTAAGTACCACACTGCATGTTGATTGAAGAGGAAAAATGAGATTGCTAATCTGAAGTAAGCAGAAATTGTCTCTCTGGAATTATTGTCCTTTTTTTCCAACCCCCCCCCCCCCCCCCAAACCAACTGTTGAAGTCATCCATAATAGATTCTGTATTCGTTGGCAACGAATTTATGGATTCCATTCCATCCTCCTGTTTCATGTTAACAGGTCTTGCCCATGTCTGTTTCATTCTTTAAGCAGCTCATGAATTCCTTAGTGTTTACGAACAATGCTGCTGCTTTTTGTTGGTGCACTTTTAAGTTACACATTGATACATATGAAAGATAGCGAAAATTTTGAAATAATTTATTATAAGACCTCTCCCTTTTCACCAAGAGGAGATTAGTTAGCCAATCTTAAGTACAAATTTAGTGTGTCCACACAGGTAATATCTGAACACATTAAGGCATGGTCACACTGAGCACTTGGCACCTATCACATTCTGCCAGTTCTTGATACTTCAGAGGAAACGGAGAACATATGTGCTCTCACTTATGGTGAGGACTGATCCGCACCTGACAGATTTTTGTACTTAACGCATATTGGTTCCAGTCAGAGTTCTTGCAGGGTTGCAGCTGGAGCAAATCAAGAAATGCAAGTGTTAAATTGGGAAATGTACGGCAGAAATAATCTTGCCAGTGAACTGCTTGATTGCAAGAATGGACAGTTTGTAAATTTTTGGCAAATGTTATTCGAAGACTGGTTATCTGTTGTCTCTGAACCACCAGTAATGGACACAAATTCTACATCTGCAGTATCTCGTGAAGAGAATGTTTCATAATTTTGTGCTTTCTGGCCACTGGAAATATCTTGGCGAGTTGGTGTATCTATTCGAGATATTCAGAATTTCAGTGATTGTTACTGAAGTTTGCATATTGTTTCTTACTTCAGCAGTTCGTATCTGACACCATTTGTGATCCAATGCCAAGCATACTTTATTTTATGTGATGATTTTTGTCCATAGGGTCCCATACTTCCCATTTTTCTCTCTAAATATGGTTCACATCATACTTAACGAGAATTGACTGCTGCACTGTGAATACTGGCATTTACTGGGTCATCACACTTGTAAACAGAAAACCATTTGACAGATTTGGGATGTAGTTATGTGGTACACTGTATTCTGCGTGGCAGTGTAGTGCGATATTCGTTCGTTCGATGACATGCATCCGCACTGGCAATGTCCCACAACACTCAGTTTGAGAAACAATTTTGGATAGGATTTAAAACATCTGTAAAATACTGTGCCGCGAGCACCAGATTGAAGATGCAGTATCACAGACTCGAGTCAGTGTTGTTGACTTTTAAGTGGTAATGCAGATGCAGCTGTATGACAGTGAATCACAGCTTTGTGTCACAGTGCACTCTAGTCTTCAAAACACTGCATCATATGCTTCTATAATATCTGCCTGTCTTTTTTGGATGTAAAAATGTGCTACCCTGACCAGGTCATCTCTTTCCTTCTCCAGGTAATACATACCTCAGGTTTATGAGGTAAAATGCAGTGGACAAAGTATAGCAATACTATAGTGATCATCATGAGATTATTTCAATGTGCAGCTAAATAAATGGCACAAGTAGCAAGTAAATGTGAAGAGACTTCAGGCTACTGAAGGTGCTTCATAGTAAATTCATACACTACATAGGTAACAAAATGTAAATGCTATTAATTCAGTTGCGTTACATTCTTGACTAATGGCCTTAAATTTTCACAGTACTTCTTTTTCAAAAAGAAGTCAACTGAAGATATAATTTGAGCTCCGTACCAAATCACTCTTCAAATTGATCGTTGAAAACCAGGAACATCCTACAATAGGAGAGGCTGCCATCAAGCCTTGCTTACTAGATGCAGTGATGCTGTTTCTAGACAGCAACACAAGAAAAAGATAAAGATCTCTCTTTCAAACAACACAATCAGAAGTCTTATTAGGGGTCATAACTTTTTTTGTATTTTGGCCGTGATACCCAATGAAGTAAAAATTCATTTCTGTGCACTGCAACGATTGTTGCATCTTGTTCCCTTCTGTTTTCTTACGTTCAGTATGTAAAAGATAACAAGTGTTAAAGAAGAATAGGAGTTTTCCGATTACTGAAAAACGTTGTTGGCGAAAGTGAGATGCACTTGTTGAAGTTGGTAGGTATACGTACAGATAACACCTTCCATGTTGGGCTTTCACTCCGCATTCCACACATTCATGAAGGAAGTTGCTCCAAATGCAACATTCAGCCATTGGTTTATGCTTCTTTTCACTTGATTTTCTGAATGTGCTCACTCAGGTAACGAAGATAGTAAACCTCATTTGAAGTAATTCGACAAAAACAAGTTCTCAGAGAGTTGTGCAAACAGGTTTGAGCCAAATTAATGTGGTTTTGTTCTACACGGAAGTATGAGAGCGAACATGTGGCAAGGTGTTACATACAGTGCCCAAGCTTAGACAAGAAATTGCTTTATTTCTGGGAAGGGTGATGCCAGAAAAGGAGAAAGACTTACAGGGCAAAATAACGGATTATATATATATATATATTTAAAACAAAGATTCAAAGACTTGCCAAGTGGGAAAGTGCCGGTAGACAGGCACAATAAAATAACGCACACAATTTCTAGCTTTCGCAACCAACGGTTGCTTGTTCAGGAAAGAGGGAAGGAGGGAGAAAGATGAAAGGATGTGGGTTTTAAGGGAGAGGGTAAGGAGTCATTCCAATCCCGGGAGCGCAAAGACTTACCTTACACACACACGCGCGCGCGCGCGCACACACACATCCATCCGCACCTACACAGACACAAGCAGACATTTGTAAAGGCAAAGAGTTTGGGCAGAGAAGTCAGTCGAGGCAGAAGTACAGAGGCAAAGAAGTCGTTGAAAGGCAGGTGAGGTATGAGTGGCGGCAACTTTAAATTAGCGGAGGTTGAGGCCTGGCAGATATCGAGAAGAGAGGATATACTGCAGGGCAGGTTCCCATCTCCGGAGTTCTGACAGGTTGGTGTTAGTGGGAAGTATACAGCTAACTCGGACGGTGTAACACTGTGCCAAGATGTGCTGGCTGTGCACCAAGGCATGTTTAGCCACTGGGTGATCCTCATTACCAACAAACACTGTCTGCCTGTGTCCATTCGTGCGAATGGACAGTTTGTTGCTGGTCGTTCCCACATAGAAAGCATCACAGTGTAGGCAGATCAGTTGGTAAATCATGTGGGTGCTTTCACACGTGGCTCTGCCTTTGATCGTGTACACCTTCCGGTTACAGGACAGGAGCAGGTGGTGGTGGTGGTGGTGGTGGTGGTGGTGGTGGTGGTGGTGGTGGTGGTAGGGTGCATGGGACAGGTTGCGTGCGCGTGTACACCTGTCCTTTTCCCCCCTAAGGTAAGTCTTTCCGCTCCTGGGATTGGAATGATTCCTTACCATCTCCCTTAAAACCCACATCCTTTCGTCTTTCCCTCTTTTTCCCTCTTTCCTGAAGAAGCTACCGTTAGTTGCATGACACTAATGCTTAAGTTAGTTTTTTTCCCCTCCCTTAATTTATATCTAAAAATTCAGCCAATGAGTAGGAGGAGTTGTCATCTAGAAATTCTTTTAATTTATTTTTAAATGTTGGTTGACTATCTGTCAGGCTTTTGATGCTGTTTGGTAGGTGACCAAAGACTTTTGTGGCAGCATAATTTACCCCCTTTTGTGCCAAAGTCAGATTTAACCCTGCATAGTGAAGATCATCCTTTCTCCTGGTGTTATAGCTATGCACACTACTATTACTTTCGAACTGGGCTGGATTATTAACAACAAATTTCATAAGTGAATATATATATATATATATATATATATATATATTTTGTGAGGATCCCTAGATCCTTAAATAGATGTCTGCAGGATGACCGTGGGTGGGCTCCAGTAATTATTCTGATTACACGTTTTTGAGCAATGAATACTTTTCTACTCATTGATGAATTACCCCAGAATGTGATACCATACGAAAGCAGTGATTGAAAGTAGGCATTTGCAATAACCCTAATAGCATACGTAGCCGAACTCAGACGTTTCAGCAGACAATCAATGTGTTGCTTCCAGTTTAACCTCTCATCAATGGACACACCAAAAAATTTTGAAAATTCTACCTTAGTTACAGACTTCTGTTCAAAGTCTATATTTATTACTGGAGTTGTGCCATTTACTGTACGGAACTGTATATACTGTTTTTTATCAAAATTTAAAGAGAGTCTGTTTGCTGAGAACAACTTAATAATTTTGTGAAAAACATCATTTACAATTACATCACTTAGTTATTGGTTTTTGGATGTTATTACTATACTTGTATCATCAGCAAAAAGAACTAACTTTGCATCTTTTTCAATATGGAATGGTAAGTCATTCATGTATATCAAGAACAGTAAAGGACCTAAGACCGAACCCTGTGGGACCCCGTACTTGATAGCCCCCCAGTTTGCGGAATCAGCTGTTGTATTAACATGACATGAACCACTTATTTCAACTTTCTGCATTCTTCCAGTTAAGTATGAATTAAACCATTTGTGCACTGCCCTCCTCAAACCATAATGATTTAGCTTATCTAAAAGAATTCCATGATTTACACAGTCAAATGCCTTTGAGAGATCACAAAAAATACCAATGGGTGGTGCCCGGTTATTCAGAGCATTTAATATTTGATCAGTGAAAGCGTATATAGCCTTTTCTGTTGAAAAGCCTTTCTGAAAACCAAACTGACATTTTGTTAGTACTTTATTTTTACATATATGGGAGGCTAGTCTTGCATACATTACTTTCTCAAAAAATTTTGATAGAGCTGTCAGAAGAGAGATTGGGCGATAGTTGTTGACATCCGACGTATCCCCCTTTTTATGCAATGGTTTTACAATGGCATATTTCAGTCTATTGGGGAAAACACCCTGCTGCAAAGACCTATTACATACGTGGCTGAGAATCCTACTTATCTGTGGGAACAAGCTTTAAGTATCTTGTTGGAAATGCCATCAATTCCGTAAGAGCTTTTACTTTTCAGTGAGTTTATTATTTTAGTGATTTCAGAGGGAGAGGTTCGTGGAAATACAGTTGTTTCAAACTGCACAGGTATGGCTTCTTTTATCAGAAGCCTTTCCTCTTCTAGTGAAGATCTAGATCGTACTTTCTCCACAACATATAAAAAATGATTATTGAAAATATTTCCAATTTCAGATTGTTTATTAGTACACTTGTCATTCAGTTTTATGGCAATAAAGTCTTCCTGTGCTCTTGGTTGCCCTGTTCCCCTTTCAATAATATTCCAAATTGCTTTAATTTTATTATCAAAGTTACTGATCTCAGACATGATACACATGCTTCTGGACTTTTTAATAACTTTTCTTAGTACCGCACAATAGTTTTTATAATATTGAACAATTTCGGGGTCAGTACTCCCTCTTGCTGTTAGATACAGTTCTCTTTTACGGTTGCAAGATATTCTTATTCCTTTAGTTAGCCAAGGTTTTTTTATATGTTTTCTTGGAATTATGTTTCACTATTTTCTTGGCAAATACCCTTAAAAATGTATCGTGAAATAAGTTATATTTCCCGTTTGCATCGGGTTCCGTATACACTTCATCCCAGTCTAGCTCCTTTAGGCTTTCCCTAAAGTTTGCAGTATTTATATTGTTAATTGAACGCACTGCTTTGAAATTCTGCTTAGCGAATCTCAAAACATTTCTCAAATGTATTAACAAATACACAATGCAGCATACATTACATTGATAAATGTAGCATATTACAGTAATTTAGTATTGTTTTTGTTTTGAGTTAATGTGTATTAAATAAACATAACTACGTCAGAAAAGTTCCACAGTATGCAATATGTGACGACTTGTAACAACTTCGTTTGACTTCCCAATGTTACGCAGTGCGTGTCAAAAATCTGTAACTTACAGAATGTGTCAGTAACATCCAAAATTTGTTTTAGTCAAATGTTTTAATGATTAGTTTCTACATTTGTAGTTAGTGAAACAAATTACAACAGATAAAAATACAGGACAAGTGCAATCCATCCATCAGAGCTTCGGTATACTGAAAGGACAACAGTGGTTTACAAGACTTTAATATTTGCGAATACAAATAAGACTTGGGAATGAAGACAGCATTTCGTTTACTCACTCAGACCTTCCGTTACGGCTTGGTATGTAGGTGGTCAGGAATGTAAGAAATGAGTAGTGTTAGAAAGAGCTAGGCATTTGACTAAAGATACTCTGTCCACTATTTTGACTACGTACATTGGGAAAGTGATGTATGCATACATATTCAAATGCAGGGAGATGTAAACAGGCAGAATATGGTGCTGAGGTCAGCAACACCTATATAAGACCCCAAGTATTTGGCGCAGTTGTTACATGGGTTGTTGCTGCTACAGTGGCGTGTTATGAAGATTTAAGTGAATTTGAACATATTGTTGTAATCAGCACACGAGCGGTGGGACACAGCATCTCCAAGGTAGCAATGAAGTGGGGATTTTTCCCATACAACCATTTCATGAATGTACTGTGTATATCAAGAATCCAGTAAAACATCAAATCTGACATCGTTGCGGCCGGGAAAAGGTCCTGCAAGAATGAGACCAATGATTAATGAAGAGAATAGTTCAATGTCACAGAAGTGCAACGCTTCTGCAAATTGCTGTGGATTTCAATCCTGGACCACTATTTCATATGTTAATCAAGTGCATGCCACATCGTGTTAAGATACTTCTGCGTACTTGCAGGGGCCCTACACAATATTAGGCAGGTGTACTTGTTTCTTTGGCTCTTCAGTTTACATCCATCTAAACTTAGTTTAAAATGGAGTCTTAGTATTAGTGTCGGCTTTTACCGTCGCTACATTACTATTAGTGCAGATATGTTTCCTGCTTCTTGGAATGTTGTTAGAGTATCCATTGGTTTGATATAAATACATTGTTATGTAATGTTAAAGATATTATAAGAATGTGATTGGTTTTATGGAGCATATCAGGTGTAAGTTAATGTGTAAGCAGCCTTTGCTAGAAATCCCATAATTCTTTCATTGTTTGTGTAAAGAATCCATTCATTGCTTGGATACAAATGAGAAGTGTAATGTTACAGAGATAATATACTTCCATTTCAGATTCACCAGAGGTGATATACGAATTAGCAGTTACTGAGCAAGAGAAAGCAGAGGCAGAAAGGTTGATGTTGCCTTCAAATTTTTATGCTTATCGAAGAAAACCAGGCTGTCCAGGATGTCCAGGCTGTAAAGATGATGAAGCTTCAGAGGTATATGAATAGTTTAATCAAAATATGACACAAGCAAGGCTTACACTTCTTGCAAATATCATACTGACTCTTTGATGTTAGTAAAATTCAGTAGTTCCTCATAAAATATCTGCGTAGTTAATAAATGATGGGAAAGTAGTGTTAGACTAATAACTAGAAACCAAACATTAATGCTGCCTTTTGTGTGTGAAGCAAATGTTTAAATCTCTGAACATTATGTATTTCATCGTGTCAGATAAATAAAATTATCTATACTTGGTATAGAAGGCTACATTTGACTACCAAAAACTGTATTTTTGCACTTCACGTTTCAATAGACAGCATTATAAAAGTAGGAAATTGTTGTGTTCTTCTATTTCATTATCTCCTGTCTAAAGTATCTCGAGGTTCCTTGTTACTTATCTGTTAGTCTAATATTATTCATTGTAAATGACAAGTAGGCGGATGGCACGACGACTATCTTCATTTTGAAACAATTAATGTTAATTAGTTTTCTTGTATTTTCTATTTCTGACATCTGTTTTCTTTTACAGTCAGATGGAGAAAGAGGGGCAGAATCATCAAATGTGGACACGTCTGCACATGAACCTAATTGTTCAGGTGACTTTTCATTGGCTGCCCTTGGACAGAAAACAGCTGGTACAGTTGACGATAATATGGAGGATAAGAATAAGCAAAATACTTCTAATACCACACAGATCAAAGCCAAGATGGGCAGTGGTATTTTGCAGCCTCCGACATTTTCTTTCACTCCTACTTTCGGTCAGTCTACAACAACAACCAATCCAGCATGGTTCTCCCGGAACACAGCAGCAGTTTTCACAAGTCCTGCAATGGGTGCAGGTGATGCAAAAAATATAACAATTGATCAGACAGGTTCATTGCATGCCGAGAACAAATTTGGGGTGGCGTCACTTGTCGCAACAAACACTGTTGCAGAGAAAGCTGCTATATCCACACCAGAGTTTGGAAAAACTCCAGGACGTTCCTCTGAAAGTGAAAAGCAGATCAGTAATTTAGCTGCTGGAACTTCACTGTTTGGTTCACAGGGACAAAAGGTAGAAAGTTGTTCCAATGCCCCACTCTTTACTCTTTTCCCTCCATCTAGTCAGACAAAATCTGTGCAGGACCAGCCCCTTATGTTCAATTTTGGCCCAACAAGTAAATTTGGTTGTGAGCCCAAAGTTTCAAAGACACCAGGATTTGGATTTACTGCACCCTTTCAGACTGATAGTATATTGAGAACATCAGCCACTGAAAGCACAGATTTGAAAACCATGATGGAACCTTCACACAGTATTCTTCAACCAGATGAAAAACACAGAACAGTAGGAAAGCAATTGGAGGAGAATTTGAAGCCTGAAGGTCTGTTCTCTTCAGTGCAGTCGGCCATCACATTTGCAGACCTTGCTTCAAAGATAAAGCCACAGGAACAGCAACCAGGTAATTATTCTTATTTGAGTTACATGTATTAATTGGGGGTGGTGGTGGTTGGTGTTGTTTTCGTCTTCAGTCTGAAGACTAATTTGCTGAAACTCTCCACACTTGCATATCCTGTGCAATCTTCATCTCTTTATAATAACCACAACCTATATCCATTTGATCCTGCTTACTACATTCATTCCTTGGTCTCACTTAACAATTTTTATCCCTCCTACTTCCTTCTGTTACCAGACTGATTATTCCCTGGTGCCTTGGTTTGTGTCTTACCTATTGATCCTTTCTTTACCTCCAGAAAATACACCTAAAATTTAAATATAGTGTTGGAAAGTTTCTGTTTGCCAAAATCACTTTGCTTGCTATTGCCAGACAGCATTTTATATACTTTCTACTTCAGCCATTGACAGTTACCTTTGCTAACCCTAATAGCAAAACTCGCCTACCACATTTAGTGTCTCCTTTCCTGATCTAATACCCTCAGCAGTGCCTTATTTAGATGACATTCAATATTGCTTGTTTTACTTTTATTGTTGTTCATCTTACAATATCGTTTTCAAGACTCTATCCATTCCATTCAACTGCTCTTCCAAATCCCCTCCCATTTCTGACAGAATTACATTGTCAACAGTAAACCTCTCAAGTTTTTACTTCTGCTGCCTGAACTTAAATGCCCTTTCCAATTCTTTCCTTGGTTTCCTCTTCTGTTAACTCAATGTGCAGATTGAATAACATAGGGGTAGGTTACTACCCTGTCTCGAACCTTCTCAATTACTGCTTCTTTTTTCGTGTCCTTAGACTCGTGGAACTGCAGTATGGTTTTTGTACAAATTATAAATTACCTTCTGCTCCCTGGATTTTGTCACTGCTAACGGCAGTCTAGTCAACATTCTTGAAAGCTGCTTCTCAATTTACAAATGCTATAAACGTAGGTTTGCCTTTCTTCAACTTACCTACTCAGTTAACACGTAGAATCGTTATTCCCCACGTATTCCTAAATTTCTCTTGAACCCAACTGATCTCCCCTGAGGTCAGCTTGTAACAGTTTTTCCATTCTTCTGTAAATACTTTATATAAATATTTTGCACTTGTTGTTTATTAAACTAATAGTTAGGTAATATCCACACCAATCACTACCTGCTTTCTTTGGAATTGGAATTATTAAAGTGTTCTTGAAATTTGAGTGTGTTTCATATGTTTCATACCTCTTGAATATGAGGTGCAATAGTTTTGTTGTGACGGCTGGCACTCCCAAGAATATCAGTAGTTCTTAGGGAAAGTCATCATTTTTGGGGCCCTTGTTTTGACTTATATCTTTTAGTGCTCTGTTAAATTCTTGTAGCAGTATCATATCTCCTCTCCTCATTTAGGTCTTCTTGTATTTCTATAATATTGCCTTAATGTGTGTTTCCCTGCATAGCTCTCATGTATACTTCTTTTGTCTTCCAGCTTTCCCTTCTTTGCTCAATATTCGATTGGCATCTGAGAGCTTGATATTCATACAGCTGCTTCTATTTCCTCCAAAGGTCTCTCTAATTTTCCTGTAGGCAGCAGCCATCTTTGCCCTAATCATGCATTTTATTTCTGCAGCCCTATATTCGCCCTCTAGCCATTCCTGTATAACTATTTTGCATTTTCTGTCAAGTCTTGCTTCTAGATGTCTGTATGCCTCTTTGTCTGCTTAGTTTGTTGCATTTCTTATTATTTTCTCTTGTCAAAATTCAATATCTCATGTTATCTCAGGATATCTATCAGGTCTTGTCTTTTTACTTACTTGATCCTCTGCTGTCTTCACAATTTCATATCTCAAAGCTACCCATTTATCTTCTGTTCTATTCATTTCCCCTTTTTCAGTTAATTGTTGCCTAATGTTAGTCCTGAAACTCTCGGCAGCCTCTAGTTCTTTCAACTTATCCAGGTCGCATCTCCTTCATTTTCTACGTTTTTGCAAATGCTTCAGATATGATCTATAGTTTATAAGCAATAAATTATGGTTAGTCCACTTCTGCCACTAGAAATGTCTTACAGTTTGAAATCTGGTTTTGAAATATGTTGTACCATTATATAATCACTCTGAAACCTTCAATTGTCCCCCAGGTCTGTTCCACATCTACAGCCTTCTTTCGTGCTTCTTAATACATACGTTCGTGATGATTAAATAATGCCCTTTGTGAAACTCTACTAGGTAGCTTCCTCTTTCACTCCTTTGCCCAAGTCAGTGTTCTCCTATTATTTTTCACTATGGTGTTCATAGTAAGCTACACATTCCTAACTTTTTATTCATTATTAGAAAAAGTCCATTTTGATATCTCAAGAAATAAAATCCCAGTTCCTTGCAAGGGATAAATAAATAAATTTGTTATATTTATAACCACATATTATCCACAATTACAGTTTATATTTATTCTAGTTGAGGAGAGATAGAGAGAGATAGAGAGATAGAGAGATAGAGAGATAGAGAGAGAGAGAGAGAGAGAGAGAGATATAGAGAGAGAGAGAGAGATATAGAGAGAGAGAGAGAGATATAGAGAGAGAGAGAGATAGAGAGAGAGAGAGATAGAGAGAGAGAGAGAGAGAGAGAGAGAGAGAGAGAGAGAGTGTGTGTGTGTGTGTGTCTACACCTAGCTGAAGTGTGTGTAGAATATGACTGCCAACAGCTGCACAGAGTCCCATATAAGGCCGTGTTGTGGTCATACGCTGCATCGTGGCATGAAGGTGTTGCCAGGCTAAAGCAACATATACAAGGTGTTTCAGGGAAACAGTAAATGTTTTAGGAGGGGTTAGTATAGATATATTCAATGAAAACATTCCTTATAATGTGTGTCCAGCTTTTATTAGTTACAGAGATACATCTGTTACAATGTAACCCAAATATTCGCTGAAAGTGTTAAGCAAAGGCAAGTAAACTAAGTTTACTATCGTATATTTCATCTTGGACTTCAGCACACTTTAAAATTCTTTCAACAACACCACGTATAGCTGTTCTAAGTTTCTTGACATTCTCTTAGGGAAACATTACTATTTATAATCCAGAAGACCAGTACATGTGGTGTGTTTACTTTCTCATTGTAAACTTCACCTTTCAACCATCCACGACAGGCAGAAACCAGGGCATGTTCCGCTGGTTCTGTACCATGATATTGTGTAGCGAAGTCAAGTCATATTGGGAGCTAAGGCAGTCTGTTATTTAATACTTTAGAGACCCAGCTCAAACATAGGTCATATCATAACTTTGTGAAAAAGACTGCACCTGGTTATAGTTCGTGTCGTGATTTTCTCGACATGCAAGCCAACTATCATGGTTACATTTAGAAATTCTGTTTGTGTTTGTTTTAGGGACTACATTCTATCAACTGAACAATGTCACCTTCTTCTTCTTCATCATCCACACTCCATTGATTTGCAGAAGAAATATGACTGTTGGGCACTTCAACAGTGTCATACACTTTAGCAAGAATGTGAGTAAACATTACTGTTTCTGGTAGTGGGCATTAGGAAATTGTCCACCGTGTTTTCTGAAAGTAGCAGCAGAGTTTCCATTACAAAACCCATACCCAAACAACACATCAGCATCTTCTGTGTTCAAAAGTAAGGGAGACATGCTGAAATGATATGGTAGAATGGGCCAACAATCAATCGCACTTGGAAAAATTCAGTTTCGTAAACATGGGAAAACTTTGGCAACTTTAACTTCAAAACAAAAATGACAGTTGATAAATAATCCCATAGCAGATGGAGTACCAACATGCAAAATGAAAACTTCTCTGCAACCATTTGCATCTGTCTAACTAATAAAAATTGAACACACATTATATGGAATTTAATATTTTATTTTTATTTATTTATTGAAGTTAAATAGAATCAATGTGTATGGCTTTAACAGGACAGTCCACAGTGAGATAACACTTACAGATCATCTCAAATAGCTGAGACGACCCCCTCTCTCCGTCGCTCCCTCCCTCTCTCCGTCGCTCCCTCCCTCTCTCCGTCGCTCCCTCCCTCTCTCCGTCGCTCCCTCCCTCTCTCCGTCGCTCCCTCCCTCTCTCCGTCGCTCCCTCCCTCTCTCCGTCGCTCCCTCCCTCTCTCCGTCGCTCCCTCCCTCTCTCCGTCGCTCCCTCCCTCTCTCCGTCGCTCCCTCCCTCTCTCCGTCGCTCCCTCCCTCTCTCCGTCGCTCCCTCCCTCTCTCCGTCGCTCCCTCCCTCTCTCCGTCGCTCCCTCCCTCTCTCCGTCGCTCCCTCCCTATAGTGGTCATTCGTGTGTCTGTCTCCAACTCAACATGCTGTCTCTGTCATGAGTAGCAATCAGTCCTCTTCATAATATTGTTGCTATTCTGACCTGGAATTTCCATTGTTTAGTTATATCTTACTTTATTATCTTCAAAGCAGTGGGAGTTAAACTTTTCTGTTGATAGTGAAAATGACAGCTTCACAACATTTTGAAATTGTTTTATTCAATAGTGTGTGGTTGTTGTTTCTTGTGTGTTTTTTTTTAATAGTTATTATGATGGGAGTATTATGTTCTAAGACAGTAGTTTTGTAGAATACCTATCACTCATGGGGTTGCTTTTACAACTGAATCATTACTTGTGCATGTTAAGTAGTAAATGTCTATCCATCTTCTAGGTACTGAGTCAACTGTCAGATGGGAGGGTGCTGGTTCTACTGTTTTTGGTGGCTTGAAGAAACAGACACCTCAGAGATTGGAAGCTTCATATCAACAGAAATCAGTTTCACCTGATTCTGCTGCGGAGGAAGAAGCAAGTGATGATGAAACGGCAGTAGCTAGTAGTAGTGTCCATGATCCTCACTTTGAACCAGTTATCCCCTTGCCTGATGCTATAATAGTACATACAGGCGAAGAAGAAGAAGTTGTCAGTGAGTATTGTAAACTAAGAAAAATTGTGGTTATGTATTGAGGGGTGAGTGTTTTTTGGCATCTAGATTGGTAAGTTCTTGAAATTAAAATTGCCACCAGCATGTCATGCTGGTGCGGGATGTTGTTTGTTGTGGTCTTCAGTCCTGAGACTGTTTTGATGCAGCCCTCCATGCTACTATATCCTGTGCAAGCTTCATCTCCCAGTACCTACTGCAACCTACATCCTTCTGAATCTGTTTAGTGTATTCATCTCTTGGTCTCCCTCTACGATTTTTACCCTCCAAGCTGCCCTCCAATACTAAATTGGTGACCCCTTGATGCCTCAGAATATACCCTACCAACCGATCCCTTCGTCTAGTTGAGTTGTGCCACAAATTTCTGTTGTCCCCTCTCTCCATTCTCCATTAAAATACTTTCAGAAATGACTTCCTGACACTTAAATCTATACTCGATGTTACCAAATTTCTCTTCTTCAGAAACACTTTCCTTGCCTTTTCCAGTCTACATTTTATATCCTCTCTACTTCGACCATCATCAGTTATTTTGCTCCCCAAATAGCAAAACTTTAAAACTTTCGGTCTCATTTCCTAATCCAATCCCCTCAGCATCATCTGATTTAATTAGATTACATTTCATTATCCTCATTTTTCTTTTGTTGATGTTCATCTTATATCCCCCTTTCAAGACACTGTCCATTCCATTCAACTGCTCTTCCAGGTCCTTTGCTGTCTCTGACAGAATTACAATGTCATCGGCGAACCTCAACATTTTTATTTCTTCTCCATGGATTTTAATAACTACTCCAAACTTTTCTTTTGTTTCCTTTACTGCTTGCTCAATATACAGATTGAATAACATCGGGGATAGGCTACAACCCTGTCTCACTCCCTTCCCAACCACTGCTTCCCTTTCATGCCTCTCGACTCTTATAACTGCCATCTGGTTTCTGTACGATTTGAGAATAGCCTTTTGGCTACCTGTATTTTACCCCTGCCACCTTCAGAATTTGAAAGAGAGTATTCCAGTCAACATTGTCAAAAGCTTTCTCTGTCTAACAACGCTAGAAATGTAGGGGATATTATAACATATTTAAATAGAAACAACTACACTTTATTTTAATAATTGAAATCAAGAGGAAATGCACACCTATGAGTAGTGTTGATCCGATAGAAACAGCTGTTCAGAACTGTGAAGTGTAGCCAGTGCATATGATTAATAATTACCTATGTAGTTAAGCAAATAAAATTTAACAAACTTTACTTATCTCTGGCACTAAATAAGGTATTTCTCTCTCTTTTCGTAAATGTTCAGATACATCCTCAGAAAATCAAGATGCATTCAGTTCTTAGGTTCGCCAGAAAGAAACGGAAAAAGTTGTGAAGTATCACCAAGCTCACACAGTCATAATAAAAACAAGAAGATATCTCTCATTTTACAGACGAAAAATAGTAACATTAAAGTAGACAGAACGTTGGTTTCTATGCAACATCTGAAATTCATGTGGGAAATTGATTCTACTTAGAAAAAGACAGGAAATTATGAAAGCCTAGATTTAAATGTCAACTGTTCATCGCCTGAAACATATATATATGAAAAATCAGAGATTCTTCTTTGGATAAAAATAGGTTGGGAAGGCATTGTATTGGGGAAGACAACGTAGTGCATTTAGTATTTTAGTGTTCAGCACTCAGTAACTGTTAAAGTGTGGTCCCACACTTGCGTTCAAGAGCTGCTAGGGCTGTTTTCCATTGCTACATTCACAATATTTACAAGGAACACAACTTGAGAAACATGAAAAAAAAAGTTTTACTGTCTTGTCTGTAAGGCCAGAACTGATTTTGATAGTCCGGAAAAGTATCAGTTGCCACACGATCAATTGGTCTGCAGTCTACATTAATTGTTCCTCTAAATGAGCTGTTTAGATTTTGTGAGCACAATGAAGTAAAGTTATCAGTATCCTCAAAATATTTTTATTAAAATGAGAGTATGATTTGTTTTTGGACATCAGTAAATGTTAAAGAGGAGAAGGGAAATATTGTCCAAGAAACGAAGTTAAAAAATCTTAACGCACACCAATTACTATGTAAGTGAAACTGTGTTGTTACACCCACCTGTCATGCTCATTGTGGAAATTGTTCAGAGCAGTAACTAGTTAAATGTTATTTCACTAATGTTTTGGGAACTTCATAGCTAGAGTACCTGCTAATGAGTAAAGACACATTCTTAATGCTCAACATAAAAATGACAAAAAAAAATTTCACCAGGTTTAATTAGTGAAGCCTTTACCACTGAAAGTGAGTGATCATAACAATTTTAAAATTAGTCTGATATGCATCTACATCTACATCTACATACATACCCCGCAATCCACCATAAGGTGCATGGTGGAGGGTACCTCGTACCACAACCAGCATCTTTTCTCCCTGTTCCACTCCCAAACAGAACGAGGGAAAAATGACTGCCGATATGGCTCTGTACGAGCCCTAATCTCTCATACCTTATCTTTGTGATCTTTCCATGAAATATTAGTTGGCGGCAGTAAAATTGTACTGCAGTCAGCCTCAAATGCTGGTTATCTAAATTTCCTCAGTAGCGATTGACGAAAAGAACGCCGCCTTTCCTCCAGAGACTCCCACCCGAGTTCCTGAAGCATTTCCGTAACACTCACATGATGATCAAAACTACCAGTAACAAATCTAGCAGCTCGCCTCTGAATTGCTTCTATGTCATCCCTCAATCCGACCTGATACGGATCGCAAACGCTCGAGCAGTACTCAAGAATAGGTCGTATTAGTGTTTTATAAGCGATCTCCTTTACAGATGAACCACATCTTCCCAAAATTCTACCAATGAACCAACAACGACTATCCGCCTTCCCCACAGCTGCCATTACATGCTTGTCCCACTTCATATCGCTCTGCAATGTTACGCCCACATATTTAATCAACGTGACTGTGTCAAGCACTACACTACTAATTGAGTATTCAAACATTACGGGATTCTTTTTCCTATTCATCTGCATTAATTTATATTTATCTATTTTAGAGTTAGCTGCCATTCTTTACACCAATCACAAATCCTGTCCAAGTCATCTTGTATCCTCCTACAGTCACTCAACGATGACACCTTCCCGTACACCACAGCATCATCAGCAAACAGCCGCACATTGCTATCCACCCTATCCGAAAGGTCATTTATGTAGATAGAAAACAACAACAGACCTACCACACTTCCCTGGTCCACTCCAGATGATACCCTCATTCCGATGAACACTCACCATCAAGGACAATGTACTGGGATCTATTACTTAAAAAGCTTTCGAGCCACTCGCATATTTGGGAACCAATCCCATATGCTCGTACCTTAGTTAGGAGTCTGCAGTGGGGCACAGAGTCAAATGCTTTCCGGAAGTCGAGGAATATGGCATCCGTCTGATACCCTTCATCCATGGTTCGCAAGATATCATGTGAGCAGGATATAGCACTGTTACCAAGCAGTTGGATTTTATTGAGTGCTTAAATATATAAGGACTTATATATGGCTAACACTCTCCTTCTCTTAAAGAAAAAAAAATTATGCTCATCAATTCATTAAAGGCAGTTAAAACATACTAATTAGTCCAGTTAATTTCTTTTCAGTCACTACACACACAATTACTTCAGCCTCATTAACAAACATTTTGCGTAGCATTTAGCAGTCTGACAACCCAACAAAATTAAAGTTCAAAAGCCAGAAGCAGAACTGGTAATTAGTTAACAAGAACAGGATTTCAAGCCCTGTAAGAATATAAAGGGCTCAGGTGGCAAGCCATTGCTAAGCAAAGAAGGGAAAGTTGAAAGGAATATGTTTAGGATTTGTATAGGAGTAACAAACTTAAAGAAAATATTATACAAAGCAAAATGGGGAAAGATTATGTGGGAGATACTCTGACAAGAGTTTGACTAACCCCTGAAAGAACTAAGCTGACCAAAGTTCCCTGGAGTAGGTGACATTCCTCTGAAGTGTTAATATTCTTGGGAGAGTCTTGATGAAACTTTCCCACCTGTTTTGTGAGTTATGTGAAAAGTTGAAATACTCAGACTTCAGAAAGAAAGACTTAATGCCAACTCCAAAGAAGGTAGATGCTGACAGGTGTGAATACTGCCAAAACATTGGTTTAGTAAGTCATAGTTGCCAAATGTTTACCTGGGGGAAGATAGGTTAAGGTTTTGGAGCTGTGTAGGAGCATGCATGACAATACTGACTTATCGTAGAAGATAGGCTGAAGGAAGGCGAATTGAAATTTATAGCATTTGCAGATTTAGAGAGCTATCGAAAATGTTTACTCGAATACACACTTTCAAAGTCTGAAAGTAACAGAAATAAAATACAGGATGCTTAAGGTTGCCCATAACATGGGCAGAAATGCAATTAAGATTCAAAGGAAGTGAAAGGGAAAAAATAGTAGAAAAGGGAGTGAGGTACAGGGTTGTACCTTACTCCCAATGTTGTTCAGTCTTTGTGTTGAGCAACCTATGAAGGAAACCAAGAAGAAATTTGGAAAGGAAATGAAAGTTGAAAGAGAGGAAAATGTGCTGATGACGCTGTAATTGTTAGAGGTACTAGAGGACTTTGAGGAACAGTTGAATGGAATGGATGAAATTATAAGATGAACGTCAACAAAAGTGACACCAAGGTAATGGAACGTAGTCAAATTAAACCAGGCAGTTGACAGTTCTGAAGGAATTAAAGGAGGAAAGAAGGTGTAAAAGTTCTGTATTCAGTGTCCTACAATACTCATGTAGTTGACAAACATTATTTGCATGTATAAAAATATAATATATAAAATGAAGCCACCCTATCCTTGTCTATGGATACAAATTTGTGCCATAAATTTTTTTTCTCCAATTACATTTGTTTTGTAGTCAAATTTGCTGTTATTTTTGCAAAATTACTTTTTTCTCCATGCCAAATTACTTGTTATTGTTTTCCACATTTGGTGCTATCTTTTTGCAAAATTTTGTCTATCTTTTTGCCCATTTTGGTGCTATTTGCCTGGTCACATGTGTGTTCAATACTGGGAGATGAACTGTCATTTCCAGATAATACATGAACCTCAGCCTTGGTGAGATCAGAAGTCCAAAAGTGCAGTTTTAACACTCAATAGCTATCAGTTATTGATATTTGTAAACTGATGTCCTCTGATTTATGAGATTTTTGTGGCTAAATTAAAAATGTTATGATCTCTCAAAAAATCTCACATTCCACATTATTCGTTAAAATCCCTGAAGTTCGTGTTATTTTTCGTGTTATTGTGACATTTTCCTGGCCATACTTACTAGTTATATGATCTACCCAACTAATTAGTATGAACAGACTGGGGCATTGTGCTCACAGACAGTGGTAGATAGTACACAAATCTATTAGCTGATTCTTAAAGTCCACAAGCATATTTTGGTATATAGTTAGCATGCTTCTGACACAATGGAAAAAAAATTTGGCAGTATTCTGTAGCACCACATTTCAAAAGGTTCCATTCCGTTCTTGTCTGAACTGTTATTAACTGTTCACATTTTACTTCTTCAAACAAATAGGTTCAGAAAGGAAGTCCTAAGACTTAAATTGATATTAGATGTTAGATAATTCCTCTTTTTCAAGAACCCCCTTTTTTTTTTCTTCTATTGCCAGTCTGCGTTTTATATCACCTGTACTTCAGCCATCATTTATTTTGCTACCCAAATGACAATACTGGTCTACTACTTTTACTCTAATAGAAGGGATTGGTTGATAGGACACATTCCAAGGCATGGAGACATTGTCAGTTTGGTAATGGAAGGAAGGGAAGACCATGAGGGTGGTAATAGAAGGAAACGAAGACTAGGAGGGGGACCGGGAATACTGGCACAGTGAGGCTTGAATACAGTAAGCAGGTGGAAATGTCTGTAGGATGCAGCAGGTGACTAGAGATCAAGAGGCTGCTGCACATGGGGAGCTGCATCAAACCAGAAGAAGAAGAAGAAGAAGAAGAAGAAGAAGAAAAAATGGGTGGTGGTGGTGGTGGTGGTGGTGGTGGTGGTGAAAAGATCACCATCACATAAATACAATAGTAGTGAGTGGAACTTCTGCATTGGATAATGTCAGTTAATTGTAACCTTCAAATGAAAGTATCTCGTGTTTTTAGTGACTTGAAGAACAAGCCTGTCAGAAATTGGAATCTCCGTATGTACAGAAATTAGTCTCACTTGATTGTGCTGCAGAGGGAGGTGCATACATTGGAACACGATACTAATTTCCATGTGGAAAGAGGGTCATATGTTTATTGATTAAAGCATTTCCAGTAGAGTCATACTTATGTTTCTCTTAATAGCATGCAAAGTGTTAATATCATATGGAAGTTTGACTGTTAAAAGATTGGCTTTTCCTTTTCTTAGTATCTGGTTTCTCTCATGTTCAAATTATGAGACTGCAACAGCTCTGACTGACTGACCAATATATCATTTACCACAATGCTTGCAAGTGGTATAATATATGTCACTCTATCCCAAAGAAAGCAGGTGTTAACAGATGTGAAAATTACCAAACTATCACTTTAATAAGTCACAGCTGCAAAATAATAACGCAAATTCTTTACAGACAAATGCAAAAACTGGTAGAAGCCGACCTCAGGGAAGAACAGTTTGGATTTCGTAGAAATGTTGGAACACGTGAGGCAATACTTGACCTTAAGGCTTATCTTAGAAGAAATATTAAGGAAAGGCAAACCTACATTTCTAGCATTTGTAGACTTAGAAAAAGCTTTTGACAATGTTGACTGGAATACTCTTTCAAATTCAAAAGGTGGCAGGGATAAAATACAGGGAGTGAAAGGCTATTTACAATTTGTACAGAAAGCAGATGGTGGTTATATGAGTCAAGGGCTAAGAAAGGGAAGAAGTGGTTGGGAAGGGAGTGAGACAGGGTTGTAGCCTCTCCCCAGTGTTATTCAATCTGTGTATTGAGCAAGCAGTAAAGGAAACAAAAGAAAAGTTCGGAGTAGATATTAAAATCCATGGAGAAGAAATAAAATCTTTAAGGTTCGCCGATGACACTGTAATTCTGTCAGAGACAGCAGAGGATTTGGAAGATCAGTTGAACGGGATGGCAGTGTCTTGAAAGGAGGATATAAGATGAACATCTGAGGATAATGGAATGTAGTCGAATTAAATCAGGTGATGCTGAGGGAATTAGATTAAGAATGAGACACTTAAAATAAATGAATTTTGCTATTTGGGGAGCAAAATAACTGATGATGGTCGCAGTAGAGAAGATATAAAATGTAGACTGGCAATGGCAAGGAAAGCGTTTCTAATGAAGAGAAATTTATTAACATTGAGTATTAATTTAAATGTAGGAAGCCGTTTCTGAAAGTATTTGTATGGAGCGTAGCCATCTGTGGAAGTGGTACATGGGCGATAACTAGTTTGGACAAGAAGAGAATAGAAGCTTTCGAAATGTGGTGCTACAGAAGAATGCTGAAGATTAGATGGGTAGATCATATAACTAATAGGGAGTGTTGAATAGGGTTGGGGAGAAAAGAAGTTTGTCGCACAACTTGACAAAAAGAAGGGACCGGTTGGTAGGACATGTTCTGAGGCATTAAGGGATCATAAATTTAGCATTAGAGGGCAGTGTGGAGGGTAGAAATCATAGAGGGAGACAAAGAGATGAATACACTAAGCAGATTCTGAAGAATGCAGGTTGCAGTAAGTACTGGGAGATGAAGAAGCTTGCACAGGATAGAGTGGCATGGAGAGCTGCATCAAACCAGTCTCGGGATTGAAGACCACCACAACAATAACATACGAATATTGTCAAGTAACAGCCTAGTAAGGCTACTAGACTGATAAGCAATACTCAATAACCATCAGCTACGTTCTTATTTCTTCTCCATGGATTTTAATACCTACTCCAAATGTTTCTTTTGTTTCCTTTACTGCTTGCTCAATATACAGATTGAATAACATCGGGGAGAGGCTACAACCTTGTCTCTCTCCCTTCCCAACCACTGCTTCCCTTTCATGTCCCTCGACTCTTATAACTGCCATTTGGTTTCTGTACAAATTGTAAATAGCCTTTCGCTCCCTGTATTTTATCCCTGCCACCTTTTGAATTTGAAAGAGAGTATTCCAGTCAACATTGTCAAAAGCTTTCTCTAAGTCTACAAATGCTAAAAACATAGGTTTGCCTTTCCTTAATCTATTTTCTAAGATAAGTCGTAAGGTCAGTATTGCCTCACGTGTTCAAATATTTCTACGGAATCCAAACTGATCTTCCCCGAGGTCGGCTTCTACCAGTTTTTCCATTCATCTGTAAAGAATTTGTGTTAGTATTTTGCAGGTGTGAATTATTAAACTGATAGTTCGGTAATTTTCACATCTGTCAATGCCTGCTTTTTTTGGGATTGGAATAATTATATTCTTCTTGAAGTCTGAGGGTATTTCGCCTGTCTCATACATCTTGCACACCAGATGGTAGAGTTTTGTAAGGACTGGCTCTCCCGAGGCCGTCAGTAGTTCCAATGGAATGTTGTCTACTCCGGGGGCCTTGTTTCGACTCAGGTCTTTCAGTGCTCTGTCAAACTCTTCACGCAGTATCGTATCTCCCACTTCATATTCATCTACATCCTCTTCCATTTCCATAATATTGTCCTCAAGTACATCGCCCCTGTATAGACCCTCTATATGCTCCTTCCACCTTTCTGCTTTCCCTTGTTTGCTTAGAACTGGGTTTCCATCTGAGCTCTGATATTCGTAGAAGTGGTTCTCTTTTCTCCAAAGGTCTCTTTAATTTTCCTGTAGGCAGTATCTGTCTTACCCCTAGTGAGATAAGCCTCCACATCCTTACATTTGTCCTCTAGCCATCCCTGTTTAGCCATTTTGCATTTCCTGTCAATCTTATTTTTGAGGCATTTGTATGCCTCTTTGCCGGCTTTGTTTACTGCATTTTTATATTCGTATAAGAGTGGCATTGTTCATCACATAGTTGTTTAGTAATTGGTGCAGCGTTGTGAAAATGCCCGTCAGATCAACATGGCAAGGACTAAAAAGAGCAGTGTCGTGCATCAAGGGTGACCCCTTTTTTGTAAATTTTTAGAGTTATTTGGCAGATTTAATTGTAGAAAAGTAAATTAGACGTGCAAAGAATTGCCACCTTGATCCTCAGTTCAGAAATGTACCTCCAGAAAATAAACGTGATTTGCAGCACTAGCAGTCGTTTGTCTTTGAACATGATGAATTACATTGTTTGTTGTCACTTGAATCTAAGCATGTAAAGGTTTGTTTAGTGTTAATTCAGAAAAGAAATGTCTCACAGAATGTGTAAATAGTGCAAACTCTTTTTGTTTTATATGTGGAGAGAGAAATTTGTAAAAATTGAAGCTGAATTCCTTCGTAAAAGAGTAGTACAAACTTTATTGCTATCTTCACAGGAGAATGGACAAAAATGGGGAAACATCAAAAAGACAACATGTTACCAAGCCTAATACGATGTAGGAAAGTTGTGGCATTTAAAATAGGTCCCAGTCACCTGGTAATACAGGTCCTGTGTGAGTTTTTAAGGAAATCTTACACCATTCTTCCTGCAAAATAATGGCACTTCTTCTTGAATTGAAACACAATGTGAAATGGACCTGATTAGTCAAAATGATCACAGGTCATTACCAAACCCCCCATGTTTCACCTTTGGGATGTAAACTTGGCCAGAAGTGGGAAACAGTGTGCAGCAAGATGATATCCAACCAAATGACTTCCTTTCATTGCTCCAGTGTCCAGGTTTAATGGCTTCAGCACCATGTGTGTGGTCCCCCCTCCCCTCCTCTCCTCTATGGGCAGATGTTGTTTTGGTGCTGACAGGATTCGCAAGTTCGATGTTCAGGCCTGCAGTGACTTTTGCAGCTGTCATCCTTTCATTTTTCATCACAACTTTCTTTAACAGCCATCTTTCACCACTTACTTTTGTTCACGTGGTACATAGTAGATGATGTTTCCTGCTTTCGTAGTGTGTGGTATATATATTCGAATGGTGCCACTTGATGTGCCAAACAGTTTGGCTATCTTGGTTACGGAAGCGCCCACCATACGAGCATCAACAATTTGCCCACATTCAAATTCACTTAGCTCCGACATAATGCATCCAGAGCTATGCAAAATACTGTTGTGGCCACAACTGATACTTGCAATGTATTAAGTACGTTGCACAAACAATTGCTTGTGGTTAAATTCAACAGCACAATCTGCAGGCTTGGCTAGCATCTGCCTGTATATTCAAACATGCATTTCTCATGGTATTTTCATATTTTTTCCAACCCCTATGCATACACCTTAAGCCACAATATAACGCACCACAGAGGGATCTTCTACAACAGCTAGTCACCTGTTTCGTAATCCATTTGTTAATGGAACAAAGTAGGAGCTACCATATTGCACTTGTCAATGGAACAATATAGGATCTACCATATATGCTTCCACATGATCCCTGCTTTCTCTTACAGTTTGTTTACTGTCATGTGTTGCGATGTATGTTGCTGGCAGTAGAATTGTTCTCCAGTGTGTCACACAAGTGCTGGTTATCTAAACTTTATAAATTGTGTTTTTCAAACAGATTATCTTCCCTCCATGGATTCCCATTTGGGTTCAGAGAACATTTCTGTGGTACTCGCATGTGGATCAAACCTGCTCGTAACAAATCTAGCAGCCCCCCTCTTAATTGCATAGATGCCTTCATTTAAACTGACCTGATGTGGATCCCAAACACTCGAGCAGGACTCGGGAATGGATTGCACACATGTTGTGTACACAGTCTCCTATACAGATGAACTACACTTCCCTAAAATTTTCCCAGTAAACTGAAATTGACTGTTTGCTTTCTGTAGAACCAGTCTTACATTCTTGTTCCATTTCTTATCGCTTTACAACATTATACCTATATATTTAATCATAATTACTGTGTCAAACAGCTTACCATTAATATTGTAATTCTAACATTACAGAACATTTTTTCCTACTCTTCTGCATTAACTTACATTATTCCATGTTTAGAGCAAGCTGTTGTTCATCACTCCAAATAGAAATTACTTTAGTCATCGTATATTGTCCTACATTCTCTCAGTGGGGAAGCATTCCTGTGCACTACAGTGTCGTCATCAGACGATAGCAGGTGGCTGCTCACCCGATCCCTCATATTATTTATGTACATAGAGAGCAAGATCAATCCTGTTGCACTTTCATGGAGCACCTATGGTGATAACTTTCTCTGCAATCAGCACTTGCCATCTAAGACATTTTTTTGTGTTTAATACACAAAAAAATCTTTGAGCTACTCACATACATAAGAACCTATTCTATATGTTCTGAACTTCGTTATGTCTGCAGTGAGCATTGTTTCACACACATTCCAGTCATCCAGAAATAAAAAGAATCTGCTAGTTACCCTTCATCCATGATTTGAAGTGTAACGTGTGAGTGAAGGGGAATCTATGCATGAGTGATGTTTACTAAATGTGTGCTGATTATTTGTGGAGAGGTGTTCTTAATGTCTGAAGGTAATACATTGTTTTTAAAATTAAACTATGCTCAAGAATTCTGCAGCAAAGTGATGTTGAGGGTATTGGTCTGTTCTTTTGTGGGCCTTTTCTTTTTAAAGTGTAAGTTTGGCAACTGGGACAAGAATTCCCCCCACCCCACAATCTCACCACCACCACATATGCTGTTAAATATGTACTACACACCTGGTTGAAAGGATAATGGTATATATCCTTAGCGGTTTTGACAGTTTGGAAGGAATCAGCAGACCACAATGTGGCACGACACGTCTACAAAAATCAATATAATCACCTTGACAAGGAAAGCTGTGCAGTAGCCTAATTTACTGTCTGCTATAAGGGCTGTGTGGTATAGTGAAGAATTGCCAATACCAGTGCCTCGTGAAAACATGACAGGGAGTGAAGACAAATTAAGTGACAAACACAAGATAGCAAAGGAGATATGCATGCCAACCCAGCATTTAAAGCTCACTGAGAATCAAATTAGTCACTCCCCCCCTCAAGGTGATCTCAGTGATCATGTTCACGATTTGAATTTGTAGAAGCAACAGGCTGCACTTCTAGCTTTACAATTAAAAGAACAGAATCTTGTTCTTGGGAATTCAAAACTGAATGTTTATCATGAACACTATGCTGCTTTTGCTGAACGTTTCTCAAATAAAGATAACACAGTTTTTAGGACTCAGTAGCAGTATCAGTATCATAGGTTTGGTCCTTCTCTTAATACCCCTTCTTCTCAAGAACAAGTAAAGTTACAAAGTTGAAATTAAAAGCAATTACTGAGGTTGATGATCCTTTGGTGATGTAAAAAACTTAAGGTTTTAAGTAATTGCAGTCAAAAGATACTCGTAGACTCACTCATCAGAACCTGTTGATGAACTATCTATATACATGATTAAGTTTGTACAAAACTTGAGTCCCACCTGCACTTGGTTGTTGTTGTTGTTGTTGTTGTTGTCGTTGTCATTATATAAATGATATTGAATCTGTTTGAGAATCTTGGCCTTGATTTCCATGAAAAAAGAAAAAAAATAAAGTTCCTTTTTTGTTCAGATTGCTCATACACTTAATTTAAGAGACACTTGAGAACTTCAAACTGCTACTCACATTTAACCAGTATGGATAACCATTATGGAGATACAGATGGTATATACATAGATATCACAAGGTAATTGCAATTCTTCTCAGCACGTTCCTGGGGTACAAAGTGTTGGAGCTTTTTATGTGAGTGGACAGCAGAAAAAGGGGGAAGGCATTTTTGGAATGAACTTCTGCTTGGTCAGATGTAAGTGGAGAACATTCCTTTTGTTGATTCAAAGCAATGGACAAAACTTTACATAGATCATGTACTTGCAAACAAGGTTTCTAAGAATCAATAAAGCGAAAATAAAGAAAAGACATTTGTGTGATCGCAAATTAGGGCATCCATTTCTGAGGGACATTTCCCTGATTTGTGGGGTTATATTTGAAAAATGACTTGGCTATTATGACAAATGTCTGCAAGAAATTTTTGGCAACTATAAGTCAGAGAACTATTGCAATACTGCACATAAGTGGCTGATGTCATATTACCTTATTGGAGGTAACATGACACTTAAACCACATTTCTGAATGATCATTTGGATTTCTTCCTGAATTAACTTGTCACTGTTAGTGATGAAGCTGTTGCATGCTTCCACCAGGACATTTCTCAAATGTGACCAGTGGAGTAGCGCAATGTTGCTGAATACTGCTGTTCTTCATGAAGTGGCTTTTCTGAGCCAAAATATCTCACGATATTGGTACAGAAATATTTTTAGTATGCAAGTCTTGCTGCAGCAGTTTGTCATTATTCTAGATACATATAATGCTAGGGATACTGTTAATATTTATAAAAACCATTATTACATGAAGACTGAAGCCAATACAGAAATTCTGAAATTATGTCTGGATTTAGGGGAAAATTACATTTCAGAAACTATTCTTGTAACTGGAAATAATTTTTTATTTTTGTTTTTCTTTCTTCTTTCCTAATCAGTGTTATACATACTTTAGTCTCTCCCCCTTTTGGACCTCCATTTGTGGTGCACATGGTACCTAAATAACATCTAAAGACATGGGAAGAATTAGCCAGCCTCCCCATACATACCCTGTAGACTGTAAATGAGCATATAAATTTATCATCAGACGATAATAAGCATGGTTTGCGCAAAAGCTGTACAGTCCATAATGATAGTTTTTGCTTACCTGGTAGTGTATATTGTACACTCAGTCCAAGCAGGCTCTTTGTGATGTGGCTAATGGAAGCAGCTGAAAATCAAATGACTTGGCAGGGTTTTGGTGGTGATTTGGGCAGCCGTATTGTAGTATCCCATGAAGCCATGATTTCTCTGCGAAGTCACATTACTGCCAAGGCTTACGTGATGGTTTTGGCTTATCAGGTCCATACTATGGTACAGTGTTTGTTTCCCAGCGGTGTGATGCTGTGTTCCAAGGTGACAGGGTCTCTGTTCACATAGCTTACATAGTGCAGGTCTGGTTTTGCGAGTACAGAGTTGAATTGTTGCATCTTTTCAGCTAATCTCAGTATTATTGAGACTTTGTTGCCCACTTTGGAGAGAAAGGCATGTCATCACCATCCATCTCCATCATTGTTACGTAAACTTGTCAGTATTTTGTAGGAAGAATGGTATAAGATTCCCTTGAAAACCATACACAACCTGTATTTATGCATTCTGTAGTTCATTCACGATGACTCTCTTTATTGTATTCATGTAGTAACTACCGACTCCCCAATTTTCTGTGTTAAACAGCTGTTTGCCTGACATAGCTGAGGCAGCAACTATTGTGTTAAATTTTTTATTAATTTGTTTTGAACAGTTATCTTGTTCTTATAAATTGTTACTCTATGTTATGGTAACTTAAAATTTCATTCTTGTTTTGTTTTTATTCTATTTATTGATGTAGTTTCATTCAAAATGAGTACGTGAGGATGTGTAATTAAATATTTTTCTCATCTAGAGTTTGCATCTCGGGCAACATTGTTTAGATTTGATGAAGCACTTAAACAGTGGAAGGAACGTGGAGTTGGTGATATGAAAATACTGTTTCATCCTATTAACCATACATACAGACTACTTTTAAGAAGAGAAAAGGTAAATTTAGGATATCGTGAAGTAAATAATGGTTTCATTGCTTCATCAGTAATAAACATGTTAATTTGTGACTTTTTGCCACTCCTTAGATCCACAAAGTTGTGTGCAATCATCTAATAACAGCAGATTTTTCATTGAAGCCTTTCTCAAAGTCTGAGAGAGCGTGGTTATGGGCTGCCCACAATTTTGCAGATAATGAAGGAGAATTGGAAAAACTTGCTGTGTCTTTCAAGAAAGAGGAAACTGCCAAAGAATTCTATGACAAAGTCACTGAATGTGTAGAGGATGTAAAAACATTTATCAGAAGAGGTATAATTTCCTAATGTTTGTGAACTTATTTCATAGTCTCAAAACTGTACTCAAACATTTTTTAGTCTGTATAAATAAGTACCACACACACACACACACACACACACACACACACACACACACACACACACACAGAGAGAGAGAGAGAGAGAGAGAGAGAGAGAGAGAGAGAGAGAGAGAGAGTGAGTGAGTGTTCATTAGTTGGATGTGATGCAATATTTAAAAGTTCATCGTGGTTGCTAGATAAACTTTTGTATATGAGAGCAGTGATCACACAACCCTACTTCCAGAAATTCATATTAAAGGTGCTGTAGCTGTTATTAACATTTCCCAGTCACCTGATCAAGCTCTGGAATAATATTAGGTAGTAACCTCTGTTACGATCTAGAAATCACTCAGACATGAAAATTGTCTATTTCACCTGTTATGACTCAGATGTTGAATTGAGAAAAGACTGTTATTCAATCTAAATTTGAGACAGGAGGAATGTGTTAATATCGGGTGGAGCTGTTAATATATAAAATAATATTGTAGAGGGACTTAGGCCCAAAATAGTCCCATGGAAGAAATTTATAAAAAAATATTTCAAAGCTTATTACTGTAACAGTTATGCTCTTCATTATGCATTGTAAAGAATGGTGTTTACATTTTTCTACACGTTATTCCATTTCCTTGTGTTGTATGTCTTCTTCCTCGAGCATTACATTTACTTCAGTATTCAGAGCTATAGTAGACTTACAAAATTTGTAAATGATTTATCAGTGTCTAATGTAAACTCCCATGTCCAACAAGAAATTTTTATTCAGACACTATTAATGTGTAAGTATGATAAACTACTAAAGTAGATTTTGCATGCTGTTAATTACAGTTGATAATGAACTATGCTGCTGTTTCTTTCTCCCTTTCCTCCTCTTCTTCTCTGTTCTAATCAGTGTTTCATATTCATCCATTACAATCAGAAATTACCAGCACCTCCTCAACAGATAGACAGTATGAGGATAGTGAAGAATCTATAGACGACGACGACGATGATGATGACGATGAGGATGATGATGGTGATGACGATGATGATGGTGATGACGGTGATGATGGTGATGAGGGGGAGGATGATGCAGATGATGATGATGATGATGATGACGACAGTGTCCATAATTATAGTATTAAGGATGCTAATGCAGAAGAAAGTACTGTATTTGACAAGAGAGCAACACTTACAATAAAGGATGGTAATCAGTGGAAAACTTTAGGCCTTGGTGACCTGAAGATACAGTACAATAAAGCAAAGCAGATTGCACAGATTATTTTGTTAAAAGATGGAAGTACTGAAACATTGTGTAACATGATAATTAGCAAACAAATTAATGTAGAGGTAATCACTATTTGTTATTTCACATAACATTCTTCTGTATTTTACAGATGTTGAAAATATTAAGTTTTTTATGTGAATTTCAGGTGAAGAAAAGGGATTGTGAATGGACTGGCATCGACAGTTGTATAGAACCTGGCATATGTAAAACATTGTGTGCTAAGTTCAGTTCAGAGACTGCAGCCCATGAATTTGCAAACAAAATTTCCCAGGTAATTAAAATATGGGTTGCTGTCTGGTTGTGACTGCAGCCTCCTTTTGTGTTAGGTCTTACATTAAGAAAGTTGAAACTGAAAACAATAATCATCTAATTGGAACATTCAATAATGACTAAAACCAAACAACTGGTACTTCTGGATCAGGTTTCTACATCAGAGATCATGTTAATAAATAAAGATGAAATTATACTGTAGCATTTAGGACATTGTCACTGTGGAAGAAAAGAAAACTGAAAGATGAAGGAATGTTGTTTCTTGGGAGGGATACATTGGGTGGTTGGGACAAAATTTCTCCATACTATTTGAATGGAGAGAGACCGATAGAAAGCAGTGGATAATTCAGTAGGAATTTCTTAGTAATGCAGATGCAGACATAGTCACACAATGGAAGGTAGCAGCTCATATTACGAGACTGGTGATTCCTCAGTCTATGCTGTTACTTTGGGAAAAACCTATCAGTAATGAGAAAAAGTGAGTGTGTTGAAATCATGCTGATGTATGCTCAGCACAAGACATTGACTGAATTAATACAGGGTGCCTGAAATTTCACTCACCAAACTTCTCCCTGTATGGTGTGTTATTGGATTTTCAAACAAAAAAATATTCCTTGTAATGATGTCATGTGATCCATCTTTTGTGAGGAAAGCTTTGATGATAAAGTACATAATGTGCTAGAACAGTGGAGAAGTGTGCTTTAATTTTCTCTCCCATCTTAAAACCTTTTCTGTAATAATCTATTGTAGCAGAAGTTCTAGTTTGTTTCTACTGGCACTAGAGTGCGATTCCAATTATTTTCAGAGGATGTATTATTTGTTCGCTAGTATAACTGAATTGCACTACTCATGAACTAACTGGCATTTACATTTCTTTCAATCAGTACTTCTACATGGTTAACTTAACAAAAATGTGGCATGAATGATGTTCAACACAAAACAGTATTGTCCATTCCATGACTTTCTCCACGGCATCTTCCTCTAAGGACTTGTCCTACGTGAGCGACAGAAGTGAGCGATAGCAAGCAACTTCTGGATATGCAACACTCCAGCTACAGGCATCAACATTGGGCGGAAACTTGTGTCCTGCATGCGAGCGACCATGTCGTGCTACAAATTGGCTGCTTAGAGCCAACTAGCTGTTTCTATGAAACAGTGTCCTTAACCTGTAGGATCCTGTAGCTGGAGGATAAGGCTACAGAGTTAGGTTTACTTTAGAAAATGAAGCAGAAAGGAATGCTGTGCATGAAATTCGCAAAGGGAGCAATCTCCATGGAGAATTTCATAAGTTTCACCAACTAAGCAGCTCACAAGCCAAATTCTTCGAATACACTTGAATGAGCAGAGGAGCATTCAACTATCTCATCAATAAATTAAATACGAATGTTTTCATTTGTGATCAAGAACTTTTAACAGCCAATAAGTGTGGAGGTGTGACTATTAAATGACTGACTACGCTATATACAAACATAAGTACACACACTGACGCTATTGAGTCACAGTGATCTGTGGTGTAGGAGTAGCGTATTCCATTTGCAATTACATTTGGGGGAAAGAACCTGGGTTTGATTCTGGGCCGTTCTTACATTTTTACTGACTCAGTTATGATTCTGTATACTAAGTTTTATGTAGACTGTTTACACTGCATTGCCAAGTATACTTTTAAGGTCTTGCCAAAGAACTTTATCTTCACACCTACCACAGTATGTCACACACATTTAATTCCTAATAAATTTCAATGAACCATGAAATTTTACAGATATTTGATGTTGCGAACGTAATTCATGAGCAGTTAGTGTTAAGGTCAAGCGTTTCAATTCCTCAAGTCAAATGTTTTGTGTAATGATTTGTCTAAAAGTATCAAATAAAAAATATTAGGGAAACGTTTGGCGCACCTTAGTTTCTGTTCACGAGTTCGAGCAGCATTCAAAGGCACGTAGAATGTTTATCTGATCTAATTACTTCTTTTACACAAGTCATTTCATAAAATATTTTGACTGATTTCTTCCGTTTTTGAATTTCAAGTTTTTACTCAGAAAGCGTGATCTTACTGACTCCTTATTTGCCTTCCTAACATACTTATTCGAAGGAAGCCATTTTAACATTTAAATACCTCATCAATGAATCTTTTTATGTGCAAAATAGCTAGGTCTTGAACAGATGACATTTTTGACACTTCACTTACAGCAGCTTTTCGTGAACTACTTCAATTTTTACTCAGTTTATTAATTAAATTTTTGTTCATTATCCTGATTACTTTCAAACAGTTAAATATTTTCACTCCAAACTAGACCTCATACTGGTCATTTTGATACCGTGTTTACCTGTTTCTCTCCGTTTGTTTGGCTATAAAAATTTGGACAAAACCTCAAGGTGTAAGTCTTGTTTTCGCTCTGCTCACACGTTTACAAAAACGTTTTGAGTGTTAATCATATGATAAAATAGTAATTTCTGTATGCTGTCATTTCCAAAATTCGTCATTTCGATATCTTGAAATTGTTATGAGATATGACTATTTTTACGACCACTTGATTCCCGAAGTGCAGGAAAGATTCGGACGTACCGCGAGCAACTGAATCGCGGATATAACAACCGATATCTCAAGAATGAAAAGAGATATCATTTCGGTCTCAACTTTAAATACAATTTAGATATATTGGTTACATTTCATAAGCAACAATGTATGGCCTTAAATGAACTATACGGGAAGTCTACACAATGTGATTTTTATCTCAGCAAATTCTTAAATTTTTCATGCAGCCATGTACTCAATTTTGTATAGCACAGTAACTATGAATAATAACATAAATAAATTCTGACCTTTATCATTTAAGGATGTCAAGCTATATGTTGTGGAAGAATCAAATTTTTTCACCGAATAGTTTTCTTAAAATTGGATGTTAAATAATTCATAGCTGCCATCGTGGCCACTCCACTGCTTTGCCAAGAAGACACGTGGCTATCGCGCTGTGTCACACATGCTGCAGTGACAAGATTCAAACACATTGGAATTCAAACGTCGCCAGTTGCAGTGGGAGACAGGCAGCGACACAGATGTCGCTCACATAGGACACTTCCGTAACTGCCCTGCGGTTGTGTTCTGTCGCCTGAAGCTGTCGCTAGCTTCTGTCGCTCACGTCGGACACGGCCTAAGAGTCTGGTGTATCTGAGGCTAACTTCATGAGATTCTGAGGAAGCGGTTGAAGTTGGTCAGCGTTTCAGATCCTATGAGTGCTCTACATTCTTTCCCCTATTTTTCTATTCTACAAAGAAAAAAAGTCCGAAATACCCAACATGTTCTTCTCAAATTGCTGCACGGTGCTTATTGGGGAAATCTGTCAAACATTAGCAGTTAGTGAGGGGAAAAGAATTTGTGTACAGTAAAACCAGCTGTGAGAGACTGACACATGTCTTTCGAGCCACTTAAAGTGGGGTCTAATCATACTGAAATGTCTTTGAATAATGCACACTCTTATTACCTATAGCTTTCTCCTCCAACTTCAGAACCCATCTGTTCATAACATACAGATTTTTGTGTACAGGTTGTTTATAAATGAATATTGGGGTTTTAACGCTTTATAATATTTACTATAGATTAGATTAGATTAGATTAATACTTGTTCCATAGATCATGAATACGACACTTCGTAATGATGTGGAACGTGTCAGGTTAAAGAAAGATGTCTATACAAGATATTAAATTACACAAAATATTGCATGACACTAATGCTTAAGTTAGTTTTTTTCCCCTCCCTTAATTTATATCTAAAAATTCAGCCAATGAGTAGGAGGAGTTGTCATCTAGAAATTCTTTTAATTTATTTTTAAATGTTGGTTGACTATCTGTCAGGCTTTTGATGCTGTTTGGTAGGTGACCAAAGACTTTTGTGGCAGCATAATTTACCCCCTTTTGTGCCAAAGTCAGATTTAACCCTGCATAGTGAAGATCATCCTTTCTCCTGGTGTTATAGCTATGCACACTACTATTACTTTCGAACTGGGCTGGATTATTAACAACAAATTTCATAAGTGAATATATATATATATATATATATATATATATATATATATATATATATATATATATATATATATATATATATATATATATATATATATATATATATTGTGAGGATCCCTAGATCCTTAAATAGATGTCTGCAGGATGACCGTGGGTGGGCTCCAGTAATTATTCTGATTACACGTTTTTGAGCAATGAATACTTTTCTACTCATTGATGAATTACCCCAGAATGTGATACCATACGAAAGCAGTGATTGAAAGTAGGCATTTGCAATAACCCTAATAGCATACGTAGCCGAACTCAGACGTTTCAGCAGACAATCAATGTGTTGCTTCCAGTTTAACCTCTCATCAATGGACACACCAAAAAATTTTGAAAATTCTACCTTAGTTACAGACTTCTGTTCAAAGTCTATATTTATTACTGGAGTTGTGCCATTTACTGTACGGAACTGTATATACTGTTTTTTATCAAAATTTAAAGAGAGTCTGTTTGCTGAGAACAACTTAATAATTTTGTGAAAAACATCATTTACAATTACATCACTTAGTTATTGGTTTTTGGATGTTATTACTATACTTGTATCATCAGCAAAAAGAACTAACTTTGCATCTTTTTCAATATGGAATGGTAAGTCATTCATGTATATCAAGAACAGTAAAGGACCTAAGACCGAACCCTGTGGGACCCCGTACTTGATAGCCCCCCAGTTTGCGGAATCAGCTGTTGTATTAACATGACATGAACCACTTATTTCAACTTTCTGCATTCTTCCAGTTAAGTATGAATTAAACCATTTGTGCACTGCCCTCCTCAAACCATAATGATTTAGCTTATCTAAAAGAATTCCATGATTTACACAGTCAAATGCCTTTGAGAGATCACAAAAAATACCAATGGGTGGTGCCCGGTTATTCAGAGCATTTAATATTTGATCAGTGAAAGCGTATATAGCCTTTTCTGTTGAAAAGCCTTTCTGAAAACCAAACTGACATTTTGTTAGTACTTTATTTTTACATATATGGGAGGCTAGTCTTGCATACATTACTTTCTCAAAAAATTTTGATAGAGCTGTCAGAAGAGAGATTGGGCGATAGTTGTTGACATCCGACGTATCCCCCTTTTTATGCAATGGTTTTACAATGGCATATTTCAGTCTATTGGGGAAAACACCCTGCTGCAAAGACCTATTACATACGTGGCTGAGAATCCTACTTATCTGTGGGAACAAGCTTTAAGTATCTTGTTGGAAATGCCATCAATTCCGTAAGAGCTTTTACTTTTCAGTGAGTTTATTATTTTAGTGATTTCAGAGGGAGAGGTTCGTGGAAATACAGTTGTTTCAAACTGCACAGGTATGGCTTCTTTTATTAGAAGCCTTTCCTCTTCTAGTGAAGATCTAGATCGTACTTTCTCCACAACATTTAAAAAATGATTATTGAAAATATTTCCAATTTCAGATTGTTTATTAGTACACTTGTCATTCAGTTTTATGGCACTAAAGTCTTCCTGTGCTCTTGGTTGCCCTGTTCCCCTTTCAATAATATTCCAAATTGCTTTAATCTTATTATCAAAGTTACTGATCTCAGACATGATACACATGCTTCTGGACTTTTTAATAACTTTTCTTAGTACCGCACAATAGTTTTTATAATATTGAACAATTTCGGGGTCAGTACTCCCTCTTGCTGTTAGATACAGTTCTCTTTTACGGTTGCAAGATATTCTTATTCCTTTAGTTAGCCAAGGTTTTTTTATATGTTTTCTTGGAATTATGTTTCACTATTTTCTTGGCAAATACCCTTAAAAATGTATCGTGAAATAAGTTATATTTCCCGTTTGCATCGGGTTCCGTATACACTTCATCCCAGTCTAGCTCCTTTAGGCTTTCCCTAAAGTTTGCAGTATTTATATTGTTAATTGAACGCACTGCTTTGAAATTCTGATTTGATATACTGCATGGAGCTATGTCATGTACTGTAACTATCTGTGCACCATGATCTGAAAGACCATTCTCAACAGGGTAAGCATTTATGTCCTTAAACTTATCTTGGTCTATAAAAAAGTTATCTATCAATGTCCTGCTGTTCTTTGTTATCCGAGTAGGAAAATCAATGACGGAGCTCAAATTGAAAGAACTGAGTAATACTACAAGGTCATTCTTCCTATTACACTCTTTCAGGGAATCAACATCGATATCCCCACAAATGATAATTTGCTTCCCCCTGTCTGACAGATAGCACAACAAAGCATCCACATTTTCTGGAAATCGCTGGAAATTCCCTGATACTGTTACAATTATGAAAGTGCCATCATTTAGTTTTAGTTCAGTGGCACATGCTTCCATGTGTTGCTCTACACAAAATTTTTTGGTTTCTAAATGTTTTACGCTGTGGAAGCTTTTGACATATATGGCAACCTCCTTTCATCATATTGTCTCTACTTACATGTGCAGCTAATTTGTACCCATTGATGCTAACCTTTTGCATATCAGTGACAATGTGATGCTCAGACAGGTATAGTACATCTATTACATTCGCAGTTTCTATATCTTCTAAACAAAGCAGAAGCTCATCAATTTTATTCTTCAATTCCCCAATATTTTGATGAAATACACTAACATTTTTCATTTTACTTTTGTGAGTATCTTGAGCTTTAACATCTTTAGTACTTACCTGGCTGAGTTTCCCACTGGACACTGATCTTACACTAAAAAAAGAGTCACCACCATGAGATGTAGTTCCTCCCCCCTTTAAATTTTCTGCTATCAGCCCAGCCACTTTACCCTTCCCCTTCTTGTTAAGGTGTAGGCCATGTCTAGTATAGTCCCACCTACAGAGTGAATCAACAGGAACCACACCAATGTGTGACCCTGCATCAGATCCAAGTAGCCGTTCCAACTCCAAATTAACTCTCCGGACAGAAGAGCTCAAATGAGGCCGGTCGGGGCGCTCCAGAACTGACACAAACCCAACACCAGTATGACTCGATGCCGATGCAATATTTGCCAGGTCACACTCTGTGCTGTACCCCGGATCTGTGTCAATACTGTTGCCCGGCCCACCCCACTCTTCCTTAGTAAAGCCTCTACATAGTGAACCTAAATCCTCTGTAACCTGCCCCAGTCCAACACTAGGTTTGAAAAAACTTGTGACCTGGTATTCTGACCCTAATTCATCCTGCAGAAGTTGGGCCACACCCCTAGCATGCAAACTACCTAGCAACAAGACTTTCTTTCTCTTTGCACACTTCCCTACCTTCTTATTCAATTTGCTGCTGAAAGCTTGTTGAGCCCTGTCTACATCTACTTCTGTGAGAGGCTCATCACTTTCCGACTGAGGCAACAGATCAAACCTATTTCGTACATTAATAACAAAGCTGTCAGAAGAATTTCTTGGCCTGTTCCTTATGCCTGTTGCCGCTTCCCACCCCTGTTTACCCTTCTCCCCCCTTAACCTGCACAGTTCACGCCTAGCCTCATCTAACTCAGCCTGAAGGGCAGCAATTTTCCCCTCCTGTTCCACAATCTTTCTATCTCTACTGCATAGCCTGCAGAACCACTGATGAGTCTCGCTCATTTTCCCAATTCCCACGCCACTACAATCTCCCCAATGAAAAAAGTTACTACATCCATCACACCAGACCCCAGAGCTAACGATTCTGCGGCACGTCAGGCACTTTACACTCATGGTACAAATCGATTTTAGTGACAGAAAGACAATTAAGTTACCGGAAAACAATGAAAATACGTGAACAAAAAATCAGGCCTACTCGCGGCAATGTAAACAATGGTTCAGAAGTTTCTTACTGGAAAGTACTTAAGAGATGACGATACTCTACAGATATAAAGGGGCAGCAAACGTATTTGGCACACTAAACAATCAGTAAATGCACTTAAAATTGCGGTATGAAGTTTAATCTGAAAGCTCAAAAGTTCGGCCTGGCTGCGATATGTAAACAAAACGAACTTTGCGTGATTACTGTGAAAATACGTAAGACAAAAACTTTTAATGGTACGCTTGAAGAGCACTATAATTAACGTAATAAATTAGTTTAAAATGTTATAAACAGTTTATTACTACTAAAATTACTTATCTTGTACGGGAGCTGTGACTCAAACGTCCGTATAGCAGGCGCAGGGCTACCGACCTTAAACTTACAGTTATAAATGATATGTCAAATGAAAGAGCAACTCACAGTTTTACCAAGAACCTTATAAATGTTCAATGTGAGCACCATTTGTCACATACCACATATCAAATCTATAGGCTAGTTCTTCCAAATCCCAAAAACAGGGCTTGCTTTGCGTGGCCTCCATGTTCACCTGACCTAACGCCATGCGATTTTTTTTCCTTTGGGACTTCATCAAGGATGGTGTGTACATGTGTCTGCTTCTAGCAGACCTCCCTGAATTAAGAAACTAGATTGAAGCAGCTGTTGGCTACAATCACTGAAGACACACTTATCAACGTTTGGGAAGAACTGGGCTGTAGACTTGATGTGTGCCGTGTGACAAATGGTGCTCATGTTGAACATTTATAAGGTTCTTGGTAAAACTGTTGGAGTTGCTCTTCCATTTGACATATTATTTATAACTGTAAGTTTAATGTAATAAATATTATAAAGCATTAAAACCCCAACATTTTTAATAAACACCCTGTACTTTGTATACATCAGTGCGCTGTAAAACTTGACACCTAATACAGATTTTAATATGTTCCTGGGATGGCTGGCTTAGTTTTTCCATCATTAAGAGATAAGACCAATTGTTTCCAGTTATTTTATATTTGTATTGTAGCAGTTAATTTTAAAGTAAGTACCATTTCAGGAATTCATTGTTACTTATGTTTTTCAATGTGAGTTACACTGAAAGAAAGTGCAAATTGAATTATATTTTATAGTATTAATGTTTGCATTGTAAGTTACTTCCTGTAAAGAAGAAAGGTCAAGTAGCAGACAGGTACAAATAAGACATTCACTCATGTGTATGTATTCATTAGTGCACTAATAACCTCCCTGTTGAAAGCCATAGAACAAATGGAGCAAACACCTGCTGACAGTAAATATAGTAGTTAACCTGCCCACCCACTTTTTGTTGTCAGGAGCAGGTGCTTCACTTGAGGGGTGCAAGGATGTAGATACAGTAAAACATGTTTGTAGTCCTTGACAGCTGGACATCCTGTGTAGAACTCACAATTCTACAAAAAGCGTACTGCTTGACCTCAGAGTTTTTTTGTTAGTGTGTGTCGTGCCACTATAAATGTTTGGATCTTTGACCTTTGGAGAAAAGGAGGACAAAACACCAAACACAGTTCAACACACAGCATAAACACTTGCTTATCTGTCTTCTTGCAAGTAAAAAAAGTTTGAAAATAATGTGGTTTCTGTGTGATAGGCTTCTTCAAGATTTCATTACTTTGTTGCTGTTCTGTTTTTGTTTCCACATTCTCCTCTTCAATTGTAATCTTTAACTTCTGTTTCACTTTCATTGGTTGTTTGAGTAGCTCTAGCTTAGTCTATTTCAGTTACCCTTTTTAGAGAATCACTAAAGTGTGCTAAATTAAAGTTAATAACTTTCCTTCATTCATAGACAGTTAATGTTGTGGAAATTTTTCCTCGATAAAAGATATTTCTGCAGTCTTATAACAAAGTAGATACAAAATCTCGTCTTCTAACAAAACTTTTAATCAGAAGTGACTATCCTTTCTCATGGTGCTTGTGTAATTATCTGTCTTAATAAATACCATGAAATGTTGAATGATAAGCATTGTATTTGCACTCAGGCTGATTGTTACTGAGACTAACTCAAAAGTTCACGTGCATTTTGCATTAAAACCCAATATTCTGTTCATTTGCTGAACGTTTTCCCTAATCATCATGTACTGTGTCATCACTGGACTGTATTTTACGGACTACGAGCCGCAAATTTTATTTTTGTGGAAAATTGCCTCCAAAATTCAGGTGCATCTTAAAAATAATATAAAAATGCACAGTGCTTGATCTAAAATTCCCACCATAGTTAAAAATAGCCATATATTTGATGTCGCAGGAAGCCTTTCTCTATCTCGCAACACTGGATTCAACTGGCAGCAGCAATGGACTGATGAAGTGAACACGATTTGGGGGATTAACAAACTTGCTCACACTGTCGTCGTCGTCCCCCCCCCCCCCCCCCCCCCCCCCCCCCCGTGCCCAAAAAAATCGGTGTTCTAGCCTATGCAGTCTACAGTGCCAGTGAACTTGAATTGAAACTGATCTGTGTTAGTTTCAAAATGGAAAAAAAGTAAAAGGTATTCGTATGTGGCAGGCTATAACTTGAAAGTAAAAGCATGTGCGGAACATCGTAGAAATAGAGCAGCATTCTAGGTATCTACCAACAACAAATAATAATAAATCATTCACCATTGGCATGCTAGTAAAGAAGAACTAAAAAAAGATGAAGATTAATTGTGCAAATAGAGAGATGAATGCAAAATGGTCAACACTAGATGATTGTGTATTGAAATGGACTTGAGTGCACCATCAAAAAAGCATCGGAGTTAATACAAAAATTATTCAAATGCACACTCGTAAGCGAGCGTTACTGTGGAATATAACAGAATTAAAAGGTGGAGTTGGTTGATGCTACAAGTTTATGAAGTGTCATGTGAACCTAAACCAAAATATCTCAGAAAATGCCACAAGTGTACGAAGAGAGAATGTTACCTTTCCATTGCTTTATTATTCAACTTCGAAAGAAAACCAGTGTGTAACTAAATCAAATAGCGAATATGAGTGAAACTCATGACATTTGATGTTCCGAGTAACAGAACTGTTGCCATAAAAGGTGCATAAACTATAACTATAAAAACAAATGGGCATGTAAAAAATGCACTACACTGTTGTCCTGTTATGTTGTGCTGATAGTACTAAATGTAATCCAGTGACCATTTTCAAGCACAAAACAGCGCCAAAACCTTCTGAGATACCGCCAGGTGTTGTTCACGTACATGACAAAGGTTGGATGGACGAGTCTGGTATGAAATTATATATTAAGAGAGTGTGGGAGAGAAGGAAAAGTGCTTATTGAAGAAGAGTTCCCTTCTTGTGCTAGTTCAGTTTTCGTAGTCATTTGAAAAAATTATGTGAAAGAGAAATTGAGACAGGGAAATACAGAGCTTGCTGTTGTTCTGGGAGGACTTGCTTCACAGTTGCAAACTCTTGATGTCAAGATAAACAAACCATCTAAAGTGTATATGAGAGAGTGAAACAAATGGATGTTGTGTGAAACCCAACATGAATTCAAGTCAAAGCGAGCTTTAAAACTACCTACAATCAAACAAGTGTATCAGTGGATAAAACAAACACAGTCTAGAGTGAGCAGAGCATTATTGTTGGATCTTTTGAGAAATATAGCATAAGTAACACTGTCGATGGCAGTGAAGACCATCTTGTATTTGAAGAGGACGAAGATGATGACAGGAGGAAGAAGAGGAGGACGAGGATGGAGAAGAAGAATAAGAAGGAAGTACAGATAAGGATTTTCAGGGATTTTAATGGTCAGTTCGATTTTATAAACTGAGGTTTTTTTTTTTTTTTTTTTTTTTTTTTTTTTTTTTTTTTTTTTTTTTTTTTCAACCTAATAGTAAATAAATATAATAAAGTCGCAAAAATGTTATTTTTAAAAATTAAGGGCGTCTTATAGTGCATAGCATCCGTAAAATACGGTTGTTCTTTTGTGTGTAGAGTGGTTTGCAATATACCATTGAAGCTGGCTAGTACCTACACATTTAGATATTATTTCGGGGGGTGAGGGGGGGGGGGGGGGTGGCGGCGGGCGGGCAGGGTTGTTATAAGAAAGAAAGCGCGCGCACGCACGCACGCACACGCACACGCACACGCACACGCACACGCACACGCACACACACGCACACGCACACACACACGCACACACACGCGCACACACGCACACGCACACACACGCACACTGCACATTTGTGGTGACCATTGTTATTTCAAGTACCCTTGGCATATATATATATATATATATATATATATATATAGAGAGAGAGAGAGAGAGAGAGAGAGAGAGAGAGAGAGAGAGAGAGAGAGAGAGAGAGAAGCACAGTGACTGTGGTGGACCCAGTGACAACATTTTATAAAAAGAATGACACCACTTCATCGTTTTATATTAACACTGATTGTGTGTAGAGCTTAAAGATGGATGTATCTGTTTGTGGAAACTTTGAGGGTAAAGATCATATCCTAATGAAATATTCAGGCCCAACACATGGCAGGATCATATGGGATGCCAGTGGATATCCAACACAGTAACCTGTGGTTTGTGTAGCCAGTAATTTAGGTAGCAGGTATTGATGTGTTCAGGCCTGGGGCTGTGCCATTTTTCAAACTCTCCCTGATGTTATGTTTCAACAAGGTAATGCAGGACTGCACTTGTTCATGCTGTCCTGACCTACCTCGATACAGAGGGTATCAGACTGTTACCCGCGTAACTATATTCTCCAGATCTCTCACCCACATTGAAAGCATGTGGTCAAGGGTTGTCAAGATACTAGCATCCCGCTAGCCACTATGATTTGTATCTGACATAGAGGTGAAGCAGCATGAATTGAACATATTTATCTGCCATCCAAGCTTAGTTCAACACAATTCCCGACCAAGTTAGAGCTGTTATTGCCAACAGAGGTGGCAGTTGCGGGTATTCTACTTTGCACCCTGTATACACATACAAATTTAATATTTTATTCTTCCTGCTATACTGTGTATGCACGATAAGTAAACTGGCTTTACAGTTTTAATGACCAGCAGTGTGCTTAACATAGCTGTTGCGAATTTGCTTTTTTGCCTATCATAAGTTCTATTTCTGCCACTAAGGAGGCATTAAAAAGGGAGAAGTTACAGAATCATCCTGTAGCTGCTGTGGTACACAAGTGCTGTTTCATCACAGAGGCTTGCAGTTGTTGCAGGTACACTATTTAGCCCTGATCCCCTTAGACTTCTGCCCCTGGTCAGCCAGGAGCAAAGAAACTGTGTGCAGAGATAGTATGTTCTAACAGATCACTATTGCTCCACTTCACAGATTGGATGCACTTCATAAAATTGTCTAAATAATCTGGGATGTTTAAGATAAAGTAATTTTATGGGAGTGTGTGAAATTTTTAAACTTATTTTCTGGGCCACAAAAGCCCATCATATGGATGCTGTTTCCATAAGGTTGTATGAAATAGAAATTTCTTATCAGTTTCTAAGACAACAATGCTTACTATTATTTCTGGAAAATATTTTCCCACAGCAGCTCTGGGACTGTTATCTGCTCCTTGGCTAGGTATCATCGACAGGTCTTGTTGTTTACATCATAAAGTAGTTTGATCGTAGGAGTCTTCCAAATCTACCTTTTCATAGTGAGCAGTTTGCATTTCTAAATTTATTGGCTCTGCCACAGTTGTATTTTGTTTTGTAGTTGAGCTATATAAGTCGTGCTCTAAAAAACCAGATATTTCCAGGAATAATCTAAGTTGCATATTCCCCTGTCCTGTCCCCCAGTCTCCGCAAATTTTCTATTAGACTGCCGTTTAATAATTGGAAATATTGATAATTTTTAGTATATATGTAACTGAACTGGCCTATTGTAAACTGCCTCCAGCAATAGTCAAATAGTGATTTTCCATTATGTTGTGACAAGTCACATGCCGTAAGAATTTCACAGGAACAGTTTCTGTCTGCAGAAGCTTAGACTTAAATTTCTGACTTGTTTCATATATTTGTCAGGTTTGCTGTTCTAAAAATACAGCTTCAGCCAGCTTACTGTTTCTTCAATGTTACAAATGTGTTGATTGTTTGATTCAAAAAATGTTTTTAATGCAATTAGTAATATTCAGTCAGAGCCAAATGGTTTGTATTTTATCTGTGGTATACCAAGAGTTTGCTGTAAATGTCTTGCCTAAGAGTACATCTACAAAACGTTTTTTGCAGGAGAAGAAACTAGGAAAAACTATCCTATAACCAATTAGCTCGAAACAAATACTTATTGAAATAAGATCCAGGCTTTCCTTAGATAGATATCTTGTCTGTTCACGCTAAAAGACATTCTTAATGTGGTTGCCACTCATTCTTGCATGTTATTCAGCTAAAGTCACGCAAGCAAACCTGGCTGCCCTCATGTTAGGTAACATGCATGAGACACATGGTCTGACATACCAATGTATTTACATATCACTATATCCAAAAATGTAAGAGATTAAGGTCAAGTAACAAGGAAAACATGCTACTAGATCACATTGAGCGAGCCCTAATTCATGACACCTTTGTATTGGTTACTATTTTAAGACCTGTAGAGATGTGTTGTACCCTGTCGTGAGTAAACCGTGTCCTTGCCTTTCTGCAAGATGAACATTCTCTGGTAATAAGACTCGGTTCATTTTTTATGTTGACTGCTCTCAATGGACTCGCTATTTTTGTACTGTCAGGAATCTCAAAACGATACACGTGAGACGGGTGATGTAAGGGGCAGTTGCGAGTCCTATGTCTGACAACAGTGTTGTCTGAAGGACTAAGTGTAAAGGCATAACACGACTAACAAGAAATGAGCAATGCACGTAAACAGAAAGGCAGCCTACACAACTGATTGCTGATCATTGTCAATACAAGTAAAATGGTCCATATCTCTCAAAGTATTTGTTCTGGACATATGTTCAAACAATTTTAATTTTTTTACTATTTTTGACCAGTACTATCTCCTTTAGGACTATGGGACACATTTATGAACCCCTTGTGTAATGCAAAATAAAAATTAACTTTGTAGTCTGTAGATATAAGTGAACTTGATTTCTGATGCTAATAGACAATAGTTTTAATTAATTTCCACTGCTCACTTGGCTGTTCTGTTTACTGTATCTGTTGAAATATAGATGCTTTGTTTACAGTAGAGATTCTGTTTATATTTTCAGTATAGACAAGTGGAGAAGTCTGAACATGAATGAGACACTGGTGTTCCCGAAAGACTTGAAGACTGATTTCTTTCTCTTTTTTTTCTTTTTGCACTGTCATATGAAAGAAGACTGGAAATTATGTAACACTGCTATTGAAAGACAGAGGCTTCCAAACAAAGGAAGTGCCATCATATGTATTATAGTTGTATGTTACTCTGTATAGGAATGTTTTGAACAGTGTTTATAATTATGTAAAATGCCATGATAAGGGGAAATGCAAATGATGCAGGGGTATGTTGAAGGTAGAAAAGAATTTGATTTTACTTATGAACATAACCACTTCAAACTCACGTTCCTTGAATTGATGTGAACCATAAATACCAAATGTGCTCATATATACAGTGAATATGAACTAAGCTTCCACACCATGTTTGTGACAGGTGTTAATTTGTGTATAAAGCATAACAATTGTAATCACTGAGACTATAACGCATTTATATTTATTTATTGCATTTTCAATGCTTTATATTACATAATGACTTAATATTCACTGGAAACAACATGGCATGAATTGCATTGCAGTATATTGCATTGTGTTCCATTATTGTCACCATTGCTGTAAAAAAAATTAAAGTGTACAGTACAGTTTATATTTGTAATGATAATTCATACTTCAGAACCTACTTGTGTAAATTTGTGTAGTTTTCCAGTTTAGTTGTTTTCATTCTCATTTTAATCAAGTAAAAGTGACGTCGTGGTGGTGGTGGTTCTATTTAAAATATTTGTGCAATTTTTTGCCTTAACACTTTAAGTCGATATTAAAAAAAAAATTGCTGAAGTGACACTGTGAGTGATAGACAGTAAGTTGCTGCTTGTCGGCCACAAAAAATAAATTACTCTGGAGTTCCGTGGAAATAGTTGAGAGATTCCAGTAAAAATGTCTTGGAGTATAATTTCACTGTAAATGAGATTGAAAACTAGGATGTAATTTATTCAACAGCATCAAATATTTATTTGTCGATTCACGGTTCAATTAACAATTAATTTACATAACTTGTGACAGTGAGCTGCTGTCTACTACTATAAATAAAAAGGTTATCTCTATCTCTTTAGACATGTTTGCATTAAAAAATACATTAGACTATGCAAATTTTTAGGAACTGTCTCTGAGTTATAAGTTGGAAAACTATTGAGAGGCATATTGTTATCCTGACATTCCAGTTGGAAATGTTTTAACATGTTAAATGTATGTCAGTGAGATGGTTAGCCTACTTAGAATATTTGCTAGCAGATAGAAATACATATTATGTGGCAAAGAAAACGGAAGGCCTTACTTGCTTGGCAGGACGTTTGTTATCGTACAAGACAGGGAGGAGAGGCAACAATAGTGTACACTTCGGTACTCTTACTAATTGAGTGCTGTCATACTACACCTCTATATGCATCACTAAATCACAAGCAGATTTAGAACAAGAACATAAACAGGGTGTACGATATATATTACATTTTGTTGCAAGCAGCTCTTTACTGGCCTTATGTGTAAAACTACTTTCCCCAGTGACATGATTGCTTTTCTCAGCTGTGTCTGTTGATATGCTGTCTGCTGTATCAATCACTGACTATAATGTTGACTGATAAGTCTCTCTCCTCAATTGGCTTTTCTAGTCTTCTAATGTCGAGAAAAGCTAATGTTACAGAAGCAAATGCAGCCTGATTGCGAGGTCTAGTGGTTAGCAATGTTTGGCTAGTGTTGTGGAGGTCCCAGGTTCATTGCATAACATTAAGTGGCTAACACCAGGCTGGGTGACAGTACATTTATTTATCAACACCAAAATCATCCGCATCAGTATTATAATTATTATTATTGTTGTTGTTGTTGTTATGCTTAACCATTATGATTATGAATCTTCATCTTTCAAAATTCCAGACCTCTTCTGTAGGATTTAGGACAGATGGTATGGCAGCACTAAAGGGCGAACCACTTTCTTACAATAGTTTGTCAGTATAATAAACAGAAGTGGCACTTCTTAATGACAAAAGGTTTGGCTTGTGTAGTCTTAACTTTTTGTATTATTAATTCTTTCAATTTCCATAATACAATCTGAATCTTTACTGTTAGTTATGTTGGTAAATAAAGACAGAACAAGACTTGAATCATTTGCTTGCATGCACAGCAGTGAAACATTGACTTCCATTTACATATGACAATACTCCTTCCACAGTGGAGCCCTACAGGCATGTTGTCCTTCTGAGTGGTCTGCATCTCGTATCATGTTGGAAGTTGCTGAAGGTGATTAATGTTGCCTCACCCAATGTCCACAGTTACACAGATGTCATACGCTGGCACTCACTTGCGTATAAGCTGTGAAATTTGCAGTGTGTGCATGCACGATGAATATTCCTTGCCGCTAACCTTGCATTTGCTGCCTTAGTTCATTCAGTACAATTAACATTATCAACTGTAAAACATCCTAATAGTTAATTTGCTAACTTTATGCACAAGAGCCTTCCTTGTAGCTAGATTAACAAAAAAAACTTTAATTATAAACAAAGTTGACAGTTATTATCAAGTATCACATTCCTCATCCAGTGTGATATTTGCCTGCAGACTGAACGCGAATGTTATTTCATCAGCTGTTCGCTCATGCAAATTTGCAGTTCCATGGCTAAATCAATAACATTTAATATTAGAGTATCTCTTCAGTTTACATTATGCATAATTGTAATGAAGTCGCTATGGTAGTAACTTGTGACTATCAGATATACAGCATACACATTCTCCCTAGAAAACATAAAAAATACGAATTCTAAATCCATTTCAACAGACACCAGGACCATTTGTGCCACTATGTGATGATGAAGCTGTATATACTCCACATTTTCTTTGGTGCATGGTAGTGTCACTTTGAGTGTTGCCCCCACACTTTGCATGCTCCTGCATGTTGACGAGTGAGGAAACTCGGACACGTGCTTCTGTACCACATGCAAAGCAATTAATGGGGAACAAATGCTGCTCATGCGAGTTCACTTCACAGATGCAGTGTGCTATCAGACACACAGTCTGTTGCCAACTTTTATTCACAGTGTAATGGGTATGAATCTACATTTTGTGTAAATAAACCACTGACTGCTGTAAAACTGTAGCTTCATTTTTTGTTTGAACCGAATGTTGTATACCATTTTCGTAAGTGCGTTCTCTTCCACACATAACTCTTTTATTCCGACACCTCTTGAAACCAAATATGTGACAGAATCGTTTTTCTCACAATTTCTTGTTGGCCTGGCATCTAGTTCCATGTGATTAAAGCTGTGATATTTTTGCAAATGTTGTTTTTCCCCTGTGTTAATACTATTGTAGCAACTGCTGGCTAGTAACTCATTTATCCATATCGGTGAAATATTTATTTTGTGGATTTTGCTGCTTCTGCTTTGAGACAGATACCTGTGTCTAGTTCCACTTGGCATTGTGTCCCTCCATCTGCTATTTGTGCACAATTGACTTATATAACCATTACGTGTCGAACATTGCACGCATGTGTCATCACTACTGCACCTTTCTCTTACTTATTGTTAATAAAATTAGTGACATTAATAGCAGACGATTGATATGACATTTTCCGTGATCACTCTCCATGCTTGAACTGTGAGGTACTTTGAACTTTAATGCAACTGTACCCAGTCACATGAACAAGTTTGTTTCTACTGAAGTAGAGTCTATGGTTCACTTTGTCAAGTAATATTTTCATGTCAGGTTTGCAATCAGATGTGGGTTCCTGTCGTTTTGAAGACAGTCCACCTTCATTCAGAATACCCTGTTATGTAATATAGGTAAATTCAAAGCAGTCAAGTTGTCACTGTTTCTCTTACATTTCAAAACACCACTGTGGCTCTCAGTGGGAGTTCCCAATTTTACCACATTCATTGTTTCAGTTAGGAGTACTTTGTGCATAAGTTGATGAATACAAATGTAGCTGTTATTTTTCTTCGTGTGAGACTGAATCAATTTGGCAACACTATTGATATTTTAGAAATGTTGTCATACTTCATGTGCAGTGTAGCAGGATACATATTGTAATGTACATTACCATAGTTGGGTGATAAAAGAAAAAAGTTATGGTCACTCCTGAACCTTTGCAAATTGATGCACTATTCTGTGATTGTGGCAAAGCTTCTAAAGAGACTCTAGTTTTCAAAGTTTCATGACAAAAATGTGTTCACCTCTCCATATACAAAATAACTCACTTCAAAATTACTGTATGAAATTGAAATCCTGTTTCTTGTGTATCTTAATTAACATTTGTATTACAATGCATTTTCATTTGAATAACTTAACATACAGCATCCTGGTATCTAATGTATACAAAGTTTTCCTGCTATACTTGCCACCGAGTAACTGAAGCCATCAGAGGTCAGTGGATTTCCTTTCTGCTATTCCATTTAAATACTGAAGCACACCTCACGTTGAAGTTCATTATTGTGTGATACTAAAGGTCTCTTTGTCATATGCTCTTGCTATTTGATGTTATTATCTACAATTTGCTACTTACGCATGTTTTTATTAAATATCTGTGTGTTGATGTGTGTCATTGTATTTGTACATATTTCTAAAGTTTCACTGATAATGTTTGTGTTAAGTTTAGCAGAAAAATAAAAAACGAGATGTACTGGTAGGCCTATAGATATAAAACTATTTATTTAGTCCTCAGATATGGTCACAAAAACAATGGCAAAGTTCAGTTGTCAATAATTATCATTAACCTTTTATTTGACACTGATTCACAGTATTGAGAAAAAATGTGAAATGTTTTCTTCTGAGCAGATGGGACATTCTGAATGCAAAAACTTAATTTATAAAATATTATATTTATTGCAAGCATTTAATAAGTCCCCCCACTGTCTAAACCATTACATAATAATGTAAATTAATATACTCTGACGAGCCACAACATGACTACCTGCTTAATAGCATGTGGGCCTACCTTTTGAATGCAATTCAGTAACAGCGCTAAGTTGTGTAGATTCAACAAGTCCTTAGTAGGTTTCTGAAGGGATGTGGCACCAGGTGTCCATGCACAGGTCATATAATTCCCACAAATTAAGGACCAGTTGTTTATGGCCAGGGGACTGGCACCCAGTAGCATTTCAGAAATTTTTGATCGGGTTCAAATAATGGGAATTTCGTGACCAAGACATTAACACGAGTTTATCATCATGCTACACAAACTGATGTAGCCTCGTGTATGAAAAATGATAGTCATTTTGCCGATACTCCAAAATCTTAAGTTTCAGGAACAAAAGAAAACATTCTTCTAGTGAATATGTGGAATGTAAGAGGACTGGCTTTCCATTGTGTTAAGAACAGAATGAGACTAATAGTTTGAGTTCACTGAAGTTGCTACGCTTCGCAATCTCTTTGAAAAAAATAAGTAGTCCACCAACCATGAAATATGATCCTTTTCTTGAGGTACAGTTATGTTTTGATAGTGTCTTTGTCTTTTTTTTTTTCTCGTACACTTTCACAGTATAACAACTCTAATCAAAGTACATAAAATGATTTCGTTGATCATTATGATCAGCAGCAGTGGCAGTGTTACATACAAGCCGTTTCATAAAATTATTGTACAATACCTATTGTCATGCCGAATATATAATCAAGTAAATGTTGAATGTCGTGCATTTTCCCTTTCTGTTAATAGCTGCTAGTCCATTGTATTTTCAAAATTAAAAACAACACACACACACAGAAATTAAACTTCAAATGTGTGTTCTAATCCTCCGATGTGTTTAGAAGCGGCAACACCTGACTTTAACTTAATGTGTTCAAAATGCTTAAATTGATGGGGTTGAACCAGGCAGTATGCTCATGGCACTGCACTCTTGCTGTTTTTGTAGCATTTGTTCTTTTTTTCTGTACTTCATACTTTCTTTACATTTCAACTCAGTGCTTGATGTCATTTTACATCTTCCAACACATCTTCCAACACATGTTGAGAAATAAGCAAAACGTAACACACTGTGCATTAGGTATTTGGTTGAAGGTACACCCACTTGATCACCATTGAAGGGGCATTATTTCTTTCAGAAATGACATTGCTATAATGAAGTCTCAAAAATACACTTATAATATCTGGAATAAAGCCGTTTTCACGTAAAAAGATGTACCTATGTGTATAGAATCTGGTACAGTTCTGAACTCATTTGTCAAAATTGGGAGTAAGGCACTTCCGTAAATGATTATATCAAATGTGATTCATCCATCAGGGCAGCACATTTAGATTGATCCGCAAACCAATCTCAGTGATTGCACGTCCACTGCATTTGTAATTGATGCCACTTTGTCAACATTTGAGCATTTACATATCTGAAACTTCCTGGCAGATTAAAACTGTTTGTCCGACCCGGACTCAAACTCGGGACCTTTGCCTTTCGCGGGCATTGCTCCTGCCCGTGAAAGGCAAAGGTCCCGAGTTTGAGTCTCGGTCGGGCACACAGTTTTAATCTGCCAGGAAGTTTCGTATCAGCACACACTCCGGTGCAGAGTGAAAATCTCATTCTGGATTTACATATCTGATCAACATTTGAACACTTACATATCTGCTGTGGAGCCCCATGTTCAACAATGTTAGCTGAATGGTGTGCTCTGAAACACTTGCGCATGCTCTATCATTATACTCTGTCATCAGATCTGCCACAAATCGCCACCTGCCCCTTTTCACATAGTTGACAAGCTCTAAAGCTCCATGTTCTGTGAAAGTGTGGATGTTAAACATCTTGGCTATTTGTGGTTTCACCATCCTTAAACTACTTTCCATAGATACTAAAGACAGTCGCACATGCACAGCTTCATCATTTCCATTTCAGGTGCTGGGCCATAACAATTTTCTGAGAAAGTTCCGTATGTCACTAGGTTCCCTATTTTCAGCTTGTGCTGTCACTAGAGTGATTTCCCATTCATCTGTGCATTGCGTAATGCATTGTGTGCCCATAACACCATGGCGAGCAGTGTTCATAATGTATTGGCTCATTAGTGTATAACTTCACAAAGCACATTATAGATAGAACTAACTTGGTCATGTGAGCAGGAACAGCTATGTTCCAGTTGAAAGCAGTGTACTTTTTACTTGGCAGTGCAAGTGTGGAAAGTGATTGCACTAAATGCCATTGTGGATGAACTGCAATGACTTGCTGTTTAACATTGCAAAGTTTAACAGTGAGAAAGGAAAAGGAATTAGCGCTGTTGAAAAAGATAGCAAATGTGCAAGCAAACCCTTAAAAGTTGATAAGTAAATTAAGAAGGAAGGAAAGATGCCAAGAGTAAGTGTCGTATGTACCTTGCAAAAGATGCATCAGCATAGTGCACACAATAAACACGTCACTCATATGAATAAATGTGTTGTTAAGCTGTAATTTTGTCCTGGCTCATCACTCCCTGTGTTTAAATCCAGTTGATCTGTGGAACTGTGACTACATTGCACACACTTAGAGCATAGACGCTGCTGTCTCGCTAAATTATGCAAGTTTCTGTTACAAAAGAGGTTGTGTGTAACTGTTGCCACTTCAGATTCTTGTAATATGGTGTCGGACATCAGGTTTCAGAACTTTCGAAATTGTCAGTCTTCTGACAAATTTCATTTATTAGCTACGGAAATTACTGCCACTACCTTTAGGAAACATACTTGCTGTGTGAGATGGATCATAATATTTACAAAATACTGACTAGGCTGCTAGGAGGTAATGAGAGTACAAATCTCGAGATTCTCTGCAACTTATCAGTAAATGTCATAAAGCATGTCTTCTTACACTCAAGAATGTGAATGCAATTCTGACATCACAGTTGGGCGTATTCAGAGGGCAACAGACTCACTCTTGCTTAATGGGCCAATAGACAGGCATAAATGGGCTGTGCATTCATGCATTATAGTAATTTGCAACACCAAACTGACTAGGACTATTTGATTGGTGTAATTAGAAGAGAGTTTATGCTTAATTTACACAGTGAAGTGGAAATCGTCTAGTGTGGGATATTGGATGTCCAGAAAATAAAGTACAACCTCTTATTTGCCTTGGAGTATTGACCCAAAACGAATATACAATGAGCATGAACAGTCATTTTGAAGTATCTTGAAATATTACGTATTACCAGTTCCTAATCAGGGGTGAATTATTTAGTTTCAACTGAGTGCTTCGGTAGTTAAGTTTTTCAATCTCTGAATATTAATGTAATTTACTAGACACAGTTTCTGCATTTTCATCAGCATCTACAGTATAGTCTGGCAGCACGAGTCAATAGTCCATTTATCTGGGAAGTATGGTTTTCCACAGTCTTTAGTATGGATAGGGACTGTGATTGTTGTGTGTGAGTGCGAGCTGAGTTGGTGACATTTCACTCTCAGCTCCAGGCTGTGATGGCTTTGGTTACACAGCGTGAAACTGCAGTGGATGTGTGCCACTGTTGTGGGCCGGCTGTGGGGATCCAGCGGACATCCAGCACATCAGTCCTCCAGTTGGTCCTCACCGGTGGCCAGCCATTTACTGCTCGCACTGAGGTTGACCCCTCACCCGTGGTTGAGACTTCCCAGAGGGCTGCACGTAAGGTTGCCCCAGTTAGTCTGACAAACAGGTTCCAGGTGTTGTCTGTGGCTGACACTGTCACTCAGCCAGAGTGCTGTCACCTGTCCTGTTTCAGAGGAAACCTCTCAGCCAGCAAGATTTGGGCAATCACAGAGGGTGGTCTTATTGATAGTTGGGAGCTTTCCAACGTTTGGCATGTTATGGGGCTCCTTAGCGACATGGCTGCCACAAAGGGAAAGAAATACAGGTAGAGTCATTCCAAACATGGAACGGGTCCTTCTGGATGCCATAATGAGCACAGGGTGCAACCAACTGCAGATGGTGGCTCTAACAGAACTGGTAAAGCTTGCCAGTTATGCTTAGGAGATGAAAGCAGAGGTGACCATTTACAGCATAGTCAGCAGGACTGATTGTGGACCTCTGTTACAGAGCCGAGTGGAGGGTCTGAATCAGAGGCTCAGACGGTTCTGTGACCATGTAGGCTGCAGATTCCTCGACTTGTGAAATAGGGTGGTTGGGTTTCAGATTCCACTGAATAGGTCAGGAGTCCACTACACGCAGGAGGCTGCTACACTGCTAGCAGCGGCTGTGTAGCATGGACTGGATGGTTTTTTAGGGTAGAGGGTCTCGGGGAAAATACAAAAAGGGCTTCAATCACAAGGGTGCAGAAACAAAGTAAGAATGTTATTGGAACCATCAGTATAACACTTATAAATTGTCGCAACTGTGTTAAAGAAGTACCAGAGCTGCAAGTGCTAATAGGAAACGCTGGTGCCCAAATCTTTAAAGGCACTGAAAGCTGGCTAAAGCCAGAGATAAGCTCAGCCGAAATTTGCGCAAAGAACCTAACGATGTTCCGAAACGATAGGCTGATACAGTTGGGGGTGACTTGTTTGTTGTTGGTAGAAGTAGTTTATCTTGTCGTGAAATTGAAGTAGATAGCCCCTGTGAGTTAATATTGGCAGAGGTCATTGTTGGCAGCTGGAATAAAATAATAATTGGGTCCTTTTACCAACCTCCCATTTCAGATGATATAATTGCTGAAAGGTTCAAAGGAAACTTGAGTTTGATTTCAAACACGTACCTGACTCATACAGTCACATTTGGTGGTGCCTTTAATTTACTCTCAATACGTTGGCAAAAACATGTGTTTAATTCTGGAGGTACGCATAAAACATCACCCAAATTCTGCTAAATGCATTCGCCGAAAATTATTTCCCAAGGTTAGTTCATGTGCCCATGAGAATAGTAAACTGTTGTGAAAACACGGTTGACTTCTTAGCAAGAAATAATCCTGAGTTAATAACAAGCATCTAAATGGAGCCAGGGATTAGTTAACACAGGGTTGTCGTATAGTGAGATTGAATATCGCAACCTACAAAAATAAATGAAAAATATACCTATTCAGAAAAGACGATAAAAATTCACTTAACACCTCCTTGAGAGACAATCTCCACTTCTTCCAAATTAACAATATAAGTGTATACCAGATTTGGGTTGAATTCAAAGAAATAGTATCAGTGGCCATTGAGAGATTTATACCAAATAAATTAACGAACGATGGAGGTGAGCCTCTTTGGTACACAAAACGTGTCAGATGACTGTTGTGGAAACAACAAAAGAAACTTGACAAATTTGGTGGTGGTGGTGGTGGTGGTGGTGGTGGTGGTGGTGGTAGTAGTAGTTATTGTCCAGTATTTGATATCTTCTTTTTCCTTTTCCCCTGTTTCTCTCCACCATTCCGTCTATTCCTTCCTTCAATAAACAGTCCCTCCTCAAACAATGTCCAATCCAATTATGTTTTCACTTTCTAATGATTTCAGCATGTTTCTTTCTTCTCCAGTTTTTCTTAATACTTCTTCATTTCTTACTTGGTCTTCCCATTTCACTTTTTCCATTCTTCTCATATCCAAATTTCCAGTGCCTCCAATATTCTTTCATCTTCCTTGCTCAATGTCCAGGTCTCCGCACCATACACTGCAACACTCCAGACGTAACACTTGGCAAGTCTTTTTCTCAGATCTTTGTTTAGTGGTCTGCAAAGTAATTTCTGATTCCTTTTGAATCCTTATGCCATTGCAATTCTTTCCCAAATTTCTGTTGAGTGATGCATATCATCCATTATCTCACATCCCAAGTAACTGAAGTTATGCACTTGCTCTATTTCCCCTCACCATATTTTCATACGGTGTTTCCTCCCCTTCCCCCCAATTACCATGCTTTTTGTTTTCTTCTTGTTACTCTTCATTCCATATTCTTCTAAATTTTTCTCCTTCATGGGATGGACCTCTTTGTTTAAATTCGGCTTTTTCTCTAAATTATTTTACAGACGCAAGATCTCAAAAGATTGGCGATCGTTTACAGGAGTTCGAAATTTAGCATGCAGTTAAATGCAAGATGCTTATAATAGTTTCCACAACAAAACTCTGTCTCAAAACCTGGCAGAAAATCCAAAGAGGTTCTGGTTTTGTGTGAAGTATGCTATTGGCAAGACACAATCAATGTGTTCTCTGCACGATTGCAATGGAGATGTTATCGAAGACAGTGCTGCCGAGCATAGTTACGAAACACAGCCTTCCGAAGTGCCGTCACAAAAGACGACGACGTAAATTATCCAGAATTTGAATTGAGAACAGCTGCCAACATGAGTAACGTAGAAGTAAAATATGCTTGGAGTAGTGAATTTAATCACTTGATAGAAGCAAGTCTTCCGGTCCAGACTGTATACCAGTTAGGTTCCTTTCAGAGTATGCTGATGGAATAGCTCCATATTTAATAATCGTGTACAGCTGTTCGCTCAATGAAACATAGATACCCAAAGACTGGAAAGTTGTACAGCTCACATCAATATTCAAGAAAGATACTAGGAGCAATCCACTAAATTACATGCCCATACCATTAACGGCAATATGCAGCAGGATTTTGGAACTTCCATTGTGTTTGAACATTATGAATTACCTCGAAGAAAAGTCTACGGACACAGTCAACATGTATCTCGAAAACATTATTCTTGTGAAACACAACTAGCTCTTTACTTGCATGAGATGTTGAGTGGTTTTGACAAGGGATTTCAGATTGATTCCGTATTTCTGGATTTTCGGAAGGCCTTTGACGCTATACAACACAAGCGACTTCTAGTTAAATTGTATGCTCATGGAGCATCAATGCAGCTATGTGACAGGATTTGTGATTTCCTGTCAGAGAGGTCACAGTTCATGGTAACTGACGGAAAGTCATTGAGTAAAACAGAATTGATTTCTGACGTTCCCGAAGTAGTGTTATAGGTCCTTTGCTTGTCCTTATGTATATAAACGATTTGACAGACAGTCTGAGCAGCTGTCTTAGATTGTTTGCAGGTGACACTGTAGTTTATGAACTAGTAAAGTCATCAGAAGATCAAAACAAATTGTGAAACAATTTAGAAAAGAGATCTGTATGCTGTGAAAAGTGACAATTGACCTTAAATAACAAAAAGTGTGATGTTATCCACGTGAGTGCTAAAACGAATTTGTGAAACTTTGGTTACACGATAAATTAGTCAGATCTGAAGACCGTAAATTCAACTAAATATCTAGGAATTACAATTACGAACAGCATAAATTGGAAGGAACACTCAACAAATGTTGCGCGGAAGGCCAACCGAAGCCTGCGTTTTATAGGCAGGACACTTAGAAAATGTAATAGATCTACTAATAAGATTGCTTACACTACACTTGTCCATCCACTTTTAGAATACTGCTGTGCGGTGTGGAATCCTTACCAGATACGATTGATGGCAGCACATTTTGTATTATCACAAAATAGGGGAGTGTGGGGCACAGAAATGATACAGGATTTGGGCTGGACATCATTAAAACAATGGTGTTTCTCGTTGCAGAGGGATCTTCTCTCGAAATTCCAATCACCAACTTCTCCTCCAAATGCAAAAATATTTTGTTGACATCAGCCTACATAAGGAGAACGATCACCATGATAAAGTAAGGGAAATCAGAGCTTGTACGGAAAGGTGCAATAGGTGTTCATTTTTTCCACATGCTATACAAGGTTGGAATAATAAGGAATTGTGAAGGTAGTTCGATGAAACCTCTGCCAATACTCATTTTCTGAGTGTGGAAGGTTGTATTTTATATGAGAGAGCAAAATTTTTTAATTGTATTGACAGGTACAAACTCTTTGACAATCTTCCCAATCTGACGGATAGCACAAATGTTTTCAAATATAGAATAAAGAGCTTTGTGTGTAACAACTCTTCCTGTGCCACATAGGTATTCTTGAGTGGAGGTAGTCATTAAAAAACTGTAAATGTCAGTTATGGAACATAAGCTGTCAGAGAAGTCCCTCGGCTAAGACGGCGGCTGAGAAAAATTACCTTCCCAAAGTTCACAATAAAATATTCCTGAACCTCTTAAAGCAGATGGCCACCTGTACAGTCCTTCCCCCTTCTGTAGGAGTGGAGATACAGAGTTTCAAGTGCACTGACACGCACTATTAAGATTTAATAATTTTGTGGGCAGTGTGAGATAATGGGTGTTTGTCACATTCGCTTTTGCCAGTAAATGTTGGGCCTCGGAAACAGGTAGTATGGTAAGGCAGCACAGTGAATGCAGTAGTGAGGTGGTTGTCTTAGGAAACTGTAACACACCATCCAGTGGACATTGGTGTGGGAGGGGGGGAGGGTCATGGAGATGTATTCATGGATAAAAATGATTGTTTTAGAAGGGGCTATTTTCCACAGATTGTGAGTGCCACAAATTAAACAAGTACAAGTAATTTTAAAATAAAGTTTCTTATTGCTGTGGGTTACGCAAAAAAGGAGGATCATATCACATATATAGGAGGAGGAGACCATAAATTTTAAAATCAATAATGAAGTTAAAATTAATCGAGCCATTGCCCACAGAATTCATTAGAAGTAATCCTTATATAGTTTTGGTGACCAAAGTAAATATTCCTTCTTGTTAGTCAGTGTAATAGCAAATAAATATTAAATTCTTGGTGAAAACTGTTAGGGTTCTTTTCTGTGACAGTGCCAGCAGGCATTTTATTTCAGATAAGTGCCCTTAGTAAGATGATAATTGCGCAATACTCAGTATCTAGGCAACATGCCAAAATTCACTAAGAAAGCTGCATACTAACTTAACTGTGCTGTGTTGTGTGCATAGTTGACCTACCTCTAATTGAGTATGGCTATAAAGCTTCACCCATAGGTCTGCTACTACTATGTGTGAAACATGCAGCATTCAAGTGAAGCTACGTAACATTGAGCAAAATTGTTTACAATTTAATCATTTAATATAAGTACCTCTTCATCCGTTAATGATGGTTTAAAAATGATACATAGGTTCACGGATATTAAGAGAACCCTTTGTTCATAAATCCCAAAGAAATGGGTGCTCTGCTGATCTCACGGACTTCGAATGTGGTCAGGTGATTGGGCGTCACTTTGTCATACATCTGTAAGCTAGATTTCAACACTCCTAAATATTCTTAGGTCCACTGTTTCTGATGTGATAGTGAAGAGACACATACAGCACAAAAGCATACAGGCCGCCCTAATCTGTTGACTGACAGAAACCACCGACAGTTGAAGACGGTCATAATGTGTAATAGGCAGACATCTATCCAGGCAATCACACAAAAATTCCAAACTGCATCTGGATCCACTGCAAGTACTGTGACAGGCAGGAGGTGAGAAAACTTGGATTTCATGGTCAAGCGGCAGTTCCTAAGCCACACATCATGCTGGTAAATGCCAAACGACACCTCACTTGGGATAACGAGCGTAAACATTGGACGATTGAACAGTGGAAAAAGTTGTGTGCAGTGACGAATCACGGAACATAATGTGGTGATCCGATGGAAGGGTGTGGGTATGGCGTTTGTAGTACCAACAACAAAATTCTAAGGCATGGTCATGTTTTTCATGAAGGGGGCTTGCACCCCTTGTTGTTTTGTGGGGGGACTATGGCAATACAGGCCTACACTGATGTTTTAACCCCCTTCTTGCTTCCCACTAAAATTTGGGGATGGCGATTGCATCTTTCAACACGATCGAGCACCTGTTCATAATGAACGGCTTGTGGCGGAGTGGTTACACGACAATAACATCCCTGTAATGGACTGGCCTGCATGGAGTCCTGACCAGAATCCTATAGAACACCTTTCGGATGTTTTGGAACTCCAACTTCGTGCAATATCGATACCTCCCCTCAGTGCAGCATTCCATGAAGAATGGGCTGTCATTTCCCAAGAAACTTTCCAGCACCTGACTGAATGTATGCCTGCGAGAGTGGAAGCTATTATTGAATTCAAGATTACCAATGGAGGGCACCACGAACTTGTAAGTTATTCTCAGCCAGGTGTCTGGAAACTTTTGATCACATAGTATACATGATAAGACTCGTCAATCACAGCCTTAAAACAACTCCCCACCCCCCTTTTTTTAGAATATTGTAGTATAAACTGAACTTCACAAAGTTTTTATTACAATTATTCAGTGTGAACACACATAGACTCGATAGGCAAGTTCCGAAACCTTGATCAATGTGTCGGGAGTAACAGTTGCAATACCACTGTTTCTAAAGTTGGATTGCTCGGCTGATATTGGAGGCACACACACATGATTACGTGTGAATGTGGAGCTCATACATAAAATCCCGTGTCAACCGGCCCCTTGTGCCCGATCCACCAGTTGGATACAATGTCGTGTAACCAGTCGTGTACCAATTTATGCCAGTATGGCGGTGCACCATTTTGCTCCCAAAGATGTGTTGTTCAGCTTCTTGCCTTTGTGGCACCAGCTGTAGCTGTAACACATCAAGATAAGAAACATGAGTTAAAGTTGATTCACCGAAAAAAGAAAGGCTCATAAACTTTCTGCTGGGATATTTCTTGGGGCTAAGTGTGAAAGACTCGCATTCGTTCAACAGGTTTTTCAGTCTCACTGTATACTCTTCCCATTGCGCACAGGTATACAAACAAAAGTGAGTTGCTCTTTCATTTGGTGTATTATTTACAATTGTAAGTTGAACACAGTAAGTGCTACAATGCCTTAAAACTGGTAAGTTCAATTTACAGTCAGTCTTCTGGTAATCTCTTAGCTCCTTCCTGACCCGAATCTGAGAAATACATTTCAGTACTGTAACTGTCATCTGCTACGTTGATTACGAGCCGATCAGTAAAACAATCCGTGAAGCCACCCAGGCGCTGCATTCTCTCAGTAGTGGGGCTAGGCCCTGAAAGGGCTTGGTCTATTCATAAATATAAAAAAAAAATTTAAAAAAGCTCATTAGTGGTCCTAATAGATCGACCACTAGCAAATACTGATCTCATTAAGTTTGTTATAGCCAAATTCAAGATACCGTGTTTTGTTTATGCGGGATACATTACCGAAGACTATATAGAAAACTGGTTTATCGTGGCATTGTGAATTTAGATGTTGCTGGAGGCCCCGTCGCTCACTGGGTATCATATGTTATGAAAAATGCACATACTGTCTATTATTTTGACTCATTTGGTGACCTCCAACCGCCAGAATTATTACGATACTTCACTCACAGAAGACGTTCTCTACAATTATCGACGCTATCAGGATTTTAACACACACCTCTGTGGACATCTGTGTATCATGTTTCTCTTGACGTTCACAAAGAAGAAGGAGAAGCATGGTATATAAGGAGGATCCTTAAACATTCCTTCATCAGTTGAGGTTCAGATGCAATGTCACACATTTTGATGTTAGAAGAACGGTCATCTGTATTGTGTGCAAATTACTTCCCAACAATTGATTTGAGCGTTGGTGAATGGAGTATTGCATTGATTGGGCTGGAGATGTACAACAGCATCCCAAATATCACTGAGACTAGCAATAAACTGCACTTGGGTATTGGTGGTGAAAAAGCTGTTGTGGAAATAGAACCAGGTGCATATGATATTGACGATTTAAACGAAATCTTAAAACAGTCTGGAAAAGTTATTGAACTACGTTGAAACATCAACACACTTAAATTTGAAGTAAGGACTGTAAATGCTACTACTGTCTATAACCAGAAGGGTTCAATAGGGCGCCTGCTGTATTTTACAAAAAGACACGTTTTGAAGAAGGATCCAAGTAAATTTTCAAAGTTGGATCAGACAGTGGACATACTCCCTGTCAGTACAATCCGTGTCGAGTGTAACATTACAACGAACTCCTATCTCAGCGATAGTCTGATTCACACTATTTATGGATTCTTCCCCTCAGTTGCAACATGGTATAACATTGTTGAGACCCCTGCCTTCCAGTGACAGCTCAGACATTGGATTATTTGGAGCTGCGTATTGTGAACCAGAATGATCAACTTGTTGACTTCCATGGTGAGGAAATCATTGTACGATTACATCTAAGGCAGGATGGGTGTACAGTCTAAAACAAATGTATGCAATCCACAGCATGCCACTGTGCTACTGAACAGCAAAGTGATAACATGTACAAACTATGGGTTTCTTAAATCAGTTTGCCTGAAGCTGCGCAGTGACATCGTTACTCAATACAACCAGTCCAGTAGAGTCTTATGAGAGAATTATACATCAGGAATAATTCTCTCTCAAACCTTATGCTTCAACCACATTCCACATTTAGCAAGAACGATGAAATCAGGGTTGTCATCCAGCACCAAGATGCACTCATGCTTCCATGGAAGAGTTTCATTTATCTAGAGGGGTCATTTAAGAAAACAGGTGTCAGTGATACAGTTGGATCCAAGTTGACACACAATGCTTTAGCTTTCCTGTTCCAAGAGAAACACTATGAACTCAATGGGTCTGAGATCAACCGTACACGCAATGTCCGCATAATATCAACCCTTAAAACATATTTCTTGCCATCATCAGCAGATTTGCATCGTTTAGAAAATGCAGGATGGTTCATAGACAGTCCAGAGGATAGGACAGTTGCAGAGTACAAGTGGTTTACTGCATGCATACCTCTAAAAATGCTTATGGGCTACTTCGAGGACATGACAGATTATTATGAACACTAAACAGGAACTCAATCTGGTGCAGAGTATGATGGATAACTCATATATTCAAGGAGCTCAAGAGGAGAATATGATCAGTCAGCAAGATAATACGGAAAATGCCTCACATCAGTGTATCAGATAAGGACCATTTGAAGCTTTGAAAACTCCTGAATTCTGGTACATTTCTGTCACTGACATTTCGCTCTTGGGAGATTTTCGAGTACCCAGTGTTACCGACTGCAAGCAGACAAATATGGGCTATTAAAACCTTCTCCCATCTAGAGACACCTAGATTCATCATACTTGCATTTCAGACTGATAGAAAGGATAATATAGTAAATGTTTCCACCATGTTCGACAACTGTAATTTAATTAATGCCAAAGTCTACTTCAATTCGGAATTCTACCGGTATTACAATTTACATCTGCTGTGGAATCAAAATGTATACAGTCCAGCATATGACAGGTGTGCATGATTTCGTGCTTCTTGCTATGAAATTGTGGAAGGAGAGGGAGGAGGTTGTCTACTCAGTCTGCTTAAGTTCAAGGAGCTTTCGCCGATCATTGTAGTAGACTGCAATGCGATATAGATTTGCAAACTGAATTTGAATGATCAACAAATTTCCCAGAATGCACTGCCACGTATGCTCTAGTTCTACATGACCATGTGATCAACTACTGTCCACTCATCAGTGTTGTGCAATGAGCTGTATAAATGAATTGGTGCTGCAGTATACCTAGAGCATTTCACGATGTCTCATGTTGTGAACATCATTGCTGACGCTTAGGGGTTCTATGATGGTGGGTGTATAAAGTTAGTATTTAAAGACGTTGTGTTTGCAGCATAGACACTAGATGCTGGAATAATAGACATTCTCAGCAAACATTGCATCACCAAGGTCTTTCATGTATGTGAGATGTGCTAAGACGTGGAAGAGCACAAAGTGGTTAACACTTTTCTACCATGGAATTCACTGGGATGATGCTGGCATAGCCTATAAAGATATGGTGACTGCGCTTAAATTATTTGATCACATGGACACCATCGTCTACGTGAAGGGGAATGATATGATATCTCATGGATGCGTCGAATCTTTAAAGTTGCTTCTATTCAATACCTGGAATTCTATGGTTGTCCTCCTACCCACCGACTCAAGAACGTGTATCAAATAATTGCTGTTGTATCTGCTTATGAAAATGTAAAATTATATTTAAGTTGGATTAATGAAAATAAATAATTTTTCTTCCCTAACAATCTTTGTATACTTTTTTTGGACAGGAACGGAAGCGTTTTCACAACAGACAAAGGCTAGTGTAAACCAACCACTACCAGAATTCCCAGTAGAGACGTCTAAGGTAAAGTTAACCCTGCAGCTATCGAAGAATATGGGTCCATTCAGTATAACAGTTTGGGCTGTTCCATTTCCTCCAAGTTTATTCTCGAGGCTAATAATATGTATGTAGATAGGCATGCGGGTGGCGGCGTTGAAGATACACATGACGAGGCATAGTGCTTCAATGCTGTTGCAGATAGAGCTCACAGCGGAACCATTCTGCTGTGAGCTCTATGTGCAAGAGCATTGAAGCACTGTGCCTCGTCGTCACGTGTATCGTCAATGCCGCAGCTGCATCCCGAGCTGTATACTTTGTTTTGGGCACCTTCATCCTTAGCACATATACTGATACTATACTTGCTTCCACCTGTACCAGCATTTCACTGGAACTGTGTGTGACACATTAACCACAGCCTTTGCAAACTGTCGACACGAGAGTAGCGGTACCTGCGCTATTAATAGGCACGCTTTCACCTCGCCTGCAGTGAATTCTGTGAAACTGTGTGTTAAAGGTGCTATATCTTGTAGACGTGTGGGTGCAATGCATATGTGACTGCAGTTTGTCCAACACATATTTTAGCAAAAACATAATGATTAGGGTTTCTTTAAAGTAACGACAGTGATGTAATGTAACGATTTTTTTTTTCCTTTATTCAATTCTCGAGATTATATCTATAGTTTCTGAGATACAGTTCAGTTCAGTGTAGAGATACTTTTAACTTATTATTACTAGACTCCAACACATGGTGGAGATTCCTCAAAGGGAATGTTGGTTATAGAGCCATACTTAAAACTAAAGCAGAGGTACTGACTAACTAACTTACTTACACACTGAATACTATTGCTAATGAAATTCTATCTGAACAGACTATATTGAACCGAGCTGCTCTGTGAACTAACATTCTCTTACTTAACTAGATGGCTCTAAATTGTCTGACATTTTCTGTGAAATAATTAATTAATTGAGTGGTTCCAACTTAACGAGACAAGCTCCCCCCCCCCCCCCCCCCCCCTCTCTCTCTCTCTCTCTCTCTCTCTCTCTCTCTCTCTCTCTCTCTCTCTCTCTCTCTCTCTCTCTCTCTCTCTCTCTCTCTCTCTCTCTCTCATATATAATGTGATAGATGACACTGTAATAGTCACAAACGTGCGGCTCACAATTTTAGATCAACAGTTGGTAACGGGTAGGTTTTTTACATTAAAAAATAGAATGTATGTTTGTACATTCGGTTGTTCCAATGTGATACATGTACCTTTGTGAACTTATCATTTCTGAGTATGCATGCTGTTGCAGCGTGATTACCTGTAAACCACATTAATGCAATAAATGCTGAAAATGATGTCTGTCAACCTCAATGCATTTGGCAATTACCTGTAACGACATTCCTGTCAACAGTGAGTAGTTCACCTCCCATAATGTTTGCACATGCATTGACAATGCGCTGATGCATGTTGTCAGGCATTGTCGGTGGATCACGATAGCAAATATCCTTCAGCTTTCCCCACAGAAAGAAATATGGGGACGTCAGATCCGGTGAACATGCAGGCCATGGTATGCGAGTTATGTGCTGGACATCTCTCGTGTTGGAAGTACATCGCCATTCTCTCATGCAGTGAAACATCTTGTAGTAATAGCAGTGGAACATTGCGTAGGAAATCAGCATACACTGCACCATTTAAACTGCCATCGATAAAATGGGGGCCAATTATCCTTACTCCCATAATGCTGCACCTTACATTAACATACCAAGGTCGCTGATGTTCCACTTGTCACATCCAACGTGGGTTTTCTGTTGCCCAATAGTGCATATAATGCCGGTTTACGTTACCCCTGTTGATGAATGACGCTTCATCGCTAAATAGGACCCGTGCAAAAAATCTGTCATTGTCCTGTAATTTCACTTGTGCCCGGTGGCAGAACTGTACACGACATTCAAAGTCATTGCCATGCAATTCCTGGTGCATATAAATATGGCACGGGTGCAATCGATGTTGATTTATCATTCTCAACACCGACGTTTTTGAGATTCCCGATTCTTGCACAATTTGTCTGCTACTGATGTGCAGATTAGCCGTGGCAGCAGCTAAAACACCTGCTTGGGCATCATCATTTGTTTCAGGTCGTGGGTGACGTTTCACATGTGGCTGAACGCTTCCTGTTTCCTTAAAAAAGTAACTATCTGGTGAATGTCGGACACTTGGATGATGCCATCTAGGGCACTGAGCAACATACATAGCGCACACCCATTGGGCATTTTGATCGCAATAGCCATACATCAATACGATATTGACCTTTTCCGCAATTGGTAAATGGTCCATTTTAACACCAGTAATATATCAAGAAGCAAATGCCGTCCACACTGATACCATGTACTTAGAAGATTGTGACTATTACAGTGCCATCTATCACAAAGCAAGAAAAGTGGTCCAACTAAAACATTCATATTTCTTACACAAAATGTAATAAAAGAAATGGGGGTTCCTATAAAAAAAAGGCAGTTGATATCCGTTTGACCTATGGCAGCGCCACCTAGCGGGCCGACCATAGCACCATCTGGTTTCCCCCTTCAAGCTAGACAAGTTTCGTTCTTTGATGCTTATGTTATGAGATATTTGGCCCGGCCCCTATCAATGGACCACCCTATATATATGAAATATACAGTTCTTATTTACATGCTTTAATAACAAGAACATTTAAGTGAATTGTTCAAATTTAACTGGACAGCTCTAAATATTTCTTTGAACTGGGTAGCTCTACACATTTTCCACCACAGAAAGCCGAAATACTTTAATAGTAACAATTAATTGAGTGGCTCTAAAGTGTCCAACCCAAACAGCTATACTAAAGAAAAAAATTATTTTGATGGAAATAAAACTACTCTGACTGAATGGCTAGCAGCAGGTGAAAAACTTAAAAGCTATTCTATTTAAAAATAAACATGCACATAGATATAAATTTTTACAGTATAGAAATATCATGTATATAAACAAATAATTATTATACAATTTTTCTATTTTTTTGGGTTTTAATATTTTTGTACTTTTTTCCTTCTTTTCACACACATGGTGTGCATATTCAAACATAAAATTTTATTCTTTTTTTCCGTTTTACCCCTTCTCTTCCACACATTCTCTCTCTATGATACACATGTACATATTACACAAAAATGTTACACACATTCATTTCTCTCTCGATCATAGTCCCACATCCCTTCTCGTGCTACAAGTGAGTAGTGTGAGTATCGGTGAGTTTCAATCCCGTCATCACAAATGACCCTGTTATTGTCATGAGGCGACAGACTGATTTTAGACTGTAGTACAGTGTACATCTCGTGTCCTCTCGATCGAATACTGGTCTGCTGTACCATATGCAGTGGCTGTGGTGCAGCCCTGTGAAAACCACTGAATAGGCATTGCAAATAGTTTTCGATAGATATGGCTCTCGGCGCCACGCGATTCACGCCCTTATCCCGCCTGTGGGTGGCACCTCCCAATGTGTGATACGCATAAATGATTTGAGTGTAGACCTACAAACTCCACAATCGGCAATCCATTCAACTCGTCCTTCATAATACCAATAACCTTCTTGTTCTCTGGAATAGTGCCATAATAATTATTGGCCATATATGAGTACGTGTCGAATTCATTACCATGCCACCTAATTACTTCATATGGATCACAGTTCTTCACCCAGTAGGTGAAGCTATCTGTATCCATATAAAGTAATTTAGGATCTGCAAAATGAGTTTTTGCAAAATCATAATGAATGCAGTACATGTGTAGTTTGTATAGATCTAGTATGCACAACCCCACATAAATAGGTTTCGTAAACTCTACTGCAGTCTTCACCATCTCCACAGCAACAAAGTTCTTATTGAATATGGTCTGTCAACACATTTTCTTACACCATAACGCTTATCCCAATCGGTTCTAATAAAAATTTCGCGTTGCCCCCTCAAATTCTCCATAGTTTTACCGAAAACTGAATTATTCATTAATTTATAAAAATCTATCTCAAAGTCACACATCACAGAAGGTCTCTGTCTCGTATGCAAATCAATATACCCCTTCAATCAGGGGGACTGCTTGAAGGAGATAGCCCAGGTGATTCTAACTAGCTCCATACCCAAGCTGAGGCATTGCTAGAGGCTACCATAACGAATAATATACCTCTGCTAATCCCGCAGTGTTGTCATCAGTTTCGGTGTGGAGCCTTCTCACGCAGTAGTAGTTGTTCCGGACACAGCAGCAAATCAGTATGCGCATCATGCAAACTAATAGGGTATGTGAGTTCTGCCTCTACCACATACCCTACATCAGAATCAGCTGCCATAACCCCCCCCCTCCCCCCCAATGATTTTTCCACCTAATCCCTTGCATTCTTCTTCAGACACCCATCAAAACTCGCCAATCGGCTGTGATTGCTGCATGGCATGCCTGTATAAGTTATTCGTGTCAAGATACATTATATAACTCGAATCAAGGGATGTGTTGAATCTGTCACCCATCTGTAGGTTATTTGCCTTCACATGACTGTGGACACATTGGCAAAATCCCCCATTGATCCCTCGTTCAAAGAAAAGAAGCATGTCAGAATCAGTCAATAATTCGATGCTGCACTTTGTTTTCTTGAACATTCTGTCCCAAGACAACCAAGGTGTCGTGTAATAAAAGGCAGGATCCAGAGAATATGTGATCATACATAGACTCCGGAACTTCTTGAAAACATCCGCAAGCAAGCGCACGTCTCTCTCGATGTAAAACCGTACACTCTCACCTAAAGTGGAAGTATTGAATTCCCGCCAGACATTCACAGCATGCTCATGCTCTGCATCCATTATGGCATCGCCTGTAAGGTTGCTGGAAAATGCACTCATGTTGGGTAGCCTGGTTTTATTGAGTTTCACCATACTATCCACATACTCACATGGAAAAACCCTCTTCCTAGTCGCAAGTTGAAACTTTTCCTCATCGGGATATGCAGCTCGAGTGATATGTATATCCCCCCGAGGTACAGTTTCAACAATTTTCTGGAGTGGTGCCTACATAAAATGTAGCGTATCAAGGAAGCGGAGCATAATTCTTGGCGTCATTCATTTGGAGAATGAAATATTCTTCTCGACACTCTCAGTTAGGACACTGACCTGGTCTTTCTCCAAACCGAAATCAGCCAAATGCTCAATAAGAATGTAAGCCTCATACTCACTTAAATTGTGGAAGAAAACGGGTATGTGTCTAGGTAACTGTTACTTCAAATTGCATGCTGCCCCACGGAACTTCCCCATAAGATGACAGTAGTCCCCACGAGGAGTTTATGCTTTTCTATCTAACAGCAGTCCACAAATATGACAATCAACCTTGTCATTATATAAATCTTCATCCTCCTTCAATTTGGTCATGGGAACGTTGCCACTGTAAAGCTTAACAACGTCCCATGAAAATTTTTCGAACTCAGTGAGCAACCAAACAGCAGGATAATCCCTGATGTAAGATTTGTTATGGTTAAGGTTATAGTCATGACGATACAATTTGGTATGCTGCCGCATATGGTACATGTTTCTCTGTAAAGGTGATATGTGAAGTTGTAGGGCCATCTTCATAGCGGGTCACAGGAGCCAGGAGGCATTCAAAGTTGGCATACACTACAAATGGGGAACTCTCCGGGTGGTGAGCATTTTTAAACTTTATGAATTTGTTTTCCTCAGTAGGCATAATAACACGTACCGGATCCTTGGAAGCGCAGTCTACTAAATGCACACCTAATAACTTGTCTGCGGAGAAATAATTGAGGCACCTTAAGCAAATATGTTATTTATGTACATGCTTATTTATCTGTGAGGAAAGGAGTCAGGAAATGTCTTTGATCCAAACATAGTGATAATTATCACCATCAGAGAAGAGCAGCATGTTTACATGCAGCTCACTCTCACTGGAGGGGGCTGACAACTATGTGCTTGTCACCCTCATCTGACTTGCTTTTCTTCTCCAGGCCAGAAACATGAACCGATATGCCAGTATTCTGGGCCTAAAATTTAGGTATGCCCTGGCTCCTGATGGGGAGCTCTATACCATCAAAGTTATAACACGAATAAATATTATCACCTGTATGGTATGTACTGGGACGCTCAGGATGATCTCTGTAATTGAACTTTCTTTCGCAAGCCAGGATTGACCATGCAAAACAAGCCTGATCCTTCCTATTTTCGATATTAGTGCATGCCTGTTAATTAGCTATATCTTTAGGGAGCTTGATATAGCTAGACCCTCCCTTTACTGGAGTGTAGACATGTATATGGATGTCCAGGTGTAGAATTCTACTGAGTGCTTTAGCTGAGCTTTTCACTTCCATCTCTGAAAACCGGCCCAATATAGCAATCAAGGTGGATTTATGAAACCACTCGGTGATTGATGAGCTCCACATTATCACTTCATACCTTGAGGAGCTCTCTTTCCACGGCAGGAAGGCATGTGATTAGAAATCCAACAGGATTGCGGTACCCTCCTGGTGAACAAGATTTGCTCCTCAAACGCATCAGCAATCACCAAGTACTGCAACTGCTGTATGGTGTCACTGACCTGATGTCTTTCACTAACAGGATGGGGGGAGAGAACTACCACTAGCCACAGGATCTTCACTAATACTATTATAACTAGAATTAGTTGGTATGCACTGTACCTAGCATGGCAGCGCAGGAGACTCCTGTGAATCAAGCCGCTGTGAGAGAGTGGCGGCCGGAGGATGCCTGAGCAATGGGTTAGCGGCAGCAGTGGCTGGTCCACAGTGAGAAGAGCCCGGAGTGGGGTCAGGCGCCAGTGCAGCAGCCATGGCCACTTCGGCAGCCGCTTCCCACGCGGCAACTAGCAGTGCCCTTATGGGAGATGCATGCCTTTCCAGATGCTGCTTTGATGAGGGTTTAGCCACCGCCGGTATACCTGTGCTGCCAGTGTAGAAGAAGAACAAGTAGAGATAAAATAAATAAGTACACTGTCTACCACTGCTGGGGCAGTGAAGGAAATGAATTCTAACGATCACACATGGTTATAAGGAGAGTGAGTAATTACCTTTTTCACTCTGGCTCCAGGGCATAAACAAATCGTCAGGTGACTACACCGCACCCTCAAAAAAATCACCACAATTGTTGTTTTACAGGAGTGATTTATCTTGTTGATCATTGCCTAGAACAAACAAGATATATAAATCTATTTGTTAAAGGACAAAAAAACCTTCCTATGCTTCTACTAGCATTACTAATAGAGAAAGGTAATCTTCTTTTTAAACTTACAAGTATGCTACCTGGCCATCTCATCATTATTTGCTGGAGGCTGCTCCTCTATCCACTGATGAACAGCCTCCAGTTGCCTGTCTAGTAAATCGAGATGGTCTAGAGCTGATCCTGTAACAATGTGTGAGAGAATTTTATATATTTTGAATGCTGAGTTACACTGAAAGATCACACACATGGATATTTTTCTCTATACTTACGTGAGTGCTGTTCTCGGCTATCCGTGGCTGGGGCCTGAACACGATTATCTAGTTCGGGAGTGCTACGTGGAACAGCACCCAGCCCTGCCTCCAACTCCATTTGAAATTGTCTAAGTCTTTTGCCAGTAGACTCTGAGTTGTTGGTGTTAACTCTTTTTCATCTTTGAACTGGTAAACGAAATAACGACCACAAAAAGACACACATGAATGAACGAACAAAGTATGAGTGAAAAAGAGTGCTGGAGAGTAATTCCTTATATAGATGTGATGCTGTAGCATCATGTGATTTCAGTGTGAACCAATGGCTGTTGAGCATTCTGGGGGAATGGGGGTTAAGTTGGAGGAGGTAGCCAAATTGACCTTCTTTCTGCCATATTGAATGACGTCACAGCCGCCATCTTGGATTATGTCGTGCTGTTGCCAAGTCTACACACCGCCATCTTGGATGACATCATCGCCGCCATTTTGGACACATCTGGCAAAAATGGAATGTGCGTTGGCACCGGCCTAGCCCCACTACTGAGAGAATGCAGTGCCTGGGTGGCTTTGTTGATTGTTTTGCTGATCGACTCGCTATCAACATAGCAGATGACAGTTCCAGTACTGAAATGTATTTCTTTGGATTCGGGTAAGGAAGGTACTAAGAGATTACCAGATGACTGAGTGTAATTTATACCTTCAGTGGCTTCAGTATTCAACTTTATGATGAAATCCCTGCAGCATGCTTTTGCATCAAGCATAGCTCGCTCAGCAAAATTATCCTGTGCAAGTAGAGAAGTTTCATCACTCTTGTTTCTAATTAGAATACTATGTCACGTGAGAATGAGAGCATTTTATGCTTTCCGTTTGGTCACCTAAGAAGCACGTAGTTGTGCTGGAGTTTTTCCGAATATTATTTTATCCTCATTAAAAATTAAATGACATTCAAAGATATATTGTTTCTTTGCGCCTCTCCCCTTTAAGAATGAACGGCAACTGCTCACATCATTGCAGGCTAGTTGGAAAGTGGATTGACCAATGCGGTCCAAGTTTAATGCGCCGGTAAAGCTGTTGTCCACACATTATCCCTCAGTCTATGTACTTGTAACACAACATAAAACGTGTCTTTATTATCATATTTGACTGTGCTAGTCACAACTTGGCTTCCAGTCCATGTGAAACGAAATCCAATGAGCATTATGTTTACATCAGGTTTATTTTTATGATGAACATAGTATTGCCATTTTTGTTTGTGAGTTAAGATGATTGGGTTTAGATAAGGATTGCCAAACGTATGAGGTTCCTCATACAAATATGAGGACACGGTCAGGCTTGTACAGTTATGTACGAGATTCCAACATAGAAAATTTTCTACCATTATTTTTTATTGTGGGCAACAATTTATAGCGTAAATGGGTCGTTACACATTCACTACATCGAGTATGCTACATGAAAAGTAGACACATTAGGTATGTTCGTGGATTTTTTCATTTTAATGTACCTTTTAAAGTTTTCCTAGTTCCCTTAGCTCCCCCAGTTTTCCTTGGAACTTGTCGTCAGTGTGGAACGTTCTGATGTTTTACACTCCACTGCCAACAAATGCGATTTGCCATGAGTGGCCCTATGATGAACAGAAGTTAAATGTGCAGTAGACGTGATAGTGTTAATGATGATAGTGATGATTTGACACTGAAATCTAGAGTCCAGGAGAACGCAGTGCCTGCAACTGACTTGTTAATGATTATATCTGTTCTGAGCTTTAAAACAAATTTTTACATGGTTTTCAATTTAATTCATGTCTCATTCATTGAATAACTGTGTCACATCATGATTTACTTTTTTCTATATTTCTTATTCACTGATATAAAGAAATACTGTAACTTGTACAAATATGCTCTTTCAGCAAGTGTGTTTACTTTCGTGCTGTTTGCACCACAATAAGTGAGGACTGCGTGCCCATTGGCATTACTGTGAAGAAGCCATTCTGCTGTTACGTGGTGGCATTTGCTGTCGTTCTTTCTTGCCGAGCGTCCCCCTCATCCCTGGAAATTAGAAAAACTTGACAAGGAATAATGACCCATGCCCATGTGTATTAAAAGTTATACTAATTTGCATGGAAATAACACATGTGCAACAGATTGTTACTCAGCAACTCACTTCAAAAACTGTTAAATGTAATACTCAAGGAGAATACATCTATTCTCCAGGGAATACATTATAGACTCATTCATTTCCTAAATACGGCGCAATGTTCGCCTAAAATTAGTGCTTCTGTTGGTAGACTTGAACTTTTTAGTTACAATTTAAATTTCTAAAACTCTGACAAACACAACATGCCAGTGACTTTCCCATTACTAGAGAAATTAAATGTTCTATTGTAATAATGACATTAATCAACCTTTATTTATTTGCAATTCATAAAAAAATAAGTAATTGATAAAATATACACTCCTGGAAATGGAAAAAAGAACACATTGACACCGGTGTGTCAGACCCACCATACTTGCTCCGGACACTGCAAGGGGGCTGTACAAGCAATGATCACACGCACGGCACAGCGGACACACCAGGAACCGCGGTGTTGGCCGTCGAATGGCGCTAGCTGCGCAGCATTTGTGCACCGCCGCCGTCAGTGTCAGCCAGTTTGCCGTGGCATACGGAGCTCCATCGCAGTCTTTAACACTGGTAGCATGCCGCGACAGCGTGGACGTGAACTGTATGTGCAGTTGACGGACTCTGAGCGAGGGCGTATGGTGGGCATGCGGGAGGCCGGGTGGATGTACCGCCGAATTGCTCAACACGTGGGGCATGAGGTCTCCACAGTATATCGATGTTGTCGCCAGTGGTCGGTGGAAGGTGCACGTGCCCGTCGACCTGGGACCGGATCGCAGCGACGCACGGATGCACGCCAAGACCGTAGGATCCTACGCAGTGCCGTAGGGGACCGCACCGCCACTTCCCAGCAAATTAGGGACACTGTTGCTCCTGGGGTATCGGCGAGGACCATTCGCAACCGTCTCCATGAAGCTGGGCTACGGTCCCGCACACCGTTAGGCCGTGTTCCGCTCACGCCCCAACATCGTGCAGCCCGCCTCCAGTGGTGTCGCGACAGGCGTGAATGGAGGGACGAATGGAGACGTGTCGTCTTCAGCGATGAGTCGCTTCTGCCTTGGTGCCAATGATGGTCGTATGCGTGTTTGGCGCCGTGCAGGTGAGCGCCACAATCAGGACTGCATACGACCGAGGCACACAGGGCGAACACCCGGCATCATGGTGTGGGGAGCGATCTCCTACACTGGCCGTACACCTCTGGTGATCGTCGAGGGGACACTGAATAGTGCACGGTACATCCAAACCGTCATCGAACCCATCGTTCTACCATTCCTAGACCAGCAAGGGAACTTGCTGTTCCAACAGGACAATGCACGTCCGCATGTATCCCGTGCCACCCAATGTGCTCTAGAAGGTGTAAGTCAACTACCCTGGCCAGCAAGATGTCCGGATCTGTCCCCCATTGAGCATGTTTGGGACTGGATGAAGCGTCGTCTGACGCGGTCTGCACGTCCAGCACGAACGCTGGTCCAACTGAGGTGCCAGGTGGAAATGGCATGGCAAGCCGTTCCACAGGACTACATCCAGCATCTCTACAATCGTCTCCATGGGAGAATAGCAGCCTGCATTGCTGCGAAAGGTGGATATACACTGTACTAGTGCCGACATTGTGCATGCTCTGTTGCCTGTGTCTATGTGCCTGTGGTTCTGTCAGTGTGATCATGTGATGTATCTGACCCCAGGAATGTGTCAATAAAGTTTCCCCTTCCTGGGACAATGAATTCACGGTGTTCTTATTTCAATTTCCAGGAGTGTATATCTCTGGAATTCATTGTAAATAATTTTAGAATTTTGCGCACTAGAGTATGTGGCAATGAGCACGAGAAAGTCAAATGGAAAGAAAATGATTTTTTTTTTCTCATTGACATTAATTTTCGTTTAAGTGGCCTTCAGTCACAAAAATTGACGTAACACTAGCAATTGTATATTGAAATTCTAGTCTAAGCTATCCCTAAGTAAACATGTCAGTCGGAAATACGTTCAGCAGAATTTTTTTTCGAAAGATCTAACAGTGTTCAGAAAGGATAGATTCAACACAGTTGGTGGTGGATTATTTATTGCTGTCAGAGATTGTTTGCCTTGTAACGAAATTGAAGTAGATAGTTCATGTGAAATAGTATGGGAAGAGGTTATACTTGACAATCAGACTAAACTTTTAACTGGATCGTTTTACCGACCCCCCCCCCCCCCCCCCCCCCCCCCCCCCCCCCGACTCAGAAGACAAAGTTGCTGAACAGTTCGAAGAAAAATTGAGTCTCATTTCAAATAAGTACCCCGCTCATACAATTATAATCGGTGGTGACTTCTATGTACCCTCGATATGCTGGAAAAATTATACGTTTAAAGCCGGCGGCAGGCATAAAACATCATCCGAAGTTGTTCTGAATGCTTTCTCAGAAAATTATTTTGAACAATTAGTTCATGAGCCCACTCGATGCGTAAATGGTTACGAAAGCATACTTGCCCTTTTAGCAACAAACAATCATGGACTAATAGTGGGTGTTGTGACGAATAGAGGGATTAGCGGCCACAAGAAGTTGCTGCTAGGCTGAATACCGCAACACCTACAATCATAAAAAAGAAACGCAAAGTATATCTATTTAAATAAGCTGATAAAAATGCGCTTAACGCCTTTTTAATAGACAGTCTTCACTCCTTCCGATCTGATCATGTAAGTGTAGAAAAGTTGTGGAATGTTTTCAAAGAGATAGTATCAACATCAATTGAGAGATATGTACCACTGATCCCCCATGGCACACAAAACGGGTCAGATCGTTGTTGCAGAAGAAACGAAAAAAGCATGCCAAATTTAAAAGAACGCAAAATCCCAGAGATTGGCGAAGTTTTACAGAAGTTCGAAATATGGCGCGTACTTCAACGCGAGTTGCTTTTAATAATTTCCATAACGAAATTCGGTCTCGAAATCTGGCAGAAAACCCAAAGAGATTCTGGTCATACATAAAGCACACCAGTGGCAAGACACAATCAATACCTTCACTGCGCAATTACAACAGCGAAGTCACTGATGACAGTGTCACTAAAGCAGTGTAATTAAACACAGTTTTCCGAAACTCCTTCACCAAAGAAGACGATGCAAATATTCCTGAATTCCAATCAAGAACAACTGCCAACATGAGAAACATAGTAGATATCCTCGGTGTAACAAAGCAGCTTAAATCATTTAATACAGGCAAGGCCTCCAGTCCAGATTGTATACCAGTCAGGTTCCTCTCAGAGTATGCTGATAAAATAGCTCCATATTTGGCAATTATATGCCACCACTCGCTCACAGAAAGATACATACCTAAAGACTGGAAAATTGCTCAAGTCACACCAATACCCAAAAAGGGAAGTTGGAGTAATCCGCTGAATTACAGGCCTATATCACTAGTGTCGATATGCAGTAGAGTTTTAGAATATATACTGTATTCGAACATTATGAAGTACCTCGAAGAAAACGATTTATTGACATATAGTCAGCATGGATTCAGAAAATATCGTTCTTGTGAAACACAACTAGCTCTTTATACTCATGAAGTAATAAGTGCTATCGACAGGGGATGTCAAATTGATTCCATATTTTTAGATTTCCAGAAGGCTATTAACACTGTTCCTCACAAGCATCTTCTAACCAAACTGCATGTCTACGGAGTATCGCCTCAGTCGTGCGACTTGATTCGTGATTTCCTGTCAGAAAGGTCACAATTAGTATTGGAAAGTCATCGAGTAAAACTGAAGTAATATCTGGCGTTCCCAAAGGAAGTTTTGTAAGCCGTTTATTGTTCCTGATCTATATTAACGACATAGGAGACAATCTGAGTAGTCGTCTTAGATTGTTTGCAGATGATGCTGTCATTTACCGTCTTGTAAAGTCATCAGATGATCAAAACGACTTGCAAAACGATTTAGATAAAATAACTGAATGGTGCGAAAAGTGGCAATTGACCCTGAATAAAGAAAAGTGCGAAGTTATTTCCATGAGTACCACAAGAAATCAGATAAATTTCGATTACGCGATAAGTCACATAAATCTGAGGGCTGTAAATTCAACTAAATACTTAGGAATTACAATTACAATTACAAATAACCTAAATTGGAACGATCACATAGATAATATTGTGGGCAGAACAAAGCAAAGACTACGATTCATTGGCAGAACACTTAGAAGGTGCAACAGGTCTACCAAAGAGACTGCTTACACTACGCTTGTCCGCCCTAAACTGGGGTATTGTTGTGCGGTGTGGAATCCGCATCAGGTGGGACTGACGGATGACATCAAAAAAGTACAAAGAAGGGCAGCTCGTTTTGTATTGTCGCGAAATAGGGGAGATAGTGTCACAGACATGATACGTGAATTGGAGTGGCAATCATTAAAACAAAGGCGTTTTTCGTTCATACGGGATCTTCTTATGAAATTTCAATCACCAGTTTTCTCCTCCGATTGCGAAAACACTCTGTCTGCACCCACCTACATAGGGAGAAATGATCATGATAAAATAAGAGAAATCAGGGCTCGCACGGAAAAATTTAAGTGCTCGTTTTCCCTGCATACCGTTCGAGAGTGGAACGGTAGAAAGACAGCATGAAGGTGGTTCATTGAACCCTCTGCCAGCCACTTTATTGTGAATAGCAAAGTAATCACGTAGATGTAGATGATGTAGACCGACATAGATACCTCTCCTCAGTGCAGCACTCTGTAAAGAATTGGCTCCCATTCCCCAAGAAACCTTCCTGCACCTGTCTGAACACATGCCTGCGAGAATGGAAGCTGTAATCAAGGATAAAGGTGGGCCAACACCATATTGAATGTCAGCATTACTGATATAAGGCGCCACGAACTTGTAAGTCATTTTCAGCCAGGTGTTTGGATACTTTTGATCACGTAGTGTATGCAACGCTCTTTAACGAAATCAGGCGATCGTTACGGGGCTCTGAGCTCACAGCGCATCAACAGTTCAATGCAGGTGTGTTTCCGAAAGTGACGATAGCCCGCCTCGTCGTATGTAGTATCTACTTTTCTCTGTTCCGTACGTATAGTATTGTGTTTTGTGCAGTTGCTTGTGCTACCTATTTAACTGTAATTATGAGTGATATTGAGGAAGACAGTGACCGTTCGTGTACTCTTATTTCACCAAGAAACATACCCAAAAAAGGCCGCTGTACAAGAAAAAAGGAGGGTAACACATCGCTCACAAAATTTTAGACATCAGTGTTTAAAGGATCCGACTTTCAAGGACTGGCTTTTGCCAGACACCAATGATTCGACGAAAAAAGCAAAGTGTGCATTTTTCCTGTTAACAGCTGAAATATCTTATCTAAAAACTCATGCCACTACCAAAAAACATAAATAACGAACCTGGTTCTAGCCTAAAAACACAAACATTAACACCGCTTGGATTCCATAAAAGTAACTCAACAAAGTAAAGAAAAAGCACGTGCAGAAATTATACTTGCTGCTTTTTTTTGCAGAGCATAACACTGCATTTTCAGTTGCTGACCATTTGATACCTTTATTATAAGAAGTTGACAGATTCTAAATTAAGGAAATAGAGCTCAAACAAACTAAAGCAACAGCAGTGGTAGACAACGTTACTGGAGAAAGTCATGAAGCAGAATAGGCCCAAAAACCATAAAAAAAATAGGTTTTCGGTCATGACAGACGAGACAACCGACATTTCGACGGTCAAAACTGCTTACGCTATTTTGATTAAGAAGCTCAAAAAATATATAGCACATTTTGGGAGTTGCACAAATGTTTTTAAGGGAAGAACCGATGCCGATGATATTCCCACAGCCAGTACCGAGATTTTATACAGATCTCTTTTCGATTAATTCACCAGCTATAATGTCCCACTGAAAAATGTTATAGGCTTGGGTTACATGGGTGTAATGTCTTGATGGGTGAAAACGACTCTGTAAAGACTAGATTACTATGTGATTTTAAAGGAATCACAATAGTGAAATGTGTTTGTCAATCAGCCCATTTGTGGTGCCAGCGAAGCATGTGAAGTTACCTGAAAGTGTAGATCAACTAGCTCGTAATATCTATAACTTTCTTAGACACAGTTTGATTTTCTATACTTCCTGTCATTTGTTGAAGTGGAGCCCCACAAAATTCTTAAGCCATTTCTGAAAAACTCAGCAACCCATTCTATAAACTTTATTTTTGTTTCCTTGAATGGTCGCTCCCTTTATTTATGAGGGTTGTCCGTAAAGTAAGGTTCCCATGGCACTACCGTCCTGAAAAGCGCTGTTACAGTGGATCCCGCGATTCTGTAGTGTACCTTGGTTCCCCCGTTCCAAATCCCCTTCCTAGCGAGCTGAGTCTTGGCCTGGCAGCCCAATATGACGGATCTCCACCTCGCTTCGCCCGCCAGGTGTGAGCTGCGCTTGGTGATCTATTCCCTGTCTGCAAAAAACATTGCATTGGCAGAAATCCATTCCCAGCTATGCGAAATCTATGAAGAGAAGTGTATGAGCGTACAACACGTGCGCAAATGGTGCAGAGAGTTCAAGAACGGGCGTACTGACGTCCATGATGAAGAGCGTTTTGTTTCTGACGAAACAATCGCAATAGTGGAGGCAGCGGTGCTCCCAAATCGAAGAGTGATAGTTGACGAGCTCTCCGAAATGATCCCTGATGTCAGCAAAACCTCTATTGACAAGATTTTGATGGAGCTTCTGGGGTATGCTAAGGTTTGCGCGAGGTGAGTGCCAAGAATGTTGACCGAGGACCTCAAACATCAACGCATTGAAGTGGCCCAAGAACTTCTTCAAGATCACAGAACTCATGGCGAGAAATATCCCGACTCCCGTCACTGGAGACGAGACTTGGGTGCACTACCGAACACCCAAAACCAAAGAACAGTCCAAAGAATGGAGGCACCCAGAGTCGCCAAGATCGCGAAAATCAGACAAACGCAAAGTGTTGGCAAAGTGATGGTAACAGTGTTTTGGGACAGGAACGGGGTATTGTTGTGCCAGTTCTTGGTCACCGGTACATCAATCACCGCTGTCGGGTACTGCGACACACTGCAAACATTGGGCCGTGCAATTCAAAACAAGAGGAGGGGTATGTTGTCCAAGGGGGTGCGTTTGCATCAGGTTAACGCTCGACCGCACATGGCTAAAGCTACCAATGAGCTCATCGCAAAATTGGGATGGGGTATTGTCAAACACCCACCCTACAGCCTGGACTTATCCCCAAGTGACTACCATCTCTTCCCTGACTTGAAGGAACACGTGGGCGGTACGCATTTCGGAGATAGGGAAGAGCTGGAAGAAGAGGGTGTCAGGTATCTGCGCGGCTTGGTGGAAGATTTTTTTGACTCGGTCATTCAAAAGCTCGTACACTGCATGCAAAAGACCCCAGTGGCGACTATATAGAAAAATAGGTTAGTCTGAACTTTCCAAAAATGTACTCATTCATGAAATAAACACGTCTTACACAGTGAAAAAAAATTGGGAACCTTATTTTGCGGACACTCCTGGTAATAAATTCAATCTGGAATTTCAAAGCGAGAAAGTAGTATTCACAACCTACTTGAGAAAATACGTGAACTCTACCAGGAACTCCTATTACGTTATTTACAACCCGAATATGTCATGAGGCCAGACAGGTGAAATAGACCCTGAAAGTCAGCGACATCAACTCCATAACACTGAACTGTACCTTGGTGGCACGTTTTACGAGCTCTTGAAACATCCAGATGTGGTCAGACATCCTGCAGATATTGAACAATTCTTCTCATGTTGCAATAATTTCTACAAAGTTGCTGCCACAGACAAAAAAAAACGATTCAATATGGAGAACCTTGTCTTGTGAAAGTTAGCAAGTTTTCAAACCAGAATCAGCGCTTTCTCACAATTTCAGGAGCCGTTTCCGAACACTAATGCCTATTATTGAAGTGGTTCCTCTTATAATTGCACCAGATCATCATCAATAATAATAATAATAATAATAATAATAATTGCAATACAGGATCAAACAATAAACACCAGATATTACAGCAAGCATATTATTAAAGATCCCAATACCACAATAGATAAATGCAGACTTTGCAAACAACAAATAGAAACAGTAGATCACATCACAAGCGGATGTACAATACTAGCAAATACAGAATACACCAGAAGACATGACAATGTAGCAAAAATAATACATCAACAACTTGCAATACAACATAAACTAATAAAACAACACGTTCCCACATACAAGTATGCACCACAAAATGTACTGGACAATGATGAATACAAATTATACTGGAACAGAACCATTATAACAGATAAAACAACACCACATAACAAACCTGACATCATACTCACCAATAAAAAGAAGAAATTAACACAACTAATCAAAATTCCATACCCAATACAACAAATATACAAAAGAAAACAGGAGAAAAAATTGAAAAATACATCCAACTGGCTGAGGAAGTCAAGGATATGTGGCATCAGGATAAAGTTGACATTATACCAATTATACTATCAACTACAGGAGTCGTACCACACAATATCCACCAGTACATCAACACAATACAGCTACATCCAAACGTATATATGCAACTACAGAAATCTGTAATTATTGATACATGTTCAATTACCCGAAAGTTCCTAAATGCAGTGTGACATATACCGTACAGTTAAAAGGAAGTCACCCTTGATCAAGGTCTGCGTCACTTTCTACTTTTGCTTTTGACCAGACATAACGTCTGAGATTAGAAAGAAATAATAATAATAATAATAATAATAATAATAATAATAATAATAATAATAATAATGGACTATTAATGGAAACGGCTGCCAAACGCACAAGCTCGGTATCCTGAAGGATAAAAAGAATTGAGCCACATTAGTTTTGGGATCTTTTGCTGAAAACTGAAGATTTTGTTGATTTGGCTCTTTTTGCTCTAACTGCACTGTCCCTACCTCAAACAAATGCTGAGTGCTAGCGAGTTTTCAGTAAAGTTAATTTGATAAAAACAAACATAAGAAACTGGCTAACCGTGAAAAGTGTAAATGGGAGAGAGCGTAAAAGGTCCAACACGTACTGAAATCGCGTCAATTTTGAACCGACAAGACATGTATAGCCTGACTAGAGAAAAATTATACAGCACCATAAATAAGAACTATGTCAATGAGGCTGAGGATGTACTTGATACTATTTCTGGAGACAAACTAAGGCTAGAAAATTCAAAAAAATTCATAGTTGTACGCAAATGTAGGTCAGATTGCACCACAGTTGAGTGATGTGTGGCGGTGTCGTGGCCTGAATCGCACCTCTAACGCCTGACCGGAACGAAAAACGCTTCAACGTCACCAAACATTTGCCAAAGCAACGAAGAGGCTTTTACCGCCAATGAGAGCGGAATATATTCCAGTCAGCTAACAACACAGTTAACTGAAGTGGCTTAAAGATCGTCCAAATAATAATTGTATATCATGTACCTATGTGATTTCATAAACTAATGAATTATCACCCAATTTTTATTCCTCATGGTGAAATTATTTATTAATGTGCACTCTCATTTAACCTCAATGTATAATGCGCTTTTATTAAACGTTCTTACTTCCGAGAGTGGAATAAAATTAAATTATATCATAGTTGTTAATCGCTATTAAGCATTCACCCATTCCAGTGCGTCTCATCTCACTGCCTCTACCCACCCCAATACCGCTCTCTGTACAAACAGCCGTGACGAGTGTTGTAGCGTCCAGAATTTGGACAATTCCCACTTATTTAATATGTCTCAATTTTGGTTTTATAACATTTGAAATGCTTGATAAATGCACGGGGTTCAAAAGCCAAAGTTCGAGATTTTTAGTTGTTTATATAGGAGGTGCAGGTGCTGACAGATGTGAAAATTACCGAACTATCAGTTTAATAAGTCACAGCTGCAAAATACTAACGCGAATTCTTTACAGACGAATGGAAAAACTGGTAGATGCGGACCTCGGGGAGGATCAGTTTGGATTCCGTCGAAATGTTGGAACACGTGAGGCAATACTGACCTTACGACTTATCTTAGAAGAAAGATTAAGAAAAGGCAAACCTACGTTTCTAGCATTTGTAGACTTAGAGAAAGCTTTTGACAATGTTGACTGGAATACTCTTTTTCAAATTCTAAAGGTGGCAGGGGTAAAATACAGGGAGCGAAAGGCTATTTACAATTTGTACGGAAACCAGATGGCAGTCATAAAAGTCGAGGGGCATGAAAGGGAAGCAGTGGTTGGGAAAGGAGTGAGACAGGGTTGTAGCCTCTCCCCGATGTTATTCAATCTGTATATTGAGCAAGCAGTAAAGGAAACAAAAGAAAAATTTGGAGTAGGTATTAAAATTCATGGAGACGAAGAAAAAACTTTGAGGTTCGCCGATGACATTGTAATTCTGTCAGAGACGGCAAAGGACTTGGAAGAGCAGTTGAACGGTATGGACAGTGTCTTGAAAGGAGGATATAAGATGAACATCAACAAAAGCAAAACGAGGATAATGGAATGTAGTCAAATTAAATCGGGTGATGCTGAGGGAATTAGATTAGGAAATGAGACACTTCAAGTAGTAAAGGAGTTTTGGTATTTAGGAAGTAAAATAACTGATGATGGTCGAAGTAGAGAGGATATAAAATGTAGACTGGCAATGGCAAGGAAAGCGTTTCTGAAGAAGAGAAATTTGTTAACATCGAATATAGATTTATGTATCAGGAAGTCGTTTCTGAAAGTATTTGTTTGGAGTGTAGCCATGTATGGAAGTGAAACATGGACAATAACTAGTTTGGACAAGAAGAGAATAGAAGCTTTCGAAATGTGGTGCTACAGAAGAATACTGAAGATAAGGTGGATAGATCACGTAACTAATGAGGAGGTATTGAATAGGATTGGGGAGAAGAGAAGTTTGTGGCACAACTTGACTAGAAGAAGGGATCGGTTGGTAGGACATGTTTTGAGGCATCAAGGGATCACAAATTTAGCGTTGGAGGGCAGCGTGGAGGGTAAAAATCGTAGAGGGAGACCGAGAGATAAGTACACTAAGCAGATTCAGAAGGATGTAGGTTGCAGTAGGTACTGGGAGATGAAGCAGCTTGCACAGGATAGAGTAGCATGGAGAGCTGCATCAAACCAGTCTCAGGACTGAAGACAACAACAACAACAAACATGTAGGAGGAAGAGCATTCTATGGTTGGCAACCTTGATGTAGATTCATACAATGGGAGTCGTATGCGAAATATTGTCAGTACTTCATACCGTCCCAGTAAAGACATGTGGTGTTTCACTGTAAGAATACAGGTATATGCACAGATTATTAGCAGAAGAATGCGCAGTCAAAACGTATGATAATAAAATGAGTCTCTGAGAAATATTAGTAGAAAAAAGTTGCCACTGATTTGGGTGATTTTCAGAAAGGCATTGTTCATCATGTATTGGAATTTTGTGACCCAGACAAGTATCCAGCAATGTACAATCATAGATCTTTTACATGAGAAAGTTGCCTTCGCAGGAGGACACCTTAGAGTTTCATAATTCTAAAATCTTTGAGATTCCAGTACAGAAAACGGAAGACGAAGTCTGACGGCGAGACACGATAGTATATATATATATATATATATATATATATATATATATATATATATATATATATATATATATATACACAGGGTGTTTCAAAAATGACCGGTATATTTGAAACGGCAATACAAACTAAACGAGCAGCGATAGAAATACACCGTTTGCTGCAATCTGCTTGGGACAACAGTACATTTTCAGGCAGACAAACTTTCGAAATTACAGTAGTTACAATTGTCAACAACAGATGGCGCTGCGGTCTGGGAAACTCTATAGTACGATATTTTACACATATCCACCATGCGTAGCAATAATATGGCGTAGTCTCTGAATGAAATTACCCAAAACCTTTGACACCGTGTCTGGCGGAATGGCTTCACATGCAGATGAGATGTACTGCTTCAGCTGTTCAATTGTTTCTGGATTCTGGCGGTACACCTGGTCTTTCAAGTGTCCCCACAGAAAGAAGTCACAGGGGCTCATGTCTGGCGAATAGGGAGGCCAATCCACGCCGCCTCCTGTATGTTTCGGATAGCCCAAAGCAATCACACGATCATCGAAATATTCATTCAGGAAATTAAAGACGTCGGCCGTGCGATGTGGCCAGGCACCATCTTGCATAAACCACGAGGTGTTCGCAGTGTCGTCTAAGGCAGTTTGTACCGCCACAAACTCACGAAGAATGTCCAGATAGCGTGATGCAGTAATCGTTTCGGATCTGAAAAATGGGCCAATGATTCCTTTGGAAGAAATGGCGTCCATGACCAGTACTTTTTGAAGATGCAGGGACGATGGGACTGCAACATGGGGCTTTTCGGTTCCCCATATACGCCAGTTCTGTTTATTGACGAAGCCGTCCAGGTAAAAATAAGCTTCGTCAGTAAACCAAATGCTGCCCACATGCATATCGCCGTCATCAATCCTGTGCACTATATCGTTAGCGAATGTCTCTCGTGCAGCAATGGTAGCGGCGCTGAGGGGTTGTCGCGTTTGAATTTTGTATGGATAGAGGTGTAAACTCTGGCGCATGAGACGATATGTGGACGTTGGCGTCATTTGGACCGCAGCTGCAACACGGCGAACGGAAACCCGAGGCCGCTGTTGGATCACCTGCTGCACTAGCTGCGCGTAGCCCTCTGTGGTTGCCGTACGCGGTCGCCCTGCCTTTCCAGCATGTTCATCCGTCACGTTCCCAGTCCGTTGAAATTTTTCAAACAGATCCTTTATTGTATCGCTTTTCGGTCCTTTGGTTACATTAAACCTCCGTTGAAAACCTCGTCTTGTTGCAACAACACTGTGTTCTAGGTGGTGGAATTCCAACACCAGAAAAATCCTCTGTTCTAAGGAATAAACCATGTTGTCCACAGCACACTTGCACGTTGTGAAGAGCACACGCTTACAGCAGAAAGACGACGTACAGAATGGCGTACCCACAGACTGCGTTGTCTTCTATATCTTTCACATCACTTGCAGCTCCATCTATTGTTGAAAATTGTAACTACTGTAATTTCGCAAGTTTGTCCGCCTGAAAATGTACTGTTGTCCCAAGCATATTGCAACAAACACCCTATATATATATATATATATATATATATATATATATATATATATATATATATATATATATATATATACAGACACAAGCAGACATTTGTAAAGGCAAAGACTTTGGGCAGAGATGTCAGTTGAGGCGGAAGTACAGAGGCAAAGATGTTGTTGAATGACAGGTGAGGTATGAGTGGCGGCAACTTGAAATTAGCGGAGATTGAGGCCTGGTGGATAACGGGAAGAGAGGATATATTGAAGGACAAGTTCCCTTCTCCGGAGTTCGGATAGGTTGGTGTTAGTGGGAAGTATCCAGATAACCCGGATGGTGTAACACTGTGCCAAGATGTGCTGGCCGTGCACCAAGGCATGTTTAGCCACAGGGTGATCCTCATTACCAACAAACACTGTCTACCTGTGTCCGTTCATGCGAATGGACAGTTTGTTGCTGGTCATTCCCACATAGAATGCGTCACAGTGTAGGCAGGTCATTTGGTAAATTACGCGGGTTCTTTCACATGTGGCTCTGCATTTTATCGTGTATACCCTCCAGGTTACAGGACTGGAGTAGGTGGTGGTGGGAGGGTGCATAGGACTGGTTTTACACCGGGGGCGGTTACAAGGGTAGGAGCCAGAGGGTAGGGAAGGTGGTTTGGGGATTTCATAGGGATGAACCAAGAGTTTACGAAGGTTAGGTGGACGGCGGAAATACACTCTTGGTGGAGTGGGGAGGATTTCATGAAGGATGTATCTCATTTCAGGGTAGGGTTTGCGGAAGTTGTATCCCTGCTGGAGAGCCACATTCAGAGTCTGATCCAGTCCCGGAAAGTATCCTGTCACAAGTGGGGCACTTTTGTGGTTCTTCTGTGGGAGGTTCTGGGTTTGAGGGGATGAGGAAATGGCTCTGGTTATTTGCTTCTGTACCAGGTCGGGAGGGTAGTTGCAGGATGCGAAAGCTGTTTTCAGGTTGTTGGCGTAATGGTTCAGGGATTCCTGACTGGAGCAGATTCGTTTGCCACGAAGACCTAGGTTGTAGGGAAGGGACCGTTTGATGTGGAATGGGTGGCAGCTGTCATAATGGAGGTACTGTTGCTTGTTGGTGGGTTTGATGTGGACGGACGAGCGAAGCTGGCCATTGGACAGTTGGAGGTAAATGTCAAGGAAAGTGGCATGGGATTTGGAGTAGGACCAGGTGAATCTGATGGAACCAAAGGAGTTATGGTTGGAGAGGAAATTCTGGAGTTGTTCTTCACTGTGAGTCCAGATCATGAAGATGTCATCAATAAATCTGTACCAAACTTTGGGTTGGCAGGCCTGGGTAACCAAGAAGGCTTCCTCTAAGCGACCCATAAATAGGTTGGCATACGAGGGGGCCATCCTGGTACCCATGGCTGTTCCCTTTAATTGTTGGTATGACTGGTCTTCAAAAGTGAAGAAGTTGTGGGTCAGGATGAAGCTGGCTAAGGTAATGAGGAAAGAGGTTTTAGGTAGAATGGCAGGTGATCGACGTGAAAGGAAGTGCTCCATTGCTGCGAGGCCCTGGATGTGCGGAATATTTGTGTATAAGGAAGTGGCATCAGTGGTTACAAGGATGGTTTCTGGGTAAGTATTCCAGGCGTTCGAGAAAGTGGTGGGTGTCTTTGATGAAGGATGGGAGACTGCATGTAATGGGTTGAAGGTGTTGATCTACGTAGGCAGAGATACGTTTTGTGGGGGCTTGGTAACCAGCTACAATGGGGCAGCCAGGATGATTGGGTTTGTGAATTTTAGGAAGAAGGTAGAATGTAGGCCCCCCTACAAAACCTTTCACCTGACTCCATCAACCTCCTGACCCTACCGACACCCCGCATCAATGTCATGATGGCATTCAAAACTGTGTCCTCCAGGAGTTCACCGACAAAGCAGTAGACTACCTAACACACATCACGAATGCCATACTCAAACACCAACACTTCTCCACCTTTTGGAGGACGGCCAAGGTCCTGATGTTCAGGAAGCCAGAGAAAGACCACACATTCTCACAAAGTTACCCATCAGTCTGCTGAGCGCATTCAGCAAGATCGTTGAGAAGGTAATACTAAAACGACTCACCAGGCACTGTATCACAAACGACACCCTGAGACCGGAGCAATTCGGTTTCAGGAATCACCACTCAACAACACCACAACTCCTCCATGTCGTTGAGTACATAACACATGGCTACAACACAAAACAAAGCAACTGGGGCGGTGTTCCTGGACATTGAAAAGGCTTTCGATCAGCTATGGCACAACGGCATAATACGCAAACTCGGCGACGCAGGGTTCCCCGATGAGCTCGTACATCTCATACACTCATTTCTCACAGACAGAAGTTTCAACACCGACATGCAGGGCAAACAATCGACGCGACAAGGTATCCAGGCAGGAGTTCCGTAAGGAAGCATCCTAGGGCCCTTACTGTTTAACATCTACATTAACGATCTCCCAGCTACACACAACACGACGATGGCAATCTATGCAGATGACACTGCCATCCCTGTGCAAGATGGTAAGCTGTCTAACATTAACTCACGACTACAGACTGCACTCAGAGCAGTAGAGCCTTGGCTGGTGAAATGGCATGTTAGAGTAAACGTCAACAAGTGCAAAGCCATTCTGTCCACTAGAAGACCGAAGCTACTGCGCATACATCAGCACTGCAACCCAATATCACTACATGCACGCCCATTACGTTTCTGCGAGAAGGTCAAATACCTCGGTGTCTGGCTGGACGGGAAACTACTCTGGGGGGGACCACATTCAACACGTGACCAACAAAGCAAACGCGAGGCTCAAACAACTCTACCCTATGCTTAACAGGTGTAGCAAACTGAATAGGAGGGTGCCTAGGTCCATGTAAATGACACTTATTCGACCCCTGATGACGTTTGCAGCCCCTGTCTGGGAACACCATGTGCCCACAAGCCTGCGCCGTCTGCAGCTCATGCAGAACAAAGTACTCAAAATCATAAGCAACACTCCTCACTACACACGCATCGCGGACCTTCACCGGGAATATCGGCTAGACACCATCTTGCAGGTATTCCAAAAACTCTCCACACAACTGTACAATAATACGAGACACTTGCGCAACCCGAATATCCTTTCTCTGGGTAACTACGACCACAACCATAGATGGAGAAGGATTGGAAAAGGGCACAGGTCATCCCCGTTCTCAAGAAGGGACGTCGAACAGATGTGCAGAACTATAGACCTATATCTCTAACGTCGATCAGTTGTAGAATTTTGGAACACGTATTATGTTCGAGTATAATGTCTTTTCTGGAGACTAGAAATCTACTCTGTAGGAATCAGCATGGGTTTAGAAAAAGACGATCGTGTGAAACCCAGCTCGCGCTATTCGTCCACGAGACTCAGAGGGCCTTAGACACGGGTTCACAGGTAGATGCCGTGTTTCTTGACTTCCGCAAGGCGTTTGACACAGTTCCCCATAGTCGTTTAATGAACAAAGTAAGAGCATACGGACTATCAGATCAGTTGTGTGATTGGATTGAGGAGTTCCTAGATAACAGAACGCAGCACGTCATTCTCAATGGAGAGAAGTCTTCCGAAGTAAGAGTGATTTCAGGTGTGCCGCAGGGGAGTGTCATGGGACCGTTGCTATTCACAATATACATAAATGACCTGGTGGATGACATCGGAAGTTCACTGAGGCTTTTTGCAGATGATGCTGTGGTGTATCGAGAGGTTGCAACAATGGAAAATTGTACTGAAATGCAGGAGGATCTGCAGCGAATTGACGCATGGTGCACGGAATGGCAATTGAATCTCAATGTAGTGAAGTGTAATGTGATGCGAATACATAGAAAGATAGGTCCCTTATCATTTAGCTACAAAATAGCAGGTCAGCAACTGGAAGCAGTTAATTCCATAAATTATCTGGGAGTACTCATTAGGAGTGATTTAAAATGGAATGATCATATAAAGTTGATCGTCGGTAAAGCAGATGCCAGACTGAGATTCATTGGAAGAATCCTAAGGAAATGCAATCCGACAACAAAGGAAGTAGGTTACAGTACGCTTGTTCGCCCAATGCTTGAATACTGCTCAGCAGTGTGGGATCCGCACCAGGTGGGGTTGATAGAAGAGATAGAGAAGATCCAACGGAGAGCAGCGCGCTTCGTTACAGGATCATTTAGTAATTGCGAAAGCGTTACGGAGATGATAAATAAACTCCAGTGGAAGACTCTGCAGGAGAGACGCTCAGTAGCTCGGTACGGGCTTTTGTTGAAGTTTCGAGAACATACCTTCACCGAAGAGTCAAGCAGTATATTGCTCCCTCCTACGTATATCTCGCGAAGAGACCATGAGGATAAAATCAGAGAGATTAGAGCCCACACAGAAGCATACCGACAATCCTTCTTTCCACGTACAATACGAGACTGGAATAGAAGGGAGAACCGATAGAGGTACTCAGGGTACCCTCCGCCACACACCGTCAGGTGGCTTGCGGAGTACGGATGTAGATGTAGATGTAGATGGAAGCATAACAGACCAAAGACACTATTGGCAAGGAACTAAACATCTATGGTCCATAGCACGAGGAAACCGTACTGTACACAGCACGCAAACCAGCCACACACACTCCATTCACTGTCTGTGAGCCGATCTATGACCGATCGCCCGCTAATGTATAACGACGTTGAACTGTTGCAGGGATGCAGGAACTGCGGCAAGCCCCGCAACGAGCTTCCGCAACGACAAAGGTAACGATGCACGATACCTCGCACTAACATAACCACACCTTGCATGCACTGGAGCAGATAGCAAGCCGCTACTGCCCTTACTACCCGTCCTACTGTCTCAGAGGTTTTTCCCCTTGGCGCTTGCCTTGGCACTTTTTTTTCCTCTGCCCTTACAACCGCCACCCTTCGATTGCTTCCGTCCACTTTCTATCTCCTGATGGACCATGTTAATGAGTAATCTTACCTAGACGCATGGATAACATCACAGCCCGCATCCTGTGACTCCTGATTCAAAAACTAACATGTTACACGGAGGTGACAGTAGAACTTTTGGTTCGGTCAACACATTGGTGTGGGCGTGGAGGGGCCTCATCCTTATTATTATTACTCAACCTGCCAATCTAGCCTTCGTACGTCTCAGGACATATCGCCTTGCATTAGACAGCGTATTTACTTTCGTGTTTTCTTTACGTGTGGATGTGGTTGTCTTGTTTGGTTTTCTTGACTCGGTTGACTGTTCTTGTTGTTGTAATTAGGTCCTTCGTTGGTCATGTCCGTCCTCTCCCGTTGTGTTGTTGTTCACAGGCCGCTCCGCGAGTCCCGCCGCGTTTCCATCACTTGAACCCCATGACTGTTCCGGTCGCCGTTTTACAACAAGATCGACATGTAAAGAAAGGAGAAAATTTCTAATTCGAATACAAAGGAGGACGAACTTGCACAGTGGCTAGAAGAGAAAACTATTTCAATTTCGTGCTGCTATATGAAAACAGATATGAAAACAGAGATCTTGAAGGAAGTAAGGCACCACAACCAGCCTTACTCTCAATTTGAACGTCACAGCTTAGTCACAGAAAGGGACCATGAGGTTGTGAGGTTGTCTGCTTAGCAGTGCTGTTACTACCTGATAGGAAATTTGTGGGCCTTAGTGAAAGGAAAATTGGCATCCCGATATTGCATTTGAGAAATGAAATGTGTACACAGTTGATGAAGCAATTATAAGTTTCACAGTGGAAGGCTGGATTAAGTGTGTATGCCACGCTGGAAATCTACAAGAAAGCTACTTTCTGAACGTAGGCATCCAAGACACGTTCGCTGAAAGCATTGTCATAGCTTCATATGACTACTTGGAAGCTGAATCTTCAGGACAACAGCAATGAATTGCATTAAATGTCACGTTTCTTGCTACTTCCCAAAGCTGTAAATTCTGCTTCCTCTCCCCCACGACTTCACTGTTGTCTTCCCTTCTCTAACCCCCCTCCCCCCCCAAAAAAAAGAATAGAGAGAGAGAGGGGGGAGGGGGGAAACGCAGAACATCTGACAGTCATATACTGCCAGTGCTATAATCCGTTCATCATAAGAATAAAGCTGATGTAAACTAACACAAACGCGATGACTGGTCAAAAGCCGTAGCACACTACACTGTTGTTGTTACGCTCTTGGATGTTGGTCTTACTTATGCATTAGATATCTTATTACTAAGTTAGATTAAATGAAACTTTAAGATATTCAAGTGTATTAACAGCCATCAACGTTTTAGCTACGTCGTATTTATTTCAAGAATCGTGTAGTCACAGCCTCTGTAGCGTTGTGCTCTGATTGTCGCGCTGTTAATGTGCACTATGAAAATGGCTGAGGCTGCTTTCTGTTCCGTAGTGAAACACGCGCGTGGAACACGGTCAACAAGTGCCGAGAAATAGGCTGTTCTTAATGTTTTTCATAAATTTACGGAGATAATCGGCTTTGAAGTTTTCCCAGCCTTGTATATTATGCAGTTGATAACACTTACAACATTGAACGTGTGGCTTAGTCATGCAGGCACGGTTGCTCAGCGTGTACAGTCAGAGGGTTTAGCTATCCTCTGTAATAAAAGAACTGAGTGAACGGATGAAGGAACAACCTGGACGAGTGTCATCGGACGTCCATCACGAACAAATTCAACGAACAATATGGGAAAAAAAAGTCGGTGGCGTAATGGAATGGGAACCTACGGTTATTCGTGCGTTGGTTCAGTTCTCCCCAATATAATTTTTTTCTCGTTCAATTTGAAATACCTGCATCTCATAACTAAAAAACTCATCATCATTGTTTTATGAGTAGTGCATGTCTACTTGTTTCTAATTACATATTGGGCACGAAGTTCCTGGTTCCATTTCAAATACAAGTTCTTAATTATCGATGTTTTATGAAGCTTTGTTCATAACAGTTGTTTAAATTAAGAAAACATAACAATTCAATTTTTATGGCAAAATTGAAAACCCAAATCCTCTTTATTTCGAAGATGTCCATCGCTTTATATCACAGAGGTAGATAAGTGTCGTAGAAACATGAAAAACAATTATTTTACACAGCATCGAGCACATAATACAAATGCCGCATTTTTACATTTGCTGCTGTACCATTACAACATGAACCGAACAGAACTGATCCGGAGCCAAGCTGCTGGATTTGACCCGAGGAGTAACAAGACTGTTAAGCTGCCAGACGTACTGGAACTAACGCACGCAGCTTTTTCCCATGTCACTGCCGAACGCTGGCGGGATATAGAACGACTCGTCATAACAGAAGAAGAGAAAATGCTGCGCCTGGTTGGTTTCGTGGATTCTGTTGTTGATAGGCTCGTTATCTGTAACAAGTGACACTTCCAGAACTGAAATGTATTTCTCGGATTCGGATAAGGAAAGAGCTAAGAGATTACCAGATGACTGACTGTAAGTAACACCTTAAGTGGCTTCAATATTTAACTGTATGGTGCAATCCTTCAATACTTTCTTATGGAATTTACGGAAAATTTAGGAAAAATATGCAGTTCGTTTCATCGCAGTAAAGGTAGGACCTTTACGCAACCACTTGCTTAGCTATGCTTGGTAGTGTCCCCTGCGCAATAATTAGATAGACCTTTCCTTAATTTCCCTTCCTAAATGTATTGTAGTGAATTTTTTCAGGTATTTTTCGTAATAAGTAACGAGAGAAAAGTTTGAGGTTTTTTTTTGTTACAACATTTCGTGCGCGATAAAAGTAGATAAATAACGCTTGACGACACGTAAATTGTACATTTAAATTCACAAAATAATATATTTCAATTTTCAGCTTTCCAAAATTTTAATTTTAATATTCAGTCAAATAAGGTACAAAAATCAGTTTCCATTATTGTTAACGATGACGAAATCGCAATGAGCCAAGATGGTGTACAATTGGAGGAAAGAACATGTGGAGTATCAGCGCCATGTCTTCCACAATTAGGCGTATTAAATAGTTCAGAGATGAACATGACCGAAATGACAAGTGCTAGTGAGCTTTCATAGAGTTCTAACTTTGAGGACACGTTGATGACAATAGATGAGACTACATCACGTATCTCCGCAAGCACAGGAAAACATAAAAGCGCAGATAACACGATTTTTTGACGACATTTTAGCGTCACCCATCACATGAAGTTCAAATATTGATTTGCAGAGTACAGTTGTCAACAACCAAAGTACATTAAATAGCAACCAAAATGACGCACTTGCCGTAATACTTCAAAAACTGGATAGTATGAACACCAATTACACCAATTTGTGTGCAGAAATACAAAATACAATCACCAGTTTGCGTGCAGAAATAAAAAGTATAAACACTAATACATAAATAGAAAATTTGACCGTTTGTCGCAAAACCTTAACTTAGCAACACAAGACATAAACAAAATAAAGCAAGTGCAGAAACAAGTTTTGAAAGATTTTCTGGATACATTCACACATCAGATCAGTGATTTGGCAAAGAATTTTCATGAGGAAATGCACGTAAACTTAAAAGACATGGAAAAACAGCTAAGACAAGATGTACTTTCCGAAGTAAACAATGACATTATGGAAATGAAACAGAAATTACACACTCTTAACGAACACAACGATACAGTAGAGCAGCACATAAAAGCGATGTAAGACACACACACAAACCTGGAAACTACACAAACACAATTAACTTCCACAGTAAAGAACATGTCTACTGTAGTAAACAAACTGCACAAGGATTACGAAAATATGCCAGCAGCAATAGATGAACTCACTTTAAAAGTTGCATCACTTGAAATCGAATCAGTCTGTGCCAAAAAGGAAAGAAACAAAATTAATGAAAATTTATCTGGTGTAATTTCACAAGCTGAAGCAGGTACTTTAGACAAATCCAGTACCGCAGTGGAAGAGGTAGTGAAGGAATGTTAGTTAATCAATGATGATGTAGTCAAAAGAGTCATTCGACGAAAGGAAAATGACATTAACGACAAAGTGAACACCAATTTGCAGGCTACAGAGCACAGGATACGCAACTGCTTATGTGAAACTGATACAGAGACACAAGTTGTATACATAAATAAAATGCCAGCCACAGCAAACCAAAGTAATGTATGCACATTGATCATTGCAAACCTTACAAACAATGCCAATAGTTATGACAGACCACAAAGTGTAAGTTTACATGGCATGACACCAGAACCAGTAACTGAGAAATATAAACAATCATGACAGCTATGTAAACACAGCACAAAGTGCAAACAGCTTGTCCACTATATTTGCTGATGAAGGTCTTTTAAGACACTGTCAATTTCCAACATTTACGAACGAAGGTAAGAAGATGAATCCTGTTGTATTTATTAGTGCTTTTCGACATGTGTTTCCTAGAATTTGGACACAAGCACATAAGATCAGGTTTGTTGTTGGGTACACACAAGGTGATGTACTTTTGTGTATGACCAAGGTAGCTGAGGGTCGTGCCATGTATTTACAGTCTGAATGGGCATTTCTTGATAAATACTGATAAGAAGCCGTACAGGAGATACTTAGGCGAGAGGTTTTTAACCCCATCCCTTTTAATAGCAAATACGGTAGCTTGCGAGGGTACTTTGAGAGGTATCTCAATAAAACACGTCATTGGACTAATCCTATTTTTCATGTTGATGTTTTAAAAATTTTAAAAAGTCGTTTGCCATCACACATTCATGAAAAATTAATTACTACACCTGAGAGAATATTTTCTATCCATTTTAGATTCAATCGACTTAACATATGAAGTAACAAATAGGGCGTCCGACAGCCAAACAGCACAACAACATAACTTGAACGGTCAATACAAAAATCCAGACATAAACACACAGCAAAGCTGGTACACACAATCGCAAGAATACATTAACCATAGTATTGGAACAACACCGTTTGTGGCCCAAAGTCCATTATCCAAAATGGCGGCGATGTCGCTATTCAAGATTGCGGATCTTGGTGGGAAAGTACCACGCTCCCATCCCCGAAAAATGGCGCGAAGTTCAAATTCCAACATGATAAATGCGTCACACCCCAGTTATCTCTACTAAGCAAAGAAAATGGCGGGAAAAAAGGTTTGTCTTTAGCACTTAACCAATTTCAAGCAGATGTGTCCGCCACTGAGTCTGGAGTGCAACTGACTTAGTTCACATTGTACCCACACCAAATGGCGCTATCGTGAAGTCGGGTGATGATGCAAGATCGCCTGCTGCCTCTTATGCACATACATTAAAACCAGACACATGCCGTGCCATCAGCCCGCGGGCGTCCGACCGCTTACATCACACCCCCTCGCCACCTCCATACACACGCCAGACATAGTCTTCTGTAAGTATGCTAACTAAAGTAATACCTACATCACACATCTAATCTATTAATTGCCTAACAACTTAATTACAATTCAATTTTAATCATATTCACTAATTGAATTTACAGTTTCAATATTCAATGATCAAATGAGAAGTTCCACATTATCCCACAATCAGCGCGATGTTCATTCATGACCTAGCACTCCCCACCCCTAGAATGCTGCACCAATAGTCACATGTCTCTATGTAAGAAAATTGTGGGAAAGAACGGACACTTGTACTAACCTCAGCCATCTGGCTGCCATATCCTCCTAGGAACCAGCACCAAGTTTGAATTCTGGCAGTAAAGAAAGGTCACTTGTGCTTTCACTACCAACATAAGAAAATGGTTGCAAACGAAGCTCACCACCACTAACTTAAACATCCAGGTCGCAACCTGTTCATAGGGATTGCTGGTAAAAGGACTCAGCCCACACTAGGCTGATGGGGAGAGGAAGGAATGTACTTTATTTATTTGAGAGTAATTTATTTAGGCATGGAGTATATGTATCACAGAACACATGCTCAGACATGCCCCACAGCATACAGACCTGCAAACTACTCCTACATAACTCATGTATAAAGCTCTACACACACGCTTGCTTATTGTAAACTGTCAAAAATAATGCATTGCACAGCCTAGAGCCATAAGAACAACATCATTTACATCCAACTCTTAAATTGTCAAAATAATAATCCATCTAAAAGACTCTGCTTGCTAATCGTCAGCTGTCGAAATCATACACCAGCATTTATTTAAAGAATTAGAAGCAGCACCACCTCCAAGCGTATTCGCCACTGAGTCCATACCCCAACTGACTTAGTTCTTCATATCAATGCCACTAGAGGTCGCTGTAGTGACAGGTGATGACGCAAGTAGCGTAAACTAAGATGGCGCCACCTAGTGGGTTCGCCACGAGCTCCAGACTCCAACTGTCTCAGTACATTTCGTCGCCGCCAGAGGACACCACCGTGACACCAACTAGTGACGCAAGTACAGGTATCCATGATGCCGCAAAGAGTATGTTCTCCACGAGGTCTAGTACTGGGTATCACCAGTAGAGGATAAGGTCGTCCATTTCCTGATGTAAACCAAGATGGTTAGGGAAAATGGTGGCAAAACGTCTCAGCCTGCTCTGGGCTGCTGGGCAGAGTAAGGATTGACAACACACTATTTATTTTGAAACAACTTATGTAAAGATAGAGTATAACCTATCACACAAATACAAAACACCCACCCAGATGTGCCTGGGACCATGTCATACAGCCCAAAGAAACACAACCAACTCGTACTTTCAGTACACAATAATGCAGTACACCTATCTGCAAACACGCTCAGTACTCGTAAACTGTCCAAATAGCACATAGCAGGGCCTACAGGACCGCTCACAAAATAACGCAACAGATGCGGTCAAGCACCCTCAACCACATCTTGTCCCCTGTGAAGTCACATGCCCATAAGCTGTCAAACCGTGCACAGGTGCCTGCTCGGCATCCGCAAACATGAGGTGGCGACAGCCACATTCGTAATCCACACCCGTGAAATTCCTATCCAAATACGTGTTCGCCTAGATGCCGATGATAATGCGAGGGAAGCTGGTTCAGCACGCCACAACCATTGCGAAGTGAGGCATCCGCAGCTCGAGTCCCACGCGATCCGTCACAGTCCCTGAGGCAGTGTCGTCAAACACTGGTGAAAGTTGCATTCCAAGCAGCGCTCACGCCAGTCTCATATGCCAGGCATCACAGGTGCCACTTGTCTCTTCCATTGAAGGCAGGGCGTGTTGACACACATACACACATGTTTAACCATACTTAGCTACCCAGCATGGCTCTCGCCTTGCTGCAAAATGTCTGCGTGATGACTCGCCATCTAAAACGTTCTCAACGTTATTCTTACGTCACATGGCACTGTAAGAAAATAACACCCAAGTCAACCTCTCGGAAATTGTATAATGTCCCAGAAATTGGTAACTCTCACTTTCTAGATGTCTCATGTTGTATGCTTGGAAATTCTTCCCATAACAGAACCTGTTTACAAAATAACGTCTAATATACTCTTCCCAATGCTCCTAATGTGGTACCCTTCCAGCTCTCAACATATGCAAACGTTCCGTCCTCTATCCCACCACAATCAATTGAACAATCTGATTTGCTCTTATCGAATTTACCCGCCGAATTAGTGATGCAGCCGTATTGAAGCATGGTCCACTTTTTCTTTCAGAGGCTTTCTGTGGTTATTTTGCACAGGTTGTTAAATTGCACTGACAGTTAAACACACAAAGTTGCCTACACATTATCAAATACATACTAGATTCACAAGAATGTTGGAAGAGAGGAAGATATTTACCAGTGTAACTAAAATTAAATATTACCATTGCTGCTACATTCTGACACCGGACGATGTACAGTTAACGCCCCCTCTTGATGACTGCACCTCAGTATCTATAATGCATATAATTTTCCACGTAAAAAATCGCTCACCGTTATCCATGTACTCAATCTATATGTCCCTAGTGATAGGACACACAGTCATCCTCTCTAGTCATCCCATAACATAAACAATAGTAACTTTACAATGCAATATATACACAGTTTACACATTAACTTTAAAATACAATATATACACATTTTACACAAACAGCGCAGTCATCTTTTATATCTGTACAGCACCCGAAAAAATGGTATGCCCACACCCACACTGCCTATACGTCACGATGCTCCCCCAGTCCCAGGGAAGCAATGTCATCCTGTTCTTTCTTTCTACAGACGCTACACTTAATGGTAATAAACTATTTTACACTGACCACCATTTTGCACCGACAAATAAACTTCGCAATGTTGTCTACAGGTCATCAAATACATACCACACTCGCAGGAATATCGGAGCGTCCAACTGATCTCCAACCAGGGAATATATCACCCAGTACCATCTCAATCTACTAAACGTGCTATTCATATCCCTCCCTTTACATCAGCGAACCGAAGTCACTCTCAGAACTGATGTGCAAGGGGAGACACGTTACTGCTTCCGCTTTCTTGCTCGCATTTCTACAGACATCTACTCGTTGATTACAGGAGCACCCTTATATTCGCTATAATATTATACCATTTTAGCTGTACTTCTCGATATCAAGCACCAGGCAGCATCCTACCGGTCACTCACGCAACATTATTCCAAACATATAGACTGGTAATTATTTCTTTACAAACCCGAAACTTTAGCTAAGTGGAGCCTGCTCTAGGCAGCTCAATAACTAAAAACAAACAGGTGATGCAACCTCGTGATAAAATCGGTGAATTTTGAAAGTCATTCGGCTAAGGAACACGGTATGTGACCGGTATTTGCAACTCCCTCATGCTGCTAGATATTTCTCCAATATGTGTAACGTATTCTGTCTCGATACCATGTCAGAGGTTCCACTATATATCCACTGAGTTAAAGGCGATGACTGAATGACAAGAATCACAAACAGTAGTAAGTCGTATGCTTGTTGAGGACGTAAGAAATGTACACTACCTTTTCACACCTCTAATGTTATGCTACCCACTAGAAATGATGTCCACAATTTGGAATCAGATCCTCCCATTCAGCCACATACCTGCGCTGGGTCACAGCCACAAGTGGAACATATTTCTGGTGCTCTCATATCTCGAAATGAGTCACCTTTCTCGACCTATCTGCTACAGTAAAAATCCAACATGGTCTTAGTCAGTCCTTACACATCTTGCAACTGCTTCCATTTCTACAGCATTGCGCATGTGATAATGCCATTTTAAGTCGGAACTCAGACAAAGTCATATCCACCTCCTTCTGCAACCTGTCTAGAAACAGAGCGAATTGAGATAGTGCGATAGGACCGTGTTTTGACCATTCGGCGGAAATGTACGCATTGTCGTGCGTTCCCAAACTACATATAAGTACCACAGATCCACTTCCATTCAAATCTATCAGCCCAACATGCTATCATCGTTATTCTCTACCCCCCCCCCCCCCCCAGCAGAGAAAAATTAACAACTATATAAGTTCGAATAACTTCATCCGATATAGAGCTCACATAGACGCCATTACTCGCGCGATGATGCAAAGCTGTGTTGGGGGGTCCAGCACGGAGCGAGAGAGAGAGAGAGAGAGAGAGAGATTTCGCGATGCTTCCCAGAATAGCACATCGTGCGGCCCTCCAGCATTCCTAACGGCATACCTCGTCCCTCACTGAATTTACCTGTCAAACTGCTGCTGCTACTGCTCCCTGTGCGGAACGAACCTATTAAATACACACTCACTGATACACTACAGAGGGAAGTTTAAAGATTCATCACCTCTACTCTAGGAGAATGATCGTATCCCACGTACTATACTGTAAATCGCAAGAAACGCCCATTGTGGCCTTGTTTAGTTGTTTGAAACACTGTTTTCTGACGCGCTTTGTACACTGCCAAACATTTCGTTTTCTTGCCATGACTTCAAGGCCTGTGTCAGGTTCTAAACTGACATTAACCCATTCTGATCCATGGGCTTTCGCAGGAAACTAAACGTTGCACGGTGTAAATCATGTTCTTAGGGTTCATACCATAATATGCCACACATCGGATCATTTTAAATAAAAGACAGATACAACATAAGGAAAGCAGAAGAGTTTGCTCGCGTTGTGTAGAGCCTCCAAATTACAGTCCGAAGATGATTCACGAGCTCTACATTTAGATTCATCTCTTGCACTGACGCAATAGCTGATAACTCTACGTTCCATTTCGACTCATTCATCACACTGCATTCATCAATGTGATCACTGTTTCAATGGTATCCACCCTAGAAGGTATAGCCCAGCCGCCAAAACTCTCCCTCCAACTCAAACAACCATTCTAACTCAATTATTATTTTGTAACCAACAGCGTGTCAGCGGACGGTTGGGATGTAAAAGACAGCACTGATATAGTCTAATAATAAGCATCATAGTTGATAGTGTGAACAGTTTTAACACTTTTACACTATTACGGTATATTGATAATTTTTACGTATGGACCGTCTGACAGCAACTGAATAAAACACAATTTTAGTACCATACGCGTTTCGCCTTTATTTTCTGCAAGGCATCATCAGCGGCAGGTTACGTGGACAATTCCTTACAAATTACGCTCCTGTTGCATTTTTGGTGTTGTTCTTTTTCTTATGAACGCCAATTTGCGGTTTTTTCCACATTCCACAGTACTATGCACTGAACGCTTGTTTTAATGCAATGTAGTAAAGGAGTTTTGCTATTTGGGGAGCAAAATAACTGATGATGGTCGAAGTAGAGAAGATATAAAATGTAGACTGGCAATGGCAAGGAAAGCGTTTCTGAAGAAGAAAAAAATTGTTAACATCGAGTATAGATTTAAATGTCAGGAAGTCGTTTCTGAAATTATTTGTATGGAGTAACATTGCATTTAAACAAGCGTTCAGTGCATAGTGCTGTGGAATGTGGAAAAAACCGCAAATTGCCGTTCATAAGAAGAAGAACAACACCAAAAATGCAACAGGAGCGTAATATGTAAGAAATTGTCCACGCAACTTGCCACTGATGACGCCTTGCAGAAAACAAAGGAAACGCGTATGGCAACAAAAATTGTGTTTTATTCAGTTGCTGTCAGACGGTCCATAATTAAAAATTACCAGTATACCGTAATATTACACGCAACTGAGGAAGACAGGACTAGAAAACTTTTACACTAATTTCAACACCGACCAATGATGTGACAGCATGGCCCCCAATTTCAGTAACTCAGCTAAACCACCCCTTTTACATCACTTTGCGAGTATGATTGCGAATGTGGATAGATTACTGTGCAGTATGCCCATTCATTGTTAATTCTTGAACACATACATGATCAAAGTGCATCAGACTACATATTTGTAACACCTCGAGCATAGTACTTAATTTACGAACTATCTCTATGCTGATGGTAGTCACACACCGTCAGGTGGCTTGCGGAGTATGGATGTAGATGTAGATGTAGATGTAGAGAATTCTCACAGTCTTAGGGTAAAATTAGACACTGAAATCCCCCCCTTCCTCCCCCCACTCACAATGTCATTGACCACCCGCCATGCAGCGCTGTTACTGAGTGCCAAACGAATATGCTCCAGTCCTGAATCCCTGAACCATTATACCAACAACCTGAAAATAGCTTTCGCATCCCGCAACTACCCTCCAGACCTGGTACATAAGCAAATAACCAGAGCCATTTCCTCATCCCCCAAACCCAGAACCTCCCACAGAAGAATCCCAAAAGTGCCCCACTTGTGACAGGATACTTTCCAGGACTGGATCAGACTCTGAAGGTGGCTCTCCAGTAGGTATACGACTTCCTAAAATCCTGCCCTGAAATGAGATCCACCCTTCACGAAATCCTCCCCACTCCACCAAAGGTGTCTTTCCGCCATCCACCTAACCTTCGTAACCTCTTGGTTCATCCCTATGAAATCCCCAAACCACCTTCCCTACCCTCTGGCTCCTAACCTTGTAACCACCCCCGGTGTAAAACCTGTCCCATGCACCCTCCCACTACCACCTACTCCAGTCCTGTAACACGGAAGGTGTACACGATCAAAGGCAGAGCCACATGTGAAAGCACCCACGTGATTTACCAACTGACCTGCCTACACTGTGAAGCTTTCTATGTGGGAATGACCAGCAACAAATTGTCCATTCGCATGAACAGACATAGGCAGGCAGTGTTTGTTGGTAATGAGGATCACCCTGTGGCTAAACACGCCTTGGTGCACGGCCAGCACATCTTGGCACAGTGTTACACCGTCCGGGTTATCTGGATACTTCTCACTGACACCAACCTATCAGAACTCCGGAGATGGGAACTTGCCCTTCAATATATTCTCTCTTCCCGTTACCCACCAGGCCAATTTCAAGTTGCCGCCGCTCATACCTCACCTGTCATTCAATAACATCTTTGCCTCTGTACTTCCGCCCAACTGACATCTCTACCCAAACTCTTTGCCTTTACATATGTCTGTTTGTGTCTGTTATGTGCGGATGGATATGTGTGTGTGTGTGCGAGTGTATACCTGTCCCTTTTTCCCCCCAAGGTAAGTCTTTCCGCTCCCAGGATTGGAATGACTCCTTACCCTCTCCCTTAAAACCCACATCCTTTCGTCTTTCCCTCTCCTTCCATCTTTCCTGATGAAGCAACCATGGATTGTGAAAGCTTGAAATTGTGTGTGTGTTTGTGTCTGTTATTGTTATTGTTTCTATCAACATACAAACGCTTTCGTTTGGTAAGTTACAGAATCTTTGTTTTTAGATACATTTTTCCCACGTGGCACACACACACATATCCATCCACACATATAAAGACACAAGCAGACATATTTAAAGGCTTGGAATGCAACTTTCACCAGTGTTCGACGACACCGATTCAGGGACTGTGACAGATCGCGTGGGACTCGAGCTATGGCCGTCTCACTTCACAATGGTTGTGGCACGCGCAGACCAGCTTTTTTCACCTCATTGTCGGCGTCTAGGTGAACACATATTTGGATAGGAATTTCACAGGTGTCGAGTATGAATGCGGCTGTTGCCACCTCACGTTTGCGGAAGCCGAGCAGGGACCTGTGCGTGGTTTGACAGCAGACGGGCATGTGACTACGCGGGGACATGGTGTGGTGGAGGGCAAGTCTGTTGCATTATTTTGGGACAGTTTATGAGTACTGACCATGTTTGCAGATATGTGTTCTGCATTGCTGTGTACTGAAATTACGAGTTGGTCACATGTCTGTGCGATATTGTCTCAGGCACATCTGGGTGGGTGTTTTGTATCTGTGTGATAAATATACTCTATTGTGAAATAAGTTGTTTCAAAATAAATAGTGTGCTGTCGATCCTTACTCTGCCCAGCAGCCCAGAGCAGGCTGAGACGTTTTTCCACCATTTACCCTAACCATCTCAGTTTACATCAGGAAATGGACGACTGCATCCTCTGCCGGTGGTACTGAGTACTAGACCTCGTGGAGGACATATTGTTTGCCACCATCATGGATAACTGTACTTGCGTCACTATTTGGTGTCACAGTGGTGTCCTCTGGTGGTGACGAAATGTACTAAGCCAGTTGGGGTCTGGAGCACGTGGTGAACCCACTAGGTGGCGCCATCTTAGTTTACAGTACTTGTGTTGTCACCTGACGTCACTACAATGTCATCTAGTGGCATCGATATGAACTAAGTCAGTTGGTATATGGACTCAGTGGTGAATACGCTTGGTGGTGGTGCTGCCTCTAATTCTTTAAATAAAGATTGGTGCATGATTTTGACAGCTGATAACCTCTTTGAAATACAATTACTTGTTTTTCAGGTAACCAAATTCAGAATCCAAACAAATGCAACTATTTTAACTTGCACATCATTTAGATGGACCCACAGTAACTGTATTTAAAGCAAATGAGTTAATAATATAGAAAACATGTTAGAAATATACTGCTTAATACAAAAGTTATTAGAGAAATTTTGTTATTATATATTGTTAACCCAACTCAAATCAAGTACTTACTACGGTTGCTTTTCTAAATTGTCATCATTAATTACTGAACATTCACATCTGTCTACAGTCCAAATTTAATCTATGTTCTATTTATATAGAAATGTAGAACATTAATTGTAAAATTGAAAATATAGAAAATTAACAATATACTTTTACGTGTTTCATCATTGTGGTTGAAGCCGCATGAGCCAGTCTTAGCTCTGTTGTTGCTTAGTCTCTACACAGTCTTAGTTCAGTTGTTGTCAATGCTGGAACAGAATCTGTCTATGTTCTAATGTAATAAATGGTTAAAGCAAACTTGCCATGTGGGTTTAGTAATTCAGTAGTTAGTCTGCTAACAAATTAGTCAGAAAATGTCTACGAGTACCAGAGATAACAAAATGTACATAGTCATCATTTTACAGAGATGCAGTAGCCCATAGTCAAACTGTGGATTTAAATGATGAGTTTTGCAACTGTGCTGACTACAACAGATGACACATTTCAAGCCCACAACTAATATCATAAATTCCTTTTTGTCCATTTTCAGAAGCTAAATGTGTTGTGCATAACCTCCTTCATAGTAAATTGGCATTTGAGATTTAGGTTTTCTTTTGCCTATTCATTAATGCATGTGGCAACGACACAATACACCTTTATTCTATTGCCCACAGTATGTAGTGGTTTATCTGTAGTTGGTAATCCTGTCCATTGCTTTAAGTTATCTAACCAAGATAGGCTTCCTCACCATGTTCTTCTTTCATCCTTGATCTTCCCTTCCAGTGTCAATAGTAGTAGTATATATTTGGTGTTCCATACGACGTGTCCTAGATATTCAGTTTTTCTTCTTACAAATTTTCTTAATATTTCTCACTGTTTGTGTATCCATCACAATAGTTTGGTGTTAGTGATCTGATGGAATTACATTTTCCTTGAGACATATGAGTCTCAACTGTATCTTTGGTAATGATAGAAGCTGGAGAAGTGAATCAGAGTTTTTACCATAGCAAGGGCTAGAACCCAGGTCTCCTGCTTACTAGGCAGATATGCTGACCATTACACCACCGTAGCAGTGTGGCTACCATCGCTGCACAAATTGCCATAGTCCAATGCCTTCTCTAAGACAAACTGCAATTCATGCCTTCAGCCCACTTTCCACTTCTTTAATCGTCAGTATTGCTTCTATCACAATCAAAGATAAAGTTGAGACTCATATGTCTCAATGAAAATGTAATTCCTTCAGATAAAAAGCTCACCTATGACTGATGTACAGACAGGATTTTTCCACTACACATAAACCTGGAGTGCTATTCCAATACCACAGAGCATCGATGAGTTAAGAAGTGGAAATGGGCTGAGTGCGTGAATTGAAGTTTGTGTTAGGGAGGGCAGTGGACCAGGGTAATCAGGTCCCAGGTGTGGCACAAATTTTAATTCATTTCTTCAGCTTCTATCACTTCAGTGTTTGTTAGTCTTGCTGTCCACAGCACTTCACACATTCTGTAGTAAATCCACATTTCAAAGTCCTTTATCTTATTTGTTATTGTTATACTTAGTATCCATCCTTCAGAACCGTATAGAAGTAAAGAATGGATGTAGCATCTTACCAATCGAACTCTAAGATTTAGGTCTAGGTCTGAACCTTTGAGAATTTTATGAAAGCGCTAAGAGTTTTCTCTGTGTGACATTTTATCTTCGTGTCTGATCTGCAGTCTTCACAGAGCCATGTTCCGAGATACATAAATGTGTCTGCCCTTTGTATTAAGGAGTCACTGAATTGCAGATTTGCATTTGTAAAGGACTGTCATAAAGTGCATCTCTTTGGTGTTGATATTCAGACCTAGATTAGTGTTGTAATTTCCTATGTTGGCAAGCTGTTGAACATCATATAAATTATCAGCAATCAATACTGTATTACCAGCATAGCTAATGTTGATGATGGAGACACCATTAACCTTTGTGCCTCTTTCTGTGTCACCAGGAGCTTCCTGAAAAACAACTTCCTAATATGAATTTAATAACAGAGGTCACAGAATGCATCCTTACCAGTGTCCTCTACAGGTATTAACAAAGTCTGGGACCTAATTATCAAACTTAAGCTGTGCTGTCGGATGGTAAAATGTAAAGCCTCTCTACAGCAGATATCTTTCTGATCTATATCCATCCTTTTAGAATATCACTAAGTTTGTTATTGTTTAATCTGTAAAAGGCTTTTTCTTAATCAGTAAAATAAGTTCTTCATTTTTATCATGATCATAGGATATTCACACTAGAATTTATAGTGCAGCTGTTGCTTCTCTTGTACTGAAACCTTTCCTTAACCCAAACTGTGCCTCGCTAATGAATATCCCATATTTTTCTATAATTTTTATGGATAACTCTGACTTATATTTTCAGGAAATGGCTCATAAGACTGATAAGTTATGATCTTAACATCTTCACACATTCTTTTTTGGTAATGGGATGAAAGTTGATAACAGCAATTGGGCAAGTTAGAGACCTGTATCATAAATTTTGTTAAAACGTTTGTGTAAGACTCTGATACCATTTTCATACAGTAGTTTAACAAATAAGCTAAATTATGATACAATAATACACAGCACAACATATAAAAAGCTTCCACAGACTATGAATATCACCATCTCGTGATGTTACACATAACATACGTAGGCATTTTTTCTTCAGGAGGCGCTGCTACAGGGCATCTAAGTGTACCACTGACACATCACTCACAGATGAGTGGACGAGTAGTGATAGATGCCGTATATCCTGTAGAGGAGATAGGATGCACAGGAGAGGATAATGCTTGAGGTACCTTTGAAATCTCTGCTAGGTGACTCTCATGAATCCTTCCAACACACCCATTCTCTGCAGCTTCCAATTGTCTGACAGTAATCCGAACAATATCTGGCTGCTTATGAATGTCAACCAACTCATACTGTGTTTGATAAAGTGCTATGTGCTATTAAGTGCTATTAAGGCAACAGAAAAAAATCTGGGATGAAAGTTGTAATTTCCTAAAACTTCTTTTGAGGTTATAGTTGATATCAAATTCGAAAATAGTGTTAATTTATGATAAACTCAGGCAAAGAGTTTCATGATTAACATGCAGTCCTTTTGCAGTCACAGTTAACCTTGCCCAAGTCCACTCACCATAGCTCTATTGTTATATGATAATTTTGTTGATGGTTGCCTACTGCTGTTACTGTTAATATAATGTTGTTTTGTTGTTGTGTGCTGAATTGTTGAGGTAACCACGATGGACGCTGAAAAGTTTCTGTTATTTAAATTCCTGGAGGATGACACAATGAGGAAGAAATGGTTATCAAGATTTCATGGGAATAACTTCACTCTTTCTGCAAGTTCAAGACTGAGTATTTGTTTTGTTTAAGTTTTTAAAATAGTTTAATTTTAATGAAGAAGAGTACAGTTTATCACAATTCATTTTCTTGAACTGATAGCCCCACTCAATATTACTTTCTTTACATTACGTAAATACTTTATTCTCTAAGCGCAAGCAGTAGCAATTGTTATAAATCTGATAATAGAGGCTTCTTCAAGAACATAAGATTTCTTATACTGCATTTGCAAGACACTACATTTTAGTAAATGTTGCTAGTAAAACAAATTGGTTTGTCATGAACTGTGATATATACAGAATATAGGTACCATAACTTCTAGATGGGCTGGAAGTAGTATTCAGTTCTGTTTCCTGCTATAAAAACTTCCAGTAAGTTGCCTGTTGAAAACCAGAAATTTCATATGGGTCAACTCAGTAAATCAAAACTGACTTCATAGTAGCTACCATAGTAGCACATCTCTAGCAATTTGACGGCCAAAATCCCTGTCAGTAATTTTGGGCACAATGCTGAATGAAAAATGCTACTGATCTTACAATGCACATATAACTATTTTTCTTTAGAAATGTAGATACGAATTCCACAAAAGGGAAAAATGAATGTCTAGATTATAGCAAATGGAAAGATGGGAACTACTTTTATTTTCAAGGATCTATAGTCCTAGCAGATACAAATGCAAAAAAGTCTGAGTACATAATGTTTAAAAAAAAGTTACAAGTGTATTAGTTCTTTCTGCAAATTGTCTTAATTTCTGGGCCTGACTTTTAGACACGCATAAGTGCCCTACACTTCCATCATTGACTATGCAATTAAATTGTTTGAAAGTAATTGTGTGTATATGAACCATGAACCATGGACCTTGCCGTTGGTGGGGAGGCGTGCGTGCCTCAGCAATACAGATAGCCGTACCGTAGGTGCAACCACAACGGAGGGGTATCTGTTGAGAGGCCAGACAAATGCGTGGTTCCTGAAGAGGGGCAGCAGCCTTTTCAGTAGTTGCAGGGGCAACAGTCTGGATGATTGACTGATCTGGCCTTGTAACACTAACCAAAACGGCCTTGCTGTGCTGGTACTGCGAACGGCTAAAAGCAACGGGAAACTACGGCTGTAATCTTTCCCGAGGGCATGCAGCTTTACTGTATGATTAAATGATGATGGCGTCCTCTTGGGTAAAATATTCCGGAGGTAAAATAGTCCCCCATTCGGATCTCCGGGCGTGGGCTACTCAAGAGGATGTCGTTCTCAGGAGAAAGAAAACTGGCGTTCTACGGATCGGAGCGTGGAATGTCAGATCCCTTAATCGGGCAGGTAGGTTAGAAAATTTAAAAAGGGAAATGGCTAGGTTAAAGTTAGATATAGTGGGAATTAGTGAAGTTTTGTGGCAGGAGGAACAAGACTTCTGGTCAGGTGACTACAGGGTTATAAACACAAAATCAAATAGGGGTAATGCAGGAGTAGCTTTAATAATGAATAGGAAAATAGGAATGCGGGTAAGCTACTACAAACAGCATAGTGATCGCATTATTGTGGCAAAGATAGATATGAAGCCCACACCTACTACAGTAGTACAAGTTTATATGCCAACTAGCTCTGCAGATGACGAAGAAATTGAAGAAATGTATGATCAAATAAAAGAAATTATTCAGATAGTGAAGGGAGATGAAAATTTAATAGTCATGGGTGACTGGAATTCGGTAGCAGGGAAAGGGAGAGAAGGAAATTTAGTAGGTGAATATGGACTGGGGCAAAGAAATGAAAGAGGAAGCCGCCTGGTAGAATTTTGCACAGAGCACAACTTAATCATAGGTAACACTTGGTTCAAGAATCATAAAAGAAGGCTGTATACATGGAAGAAGCCTGGAGATACTAAAAGGTATCAGATAGATTATATAATGGTAACACAGAGATTTAGGAACCAGGTTTTAAATTGTAAGACATTTCCAGGGGCAGATGTGGACTCTGACCACAATCTATCGGTTATGACCTGTAGATTAAAACTGAAGAAACTGCAAAAAGGTGGAAATTTAAGGAGATGGGACCTGGATAAACTGAAAGAACCAGAGGCTGTACAGAGTTTCAGGGAGAGCATAAGGGAGCAATTGACAGGAATGGGGGAAAGAAATACAGTAGAAGAAGAATGGGTAGCTTTGAGGGATGAAGTAGTGAAGGCAGCAGAGGATCAAGTAGGTAAAAAGATGAGGGCTAGTAGAAATCCTTGGGTGACAGAAGAAATATTGAATTTAATTGATGAAAGGAGAAAATATAAAAATGCAGTAAATGAAACAGGCAAAAAGGAATACAAACGTCTCAAAAATGAGATCGACAGGAAGTGCAAAATGGCTAAGCAGGGATGGCTAGAGGACAAATGTAAGGATGTAGAGGCTTATCTCACTAGGGGTAAGAAAGATACTGCCTACAGGAAAATTAAAGAGACCTTTGGAGATAAGAGAACCACTTGTATGAACATCAAGAGCTCAGATGGAAACCCAGTTCTAAGCAAAGAAGATAAAGCAGAAAGGTGGAAGGAGTATATAGAGGGTCTATACAAGGGCGATGTACTTGAGGACAATATTATGGAATTGGAAGAGGATGTAGATGAAGATGAAATGGGAGATACGATACTGCGTGTAGAGTTTGACAGAGCACTGAAAGACCTGAGTCGAAACAAGGCCCCCAGAGTAGACAACATTCCATTGGAACTACTGACGGCCTCGGGAGAGCCAGTCCTTACAAAACTCTACCATCTGGTGAGCAAGATGTATGAGACAGGCGAAATACCCTCAGACTTCAAGAAGAATATAATAATTCCAATCCCAAAGAAAGCAGGTGTTGACAGATGTGAAAATTACCGAACTATCAGTTTAATAAGTCACAGCTGCAAAATACTAACACGAATTCTTTACAGACGAATGGAAAAACTAATAGAAGCCGACCTCGGGGAAGATCAGTCTGGCTTCCGTAGAAATGTTGGAACACGTGAGGCAATACTGACCCTATGACTTATCTTAGCAGAAAGATTAAGGAAAGGCAAACCTACATTTCTAGCATTTGTAGACTTAGAAAAGCTTTTGACAATGTTGACTGGAATACTCTCCTTCAAATTCTGAAGGTGGCAGGGGTAAAATACAGGGAGCGAAAGGCTATTTACAATTTGTACAGAAACCAGATGGCAGTTATAAGAGTCGAGGGGCATGAAAGGGAAGCAGTGGTTGGGAAGGGAGTGAGACAGGGTTGTAGCCTCTCCCCTATGTTATTCAATCTGTATATTGAGCAAGCAGTAAAGGAAACAAAAGAAAAATTTGGAGTAGGTATTAAAATCCATGGAGAAGAAATAAAAACTTTGAGGCTCGCCAATGACATCGTAATTCTGTCAGAGACAGCAAAGGACTTGGAAGAGCAGTTGAACGGAATGGATAGTGTCTTGATAGGAGGATATAAAATGAACATCAACAAAAGCAAAACGAGGATAATGGAATGTAGTCGAATTAAGTCGGGTGATGCTGAAGGAATTAGGTTAGGAAATGAGAGACTTAAAGTAGTAAAGGAGTTTTGCTATTTGGGGAGCAAAATAACTGATGATGGTCGAAGTAGAGATGATATAAAATGTAGACTGGCAATGGCAAGGAAAGCGTTTCTGAAAAAGAGAAATTTGTTAACATTGAGTATAGATTTAAGTGTCAGGAAGTCATTTCTGAAAGTATTTGTATGGAGTGTAGCCATGTATGGAAGTGAAACATGGACGATAAATAGTTTGGACAAGAAGAGAATAGAAGCTTTTGAAATGTGGTGCTACAGAAGAATGCTGAAGATTAAATGGGTAGATCACATAACTAATGAGGAAGTATTGAATAGGATTGGGGAGAAGAGAAGTTTGTGGCACAACTTGACCAGAAGAAGGGATCGGTTGGTAGGACACAGTTTGAGGCATCAAGGGATCACCAATTTAGTATTGTAGGGCACCGTGGAGGGTAAAAATCGTAGAGGGAGACCAAGAGATGAATACAGTAAGCAGATTCAGAAGGACGTAGGTTGCAGTAGGTACTGGGAGATGAAGAAGCTTGCACAGGATAGAGTAGCATGGAGAGCTGCATCAAACCAGTCTCAGGACTGAAAACCACAACAACAACAACAACAACAAGTGGCATTGAATTTATTGGCTTTTGTGTTTGCAACTGTCAACACCAAGATCAGTACCAAGACAATGTCAATGTTTTCTGCAGTTGTGGATGTTAATATTGTTCTTAAACATACATGTGACCTCGATCGTCCACTTTCCTTTGTAACTGACATCTTGAAATCTATAAGAAATGTGTGGCTGAGTCAGAAAGATGAAGACAGAGATATTGTGTATCATCAGTTTCCAGTCCGAGAGGAACTGGGACAAAATAAGTTTTCTGCACCTTCTTTTGAAATACTGAATAAGCTTTAGGACACAGGTTCTAGTTGTGTTGTTAAATATGATCATACACTCATTCTGAAATCACTTCACCATACATCATTAGAGAAACAGAGTATGAAGCTAGTGTTGCAAATATTTAATCAATAGATTTCAGAGGGCCTTAAGGTAGCTAGCTGTAAATTCAATTTGCAACATGGGTCATCAACAGCTGAGTACATTAGAATAATAACAAAATGGTTTGAGGTAATAAATGTCAAACCAGTACTTAAAGAGAAACGCATGCAGAATCCCTATATATGACTCCTCTGACATGTAACAGTGTTTCTATGATTTTTTTTTTTTCAAGATCTTGTAGACTGGCTTTATGTGTGAAAAGCTAATGATCTGTCAAGAAAATTTCTTCCAAGATAGATATTTTTTGCCATTTGACACACAACATATGCCATAATAGAAATTCATCATTACTGCACTGAAGATCTAGGTATGAAGTATTTATCAATAGCAAAGTTTATAATAGATATGCTTGAGTGGCGTTTTGGAAAATACAGACAGCTGGCAGGATCACAATATAATGTTTCACTGACACAGGTTTATGAAGCAGAAAAGAAGCTTCACATCCAAAGTGTAATGCCTCTGCTTTTAAGCTTTCCTTATGACAATGCCAAAGTAGAGGCCATTAAAAATTTTATGTTTTCAGAAGATGAGGAGTCAGACTCCATAGACATAGAAGTCAAATGTGGAAGACATTTTATCATTGACAGACATTATGCCTTCCTTAACTTTCATTGTAGAGTATTGCTCTCCCACAGTAATAAAAAAGTTGAAATGTGGGATTTGCCTTAGTGAGATTGTTATTGATGAAGTGTTTCCTGCAAATGAACATTTTAGTTTAATACAGTGACTTGACCATGGAGCATTCAGATATCTGTCAGACACTATTTCATACTTATACTGTTATAAGTAAATTACTTACAGATCATGAATGAGATTTTCTTTCCTGCAACAATCAATGTGCTACTGTATGTGAAATATCCCATGTTGCTATCAAAGAAACTGACAATATTTTATTTGACAAGATTTGCTCCAGTGGACATTCATCTCACACAATGCTGAAAAGTGATGTTTGGGTTGGTGTCAATGTAGTTTGAGTAACTATTGTTAAAAAATTAATGGGAATACAATTTTCAAAGAATTTACCTTAGTATCACATGTGTAGCAATGAAACACTATTTCAGATATTTATTGTTATGTTATTGGAGCAGACTGATAAATAAATGATCAATTTCTGATTGCAATGTTTCCTGTCTCTCACTTTACAGAGGCTTATACAATACAAGATGATGGGCAAAAATTAAAATAAAATTATTGCCTAAAACATTTACACTTTATTCATTATTTTTAGCTTTATTTCAATGGTGTATTACATATTTGATTCTGTGTACAGCAGTATAGGCACCTGTCTAAAAAGTCTGTCAGACAGATCTCTGAAAACTGGTTTTGTAAAGTTTGTAAGAGCTTACAACAACCTGTAGTACCATTTATGAATTTTTCCAAAGGCTACACTGTTATTCTTATGGTACATTTGCCTCAACATATCAGCAGGAAAAATTCCATGCTTCTATACCATTTCCAAAAGAAACATCTTTAGTTTGTTCATTTCATACATTTTTTCAGAGACTACTCCATTTCAGGTATTAAATAACACTGCCAACTATGAATGCATTGTTTCGCGACAATATGAGTAAATAAAATTTTGCCTCGGGCTTCCAGCCACATCAGGTGGTTAAAATCCCATGAGCTTTCGCCCGAGCTATCCTCAGTCACTGTCAAGTGGTAAGACTGACTGCTGTGTCACCATGGCCACGTCATTATATAGCCACACTGCTGGCTGTGACATCACTGGTGCTCTCTTCCTTGCTATATATGGTAGTGTTTTCATCCCGCGTCCATCATGCCCGTTTTAACACGAGAGGCGCTTATGCCTACGTGAACCAGAAAAATCAGCCGTGGCAGAACACGCCTTAGAAAATGGACACCAAATTCTATTCAATGAAACATCTGTCGTTATGAAGACGAAGGGATTTTAGGATGGCATCATAAAAGAAGCTATTGAAATAAAAACCTCTGAAAACACCATCAACAAGGATGACGGTTTGCAACTTAGTAAAGCCTGGGACCCAGCTATCACAATGTTAAAACAGGCATGACGGACGCAGGATGAAAACATTACTGTATATGGCGAGGAAGAGAGCAGTGACGTCACAGCCAGCAGTGTGGCTATATAACGACACAGCCACGGTGACACAGCAGTCAGTCTTACCACTTCACAATGACCGGGGAGAGCTCGGTCAAAAGCTTGTGGGATTTTAACCACCTGACATGGCTGGAAGCCCGAGAAAATTTTACTAACATTGTCAACATTCACAATTTGCATTTGGTTTTTAAAGCACATTGCATTTCAAGGCCTGTAAGTTTCTCTTCAGGAGCTTTATTTGAATTTTTAGTCAGTGCTGTCCAAATGAGATCCTAAATGTCGTTAAGTATTATTTTTTTCATCATTATTTCATTACCTCTTTGTTACAGTGTTGGGGTTCCACACACCCGAGTTGATGTATTTCTCATTATTGCCATGAAATGGTATGTAATTTGTTCTTGAATACTTCAGTAGCTGACTTTTATAAACTGTAGAGAGTATTACAGTAATAAACATAAGTTTACTTGGTTCATGGAGGAAGATTGGTGTGTTTTGTTTGTCCATTATCTAATAATTTTTTCTGAATTTACCTTGCACTTTTAGGTTTTATGATGAAACAAGCATAAAATGTGTCTATGGCGTGAACGTAAAAGTGATTTAAATGTCTCATTCAGAAAGTGATTAGTGAGCACAGATTTGAAGTAACTATTTGCATTCAGTTGAAATTACTTATTTTGTGAGTAAGAGATTATGACACTTGCTGATTCAGCAGTTACCTGCTACTGCTGGTTAACATAGAAAAAAAAATCAACTACACTTCAGATATGCTGCAATTTGAAATTGATTACTTGATACTCATTTAACGTGTAAAGAAAAGATTTAGTACTCACAATCACTGCAAAAGTGACATAAATCTGTTGTTTCTGTATTACAATTCTTTGGATGACAGTCCAGTGTAATCTTCAAATGAGTAGCAAGGCCTATTGAGAAACAGCTACACATAGAACACATACACAATGCAAACTGATTACACTATTTTGTTCACGTTGGAGGAGGTCACCTCACTGCAACGTGGCTCCAAATGTAAAAACTCATCACCACCACTGCAGTGTTGTGGCCATTCAAAAGGGTTTTAATTGTGGATACAAATTACGAAACAATAAAAAAAATTATTTGGCACAAGAAGACAGTTCTGGAAGGGAGAAGATGTGACTGGAAGAATCAAGAGGCAAGCAAGGAGATCAAGTTAAACATGAAGGCAAAGTCATAGAAGAGGAGTCCCTTGGGAATGAAAAGGGAAATTTCTTTGTACAAGTGTCACGAGTCAGTAATGTAGTTTACAGTGTGGAACCAACTTACAGCTGACACACCCCAATGTGACAACTACTGCACCCAACCAGCTGTATTCATGAGGAAACGAAACATCCTTACAGCTACCACATACTCAACAGATTAAAAAAGGCACAGTTACACACATTAATTGATGAAATATTTGCTAAATACTCAGTGACTGTGAAACTAAATGATATAACATATTATATGTAAATAGATATCCTAGGAGCCATAGAATTTGGATAAATACCTGAAATTGATTACAACCACTACAGTTTAATGAAATGATACTAATTATAATTTGTAAGTGGGACAGTCATTAATTTATAGATTAACTAGCAGAGTAACCCAACATTACCCAGGTATTTGTTTATGGCTGTGTGTCCACATTTGTACCATGCAATGTCTGGCCTTGTGCTCGATGTTGATGAGGTGTCTCCTGAACTGTGTGTTATACAGCGATATAATTTTGTAGGTGCATTCAGCTACATATGTGGATACTGTCTGCAAAATATGTTGCAAATGGAGTTGCATCAGTCAAGTAATAAATTTAAACGCAATTTCTCATGCATTTCACTGTTTATGATGTCGCATGTCCTGAAGCGAGGCCCATGAGAAATACACAGCCCACACAATGAACTTGTGTCGCACTAGTCAGCTATACATTGTGAACACCCAGTTCCATACAGGTCTCACGGGAAATCAACTTGCCCATGAAAAGGTACCCACTGAAGATCTAAAATCAGTCTTGTTATTGAGAGCTTATGTGCATTTAAATGAAGAGTTAAGAATTATCAAACTCATCTGAAATAGTTTAAAAACAAAGATTCCAAGACTTACCAAGCGGGAAAGCACCGGCAGACAGGCACAATGAGCAAAACACACAAACACACACACAGAATTAATAGCTTTTGCAACCGATGGTTGCTTCTTCAGGAAGGAGAGGGAAAGATGAAAGGATGTGGGTTTTAAGGGAGAGGGTAAGGAGTCATTCCAATCCCGGGAGCGGAAAGACTTCCCTTAGGGGGAAAAAAAGGACAGGTGTACACTCGCACACACACACACACACACATATCCATCCGCACATACACAGACACAAGCAGACATATTTAAAGGCAAAGAGTAAGGGCAGAGATGTCAGTCGAGGTGGAAGTACAGAGACAAAGAAGTTGTTGAAAGACAGGTGAGGTATGAGCGGCTGCAACTTGAAATTAGCGGAGGTTGAGGCCTGGCGGATATCGAGAAGAGAGGATATACTGAAGGGCGAGTTCCCATCTCTGGAGTTCGGATAGGTTGGTGTTAGTGGGAAGTATCCAGATAATTCGGACGGCGTAACACTGTGCCAAGATGTGCTGGCCGTGCACCAAGGCATGTTTAGCCACAGGGTGATCCTCATTACCAACAAACTCTGTCTGCCTGTGTCCATTCATGCGAATGGACAGTTTGTTGCTGGTCATTCCCACATAGAAAGCGTCACAGTGCAGGCAGGTCAGTTGGTAAATCACGTGGGTACTTTCACACGTGGCTCTCCCTTTGATCGTGTACACCTTCCGGGTTACAGGACTGGAGTAGGTGGTGGTGGGAGGGTGCATAGGACAGGTTTTACACCGGGGGCGGTTGCAAGGGTAGTAGCCAGAGGGTAGGGAAGGTGGTTTGGGGATTTCATAGGGATGAACCAAGAGGTTATGAAGGTTAGGTGGACGGCAGAAAGACACTCTTGGTGGAGTGGGGAGGATTTCATGAAGGATGGATATCATTTCGGGGCAGGATTTTAGGAAGTCGTATCCCTGCTGGAGAGCCACATTCAAGGTCTGATCCAGTCCCGGGAAGTATTCTGTCACAAGTGGGGCACTTTTGGGGTTCTTCTGTGAGAGGTTCTGGGTTTGAGGGGATGAGGAAGTGGCTCTGGTTATCTGCTTCTGTACCAGGTCGCGAGGGTAGTTGCGGGATGCGAAAGCTGTTTTCAGGTTGTTGGAGTAATGGTCTAGGGATTCAGGACTGGAGCAGATTCGTTTGCCACAAAGGCCTAGGCTGTAGGGAAGGGACCGTGGCAGCTGTCATAATGGAGGTACTGTTGCTTGTTGGTGGGTTTGATGTGGACGGACGAGCGAAGCTGGCCATTGGACAGTTGGAGGTAAACGTCAAGGAAAGTGGCATGGGATTTGGAGTAGGACCAGGTGAATCTGATGGAACCAAAGGAGTTGTGGTTGGAGAGGAAATTCTGGAGTTGTTCTTCACTGTGAGTCCAGATCATGAAGATGTCATCAATAAATCTGTACCAAACTTTGGGTTGGCAGGCTTGGGTAACCAAGAAGGCTTCCTCTAAGTGACCCATAAATAGGTTGGCATACGAGGGGGCCATCCTGGTACCCATGGCTGTTCCCTTTAATTGTTGGTATGTCTGGCCTTCAAAAGTGAAGAAGTTGTGGGTCAGGCTGAAGCTGGCTAAGGTGACGAGGAAAGAGGTTTTAGGTAGGGTAGCAGTTGATCGGCGTGAAATGAAGTGCTGCATTGCAGCGAGGCTCTGGACGTGTGGGATATTCGTGTATAGGGAAGTGGCATCAATGGTTACAAGGATGGTTTCCATGGGTAAAAGACTGGATACGGATTCCAGGCGTTCGAGAAAGTGGTTGGTGTCTTTGATGAAGGATGGGAGACTGCATGTAATGGGTTGAAGGTGTTGATCCACATAGGCAGAGATACGTTCTGTGGGGGCTTGGTAACCAGCTACAATGGGGCGGCCAGGATGTTTGGGTTTGTGAATTTTAGGAAGTAGGTAGAAGGTAGGAGTGCGAGGTTTCGGTGGGGTCAGGAGTTTTATGGAGTCAGGTGAAAGGTTTTGTAGGGGGCCTAAGGTTCTGAGGATTCCTTGAAGCTCCACCTGGACATCAGGAATGGGATTACCTTGGCAAACTTTGTATGTAGAGTTGTGTGAAAGCTGACGCAGTCCCTCAGCCACATACTCCCGACGATCAAGTACCACGGTCGTGGAACCCTTGTCAGCCGGAAGAATGATGATGGATCGGTCAGCTTTCAGATCACGGATAGCCTGGGCTTCGGCTGTGGTGATGTTGGGAGTAGGATTAAGGTTTTTCAAGAAAGATTGAGAGGCAAGGCTGGAAGTGAGAAATTCCTGGAAGGTTTGGAGAGGGTGATTTTGAGGAAGAGGAGGTGGGTCCCGCTGTGATGGAGGACGGAACTGTTGCAGGCAGAGTTCAATTTGGATAGTGTCTTGGGGAGTTGGATCATTAGGAGTGGGATCAGTATTATTTTTCTTTGTGGCAAAGTGATATTTCCAGCAGAGACTACGAGTGTAGGACAGTAAATCTTTGACAAGGGCAGTTTGGTTGAACCTGGTAGTGGGGCTGAAGGTGAGGCCTTTGGATAGGACAGAGGTTTCAGATTGGGAGAGGGGTTTGGAGGAAAGGTTAACTACTGAATTGGGGTGTTGTGGTTCTAGAGTGTGTTACTAGAATTTTGAGGTGTTGGGGGGAGTGGATCTGGAAGTGGGAGATTGAGTAGATGGGAGAGACTGGGTCTGTGTGCAATGAGAGGAGGTTGAGGTTTGTTGGAAAGGATGTGGAGGGTGAGTGAGTTGCCTTTCCCGAGGTGGGAAACCAGGAGATTGGATAGTTTTTTGAGGTGGAGGGTGGCGTGCTGTTCTAATTTGCGGTTGGCCTGTAGGAGGATGCTATGTACAGCCGGTATGGATAGTATAGGAAAGATAGTGGACTTTGATTTGGGATAGGAGTTGATGGGTGTGTTCATTGGCCGAGTCGATGTATAGGTGAAGGATTAGGCGGGTGAGGGCTCTGGATTGTGCGAGCCACTTCCTCATCCCCTCAAACCCAGAACCTCTCACAGAAGAACCCCAAAAGTGCCCCACTTGTGACAGAATACTTCCCGGGACTGGATCAGACCTCGAATGTGGCTCTCCAGCAGGGATACGACTTCCTAAAATCCTGCCCCGAAATGAGATCCGTCCTTCATGAAATCCTCCCCACTCCACCAAGAGTGTCTTTCAGCCGTCCACCTAACCTTCATAACCTCTTGGTTCATCCCTATGAAATCCCCAAACCACCTTCCCTACCCTCTGGCTACTACCCTTGCAACCACCCCCGGTGTAAAACCTGTCCTATGCACCCTCCCACCAACACCTACTCCAGTCCTGTAACCCGGAAGGTGTACACGATCAAAGGGAGAGCCACGTGTGAAAGCACCCACGTGATTTACCAACTGACCTGCCTGCACTGTGACACAGCAGGGATACGACTTCCTAAAATCCTGCCCCGAAATGAGATCCATCCTTCATGAAATCCTCCCCACTCCACCAAGAGTGTCTTTCCGCCGTCCACCTAACCTTCGTAACCTCTTGGTTCATCCCCAAACCACCTTCCCTACCCTCTGGCTACTACCCTTGCAACCACCCCCGGTGTAAAACCTGTCCTATGCACCCTCCCACCACCACCTACTCCAGTCCTGTAACCCGGAAGGTGTACACGATCAAAGGGAGAGCCACGTGTGAAAGCACCCACGTGATTTACCAACTGACCTGCCTGCACTGTGACACTTTCTATGTGGGAATGACCAGCAACAAACTGTCCATTCGCATGAATGGACACAGGCAGACAGTGTTTGTTGGTAATGAGGGTCACCCTGTGGCTAAACATGCCTTGGTGCACGGCCAGCACATCTTGGCACAGTGTTACACCGTCCAAGTTATCTGGATACTTCCCACCAACACCAACCTATCCGAACTCCGGAGATGGGAACTCGCCCTTCAGTATATCCTCTCTTCTCGATATCCGCCAGGCCTCAACCTCCGCTAATTTCAAGTTGCCTCCGCTCATACCTCACCTGTCTTTCAACAACTTCTTTGCCTCTGTACTTCCGCCTCGACTGACAACTCTGCCCTTACTCTTTGCCTTTAAATATGTCTGCTTGTGTCTGTGTATGTGCGGATGGATATGTGTGTGTGTGTGTGTGTGTGCGAGTGTACACCTGTCCTTTTTTTCCCCCTAAGGGAAGTCTTTCTGCTCCCGGGATTGGAATGACTCCTTACCCTCTCCCTTAAAACCCACATCCTTTCATCTTTCCCTCTCCTTCCTGAAGAAGCAACCATCGGTTGAGAAAGCTAGTAATTCTGTGCGTGTGTTTTGTTCATTGTGCCTGTCTGCCGGCGCTTTCCCGCTTGGTAAGTCTTGGAATCTTTGTTTTTAATATATTTCTCCCATGTGGAAGTTTCTTTCTATTTTATTTTCATCTGAAATAGTAACGCGCTCCTTGCTGAAGATGGCATTTGTATGGCCTGTAGTGTCACGTGCTGCGATAAATGAAGCAGGACCCATATAACTCATTGGCTCCATCCTGGACTATGTATTGTACAATGATATAATATTGGAGTTACTTTCTGTAGCATATGTGGATAGTGTCTGTGAAATTTATTGAGAATAGAGTTTGTAGCAAAAAAGTAAAAAAATTAAATGTCATGCATGGTGCTGATTTTTTTAATGCATCTCATTGTTTATAACATCAAATCTACAGAACTGTATGTGATTCAATGATATAATTTTGCAGTTATATTCAGTGGTCTATCTGTATACTCTCTGCAAAATGTGTCACAAATACAGTTAGTAGTAAAGAATTAAAAATTATAATGTCAAGCCTTATATGGTACTTTTACTGCATGAACAGCAGAAAAGAAGTAAGAGATAAACATTTTTTCATTCATCATTTGGTAGGGATTGTCAGCAAGGAAAAAAATTCATGAAGATCTGAAATTATGTGTAAAGTTTTGTTGCAAGTCTCGTTCTCAAATACTGGATGAATAAAGTCTGTGAATTCAAGCACTCATTTTCATTTCCACCCCTTGTAGTGGCCCTTAGGGGATTTTTACGGATCCTGGTGCTCATCTAAAATGAAATCAAACATTCATTTGGCCTCCTACAAAGTATTCAGCTTTTAATGGTCTTACCTACACAATGAAAATAATTAATGTTAAATTCTCATTGTACGTAGTTTATGGTAAGGAATCGTTATAAATGTCGCCCACTAACGTTGGGGTGTGAGAAAGTAATAGTAGTCATGTATACATATGTATATTACTTAATTGTGCATGTATACTAATACAAGATAAATTTTTATTTCATGTATAAATGTTACGAATGTGTGTACCAGTGAAGAACCTTGACAGACCATGAGAGGATGGAGAAACATATACAAACAGAAAAGTGAAAAGGTAAGGGCCACTTGTCATCAATTCTTGAAGCATAGGCTTCGGTATCATCAAAGTGCAGGAGAGTAGATGGTACATGGTGCATAGTGGAGTAGGAAATAGTTTGTATTTGTGAAAACAATAATTAAGCAAGTGATAGCACTGCGAGTTTGGAGATATTAACCATTTTGTAGAAAGAATAATATGCTACTTTAGATCAGTACCAGTATTTGTAGTAAGTAGATGTACTGTAAGGCAGTAGCCAATGAAAGTGTATACTGTTAAAGTGTGTGAAGCAATTTGTGTGGATTTCTTGTTAGGGTAAAGTTGGCCGAGTTATGGAGCCACAACAGAATCAGGATACAAATATTCAGGATAATGTTCTGTTGTTAAGTGATATTGATTGTGAAACAGAGATGGTAGACATTACTAGTAACCATAGGAATAATAAAGGTGATAAGCTATTTTCGGGCAAATCGCCAAGATCTAGGCAGTACATAGAAGTACCAGAACAGATAGCCACTACTAGGGCAAGTAGCAGTATCACAGTGAATAGATTAACGATGAATCCTGTATGTTCACCGATACCCGACCCGTTCGTGGAATTCCTCAGGAAGTTAGAAGAAAGAGACAGGTTATGGGAAGAAGAAATGAAACAAAGATAGAAGATCATGGAGGAACAAAATAACTGGCTAGTTAAACATATCAGGGAACAAGTCAGAGAAAGAGACAAAGCTTTAATACAGCACATGAATGAACAGTTCGAAAAAGTACACTCAAAGATAAATGAAATGAAGAGGGCGTACATCAAACTGCCGAACATAGTCAGCAACATGGCACAAGATGTGCAAACATTGCAAACGGCACATACCATTATTAAAGACGAGAAAGGACACTATAGACCAACATTTAGCCGAACAAGCTAAGAAAGTAGAACAGGAATTCCAAGACGGGCCAATTGATAAGGACAGTCAGACCTCAGAACAAATAGAGAATAAAGTAAAGGCTGCTATGCAGCAAGTAACCAACAGCGTAGCTAATTTGTAATTTTTTTGTAATTTATTTGTGTGAAACATGTAATTACATGCATAGCAATTGGTAGTACAATACAACAGTATACAATCTAATTTTACTTTATAATAGGAACTTCAGAATGTAGTCCAAATTATTTGACATAATGATACTTGAGATTTTAGTTTCTACAGTAGGCTATAGAAGCATTGCTCAATGAGCCACGATTTTAGATGTTTTTTTAATGTCTCTCCAGTTATTACCTTCAGTTCATTTGGCAGTGCATTGAAATATTTTTCTCCAATAATATATGGACTGTCTGCAGTTTTTTTTCAGTCTTCTGGGTATCATATGGTAATTTTGTACTTGTCTAGTATTATGATCATGAATTTCTGCATTACGACAGGTATAGTTCTTATCTTCTACAATTAATACTATTGTTTCAAACATATACATTGAATAGATAGTCAGAATTTTAAATTCTATAAACAATCCCTTAAATGATGTTTTAGCATCTTTTTTGCCTAATATTCTCAAGGCTCTTTTCTGGAGTTTAAATACTCAGTCTACATGAGTTTTGGAAGCCCCGCCCCACAAAGCAAGACCATATGCTAGAAATGTATGTATTAAACCAAAATATGTCATTCTCATTGTTTGGGTATTGACATATGAAGCTATTCTTCTTAAAACATATAGGCTAGATGAAGCCTTGCATATATGTTGTCAAGTTGTTGTGTCCATAGTAGTTTGCTATCTATGCATATACCGTAGAATTTACATTCACTGCAGATTTTCCCTACAATATTACTATCTTGAGAATCAATAAAAGTTTGCAAATCACCAACATTGAAGGAAATTATATTTGTTTTTTGTAAGCTGACTTTTAGATTGCCATTTTCAAACTTTTCCTTTGCAATATGTATAATTTTTTTACCTCTATGCTGAGATTAGGAATATCAATTCCCCAACAAAGGCCTGAAGTGTCATCTGCATACATAGTAAAGAAGGTATCATTTTTTAATATCTTTGGGAAGTCATTGACGTAACATATAAAAAGGAAAGGACCAATTATCGATCCCTGAGGCATGCCAAATTTAATATTCCTGACTCTTGATGTATAACTTTTTATGTTTCTTCATTATTATGAGAGATTGAGGTAGACTGTCTTCTGTTTTTTAGATATGATGTGATGAGGTGGAATAGTTTTCCACTTATACCATCTCTGCCCAGTTTTGACAGAAGTACCTTATCATCAACCCTATCAAAAGCCTTTCATAGGTGTAGGAAAACCGCAGCTACTTGCATGCCTTCATCAATTTTGTCAAGAGCTTTCAGCATAAATTGAAGTGTTACAGTCATGGTGCTACAACCACTTCTGTAAACCATGCTGAAAATCTCCCAGGATGTTGTGCTTATTATAATGCTCTAACATAGTTCAGAATTATTTTTTCAGTTAACTTGCTATAAACATAAAGTTAAAGTGAGTGATCTGTAATTTTCTACTAGTTGTTTACAACCTTTTTATAGAGAGGTTTAACAATGGCTAATTTTAGTATGTCAGGGAACACTCCTTCTTTTAAGACGCTATTTATTAAATGCACCAAAGGATACACTAGATTGCTTTTGCACTGTTTAATTAAAAATGGAGAAATTTCATTCCATCCAGCGGATTTATTGTTTTTACATTCTCTGATGAGCTGCAAAATATCCTTGATTTCAAGTTCATGGAGTTGATTAGCTTCAGAATTGTCCTCAGCAAGACTTCCAACAGGTACTTTATCTGTGGTACAAAAGTCAGATTCTATAATATATATGAAATAGTCATTAAAAATGTTACTGATCTCTTGAGGATTGGTGACATCAATATTGCTATTAGATATCTGTATGCTGATATTACCTTTTAGTTTTGTTTTACAGTCTCTTATTTCATTTGCTATTGACCAACAGGTCTTGGAGATACAATCTGAATTTTGTATTTTTGAGTTAATCTTTTCAGCCTTCAATCTTTTGACTTGCTTGCAAAACTGGTATTGTTTGTGTTTATCCCTGTGCTCATTGTTTTTGATCTCTCTTTGTATCATATACATTTCTTCCATTTTTTCTTTCAGTTCTTTGGTAGAATTATCAAATTCCATGGGCCTTGACTGTCATGCCTTATTCTTATCAATATTCATCTTTCTGATGGGAATAGTATTGTTTAGATGATAAGATAATGTGTCTAGAAAGGCATCCCATTTATTATTCACTCTTTGATTCATGACCAAGGCTCTTTATCAGTTTGGCAATGTCGATAACAGAGAGATTTCTTTTGTATTCATAATTTTTCTTTGGTTTTATAGAAGGATCTCCCTTTAGCACTAATAGTTGGCCTAGGTGGTCAGAGATGTGACAATTTACAATAGCAGCTCTGGCAATATTTTCACAATTAGTAGTATCATGATCTATAGAGCTTATACTAGTTGGAGTGATTCTAGTGGGTATGTCTCCCAACAGATCTTTTGCACCATAAGAATAGATACAGTCTTTGAAGTGTTTGCTTCCTTGGGAATCTTGTAATATGTTGACATTAATATCCCCTAATAATATAACATTTATATGCTCTTGCTTGGACATTATTTACATAATACTGTATCATGGGAATTAATAAATAATTCAAAATTTCCATTTGGTGATCTGTACAATGCCAAGATAAAGTATACAACAGACAAGAATTTTAACTTAATTGCTACAATTTCACAGTGGAAATCAGTGTAATACTCTTTTACCCAAGCAATATTTTCATAATATTCTACTAAGTTATTTGTTCTCAGGTAGATAGCCACTCCTCCACCTTTATGGTTAAAATGACAGTAAAAATCAGTTAATGAATAATTTTGGATTTTAAACAGGTGTATGTTATCTACAGATTTGTGGTGTTAACTGACAACTAGTATGTGGGGTGTAATATCTGAAAGATAGTGGTCAAAAACATCAATCTTATTACTTAATCCCTCTACATTATAATGAAGGAAAGAAATATTGCTGTCTTCAGGCACATTTTGTGCACCATCATCCCCTCTTCTGCTTTTTAGTTTTCTTTATTATTTATAATGTTGCAAATATCTGTAATAATCTTAGTGAAGGTCTTGGAGCCTAACCTGTTTAAGTGAGTACCATCTTTCCCCAGACATTTGTTGCTTCAAAACTTATTTGGATCAATAAATATTGCTCCTAGATTATTACAGATCTCATGAATATTACAATTTATCCTCTCTATATAAGTATCACTCACAGACCTTCTGTAGATTATTCTGCTGATTACAATTCTTGAAGACCTGTGTAAGTTTCTTGCTGATTGGATTAAATGTCTAGTTTCTAACAAAGAGATAGAGGGGCTGGCCAGTACTTACCTCAGCTCAGTACAGCCGATAGAGACACAAAAAACAACCGAAAATTTAAGCTCCTAGCTTTCGGAATAAATGTTCCTTCATCAGGGAGGAGAGAGGGGAAAGAAAGGGAAGAAGGGAAAGTAGATTTAGTTACTCACAACCCAGGTTATGAAGCAACAGGGAAAGGAAAACAGGGAAGGTAGCAAGGATGGAGGCATGGTTGTCATCCCTCTGACAACCATGCCTCCATCCTTGCTACCTTCCCTGTTTTCCTTTCCCTGTTGCTTCATAACCTGGGTTGTGAGTAACTAAATCTACTTTCCCTTCTTCCCTTTCTTTCCCCTCTCTCCTCCCTGATGAAGGAACATTTATTCCGAAAGCTAGGAGCTTAAATTTTCGGTTGTTTTTTGTGTCTCTATCGGCTGTACTGAGCTGAGGTAAATACTGGCCAGCCCCTCTATCTCTTTGTTAGTAATTGTTTCACATCTTTATATGAGATTTTCCATTAATTAGTTAAATGTCTAGTTTCACTGGCAATTTCTTCCTCGGTGGTGCTGCTTAGTGAATTTGTTCCTACATGAATGTAAACACCTTTGTAGATTCTTGTGGCTTCACCTGAAGATCCCTGATTTGAATTTCAAATATTGATTAAGTGATTATTTAATTGATGGCTCCTGATACCAGGGTGAATGTCGAGTCTCGTTTTTGGCACATCAACAGTTTTTAGTAGTGAGTCACCTATAATGAGAAGGTCTTGATTTTCCTTTTCAGTACTGTGACGACTAATTGGTTTTTTTCTGTATGTGACGTTGTTCCAGTGATATTTGTTTCTTGAATATATGTTTTCACTTTGCGCTTCTTCACAAACAGTGGATATTAAAGGTTCAGAAAAATGAGCATCGTCACTTCATGAGTTTTCACTGTTAAGATTGCTTACAACACCTTTCCTGCTTTTGATAGAAGATTTTACAGTTTCAACATGAGCTGTTTGTAAACAGATTGCAACCGAAGCACATCAACTCACAGGTGAAAAAACTGAAGCGAGCTACAAATCTCCAATGCCACTGTGGCAACAAGAGATCACACATCGTATATCCGAACTATAACATGCGCGTTCACAGGCGCAGAAATATGATAAAAGAGATACACTAAGCTGAAATACTTATGGCAACACAAACAGCACATATGGGTCATATCAGCCTGTATTGAATTCTGATAGATTAGATTTAAATGTACAGAGGAGTATGCCAAGCATAATCACATGGGGGCAACTTCTTCTACAGTAACTACCCCTATTGATGAGAGTCTAATAAAACACAGTCAGTTTCAAGTTTACAATGCAGAAAAGAAATCGGTGCACCCTGTGATATTTATAGAGGTATTTTGGAATATTTTCCCCAGTGTGCAGAATGATCAACAAAAGACTCAGTTTATAATAGCGCATATCCAAGGTGACGCTGCCCTGTGGGCGAATGAAATTATTGATAATTGTCAGAGCATTACCCAATTTGAAAAGGCATTCTTAGACTGATATTGGTCAAAGGCAATACAAGAATGCCTTAGGATGGAAGTCTATAGCCCTCAGGTGTATAATTTAAAACAAGGTACCCTACGGAAATATTTTGAAAAGTATATTAAGAAGATGAGATATTGGGATGAGTCCATATCTGCACGAGATATGATACATTTTTTAAAACTTCACTTACCAGGTCACATTCATGATAAATTAATCAATGAATCATGACCAAGAAAACGGGAACTTTTCGCCGAGGAAACATGAAAACCAAAATTCAAATCCCAACTTCGGGAACAAAAACAACACCAAAGGAGAATATCATAACAAACATAATAGGAGAAATGGAAATGGTCAGACGCCGTATAGCAATAAACATAGATGCGAAGAATGATACCATCCAGGATATAAGATCAACAATAACGGGATCAGAATAAAAAACGTAGGACGAATGAAGGGCAATGGCCTAATCAAAATAGCAGTCTGAATAATCACAACTATCTGGTGCAGTGGATGCACAGTTCAATGCAGCCACCACCTACAGTAAGCAGTAATAATTATCAAGGCGGCAACTGGAATATAATGCCAAACACAAATGTGATACCACAGTCTTGGACGAATAGTAATAGCGGTGTTAGGATCGTTGAAATGACAGGTGAAGGAAGCAATAACATTTCGCGACTGTCAAATGAGAATTGACCGCAATAAGCTCCCCATTGTTGGTTGACAGAAGGAGTGGGGGCACATCTCAGGACAATTCCCTAAACAATATCCGCATACTGAGATACCAAGAAGGCAACACCATGCAACAGGATTTATTAACGGAACTGAATAAATGTGAAAACAAGGAGATCAAAATAGTGCAAACCATGTTAAAGGCACGAATAAATAACATCCCAATAGAAGTATATGTAGACACAGGAGCTACAACTAATGTACTGAGCTATGATCTTTTCAAAACTTTAAGTCATATCCGCAAATTGCCTACTTACCCAGTGCAAAACTGTCATCTTACTAGACTATGTCCCTACTAAGATTTAAAGAGATTTATTCAATGAAACATTGTATTGTAGAATAACGAATTTCATGTGTCACATGTCTAGTATATAAGTTAATATGAGATTTTAAAAGGTATTTTATTGTAATTAAGAGTAATTGTTTAACTTTTTTTGGTGATTAAATAATGCATTTATTCATTTAGAAGTGAATACTTAAAAGTCTTGGACATTTGAAAAAGTCAGTATTAAGATAATGTTAAAAGGATAACAGATCATAAGTCCACTTATAAATTTTTAATTTGATCATGATCTTTGATTACCTTAGTTATTCCAGTTGAGTATAGATTTAGTATGTGTAAGATACTGCGGATTTATTGTACATATTTAATTGATGATTATTCTGAGTATTTCAGTGTGTCAAGTGAGAAAATATGAAAATACAAGGATGTGTGTTTTGTCTTCTTATAAGCAAACACCATATGGCATCTATGATGCTGTATCTTGAAATAGAAGGTAAGTTCAGTTATCAGGTCATACCATTTAGGTGGATTACAGTGCTCAAATCTGGGCTTTTGACCTAAATTTTAACTTCAGTGTAGGACTTGCATTTTCACTACTGGTTTGTGGAGCAAGAACATGCGTAGTGATCCTGATCAAAGTATAAATGAGTATTGTGAAAGAATTCATTGGCTATAAATATGAGAATATTTCAAAGTCAGGCCAGAGTCAGTTGCAAGTCAGGTGTAACCAATGTTTGGAAAAGCCTCAGCAGGAGGTGCATAATACACATTAACTTCATTGTATTATGTTTATATATGTGCATGGACAATTGTGTTGCTATGTGAACTGTTATCAAAGTCATACTACAAGCTAAACTGACAAGAACTGTGAAAAGGGTGTTGGTATTAGCCAGTGATGTGTGAATTTGTGTAAACTGTATTTGTGAGGAACTTGGATAGTGAACCTTCATGTGTAGTGCAGCGTTAGCCATACAATGTACAAACAATAGCAAAATGTTTGTATACGCAATGGGGTGAAACACAAATCCTGTAACAAGTGTGTGTTTGAATGTGTAAACAAGATATTTTTGGTTTGGACGCTACTTTCGGCACGCTAACAATCTGATGCTATGAACAGCGTAGTGCGATGTTCAAATAACAACACCTATGGTGGGACTGCATCCCCTAAATCAAATATAAAACATTCGTATTTGCTGTGAACTGATTTAATCAGATATGTGATTTCACGATCAGACCTTCAATCTACTGCAACTTTCAGCACCAAGTTTCATGCAGGTAAGAAGAAAATGACAAGTGACACAAACTGTGCCTTGACAAAGCAATATTACGTACTAATCGGCTCCTACCCACAGTTTTAACGTCTGATAGCAAACAGTCAACTATAACCTATGTACATTTATTGCATGAACTGTTTGAGACTACATTCTGTGCCATGCTGAGAACGTGAGTGGACGGTGTGTATCTCCACAACAATGCTGACGCACCAGGCTAGCAGAACTACGACAGTCCCATCTTCAATTGCTGACTCCGGGCTCCAGCCGGGCATTCAAGCAGGAAGATATTGGTCTCCAGCTGACGCTCCACTGCTGCAGCCATGAGATGTCGAGACGGCGCGAGATGACACCATCGACACAGCAGCGCAACGAAGAATTGGTCATCAACAAGATTAATATAATATTGTGACAGGGTCACGAACTAACACAACACAATAAAGGAAATTAACGCTATTATGTGATATCTCTTTCAGTGAAATATTATTTGTCTTTTATCTATGTCTATGTCATAATATCGTGGGTATAATAAATCTGTATCAATTATTTTATATGGTATAATTTGTTAGCTCCAGCGAGGTTTTCTGGGGTTTCCCTGTGGCCCGCATCTGAATGGACGAGCTTAATATCAGTTTTAGTTCCCAGCTGTTAGAAACACACTATACCAATCTCTTTGAAATAAATACATAAACTGTAAATCAAATGAATAGGAGTTCTAATCGATCAATCTTAAAGTGACATTTGTGGTTTACAAGGCTCAAACATTTGAAAAGTATGTTCCTCGTAGCCCAGGGGGCAGTGTAGTGTCCCTTAGGCAATTTTTATAGACAGTGCATGTGCAAAGCAGATAAAGAAACATGAATAAAATAAAACAAACAAAACTTTAAAGGCATTTGTGAAGAACAGTACAATTAATATTTACAAAAAACTGTAATGTAAATATTCTGATGAGAAAAAGATCCTTATTGATGCTAATTAATATCTCAGTAAAAATGTATTTAAATAAAATATTTATATCTTTGTGTAACTATATATAAGATGGAGAAAACAAATTGATCTTCTTCTGCTTCCTTTGTTACACGGAGATTGTGTGTAGCGCTTAACACTTGCAGATGTTATTATTGTTATCTCTTCTAGATGATGTTAAGGCGTGTATGTGAATTACTGCTTAAAATACATATATAAAAATAGCTCATGTTATTATTTCAAGATAATGCAAGCACCTCATCTTAATGTTTCACTTGAAGAGAGAGATTAATTATTATTTTTCAGCTGCTAAGACGCCCTAAAGCTGTTATCGCTGACTGGCAACAATTGGCGTCATTACGTGGCAGAATTAAATATAAAGTTATTTTTCAATTTTCATTCATAGCAGAGGCTATGAAATCATTTTAAATCCTTAATTAATTTGAGTCTGAGTATTTCTGTAATTTAAATTTGCGAGAGGTCAGATATTTTCAGCAATACCATTTGGGGCAGATATGTATATTCTGGCCTGGACTTTATTTCATGGAATTGTAAACTTGTAGCGAGCCTGGCACTCATCTAAAATGAAATCAAACATTCATTTGGCCTCCTACAAATTATTCAGCTTATAATGGTCTTACCTATGCAATCAAAATAATTAATGTTAAATTCTCATTGTATGTAGTTTAAAGTAAGGAATTGTTATACCCTTTGACAAATAGACATTACCTAATCCCACAATGATTGCCACCTGACAGTAAAGTACATGTATACCACGTTTGTTTGAATTACGTTGCATATGTTTGGATCTGATGGGCACCCAACAGCGAGGTCATCACTGCACCCAACAGCGAGGTCATCACTGCGCTTACATTTATGCGTGTTGTACATGCATGCACTCGAATACACCACACAGTCACTCTGTATCACATGCATTCTCATATGCACTAAAACCAATAAGGAGGAAAAGGAGCTAATCAAGAAATTAAAATGCAGAGGAAACAAAACACAGGAGAACTAAAAGAAAAGCAAAGGGAAATGTGACTGGCTGACCACTTACAAAAAACTAGAGTGAGCCAGCCACCCTTTGACACATTAAGAATATCTCCCCTAAAATATTCTTAAAACGTTGGACAATTCACAAAACTTTAAACCCCTAACTGCATTCATTTGACCATTACATAAAGTAGACAGCAGATCTACCAGCAAATCCATCGCAGTCCACTGGTCGGCAAATAAACTGCAGTTCAGTAAAATGTGGTGCACCATGATCTGCATGCCACAAGCACCACACAGTGGAGGGTCCTCTTGCCAGAGTAAGAATCCGTGTGTCATAGGGCTCTGGCCTATGCAAAGACAAGTAAGAAGGACCTCGTCCTGCTGACATGGCTGGAAGGAAATGCTCCACAGCTGAGTTGTGAGCTCGATGACATGGAGCTTGTTATTGATCACTGTCAGCCACTTATCTTCCCATCGACACAAGACTTTGTATCTCAACAGTGAGGTGATAGCATGCAAGGGGATAGCACACCAAAACACCAGAGGATCACAATGCACCTACTTGGCTGCTCAATCTGCCCTTTCATTCCCCGCAGTTCCAATATGCTCATTTACCCAGCAGAAAAACACCTAGTTCCCCTTTTGTTGCAGCTATAAGAGGGCATCCTGGATATTATGGATTACTACACCTGCTGGGTAAAAACATTGGAGAGATTAAAGGGCATTCAGAGAATCTGAGCAGAAGAGAAATCTAACACTGGGAGAACGTCTCATCTGCTCCAGTGCTCGCAAGATCGCATATAGGTCTGTGCTGAAGACGGTAAATTCTGGAGGCAGTCTGACCTTGAGGACATCATCCAGGAAAATGTCAGAGCAACCAACAGAGTCCCCCCATTTAGACCAATCCATAAAAACAACTATGTGGTCGTGGTACTCAGATAAAATATCAGAGAATATTGCATTAAGAAAGGAAGCAGGAGTGCTATCTCTCCTGTACCACACCAAATCTAAAATCACTCTGGGTCTCTCCAGTAACCAGGGTGTCAGACAGTTAAAACCCTGGATTTAGGGTTGTACTGGCTCCACACCAAGTGACTCCAGCACACACTGCATGCAGGTCCCAAATGGCATCATGGCCTGCGGATAGTTGGAAAAAAGGGGTTCCAGAGGTGGACGAGCAACAATATGGTGTGCAGATGAAGTTGGAGCTGCAAGGAACTTACATGCCTCATTCACCATGAGGAGCTGCCAACAGACGGTAAGTGGTGGTTCCCCCACCTCAGCACAGATTATAGGTATGGGAGTGATCCAATAAGCATCCATGACCAGCCAAATCCTCTCATGATGGACAGTGTCAATGATCTGTGAGTAAGAGGACCTCGCTGACCCATACACCGAGCAACCATTGTCCAGCCGTGAATGCACAAAAGCCCAATAAAACTGAAGGAGACATGACCTGTCCACTGCAGTGAGATCTGTGGCTAAGACATTTGATGATGTTCAGTGCCTTCAGGATTCTGGCTTTCAGGTCTCATAGGTGTGGTAATGACAAAATTGGGAGTCAAAAATGAGGCCCAAAAACCACACTGTGTCTCTAAAATGTAGGATGGTGTCCCCAATATTCAAGGCAGGCTAATTAAAAAGATGACAAGAATGATTAAAATGCACACAGACAAACTTATGAGAATACACACTTATCAATTTACCTCTTAACTAATTTCAGTCACCATTCTGGAAGTTAACTAGCTGCTTGGTCCTATTATGAAGTGGCACACCTCTGACTTCATTATGATGTATTGGTGCTGGAAGAGTGCTGTAATCTGTCCAAGCTACTGAATGATGTAAACAGTTTAGTGGTAATTCTTCTGTATTTTATGCATACTGGTATTTGATACACAGCTTCAATTACAATGATGGATGAACAGATCCCATAACTCATGACAGAATATTTAAAACAGATATGTGTCTCACTATGACATTAGTGGTCGAAAGTAAGTGACTGTTCTTAAAAAGATAATTAATTTGTTACTGCACATTTTTACATTATTGAGCATGTCTCCTTGTTCTTTGATGTCCAAGGATCTGCCAAGTCACAGTGGGTGGAGAGGTTTATTTGCTGTCGTGGCTTGTTGATGTCCAAAGCTCATGTGTCTTTCACTTTATTTACAAAGACATAAAATGAGAGCACACAGAATGGGACATTCACAGTAGGTAGAGAGGTTTTATTTGCTGTCATAGCTTGCTAATGTCCAAAGCTCATGTGCCTTGCGCTTTATTTGCAAAGACATAAAATGAGAGCACACAGAATGGAACATTTTACCCTTAACAACTACTGAAACTATGTTTTCAGCTCTAATGAATATCTTTTGTTGGCCTAAGAGGGTAGGAGTGAAATATATTACTCCCAAAAATCCCATGTTGCACTACAGATCCTCCCACTTAGACAAAAGATGAGTTGTAACTGAACATACTTAACTAATTACAATACAATATAACAATAAAATATTCTTTAAATAATCATAGTTTTTTGTTTCTATTTTCACAATGCTTAAAGTCATTTAAAGCAAAGTTCATTTTTTATTTCTGAAACTGAACCCCCATTGGTTAATCCAATTTGATCTGACAAAGGATCAAGTCATAACTAATATGCTTTGTTGGAAATACTCCAGCATGTTCCACCACCATTTCTTTGTTAATCACATCCTATATTCTAGTGAATAATTTCGCTCTTTTAGATGTTTTTGCCTTCTTTTTGTAGTGAAGAAGAGAGAGAGAGACAGAGAAGGTCCACCTAATCCAGACTATATCCTGGTTACTCAGATGTGACACTCCTTTTTGTGCCTTTATATCATTACCCACAAGAGCAAAGTTTCTAAAATTTATTGAGGGACAGAAGAAGAAGAAGAAGAAGAAGAAGAAGAAGAAGAAGAAGATCAATTTCACCTTCACCATAAGGAGCAACATGCTGACATTTTAAACTAGAACCCTCATTGCAACTTCAAATCTCAGATTTGTGGCAAGTCAACATGTGAGGAAATGTGAATACAAGTGGCAACGTTAGTCTATTATACTTATAATTATACATTATTATACTTATATTACGAAAACACTTCAACAGTATGACTAACTGTCACTGTACAGCTTCAGACCATTGTATGAGCTGCACTTACACGTTATTCTATGGGTGAATACTGTGCAAATACTTTTTAATATCGTCAATGTGAGTGTTCCTCTCCTCCTCTCTCAGCAGTCATTCCATCCATGGATTCACCTGACCTAGGCATAGGCCATCTCTTCCATGGTCGATCTGCCCTTTCATCTCAAATAAAAACCCAATATTGGGCATCTACATCTACATCTACATGACTACTCTGCAATTCACATTTAAGTGCTTGGCAGAGGGTTCATCGAACCACAATCATACTATCTCTCTACTATTCCACCCCCGAACAGCGAGCGGGAAAAACGAACACCTAAACCTTTCTGTTCGAGCTCTGATTTCTCTTATTTTATTTTGATGATCATTCCTACCTATGTAGGTTGGGCTCAACAAAATATTTTCGCATTCGGAAGAGAAAGTTGGTGACTGAAATTTTGTAAGAAGGTCTCGCCGCGACGAAAAACGTCTATGCTGTAATGACTTCCATCCCAACTCGCTTACCATATCTGCCACACTCTCTCCCCTATAACGCGATAATACAAAACGAGCTGCCCTTTTTTGCACCCTTTCGATGTCCTCCGTCAATCCCACCTGGTAAGGATCCCACACCGCGCAGCAATATTCTAACAGAGGACGAATGAGTGTAGTGTAAGCTGTCTCTTTAGTGGACTTGTTGCATCTGCTAAGTGTCCTGCCAATGAAACGCAACCTTTGGCTCGCCTTCCCGACAATATTATCTATGTGGTCCTTCCAACTGAAGTTGTTCGTAATTTTAACACCCAGGTACTTAGTTGAATTGACAGCCTTGAGAATTGTACTATTTATCGAGTAATCGAATTCCAACGGATTTCTTTTGGAACTCATGTGGATCATCTCACACTTTTCGTTATTTAGCGTCAACTGCCACCTGACACACCATACAGCAATCTTTTCTAAATCGCTTTGCAGCTGATACTGGTCTTCGGATGACCTTACTAGACGGTAAATTACAGCATCATCTGCAAACAGTCTAAGAGAACTGCTCAGATTGTCACCCAGGTCATTTATATAGATCAGGAACAGTAGAGGTCCCAGGACGCTTCCCTGGGGAACACCTGATATCACTTCAGTTTTACTCGATGATTTGCCGTCTATTACTACGAACTGCGACCTTCCTGACAGGAAATCACGAATCCAGTCGCACAACTGAGACGATACCCCATAGCTCTGCAGCTTGATTAGAAGTCGCTTGTGAGGAACGGTGTCAAAAGCTTTCCGGAAATCTAGAAATACGGAATCAACTTGAGATCCCCTGTCGATAGCGGCCATTACTTCGTGCGAATAAAGAGCTAGCTGCGTTGCACAAGAGCGATGTTTTCTGAAGCCATGCTGATTACATGTCAATAGATCGTTCCCTTCGAGGTGGTTCATAATGTTTGAATACAGTATATGCTCCAAAACCCTACTGCAAACCGACGTCAATGATATAGGTCTGTAGTTAAATGGATTACTCCTACTACCCTTCTTAAACACTGGTGCGACCTGCGCAATTTTCCAATCTGTAGGTACAGATCTATCGGTGAGCGAGCGGTTGTATATGAGTGCTAAGTAGGGAGCTATAGTATCAGCGTAATCTGAAAGGAACCTAATCGGTATACAATCTGGACCTGAAGACTTGCCCGTATTAAGTGATTTGAGTTGCTTCGCAACCCCTAAGGTATCTACTTCTAAGAAACTCATGCTAGCAGATGTTCGTGTTTCAAATTCTGGAATATTCCATTCATCTTCCCTGGTGAAGGAATTTCGGAAAACTGCGTTCAATAACTCCGCTTTAGCGGCACAGTCGTCGATAACAGTACCATCGGCACTGCGCAGCCAAGGTATTGACTGCGTCTTGCCGCTTGTGTATTTTACATACGACCAGAATTTCTTCGGATTTTCTACCAAATTTCGAGACAATGTTTCGTTGTGGAACCTATTAAAGGCATCTCGCATCAAAGTACGTGCCAAATTTCGCGCGTCTGTAAATTTTAGCCCATCTTCGGGATTTCGCGTTCTTCTGAACTTCGCATGCTTTTTCCGTTGCCTCTGCAACAGCGTTCGGACCTTTTTTGTGTACCACGGGGGATCCGTTCCATCTCTTACCAATTTATGAGGTATGAATCTCTCAATTGCTGCTGCTACTATATCTTTGAATTTGAGCCACATCTCGTCTACATTCGCATAGTCAGTTCGGAAGGAATGGAAATTGTCTTTTAGGAAGGCTTCTAGTGGCACTTTATCCGCTTTTTTAAATAAAATTATTTTGCGTTTGTTTCTGATGGGTTTGGAAGAAATGGTATTGAGCCTAGCTACAATGACCTTGTGGTCACTAATCCCTGTATCAGTCATGATGCTCTCTATCAGCTCTGGATTGTTTGTGGCCAAGAGGTCAAGTGTGTTTTCGCAACCATTTACAATTCACGTGGGTTCGTGGACTAACTGCTCGAAATAATTTTTGGAGAATGCATTTAGGACAATCTCGGAAGACGTTTTCTGCCTACCACCGGTTTTGAACAAGTATTTTTGCCAACATACCGAGGGTAGGTTGAAGTCCCCACCAACTATAACCGTATGAGTGGGGTATTTATTTGTTACGAGACTCAAACTTTCTCTGAACTGTTCCGCAACTGTATCATCGGAGTCTGGGGGTCGGTAGAAGGAGCCAATTATTAACTTAATTCGGCTGTTAAGTATAACCTCCACCCACACCAATTCGCGCGGAGTATCTACTTCGACTTCACTACAAGATAAACCACTACTGACAAACACAAACACTCCACCACCAATTCTGCCTAATCTATCTTTCCTGAACACCGTCTGAGACTTCGTAAAAATTTCTGCAGAACTTATTTCAGGCTTTAGCCAGCTTTCTGTACCTATAACGATATCAGCTTCTGTGCTTTCTATTAGCGCTTGAAGCTCAGGGACTTTTCCAACGCAACTACAACAATTTACAACTATAATTCCGACTGTTCCTTGATCCAAGCACGTCCTGTAATTGCCAGGCACCCTTTGACATTGCAGCCCATCCCGCACTTTCCCGAGGCCTTCTAACCTAAAAAACTGCCCAGTCCACGCCACACAGCCTCCGCTACCCGTGTAGCCGCCAGCTGAGTGTAGTGAACTCCTGACCTATTCAGCGGAACCCGAAACCCCACCACCCTATGGCGCAAGTCAAGGAATCTGCAGCCAATACGGTCGCAAAACCGTCTGAGCCTCTGATTCAGACCCTCCACCCGGCTCTGCACCAAAGGTCCGCAGTCGGTTCTGTCAACGATGCTGCAGATGGTGAGCTCTGCCTTCATCTCGTAAGCAAGACCGGCAGCCTTCACCAAATCAGATAGCCGCTGGAATCCAGAGAGAATTTCCTCAGATCCAAAGCGACACACGTCATTAGTGCCGACATGTGCCACCACCTGCAGCTGGCTGCACCCTGTGCTCTTCATGGCATCCGGAAGGACCCTTTCCACATCAGGAATGACTCCTCCCGGAATGCACACGGAGTGCACACTGGATTTCTTCCCCTCCTTAGCCGCCGTATCCCTAAGGGGCCCCATTACGCGCCTAACATTGGAGCTCCCAACTACCAGTAAGCCCACCCTCTGCGATTGCCCGGACCTTGAAGGCTGAGAATGATCCTCTGAAACAGAGCAGGCAGCTGCATCTGGCTCAGCCAGAGACAGTGCCTGAAACCTGTTTGTCAGACGCGCCGGGGAGGCTTTCTGATCAGCCTCCGGGGACGCCTTTCGCTGCCTGCCACGCCTTGGAACGACCTCCCAATCAACCACAGGCGAGGGCTCAGCCCCACTGCGGGCAGCAACCGGGGCAACCACAGCGGCGGACCGATCTGGGGACAGACGGGACGAGGTTGACATCCCCGTGATACCCGAGTCCGGCTCCCCACAGTGGTGCCCATTGGCAACAGCCTCAAGCTGCGCGACCGAAGTCAGCGCCGTTTGCAGCTGTGAGCGAAGGGATGCCAAGTCAACCCTCATCTGAACACAGCAATCGCAGTCCCTGTCCATTCTAATCGATGTTTAACAACAGTTACCGAAACACGTGTCCGTGCCTAGATAACACAAGCGGAACACACAAAGAATGTATCAACTAACCTGTACAAATGCCTAACGACTGCGCTACAATCTGCTGAATTTACGATTACAGTAACTAAAACTCGAAATTGCACCTCCTATACGAAACTCGCACGCAATTTAAATAAGAATCTACGAAGTAAACACTATAGCGCGATGCTACAACTGTCAAATACTATAATACGCCCCATCCTTAATATTTAACTGTATGCACAGTCTCTAACTCCTTTTCCTTCTTCATTCTGATGTGACATTCCTTTTTACTATATCAACTCTGCATAGTTATTCCAAATGTGTGTCTCCTAAATCCTTCTTTTATAACTTTGACATAATTTACCTTGCAATGTTAGATGTTACAAATACGAAAATATCTAATAAAAGGCTTGATCTTATGGTATTCTTCCTACATTTTCTACATTATTTGTTATTGATAATGTTCCTTGCCTCTGTACAGATAATTACAGGCTCAAGCGCAGTTGCTGGACAGTTTTTTCTCTGGACTAATGCTTTATTTGTATGTCAGTCCACCATATCTATCTTCATTAAGGGAATGATTTCCATTAGCATTCTTTTATGTTTTTGTGACAAGGCTGACATATGTATTTCTCCCAAACAAATCCTCTGTGTCAGTTAAAAATACCTGTTTCTTGTTGCTGTTCATGCTATGCTATGCTGGTAGGTTGGAAGTACATTATGTGAACAAAAGTATCTGGACACTGGGCTGAAAGTGACTTACAAGTTTGTGGCACCCTCCATCGGTAATGCTGGAATTCAATATGGTGTTGGTCCACTCTTAGCCTTGATGACAGCTTCCACTCTTGCAGGCATATGGTCAATCAGATGCTGGAAGGTTTCTTGGGGAATGGCAGCCCATTCTCCACAGAATGCTGCACTGAGGAGAAGTATTGGTGTCGGTAAGTGAGGCCTGGCACCAAGTCGGCATTCCAAAACATCCCAAAGGTTTTCTATAGGATTTGGGCCAGGACTCACTGCAGGACAGTCCATTACAAGGATGTTACTGTCAAGTAACCACTCTGCCACAGGCCATGCATTATGAACAGACACTCGATCATGTTGAAAGATGTAATTACCATCCCTGAATTGCTCTTCAACAGTGGGAAGCAAGAAGGTGCTTAAAACATCAATGTCGGCCTGTGCTGTGACAGTGCCATGCAATACAACAAGAAGTGCAAGCCCCCTCCATGAAAAACACAACCACACCATAACACCACCACCTATGAATTTTACTGTTGGCATAACACATGCTGGCAGACGACATTCATTGGACAATCGCCATACACACATCCTGCCATCAGATTGACATACTGTCTACCATGATTCATCACTCCACACAATGTTTTTCCACTGTTCAGTTTTCCAATGCTTATGCTCCTTACATTAAGTGTGGCTTTGTTTGGTGTGATGTGTAGCTTATGAACAGCCATTCGACCATGAAATCCAAGTATTCTCACCTCCCACTTAACTGTCATAGTACTTGCAGTGGATCCTGATGGCAGTTTGGAATTCCTGTGTGATGATCTGGATAGATGTCTGCCTATAACACATTATGACCCTCTTCAACTGTCGGTGGTGTCTGTCAGTCAACAGACGAGGTCGACCTGTACGCTTTTGTGCTGTACATGTCCCTTCATGTTTCCACTTCATTATCACAGTAGAAACAATGGACCTAGGGATGTTTAGGAGTGTTGAAATCTCGCATACAAATGTATGATACAAGTGAAACCCAGTCACCTGACCACGTTCGAAGTCCATGAGTTCTGCGGAGCACACCATTCTGCTCTCTCACGACGACTAATGAATACTGATGTCGCTGATATAGAGTACCTAGCAACAGGTGGCAGCACAATGCACCTAATGTGAAAAACATATGTTTTTGGGGTGTCCACATACTTTTGATCACATAGCGTACCATGAACTGGTCTGTGAAAAAGAAGGATTGCTGCAATAGAAACACATGAATATGGAAAGGAGGATGATAGAATAGATACTCCAGTAAGAGAAGAAACAGAAAGAAAATTAAGAATAAGCATGTTAGGATCTAAGGAAGAAACAAGACAGGAGCCCCAAAGACAGAATCCCATACCACCTCCCATCCCAGGATCCCTTGTTGTTTTGCATGGCACTACCACAGCACAGGCCTACATTGATGTTTTAAGCGCCTTCTAGCTTCCCACTGCTGCACAGAAATTCAGGGATGGTGATTGTATCTTTCAACACAATCGAACCTGTGACGGAGTGGTTACACGACGATAACATCCCAGTAATGGACGGGCCTGCCCAGAGTCCTGAGCTGAATCCTGTAGAACACCTCTGGGATGTTTTGAAATACTGACTTCATGCCAGGCCCTGACCGACTTTGAAACCTCTCCTCAGTGCAAGACTCTGTGAAGAATGGGCTGCCATTCCCCAAGACACGTTCCTGATTGAACATATGCCTACGAGAGTGGAAGCTGTCATTAAAGCTAAGGGTGGGCCATCATCATATTGAATTCCAGCATGAATGATAGAAAGCACCACAAACTCGTCATTTTCAGCCAGGTGTCCGGATACTTTTACTCACATAGTGCAACTCATTACCAGAAAGAAAAATTTATTTTCAGACAAAATCAGCTTTAATTTGTCCGTTTTCATACAGGATTGAAAAGCTGATAGTAATTTGTCATACATATGTTGTATCACAGTTATCTTGCTTATTTCAGCCAATCATACTCATGCAAAATACAGACTGGTTGTTACAACATTTTGCAGTAGAGTAAAAGTTTGAAACCAAAATGAAAAATACTTGTATCATAGCACAATAAAAGTAAATATGTCCTGGCCACAGTTAAGTATGATAAAGGAGGGAAGTAACTTTTGGACTTATCTGGAAGCTTCAGAAACATCTTCACAGGTCCACATTTTTTACTCGTGTTAGTACCCATGTTATGTAATATAATGCATTGCGTCAAGTAAACTAACATGATGTCATGTCATATAACATGACATATGCCATTATGTCATCCAAAAGGGCATTTGTCTTGTTGTACAATATGACACCATGTATAATTAAAGTTATGATGCATGCATTCCCCCTCTGGGATACTCCATTTCACAGATGCCCTCTCACTCTGAGATACTTCTTATTATGGATGCATCCCACTCTCTCAAAGAACATAAATTTGCATCTTACTTCTTCTTACACTCCTCATCATACATACAACAAGGGGTGTATTCGCACCCCAACCCAGATTCTAGATTTTTTTAAAAATTGTTTTAGCATCTCCCCATCCCCTGGAACAAATCAACTCCCAGAAATTTTATCCCCTCCAGAAAAACTTTTACTTTTTTAGCTATTATATGTATGCTCTCCAGTCATATGATATTGTTGTTGTTGTTGCTGTCTACAGTCCAGAGACTGATATGATGCAGCTCTCTGTGCTGCTCTATCCTGTGCAGCCTCTTCATCTCCAAGTACCTACTGCAACTTACATCCTTCTGAAAGTACTTAGTGTATTCATCTCTTAGTCTCCCTCTACGATTTTTACCCTCCAATACTGAACTGGTGATCACTTGATGCCTCAGAACATGTTCTGCCTACTGATCCCTTGTTGTTCCACAAATTCCTCCTCTCCCCAATTCTATTCAGTAACTCCTCATTAGTTATGTGATCTACCCATCTAATCTTCAGCATTCTTCTGCAGCACCACATTTCAAAAGCTTCTATTCTCTTCTTGTCTAAACTATTTATCACCCATATTTCACATCCATACAAATACTTATACAAAAGACTTTCCGACACTTAAATCTCTACTCGATGTTAACAAACTCCTCTTATCCAGAAACACTTTTCATGCCATTTCCAGTCTATATTTTATATCCTCTCTACTTCGACCATCATCAGTTATTTTGCCACCCAAATAGCAACACTCATTTACTACTTTAAGTGTCTCATTTGCTAACCTAATTTCCTCAGCATCACCTGATTTAATTCGACTACATTCCATTATCCTCGTTTTGCTTTTGTCAATGTTCATCTTATATCCTCCTTTGAAGACACTATCCATTTCATTCAACTACTCTTCCAGGTCCTTTGCTGTGTCTGACAGCATCACAATGTCATTGGCAAATCTCAAAGTTTTTATTTCTCCTCCATTAATTTTAATTCCTACTACAAATTTTTCTTTCATGTCCTTTACTGCTTCGTCAATATATAGATTGAATAACATTGGGGATGGGCTGCAACCCTGTCTCACTCCCTTCCCAACCACTGCTTCCCTTTCTTTTCCCTTGACTCTTATAACCACCATCTGTACAAATTGTAGATAGCCTTTTGCCCCCTATATTTGACCACTACTACCTACAGAATTTGAAGTAGAGTCTTCCAGTCTGCATTGTCAAAAGTGTTATCTAAGTCTACAAATACCAAAAAGATAGGTTTGTCTTTCCTTAATCTATTTTCTAAGTTAAATCGTAGGGTCAGTATTGCCTCACATGTTCCAACATTTTTACAGAATCCAAAGTGATCTTCCCCAAGGTTGGCTTCTACCAGTTTTTCCATTCATCTGTAAAGAATTTTTGTTAGTATTCTGCAGTGAACTGATAGTTTGCTAATTTTCACACCTGGCAACACCTCCTTTCTTTGGGATTGGAGTAATTATATTCTACTTGAAGTCTGAGAGTATTTTGCTCACCACATGGTAAAGTTTTGTCATGGCTGGCTCTCCCAGAGCTATCAGTAGTTCTAATGGAATGTTGTCTACTCCTGGGGCCTTGTTTCCATTTAGGTCTTTCAGTGTGCTGTCAAATTCTTCTTGCAGTATCATATTTCGCATTTCATCTTGATCGACATCCTCTTCCATCTCCACAATATTGCCATCAAGTACATCATCCTTGTATAGACCCTCTATATAATCCTTCCACCTTTCTGCTTTCCCCTTCTTTGCTTAGCACTGGTTTTCACACGAGCCCTTGATATTCACACAAGTGGTTCTCTTTTCTCCAAAAGTGTGTCTAATTTTCCTGTAGGCAGTATCTATCTTATCCCTAGTGATACATGCCTCTACAACCTTACGTTTATCCTCCAGCCACCCCTGCTTCGCCGTCTTGCACTTCCTGCTGATCTCATTTTTGAGATGTTGGTATTCCTTTTTGCCTGCTTCATTTACTGCATTTTTATATTTTCTCCTTTTATCAATTGAATTCAATATCTCTTCTGTTACCCAAGGATTTCAACTAGCCCTCATCTTTTTACCTACTTGATCCTCTCTTGCCTTCACAATTTCATCTCTCATTGCTACCCATTCTTCTTCTACTGAATTTCTTTCCCCTGTTCATGTCGATCATTCCCTATTGCTCTCTCTGAAACTCTCTACAACATCCGGTTCTTTCTGTTTATCCAGATCCCATCACCTTACCAACTTTTTGCAGTTTATTCCATTTTATTGACAATTCATAATGAATGGACTGTTCTCAGAGTCCACATCTGCCTCTGGAAATGTCTTACAATTTAAAACCTGGTTTCTAAATCTCTGTCTTACCATTGCACAATCTATCTGAAACCTTCCAGTGTCTCCAGGCCTCTTCCATGTATACAACCTTCTTTCGTGATTCTTAAACCAGGTGTGTGCTATCATTAAGTTATGCTCTGTGCAAAATTCTACGAGGTGGCTTCCTTTTTCATTCCTTACCCCCCTTCCACATTCACCTAGTACTTTCCCCTCTCTTCCTTTTTCTACTATCGAATTCCAGTCCCCTATGACTATTAAATTTTCGTCTCCCTTCACTGCCTGAATAATTTATTTTATCTCATCATCCATTTCTTCAATCTCTTCATCATTTGTGGAGCTAGTTGGCATATAAACTCATAGGATTGTGGTGGCTCTGGGCTTCCTGTCTATCTTGGCTACAACAATCCATTCATTTTGCTCTTCACAGTACTTTCTTTACCTGAGTTCCTATTTTCTTATTCATTATTAAACGTACTCCTGTATTACTCATATTTGATTTTGTCTTTAGAACCCTGTATTCACCTGACCAGAAGTCTTGTTCCTCCTGCCACCAAACTTCATTAATTCCCACTATATCTAACTTTAACATATCCATTTCCCTTTTTAAATTATCTGACCTACCTGCCCGATTAAGGGATCTGACATTCCATTCTCCGATCTGTAGAACGCCATTTTTGTTTCTCCTGATAATGATGTCCTCCTGAGTAGTTCCTGCCTGGAGATCTGAATGGGGGACTATTTTACCTCTGGAATATGACATCATCATTTAATCACACTATACAGCTGCATGCCCTTGGGAAAAATTAGGCCTGTAGTTTCTCCTGGCTTTCAGCTGTTCACAGTACCAGCACAGCAAGGCAATTTTGGTTAATGTTACAAGGCCAGATCAGTCAGTCATCCAGACAGTTACCCTCTGCAACTACTGAAATGGCTGCTGCTCCCCTTCAGGAACCACTCGTTTGTCTGGCCTCTCAATAGATGCCTTTCCATTATGATTGCACCTATGGTACAGCTCTCCGTATGCTGAGGCACGCTAGTCTCTCCACCAATGTTCACGGGGGCCACATGATATTATATATTGTTTACTATCACTAGCAAATCTTATGGATTTTAGGCATAGAATCAGGATCTATAACCTATAATTTTCCAGAAACAGGTGTGCCAACACCTTACAGCTAAGAGTTCACTGCTCTGGGAAGTAGGGTTAACTCGTAAAAAAGTGTGAATATGTCAAGATGTTTTGTTTTAAATGTTTTTGAAGCAGCTAGATAAGTCAAAAAGCCAGTTTCCTTCTTTACATCCCTAACTCTGCTTCGGACGTATTTGTCTTTTTTTGTGTTATGATGGAGCATTTTTCCTTTTGGTTCCCAGCATTCACTCTACCACAAAATGTTGCGACCAGCAATCTGAATTAAGTATGTTCATGTGATTGGCTGAAATAAGCATGAGAAATGTGACACAATGTATGTACAGTAAACACTACCAACTTTTCAGTCCTGTACAAAACTTGATGATGCTAGCTTGTTTAGTCCAAAAATAAATTATCTACAATAAAGCATAGTAGTATCTGATGGTTTTATGTGCAACTTTAGATCGCTACATCATGGTAATGGACAAAGCTTTTAAAAAAACAATAGATGATCATTAATTACATGCATTTGACTACTTTCTTACAAAATTTTAATTGACTCATACAAGTCTGCAACACAGAAGTAGTGTGTGTAAAAAAACTCACAAAAAACGTGTTTTTTGCACATAAAACCTGAATGAAACAAAAATTTTGAAAGTGAGTTTTCAATTTTATTGTGAGGATGCATTTTTTATTTATTTGATGTACTTTACACTGTTTCTGCACATTCAGATCATGTAAGAACCAATTTTATGTGCTTCATTTTGCTCAACTTTAAACCATCATATCTCAACAACAGATACAGATTATTCAATACACAAAAGTTTGTTTCGACTTTATTGATCTAGCCTATCTAACTACAAGTAAAGTTTGAACCGATTCATAAAACTTTAAAGTATAGAAGTGGTGTGCTTCAGAACCTTCCAGGGTATGTCTGAATGTTTTTGCATGTACAAATCGAACAGTGCAAATACTAATGGTGCCACTAGTGGAGCACTGATTTCAGCCTAATGAAAATCCTTCGCAAAAGCAATTAATCAGTTCACACAATTTTCCAGGGTGCCAGCCCAGGGTCATCATTCAAACTTTGCTTAATAAAATGTAACATAGTGACAGTAAGACAAATGATCTAATGGCTATAAAAATGGCCGCTGGTCGTGCCTAAACTGAAAACTATTTTACCCCATGATTCCAGCTCAAATAGGAACAGAGAACCAAGATCCCCAAATAGCGATTCTGTGGGTGTCCTTTTCAGACGCATTTGTAATTAGCTATTATTGGATGTTATAAGATATATTTTTCTAAGACACGGAGTGTGTTAGTAATGCTAGTAGACACTTGAGACACATGTAGAAACTACGAGCTGAATGGAACAAAAGCAGAGTAATAGCTTATTTTATCAATGCAAGCACACAAATAGATATTTAAGAAACATCTCGCAGGCACAAGGAACACCACCAGCCGATAAATATTGATTAGCCAGGGCAAGAAGTCAGGCAAAATCTTCAGTTATTAAGAAGGACTAACTGTTACATGATGTGTTTATATTTTTTGGGAACAATGTGAGGGTTAGCAGCATAATTTCAAGGAAAGGCAACAAAAGCAATTACATTGTGTGTTCAGATAAAATAATAAAATAAATGTAAATCATAATCTTTTATGAAACACCAAAAAAACAAATCTATGACTCACCAAACATCAAAGTTAGTGATAACACATGTATACAAGGAAAATTTATTAGAAGTAGATGTTACAAATGAGAAAATATTTTTGTTAGTAATAAAGTGTTGAGCCTATTGAGTGCAAGTGAGGTATTCTGACACAGAATGACTGAGTGCCATGGACTTTGACCCAGTTTCAATTGCAAACTGTATTTTCTTTACACACAATGAAACTTTGACTCTGCAGCAGATTGCGCACTGATAAGAAACCTCCTGGCAGATTAAAACTTTATGCTAGACTAAGACTCCAACTCTGGACCTTTGCCTTTTGTGGTCAACTGCTCTACCAAATGAGCTACCCAAGCACAGCTTGTGACCCTTACTCACAGCTCCAATTCTGCCAGTACCTCGTCTCCTACCTTGCAAACTTCACAGAAACACTCTGCAGACCTTGCAGAACTAGCACTCCTGGATAAAAGGGTACAGTGGAGACATGGCTTAGATACTGCCTGGGGATTGCTTTTAGAATGAAATTTTCACTCTACAGTGCAGTGTGAAACTGATATGAAACCTACTAGCATATTAAAAGGAAGTACTTGAGGTACTGGCGGAACTGAAGCTGTGAGGACGAGTCACATATCATGCTTGGGTAGCTCAGTCGGTAGAGCATTTGCCTGCGAAAGGCAAATGTCCCGAGTTCAAGTCTCAGTCTGGCACATATTTTTAAACTGCCTGGAAGTTTCATATCAGTGCATGATCCACTACAGAGTGAAAATTTAATTCTGGAAACATACCCAAGGCTGTGGCTAAGCTATGTCTTCATAATACCCTTTCTTCCAGTAGTTCTAGTTTTGCAAGGTTGTGGGAAAGCTTCTACGAAGTCTGGAAGGTAGGAGACAGCTTACTGACAGAACTAAAACTGTGAGGATAGGTTCTGAGTCCTGCTTGGGTAGCTGAGTTGGCAGAGCCCATGCCCAAGAAAGGCAAAGGTCCTGAGTTCTCGTCTCGGTCCGGCGCACAGTTTTAATTTGCCAGGAAGTTTCATATCAGTGCACACTCCACTGCAGAATGAGAATTCCATTCTAGAAACATCCCCCAGGCAGCGGCTAAGCCATATCTCCACAACATTTGTTCTTCCAGGAGTGCTAATTTGCAAGGTCTGCGGGAGAGCTTCTGTGAAGTGTGGAAAGTAGGAGATGAAGTACTGGCGGAATTGAATATTTGCGGACGCGTCATGATTCGTGCTTGGGTAGCTCAGTCGTTAGAGCACTTGCTCATGAAAGGTAAAGTTCCTGAGTTCGAGTCTTGGTCTGGCACACAGTTTTAATATGCCAGGCAGTTTCATATCAGCGCACACTCCACTGCAGAGTGAAAATTTCATTCTGGAAACATACTGCGTGCGGTGGCTACGCTATGTCTCCAGAACATCCATTCTTCCGGGAGTGCTAGTTCTGAAAGGTCTGTGCAAGAGTTACTGTGAAGTTTGGATTGTAGTATATGAGTTACTGACATAATTGATGTTGTGACAACGTGTCACAAGCTGTGTTTGGGAAGCTAAGTCAGTAGAATATACTCGCAAATGGCGAAGGTCCCGATTTCAAGTCTTGGTGCAGCACACAGTTTTAATCTGCCATGAAGCTTCATATCAGTGCCCACTCCAATGCAGAGTGAAAACTTCATTCTGGAAACATATCCCAGGCTGCGACTAAGCCACGTCTCGACAATATCCATTCTTCCAGAAGTGCTAGTTGTGCAAGGTTTGCATGGGAGCATCTGTGAAGTTTGGGAGATAGGAAGCAACATACTGGAGGAATTGAAACTGTGATGATGGATTGCAAGTTAAGGTTGGATGGCTCAGTTCTTGGTGTACTTGCCAGCAAAAGGCAAAGTTCTCGAGTTTGAATCTTGGTCCTGCACAGTTTTAATCTGCCAGGGAGATTCATATTGACACATACACTGCTGCACAGTGAAAATTTTATTCTGGAGACATCCACCACACTGTGGCTAAGCCATATCTACACAGTATCCTTTCTTCCATGAGTGCTAGTTCTGCAAGGTCTGTGGGAGAGCTTCTGTGAAGTTCGGAAGGTAGGGGATGAGCAAGTGGTGGAATTGAAGCATTGAGGAAGGGTCACACAGTGTACTTGTGAACTCAGTAGGCGCAACACTTGGCCATGAAAAGCACACAGTTTTAATCTGCCAGGTAGTTTCATATTAGCAAACACTCTGCTTTAGAATGAAAATTTCATTCTAGAAAAATCCCCCAGGCTGTGGCTGAGCCATGGCTCACAGTATCCTTTTTTACAGGAGTGCTAGTTCTGCGTGAGAGCTTCTGCGAAGTTTGGAAAGTAGGAGACTACTGGCGGAATTGGAGCTGTGAGGGTAGGTCACGACAAACACTTACGTAGCTCACTCGGTAGGCAGTTTCCTGCGAAAGGCATATGCCCTGAGTTCCAGTCTCACTCCGGCATACAGTTTTAATCTGCCAGGGAGTTTCATACCTGCGCAAACTCCACTGAAGGGTGAAATATTTCATTCTGAAAACATTCCCCAAGCTGTCGGTAAATCATGTCTCTGAAATATCCTTTCTTCCAGGAGTGCTGGTTCTGCAAGATTGGAGGGATAGTTTCTGTGAAGTTTGGAAGTTAGGAGACGAGGTACTGGGGGAACTGAAGGTGTCAGGATGGGTTGCATGGTGTGCTTGGGTAGCTCACTTGGTAGAGCAGTCCATGTGGCACGCAGTTATAATCTGCCAGGAAGTTTCGTATCAGTGCCCATTACATTGCAGAGTGAGTTAGTAGAACACATGCCTGGCAGGTCAAAAGGTAGGATTTGAGGTACTGGCAGCACTAAAGCTGTGAGCCCGGGTCACGTGTCATCTGGGTTAGTTCACTCAGTAGAGCACTTGCCCGCGGAAGGCAAAGCCGTCAAGTTCGAGTCTCAGTTCGGCACACAGTTTAATCTGCCAGGAAGTTTCATATCAGTGCACACACTGCTGCAGAGCGAAAATTTCACTCTGGATACATGCCCCAAGCAGACGCTAAGATATGTCTCTGCTATCTGCCATCTTCCAGGAGAGCTTCTGCAAAGTTTTGAAAGTAGGAGGACTGTTGGGCAATGCCATAGGGACACCACCTCCTGATAGACAGCAACACAGAGATCAATTGGAGGGGATATAGGTACCTGCGGGCTGTGGTATGAGGACTATAGCTTTGGCAGCATCAGCAGCAACCTCATTTCTTGGCAAAGCGACATGACCAGGAACTCACAGAAACATCACACTGGCTCCATCAAGAGTGAGTAGTTGACAGTTTTCCTGGAACCACTGCACTAAGGGATGGGTGGTGTACAGTGCACATAGACTTTGGAGGGCACTGAGTGAGTCTGAGCAGAGGACACAAATGAAAAGACTGTGTCACTGGATGTACTTCGTGGCCTGATACAAGGCAAAGAGCTCGGCTATAAATACTGAGGAGTGTGCCAGAAGCCGATATCGAAAGATGCAGTTGCCAATGACAAAGGCACACTCGACCCCACAGTCAGTCTGAGAGCCATCAGTGTATGCAAATGTACTATCATGGAGCTCCATGCAAAGGTTGTGAAACTGAAGGCAATAGACCAAGGCTGGAGTAATGTCCATAGGAAGCAAATGAAGGCCAAGGTTAACATTGGCCACTTCATGAAGCCAAGGTGGTGAAGGGTTCACCCCCACCAGGAAAGTTGCAGAGAGTGTGAAGTTAAGCCGCTGTAGCAAGTGCCAAAAGCGGACTCCAGGAGGTAACAGAGAAGAAGGACGAGCCCCATACTGACGATCAAAGGAATCATCAAAGAAGGAGGTATAGGATGGGTGGCCTCGAACTGCATACAAATGACATGCATACCTGGTGAGAAGAAAGTCACAGCGGTAGGACAGGGATACTTCCGCAGCTTCAGCATACAGACTCAACCACGCTGGTGTAAAAGGTGCCTATGGCCAAATGGATGCCATGATGAATAATAGTGTTGAGACGGCATAAGAGGGACGGATGTGCAGACACAAAAACAAAGCATTCATAGTCGAGTTTCAAACGGACAAGGGACCGGTACAAACATAGGAGGGTGGTTTGATTGGCACCCCAGGAAGTAACATTGAGGACACGTAGGAGAGTGAGGAACCACATACATTGGGCTGCCAGGTAGGACACATGGGAGGGCCAAGAGAGTTTCCTCTCCAGCATGAGCCCCAGAAATTTCATAGTTTCAACAAATGGAATGGCAACAGGCCCAAGATATAGAAATGTGGGAGAAACCATTGGCACCACCAGAAATTCATACAAACAGTTTTGTCAGTGGAAAAGCGAAAGCCACTGTTGATGCTCCAGGAGTGAAGACAGCATTGAGGACGCTGCTCAGTGAGACAGGTCCGTGGAGAACTGCAATAGATGGCAAAATCGTCCACAAAAAGAGAGCTGGAGATGCCCGGTGGGAGACAGACCATTATACCTTAATGGCAATGGCAAAGAGGACAACGCTCAGGACGAAACCCTGAGGCACACCATTTTCCTGGACAAAGGTATCCAACAAAGCACAACCCACATGCACCTTGAAAAATTGGTCTTACAAAAATGCTCAAAGAAAAGAGGGCAGGCACCCACAGAAACTCCATGTGCAAAGAGTGCGGAGGATACCAGTACTTCAGGAGGTGTCATAGACCTTCTCCAAATCGAAAAACATTACCACAGTCATGGATTTCCGCAGAAAGCCATTCATGACTTGGGTGGGCAAAGTAGCGAGACAGTCAACTGCAGAATGCCACGCTTGAAATCCACCCTGTGCATGAATTATATGTTCCATCACTTTGCAAATGCAGCTGATAAGAGAACTGGGGCAGTAACTAGATGGAAGGTTTTTGTCCTTACCGGGCTTAGATATGGGTATGATGGTGGCTTCACGCCAGCCTCCAGGAAATGTGCTCTCCACCCAGATTGTTGTACATGTTAAGCAGAAAGTGCTTGCACGCAAGAGAAAGGTACATCAACATGGCATCTGGCCCTGGTGCAGAGGATCGGGATGAACTGAGAGCATGATCTAGCTCCCTCATAATGAAGGCGGCATTGTAGCACTCACGATTTGGAGAAGAGAAGGGTATCGCTTGAGCCTCTTCCTCTCATTTCTGATGGAGGAAGGCAGGGTGATAGTGGGAAGAGCTCAAAACTTCCACAAAATGGCGGCCCAACGTGTTGGAGATAAGAATAGAGTCCATGATGACATCGTCAGAGACTGTCAGCCTGGAAGCTGGGGATTGGATCTTGATTCCAGAGAGCCATCGGAGGTTTGCGCACACGACACAGGAAGGTGTGGAACTGTTAGAAGAACTAGTGAATGAAATCCAGCTAGCTCTTTTGCTATTCTGAAGAACATGATGGACACTTCGCATGCACCTGTTTCTAATGACTGCAGTTTTCCAGTGAAGGGTGGTGTTTAAAAACATGGAGAGCATGTTGACGTATACGAACTGCGTCACAGCATGCCTCAGTCCACCAAGGGACTAAGACACGACACGGTAGAGAGGAAATGCGGGGGATGGAACACTCTGCAGCAGTAAGGATAACATTTGTGAGATATTTGAACTGGTCATCACAACTGAGGAAATATTGTTCTTTGAAGATCGCCAGGGAGGAGTAAAGCTGCCAGTCAGCCTTAGAAAGCTGGCATTTAGACATGCAGGCGGATGGGGTAGGAGTCAGCAAACGGATAGCATATGGGAAATGGTCGCTTGTGTAGGTGTCTGAAAGAACGGACCACTAAAGATGATGGGCAAGCTGGGCAGTGCAGAAGGATAGGTCCAAATGGGAATAGGTGTGCGAGGAGTCAGAAAGGAAAGTGGGTGCTCCAGTTTTAAGGCAGAAGAGATTAAGTTGGTCAAGAAGGTTAGGCAGAAGGGCACCTCTCTGACAGTTCATGGGAGAATCCCAAAGGGGATGATGTGCATTAAAGTCACCAAGTAGCAGTAATGGAGAAGGTAGCCATCCGATAAGTGGATGGAAGTCTGCCCTGGTGACAGCAAATGACAGAGGGACATATATGGTACAGAGGGAAAAAGTCAGGTGGGGAAGGACAAGGTGAACTGCAATCGCTTGAAGATTGGTAGTCAGGGAGACAGGTTGACTATGAATGTCATCCTGTATGAACAGCATGAAGCCCCCATGAGAGGGAGTGCCAACCACAGTGGGAAGGTCAAAACGAAATGGTAAGTAACGTGAAAGCTTAAAGCAGTCACGAGGGCACAATGTTGTTTCCCGAAAGCAGAGTACAAGAGGACGCATTGACGCTAAAAGCAGCTGTAAGTCCTCTCTTTGGGACTGAAGGCTGCGATCGTTCCATTGTAGGAGAGTCACAATGAGGAAGAGATGTAGGGGTGTCACCTCGGTGGCTGTCGAGTGACGGCTGGGGAAGAAGCGCTACTACAGGGCACAGAAGCAGGAGGATCCTGCTCCATGGGGTCCACAGAAGCATCAGCTTGCTTGTGCTGTCGGTCTGTGGAGTCCAACACTGAAAAATGGTTGTTGCTGGCCAAGCTAAGGTATCACGGGCCGACACAACTGAAGAGGATGTTCGAGGTGGTGAAGGAGAAGACCATTTGCCTTTGGTGGACTTCTTTGAGCCTTTATGGTTAGATGAAGTCTCGGGTGTTGTTTGGCTGAAGGGATGGAGGATGTCTTCACAGGAGTACTCCTGCTGACCTTTCCGGCCAACCAGTTGTGTAGCTGGTGGTTTCACCTCTTGAGGCGAGAGTTTGATGGCTTGTTGCACAGCTGGACGGGAGGATGGTGATGCTACCTTGATACTGGGTGATTTCACAACCTCAGAGCTGAATTGGAGGTTGCATGTCAGCATGGCCACGTCCTTCATGGAGCGAGGGGTAACAAGAACAGAATCATAGCTACCAGACAGGAGAATGCAGGGTTTGCAACTAGCCAGTAACTTGTGAGTGACTGGATAAGACACCTTTTCCTTTACCTGGATCTCTTGAACAGCCTACTCATCGAGATACATTGGACACTCCCAAGAGGCAGTGGCATGGCACACAGGGGAGAAGGAGGTGGAAAATCGCCCTCGTGCGTATCTGTACCGCAGGTAGCAGGGTGTAGACAAGACGTTCAAGTGTGGTTGAAATGATGACACTGGTAGCAGCACACTGGGTTAGGAATATATGGCTAGACGGTGATAATTTTATAGCCTGCCTTGAGCTTGGACAGAAGCACCACTTTACCAAAGGTGAGAAAGAGGGTGCAGGTGGGCACTAAGGAGGAATGTATCTTTTTCGTTTAACGGAGGATGGCAATGATACCCTGATCAAAGAGGTAAAATCGTATTTCGGCCTTGATTAGACTGTCGAGCAGCCTGGTGTAAATTACACTAAGGGAAGAATTCAAAGTTCTATTGGCTTTGACACGAACAGGGTAACTGTGGAGAAGTGAGACAGCAAGCAGTTGCTCTTGAGAATCAGAAGTGGTCTCCAAAAGCAAAGTGCCATTCTGTAAATGACAGCAGGATTTCACAGGGCCAGCAACTGCATCAATTGCATCTACACCTTTCTGAATAATAAACGGATTTATCATGGCGAAGGATTGACCGTCTTCAGAACGTGAGACCACAAGGAATTGTGGTGAAGCAGGACAGGTCTTTGAATCATTAGCACGTTTACGTTTTGTAGACACGGAGTGGGAAGATGACTGACTCGTCACGAGGAAATCCCCCACAATTGCCAGCGTCTCTGATGGCATGCTCCTTCCAACTGGGGGTCTCCTTCACAAGGAGGCCTTAGGTGATTGTTCACACCTCAGGTCACACTTCCCAAACACCTGACGGAGGGACCAATCGACAATTTGTGAAGCTTACAGGTCAGGCAATCACCTCTCCTTGGGCCTGGCCTGCACCAGGGGTACATGAGAACCCTACCTGTTGACCTGGATCTGGGAATTACACGTTACCCAGTCACTTGTTGCATGTCAGATGCATGGGCCAGCTTTCAGAAGTGCACAAAGAGGAAGAAGAAAACAGAGGAACCTCAAATGCCAAAGTGGAGTAATGAGGGGAGAAAGCAAAGAAAGAAAGAATGAAAAACAAAGGTGAGACTGTTCACACGTCAGCGACAGAATGCAGAGCTCTCCCAATAATACCAGAGACAAGTTCCCCAGGGGAGAGGAAACAGAATAGCATGAAAGGGAAAAGATGGTCAAAGGCTGGGGCCCCTCAGTAGCCGAGCCTGAACCCAAGCCCCCTGCGGGGGGTGGGGGGTGGCGGCTCGCGCGGTGTGCTTGCGTAGCTCATTTGGTAGAGCACTTGTCCATGAATGGCAAAGGTCTCAAGTTTGAGCTCCATATGGCAGACAGTTTAAATCTGCCAGGACATTTCATATCAGCTCATACTCCACTGCAAAATGAAAATTTCATTCTGGAAATATCCCCCAGGCTGTGGCGAAGCCATGTCTCCACAATATAATGTCTTCCAGGAGTGCTAGTTCTGCAAAATCAGTGTGAGAGCTTCTGTGAAGTTTGGAAGGTAGGAGACGAAGTACTGGTGGAACTGAAGCTGTGAGGATAGGTCACGAGTAACACTTGAGTAGCTCAGTTGGTAGGCAGTAGCCCACAAAGCATAGGTCAGGGGTTTGAGTCTCACTCTGGCATACCTGTTTTTATTCTGCTATGGAGTTTCATAGCTGCACCCACTACACTGCAGACTGAAATATTTCATCCTGAAAACATTCCCCAAGTTGTCAGTAAACCATGTCTCTGCAATATCCATTTATCCAGAAGTGCTAGTTCTGCCAGTTTGGCAGGAGAGTTTCTGTGATGTTTGGAAGGTAGGTGACAGGGTACTGGCGAAATTGAAGCTGTGCGGATGGGTCACGAGTTGCGCTTCAATGGCTCAGTTGGTAGTGTACAGGACTGTGAACGGCAAAGCTCCCGAGTTCAAACTTGGTACGGCACACAGTTTTAATCTGCCAGGAAGTTTCACATCGGTGCACACTCCACCGCAGAGTGAATTCTTCATTCTGGAATCATCTCCCAGGCTGTGGCCAAGCCATGTCATCGCAATACCCTTTCTTCCAGGAGATCTAGCTCTTCAAGGGCTGCATGAGAGCTACTGTGAAATAGGAGGCAACATGCTGGAGGAATTGAAGCTGTGAGGATGGATTTGAGTCGTGCCTAGTTGGGTCAGTTTGTAGAGCACTTGCCTGCAAAAAGCAAAGTTCCTGAACTGGAGCCTCAGTCCAGCATACAGTTTTAATCTGCCAGGAAGTTGCATATCAGCACCCACTCTGATGCAGAGTGAAAATTCGTTCGGGAAACATCCCCCAGGCTGTATTAAGCCATGTCTCTGCAGTATCCTTTCTTGCAGGAGTGCTAGTTCTGTGATGTTTGCAAGGAAGGAGATGAAGTACTGATTGAATTAGAACTGTGAGGATGGGTTGCGCTTGGGTGGCTCAGTTGGTAGAGTACATGCTCGTGAAAGTGAAGGTCCCAATTTCATGTCACGGCTGGCACAAACTTTAATTGGCCAAGAAGTTTCACTTCAGAGCACACTCCACTGCAGAATGAAAATTTCATTCTGGAAACATCCCCCAGGCAGTGGCTGAGCCATGTCTCCACAATATCATTTCTTCCAAGGGTGTTAGTTCTGCGTGAGAGCTTCTGTGGAGTTTGGAAGGTAGGAGACGAGGTACTGGCAGAATTGAAGCTGTGAGGAAGAGTCACGAGTTGTGCTCGGGTAGCTCACTTGGTAGAGCAGTAGACTGCAAAAGGCAAAGGCCCCGAGTTGGTCTCTGTCCGGCACACAGATTTAATCTGCCAGGAAGTTTTATAGCGGTGCACACTCTACTGCAGATGAAAATTTCAATCTGGAAACATCCCTCATGCTGTGGCTAAGTCATTTTTCTACAATATCATTTCTTCCAGGAGTGTTAGTTCTGCATGGCCTGCAGGAGAGCTTCTTTGAAGTTCGGAAAGTAGTGGGAGATGTACTTGTGAAACTGAAACTATGAGGATGGGTCACGAGTCTCACTCGGGTAATTCAGTTCATAGAGCACACGCCAACAAAATCCAAAGTTCTGGAGTTTGAATCTCAGTCTGGCGCACAGTTTTAATCTGCCAAGAAGTTTTATATCAGCACACACTCTGCTGCATAGTGATAATTTTATTCTAGAAACATCCCCCAGGCTGGGGCTAAGCCATGTCTCCACAATATACTTTCCTCCAGGAGTGCTAGTTGGTTTGGGTTGTTTTGGGAAGAGACCAAACAGCGAGGTCATCGGTCTCATTGGATAGAGCAGGAAGTTGGCCATACCCTTTCAAAGGTACAATCCTGGCATTTGTCTGAAGCAATTTTGGGAAATCAAAGAAAACCTAAATCAAGGTGGCTGGACGCAGGACTGAACCATCATCCTGCTGAATGTGAGCCCAGTATGCTAACCACTGCGCCACCTCACTCGGTGGCAGTGCTAGTCCTGCAAGGTCTGCGGGTGAGCTTCTGTGAAGGTTTGGAAGGTAGGAGACGAGGTACTGGTGGAACTGAAGCTGCAGGGACAATGTTATGTCGAATTATGAACTTGCCAAAACCGCCAACCAAGTTTGGATTTTATAATGAATTGGTGGGATCTTCTGCTGAAGAACTGCTCATTTGCCTTTCGTGGGCACAGTTCAAGTCTCGGTCCAGCACACAGTTTTCATCTGTCAGAAAGTTTCATTTCATGATAACAGAAAGATACATAGATCAAATCAGCAATTTACATAAATGGTTTTAAGGGGAGCCTGGACGATGAAAATGACAAAATTAACATTTTTTGTTTTTTTTTTTCATTATAAAATTATTTGGAGTTTTCTGAATAAAACAAATCAAGTTGCACCCTTCTAAGTGTGTTTTTTATCGCTGCAAAGTTGACGCACCGCGTAAACGGTTGTAGCGACTTGGTGTGTCACCTCTGACACCGCTGCTCCTTGGCTGCAAGCAGGGTATCTTTGCAGAATTAGACAGTGTTTTGTTGTCCAACGTTGTATGGCTTTTATCTCTGTGACAAGTGACTGTTCATATCGGTAAACATAAATGCTGTACCGTGTGTTGACTTATAGAGTTTGCTTTGTGTTGCTAAGCTGTTCAATTTTGCATATTTGACAAGCTTTGCTCATACTTGTTTTACGTATTTGGTTTGTGGATATCAGTATGCCCCGTTTCAGCAATCAAGTGTTTAAGAAAAGGCACAATGAGTGGGAGGAGAAATCTTTTGTTGTTTCGAAGGGAAATGCTGCTCAGACTGCTTCACCGACTACTCCAAATGAATGTGGTAGAACTTCTTCCAGCCAGAAACTTTCTGACAACAAAGAAAAATTTGCAAACTATGAAAGTGACAGTAATTATGTGAATGAAATAATTAACATTTCCTTGCTCTCTAATATTTTGAAAAATAACGTATTATGCCAAGTTTGAAAAGAAAGAGCACTGGAATTGAAAAGAACTTCACACATTGGTTTGCCAATTCTAACAGTATTCCTCGTAATGGTAATAGTGGAAAAAAGATGTATGATATAAATGTTAGACTAGTGTATGGCTTGTGTTGCACTAGCAAGGGCAGTGCTGCAGGGACAGTGGTATGTGGAATTATGAATTTGCCAAAACCACCAACCAAGTTTGAATTTTATAATGAATTGGTGGGATCATCTGCTGAAGATATTGCTCAAGCAAAAATGAAGAAAGTAGTTGAAGAAGCTGTGACAGATAATGAGAATTATAGAGATTTTACTGTTGCTTTAGATGGCTCATGGCAATGTAGAGGTCGTGATCATGGCAATGTAGAGGTCATAAGTCTCTAAATGGAGTTGTGACAGCTACCAGTGGAGACAGCTGTAAAGTAATTGAGGTTGATATTTTCTCCAAACACTGAAGATGTAAGGGCAATACCAAAGACGAACATAGTGAATGTTGTGAAGCAATTTTTTCCAGATCACACGAGTGGTGTAATGTATGATACACTAACTATCTAGGAGATGGTGATTCTAAGGGATATAAAGTTGCAGAGGAACTCAAACCTTATGGCAATGAAATTCCACACTCTAATCTGTAGAATAAATTTTGTTTCTCCTGATAATGGCATCCTCCTGAGTAGTCCCTGCTAGGAGATCCGAATGAGGGACTGTTTTACCTCTGGAATATTTTACCTAAGAGGGCACGATCATCATTTAACTGCACAGAAAAGCTGCATGCCCCCGGGGAAAATTGCGCCTGTAGTTTCCCTTTACTTTCAGCCATTCGCAGTAGCAGCACAGCAAGGCCATTTTGGTTAATGTTACAAGACCAGATCAGTCAAACATCCAGATTGTTGCCCCCTGCAACTACTGAAAAGGCTGCTGCCCCTCTTCTGGAACCACACGTTTGTCTGGCCTCTCAATAGATACCCCTCTGTTGTGATTGCACCTACAGTACGGCTATTTGTATCGCTGAGGCACGCAAGCCTTCCCACCAACGGAAAGGTCCATGGTTCATGTTGCTACTACATGAAATAGACATTGTTTACTTCAGATGATGTGTAACTTAAGTACCCTTGATGTGTTTAATTGCCATAAATATTTTTGTATACATATTTAAAGAGAAAAATGGGAGTTTATGACGCAGCGACTACCCTGTCTGCAGGTTTGCCCTTTACTTGCTCGGTAGCATCGAACATATGCCATTACTTACCAGACTGTTACCGCATATACTTTGAATCGTTCATTCATATCACTTGTATCTATAATATTTCTTACAACTAAATTTTATTGTTCTATACTGACTTAATTATGACACCTTAAATGCATTACATGAAATAATCTTCGACTGTATTGTGGTCATGTTTTAAAGTTCGTTTGCTGTCTGACACCTGTAGGGGTTACAGGCGTCATTCAAATGTTCGTGATTTGTTGATAATGTAACAAAAAAATACATTTCAAACAAGCAACAAATCCACTGCATTCAGGAAAATCTTGGATTCCAAAACGCAAATACTTAAGAACGAAAAAAAGGAAAATGGATTCATTTGAAATTATATTTACTTTAAATGCGCATTTTTAAGATTGACTCTGATGGAGGTCGTCAATTTAGTAGCATGTTTGCGCGTCCCCCATCACTTCAGTTTCGGTGCTATGAAAACAAATTTAGCACAACAAATTCTTTCGCAAAAAACTGAAGTGAACACTTTGCAACGCAATAAGAAATAAGTCGACTTAACTCAAAAGAAAACCTCATTTTCTGAGTAACTAGTGAAAAAAATTGTAACCTTTCACGTCATAAAAAGAAACCATGCAGTGTCAAAAGAAATAAAAGTTGTCTTTGAGAATCGGAATTTCCCCGATATTATCGCGTTTTTGGTACTTATGGGAAATTATACAGCAGTTCAAGCAGTATACAGGTTTGTCTGGGCCTTGGTGTGTCAGTGCGCTTGCCTTGTTCCGCGCACTTCTTACACCGCTTCCTCATAACTTGCTTCATCCCTGCAGTAGCTTCACGTTTTTCCACAATGTGTGTTTGTGATGTTTCTAGTTCACATTTCTTGTAACTTCCATTGGTGGAAGGAAGCCCTTTATAATGTTCATTCTGTAATCGTACGTCATTTTATTTCCTGAGTATTTGTTGTACAGGTTTAGAGAATTGAAAACTAGCATGTCAGTGTTATGAAAGAATAGTGTTTTCGGCCAGCGGATAGTCTTTCGTTCACATAAATAATACGATAACATCTGATCTTGTTTATCAGTCCCAGACATACACGCATTGTACCTAATAATAGGCAAAGGTTTCGTGACTATTTTCTGGCGCGCATTCGTCACTTGCTCCATAACATTTAGATGTTCTGTGGAAATGAAGGAAACCTCTCGTCGATCCTTCCATTTTACAATCATAACTCCACTAGAATACTGCTCAATTGTCTCTCCTCGTCCAAGTTTTGCCGGCCAACGTCTTCGGGGGTATATTTCCTATTTAATTTCAGAGAACGTGTAGAAAGTGTTTTTTAGGTTCAACAGAGTTGCAGCTAAATGAAAACTGTTATAATAATTGTCCAAGAAAATGTGATGACCAACATGCAGCTTTTCCGCCATCAAATGCAAAACGACGTTTTCCCCCCATACCTCCGCTACTTCCCGTGTGCACAGCGCACTTATTTATGAAACCGCCTGGATTGTTGAGCATGTACATCTTAATGCCATATTTATTACGGTACTTTTGCTTTTTATGTATTGTCTAAAAGACAATCTCTTCCAAAGAATCATTCATTCATTTACTGTCAATCTCTTCCGGAGTATTACACTTGAGACATTCTCGCGAAAATAATCCAATATAGGTCGTATCTTATATAATCGAAAGTCTGGTTTCAGGTTTCCTGGAAGTGGATTTTTTGCAAAATGCAGAGAGCGTAATATGTTCAAATACCGGTCTCTGCTTATACTCGTCGCTATTCTTCTATTCTCAAACAGCGGTTCTTTCTTCCAGTATTCTTGTAATCGCGGTTATTTAACGTTACCACATGTAACGAAACACTCAGGAAAGCTAGTAATTCGCCTTTCAGGTTTCCATTTACAGATCCTAGATCCCTCTTTTGAATTTGATGCGTTTTCTTTCGTTTCGTCAACTACAAGTTGCAATAATTCGTCTGTTACCAATAATCGAAGAAATCCATAAGAGAACTGCCAGCAGGATGAATTTGCAAAACTTCTTCCTTCGTAAATGGGTGATACTGCATATTTTGCGGTTCTCTATACCAGGACTCACCTGGATTATCTCTGTGTGAAAGGTCGGGCTCTCTTTCGTCGTCGATTTTCACATAATCGTCGTGATCCGTATCGTCATATTCTGAACGGTCACGAAACAGATTCTAAAGTTGTGCTTCCACGCTATCATCACTGAGCAGTTCTTATGCAGCCTCTAAATGACAATCTCTGTGGTATGCCTCGTCCTCATTACACAGAAAATCACTGTCGTCTAATACACTAAGTAACTGTTCCTCTGTCAGTTCAACACTTTACCTGCCCCTTTTCACATTGGAGGGTCCAGGTGTCGGTTCATACGCCGCCATTATGAAAAATATACGTTCGGTAACTGACCACACAATACAAAAGTTTACACGCTTTGATGCTAGCTTAGATGCTGCAACTAGACTAAGTAATCCGACATCGAGCGAGGACGCTTATAAGCATCAGCCGCACTGGCTCCTTGTGATGCTTATAAGCGTCAGCCGCAGCGACAGTGTTAAACTTGAGCGGAACCATGCCATTCTCGTAGCTTATGTCTTCTTTCACGCCTTGTTGATGCTGAAAAGAAAAAAAAAAACTTAAAACTAAATGTGTAGTAGCTCAGTGGCCAGTGACTGACATTCTTTTATGTCAGTATGCATCCGTTTTATTTGCCTGTTCTGCCCAGAATATCTCCAGCCTCACTTACCTTTACCCTGTAAAGAGAAGTATCTACAAAATTCTATGAAATATTAGATACTTATGTTCCTCATCTCTGTACCCTGCTTTCATCTTAGCTGTCATCATTCATAGCCTTAGACATACCTTACACGTCCTGTAGTTCACTTTCTGTGAACACCTGTACATATTTTTTTTTTTATAAAGTAGGTTAAGAGTATTATTTTATGTAGATAGATATTAGTCATAGTCTCTCGTACATTTCATTAGTTCAACATTGCATATATATATTTTTTCCACCTTAAGTTTATACTTATAGTTATTCCTTCTTTCTTCCTATTTGTATAACACACTTATAAATATGTGTGGGGGCGAGTTGCGTTTAATTGCAGTAGCTGGCAGTTGTTTATCATGTCAGTTGTCTAATAATTAAGCCTCCTGGAGCTGTGTTTTCATGAGCATCTGCACAAGTCATTGCTTTTACCTTGTCTGCTGAAGTAGCTCATTGTTGCGATTACACCAGTGTTTGTCGCAAGTTCTGCTCTGCTTTGCTGGTCTTTGCATCAAGCGAAGTGCTGTATCATTTAATGTCTCTCAATTTCACTTACCTCTCACTTTATATATCAAAATACAAGTAAAATTACTTATAACTAACATGTTTCGTTAACACTAGTATTCAAACAAAAACAGAAATTAAATTACTATTATGTACACTATGTACAGCCATTTCCAGTAAAAATACTTGTGTCAAAAATGTGTATTCCACTAATAGCTTTAAGTTCTGTGGAAGTAGAGACATTTATCTCAACCAGTCCTCTCATAAATGAATCTATAAGCTCCATGATATGGGATTTTGGAAATTCTGTATAAAGTAGTTGCCACTTCTTTGTTAACTTCCCTATTTTTGTTGACTTAGGATGGGTTCATAACAGAACTGGTTGGCCTTCACTAAACTGTGTAAAACACTTCAGTTTCAGATTGTAGATTTTCTTCCAGTATTCAGCACTGTTTTCCAGTGTGATTACTGCTTGTTTAATTTTCTCCCCTGTCATTTCCACTGATGGTATTTTTGGTAGGTGTGACTCCCATTCGTCCTTTGTCTGGTGTAAAACATTAATTCATTTGGTGTGAAACCATGAAACCAGTGGAAAAATTTGTAAGATTGTTAATGTCCTGCATGAAATGTGTGACATATTCTATTCACTTTGTGTGTGTGTTTTCGTTCTTATGAGTCAATTAAATTCCTTGAATACTCTATGTATGGGCAATGCTTCAAGGTGGAATCTTGAGACTAAGATGTGTTTCATACCCTGTGACGTCATTTCTTTTATTTTTGTCCTATAAAATGTGAGGTATTTCCATTAAGTATTACTTGTGGCTTTCCTACCCTCCTCAAGTAATCTTCTTCAATTCCTTTCCTGATGTATGTACAGTGGATATGTTAATATGCTTTGTGAAAACTCCATATAGTGCTGCTACATATCTTACTCCAACCTTACCTGTTGGATAGGGTAGAGCTACATCCAGAGATACTAAATCTAGAGGATTCTTAGTTAAAATCAGGTAACGCTCGATATGTTTAGAAGAGTTAGGATGTCTTGCCTTCTGACATACTATACATTTTTGTAGTACTTGAAATCTTAAAGTTGGAAAAAAGCAATGTTTACCTATCTTCTCGGTACATTTACTTACCCCATAGTGTCCCCACACATCATGGGTGTACTCTATGAATTCTTCAATGTACTTCTCAGGAAGACAAATGCACCATTGTTTGGAGTCAGCATGTCAGCAATGGAATAAAATACCTTTACATTGCCTGTATCACATGTTTACCTGTTTGTTGCCTTCCTGTGATAGTTTTCGTTTGACCTTGCTCCATCTTAAGTCCTATTGTTGCATGGTTTTCATTTGTTTACAAAACTTACTGTAGTCAGATTGGTGTATTTTACTTCGCATAAGCAAAGTTCTTATCTTAGAATACTGTTTCAAAAATCCACTAAATTCACATAGACCTTGAGGTAACCTTGGCAGAGCATCATAAATGATGTTCTGACTGCCCTTGATATAAATAATTTTGCAGATATAGACACTACCTTGCCAGTCTCCTGCGCAGTAACCTGAAAAAAAAAGAGGGGTTGGTGATCACAATATACTTTTGTACCCTTACCCCATAAAAAGCAACCAATTTTTTTAATGCCCAGACAACTGCCAAACTTTCTACTTCTGATACGGAGTATGATCTTTCTTCCTCGGTAAATGTGCAGCTAGCAAAGCTAATTACCTTTGGCAATATCTTACTGTCTTCTTCTCCTCTCACCCGGAACAGACACAACCCCACACCCTGTAAGGAGGCATCTATGCACATAGAGAAATTCTTCTCTATATCGAGGTGACTAAGTATATTTGCATTCACTAATGCCTCTTTAATATTATTGAAATCTTCTTGGCCCTTGTCATACCACAATCATGGTTTGTTTTTCCATAATAAATTAAGCAGAGCGTCAACGTTCATCAGTTGTCTGGGTATGAACTACGGAAGAATGATGCCAGTCCTAAATAAGCTTTAAGTTGTTTCTTGATCCTAGGTGCAGGACAATTGCATATGACATTGAGTTTCTTAGGATTAGTGAGGATACCTTGTTTGGGGATAACATGACCAAGAAATATTACATTCTCCCTGCTGAAGTCAGAATTTTTTTTAATTGGTTGTTACCTGTGTTCTGAAAAACAATGTAAAACTTTCTTAATCAGCCGAGTGTGTTCTGACCAAGTGCGTGTGGCGATTAACAAGTTGTGAACATAGACCGTAACCTTGCTAAGTAGCACTGGTCACAATACTTTATCTAACGTTGTGACGAACACACCTGCACTTATATTCAGGCCAAATGGCAGGACACAGATTTCTAAACTTCTACCACCACAACAAACGCTGTGTACTTTCTACTTTCTGTATGGAGTTTGATTTGACAGTAGGATCCTCGGAGGTTCAATATGGTAAAATATTGGGTATTATTCAACTTCAACAGTTATTCATCTAGGTTGGCCTCTTTTGAACTGGTACTAGGATCTCATTGATACCTTGAGCATCCAGAGCCAATCTTACCTATCCATCTTGTTTACTTCCAGGACACATGGGGCTACAATAACGTGAAAAGGAAGGTTGAATGATCCCGCATTTAATCATTTGATTGATTTCTTCTCATACTGCCTCTCTTTTCATCCAAGGAATGGCATACGATACACAAACAGTGTGTGTAAACATCCGTTCTGAACTGACAATCCTTGATAACTCCGGGTTGTTTTCCAGATACATGTGCATACTTAAATAACAGGTCTGTAAGTTCGTGGTGCACCTGTTCATTTAAGGTGCTGGGCTCACTCACCTTTTGCTCTACCATTTCATAGTTTATATCTGATTGTGACACTTGTTCATTATAGTGAGTGTTTACAAATAATACAGTAGGAAATATTACTCTTTCTGTTTGTTCTTCTTGTCTGACATTTTTATTAAATCAACAGAAAATACCTGTTCGTTTACAGTGAAGTAGCATTTACCACTTTCGGTGAAATTACATTTGACAGTAAAGTGTCCTATTTTCAATGGAGTAAGTGCTAATAACTTCACTACTTTTGATTTGTTTCCAGTTGCCATTTGTATTCTACAATTTTGCACTGGGAACATGGGAATTATACCTCTTTTGTTTAACTCTAGGAAAACTTCAGTTGACCTATGTCTGGAACTAAGTGTACTTCCATGTCAAATATCAGTGTCTTTATAACTGCCTGAACCTGCTCTCCATACAAGGTTTCCTAAACTTCATCCTCATGTCAGTATAAATCATCTTTCATGTCTTCTTCTTCATCGTATCTCACAAAACATGTGTTTATAAGTGTATTGCCCCCACAACCTAGCAGTGTGGAGCCTCACTGTGACCAGTTGGAGTTTTCCGGCGGTGCAGAAGCATCGACCTCTGTGACCAGAGTAATTTCAATGAGCTGTACAGTGCGTTTTGTGTTATGCCAAATGGTATCATTGGTTACGCATGACCCATTGTCGCATGAATTTGTGCTGGCAGTTACGAAATTATAGTTGTTGCTATTATGTTTTCCAAAGGTTGGCTGCGGCACAGCGTGCAGCATCTGATTGTTGTTGACCGCTTGCCACTGCATCGGCTGGATGTTACCACTTACATGTAGCGGATAGCCTTGTGCTGGCAAACTGTAGTTCACTTTTCTGTTGTAATTGTTCCTGTTGTTCTGATTACCTCACTTACATTTTTTGTTTTTCTCCTTTCCATTACCATATCCATTCCCTTTTTGTATGTACTGTGTCGGATATCGTTGCCATGCTTGTTGTGTTATAACATTATTATTTACTGGTTTGTTTCCAATGTCAGGTTGAGGTGTTTGTTTATAGGCTGCTTTACGTTGTCAGTACCGCTTCATAAATCAGGTCAGTGGAATCCAAAACTGACGAACAGTACTCAGTGTCGTGTTCTGGTGTGGTTACTAATTTTTCCGTTATGTGTGGCAGAAGTCGGCTCTTTAATATCTATAGTAGAAAGTACACATCCACCTGTGATATGGGAATAACCCCACAAGCTTCCATGCTTGCTAATAAATGCAGCCTAGTTAAAGACTTCAGGTAAATCTCTCTTGAACTGCTTCCAACGAAACTTTTTATGTCTAAGCAACCCTTCATCAGCGAAGATGGATGTTAAACATGCAGCATTATCCGACATTAGTGAGTTGTTGCAAGTGTGGCAACTGTGCATGCATTGTAGGTACTGCTGTGGGTAAATTACAAATTTTGCATTCTTCACTAACACTCACTATTGGGCTTGTGACAAGATCTGGATAACTATTACAAGTAAAGGTAGCTGAATATTAGCAACCTGATCTACTTCATTTGATGGTTCAGTTTCCCTTTCCTTCATGGCCACTTCTACCACGCCTACATGTTGTTGTTGTTGTTGTTGTCTTCAGTCCTGAGACTGGTTTGATGCAACTCTCCATGCTACTCTATCCTGTGCAAGCTTCTTCATCACCCAGTACCTAATGCAACCTACATCATTCTGAATCTGCTTAGTGTATTCATCTCTTGGTCTCCCGCTACGATTTTTACCCTCCACGCTGCCCTCCAATGCTAAATTTGTGATCCCTTGATGCCTCAAACTGTGTCCTACCAACCGATCCCTTCTTCTAGTCAAGTTGTGCCACAAACTTCTCTTCTCCCCAATCCTATTCAATACCTCCTCATTAGTTACGTGATCTATCCACCTTATCTTCAGCATTCTTCTGTAGCACCACATTTCGACAGCTTCTATTCTCTTCTTGTTCAAACTAGTTATCGTCCATGTTTCATTTCCATACATGGCTACACTCCATACAAATACTTTCAGAAACGACTTCCTGATACATAAATCTATATTCGATGTTAACAAATTTCTCTTCTTCAGAAACGCTTTCCTTGCCATTGCCACTCTACATTTTATATCCTCTCTACTTTGACCATCATCAGTTATTTTACTTCCTAAATACCAAAACTCCTTTACTACTTTAAGTGTCTCATTTCCTAATGTAATTCCCTCAGCTTCACCCAATTTAATTTGACTACATTCCATTATCCTCGTTTTGATTTTGTTGATGTTCATCTTATATCCTCCTTTCAAGACACTGTCCATTCCGTTCAACTGCTCTTCCAAGTCCTTTGCCGTCTCTGACAGAATTACAATGTCATCGGCAAACCTCAAAGTTTTTACTTCTTCTCCATGAATTTTAATACCTACTCCGAATTTTTCTTTTGTTTCCTTTACTGCTTGCTCAATATACAGATTGAATAACATCGGGGAGAGGCTACAACCCTGTCTCACTCCTTTCCCAACCACTGCTTCCCTTTCATGCCCCTCGACTCTTATGACTGCCATCTGGTTTCTGTACAAATTGTAAATAGCCTTTCGCTCCCTGTATTTTACCTCTGCCACCTTCAGAATTTGAAAGAGAGTATTCCAGTCAACATTGTCAAAAGCTTTCTGTAAGTCTACAAATGCTAGAAATGTAGGTTTGCTCTTCCTTAATTTAGCTTCTAAGATAAGTTATAGGGTCAGTATTGTCTGTTTGGATATGAGCTAGCTCTCCCAAGGTCGTCAGTAGTTCTAATGGAATGTTGTCTACTCCGGGGGCCTTGTTTCGACTCAGGTCTTTCGGTGCTCTGTCAAACTCTTCACGCAGTATCTTATCTCCCATTTCGTCTTCATCTACATCCTCTTCCATTTCCATAATATTGTCCTCAAGTACATCGCCCTTGTATAAACCTTCTATATACTCCTTCCACCTTCCTGCCTTCCCTTCTTTGCTTAGAACTGGTTTGCCATCTGAGCTCTTGATATTCATACACGTGGTTCTCTTCTCTCCAAAGGTCTCTGTAATTTTCCTGTAGGCAGTATCTATCTTACCCCTAGTGAGATAAGCTTCTACATCCTTACATTTGTCCTGTAGCCATCCCTGCTACATACACTTTGCGTTTCGATACTACCTTCTGCGGTAATGCACTACTCTGATCTGCCTATCTGAGTTCTTTCCTTTTTGCACATTTGAACTCCAATTCCAAGCTTTCTACTCTTAAAGTTATCTCCTGTACTGCCAATGGTAAACCTACATAGTCCTTGTGTCGGTTGTAGACAGGAGTGGTCACTTTCTTTATAGTAGTACACATTTGGTTTTGATTTGATCTTATACTATTACTTGTGTCCGTGATTTTCTTTAATTCACGTTCTAAATGTTCTTGATTGTCACTAATTGAACGTACTTTTTCATTCAAAATCTTGATAATTTCTTTAATGTTATAAATAACCTCTTGTTTTAACTCTTTTTTTTTTTCAGATATCTCTGTGTGTGTAGCTTTTCCGCCAGATCACTGAATTTTTGTGTGACACTGTTTTGGAAATCTTCCAACACCTGTTTTTGTTCTGTTTTGAAATCTAAAACTTTGTGACAAATCTTTAGACTTTGTGTTCAATTTACTAAGCTTTTGTGTAACTGTATTGAATTTCATGTTCATATCAAGGAATATAGTGTTCACAGTTGTCAGTAATCGCTGTAACTGCACTTTGGTGGTACCGTTATTGTTGCTGTCAGCTGTACTTCGTATGTCAATATTCAGATTACCAATAATTGGTGTATGTCTTATGTTGTCAAAACACATTGCTGTTTCACGTTCCTGTTCCTCTCTTTAATTTAGCAGCAATATATTGCTACGGGAGATGTGTGAAACACTCTCATCGATAGTCATCATGGTATCGTCATATTTTGTCTGTGTATTTGTGGTGTCATTTGTTACGTCTGTGATATCTATGTCTCATTTAAGTTGGCTTTCTGCTACCTGCACGGTTGGCACTTCGTTTTCATTTTTCTGTTCATGCGTGTGTCTGCCATCTTGGCTAATTGTCCCTTATGTATTACGATCAACAAAGGGTAATTTTTGGTCAGTCATATTGATCATCCTAGCTATTGGCAAAAAATTAATAAAATTCAGTAGAAAAATTTTTATGTAAATAAATCTTACACCTGAAACTTGCAGTTTCCTGTGAAATCCGTTTCGATAAATTCCTGTGAGTTTGCCAGAAAGTATTATGACATAAATGATTGAAATTTTCATAATAATCTGCACTATACTGATGAGTCAAAGTTTGGTATGATCTTCGAGTCTGTGGGGTCCTGCCCACTCGTCTCATATAGGGTGCCTAAAGAATGCTATACAACAATTCAAGCAAATCAAATTAATAGTTTTTATTACAATAAAGAAGATAGATAGCACTTAACTTTTAATGTACAATGGTGTCGCAAGCAACGGGTGACACGCAAACAATCAAAGTCCTTTGCTGTATACAAGGTCCATGTAAGCAATTGCTATGGATCACATGTCACTGATATCGTAGTGCTCTCCTAGTACTGTGCTAATACTGTGGTGGTGTGAGAGTCCCAGTCTGGTACTGACCACTAATGTCCGGTCGAGGCTGCCAAGAGTGGCACTTATATTCTCTTCGGCTAGAGGTGCAGTCCTTGTCAGCAGGCTACTTGCTGATGCTGTCTCACGCCTTCTTTGCTCTTGCGATCTATGTCTCTGTGCCAGCGCTTGTCGATACGGCTGAACTGAGTCCTTTCGATTAATAAATTTTCCACTAGGAAAACAGCGAGGAAAAAGGAAAGAAAGCCAATTACAAGAGAAGTGTTAGTAAGTGTAATAATGCAAGCTATTGGGAAATTTTCCTACCTGCTCCGCATAATCAAGCAGCTCATTTACATCTTCCTTTGGTGGATAAATTGGTCTTTATAATTCTCTGCTCCTCATTTTCATATAATATGGCTTTTGTTGCACTCTTATTCAAGCAATAAGTAAATAGACATAAATTAGTTTTTCTTCTACACAATAATAACAATTTTTTGTGTATGTTCATTTAACATACGCTAGAAAAAGTCTGTTCACGACATCGTCCTGGAAAATCGGTTGCCAATTGTGTGAGGTCTGTTGGTCAATTTTGGAACAAACGTGCTGGGAGGCAGCCCAACAGCTTATGTAATGAGATAATTACTACTTTCAGTACTGGAATTAAAACATGGATTCTTGTTGAAACAAAACTGGTTCCATGAATAGTCTTCCCCGCAGAGTAAGAAAAATACAATTCAATGTGCAAATACTGAGAGAACAAATATGTATAATTTCTCTTACTCTGTTAATGTAGATTTTTATATTGCCTGATTTTGCAGCAAACTTGGTGCTTAACAAATATATATATAAACAGAATTGCGAGCTTTCGCAACTGGCAGTTGCTTCGTCAGGAAAGAGGGAAGGAGAGGGAAAAATGAAAGGATGTGGGTTTTAAGGGAGAGGGTAAGGAGTCATTCCAATCCCGGGAGCGGAAAGACTTCCCTTAGGGGAAAAAAAGAACAGGTGTACACTCGCACACACACACACATATCCATCCGCACATACACAGACACAAGCAGACATATTTAAAGGCAAAGAGTAAGGGCAGAGATGTCAGTCGAGGCGGAAGTACAGAGGCAAAGAAGTTGTTGAAAGACAGGTGAGGTATGAGCGGCGGCAACTTGAAATTAGCGGAGGTTGAGGCCTGGCGGATATCGAGAAGAGAGGATATACTGAAGGGCGAGTTCCCACCTCCGGAGTTCGGATAGGTTGGTGTTGGTGGGAAGTATCCAGATAACTCGGACGGTGTAACACTGTGCCAAGATGTGCTGGCCGTGCATCAAGGCATGTTTAGCCACAGGGTGATCCTCACTACCAACAAACACTGTCTGCCTGTGTCCATTCATGCGAATGGACAGTTTGTTGCTGGTCATTCCCACATAGAAAGCGTCACAGTACAGGCAGGTCAGTTGGTAAATCACGTGGGTGCTTTCACATGTGGCTCTCCCTTTGATCGTGTACACCTTCCAGGTTACAGGACTGGAGTAGGTGGTGGTGGGAGGGTGCATAGGACAGGTTTTACACCGGGGGTGGTTGCAAGGGTAGTAGCCAGAGGGTAGGGAAGGTGGTTTGGGGATGAACCAAGAGGTTACGAAGGTTAGGTGGACGGCGGAAAGACACTCTTGGTGGAGTGGGGAGGATTTCATGAAGGATGGATCTCATTTCGGGGCAGGATTTTAGGAAGTCGTATCCCTGCTGGAGAGCCACATTCAAGGTCTGATCCAGTCCCGGGAAGTATTCTGTCACAAGTGGGACACTTTTGGGGTTCTTCTGTGAGAGGTTCTGGGTTTGAGGGGATGAGGAAGTGGCTCTGGTTATCTGCTTCTGTACCAGATTGGGAGGGTAGTTGTGGGATGCGAAAGCTGTTTTCAGGTTGTTGGTGTAATGGTCGAGGGATTCAGGACTGGAGCAGATTCGTTTGCCACGAAGGCCTAGGCTGTAGGGAAGGGACCGTTTGATATGGAATGGGTGGCAGCTGTCATAATGGAGGTACTGTTGCTTGTTGGTGGGTTTGATGTGGGCGAATGTGTGCAGCTGGCCATTGGACAGATGGAGGTCAACGTCTAGGAAAGTGGCATGGGATTTGGAGTAGGACCAGGTGAATCTGATGGAACCAAAGGAGTTGAGGTTGGAGAGGAAATTCTGGAGTTGTTCTTCACTGTGAGTCCAGATCATGAAGATGTCATAAGTAAATCTGTACCAAACTTTGGGTTGGCAGGCTTGGGTAACCAAGAAGGCTTCCTCTAAGCGACTCCAAACCCCTCTCCCAATCCGAAACCTCTGTCCTATCCAAAGGCCTCACCTTCAGCCCCACTCCCAGGTTCAACCAAACTGCCCTTGTCAAGGATTTACTGTCCTACACTCGTAGTCTCTGCTGGAAATATCACTTTGTCACGAAGAAAAACAATCCTGATCCCACTCCTAATGATCCAACTCCCCAAGACACTATCCAAATTGAACCCTGCCTGCAACAGTTCCGTCCTCCATCACAGCGGGACCCACCCCCTCTTCCTCAAAATCACCCTCTCCAAACCTTCCAGGAATTTCTCACTTCCAGCCTTGCCTCTCAATCTTTCTTGAAAAACCTTAATCCTACTCCCAACATCACCACAGCCGAATCCCAGGCTATCCGTGATCTGAAAGCTGACCGATCCATCATCATTCTTCCGGCTGACAAGGGTTCCACGACCGTGGTACTTGATCGTCGGGAGTATGTGGCTGAGGGACTGCGTCAGCTTTCAGACAACTCTACATACAAAGTTTGCCGAGGTAATCCCATTCCTGATGTCCAGGCGGAGCTTCAAGGAATCCTCAGAACCTTAGGCCCCCTACAAAACCTTTTACCTGACTCCATCAAACTCGTCACCCCACCGACACCTCGCACTCCTACCTTCTACCTACTTCCTAAAATTCACAAACCCAAACATCCTGGCCGCCCCATTGTAGCTGGTTACCAAGCCCCCACAGAACGTATCTCTGCCTACGTAGATCAACACCTTTAACCCATTACATGCAGTCTCCCATCCTTCATCAAAGACACCAACCACTTTCTCGAACGCCTGGAATCCGTACCCAGTCTGTTACCCCCGGAAACCATCCTTGTAACCACTGATGCCACTTCCCTATACACGAATATCCCGCATGTCCATGGCCTCGCTGCAATGCAGCACTTCCTTTCACGCCGATCACCTGCCACCCTACCTAAAACCTCTTTCCTCGTCACCTTAGCCAGCTTCATCCTGACCCACAACTTCTTCACTTTTGAAGGCCAGACATACCAACAATTAAAGGGAACAGCCATGGGTACCAGGATGGCCCCCTCATATGCCAACCTATTTATGGGTCGCTTAGAGGAAGCCTTCTTGGTTACCCAAGCCTGCCAACCCAAAGTTTGGTACAGATTTATTGATGACATCTTCATGATCTGGACTCACAGTGAAGAACAACTCCAGAATTTCCTCTCCAACCTCAACTCCTTTGGTTCCATCAGATTCACCTGGTCCTACTCCAAATCCCATGCACTTTCCTCAATGTTGACCTCCATCTGTCCAATGGCCAGCTGCACACATCCGTCCACATCAAACCCACCAACAAGCAACAGTACCTCCATTATGACAGCTGCCACCCATTCCATATCAAACGGTCCCTTCCCTACAGCCTAGGCCTTCGTGGCAAACGAATCTGCTCCAGTCCTGAATCCCTCGACCATTACACCAACAACCTGAAAACAGCTTTCGCATCCCGCAACTACCCTCCCAACCTGGTACAGAAGCAGATAACCAGAGCCACTTCCTCATCCCCTCAAACCCAGAACCTCTCACAGAAGAACCCCAAAAGTGCCCCACTTGTGACAGAATACTTCCCGGGACTGGATCAAACCTTGAATGTGGCTCTCCAGCAGGGATACGACTTCCTAAAATCCTGCCCCGAAATGAGATCCATCCTTCATGAAATCCTCCCCACTCCACCAAGAGTGTCTTTCTGCCGTCCACCTAACCTTCGTAACCTCTTGGTTCATCCCTATCAAATCCCCAAACCACCTTCCCTACCCTCTGGCTCCTACCCTTGCAACCGCCACCGGTGTAAAACCTGTCCTATGCACCCTCCCAACACCACCTACTCCAGTCCTGTAACCCGGAAGATGTACACGATCAAAGGGAGAGCCACGTGTGAAAGCACACATGTGATTCACCAACTGACCTGCCTACACTGTGACGCTTTCTATGTGGGAATGACTAGCAACAAACTGTCCATTCGCATGAATGGACACAGGCAGACAGTGTTTGTTGGTAATGAGGATCACCCTGTGGCTAAACATGCCTTGGTGCACGGCCAGCACATCTTGGCACAGTGTTACACCGTCCGAGTTATCTGGATACTTCCCACCAACACCAACCTATCCGAACTCCGGAGATGGGAACTCGCCCTTCAGTATATCCTCTCTTCTCGATATCCGCCAGGCCTCAACCTCCGCTAATTTCAAGTTGCCGCCGCTCATACCTCACCTGTCTTTCAACAACTTCTTTGCCTCTGTACTTCCGCCTCGACTGACATCTCTGCCCTTACTCTTTGCCTTTAAATATGTCTGTTTGTGTCTGTGTATGTGCGGATGGATATGTGTGTGTGTGTGTGCGAGTGTACACCTGTCCTTTTTTTTCCCCTAAGGGAAGTCTTTCCGCTCCCGGGATTGGAACGACTCCTTACCCTCTCCCTTAAAACCCACATCCTTTCATTTTTCCCTCTCCTTCCCTCTTTCCTGACGAAGCAACTGCCAGTTGCGAAAGCTCGTAATTCTGTGTGTGTGTTTGTGTGTTTTGTTCACGTGCCTGTCTGCCGGCGCTTTCCCGCTTGGTAAGTCTTGGAATCTTTGTTTTTAATATATTTTTCCCATGTGGAAGTTTCTTTCTATTTATATATATATATATATATATATATATATATATAACAACTTACCAAACGAAAGCACTGGCATGTTGATAGACACACATACATACATACAAAATTCAAGCTTTCGCAACCAATGAACACATATACAGACACAAGCAGACATATTAAAAGGCAAAGGGTTTGGGCAGAGATGTCAGTCGAGGCGGAAGTACAGAGGCAAAGATGTTGTTGAATGACAGGTGAGGTATGAGTGGCGGCAACTTGAAATTAGCGGAGATTGAGGCATGGTGGATAACGGGAAGAGAGGATATACTGAAGGGCAAGTGCCCATCTCCGGAGTTCTGATAGGTTGGTGTTAGTGGGAAGTATGCAGATAACCCGGACGGTGTAACACTGTGCCAGGATGTGCTGGCGTGCACCAAGGCATGTTTAGCCACAGGGTGATCCTCATTACCAACAAACACTGTCTGCCTGTGTCCATTCATGTGAATGGACAGTTAGTTGCAGGTCATTCTCACATAGAAAGCGTCACAGTGTAGGCAGGTCAGTTGGTAAATCACGTGGGTGCTTTCACACATGGCTCTGCCTTCAATCGTGTACACCTTCTGGGTTACAGGAATGGAGTAGGTGGTGGTGGGAGGATGCACGGGACAGGTTTTACACCGGGGGCGGTTACAAGGGTAGGAGCCAGAGGCTGGGAAAGGTGGTTTGAGGATTTCATAGCGATGAACCAAGAGGTTACGAAGGTTAAGTGGATGGCAGAAAGACACTCTTGGTGGAGTGGGGAGGATTTCATGAAGATGGATCTGATTTCGGGGCTGGATTTGAGGAAGTCATATCCCTGCTGGAGAGCCACATTCAGAATCTGATCCAGTTCCGGGAAGTATCCAGTCAGAATTGGGGCACTTTTAGGGTTCTTCTGTGAGAGGTTCTGGGTTTGAGGGGATGAGGAAGTGGCTCTGGTTATTTGCTTCTGTACCAGGTCGGGAGGGTAGTTGCGGGATGCGAAAGCTGTGCAGCCTCACCTTCAGACCCACTCCCAGATTCAACCAAACTGCCCTTGTCAAAGATTTACTGTCCTACACTCGTAGTCTCTGCTGGAATTATCACTTTGCCACAAAGAAAAATAATCCTGAACCCACTCCTAATGATCCAACTCCCCAAGACACTATCCAAATTGAACCCTGCCTGGAACAGTTCCGCCCTCGATCACAGTGGGACCCACCTCCTCTTCCTCAAAATCACCCTCTCCAAACCTTCCAGGAATTTCTCACTTCCAGCCTTGCCTCTCAATCTTTCTTGAAAAACCTTAATCCTACTCCCAACATCACCACAGCCGAAGCCCAGGCTATCCATGATCTGAAAGCTGACCGATCCATCATCATTCTTCTGGCTGACAAGGGTTCCACGACCGTGGCACATGATTGTCAGGAGTATGTGGCTGGGGGACTGTGTCAGCTTTCAGACAACACTACATATAAAGTTTGCCAAGGTAATCCCATTCCTGATGTCCAGGCAGAGCTTCAAGGAACCCTCAGAACCTTAGGCCCCCTACAGGTGTTCTGTTAGTCGTAGCCGTATCGAGTTGGAATACTGAATAAAATCTACAGTTACAACCGGTACCTTAGCACGCGAAAATGGCAAAGAGGAAACAGATAGCTGTAAAGCTTAAGTTCTAGATGAAGTGGACCGTGGTACCAAGAAAAAAGCCATTGCAGGGCAGTTTGGAATACCTAAATCTACTTTATCTACGATTTACTAATCATCGAAACCGCGAAAAAATTTATTCATGCTGTGGCATCAGGTTCTGGAAACAAATCTAAACGACTTCGTACCGCCAAGTATGAAGACATCTAGATGTTACTGCTAGATTGCTTCAATCATATGCGTGCATCTAACATACCTTTAACTGGCCCTGTGATTCAGTCAAAAGCTAATGATATTGCTAAAGATACGGGCATCAAAGAATTCCATTGTTCTGCTGGTTGGCTGTATCGGTTCCAAAAGAGACATTCAATTTCATATGTACAAATTTTTGGTGAAGCAAATAAAGTTGATGAAGAAAATGCGAAAAGCTGGTTACATGAATTCAACTGAGTGAGGGAAAAGTACGCCTCATGTGATGTGTTTAACATGGATGAAATTTGATTTTTCTACAATCTTTCTCCAAATCTCACCCTGGGGATAAAAGGTGACTAGTGTCACAGTGGAGCACAAAGCAAACAATGTGTGACTGTTGTACTGTGCTGTAATGCTGATGGCAGTGAGGAGTTTTGTCCCTGGGTTATCGGTAAATTCAAGAAAACACATTGTTTTGAAAACATAAATATGGACACTTTACCTGGCATCTACTCTCACCACAAGAAAGCTTGGATCGATGGCACATCATTTCGCAACTGGCTTCTTCGTTTCAATGGTCGAATGGTTGCTCAAAATAGACATGTTCTTCTTACATTGGACAAATGTACTGCCCATAATGTTCATGATTTGAACCTATCCAACATAAAGGTTCAGTTTTTTCCACCCAACGCCACAAGCCGCCTTCAGCCTTTGGACCAAGGCGTAATCTCTCTCATAAAGAGAGCTTATCACAAGCAACTTGTTAGAGCTGCAATTTGTGCTGCTGAAAACAATAGAGCAACTCCAAATTGGAATCTGCTTGATGCAATAAAAGCCATCGCAGCAGACTGGAACTCAGTATCACCACATCATATAGGGAAGTGCTTTAACAGAGCTTGGAGACATAGTAACACTGAAGATGTACACGGGTTAGAAGATGCCACTTCACCTGATAGACAGTTCTGCATGACGTTGCAAACCTTGGGATTAGTCTCGAATAATTCATTAGTGTAGATGACAATGTTGCCGTATGTGCTTCTGTGGAATCGGATGTGCCAAAAGCTACAAACGAGGTGCAAGAAGTGCCATCAGAAGAAAATGAAGAGGAAGAGAATACAGATATCATTCCACCTACCCGCCATGGGATGTTTAGAACAGTCCGCTTCAACATCCGACGTCACTGCTGGCTTTACGGACGCTATCATTACAATTGGTTGTGAAATTACAAAATATTATCATTCCCTTGAAAGTTAGCGAACCATGACCGAATTTTTTCCAAGAAAGTAACGTACATAACTTGTGAGTACGTGAATTTTAGAATCACTTTATAGTGTTATAAGTCTATAATAACGTGATTGATAGTGTAGTATATTACACATTAGTGTACTGCTGTACATGTATACTTATTAAAATCTGTTTTTTTTTTCACTTAACACGAATTTTTTTAACACCAACTCCTGATTTTTCAGTCCCTTCGGATTAATGTTAACGAAGTTTTACTCTATATGAATTATTTCAGTATTGTATTTTAAATCCATCAGTATGGATAGAGGACACACTTTAATGCTGCAGGCATGTGGAACAATGAAATTTCTTTTAAAAGTTAGAACAAAGTGACAGGATGCAAGTATGGTTTTAGCATATGACGATGAACTGATAGTTCTATTATGACAGCTTATTCTGTAACTACAACACGTCGAATATTATGTAACTTTTGTGCTGTAATTAGATTACATAAAATTTTAAGCTTTGTAAAAAAAAAAAAAATAATAATAATAATAAATAAAAAAAATTAGGATTAGAAGCCGATGGTAATTTATTTTGTTGTTTAACTGATTTGATGATAGTTGACATTGTCCAAAAAAGGTCATTTTGAAATAAAAATCAGTGAGCGACAGGCAGAAGAATAAACACATTTTCAATAAATAGGGGCCTGAGTCTTGCATGCTTCAGCAATACAGATAGCCGTGCCGTAGGTGCAACCACAACGGAGGGGTATCTGTTGAGAGGCCAGACAAATGTGTGGTTCCTGAAGAGGGGCAAGCAGCCATTTCAGTAGTTGCAAGGATAACAGTCTGGCCTTGTAACATTAACCAAAACACCCTCGGATTCTCAGCTGCCTGAGATTGACAAGTTTTCCCGGAAACTTGTCAAACGGCACTCCAGTAACAAAAGAATAGCAGAGTGTCAGGCAGCGCAAACTTTGCCCTGCTTTGCGGAAACTCATTGTCAGAAACGGTCGGCTGTTAACTGATGTTGCTTTCTCCGAGATCTACCGTCTGGAATATCTTGAAACACTGGACGTGTCGGGCTGTGGTGGTACTGCTAACGGCTGAAAGCAAAGGGAAACTACAGCCCTAATTTTTCCCGAGGGCATGCAACTTTACTGTATGGTTAAATGATGATGGCGTCCTATTGGGTAAAACATTTTCGAGGCAAAATAGTCCCCCATTCGGATCTCCGGGCGGGGACTACACAGGAGGATGTCGTTATCAGGAGAAATAAAACTGGTGTTCTACGGATCAGAGCATGGAATGTCAGATCCCTTAATCGGGCATGTAGGTTAGAAAATTTAAAAAGGGAAATGGATAGTTTAAAGTTAGATATAGTGTGAATTAGTGAAGTTCGGTGGCAGGAGGAACAAGACTTCTGGTCAGGTGAATACATGGTTACAAATACAAAATGAAATAGGGGTAATACAGTAGTAGGTTTAGTAATGAATAAAAAAACAGGAGCACGGGTAAGCTACTACAAACAAGGTAGTAAATGCATTATTGTAGCCAAGATAAACATGAAGCCCACGCCTACTGCAGCAGTACAAATTTATTTGCCAACTAGGTCCGCAGACGACGAAGTCATTGAAGAAATGTATGATGAAATACAGAATAAGGCTGAAGATTAGATGGGTAGATCATCTACTTGACTAGAAGAAGAGATCGCTTGGTAGGACATGTTCTGAGGCATCAAACGATCACCAATTTAGTACTGGATGGCAGTGTGGAGGGTAAAAATTGTAGAGAGAGATCAAGAGGTGAATACACTAAGCAGATTCAGAAGGATGTAGGTTGCAATAGTTACTTGGAGATTATGAAGCTTGCGCAGGATAGAGAGGGACCTGAAAAATTTACAATTTGCAATAAATGCAAATATAGATGTGAGTTCCGTCTCAAAGTGCAATAACAATGCCGCTTCATAGCGAATTGTTTCCAGATGAACTATTTCATCACAGATAGTTTGCAACAACTTCATTTTCTGCATGTAAATACCAAAAATGTACTCAGTTTTCAGTTATTGGTATTTCAAATCATCTATTGATGCCAAATTTCCTAAGATATTGTGCTTAATAATGTGTTTGCAATATTAAAAAATGCAAGAACACAACAAGTATCAGTTTGCTGAATGCTCTGTTGTTAGGTCAACTGTGTGGTCTGTATAAAAAACATGCCTTGTAATGCAATGTAGGACTCAACTATGGGGCCTAGCATCTTAGAACAAAGTTATGAGTATGTTTGTCTGCTAGCTAAAGTTCAAAAGTTTGTATATTGTGGATGCTTTAATATGGCAGTTTTAGGTGGCAGGTGTTTTGAACTGTGGTTGCATCAAACAGAGGTAGAGATTGGGCCTGAAGTACCTTGTTTATGACACTGCTAACATTTGCAAGCAATTGTAGGTAGCTGTTATCAAATACTCTGCTTCGTGCCTGCTTCACTATTTGTACTTTCATTTTGAAATGAATGAAGAAACTAACCATAACCCATCATAGAGACTGAGTACAACAATCAAAACACCAGAAAGGATTGGGTATCTGCTGTCGTAGAAACACAAAACACAAGTTGTAGGCTGGCTGCCCTACGATTGCTCCTCTCCCCTCTGGCAGACGTAATTCTAGTTTGTTTACAGTTATGGCCAACTGCTAGTTTTTAGTTCCTGCACTGAGACCAGGAAGAAGGGAACTGTTATCATATTCTGATCATGCCAAAACTCTTCGCATAATGGGTCGCTTGGCTATGAATGTCCACGAAAGGTTGAAACAAATATTCTGCAGAGTTTCCAATCACTGAATTGGGTGAGAAAAGAAAAATCATGCCAAGAAACACATTAAATCAGAGGTGTGAAAATGGTGCTGTTTTTCAACAGAAACAAGTGTTTGTTGAAAGCACAAGTACAGTCAAATGAAAAAGATAAGTAAAGACCATTTCGGGTGACGGGAGGGGGGGAACTGTTGAAGTGTTGCAAAACCAAAATCATCCTTTTCTTCTCAGTCAATTTCAAAGCATTAAGTCTTTGTCTTCAGGCATGGAGCATGACAACCTTTTAAATTTGTGTCCGTCTTCATGAACAAAAACAATTAAGAAGATGCGGATTTTGCTAAAAACGGATGCCACATTTCCATGTCCCTATCAATAAAGCTATTCTGTTCACCTGAGGAAGGACTAATGGTCCTAATATTGAAATATGCTATTATCTGATTTACCTTGTTTTAAAACTCCACTGTAAAATGAAAGAAAGAATGATGTTAAAATTTTACTGGACACAGAAGCTCAAATCACTAAAAGGAATGCATGAACATTTCATGAATTTTTTTTAAATTCATGTTACCAAATTCTCTACTGACTAGGTGCACAAACATTATTCACAGTTTTCCATCAAACAGCATTATTTTGTGCAATCATCCTGAAATACATAACTACAAACTATCACTGTTCTCTTGAGACCAGTCCTTGTTTTTGTTCCACTTATTATCTTGAATAGTATATGATATATACACACACTTCAAAACATATTATACCATAAATTACAACAGAGGCAACAATAAATTACAGTGTAACATTATTCATCAATGGCAGTTGTATAAATAGCATAACATTTTTTGAATGCAACTGCAGACAAAAGTCAGATGTTGCATCGAGTTCCCTCAAAGCACTGCAGTAAAGCAATAAGAAATCCTTGCTGTCAACTTGGCCATGTTCTATTTCAGGCCTCTTCCATTGCTTTCAAATAGTTTGAAACGAGATGCAATGATATTTTAACTGTAACCAGCATCTCATAATTTGATGTAGAAATCTGGAAATAAATGTATTAAAAAACCAACAGGATAATATGGACAAGACAAGAAAATTCTGTGAATTAAATTAACTCACCAAATGTGAAATGGTCCTGGCTCAGATGTTTTTTACTGCATTTCATAATCATCAAACTGCAATCAACAGAGAATCCTATTAAAATGTGCAACAGGAAACATAATCCATAAATGGAACAAACACCACATGCAGAAAATCTAATAATTAGCACAAAAAGCAAGCAGGAATAATCACAGCACATTCCATGAAAAATGTATTCCTGAAACATAACATTTCATTCAGAAATTTATTGGAAAATAATTTATACGGCAACAAAAGTGTACTATACCATTCACTTTACAGACCTTCAAGCATTCATCCTGCCATAAGGTGTACAACATACTGTCTAACATTTAAACACAAGAAATAATGAAATAAATGTATATTTCGTAACAAACTAAGTTACTGAAAGCCTCTCCAGTTTCATATGAGTTAAAAGTTTATTTCACTTTCTGCGCAACCCACCCATCGTTTTGCACGACAATGTGCAGGCTCATACAGCGCGAGCTGTGGCTGCTCTGTTGGGTCAGTGGGACCGGGAAGTACTGTACTATGCACCATACTATACGGACTTAAGTCCTTGTGACTTTGATTTGATTCTGAAGATGAAGGAACCACTTCATGGAATTCACTTCAGAACTGTTACAGAGATTCAACAGGCAGTAGACCGCTCCATTCACACTATCGACAGAACAGGCTCTGCTAACGGTACACTATGCCTTGCACATTTCTGGCAATGGGTTCTACACAACGCTGGTGACTACTATGAATGGCAATAACAGGTGAAAACATCTAACTCTTTTGTATGGGTTGTGAATAAATAATTGCCACTATTTAAGTTCCAATCCTCGTACTTCTGCAAGTATTTGACAATGCTGAAAACATTTTTCCACTCTGATGTTGGTACTTCAGGAACAGGGTTCCAGATGGATTCAACAAATTTTCGAGGTGATGAAAATCATTGTCTGCACAACTGTTTGTTTGGCATAAAGGAACAACAAGAAGTCTTTAGGCAATGAAGCGGGTAAATACTGGCTATGAGGCATTAGTTTGATGTTCATCTCCCTCAAATAATCGTCTGTTTGTTATATTTTGTGAAAGCTGTCACTGTCACAACAAAGAATGATTCAATGGTGTGACTTTCCTGTCTCCCCTCCTTCGATTCCATCACTGACCTCTGGCAAACAAGTTGCGGTACATCATTTGACATAAATTCTTCTTTGACTCTTTACAGCCATATCCAGAGTAACCACAGAAGCAAGCGGTCATTTTCTTGGAAGGAACAAACAAATGTGAACAAACAGTGTAACCACAGAAGCAAGCGGTCATTTTCTTGGAAGGAACAAACAAATGTGAACAAACCAGTGTTGTTGGGTTTGCTTCACCATGAAACACACACGCAACTAATAGCTGCTCAGTTTCCAGTTTGTAATGATATATGCAAGATTCACATCATGTTAAGAGGTTCTATACTGATTTAGCATTTTCTCAGTTGAATTTTCTGAGCATTTCCTTCCACCAATTGATAAGTCTATTCACAGGTTTTAGTTAAGTTTGGTGGTACCCATCATGATGTGACCTTTTCCACAACTAAATGTTCATGCAATAACAAATTTATTGCAGTCTTCAATATGTGTATCCTCTTCAATCATGTTGCGCACAGTATCTACCTTTTTTTGTAACAACTGTTGATTCTGGTTGACCTCCACAAAATTCGCCATTGAGGGAAGCGTGACGGAATCAAATTCTGTAAACCAACTGCAAAGAGGCTTTTCAGAAAATGAATGTTTGCCGAAACTTGAACAAAGTGATCTGAGTCCTGTTGATATATATATATGTCTGCTTGTGTCTGTGTATGTGCGGATGGATATGTGTGTGTGTGTGTGTGCGAGTGTATACCTGTCCTTTTTTTCCCCTAAGGGAAGTCTTTCCGCTCCCGGGATTGGAATGACTCCTTACCCTCTCCCTTAAAACCCACACCCTTTCATTTTTCCCTCTCCTTCCTTCCTTCCTGACGAAGCAACTGCCAGTTGCGAAAGCTTGTAATTCTGTGTGTGTGTTGTGTGTTTTGTTCATGTGCCTGTCTGCCGGCGCTTTCCCGCTTGGTAAGTCTTGGAATCTTTATTTTTAATATATTTTTCCCATGTGGAAGTTTCTTTCTGTTTTATATATATATATATATATATATGGGGCAAAGAGTTCGGGCAGAGACGTCAGTCGAGGCGGAATTACAGAGGCAAAGAAGTTGTTGAAAGACAGGTGAGGTATGAGCGGCGGCAACTTGAAATTAGCAGAGGTTGAGGCCTGGCGGATATCGAGAAGAGAGGATATACTGAAGGGCGAGTTCCCATCTCCGGAGTTCGGATAGGTTGGTGTTGGTGGGAAGTATCCAGATAACCCGGACGGTGAAACACTGTGCCAAGATGTGCTGACCGTGCACCAAGGCATGTTTAGCCACAGGGTGATCCTCATTACCAACAAACACTGTCTGCCTGTGTCCATTCATGCGAATGGACAGTTTGTTGCTAGTCATTCCCACATAGAAAGCGTCACAGTGTAGGCAGATCACTTGGTAAATCACGTGGGTGCTTTCACACGTGGCTCTGCCTTTGATCGTGTACACCTTCCGGGTGACAGGACTGGAGTAGGTGGTGGTGGGAGGGTGCATGGGACAGGTTTTACACTGGGGGCCGTTACAAGGGTAGGAGCCAGAGGGTAGGGAAGGTGGTTTGGGGAAATCCTCCCCACTCCACCAAGAGTGTCTTTCCGCCGTCCACCTAACCTTCGTAACATCTTAGTTCATCCCTATGAAATCCCCAAACCACCTTCCCTACCCTCTGGCTCCTACCCTTGTAACCGCCCCTGGTGTAAAACCTGTCCTATGCACCCTCCCACCACCACCTACTCCAGTCCTGTAACCCGGAAGGTGTACACGATCAAAGGCAGAGCCACGTGTGAAAGCACCCATGTAATTTACCAACTGACCTGCCTACACTGTGACGCTTTCTATGTGGGAATGACCAGCAACAAACTGTCCATTCGCATGAATGGACACAGGCAGACAGTGTTTGTTGGTAATGAGGATCACCCTGTGGCTAAACATGCCTTGGTGCACGGTCAGCACATCTTGGCACAGTGTTACACCGTCCGGGTTATCTGGATACTTCCCACCAACACCAACCTATCCGAACTCCGGAGATGGGAACTTGCCCTTCAATATATCCTCTCTTCTCATTATCCACCAGGCCTCAATCTCCGCTAATTTCAAGTTGCCGCCACTCATACCTCACCTGTTATTCATCATCTTTGCCTCCACACTTCCGCCTCGACTGACATCTCTGCCCAAACTCTTTGCCTTTAAATATGTCTGCTTGTGTTTGTGTATTTATGGATGGACGTGTGTGTGTGTGTGTGTGTGTGTGTGTGTGTGTGTGTGTGTGTGTGTGTGTGTTATTTTATTGTGCCTGTCTACCGGCGCTTTCCCGCTTGGTATATATCGTGCAACAAAACACTTCAGATCCACTTCCCATTTTTCACAATTCTGTTTCTGCAAATAAACTATTCAGACACTCTCTGAACTATCATTGTTTTAACAATAACAAATTTTGAAACAATAATAAATGTCACATCTTGACAGTGATCATTTGTAAAAACTTTCATGGTGTCCCTCACATTTGGTTGTTATACTGATTGTGGGAAATAGTGCCATTTCCTCAGTGTAGCAGCAGTTTCGGTACTTCCCTGAAGTCGAGGAGGATGCAAAAGTTTACATAACATTTTGAAAATAGAAGCCCCATTCTTTCCCAATTACTTATATAATCCTAATCGAGAAGCAGAGAAACCACAGTTAAATACCCAAGGCGGTATCAGTTGCTGATCATTTGGACACTCCACTCTTTCCTCACCACCCAAATTTAGACCGATACCAGTCCAACATCCATCTCAAAATCTAACAAGGGCAACACCTCCCCCTGCTGCACAACTTAACCACAACAGAAGTTTACCTTTCATCTATTGACAAATGAGACCTGTGATGGAATGCTGAGATGACATTCACTTTTATACACCAGAGGAATTGCAGCAGACCATGATAAAAATGGCCGTGTTGCACTGAAGGCATGCCAATCTACACTTCATCTGTGGACACAAATGAGATGTTGAGAAAAGAATATATATATATTTGACAGAACAGACACCACTCAAATATATACATTTCTGTAAGAGCGATTCCTACAGGAATCAATAATTTATGAGTAGGAGGTTAATTAAAAAGGAATGCTCCACTGCAAGTGCAATAAATTGGAAATTTGAGTCAGTTAGGGACCGTGTCCAGACGGCCAAAGTGGTTAAGGCAACCACTCATGAAAAGCGGTAAACCTGGGTTCAAGTCTCGGTCCAGCACAAATTTTCAGCTTTTACCATTGCATTACTACAATGTTTTGTCCAGCTGGAAGTCAGAAACTCCAGTTCTCTATTTCATATATACAAAAAAATGTCACTTTCTGCAATGGAAAAGAGAAAAATCATGAAATTCCAATGTAAAATAGTTGTTCCCTCCAAAAACATTGGCGCATTCTCAACTTCTATGGTGTTCAACATGTAGTCATAGAGTTAACAATTTGAAAAGCCTGTTGGTATACCTGCATAATGAAATTTCAAAACAGGGAGACAAAGGAAGTCTTAGTTCAGTCCTAGACTGTTGAGAGGCAAATTTGATGGTAGCTTTGGAGGTATACCACACACATCTAGTCAAATATTGGGGCTGGGATACACTTAAATATTTGGCCATGGTAAGTTGACCCTGACAGTTGGGAACAGCAGGAGGCATGCTTCGCCTCCACCTTAAGACTGTCAAGGAGAGAAGAGCAGTGAGGCGAAGGCAACACTGACTTCTTCCTGCAGTGCTGGCACCATTAATCACATTTTGAACTTCTTTGAAAAAAAGAGCGGACCCTTGTGGAAAAAATGGTGGCACTTCAAAACAAATGAATATCTTGCAACCAGTGGCAATTTTCTTCACTAATGGCAGCATCTGCGTATGATGTGGTGGTCCAGGAAGACAATTAGCAGAAAATGGTATAAAGACTGTAAGACAAAAGAGAACATTGGAAGAGGCTCTGTGAATGAAATGGCTAAGCAGAAAAGTTTTATGAAGAAGAAGAAGAAGAAGAAGAAGAAGAAGAAAAGAAAAGAAAAGCGCCAGTAAAAAGGTTCAACTTATTGTGGTCAGACACTACACAAACAACTCAAAAATGTAGCTTCCAGAAAATTATGAAAGTCAGCATTAAAACAGAGACACAAATGCAATAAAAGGAAGCAAACCCGAGTCTTCTAGATGGGATCAAAGTCTAATACAAATCTTTTCTTTGTCTCTTCTTTGAGAAGCATTAATCAACTGTATATTTTACTGTTTATTCTTATTGATATCCACAAGGACATTTTCAGTTCTGTTTCTTTTCCAATTTCAGATATTTAATTTTCAGTGTTAACCTAACATTTTTAATATATGAATAAAAATATTTAAAAAACATTACAGTTTTGTTTCCTATCTCATTTCATGCATTGAATTTAAACATGCACAGATGTGATTTCCATACATTAACTCAGAAAAATGACATTCTTAATCATATCAATAAAATAGGATGACACACTTTGCTTACCATAATGAACCATACTTCCCTTTTAGGTATCAAAGTAATCTACCTTCGAAAACATCTTACAGCGTAACTGTCACTTCTCTGAGATACAATATATTTTTTGCATCTCCTTTTTGGCGCATCACATTTCATCAAACTAACCACATCAGCTACATTTTAAAAAATGATGGTTGTAGGATATTGCCCCTTCTTGAATAAATTTCTGCAGATGCCCTTGATCTGGGTGTAATCTGATTATTATTAATCTGTATATGTGAGTTAGTCCACTGGAGTACAGCTAGTTGATTGAGAGTATCTCAGTATCATTTTCATATTGGAAAATAATGTTCATTCACAACTGACTTTGCATTTGTCAATATTATGCTAAACTAAAATAAACCGATGCATGGAGCCAAACAGTCCACAACCCTCAAAAAAATAATAATATTGCTAACACCATATTGATGATATAATGCAAAATGTTTTTTGTTGTTTCATGTTTACATATGCCTCCAAGAATTTTGATGTAGGCTACTACAAAAACAGATTACACTGAAAACTGTAGCATGCAGTTCCTGGAACTGGATATAAAAAACCTACCATTTCGTTGTACTGCATGACATGCTTTCTTATAGCTGATGTATCAACCCAAGTAACAAAATCTTGAAGATTTCTGGAAAATACAAATAAAAATAAACTGTGTAATAGCACATTAAACCTGTAATTGTTTACGCATTTCTTGTAATATCAACAACTTGACAATGTTAAAGGTTTACAAAAAACACAAAATTTTAATTTTAGGAGCAAAACATTTGCTTGTAAGCTGAAAAGTTCTTCTCTAAGTACACTTTAGATACTCCTATTGCAGTGTTCACAATATATTATTTGTTTTATGAAACAATACAAAGATAGACATATCAGGAATGTGGACTGTGATTTAAGTTAGCACAGAGACCATTAATTGCAAAAACCCAATCATAGTTACACACATGATGTCCTGTGTAACACTTACATAAAAGAAAATACACAAAACTAGTAACCAGAACTCCATAGCAAAATTATTTATTTGTCAAAGTCTTCAATCTTTTGGCTAGTTTGATGAAGCATACCATCTATTTATTACAACAAATTTAACCTTCTGCATACCAAGTGGTGTACTGCAAGATTGTAACATAACTATTTTATTATTTCTAGCTATTTGAAATAGTTTATTGTTTTCAGACTATGTGAAATTGTTAAACTGTCGCCACTAAACATTATTATTGCTGAATTTTTAAAGTAAATTTATCTATATAATAAATAACAACTGCAATGTTTATTGAGGACCTTTGGTACCCTGCTTGGGATTCTGTGTGATGAGAAAATGCAAGTGTATAAATACACACTGTAGAAACTTATGTTGGTACAAGTGTGGAATGAATGTTACAAATTTTAATCCATTGTTGTGTGTAGTAACAATCAATCAAATATTTTTCTCTGTTAGTTATTTCCATCCATTTTGTTGCTATAACACATTATGTTGTAAAACAAACATGCTGAAAAACTTAAGGTTACAGAAGAAATATGATTTACACAATAAATGAGATCTTAAAGTACTGCAAATAATAGAAGTAGAAACAGACATGGAGATAGTCATGTGGATTGTGTGTGTTTAGGAATAGAAGAAAACGTGGAACAAAAGAAAAATTGAAGATGTTATCGAAGGAAGGGACGACAACAAAGTGACTGATGAGATTCAAATGCCGGAGAGACCTATGTACACCAGCGAAAATAAAATGATACAGCAATCAATATCCAAAAACCTAGCAGGTTTTAAAAACAAGATATTCTGTCTACATCTAGTGGTCTCAGAATGACTTTGAGTGTGTCATTGTTTATGGAGACTTTCATGTTGTTCATTACACGTAAAGTAGTGGACAGTCTTATAAAATACAGAAACCAAAAGGGAGAGACAATAAGAAATTTATGGAATGTCACTCATCCTTCTAACAAACATCAGTGGATCCCAAAAAGTTCAGAATAAATGTCCAGTTCCATAGGGCTCCTTGTAACTATGGGAGCACTAAAAGCTAAAAGAAAACTACATTCTATATTATGTCCCATGGACTGCCTGTACTGAAGGAAAATAATACCAGCCTAATTTTCAAGAAATACGTTTCCTGAACTTTTTCTTGCATCAGATTCTGAGGTGTGGTTGCTAAAAAGGAAGTAAGATAAATGGAAAAATTTGTTGCATTTCCAGAAATGTTTACAATTTTTGCCCAGGAAAGCTTTGTACACTACTATCCAGGCAGTCATTTACCAATGGATGAGCAATTGGTCTCCTTCTGTGGTAAATGCCCACTTAGGGTTTATATAAAGTCCAAACCAGTTAGATACGGCATGAAAATCTGTGCCCTCTGTGATGTCGAAACTTTGTATATTTTCAACTTGCAGGTATGCACTGGGAAAGAAGGACCCATGGAAAAGAATCAAGGTGCTAGAGTTGTAATGCACCTTACCTCACCTTTAGGAACTGCACATGGTATTACAATGGACAATTCTTTTACAAGTATTCCAGTTGCACAGGAACTCTTGTGGCAAAGGTTAACTTTGACCAGCACTCCTAGAAAAAACAAGTCTAAAATACCATCTGAACTTCAACCAACGTAATTGAAACCACAATTTTAAACATTGAAATCACATTCTTGAGAAGATTATCGGTACTTTTTGTACACATTTTCCACAGACAGGTTTTTTTGCATTTCTCTAGGATTTCATTAGTTGTATTTCCTCTGAACATTCTAATTTGGTGCTTCTTTCACTTTTCTGATCTGAGTGGGTATACAGCTGCTTCTTCACCGACTGGCTTTCTTGTTCCTGTCCCTTTGCTATTTACCATTTATGAGTTTGTTTGTCAGTTGACAAATGAACACATTCCCCTTCAGGTTATTTTTAGTTATGTGAGAGTAGATAATGCACACATATAACTGCTGCCACATCTCAGATATTGTAAAAGATGCATCAGCCATTTGCTGCAAGGAACCATGTCAACATCATAGTTTTCGGCGATCTAGGAGGTAACAGTTTCTGGTTTCTCCTTTACTTATTTATTCATGGGTGCTTCAGCATATAGAATAATGACATTCTACTTCTTTTCCCCTTGATACGCTGAGAGAGTGCACTCTGACCTACTAGTATTTTTCATGGTGGAGGTGGAATTTAAGTCAGAATTGTTGTTTTTCAAACAGTTGGGGACGGAGAGTGACAACAAAGACAATTTTGGACCAACTTATTCCATGTTTCACAAAAGAAGAGAGAATTTGTCAGCAAGAATGCACTGAGTTTGGGTGACTTCTCACCAGTAGCTAGGAACTTAATAAATTTGTGATATCCATATCTTGTAATTTTATTATTAATAAAATTAAGCCCCAAGAATGTGACGAACTTCATCCTATGTAATACTTCCAGCACAAAAAGCCATAATACTGATCACTGCCTCCAATTCCTCCAATGATACAGTGCAAGTAGTGTTTTTAGTGTTTTTTGAATTTATTTGGTGAATTTGATTCTGTGGTTTTTTTCCGTTTTACAATATGCAGCATTGATTCATCAGAAAGAAGTCAGAAGACACTGATAGAGAAGTTATACAAATGGTGGCAGACACATGCAGTGGGTCACCCTCTCTCCTTCAGGACATTCAAAGCAGCCCTCTTTCCAGGTTACAGAGTGTTAGCAAACCTTAAGTTCCATTCTATCTCTAGCTGCCATCTTCACTATTATGCCATATAGCTCCTGAGAATGTTGTGGAAAGAACTAAGATGAGGAGACATCTACTGACTATAACTCCTCCTCAACCTTACTATCTTCACTGTCGGTTGTCTCTGGTAGAAAATCACCATCTAAATTCAATAAGTCAGTTTCTGATTCAGTATCTGCATTCTCTAAAAATGCAAAACCTCTCCATGAATAAGACCACACTGGCACAACATAGCTGAAAACATCTGTTACAGGCAGAAAACTGCTGCCTAACTGATGAGGCAAATAACAACTGTGCCACATGAAACATGACTGAAAATTTATATTAGAATGAACAGTATGAAAACCTTTGTGACAACCTGTACTTCATCATTTGAGGAACCGATTGCTGAAAAATAAAATGCTTGGACAACGTAGTAATAAGCATCCCTGGTACAGAGAAACAACTTAAGGACTGGAAAAAAGTGCACGTGACTCCTACGTATAAGATGGGCAAAAGAACAATTCCACATAATTGCGAACCTGCATCCCTTACATTGGTTTGCTGCAGAATCCTCGGACATATTCTCAGTTAGAACATAATAAATTTCCTTGAGACTGAGAAGCTTATGCCCATGAATAAGCATGCTTTTGTTAAGCATCACTCTTGTGAATCGCAGCTTGCCTCTTTCTCACGATATATTGCAAACCATGGATGAAGGGCAACAGGCAGATTCCATATTTCTAGATATCTGGAAAGCGTTTGACACAATGCCACACTGCAGGCTGTTAGTGAAGGTACGATCTATGAAACAGGTTCACAGATACGTGAGTGGCTTGAAGACTTCTTAAGTTACAGAACCCAGTATGTTGACCTCAATAGCGGTTGTTCATCAGGGACAAGGGTATCATCAGGAGTACCCCAGGGAAGTGTGATACGACCACTTTTATTCTTCATATACATAAATGATTTGGTGGACAGATGAACATCAATCTGTGGTTGTTTGCTGATGATGCTATGGCATACAGTAAGGTATCATCATTGAGCAACCGTAGGATGATAAAAGATAAGTTAAAATTTCTAGTTAGTGTGATGATGGCAGCTAGCTCTAAATGTACAAAAATGTAAGTAAATGCAGGTGAGTAGGAAGAAAAAACTCGTAATGTTCAGATGCAGCGTTAGTAGTGCCCTTCTTGACATAGTCACCATAATGCAAAGTGACACAAAATGGAATGAGCACATGAGGACTGTAGTAGAAAGGTGAATAGTCAACTTCAGTTTATTGAGAGACTTTTAAGAAAATGTGGTTCATCTGTAAAGGAGACTGCATATAGGATGCTATTGGAACCTATTCTTGAGTACTGCTCAAGTGTTTGAGTTCTGTGCCAAGTTGGATCAAAGAAAGACATCAAAGCAATTCAGTGGCGGGCTGTTAGATTTGTTACTGGTACGTTTGAACAACATGCACATGTTGTGGAGATGCTTTGGGAAAAATAGGGACACCGACAGGGAAGGCAACATTCTTTCCAAGGAACACTATTGAGAAAATTTAGAGAACCGGCATTTTCAGCTGACTACAGAACAATTCTGTTGCCTCCAGCATTCATTGCACGCAAGGGCCACGAATACAAGATACAAGAAATTAGAGCTCATACGGAGGCATATAGATAGCCATTTTTCTCTTGTTCTGTTTGCGAGTGGAACATGAAAGGAAATGACTAGTGGTGGTACAGAGTACCCTCCGCCATGTGCCATAAAGTGGACTGCAGAATAATGATGTAGATGTAGACGTATCTCCATAAGTACAAGAACAGCAATATTCTTAAAGCAAGTTATGCTAGATGTGAATGTGAAAATTCAGAAAACTGCAGCAGAATCTTGTCAAAAGCAGACAAAATAAGGAAAACTCACATAGTCTGGTGGAAAGATCTTAAAAACTAAAAACATTAATGCAGAAATAAAAGTTGAAATGTGTGTTTTTATCCCTTCCACTGTTCTAGACGTTAAAAAGTGGAGGTTAAAACTTGCTGTGGCAACACAGCCTGGCGCAAGTTTTCAATTGGATGCAACTTTGGTGACTTGCACATCCTTAAAACCAATGGCACCAGGTTTTCCCTGGATGGTCACCCATCCAAATACTAGCCGGGGCCAATGTTGCTTAACTTTGGTGACTGGGCTGGATCCATTGTTACCAACAAGGCAAGGCTGTTGACTATTCTAGAAGTTGTGACGGTGGTCATGAGTTATGCCTGGGTAGCTCAGTAAATAGGTAAAACACTGGGTTCCAGTTCCTGTCCAACACATGCTCAAGATACTGCACACTCCATTGCAGAGCCATACATTCATTTCCGACAGTTTAAATACAGTGCACATCCAAATCAGTTTTCTATTGTGTTGGCAATCAGGATGCAGTGACTGTTCATAGTGGGCACTCTAAGTAATCACATTATATATTATAAACCTTCTAGTGAAAATAAAAGTGGAAAATGGCTCACGCTTCAATTTTTACCTCTTGTAGAAGGAAGGAAGGAAGAAAGAAAGAAAGAAAGAAAGGAGAGAGGGTAAGTTCAGATTTTAAGTCCTGACTGTGTGTCATTGTAGAGAGAAAATAACTCGTACTGGACAGGAAAGGAACTGAAAATTGGTAGTTTACTTAGTGCATCAATTAAGTGTTCACTTTAAGTGGATTACAGAAACCTAAATTAGGATTACCATTTGGTGAATTGGTATTATCACAGCCATGTGGAAGACCTAGATACAATTCTCAGTAGTGTGAGGACCTTGTTTTTTTACATTTTTTAAATTTTTTTATTTTAAGGACTGGAATGGGTTGAACTTCACCTCATAAAGCTAGTTTAACAGCTACCTGAATCAGAGAAGAGACTTCATATTGGAAACCAACCAACAGCAGAGAGAGTGAAGCGGTGAACACATGACCCTCTCCTCCATATGGTACCCAAGTGAAACCATGGGTAGATGTTGACACAGTGCCCAGTCCCAGTCTGCAATGCATGGTCTCAGGGCCTGACTGTGACATTCGTTTTTTGTTTAGGATATGAATTTGAACTATATCCAGGCCAAGTAGCCTAAACGTGTCGACCATTGTGCTCAGCCGAACAGACGCAAGAAAGCTGGCACAAGTCTTAACAAGGGATTATGTCAATAATCAAACATATTGTGAGAATCACATTCAGACTATAATTACTAACATCTTTAGTTACAGAATTATCATCAGTGTCAAACTCTAGATAACAGTTCATTTCAGTGTGCATCCACAGGTTGTCAACCCTAATTCTGTAAGAGATAAAAAGTACTGATCTCAAAAATTGTTCGTAGAACACAACTAGGAGTTGGCAGCAACGTGATCTGAACAAGCAGCCCTGCCAGCCGATATACTGGTGCTGAGCAACAAACAGGGCTTGTACACAAAGGTGAAGGGAGGCCTGCAATGCGTAGTTGACTCCAGCAACACTGAGCTCAAAGAAACGTGAGATGAGATGTTCTAACAGCTTTCTAAGAAAGTAACTTTTACAAACAATATAAAAACGGTTCCATTAACAACCCAAGGGAGCAAAGGTCTATAGTAGTAAGGAGACCCTACTACTGTGTTGCCTGTAACCTGGTCTCGGTCTTAGGACAGTTTGAGTAGTAAGGAGACCCTACTACTGTGTTGCCTGTCACCTGGTCTCGGTCTTAGGACAGTTTGTTACTGTCGGCATGTGCTGTTGCTAACAAAATAGATTCTGAAGAATAGTTAACAGACTTACACCAGCACAAATTCAGAACTAGACATGGTATTAGCTATGGAGGTCACATCCAAAGAGTAGCATCTAGAGTAGAAGTCCATCATCATGAATCCAGAATGATATTTATTTTCCTTCTGCTTCCTGGAGATTTACATAAAGGTCTGCGCTTCAAAATACTCTCAGCTTGCAGCCGAGCCACTGTCGGAGTCCCACAAGCAGCCCACGCTACTTTCTCTCATTGATTGTGTTGAGTGAGGTAAGAACTCCTGTCTTCTGTAAGTTGTCTTTCTATCTTCCTCTTGGGACACAATGGGAATGAAAATTTTGGCTTCAGATGTGAGTTTTTGATAGATGACCACTGACTGCATTGGTGACCAGTAAGACTGAAAGGATGACAACATGCCAGACAATTACATGCCACGGAGTACAGGAATAGGTGCAGGGAAGGAAAGTACTTTAGCAAAACACCGTCTGGAATAAAGACAGGTTAATGACTTTGAGACAAGATAGTTTGTAACTCAGCTGCCATTGGGAGCAAGAGGTCCACCAGACCGAGGATTATAGCTATTTCCATAGATGTGCCTTTGCAAGTGATACGCTCGCCAGACCTAGGACAACATCCACTGAACCATAGTACTGTTGTGAGCTAGAAGCACGTCACACCAGGAGCCAGCAAGCAAGAAAGAATATGCCACAACTATCACATCACCAAAGACAATGGAGGGTTAGTGAAAATGGAAGTCATAATAAATCCCAAAGGTATTGCATCAGACAATGTCAACTGACAACTGACAGTTCATGAGTTATTGTGCAACGACAAAATTAGCACCTAGGAAATTCGATGCTAATAAGGAACAATTATCAGAATTTTTAAACAATTGTGATAGCACTTTGAGTTAGTAGACCCTACAGCTAAGAAGGTGTTCCTGAAGTATATTGTGGGACAAATCATAGGGTCAGCCCGTGGTAAGTTATTTGCAAATGCTCACACAGAGACCTGGTCTACAGTGTGTGCTGTCTTAATAGAGAATTATGAAAATAAGAGAACATCAGATTTTTATACTTGCAAAATGCAAGGATGGCATGAGCGTGTGGTTCAATGGTGTGCATAAATAGAAACAACGCAATTTTATTTTAGAGAAACAATGAAACAAGTGACGAATGAGGATGACATTTCTGGGAACAATACTTTGATAGGCCAATTTGGTAGGCGCAAACAACTTTCTGGGGAGGGCAACCACAGCTAAGATACATTATTAATAACAATAGCAAGACTCAACACTCAATAACCATTCACATTATCATAAAAATTATAACAATTAAGAAGTCAAGAATGAGGAGGTGTTTCCAAATGTCGCATACCTATATGAAGGTGCTACATTCCAACTACCAGTTTCACATTAATATAGAAGCATCTTCAGGTTTATCTGTAAAAAGTACAAATTGCTGTCTGAAATTTTTGAAATGGTATAAATACAGAACCACAGTTCTGACACTCAACAAAAAGCAATGATGATTACTCACAAAGGTTATATCTCCGTAATGCAGATGGACAATTATGGAGTCCCATTGCCCATTATTAATCAAAGAGAAAATTCTGATAGGATCTTGGGAAGAATGTTTCATCAAGGTAAGGTTAGAATGCAACCAAGGAATGGAAGCTATAATACCAAAACATGAAATCTGACCAAGTTTCTACATCCCCAAAGCATTAGCAACTGCATGAAGAAGAACCTGTGTTACCAATGTGCTGAACACTCATGAATATGAAGCAGGGATATCAACTCCTGAAGTACTGACAGGGCCAGTTCCTTTCCCAAGCAGTTATAAAATCTGGCATGCAAAGGCTGAACCAAAAGCTCTGGTTGAATCACGGCAGATTCTTTTAAAGGAAAACGTTCAGGTAGATCATTTAATCCTGGAAGGGAAGGAATCCGTTGAAGAGTTGTGCATCGCCTACAATGACATATTCCACTTACCTAGAGATGTACTACAACATACTACTTTGGCAAAGCATAAAACACCTCTAATATCTGAGGTGGAAGGTAAGATTATTAATTAAAGACATTACTGGATTCCTCTTACCCAGCAGGGAGCATTACAAAAGGAAGTTAACAGTATGTTGGTCAATAGGATAATGTCAACCTGTACAAGCCCATGGAATTTTCCATTAATAATGATACCCAAGAACTAGACAGTAGTGTAAAGCAGAAGTGGAGGGGAATTGGGAAACACTAAGGAGAAAACCAGGAAAGTTTGATGCCAGTTACAGAAAACTAAATGAGATATCTCTCAACATGGTATACAGCCCCACCCAGAGATACATGATATCCTAGTACTGTCCTTCCACAGAATGTGTAGCAGCACGGAGCATTGAAAGCAAATGCCAATATCATAGAGCACTGACACTTGGGATCGAAAACTTCCAGGCTGGTGAAATCTCTGTGTAGAAAGGATATTACCAAGTGCTAATAGACAAAAAGGATTGGGAGGAAACTGCATTTAGCATGCCCTATCAGCACTTCAAATACAACAAAATGACGATGGAGTAAAGGCCTTCCTTCAGTCTTTCAAAAGTTAATGAATACAGTGCTAGTAGGATTACAAAGTAATCAGGTTTTTATATACCTACATGTTGTCGATGTTGCAGGTGCTTCACTCAAGGAGCATAAAGACTACCTCAAAGAGGTTTCAAATGTTTACAATGGGACAATTTGAATATTCAAGTGGACAAGTGTGAATTTTTGAGGAAAGTCATATTTCTGGGGCATGTATTGACAGCCAATGGACTTCAGCCTGACCCTGCCAAAGTTGAAGCAATCAAATAATATCTGCAACCTAAAAGCACAATACGTACCTTGGTCTCATCAGATATTATGCAGGGTGCAGCAGATGAAAGTATCTCATGTGAGTATTAAGGAAATGCAGTGAAATTATAGAAATGAAGAGCTGAAATGGCCTTACCATTTATTTACAGTGAAAAATACATTTATTGAAGATGCTGAAAGTGACCCCCTGCAACATCAATACAAAGAGGTCCACATCTAAGGATATTCAGATACACTTGGTGTAAAGTTGAAATACTGATGGCAGCAACTTCACAGCTGACATTTTTCAGTTTCTGTATTGTGTGTGGATTTGTTTCATACACCTTACTCTTCAAGTGTGTGTGTGTGTGTGGGGGGGGGGGGGGGGGGGGGATGTGGTGACCATAAATATTTCATGACAGTTCATTCCTCAATGAAGACATGGGCTGTCTTTCATATTCAGGGAGTTGAGCACAAAAGTACCAAAAATTTTCATACATGCACCCGTGTTGGGAGTAGTGGCAAAAAATACCTGTCCAACAATACATGTTCCTGTTACAATGCACCAAACATCGGTTTTTATCATCATAGACTGGTTGCTGACACACAGTGTCAGGGTTCTCCGTTGCCCAGTACCTCGTGTTTTCTGAATTTACATGACTGGAAAGATGAAACTGTGCTTCATCACTCATGATGTAATGGATAGGGTCTAACAAGAGTTTCCAATATCTGTTGGCAACACCTCCTACTTAAATGTGCCTGTTGGGCCACTATACATGTAGAATTCTTTGGGCTCTGAATAATCCTTTGGTGAATGTCTGCAATACCTTCTGGTGTGTAAACTGAAGGAGTTATTTTACACAAACCCATGGGTGCACCAATTTTTGTACAGAATCTTTATAGAGCTCTTTGCTGGTGGTCCTCCATCTGATCCTGATAATTTTGAGAGTATCCTTAATCGAACCTGTTTTCACATATTATGCTTCCATAATTTCAATTTTTTCTTTCATTGAGAAAATAATTTTGCCGACCACTAAAAGAAATTTCTAACTTCACTGGCCAAATAAACTGAAATGCTGACGGAAGAATGCTAACTATTGAATATTGCTTCAAACTGTTCACTGTTGTAGTTATTTATTTAAGGAGGCGAAATACTGCATTTACATTCAAATGCTAGGCAGGCTACTTTCAACTGCGGCTGATTGTAGGAAGTTCCTAAGTAAATTTAGTGAAGTTACTAATCCCACTGTACCACTCTTTGAAGAAAGGAGTCCTGTATAACTGGGGAAACACACAAGTGGGACTTCTCAACAGTTAAAAGAAAGCTAATAAGTCCACCAATACTTCAATAACCTGACTTCGAACAAGGGTTCATAGTGACAATGGACTTCAGTCAGTGTGGAATTGTAGTAGTACTGAGTCAGACCCAAATGGGCAAGGATTTGCAGGTAGCATTCACTCTACATCTACATCTACACACATACTCCACAATCTACCATACGGTGCGTGGTGGAGGGTAGCTCGTACCACAACTAGCACCTTCTCTTCCTGTTCCATTCCCGAACAGAACGAGGGAAAAATGACTGCCTGCATGCCTCTGTACGAGCCCTAATCACTCTCATCTTATCTTTGTGGCCTATCCGCGAAATATAAGTTGGCGGCAGTAAAATTGTACTACAGTCAGCCTCAAACGCTGGTTCTCTAAATTTCCTCAGCAGCGATTCACGAAAAGAACACCTCCTTTCCTCCAGAGACTCCCACCGGAGTTCCTGAAGCACATCCGTAACACTCGCATGATGATCAAACCTACTAGTAACAAATCTAGCAGCCCGCCTCTGAATTGCTTCTATGTTCTCCCTCAATCCGACCTGACAGGGATCCCAAACACTCGAGCAGTATTCAAGAATACGTCGTATTAGTGTTTTATAAGCGATCTCCTTTACAGATGAACCACATCTTCCCAAAATTCTACCAATGAACCGACAACGACTATCCGCCTTCCCCACAGCTGCCATTACATGCTTGTCCCACTTCATATCGCTCTGCAATGTTACACCCAAATATTTAATCTACGTGACTGTGTCAAGTGCTACACTACTAATGGAGTATTCAAACATTACGGGATTCTTTTTCCTATTCATCTGCATTAATTTACATTTATCTATATTTAGAGTTAGCTGCCATTCTTTACACCAATCACAAATCCTGTCCAAGTCATCTTGTATCCTCCTACAGTCACTCAATGACGACACCTTCCCATACACCACATCATCATCAGCAAACAGCCGCACATTGCTATCCACCCTATCCGAAAGATCATTTATGTAGATAGAAAACAACAGCGGACCAACCACACTTCCCAGGGGCACTCCAGATGATACCCTCACTTCCGATGAACACTCACCATCGAGGACAACATACTGGCTTTTACTACTTAAGAAGTCTTCAAGCCACTCACATATTTGGGAACCAATCCCATATGCTCATACCTTAGTTAGGAGTCTGCAGTGGGGCACCAAGTCAAATACTTTCCGGAAGTCGAGGAATATGGCATCTGTCTGATACCCTTCATCCATGGTTCGCAAGATATCATGTGAAAAAAGGGCGAGTTGCGTTTCGCAGGGGCGATGCTTTCTAAAGCCGTGCTGATGCATGGACAGCAACTTCTCTGTCTCACGGAAATTCATTATATTCGAACTGAGAATATGTTCGAGAATCCTGCAACAAACCGATGTTAAGGACATTGGTCTATAATTTTGAGGATCCGTCCTTCTACCCTTCCTATATACAGGCATCACCTGCACTTTTTTCCAGTCACTCGGGACTTTACACGGGCAAGAGATTTGCGATAAATGCAAGCTAAGTAAGGAGCGAATGCAGTAGAGTACTCTCTGTAAAACTGAATTGGAATCCCATCAGGACCTGGCAATTTATTTATTTTCAACCCAATCAGCTGCTTCACAACCCCAGGGATGTCTATCAGTATGTCCTCCATATGGGAATCTGTATGAGACTCAAACAGTGGTATGTTTGTACAATCCTCCTGTGTGAAAGATTTCTCAAATGCTAAATTTAAAATTTCAGCTTTCGTTTTGCTGTCTTCCGTTGCCAGGCCAGACTGATCAGTGAGTGAGTGGATGGAAGCCTTCGACCCACTTACTGATTTTACGTAAGACCAGAATTTCCTTGGGTTTTCAGCAAGATCTTTTGCTAAGGTATGACGGTGGTAGTGGTTGCATGCTTCAATCATCGCTCTTTTTACAGCAGCACGAATCTCTACTAACTTTTGCCTGTCCTCATTCTCCTTATCTTTCTTGTACCGCGAGTGCAACTGTTTTTGCTTCCTGGGCATTCCTCGAATTGCGTTGTTAAACCACGGTGGGTCTTTTCCATATGTAACCCACTTCTTCAGCACATACTTCACCAAGGTGTGATTTACAATGTGTTTAAAATTTGTCCATAATTATTCCATGTCCATTGTACCAGAAGTAAATGAAGTTGATTCAATTACTAAGTGGGATGCTAACAACTGCTTATCTGCTCTTTCTTGTAAGAATACTCTCCTAGCCTTCTTGACCGACTTTTTAACTTTCGTAACCATAGTCGTAATGACGACATCATGATCACTAATCCCTGTCTCAACACTGACACCGTCGATGAGGTCTGGTCTGTTCGTGGCTACCAGATCTAAAATATTTCCATAACGCGTTGGCTATCTATTTAGCTGCTCAACACTCAACAAGGAGGAACAAAACTATAGTACAATGGAGTGGGAACTACTCACTAACGTGTGGGCAGCAACACATTTCAGACCTTACAGGTCTGGCAGGCACTTTAAAATATTAACCGATCGCAAGCCACTTACATGGCTGGGCAGTATTTCCAATTCATCTTCTCGCTTAATGAAGTTCAGGTTACAACTGGAGGAATTCAATTATTAGACCCTATATAAAGAAGGCAAACACAACCAGGTGGCACGAGCCTTATCACACATTAGAAACGTACGTGAAATAACTAATGAACTGACACCCAGCACAAGGGGAAGTGCAGCGTGTAAAGAAGATTACACCAACTGTCAACATGAGCAGCACAGCCGAGAGCCTGGCCTCAGGCCAAGCACACAGTAACCAAGAAAAAGCAATATCAGATAACAAGGGTCATCAGATACAAGAGATGCAGTCAGAAGTTGCACAGGAGAAACTTGAAACCACAGAACTGGAACCCATAATGAGGTCTTAAAAAAAACAGTTAACCATTCTAATACAAATGCACATTTCTCCAGTTGGAGGCCATTAGGGATGGGCAGAACAAACATTATGTGATCAAAAGTATCCAGACACCTGGCTGAAAATGACTTACAAGTTTGTGGTACCCTCCATGGGTAATGCTGAAATTCAATATGGTGTTGGCCCACCCTTAGCCTTGACAGCTTCCACTCTCACAGGCATACATTCAATCAGATGCTGGAAGGTTTCTTGGGGATACGCAGACCATTCTTCATCAAGTGCTGCACTGAGGAGTGGTCTGGCATGAAGTCGGCATTCCAAAACATCACAAAGGTGTTCTGTAGGATTCAGGTCAGGACTCTGTGCAGACCAGTCCATTACAGGGATGTTACTGTAACCACTAGGACACAGGCCGTGCATTATGAACAGCTGCTCAATCATGTTGAATAATGCAATCGCTATGCTCGAATTGCTCTTCGACAGTGGAAAGTGAGAAGGTGCTGAAAACATCAATGTAGGCATGTGATGTGGTAGTGTCACACAAAACAAGGGCTGCTAGCCCCCTCCATGAAAAACTTCACCACACCATATCACCTCTGTTTTCAAATTTTACTGTTGGCACTACACACGCTGGCAGATGGCGTTCACCGGGCATTCACCTTACTCGCACCCTGCCATCAGATTACTGCATTGTGTACCACTCCACACAACGATTTCCCACTGTTCACTTGTCTAATGTTTAAGCTCCTTACATCAAGCGAGATGTCATTTGGCATTTACCAGTGTGACGTATGGCTTATGAGCAGCCGCTTGACCATGAAATCCAAGTTTTCTCAACCTCCATCTAACTGTCATAGTACTTGCAGTGGATCCTGATGCAGTTTGGAATTCCTGTGTGATGGTCTCAATGGATGTCTGCCTATTAAACATTATGACCCTCTTCAACTGTTGGTGGTCTCTGTCAGTCAACAGACGAGGTCAGCCTGTACGCATTAGTGTTGTACGTGTCCCTTCATATTTCCACTTCACTATCTCATTGGAAACAGTGGACCTAGGGATGTTCAGGAATGTAGAAATCTCCCTTACAGACTTATGACACAAGTGGCATTCAATCACCTGACCAAGTTCGAAGCCCACGAGTTCCGCACAGCGCCCCCATTCTGCTCTCTCAAGGTGTTTAATGACTACTCAGGTAGCTGATATGGAGTACCTGGTATTAGGTGGCTGTACAATACACCTAATATGAAAAACATGTTTTTGAGGTGTCAGGGTACTTTTGCTAACATAGTGCACAAGCACATAAAGCAGTACTGTAATTGGTCTGGGATGAAGGTAGACTTTGCACAGTTAATTTGGGAGTGCAAACGTTGTCAGAAAAACTAAATTAAGCAAACTCAGAGCAAACAATCACTAGAATTACTGCCCACTACAGAGTTCATATTTGAGATACACACTGCAGATATTGTCAGTCTCATTCTCCAATCAAAAACAGATAATTACTGTATCTTGAACTTACAGGATTCACTAAGAGTATTTGTCATGGCACGACCCATAGACAGACACGACAGGGTTACCACACGCAATACCTAGTCGAGAGTTCTATCCTGAAATTCGGTATACTGACGTCAGTTTTGATTGATATGGGCAGCAACTTTCTTGGTGACACTGCGAAGTGTCTGTAAATTACTGAGAATTGATAAAATTCAAAGAATAATTACCTTCACCAAACAAATAGTGCACTAGTGCAACACTAACTGATATGCTTTGACATCAAATCAATAGGGACCAAGCAGATTGGGGCTGTTGGGTGCCATATGCCACTTTTGTATATAATACTACTCTCCATAGCATGACAGGATACGCACTGTTTGAAGTATCCTTCAGACAGGAAATGTAATCTACCGGGGTTACTGAAATAAAAGCCTTTAAATGTTATTTACAATCATCATCACTACTTCACTGAGGTATACCAGAGAATGCAGTTGCTGTATCAGGGAGCCTCAGCAAACACCCAGTAAAAAATGAAAGAAACAAGCACTATATGATTGAACTAAGAGGCCGATCAAGAAAACTGGATAGTCAGTGGAGAAGACTCTACACAGTAGTTGATGTAAAAGGACACAGTGTAGAAATTAAAATAAAAGATCATAAATGTATAAAGGCCCATGCAAACAGACTGAAGAATTCTTTTAATCCAGATGGCAAGAGTACTGCAACTATGGGGATTATTAATTATCGGAAGCATAATGGCCATCCTAGCACACTGAGTGGTGATGCCACAAGACAAAGTAGCAAAGATTCCAGTCAGCCCCAGGAATTTACTATCATAACCATGGTTGGTCTATATAGTAAATGTCGTGTGACTAGGGCCTCCCACCAGGTAGATCGTTTGCCAGGTGCAAGTCTTTCGATTTGAGGCCACTTCAGTGACTTGCGCGTCGATGGGGATGAAATGAGGATGATTAGGACAACACAATACCCAGTTCCTGAGTGGAGAAAATTTCCGACCCAGCCAGGAATTGAACCCGGGCCCTTAGGATTGACATTCTGTAGCACTAACTACTCAGTTACCAGGGGTGGACATCTATATAGTACAACATGGTGTATTGTAAGTTATTTCAATTTAAAAGAACTACAAGACAAATTTGAGAAAACATGACAAGCAGCAACTCTTATGATATCACAATGTACAGCCAGACTGCATACAGAGATATTATGTACCGCTGAATATGAACATGTGCAACAAACAGTAACATGGCACATAGAGAAAATAAACCAAGCTAAAGAGGTATAGGTCAGTTGGCTAGACATGAACATTTTCGACCAAGACGGGGAACTTTGAATTTCATTGATAAGACGAGTAAAATTCTATTTAGTACCCTAGACAAAGAGGATGCATTGTTTTTCAAGGCAAAAATGGATGTTCTGGAGGAACAGGAACTCTTAAGGTTATCAGAGGTGTAAGAGACAATGGTAATGGGGTACCTAAGGAGTGTCCATCAGGCAGTCAATGCTGTCACATAGAATGAAAAGATAACAGCAAACAGAATTCAGAAGCTAAGTGCACATGTAGAGGATTTAAAGAACAGTATGAGCAAAAGGATGCAGCAGGCCACAATTTTGATAATGATTACCGAACAATTAGTGTTACTAACTGCAATTGTCAACAACCTAAAAAGGCATATTGATAACATTATTTAATTGAATAGATAAAAAATCTACTCACCAAGCGACAGCAGAACACACACATTAAAGACTGTTGTGATTGGTGCTTTCGGAGCCAAGGGCTGAAGGGGAAGGAAGAAGGGTGAAGGAAAAGGACTGGAGAGGTCTAGGAAAAGGGGTAGATTCTAGGAGAGTCACCCAGAGCTGCAGGTCAGTGGAGACATACCGTACAGGATGAAATGGAACAACTGATTATTAGGGAATGCATTGGATGAGATTTGTGTCTGACATTGCTACATACAGCGTCTGCCATCAAGATCCCATACCTGTGATTCAAACTGACCTGCAATCTCTCCTGAAAACCTTAGGCCCCTCACAAGGACTAACACCTCAACCCGTAGAACTTGCCACCCCACCCAAACCATGTACCCCCACCTTTTACCTTCTTCCTAAGATCCACAAACCCAATCATCCTGGTCATCCTATAGTTGCTGGCTTCAAAGCACCCACTGAATGTATAACTGCCTTAGTTGATCAACACCTACAACCCATGGTCCAAAAACTCCCTTCCTATATCAAAGATACCAATCATTTCCTAGCCCGTCTGAAATCCGTGCCCATCCCACTCCCACCACATACCTTGCTTGTCACCACAGCTGCCACCTCCCTCTATACCAACATCCGCCTCTTACATAGTCGGTCTGCTGCTGAACAATTCCTCAGTCAGCACCCATCTGATTCCAAACCTGTGACATCCTTCCTACTCATGTTAATCAACTTTATACTTACCCACAACTACTTCACCTTTGAGGGGCAGACATGCAAACAGTTAAGGGGTACCGCCATGAGAGCCAGGATGACTCTTTCCTATGACAATCTTTTCATGGGCCACTTGGAAGGGGCTTTCCTGGGATCCGGATGTCTTCAGCTGCTGATTTAGTTGAGACACACTGATGACATCTTTACCATATGGACTCATGGTGAGGCTGCCCTGCTAAAATTCCTGGAATCTTTGAATACCTTCTCCCAATTAAATTTCACATGATCCTATTCCAAATCCCATGCCACTTTCCTTGTTGTTGATCTCGTGCTTACCAAAGGCCAGCTACCCACTCCCACCACATTAAACCTACCAACAAAACAGTACTGACATTCTGACAGCTGTCATCCTTTCCATATCAAACATTCCCTCCCATACAGCCTTGGAATATGAGGCAAACATATTTGTTCAGATGCAGACTCTTTACAGCAATACACAACCATTCTCACCTCAGCCTTCACTGCATGTAATTGCCCCATCAGCCTAGTTAAACAGCAGATTTCCTGGGCCATCACATCAATTCCTGGTACTGCTGATCCCTCCACGAAACAGCTTTGAGCACACCATTGGTGACTCAATACTATCCTGGTCTGGAACGTGTTAATCAGCTACTTCGACAGGGCCATGACTTCCTAAAATCATGCCCTGAAACGAGATCCATTCTGTCTGGATTTTGCCCACCACACCTAGAATAGCTTGCTGTTGCCCTCTCAATCTCTGCAATATTCAGACCTTATGCTCCTTCTGTACCCATCTCCCTACACTATGGCTCCTATCCATGTGACCATCGCCACTGCAAGACTTGCCCTATGCACCCTTCTATCACCACCTAAAACAGCCCTGTAAGTAGCAAAACATACACTATCAAAGGGAGAGCCACCTGTGAAACGTCACATCATATACCAGCAATTATGTAAACACTGTTCAGCCTTCTACATTGGCATGACTATGTAAGGGTCTACGGATTGCGTGCACCTGTGTGGTACGTTAACACGCGCTCACCAACCGAACTGTCTGAAATGCTGACAATCTGCTTGGTCAGTACACGCACATCCGGCCGCACTGCGATGGGGAGTACGCGACTGGCTGCCATCCGCAGTGCGCAGTATTAACTAACGTGGCCTCGGTGCGAATATCTCTCTTCTCTTAGCTCACCATGGAGCCTTTCAATACAACCATAATTTGCTGGTGTTAGGATGTCAGACACAGTGATGATGGGTGCGTTAGCATGCGTGTTTCATAATCCACCTTTGTTAATAAAACTGTTTAAACTTACTTCTCGTGTTTGCGTATTGCCATACCTCAAGGACCCACCGCTTAGAAATCCTGACAAAATATTTGTGTAATCATCATCCAGGCAACAACACAAACTAACCCCCTTATAGAAGTGGTGTCAGCATGCGGATAGTTATGGAAAATCTAAAGTCCTAAAGAGGTGCAGTATGTGAACATCTTCCGACTACACGGGGACATCTAACACTGGAATTCAGGTTGGTCTACTCCAGTTTGGCTAGAATACGAAACACAGTGATGGATCTTTATTTTACATTTGAGTGACTCATCAGCATTAAATTAGATGAAATGTAGCAATCCAGTCAGACTAATGCCGTCGATCTACAAACTGTTATTAATGAACTGCAAGAAGAGATTCGGCAGTCAAAAGCAGAAAGAAGCAAGTGTAACATTCAGAAAGACTTGTCAAATGATAGTTCATGCAGTATAGGTACAACTACAATAAAGAATTTTTCATTATTACCATCAGTACCAGTGTTTAGTGGGAAACCCGAAGATGGCGTGAAAGTGTTTTTTCATAAACTTGAAGGTGTCACCCTGTTAGGATCATGGACAGATTCTGATAAGCTAGTGGTTGACAAATTAAGAATTCAGGGAGCAGCACAAGATTTCATTAGCGCGGAGCCTACTTGCGTGAAAACAGAAGATTAATACGAGTTTATAACAATGGCTGTTCAGAGATTTAAATGTAAAAAAGTCATCAGATTTTACAGAGAGCAGCTTCACCGTTTGCGAATGCAAGACGAATCTATCGAGCAGTTTGCTGACAGAATTCGAAACATCAACGCTCAAACATATGAGTTTAAAGAAGATGAAGATTAAAATCACATTCAGTTGTTCAAAGCCAACCAGAGAGCCTTGGATACATTCATTCATGGGTTGCACAGAGAGGAAGTAAGCAAACCTGTTAGATTGGCATGATGTAAAACATTTCAGGAAGCAGTAGAATCAGCTCTTGGTTCCATTGAAGCACTAAGACGACCAAATGAGATGTAGAAACAAGAAAGCAGAGTTTTCAACATAACAGTACAATGCTACAGATGCAATAAGCTGGGTCACAAGCATAAAGATTGTAAAGAGAATCGAATCTGCTATCATTATGGGATGCAGGGTCATGTTTCAAGAGATTGCCGCAACAAGAAGAAAGGTAATGTGAAAAACAGACAATCAGCCAGATCTTTAAACGAGTATGGGGACGTATGGGCCACCACTCCGTCCGCCCCTTGCCAGAGACAGTGATTCCTGTTAGTTCCAGTAAAAATCAGACTGAAAATGACTTCGTGATAGATGTACAATATCGTGGGAGAAACATCAAACTACTTAATGACTCAGGAGCACAGACCTCATTAATGTGGTGTTGCACAGATAAACGGGATAAATTGAAACTGCCGCTATTAAAACGGCGAGGGTTAAATGGAGGAAAGCCACATAACTATGGAGAAGTTGATGTAGAATCAATTCTGGGCCAAGGCCAAGATGAAGGTGAAAATAAAGGTAAAGGGTGCAAGTAGTTTCAGATAATGAAACGCGTTACGATGGTATACTTGGATTTGATTTCTTGTCCACTAACGAGGCAGAGATATTTGTCGCAGAAAGAAAGATCAGACTAGGCCGTAGCAACCACAACCTAGGGAACCATTCTTCAGGTCGTACTCAAAGGAGCAGCAATATTGACATCATGGGAATGAACCACCCAAATGGTGCATCAGTTCAAATCATCCGAGTCGATGTTCAAATTGATCAGCTTAAGCAAATTCCCAAAGGAGCAGGAAAGACAATCTACGTTGAAGTTAAGTCACCCCGATGCAAGTAGGGAACTTCGTTATAATTGAGAGATCCGAGAAAAGTGAGTTATTGGATACAATGCATTATAATGTTGCTAGAAGTGTAGGTGTCACTACAACGGTGAGACAGGACACCGCAAAGTCCCGGTTACAATAACGAATATGAGCAATGAGGATTTGGTTTTGCCACAAGGAACGAAAGTTGCTGAAGTGTCGAGCGTAAGAAAAAGTGACGTAATACAGATTCCAGATGAGGTAACAAATGCTGCTGTTATAAACATAGATTTTTGTAACAGTACTGCAAAATTACAATTAGGAGACAAAGTTAATAATGAACTGAAGCACAAGATTTGGAAAAAGGTGGAACATTTGACAGTTGATGAACAGAAGATTTTAGTGCCTGTTTTGTTGGAGTATGCAGATTTATTCCAAGAACATGCAAATTTATTTGTCACTCATTTAGTTCAGCATCGTATTCACACAGGGAATGCAGCCCCAATCACACAGAAACCTTACTGAATACCATTTAGTCAAAGAGAGTTGGTAGAAGACATGGTTAAAGAACAATTAGAAGCCGGAATTATAAAACCAAGAGATCCTTCAGACCTACCTGGTGTTCGCCTGTTGTAATTGTAAAGAAGAAATCAATTTCTGAAGAACCACAGTTCCATTTTTGTGTTGATTACTGATCTTTGAATGCTGTGACCACACCCGACATTTGCCCCTTACCAAATTTAGTGGAAACCTTGGATTACTTGGGAAGATGTCCAATTTTTTCAGTATGAGATTTAACAAGTGGTTATCACCAGTTAACAGTGCATTCAGATGACCAAGCAAAAACTTAATTTGTAACAGCAACAGGAGTATACAAGAATCTTCGTATGCCGTTTGGACTTCGAAACGCTCCGGCTACATTTCAACGCCTGATGGATTCAGTTTTACGAGGGCTCACCCCAACACAAGCACTTGTTTACCTTGATGATGTAATAATTTTTGGTGAAAACAGGAAGCAGCATACTGAGAGACTACAAGCTGTTTTTGAGCGTATAAGAAGTGCAATCCTGTCTTTATCAATAGATAAATGTTATTCTGCACAAAGAAAAGTTAACATCTTGGTCATGTTGTAACCAGTGAAGGTGTTTGACCTGATCCAAAATTAACTGAAGATGTAAAGGATTTTCCTGAACCACAGAATTTGAAAGAACTACAATCATTCTTGGGATTGTCAAATTTCTACATACAATTTATAGCTGGTTATGCAAATTTAGCACGTCCAATGACACAGCTACTGAAGAAAGGAACCACATGTAATTGGTCAACAGAAATCAAAAAGGCATTGGAAGAACTTAAAACTGTTCTAACCACAGCCCCATTGTTAGCCCATCCGGATTTCAGTAAACCTTTTATTCTTTCAACAGATGCATCCAATTTTGCCATAGGTGCAATCTTGTCTCAAGAAGTTGATAGTCACGAACATCCACTCTCATTTGATTCCAGTCAATTAAACAAAGCAGAATGTAATTATACTACTGCTGAGAGGGAGCTTTGTGTTTTAGCAATTTGGTATAACATAAAAGATATTTTTTTAACAGGAAGAGAATTTACAGTTTTTACAGATCATGCCACACTTAAATGGTTATTGAGCTTAAAGGACCCAAGTTCCAGATTAACAAGATGGGCATCAAGACTGAGTGAGTACCAATTCAAGGTTATTCACCGACCTGGTAAACAACATGTGAATGCTGATGAAATGAATCGAATTGTGTTACAATAAGTCAAGAAGAAGAGTTAAAAGGCAGCTCAGGAAGGCGATCCACAATGCGAATTATGGAAAAAGATCAACGTTTTGTCGAAACAGATGGATTATAGTACAAAATCACTAGTGAAGGAAACCACCTTGTCATTCCAGAAAGCATGAAAGAGCAAATCATGAGAGGGCAATGCTATTCTTTATTATCAGGGCATTGCGGTAAAAAAGCAACAAACATTAAAATACCTACAATGGTTTGGTGGCCAAGCCGCAAAGCTGACGTTTTTGAGCTTGTTTCACAATGTGATTCCTGTAACAGACAGAATAATGTAGGAAAAAGTAGAGCGCCATTGCAATAACAGCCAGAAACAAGTGAACCATTTCAATGAGTAGGACTAGATGTCATAGGATCGTTGCCAAAGACTAAAGACAGAAACAAATCCATGTTGACAATGGTAGATCATTTCTCTAGATACCTTCTCATGATACCAATACTTGATCAGAGCACTGAGACTATAGCTAAAGTTTTTGTAAAAGAATGGATCCTTAAGTTTGGATCACCATTAAGTATCAGTGATCAAGGAACGAATTTTATGAGTGAATTACTTAAACAGACTTGTAAGCCCACGCAAATAACTCAGTTAAGGACTACACCAGCACACCTGAAGGAAATGGAAGAGTCGAGCGAGTCCACAGAACAATTATTAAAATGGTTACCCATTATGTGAGCAGCAAACACGATAATTGGGATGTCTGTTTACCGTACTTGGTAAGTTGTTACAATGCCAAAATGCACAGCTGAACTGGCCTAAGTGCATATGAGATCATCTATGGAAGAAGAATGCATTCACTCTTGGACTTTGCACGACTGACTGCTGGAATCAGCAATGAACACATAAGGGATCTAGCATGCAAGCTAAAGGAAGCATGGAGGGGAGTGAAACAGATGTTTTTCAGCGAGCAAGACAACACAACCACACAGCAGCAGTGCCACAGTATCGAGTTGGAGATCTTGTGTATATGAGCAACATGGTGTTAAAGAAGAGTAAAGTCAAAATTTTAAGAAGTTTTGGAAAGGACCATATCCAATCGTGGAGGCGTTGTCGCCAGTCACTCTTAAGCTCCAACTGCCCTTTCGTTCGATTGTCGTTCATGTCAATTGTGTAAAGCCATTTCTGGGTAGTTTTCCTGTAGTATCGCAAGACGACGAGGACCAACCGAGAGGCGGACCTGCTGTTCTCAAACCCAGGAAACGAGAATCGCGAGGTCGCAGTCCAGACTTTGAGGCCGAGGCATCGTCACATTCCAAGCGATCCTGTTCCAGACACCCCAACAATCTGCATAACCGTGTGAAGTGTGCGAGAGTGCAATGCGTGTGTTTATTTCAGCCATGTGCTTATGTGAGTGTGTTGTGAAAATTTAGTATTGAAGCTATTTCGCGAGTGCACAAGTGAAACTAAACCTTTTATTCTACAGGTTACCACAAGAAATTTATTTATTTTATGTTCATTGTCAACTCTTGTATTTAGAACTAATTAACCATGTTCATTTTCATTCTAATGCTTGCTACAATAGCATATTCTACTAATGCTGTAGTAATAGTACCACAGAGTACAGGTGTTTTGTTTGAACCACGATCAGACATGGTAGTTTCAACAAGTAATACAAAACTTGTCCTCAAGTAAAATCTGAGTGAAATCCAGCAACAGTTTAATTCTATAAAGAAGCAAATTGGCCTAATTCGTTCTGTTAAGGGCAATGATACAGTTTTGGAAATGGGTACATCTTGGTATAATAACTGGATCACAGCCAAAATGCAGGTAGAGTCCACATTTGCTAAGTATTGAGCAAGAGATTTACTGTTTTTTAAAGCTTTTGCCCCACAAAACTTTTATTAGGAATAAATGTGCCTGGTTTGATTTTGGAGGGAGTATCCTTCGTACTGTATTTGGTACATTAACTAGTCGAGATTTACAGGAAGTTAAAGGCAAAATATTAGATCTTGAACAACAGTCCGGTACAGATTCAACTAACCTCTCTAATGAAATTATTGTATTAAAGAATATGCAAAGAACCATTACTAACCAAACAGTTTTCATTGAACAGATTGTAAAGGAATTTATCTCCCACTTCCACATACTTTGCAATGAAACAAACGCAAATATCCAAGAACTATTCCAAGGATTAAATGCTGTGAGTGCACACTTAGATTTAATCACTCTTTTGTTAAGGATGACTGATAGTTTATCAAATGCTAGAATTGATGCCCTTAACTTAAGAACAGCCTTAAAAAGTAGTTCAAATGATTGTTTGAGCAGTGTACTACTACATCCAGAACAATTTTTACAGATCCTACTATCAATTGAACAAAAGCTTGACGCAACATATACTTTGATTTACCCTGTTAACTCTTAAAATTTATATGCTTACGATAAGTTATAAACCACACACTCCTTAATGATTGAAGATGAACTAACTGTTATTGTTTCTATTCTCATTGCTAGATCAAAGCATAATTTTGAAATGTATAAGATTTATACTTACCCTGTGAAATAGAGACAGGCAGGTATTCATGTAATGTATGTACTGAATGATTATCTACTGATCAGTAAGGATCGAAGATATTTTGTGTGCCTAAATGAAAATGATTTGCATATGTGTAAACGCAGTCATAAGTTAATTTGCCCTGAATCAGCAGTATTCTTGGACAGTAGAGTGTGTAGCTGTGAGAAAGAATTGTTTATGAATCATCCACCAAGAGATGATTGCCCTAGAATTTTAACGCATCTTTATCATCCATTTCTTAAACGATGTTATGAGGGTATAATTTTCTCATTTAACTTCACCCTTGATGTCACATTTACATGTAAAAACTGTGACACACCTGACCTGCCCTTTACACTAAAATTGAACAATAGTGGATTAATCTTGAATGTCACACGTTGTGATTTATCATGAGAACTATTGGAAAGGCCTAGTGTGTTGTCAATTACATTTTATGCAGCTGGACATTTGCCATTAACTAGAAAGTTACCTGTTTATTACAATGATTCATACATACAACATATGGAAAGCATTCCTTATCAAGTTTTTCTGAAGACAATTTAATTAAGGACATCCATGAAAAAGTAATCTCTTCCAGTAATGAGTTAAATTTCATTGAAGCAGCAAATAGAATTAAGTCATTTGATTCATCCAGTAATGTTAATGCATACTAGATTGTCAGTAGTGTGTTTTTATTGCTTTTGTCAACAGCATTTGTCATGTATGAAACTGTCATCTTGAAGGCACACTTCTCTGTACTGAGCGTTATTGTGTCTGCAAATGAAATAGATGTTGCAAACCTTTCTGATGCCACAAATGGCGAAATAGATTCATAACGCCCAGGAGGTCATTTTGAGCCACCTATGGCTGCTATTTTTCTCTGGGGAGAATGATGTAAGGGCCTACAGATTGCATGCAGCTGCGCGGTATGTTAACATGCACTCGCCAGCCGTCCTGTCCGGAATGCTGACAATTTGCTTGGTCAGTAGATGCGCATCCGGCTGCACTGTGGCGGGGAGTACACGACTGGCCGCCGTCCGCAGCACGTAGTATTAACTAGTGTGGCCTTTGGCGCGAATACCTCTCTTTTCGTAGCTCACCATGGAGCCTTTTAATACAGCCATAATTAGCTGGTGTTAGGATATCAGACACAGTGATGATGGGTGCGTGTAGCGTGTGTGTTTTATAATCCGCCTTTGTTAATAAAACTGTTTAAACTCACTTCTCGAGTTCGCATATTGCCGTACCTCAAGGACCCATTGCTTACAAATCCTGACAAAATATTCGTGTCATCATCATCCAGGCAACAAAACGAACTACCCACCTTATAACTACCATCAAAGTATCAGTTAGGGTGAATGGGCAATGGCAGAGGGTGTATACTGGCAACATGCAATATCCTGTTGCAGATCATGCTCTACAACATGACATTCATGACCTGGCACCTGTTTCACCACATGTGCCATCTGAATTCATTCCCCAGCTACCAGTTTCTCAGAACTCTCCAGGTGGGAATAAGCACTACAATATGTCCTCGGTTCTCGCCACCCACCTGGCCTTAATTTACATTAATTTCTTCTATCTCAGCTTTTCTTCACTCTAACTACTCTTTGCTTCACTCCGTTTCAATTTTCTACATCTTTCATTGTCCTTCCCGTCTATTTTTCACTGCCCCCTCCCACCTCAGTTACATACAATGCACTTAGCTTCTCACTCTTATTAACTCATGCACAATATTTTAGTAGTAATCTCTGTCTTGCATATTACCTGTCTTCTACTTTTAAGCTCTCAGGTTTTCAAATCTCCTCTGATGCAGTCCCCAACAATCAGTCATTCTTTCTCATCCTGTTTGGTAAGTCTCCCCTGACCTGCAGTTCTGGGTGACTTTCCCAAAATCTACCCCTCTTGCTAGACCTCACCAGTACTTTTTCTTCACCCTTCTTCCTTTCCTTTCAGCCCTTCTGCTGAAAGAGGTGCCACTGGCTCCAAAAGATTGCCAATCACAACAATCTTTTGTGTGTGTGTTCTGCCACTGCTTGGTGAGTAGATTTTTTATCTATCCAATTAAATAAAAAGGGAATATGATTTATTGGTCATGGCAATAGCAAACACACAGAAAGGGTTGTCATAAACAACTTAAACAACCCTGTACAGGCTACCAGGGCTACCAACTACTATGTACTATACCCTTAGATGTATTTTTAGCTGGCAGAATTCTAAGTTATGTATTAAATGTGGCATTAGTAGATAGCAATGAATACACCTTCTATAAAATATGGCCATTATCAGCTGAATTCAACAAAACAAAACAAAACAAATGCTTACTTATTGCTTCATAAAAGGAATATCTAATGACTGATGAAGCCAAGAGACAGTAAGTGCCACTATCCAGTGACAAATTAATCTCTAAGAGTGACACAACTAAGTGTCAAATTTACAAACAAAATTTTGTACTCATGTCAACTTAAGACTATTGAAAAATGCGAAGCATGCATGATACAGCCAGTGACAAAAATACGTAGGGATTGCAATCTAAATATATGGTATTGGAAGAAAGTATTTGGATACAGATATAGAACAATGAAGGGCTATTTGTAATTCCCAAAGATGAAGGGTTAACTTTATGTTGCAATCCAAACACATGATTTGTACGAATGTAAGTAATGAGAATAAAGCACCAGCATTAAACATAGCAGCAGACTGCTATGTAATTGAGGACGAGAAACAGAAAAATCAGATATACCAGTGCTATTACTTTTAGAGTACATGGTTCAGCAGTCGGATAATTTGAAGGTTGCAGGGCATAAGATCACTAAATTACAAAATGAAATTGAGTATCAGCAAAGAGGATGTTGGAAGGATGGCCCATTAGTGAGTATTCTGTATGGGGATTCTATAAATCTCTTATTGTACATATAATAATAATAATAAAAAAATAATAATAATAATAATAGTGATCGTTTTTTCTTCACATATGTACTGCAATTACTGTAGGAATTGTGGTAAAAGTATGTGTAAAACAATGAGCCAAGACTGTTATTCTAGAATATGTGTATCGAATAACACTGTAAACAGGAGAATCTGTGCAACAAATAACACACGTTTCCCCAGATAAATTGTTAAATATACGCCTCTCACTGACTTGAAATAGGCAGTGAGAACGAATTGTTGGAGTATGAATTAAGATCAGTCAAGCAAACACCTCTCCCAGATAATGTACTGTCCACCAATAAATAAGAAACCCACAACTGTTTAGATACATGTTCAGACAATTTTGCATGTAACTAATTGTGTGTGCGTGTGTGTGTGTGTGTGTGTGTGTGAGATATTAATCAGAAAGAAAACTGAATAAGTGTCAAATGTAATCATTAAAGTAATACAAATGTCATAGTAAAGATCAGATGTATTATCCTATGATCTCACTACCTACAAAGTGTTATGTAAGGTTACCGTAGAATTGATAATTATGTGAACTACAGAACTGATAATCATGATAGGAGGTACTATGCAAAAGGAATTTAAATAAATGAAAGGATATTCTGAAGACACTAATAATATGACAAGAAAAATTTTATAGCCTCTAAGGATAGTCTACAAACAATAGTCAGTCAGAGGTTGTGGCATCATTTGAACAAGCAGCCCAACCAGCCAATATACTGACATCGAGTAACAAATAGTGCTTGTATACATAGATGAAGGGAGGCTTGCACTGCTTATGTAACTTCAGCTGCACCAAGCACAGAGAAACATCAGAGATGATGATCTAGAAGCTTCCTAATATGGAATGGTCCAAGAAAATGACCTTTATGAACAAGAATTTATTTATTTATTTATTTGTTTATTTATCATTGATACACCTCTACATGTGAACCATTTGTAGCATGAAGAATACTGAGTCTATATTCAATTTCTTGCTAAGTTCTTTGTAACATTTCCTCTGTTATTGTTGCAATTGCATTAGTGACACGATATCACAATGTAGGAATATCATCCACTTCGGTTGCATACACGTGGTTCTTCATGAATCCCCACATGAAAAAATCAGGCAGCAAGTAATATCGAGTGAATGTGGTGACCAGACAATGGGTCTTTCATGTTCGACCCAACAATCGGGAAATTTCCTATCCTGGAACTTGCTAACAGCCATTGACCAATGCAGCGGAGCCCCATTTTGTTGAAAAATGATGTTGGGTTGTAAGTCTTGTATCTGAGGGTACACAAACTGCTCCAACATGTCCAGATACACTGACCCATTCAGTGTTTGTTCCGCAAAGAAGAATAGTCCAACAATCCTGTTGTGCAGTAGCCCGCACCAGAAGTTTAGTTTAGGGCTATCATGAACATGTTCAATGACAACGTGCAAATTTTGTGAACCTCAAATCTGAACGTTATGCCTATTAACCCTTCCTGATGGGTGAAAGGTTGCCTCATCTGAGAATAAACATCTTTCCAGGAAGCTGGCATCCATACCAATATGCTGCAGCAAATTGTTGTCAGTGTTGTTCGTTGTTCGGGGTCAGATGTTGCAGAATTTATTTGTAAGCACATATACGAAGACGCCAGTGAACTACACGATGCAATGTTGATTGAGGTACATCAAGTTGCCTAGATTCTTGACAAATTGACTTATGTGAGCTCCAGAGAAAATTTTGTCTGATGTCCTCCACTGTCTCTTCTGAAACTCCATAATGTGCACCGCCAGAATGTTTCAGAACACTTCCTGTTGCCAGAAACTTCCTATACCATTGATCAGGTGGATGACATTCATACATACAATGATAATTTCTTTGCACAGTAATCAGTAATTTTGTTTCTGCAAAACCAAACTACTGCTTGTGCTCGCTGCTTTGGAGCTGCCGTTTTCACTTCATGGGACCATGCTGCACTCTGGCGACGATACTTGGCACTTCTGACATGGGAATATAAATTCTTTGAGATGCTCTACAATGTGGTACATTTTTCATTGTTGTATCTACTGTGGTTTTTCTCTCCTAGATCCTTGAAATCAGGAAGGTTTGAGTGGGAGACTGGTCCATCTGTAACCCATGGGAGAACAGGTTTGTGGTGGTAAGGAGACACTACTACTGTGTTGCTCATCTCCCAGTCTTGAACCTAGGTCAGTTTGTTAACACTGACATTCCATTGTTGCTGATGAAATAGATTCTGAAAAATAGTTAACAGACTTGTATCAGCACGAATTCAGAACTAAAGTAGTGAGTGGAGTAGAATCCCATTATCATGAATCCAGTAGGACTTTTATTTTCCAACTACTTCCTTGATATTTACACCAAGTTTCATACTCTGAAATACTTTCAACTTGCAGCTGAGCCATCGTCAGAGCACTACCTGCAGCCCATACTGCTTCCTATCGTCGATTGTGTAGAATGAGGTAAGAACCCTAGTCTTCTTTAAGTTTTCCTTCTACCTCTCTCTTGGGAGACACCACCTTGCACTCACCAGAATAACAGGTAACTGTGTTCTTACTAGTGTTGCTCATACGAAGCAAAGATCAGTGTTTGCCCAACACATGTTTTTAATTTCTCAAGAAGTTTTATAACAGTGTACAGGTCACTGCAGAGTGAAGATTCATTATGAAAACATTCATAGGTTGCAGCTAAGCCACTAAACCACTCTCCAACATACCTTTTCCACTGCGGGTGCTGGTCCATCAGCACTAGGAGTAATTCAGAAAGTGACTGCTAGACTGAAGTGTTAAGGTAGGTCTGAATAGCTCAGTTTGTAATAGCACTGCCCACGAAGACCTATTCCCCAGGTTTCAGTCTGAACCCAGCACCCAGTTTTAATCTACCAAGAAAATTCACTGCAGCACACACTCAAGTGCACAAGATTAAGTTCAGTAATACAAAAAGGACAGCCTCTATAGAGTTTGTAAACAAGGGGAGCCATACTCCCAGATTGCAGCTTTGAGTTTGGCAGTAAGGATTATTTGAATAGTTCAAGTGGCAAGAACATTTCATCTTGTAGCCAAATGGCCAGGACCAAGTCCAGTTATTATTTGTCACAAAACTTCAAATTGGATAGCAACATTGTCTAGACAGTGGTCTTTAATTCACAAAATTCTGTTTGAAGGACAGTATAATCCTTCACTTTACAGTTAATAGTGGCAACAATGTATCTGACTTTCTACTTTTCTCACAGTGCAGCTGGTTTGCCTTCACTCTGACTCAAATGTAGATGTCATGTGCCAGAGTTATAATTGAATATGCATAATGATTTTAATAAGTATGTGTTATGTGTTGAATTGCACCACTTTAGTCACAGGTGAATTAACTACAATACATAGACTGGTTTCAAAAAGCATTCACCATCTGATCCCAAACTAATGACCAGTTCCCCATAAAATTTGTCATATGGCAACACTTCATTAGATGCCAACACTTTTGCAATGCAGTTCAAGAACTGGTTCATTATATGGAGGAAAAGAGCAATATACTGCATTCTCTCATCAATTTCCAAAAGAAACTGCAGTGATGAAAACTTTTCTTTATCTTTTCTCCTAGAGTGTGCCACTGTGTAATCTCAATTTAACCATTTCAATAAAGGAGGTGAATGTTGTTAATGATTTCACCAATAGTTTAAAAAAAAAGACGGGAGACAGAAAATGCAGGGAGGAGACTTCTACATCAATGGAGGTGATAAAAGGATGGCTAGGATCAAACATCTCACTAACAAGACGATCACTAAAGACGGGACACAAGCATCGATAGGGAAGAAAATCAGTCATGTCTTTTTCAATGAGACCATCCTGTCATTTACCTTAAATGATCTAGGAAACCATAAAAAATACTAATAAAGATGAAGGGATGGGGATTTGACAAGCGCTCTTTCTAATGAGAGTCTAGTGTCTTAAGCACTTTGCTACCTCACCTGGTTTGTAGTTGGAGTACAAGTTTACATTAGAAAAGGAAGTGAAAAGGCATTATCCTATCATTTAAAGAACTGATTTACAGAATTTGTACAAAACATAACTCATGATATCTTAACACAGAACCATCTTCTTACCAAATAGTGTCTTAATCACTGTCCATTTAAATCATTCTAATTTGAGGATTAAGAGTGCACACACAGCTATTTTTTAAAAAATAAAAAAAGTTTAGAATACACTATTATGCATCTGACACTTGTTTCACTGCTAGAAGATTCATATCCCAATCCCAAGTTGGGCATAACTGAAATACCGGGTGATCAAAAAGTCAGTATAAATTTGAAAACTTAATAAACCACGGAATAATGTAGAGAGGTAAAAATTGACACACTTGCTTGGAATGACATGGGGTTTTATTAGGGGGAAAAAAAAGTATTGCTGGATGGGTGAAAGATCTCTTGCGCACGTCATTGGGTGGTGATCGTGTGCTTAGCTGCCACTTTCGTCATGCTTGGCCTCCCAGGTCCGCAGACCTCAGTCCATGCGATTATTGGCTTTGGGGTTACCTGAAGTCGCAAGTGTATCGTGATCGACCGACATCTCTAGGGATGCTGAAAGACAACATCCGACGCCAATGCCTCACCATGACTCCGGACATGCTTTACAGTGCTGTTCACAACATTATTCCTCGACTACAGCTATTGTTGAGGAATGATGGTGGACACATTGAACATTTCCTGTAAGGATCATCATCTTTGCTTTGTCTTACTTTATTATGCTAATTATTGCTATTCTGATCAGATGAAGCGCCATCTGCCAGACATTTTTTGAACGCTTGTATTTTTTTGGTTCTAATAAAACCCCATGTCATTCCAAGCATTTGTGTCAATTTTTACCTCTCCATCTACATTATTCCGTGATTTACTCAGTTTTCAAATTTATATTGACTTTTTGATCACCCGGTATTTTAGCAATGATTTCATTTCACTGCAAACTTCAGTATGAAGATTGGTTTGATACACTCTCCACACCAATATATCCTGTGCAAGCCTCTTCACATATGCATAGCTACTGCAATCTACACACATTTGATTCTGTGACTATAGCGCGCGCGCGCACGCACACACGCACGCACACACGCACGCACGCGCGCACACACACACACACACACACACACACACACACACACACACACACACACACACACACACACACACTCTTTCCCTCATAACCAAATTGACAATTGTTTGATGTCTAGTGTCTCCTATCAGCCAAAGGAAGAAAGATTAGGGTGTAACACTCCAAAGACATTCAGGTCATTGCAGATGAAGCACAAGCTAAGATGGGGTCAAGGATGGGGAAGGCAACTGGCTGCATCTTTTCAAAGAAACCATTCCAGCATTTGTGTGGAATAACTTAGGGAAATCATGGAAAAAGTAAATCTGGATGGCTGAATGATGCCATTATGGCTTTATCACATTAGGACATGGTGTAGAACAGATCTGGCAATGGTCATTACTGACTGAAAACAGTCATTGTCGAAGGAATTTATATTGTAATCAAAGACTGGAGTAAAAAACATTTGAATCCTGTTATTCTTATCACTGCACTTACCCAATTAAGGGGAAAAACATTTCATACTCCAGCCCACAGAAAGACAAATCAGTCTTTCCTGATGCCTTCGCCCTCTTGAGGAGTCCCCTCCCAAAGACCTGAATGGAGGACTATTTAATCTCCAGAATATTTTACCCAAGAGAATGCCATCATCATTAACCCACACTTCTGAGGTACTTGTCCTCAGGAAATACAACAGCTGTAATTTCTCCCTGCTCTTGGCTGTTTGTGTTTCCAGCACAGCAAGGTCTAGTTGGCCAAAGTTACAAGCCCATATCAATCCCCCACACTGTTTTCCCTGCAGCTAATGAAAAGGCTGCTGCCCCTCCCAGGAACCATATGACAGTCTGACCTCTCCACAGATATCCCTCTGATGCTGTTGCACCTATAGCATGGCTATCTATTTCACGAGACGGGCCAGCCACACCACAATAAGATCCATGTTTCCACATTTCATTTTCAGCTGTATGCGGAGACATAACACCTAACAGCTGATTTCCTGTCTCTGGATTTGCCAACCCTCACCCTAGGAACTAAAGGTCAATAATTTCTGCAAACTCCAAGCTGACAATACAAAAAATGATTTGTTTTCTTCTAGGACAGTTACTAGAGAACAGTTGCATTGCATTCATAAATATGAAAATACACTTGATCCATACAACTGTGTGAATATGTCACAACCAAACTTTGTCTTCAGCTAATATTTTGGTTCTAAACCTTTCACTTATCTTCAAAATAAGACTCAAAGACTGCAGTACACCTTGTTTAATTTAAGGTGAACTAATTGTGCAAGTGTGTAATAAAGGTTATAGAGAAAGAAACAGGAAATGGGTGTAGAGTATGTACTGCTATGACACCCTCCGTAATGGTAGCTGTGTCACAAATTATGGCTGGATTCCACATTTTATCAAGACTCAAACCATAACCACTATAAATTAAATCAGTCACCAAACTTATTTCAGTGGCTTCCCTGAAAACAATTCTCAGAAGGATCATGTATGTAAAAACATGGATGTTCCCTTAGGGCAGAGAGCGGATTCCCTGAATGCAGTGCATGTGCATGGCATATTCTTGAACTGTATGCAAAGTATGTCTGATAAATGAAAATCTACACTCACAGGGGAATGTTACAAATGCTTGCGTAACCATGAGAACATGAGGATTGACATAAAAGCATAGTTTAGACTCACTAGAAGGCACACATGCAGTGTCATACTTTTCTCATCGCCAACAGATCTCAATAACACAGTACATTCTAAAACTGATCATTGACAGTGTTACACTACATCACATTTCTTTTTGTTGCTTAATTTAAATACAGTTTACATGTGCTAGGAAGATGATTGATAAATATAGGAGTGGCATTTTAATGATGAGAAATAAATTAGAAATTATAGATAAGTTGGAAAAGAGCAAATCTACAGTAAAACTTTCTCAGAATTTTGGGATAAAGATACAAACAATTAGAGACTGAGAAGAATTACAAAAGACTGTTAAATTTTACAACAAAAGCTCACAGTCAAGCTGAACTGTCACCAAGCAAGAGCCCAAAAACTTCATCTGGTGTGAAACAATACGGAACACTGCACTTGTGGTTCTAGCCAAAGGATTTCCACAATCAGATCCAATGTTAATAGAAAAAGCTAGAGAATACCATTAAACTCTGATGATTAAAGGAAATTTTAATGCTTCAGCAGAACGGCTGATTCGATTTAAACACCACTACGGGATTCGAGAAATTGCTCTTTAGGGCAAAATACATAGTATTAATAAAGAAACAGCTGCTACTTCTTGAGATGAAATCTTTGGTTGCATCAAACAGAACATTTTTCTTCAAAACAGATTTAAAACGCTGACAAAATTTGATAGTACCAGAAGGACATGCCCACACGAACTTCAGACTCTTGGGCTAAAGTCTGGGCTACTGGACATAAGCCTAGCAAAGAATAAAGAAAGACGAACTGTTCTTTTCTCCACAAATTCAAGAATTCAAGTTCATAACACAAATTAAAGCCATAAGTTACTGGGAAATTGAAAAAAACTGTACACATTCATAGGAACAACAAATTTAAAACTTTATAAAAAGCATGAGAAACAAATGTGTGTATTTAATGACAAACTACAGTTTCAAATATTGAAAATTATACCTGAAATTCAACTTAACTGTAATAGGTACACTACGTATTCAAACGTATGCGGACACCTGGCCGAAAATGACAAGTTTGTGGTGCCCTCCTCCATTGGTAATCCTGGAATTCAGTATGGTGTTGGCCCTCCCTTAGCCCTGATGACAGCTTCCACTCTCGTAGATGTACGTTAAATCAGGCGTTGGAAGGTTTTTTGGGCAATGGCAATCTATTCTTTATGGAGTGCTGCACTGAGAAGAGGTATCGATGTCAGTAGGTGAGGCATGGCACGGAATTGGTGTTCCTAAACATTCCAAAGGTGTGCAATAAGATTCAGATCAGGACTCTGTGCAGGCCAGTCCATTACAGGGATGTTATTGTCATGTAACCACTCTGCCACAGGCCATGCATTACGAACAGGTGCTCGATCATGTTGAAAGATGCAATTGCCGTCCCTGAATTGCTCTTCAACAGTGGGAAGCAAGAAGGTGCTTAAAACAGCAATGTAGGCTTATGCTGTGATAGTGCCACGCAAACAACAAGGCTTGCAAGCCGCCTTCATGAAAAACACGACCACACCATAACACCACCGCCTCCGAATTTTACTGTTGGCACTATGCATGCTGGTAGATGACGTTCACCGGGCATTCGCCATACCCACACCCTGCCATTGGATCGCCACATTGGGTACCATGATTTGTCACTCCACACAACATTTTTCCACTGTACAATCGTCCAATGTTTACGTTCCTTACACTAAGTGAAGTGTAGTTTGGCATTTACCAAGGTGATGTGTGGCTTATAAACAGCCACTCGACCATAAAATCCAAGTTTTCTCACCTTCCACCGAACTGTCATAGTATTTGCAGTGGATCCTGATGCAGTTTGGAATTCCTGTGTAATGGTTTGGACAGATGTCTGCCTATTACACACTACGACCCTCTTCAACTGTCAGCAGTCTCTATCGTTCAACAGATGAGGTCAGCCTGTACGCTTTTGTGCTGCACAAGTGCCTTCATGTTTCCACTTCACTATCCCATCGGAAACAGTGAACCCAGGAATGTTTAGCAGTGTGGAAATCTCACATACACACGTATGACCCAAGTGACACCCAACCACCTGACGATGTTCGAAGTCCATGAGTTCCACAGAACGCCCCATGCTGCTCTTTCATGATGTCTAATGACTACTGAGATCGCTGGTATGGAGTACCTGTCAGTAGGTGGCATCACAATGCACCAAATATGAAAAACCTATGTTTTTTTGGGGTGTCCGGATACTTTTGATCACTTAGTATATAGATGTACTACCCTAAAAGGACATACAAAAAATGTGTGTGTCATTTTAGGTAGTACATCTATACCTATTATAGTTTCCTCGAATTTCAGGAATAACCATAAGAAAGAAGCCTGGCGCTATTTTCAAAATATGGTTACATTCTGTTGGTTCCTGCGGATATGTATTCTGGAGCACAAATGGTTACCTGAAAGAGCTTTTCTTTTACTGAACAGCATACCTTGTCATGCTGTACAAAATGTTATTGTTCTAAGTGAGTGAATAATTTCTATGAGATATCTTCTACGTTGCAGTAAATCACTCATATAATCATGGACAAAGGAGTGATTGTGGTTCTGAAACAACGCTACTGGTAGAACCTCATGAAACCTGTGCGAGAAGGTTCAGACATACTCAGTTACTTGAAATCCCTGAATGAGACTGATGCAGTCCATGGTATTTATAAGGCTTTGGACAACATGCAGATAACAAAAATAGCTTGCTCGTGAAAGAAAATTGCAATACATTTTGCTGAAACTGTTTTTGAAGGTTATGTGAGGAATGGGATGCTGCAATTCATCTGACCAATCCTGGGAAACAAATTTTTGGTTTTGAAGATACAAATGACAAACGAAGATACATATGACAAACACACCTGTGGGAGGTTAACTACTGATGTTGTCGAACAGAGATGTGAGTTGCTAAGCAATACATATTACGTGGTAAAAAGCATCTTCAATAGAGAATGAGAAGAAAGAGGAGGTGGTCCAAAAAAACCATTACCAGCGAGACAATGAAATGTGTTCATCCCTTTTAGAATATTCAGGGCAAAATTTGTTTTGTCTACACCAATTTTTAACTCTAAAGAAAACGAGAACAATCACCAGGAAAAAGGTGAATAAAATACACAGATAGAAAAATCAGACCAGGATTTCTTGAAATTAAGCAGAAAACAAGAGGTATGAAAACCTGTGTCTTTGGCTCTTGCCTGATAGCAGTCCAAGTTCAGCGACAGCTTTGGTTATACAATGTAACAGCTTTTTTTTTCTTCTCTTCTTGAAGTCTCTCACTGTTTGTAATTCATCTGTCAGCTTGCAGTGAGCAATGTATACATAATGCAGTATGCGCTTTCCAATGTCACATGTAGCATGATTCGTAAACACAGTAAAGTACATTTCTGTAGAAACTGGTGTATTTTGGATTACCTGTATCCATGATTTTAAGTTATGCATGCAGTCTTAAGATTGTATTAACCCAATTGATGAGGAGATAACTGTATATATGAAACGGGTTATTCAATTCAAAGAAGGAACTCCATCCACTATTAAAAAAATTGTATATCCGCTAATTAATAGCTATTAGTTTTATTAACAAGCCTCCTACAAAAGATTAAAATTTAATTGTTCATTAGCAGTTAAAAGTTTTGATCCCTTTACAAAATTTCAACAACTATGTGAGCCAACTTGTGATGACACAGTGCATCTGTTCAGTCATTCTTAAGGTAATATTCACCATGTATGGCTGTCTAGGGATTGCAATGAGAGTTACAGGAAAGTAAAGAATATAAGTGATTTATTTATTATCATGTCAGAAGCATGAAGTATACAATCAACACAAGGAAATCGATCGTTGACATCAGTTTATATATTGGTTGACCAGAAATTGGCTACCTTGAGTGCATTTGGTGTTGCCTTCATCTGGCCTTTCATGATGCATGTGAACATTGTGGTATATGGTTGTTAGCCTGCACAGCACAACAGGTGGTAGCAACTGGATGCACAGAAAGGCCTCACTTTTGCAGGTTGCTCTTGCATTTTGGGGTACCAGAGTGTAGACTGCAGAGGGCCTTCCATGTTGTCCACTTCGCTGAATGACCTGGAGGGACCTCTTCCTTCGGAACCACACTAGGGTGTACACGTCGACAAGAAATAAAAAAATAGTCCTGGGTTTTTCCCGGATAAAAAATACATTTTCTCCTGGGCGAAAATACGCTTTTTCCGTGTTAAGTGACAGTATACTTCCCCTCTCGATTGTAAAAATTATCAATCCTTTGAAGGGTTACGGTTTCATACACCGGCGGAGAACCTCCCGCTACTTTAGGAAACGAAACTCAGACAAAAGAAAACGCGTTTTTGGAAGGATTTTTAATTTGCATCAACATGTATGTTGCATATTTTTGTACTGCGAAAGTATATAGTAGAATTCTACCAAACATAGAACGTTAGTTACCAAAGTACTGAAATTGAGATAGCGATGCACTTTTGTAAGCCAATCACAGCTCAAGTCACATGATCTCACCAGCCAAAGATACCAGATATTTATTACATTTACATGGGGCTCGCAAAACCGGATTTCGTAAACCGATCTCCTAATAGTGCTCCTGGGCGGTCACGTAAACACTTTAAAATAGATTCTGGAAATCCGCTTCTGGATGCCGGTTTTCCAGTTCCACAATCTATTTTTGCTAAAATGTAAATGCAGCAGGTATTGAAACATGCTTGGGCTGTCAGGTTTCATGTTGTTTTTAAAAATTTCGGCTAATATTGACGGAGTGGTTTATTGTACAGTGAAAGATAAATAGAAATATTTGACTGAAGCTGGTTACATCTCATGAACTGAAGAGAAATATCGGTTGTGCTGACTAAATCATAAACTATATCTGCTGTTTTCCAGGTGCCGTGGTTACCTGAGCTAGCAAATCCATTTCAGACCTTAACACGTAAACACGACAGTGAAAAACAGTTTCCGAAATTCCGTTTTCGTCTTTCAGAAATTTAGTGATTCAGAGTATAGGACACGTAATGTTGTCAGCCTACAGCAACATTGTTAAGTAGCGAGAACACACAAACAGGAAAAGTTATGGTTTCAAACAATTCAAATGGCTCTGAGAACTATGAGACTGAAGTCATCAGTCCCCTAGAACTTAGAATTACTTAAACCTAACTAACCTAAGGACATCACACACATCCATGACTGAGGCAGGATTCGAACCTGCAACTGTAGCAGTTGCGCGGTTCCGGACTGAAGCGCCTAGAACCGCTCGGCCACCAAGGCCAGTGTTAATGGTTTAAATTAATGTACATAGTGTAGCTATAAGAAACACTAAGCTTTCACATATTGTCTTTCTTGCGTGCTTTACACTTCGATACATCACAAAAATGTGCCAGTAAAATTTTAAGTAATGGCATAAATGTCTGGCCTCCTGGACTCGAAATTCTTCTAAGTGGCCTGTATTCAAAGTGTTAAGCTTTAACTGAAAATCAAGATTTAAGAAATTCAAAGCACATTCATAAATGTAACATAACTAATGTTGCGTAAAATGATATGCCTCTGAAAGTAACGTTTTTCAAACCACCAATTGCAATATTTTCCCGCAACCTGTTAGAATTCGTTTCAGCAGTTCTCAGAGAGCGCCAGCTATGACGATGTAGGAAGCCTGTCTTTCGTACAGATACGGCGTTAAGAGATCTTACATTACGTCACAAATGAAACAGGACATCAGAGGATACACCCAGAGCATCGGAATTTTGTAAACCATACTAAAATGCATAATTTTACTTGAAGAGTGTATTAAATGCAAATTTTCTTGAAGTACCAGCACTCTATTATCTCATGTTTAGTTCTTTGTTATGGCATAATGCCATATGTCACAGAAGATAACAGTGTGCACTTGAAATTCTGCAAATGGTTGACGCCAATAGTGTTTCTAATAAACTTGGCTGCCTCTGCGGAAAAGATTAATTAAAGCCAATTTTTTAACAAATCGACAAAAATAGCTTCATTGTTCAACAAGGCAATTAATACCAGACAACCAAAAACCTGGAAATAAAACCAGAAAACTGAAACTAACTAATTCTGCCTTGAACAAAGTCTTCCTCAAACTGACACAGCTCCCAACTGTCTTAAACCTAAATGTAGCATTCACAGAACACACTAGCCCCTTCTCATCTGTTTACTTTGGAATGCCTGTGAGTTTTTCCAAATGAGGACTGTCACTTGATCTCCCAGTTACAGTGACCTTGGGAACTGTTAGCAAGCAAAGCACCTGGTAGGAAATGTATAGCCAGCTCCTGTGTGTGTGTGTGTGCGCACGCACACGTCCATGCACACGTGTGTGTGAGTGCAAGCACAATTTGCTCTATCAATGCTTGCAAAAGGTTATCTTTATAATAATTAAAAAAAAAGATTTTAATGTAAGTGCACAACAATCTCATTCCCAACCTCATTCAGCTGCGCACCACGTCACACCATGTATAGTGTAACCTAACCAGCATCAACAAAATGTGGGTCATGTCAGCAGTCATCAGCATCATCATTTGTCTCACATTAACTAGCCTTCCATCTCTGTCAAAATAACGATGTTGACAAAGTGAACATTAATAGTCCATTTATGACTGTAAATCGTGTTCCAGTTACAGCAGACATCATGCAGTCCCTACAAAGACGGCAACCAGTCTCACACAAAATCACTTTCCTTTTGCAGTTCCTCTAGCTCTTCTATCATATATTCTTGGCTTGAATATGCTGATGTTTTTGTGCTCACTACCAAAAATCCCCAGATGTAAACCTACACCTCATTCATTATTGTTACCTAGCAGAAATCTTCCTTTTATCAATATTCTAGTTGCTTTACATCTCAGAACAGTATCAAAAGTCTACTACATTGTACCTGCTTCTGTAACTGCAAGAGATTCCTCACCAATGGGTTGTTTCAGCAAGCTGAAGCTATTGTTCAAAATAAAACTACCAGAATTTGTTCTCTTCTTTGTGGATTTTCTGTCAACTAATGCCAACCATGAAGCAGAATCACAAATAACTCATACATAAAAAAGATGCCATGGAAAAGAAAAATGTTACTGAACACTGTGACAGTGTGATCTCTCAATTGAGCACATTTATGACATTAAGATAGCTTATGTTTATAAATGATAACAGATATCACATAAGGAGCAGATCTCATATTTCCTTGTGCTACAAGAAAAAAAAGGGCACACTTTTTGTGTGATATAGCTAACAATGGCAGAACAAGTGCAAGTTAAACAACATGAAATAATTCCAAAACATTCAATCTTTACCTTGTCACAAGGAATGCAGGGTCTTTTACTACTTCTGGTCCAACTCTTACATGGCCTTGTTCTACAAACTGAGTTGCCATGCGTATATTCTGAGACATTTTGTTCTTCACCATAACAACAGGCAAACGACGACGACAAAAACTTGAGGCAGTTACTTTATCACAGAGTCCCAAATCCCACTTTGTTGGAATGAGCCCCATCATATACCTGATAAAAAAGAGAAAGTTATACCAATAAATTGAAAGCACAATTATTATTTCTAAACCTTCGATAAGGCATAGATAAGCTGAAAGGGTTCCACCACTTGCGAAAATTGAAAATTAATTCACATATGAACAACAATCACACTGGCGCGAGTTGTGGTACTTGCAATGCAGCACAGCTGTTAAAACCGCTGCCTGGCTGTCTGGGTTGACAGCTGAAACCCAAGCATAAACAATTATTTGTCATTTAGTCTTTATCACTTCTGGAATGTTCTCAAAATTTAGTATGTTCATAATGATTGCATAGTCTGCAATGTTTGCTGTTTGTACAAATAACAACACTCTCCATGCAGGAGTTGAGTTCTGTTCTGGCTGGTGATGTTCTTCTTATTAAATGTGCTTTCAGTGCTAAGTGCTGTACGTCACTGACAAAGCTACTTTCAGATTTGAACTTGACTCTGGTTATGGTGTGACACTGTTTGGTGGAGACACTGGGTACTTCAAACCATCTGCATTACTATGGCTTTAATTAGGTTACATAAGAATATTGTCTGCAACATAAGTAACTATCTATTGTAAACACAGTGTTCCATATGTACTGTTGTGTGTAGTGATCATTAATATTATTTACAAGAATAAGCAAAGATGCATGAACTTCCATGTCATTTCTGTGATACATTTATCCATTACATGTTTGTTTCTTTTATAAGCTATAAGTAGGCTGCTCTGGGGGAAGGAGGTGGAAATTGTCTCGGCAGCCAATAGGCTATGAGCTGTTCACTAGCTTTTGTTCCCATCATCCTCCACACCGGGCCCAAGTAAAAGTGTGTAACCAGTAACTGGTCCTTGATATACTGTATATTGGAACTGGAGTGGAATGAAATCTTAAAAGTCTCTAGTTATGTGTTATAACTGAACCAACAACTTCACTAATGATCTGTCACTTTGACGTTTTTATGTGCTTTTATAAGTCTGTCTTTTCACAGCCACTTTCCTGTAGTTTCTTGTAGCTATGGACCTGCTGTGCAGTGCCACAATTTCTTGACGTGTGACTTCGTTTCCATCTGCAGAGGAGTTAGAAGAGAGCTTTACGACCTACAAGCTATGAAATGACGTAATTGCTTTTAAGGAACTGCTACTGGTTTTTTTTGCAGCTTTTATGGAATATTTACATACATTGGGTGAACAGATCTCATACCAATAAGAACAATATTTTCGAAATGAAACATCACAGAAGAGATTGACATTTCTCTTCAGCTTAGTTCAATAGTTTCTGTGTGTTGACATTGTAGGCAGCACCCCTTTCTCCCAGTGTTGACAATGCAAGAGACACTCAATCTCTGTCGTGCTTTCCCGAGATCCTGTGCCCATGCTCTTTACACCATCTCTGCACACAAATCAACACGAAACATGGACATTGGAGTTCTCTAGATACTAACTACCTAAACAACATTTTCGCATGACGATCTTTCATGTGATAACAAGGAAGAGGTAGAATAAACTGTTACATCACATGAGTTGATGACCAAGCTGATCCCACACACTATCAGATACAGAACAGGGGATCTTTATGGCCACAGGAGTACCTGGACACAGACAGGTTAGTGAGATTCTTGCCATGTGTAGACAAGCACAGTTCTGTTGAAAAATGGTACTATGAGACTGTCACGTGGGAGGCAACACACCAGGATGCACGATGCCATCGAAGTTTCCTCAATTACCACCAGCTGTGGTCTGAAGTCATGCCCGAGGGCACCTCAAACCATGATGCCAGGAGTAACATGGTAGTGGTTCTCCAAAACTTTGGAATAATGGGAGCTTTACCCAGGGTGCCACTACACTGTTTGATAATGGTTGTCTAGGGTAATTCAGTACTGCAATTCATTGTTGAACACACTGCAATTCCATTAATCAGCATTCCATGCTTCCAAATCACAGTACCACTTCACAAGTAACCATATGTGTTGAATCTTAATGGTAGCCTATGCATGGGACAGTTATTGCCTAGTCCAATGGTGCAGGACGACACAGAATGTCAGAGGGAGTCCATTACTTGTTCTCAGGTGAGACGCATAGACGTGATCTCAGATGCAGGTGCAAATGTGAAAGGACTATAATATTTGTGGTGGACAATAATGGTGATTGTCCCTTGTGGTGATCAGAAATGGTTGACCAGAACTTTGACAATGAGTATGCCAACATTGGGCCAGCATCACATCTGAATGACCCACAAATCTGGATATTGACTGATTTGATCAGCCGGCCAAATAGAGTCCACAAAGAGGCACCTTTCAAATTCTCTTAGTTGCTAACAATGCTGTCACATGACTACAAGGAACCTCCGTGTCATCCACACTGATCGTTCAACATCTGACACCTTTTACATCCTCCATATACCCTACCAGACTTGATAACAAGACTAATGCACTCTGGTGGCCATTCTACCTGTCACAGAGAATTACAATTCACAAATCTAAATCATTTACATACCTGCTAACATTGTGGGTGTGAACAAAGTTACACTGACATCCGACAAAGTCTTTGGATGCTTTTATTTTTTTGTCAGGCAATGTAATTCATATCTTGTCAATAAATCATTCATTAATGAAACTATGTCAGTCAAATTTAATAATTTAACAACTGGAGATATCAATACTAGCCATTCAATAAAGGGCTATGTCAGTATATTGACTAGCAAACCTGTTGCCTGGCTACCTCACAAGCAAAAATGTGTTTCCAGATTTACAAAAGACAGAGTATGTTGCAGTATCTCATGTGGCTGCTATAATCACTTGGCTTTGTATGTTCTTACCGAGGTTTTTGTAAACATGGAGTAATCATCTCAGCTTTTAGTGGACAACCACAGTGCATTACAGTCAATGAAAAACAATGGACATCGCAAAAGACTAAACACACAAACATTAGGTTTCATAACTCCCACGAGAAAATAATAATTTCTCCATTCTTGTTTTCTATATCAGAATAAAAAATCAATTAACAGAGATAGTCACAGAAACACCTCCAAAAGAAAAGTTTCAAAACATGACGGAAGACCGGGAAGTAATGCACAATAATTTTATCGGCAATAAGTTTAATTGGTAATGCCCCATTCATAGAAGTTCGTTCGATTGGAGTACAGCCATTTGCAGACTGCTGATTTCACTGACTCATCTGTTGCAGAGCTCTGGCAAGCCATGAATTTCTTTATGCAACAAAACAGATTAAAATCCGACAGTGCAAGATCTGGACTGTCTGGTGGATGCTGGAGCACCTTGCACCCAAATTTGGCAATTTCCTCTTGAAGACGAGCAGCAATATGTAGGCAAGCAGTTATCTGTCAGGTTCTTAGTGACCCTGCAAGCATTAACATTATGAAATTTCAATGTGCTATTAACAGTATCATACACTACACAATAAGAAATATTTAACTGCTGCAGTAAGATTCACAGCTGCACATGCCACTCATTCAAAACTGTTGCCTCAATGGCTCTCATATTCTGTGGGGTTGCAACTGTTACTGGCCGCCCAGAGCATGGTGATCACTAAGGTTCGTATGGCCATCTAGAAAGACTGTACACCACCTGCAGACATTGCTATGGTCCATATAGTCATCCTCTTACATTCCACGCATGGTGGGTGGTTGGTTTAAAAAAGGGGAGAAGAGACCAAACTACAAGGTAATCGGTCCCTAGTTCCTAGTAAAACAATGCTACAAGTGTGAGAATAAAACAAACAAGACATAAAACACAAAATGGAAAGAAAGGAAAAACCACAAGAACGAAGGGAAGGCAACGAACACTAATAGGAACAAAAGAGGACAAGAAAACAACAGAGAGATGCTGTAAACAGAAGAGAGTAAAACAAGAAAGCAGATTATAGTGGCTGGCCGACCACGAGAATAAAAAGGAAAAGCCAGCCACTCTGCAACACATTAAAACCTCCACCCTAAAAGCACTAGGGTAGAGGACACAGAGGGACAAAGGACATGCGCTAAAAGTTAGATCAAACGATAAAACCCACCTTCACGAATAACACGTAAAACTAATCCAGCCAATGATGTGTTGTCAGATAAAATGAGCGGCAACGAGTCCGGTAACCCGAGATTTCGTCACTGGGCAGTCAAAATGGGACAGTGCACCAGAATATGAGCCACTGTTAACTGGGCGCCACACCGACACTGAGGTGGGTCTTCATGGCGCAGGAGGTAACCGGGTGTTGCCCAAGCGTGGCCAATGCGGAGCCGGCAGAGGACAACTGATTCCCTGCGAGAGGCCCGCATGGAAGACTTCCACACATTCGTAGTCTTCTTAATGACACACAGTTTGTTCTATGTACTGTTATGCCATTCCGTCTCCCACAGCCAAAAAGACCTGCAGTTTAAGTCAGAGTGCAGGTCAGATTCAGAGATGGCCATCACCAGAAGTGGTACCCATGTAGCCTGTTTGGCCAGCCTGTCAGCAAGTTCGTTGCCTGGGATGCCCACGTGTCCTGGGAATCACACAAACACCACTGAACAATGGGACTGGTCCAGGGCATAGATGGATTCCTGGATGGACGCCACCAAAGGATGGCGAGGGTATCACTGGTTGATAGCTTGTAGGCTGCTCAAGGAGTCAGTACACAGAAGAAACAATTCCTCGGAGCATGAATGAATATACTGAAGTGCACAACATATAACCACCAGTTCTACAGTGAATACACTGCAGCCATCGGGCAAGGAATGGTGCTCAATATAGCCTCTGTGGACAAAGGAATAACATTACCATCAGCTATCGAGAGGTCGTTTTAAACCACTTCAGAGCCCCGGAACACTTCAAGAATCGAGAGAAACTGACAGCGGAGATCTGCAGGGTTAACGGAGTCCTTAGGGCCATGCGAAAGGTCCAGGCAAAGCTTCGGCCTACAGCTACACCACAGAGGTGTAAGTGAACGGACCTCGAGAAGAGGTGGTATAGGCAAAGACTCCAGTTCAGACAGAAGTGATCACACATGAACCGCAATCGTTAGCCCTGATCTGGGCCGTCTATGTGGGATGTAAACCACCACGGTTTGGAAAAGAAGATGGTAATTAGGATGTTCAGGAGAGCTATGAATGTGTGCAAGGTAACTGGTGAGCACTAGTGCATGTCTGATCTTCAATGGAGCGACTCCAGCCTCCACATGACACCGGACTTGTCCTAATCTGCACCCTGGTTGGTGTTGCTCAGGCAGTGGAGGGCACTGAGGTGCTGCCAACACTTCCATTTAAACTGACGAAGATGAGGGAGCCAAGTTAAACTGGCATCGAAAACCAGACCTAAGAATCAATATGTCTCCACTACAGTGAGTGGATCGTCATTAAGGTAAAGTGCTGGTTCCGGATGAACGGTACGACACCGACAGAAATGCACGACACACATATTCGTGGTGGGAAAGTGGAAGCCGTGGGCTACAGCCCATGGCTGTGCCTTGTGGATTGCTCCCTGCAGGCGACACTCAACAACACCACTACTGGAGCAGCCGTACGAAATGAATAAGTCATCTGCACACAGAGAAGGTGAGATGGAGGGCCCGACAGCTGCTGCCAGACTGTTAATGGCCACTAAAAATACAGACACACTGAATACAGAGTCCTGTGGGACCCTATTCTCCTGGGTATGGATGGAACTATGGGAGGCACCAACTTGGATATGGGAAGTATGGAGCAACAGGAAGTTTTGGATAAAAATCGGGAGTGAGCCCTGGGGACCCCGCTCCTACAATGTGGCAGCAAGGATATGATGTTGCCAGGTTATGTCGTACGCTTTACGTAAGTCTAAAAAGACGGCAACCAGGTGTTGGCATCTGGAAAGGGCTGTTCGGATGACAGACTTGAGGGACACAAGATTTTCAGTGGTAGAGCGACCCTGGTGGAAGCTGCCCTGACATAGAGTCAGTAGGCCACTTGACTGCAGGACCCAACCCAACTGCCGACACCATAAGTTCCAGCAGCTTACGAAGAATGTTGATGAGACTGATGGGCCAATAGCTACCCACATCAAGTGGGTTTTTACCGGGTTTGAGCACTGGAATGATGGTGCTCTCCTGCCATTGCGATGGAAAGCTGCAATCACACCAGATCCGGTTGAAGATGATGAGAATATGTCGCTTGTAGTCAGATGAGAGATGTTTAATCATCTGGCTGTGGATCCAATCAGGCCCAGAAGCTGTGTCGGGGCAATGTGCAAGGGCACTGAGGAGCACCAACTCTGTAAAAGGGGGGTTATAAGAATCAGTGTGGCGTGTAGTGAATGAGAGGGCTTTCCTTTCCTACCCTGTCTGAGAGTGCAAAAGGCTGGGGAGTAATTCTCAGACACAGAGGCTCAAGCAAAGTGCTCGGCAATTGCATTTACATCGGTAGATATCATGTCATTTATGGTAACACTGGGAACACCTGTTGAAGTCTGGTACCCGAAAAGATGTCTGATTTTTGCCCAGATTTGGGAAGGTGACGTATGGTATGCAATGGTCGAGGTGCATCTCTCCTAACACTCATGCTTCCATCGTTTGATAAGTTGGCGAATGCGGGCACAAAGCCGTTTAAAGGTTATGAGGTGCTCCAGGGAAGGGTGCAGCTGATGCCGCTGTAGAGATCGCCGATGCTCCATAATTGCTTGAGCGACTTCCAGCGACCACCAACAGTCTGCCTTATGCTGGGGCCACCCTAAAGAGTGAGGGATCACATTTTCAGCCACAGAAACAATTGTTGTAGTCACCTGCTCAACCATCACATCGATGTTACTGGAGGAGGTTCAACCATGAAAGCAAAGGTGAAAGTTTCCCAGTCTGCCTTGTTCAAAGCCCATCTGGGCACGTGTCCATGGGCCTGACACCGTGGCAGTCACAGGAAGATGGGGAAGTGTTCACTACCACACAGGTCGTCATGTGTTTTAAAGTGTATAGATGGGAGATATCCTGGGCTGCAAATTGATAAATCAATGGCCGAGTAACTACCATGAGCCACACTGAAATGAGTGGCGGCCCCAGTATTTAAGAGGCAGAGGTCAAACTGAGACAGTAAAGTTTCGACATCTCTGCCTCAGGCAGTACACATTGTGCCAACCCACAAGGGGTAATGGGCATTAAAATCTCTCAAAAGTAGGAAAGATTTAGAGAGTTGATCAATCAGTGAAGCTAATACATTCAGGGGTACTGTACGATCTGGAGGAAGATATACATTGCAGACAGTTATTTCCTGTGTTGTCCTTATTCTGACAGTCAAAGCTTCAAGAGCGGTTTGAAGGGGCACAGTTGGTTGGTTGGTTGGTTGGTTTGTGGGATTAAAGGGACCAGACTACTATGGTCATCGGTCCCTTGTTCCATAAAAACTAAAACCACCCAAAGAGAATAAAAAACGAATAACAGGAAAGACAGCAGACGAAACAGGACATGAAATACTCTGACAGAGACCAGACAAAACAAATTAAAACACACAGTGTGACGGTGGTTGGCCGACCGTAGAGAAAAAGAGGAAAAGCCAACCACCAAGAACACTTTAAAAACTCAGTTTAAAATCAGAGGCTAAAAGCAACAATAAAAAACTCAGATTAAAGGATAAAAACTCCCTGCCCGAATAAAACACAAAACCAAGTCCACCATGGTAGAGTCATCTAATAAAAGAGCAGAGAGCGTGTCAGGCATTGCAAAAGTCTGCCTGAGCACGGTTAAAAGGGCGCACTCCGACAGAATATGGACCACCTTCAAGGATGCCCCACAACGACAAAGAGGGGGATCCTCACGACACAGTAAATAACTGTGCGTGAGTCGGGTGTGGCCAATGCGGAGCCGACAAAGGACGACTGAGTCCCTGCGGTTGGCTCGCATGGATGACCGCCACACAGTCATCGTGTCCTTGACGGCACGGAGTTTGTTAGCGGTGGTCAGACCGCGCCATTCAGCATCCCAAAACGAGAGAACTTTGCGGCGTAAGACTGCCCGCAAATCAGCCGCCAGGAGGCTAATCTCCAGAGATGGCGCACTGGTGGCCTCTTTCGCCAGGCAGTCAACAGTTTCATTGCCGGGTATACCAACATGGCCAGGGGTACAAACAAAGACCACAGACCTGCCACTACGGGCGAGAGTATGCAGGGACTCCTGGATAGCCATCACCAGACGAGAACGAGGGAAACACTGGTCGAGAGCTCGTAAACCACTCAGGGAATCGCTACAGATAACGAAGGACACACCTGAGCAGGAGCGGATATACTCTAGGGCACGAAAGATGGCGACCAGCTCAGCAGTGTAAACACTGCAGTCAGCCGGCAACGAACGTTGTTCAGAATGGTCCCCTAAAGTTAGTGCATAACCGACTAGACCAGCAATCATCGACCTGTCAGTGTAGACAACGCCAGAGCCCTGATACGTGGCCAGGATGGAATAAAAGCGTCGTCGGAAGGCCTCCGGAGGGACTGAGTCCTTCGGGCCCTGTGCCAAGTCGAGCCGAAGGCAAGGGCGAGGCACACACCACGGGGGTGTACACAGAGGGGCCCGAAAAGGAGGTGGAACAGGGAAACACCCATGCCAGGAAAGAAGCTGTTTGACACATACGGCGATCGGACAACCCAACCGGGGCCGACATTCTGGCAGATGAACGACTGACTGCGGGAAGAGGACACGATAATTTGGATTCCCGGGCAAGCTAAAAACATGGGCAGCATAAGCAGCCAGTAATTGTTGGCGTCGTAACCACAGTGGAGGGACACCTGCCTCCACAAGTATGCTGTCCACAGGGCTGGTTCGGAAGACACCAGTGGCAAGGCGTATCCCGCTGTGGAGGATTGGGTCCAGCACCCGCAATGCAGATGGGAATGCTGAGCCATAAGCCAGACTCCCTAGTCCAGATGGGACTGGATTAACGCCTGGTAAAGCCGTAGGAGAGTAGATCGGTCGGCACCCCACCTGGTGTGGCTCAGGCATCGCATAGCATTTAGATGCCGCCAACACGCCTGTTTAAGCTGCCGAATATGAGGCAGCCAAGTCAACCGGGCATCAAAAACCATCCCCAAAAACCTATGTGACTCCACCACTTTAAGAAGCTCGCCGTCAAGATAAAGCTGCGGCTCCGGGTGAACAGTGCGTCGCCAGCAGAAATGCATAACGCAGGTCTTGGCTGCGGAAAACTGAAAACCATGCGCTACAGCCCAAGACTGCGCCTTGCGGATTGCGCCCTGTAGTTGACGTTCAGCAGCTGCAATGCCAATAGAGCTGTAGTAAAGGCAGAAGTCGTCAGCATACAGGGAAGCGGAGACAGTATTTCCCACGGCCACAGTGAGCCCGTTAATAGCTATTAAAAACAGACACACAATGAGAACAGAACCCTGTGGCACACCGTTCTCCTGGACTTGGGAGGAACTATATGAGGCCGCGACGTGCATGTGGAAGGTACGATACGACAGAAAATTGCGGATATAGATCGGCAGAGGGCTCCGAAGACCCCATCCATGAAGCGTAGAAAGGATGTGATGACGCCATGTCCTATCATACGCCTTCCGCATGTCGAAAAAGACAGCAACCAGATGCTGACGGCGGGCAAAGGCAGTACGGATGGCTGACTCCAGGCTCACCAGATTGTCGGCGGCGGAGCGGCCTTTACGGAACCCACCCTGAGACGGAGCCAGAAGGCCTTGAGACTCCAGTACCCAATTCAAGCACCGGCTCACCATCCGTTCGAGCAACGTGCAAAGAACGTTGGTGAGGCTAATGGGACGGTAGCTGTCCACCTCCAAAGGGTTCTTCCCTGGTTTCAGAATGGGGACAACAAGACTTTCCCGCCATTGCGATGGAAACTCACCCTCGATCCAAATGCGGTTGAAAAGATTGAGGAGGTGTCGCTGGCAGTCCACTGAAAGGTGTTTCAGCATCTGAGAGTGGATGCTATCTGGCCCAGGAGCGGTATCAGGACAAGCGGCGAGGGCACTTCGAAATTCCCACTCACTGAATGGAACATTGTACAATTCAGGATGGTGAGTGCGAAAAGAAAGACGTTCTATCCGCTCCTTAATGGAGCGGAAGCCCAAGGGGTAGTTGGCAGAAGCGGAATTCATAGCAAAGTGCTCTGCCAAGCGGTTTGCAATGACTGCTCCATTCAGTGAGAGCGCAGGGACACTGACAGGGGTCCGATAGCCATAGAGGCGGCGAATCTTGGCCCAGACCTGCGATGGAGTGACATGGAGGCCAATGGTGGACACATACCGCTCCCAGCACTCCTGCTTGCATTGGCAGATAATGCAGCGGGCTCGCGCACGCAGCCGTTTGAAGGCGATAAGGTGGTCGATTGAGGGATGTCGCTTGTGACGCTGGAGCGCCCGCCGGCGAGCTTTAATCGCTTCAGCGATCTCAGGAGACCACCAAGGCACAGTCCACCGCTGAGGGGACCCAGAAGAACGGGGAATGGCATATTTGGCGGCAGTAACGATACCGGTAGTGACCGACTGAACCACTGCATCAATGGCATCGTTAGAGAGAGAGACTCAATAGCGGCAGCGGAGGAGAACAAGTCCCAGTCAGCCTGATTCATAGCCCATCTGCCAGGGCGCCCAGAAGACTGACGCTGTGGCAGTGACAGAAAGATCGGAAAGTGGTCACTACCACACAGGTCGTCATGCACTCTCCATTGGACAGACGGAAAGAGGCTAGGGCTACAGATGGAAAGGTCAATGGCAGAGTATGTGCCATGCGCCACACTGAAGTGTGTGAAGGCACCATCATTTAAGATCGAGAGATCGAGCTGCGCCAATAAATGCTCAACGATGGCGCCTCGACCTGTTGCCACTGACCCACCCCACAGATGGTTATGGACGTTAAAGTCGCCCAGTAACAGGAAAGGTGGAGGCAATTGAGCTATCAGAACAGCCAGGACATGCTGCGCGACATCACCATCCGGTGGAAGGTAACGACTGCAGACGGTAACAGCCTGTGGCGTCCACACCCGAACAGCGACAGCCTCTAAAGGTGTGTGGAGAGGTAGACTCGCTGTGAAGAGAGTTCAGGACATAGATGCAGACGCCACCAGACACCCTTTCATAAGCTGCCCGGTTCTTATAATAACCCCGATAGCCACGGAGGGCGGGGGTTTGCATTGCCGGAAACCAAGTTTCCTGCAGAGCAATGCAGAGGAAAGGGTGAAGGCTGATAAGTTGGCGGAGCTCAGCTAGATGGTGGAAGAAACTGCTGCAGTTCTACTGGAGGATGGTGTTGTCCATGGCTGAGAAAGGCTTGACGGGACTGGGAAGGGAGATTACGCCTCTGGGTCACCTGCTGCCTCCGATTTAGCACCTGTGATAGTGCTTTCCATGGCGTCTGATGGACCGGCGAGATCGAGGTCTTCAGCGGACGCCAGAATCTCCACCGCATCCTCAGACGCAGAGCTGGAAGGTTGCGGTGGGATGGCTGCCACCGCGAGTTCCTTGGGCTGAGAGCTCTTCTTGGGTTTCTCACGCCGTTCCTTGGGTCGCACCGGCTGAGAGGGCTTCACCGATTCAGTCTCCGGGATGGAGGAGGATCGTGAAGCCCTACGACCAGCTGATTGTGGGCACTTACGCCATTGTCGGTTGTCAGGCTTCTCGCTGGTGGAAACCTGGGAAGGGAGGGACCCAAGGGACCCCTTGCGAGCGTGAGAAGCCGAAGAAGTTGGACACTTCTCCTGCTTAGTAGTGGGGACGGACGTCCCCGATGGGTGGGATGATGTTGCTCCTGAGGTAGGTGGCGCAGGAGCAACCCGGTGGGTAGAGCCCCCCACTGGCGAGGGGGCAGGAGGAGTTTTATTACTCGTCAATCCGGCCACAATTGGAGAAACAGACAGGGCTAGCACAGGTGTTGTAGCAGCAGCGTAGGAAGATGTCATTCTCACAGGATGGAGTCGGTCGTATTTCCTCTTGGCATCAGTATAGGTTAGTCGGTCCAGGGTCTTGTATTCCATGATTTTACGCTCTTTCTGGAACATTCGTCAGTCTGGCGAGCAAGGTGAATGGTGCTCCCCGCAGTTGACACAGATGGGAGGCGGGGCACATGAAGTATTGGGATGTGATGGGCGTCCGCAATCTCGACATGTGAGGCTGGAAGTGCAGCGAGAAGACATATGGCCGAACTTCCAGCACTTAAAGCACCGCATCGGGGGAGGGATGTAGGGCTGAACATCACATCGGTAGACCATCACCTTGACTTTTTCCGGTAATGTATCCCCTTTGAAGGCCAAGATGAAGGCACCGGTAGCAATCTGATTTTCCTTCGGACCCCCATGAACGCGCCGGACGAAATGTACACCTCGGCACTCTAAATTGGCGCGCAGCTCTTCATCAGACTGGAAAAGAAGATCCCTATGGTAAATAACTCCGTAGACCATATTTAAACTCTTATGGGGTGTGATCGTAACGGCAACATCCCCCAACTTGTCACAAGCGAGTAACCGTCGTGACTGGGCAGAGGATGCCGTTTGTATCAGGACTGACCCAGAGCGCATTTTTGACAAGCCCTCCACCTCCCCAAATTTGTCCTCTAAATGCTCGATGAAGAACTGAGGCTTTGTGGAGAGAAGAGACTCCCCAACAGCCCTCGTACAAACTAAGAAACGGGGCGAATAACTGCTACTGCCATCCTGAGACTTACGTTCCTCCCACGGTGTGGCCAGGGAGGGGAACGTTTTCGGATCATACTTCTGAGCGTTAAACTGAGCCCGAGAACGCTTAGAGACTGCTGGCGGCTGGCCACCAGCGAGAGACGATGTACCACGCTTCATTGCGGGTCATCCGCCCTGATGCCACCTACTCCGACCAAGGGCCCCCCCCACAGGCGCCACCCAGCCACGGCAAGAGCCACCTGGCAGGATGGCCGTTGCCGGGAGTCCCGATACGCCAGGAGGATAGGCATCTACTCCTTGGCATACGTGGGGAGTTAACAGCGCAGGCATCAGTAGAGAGAACCCTGTGTTGTCAGGGGGCTACAACCAACAGGGTACATGGCGGCCCCACCACAACAGACTGGCTACCGTGCTGGATGTTAGGTAACATGTGGTCCATGGTCGCCGTCGGTGCAGAAAGAGGCACTGCACAGTGCAAGGTGTAATCTGCACGCAGAAACAGAGTCATGCCCAAGAGATGGAGAGCGGACAGGACTGCAGTTCAACGGTGTATAAGCTGGCGAAAGGTCTGATCGCAAGATGGACACAATGCACCAAGTAAGGCGCCCTTCCCCAATCGGCTCGCTCTTCGGAAAATTTTGAGAGATGGAGGTCAAACCCAACAGGGGACCATCATATAAGGCCGAAAAGTTTGAGACTCCTTTTAGTCGCCTCTTACGACAGGCAGGAATACCGCGGGCCTATTCTAACCCCCGAACCCGCAGGGGGAAGGGGGGGGGGGGCACAGTGTCGTTACATAAACACAAACTCTACCACACACTCGATTATAGTCACTATGGTTCCTGTAATATCCCTTATAGCCATGGAGGGCAGGGGTCCGCATTGCCAGGAACCAGGTTTCCTGGAGGGCAATGCAGATAGCAGGTGCAAAGCTTAACAGTTGCCTTAGCTCAGCCAGGTATGGGAAAAAACTGCCACAATTCCACTGGAGGATGACGTCATCATGAGACTGGGAAGGCATGGATCATTCAATGAAGCAGTTTAAGCCTCAAGGTCACCTGCTGCCACCAATTTATTGCCTGACCAGTCTACATCTACTGTGTCTGAGAGTCTGGCGAGTAAGGGTGTTCTTTTTGGATTTCTCTCACTGCTCCTTGGATTTCCCTGGCTGGGAGGACTTCACTGCCTCAGTCTCTAGGACTGAGGTTGAGTGTGAAGCCCTACGACCAGCTGCTTTTGAGCTCTTCATCTTTCCCTCTGGTAGAAACCTGAGAAGGGAGTGACCTGAGGGACCCCTTCCTAGCGACAGAAACTGAAGAAGACTTATGCTTCTCCAGCTTATAAGTGGGGACAGACATCCCCAATGGTCCGGGGGGGGTGGGAGGTTGCTCCCGAAGTAGATGCTGTGAGAGCAACAGGGAGGGAAGTGCCCCCCCCCCCCCACCACCATACCATTAAGGGGGCAGGTGTAGTCCTCCAACTCTGAGAGGTGACCTGGGTTGGCAGAGCCGATGGTGCCAGAACTGTTGTAGCAGCGGCATAAGACGATTTCATACGTACAGGATGCAGGCGTTCAAATTTTCTCTTAGACTCAGTGTAGGTGTCAGTCCAGGGTCTTGTACTCCATCATTTTTCTTTCTTTCTGGAAAATCCTGCAGTCTGGCAAGCAAGGCGAATGGTACTCTCCACAGTTGACACAGATAGGAGGCGGGGCACATGGAGTATTGGGATGTGATGGGCATCCGCAATCTCAACATGTGACACTGGAAGTACAGCTGGAAGACATATGGCCAAACTTCCAGCACATCGGGGGAGGGATATAGGGCTTTACATTGCAGCAGTAGACCATCACCTTGACCTTCTCGGGCAATGTATCACCCTCAAAGGCCAAGATGAAGGCACTGGTGGCACCTGATTATCCCGCAGACCCCAGTGGACACACCAGACGAAATGTACACCTAGCCGCTCTAAACTGGTGCGAAGCTCATCATCAGCCTGCAAAAGAAGGTCCCTGTGAAATATGATACCCTGGACCATATTTAAGCTCTGGATATCAGGTGCAAAGAAGTCCATGGTCATCATCGACACAGAAAGCGTCAGTGCTTAGTGCATGGTGGAAAACCAGGAAGGTGTCCTCACCCAAGCGATGGAGAATGTGAAGGACCTAAATGTTACGATGAGAAAGTAGGCTAAAGATCTCAATGCACAATGGACACGGTGCACCATGTAAGGCGCCCTTCCCCAATTGGCTCGCTCTTCGGGAAAATGTTGAAGAATGAAGGTCAAACCTTGCAGGCAATCATCACATAAAGGTACAAACATGTGAAATTCCTTTTAGTCGCCTCTTACAACAGGCAGGAATACCTCGGGCCTATTCTTACCCACGGACCCTCATGGGAGGTCCACACATGTCCCTGTGAATTTCACTTGGTTTATGCCCTTTGGCTCACGAATACTGAACTATCTTGTGCTGTTATTCCAAGTTGACGACAGTAACATGTGGGCCATGATTGTTTTGTAGTTCAGGCTTCTCTTACTAGAGCCGCACATGGCAAGAAAATACCCTCTGTAGCACAAACTTCAAACTATATATCATTGTGAAATTTCAACATTCCCGCTGCAATACCAGAGGAGAAAAAAAATATTGTTTTACTTTCCAATCCTCCCTTGTAATTGCAAATCATTGTTAACTGTGTGTTTAAAAACAGCAAATGTGTGAGAGTGTTGTGTAGCATGGCTTATTGTGTTGATTATCTTTGGGTGTCTGTGTACTCTCCCTTCCCTCCAAGGACAAACATTTGTGCATAAGTTAATTCAAATCCATGATCCATTACAAGTGGTCTCCCTGTGTCAGAGGAATGGGCATTCTCCATTACAGATAAAGACTTGGAAGTTATCCTCGAAGGTGACTGACAATAAGAGGAGGACCAAGTAAAATTTGTGGCCGAGTTGTATAACCAGCGATGAAGACCCCATAGCTCACCTACAATGTTATCCAGAATAGATGCTTCTGGTATCCTCGATGCAAAAAATTGTAATAGCTGAAAATAAATTCCCAGTAAACTACTAAAATATTTACTTCAAATTACAGTAATAATCTACTCAAACAATCTTTGGAGAGCCCTACACAGTAGTCTTCACTCCAACAGCAATAAATATGCCCATAAAATATGACAATGTTTGGCAAATACTAACAATTTTTCAAGTAGCTGGGCACTTGTTTCCACACGAAATGGATCCTTTGGATCCAATTCTTTTACCTTACGAGCAAGTTCTCTTATTTCTCTTGAAAGCTTATTGTATCTGAAACAGAAAAAAAAGAAAAAGTTAAGAAGGTATAAACAAATTCATTTACACAAATAATATTTTGTTTCAACACTAATGACTATTATTGACGAAACAGACTAGCCTCAGAGGGATAGCCTATTGATTTAATACACAAATACTGATACAGCCCAGGCAAAATTGAAAAACAACAATAACTGGAGTTCCATCCGGTGTACTGCCCAAATTGTTGGTAACTGTATCTTAGGCTGGCGTCATCCTACAGCATCTGCATCATTCGATGCTGAAGTTTACTTTCAGCTGAAAAACACATTTTGTAGATGCATACAGGAAGTAGGTAGTTCCTCTCTGTACCTAGCTCAATCACTGAATTTCACTCCTCTCAATTTTTTTTCTACTTAATTTGGTACATAATCCCATTGGTGTACAAAACCACAGGAAAACAGATAAGGAATTGCTTGCTAGGAGCCTACCAGTCTTGTTTGTTCATGAGTGATTCCGAGTGAAACTTACACTGAGATTATTAAAAATTTTAACTGCAACTACATTTATGTCTTAGTTTTCTGAATCTACAAAAGTTAAATTTTACTGTCATGACAAAATTCTCAAATTAACAAAATTATTTGAAGTAATACAGTCAAAGTAAGTACTTCAGTAGATGAGGATGCAGGACAATAAAGATTGCACTTTATATTAGAAGAGCAGAACCTTACCTTTCAGACAAACTTCACGTTTAAAAGAAAGGCAAGATATTAAAAGCATGCAGCTAATTTATGAAAAGTACTATGCACTTAGTGTTCCTCCAGAGGGAAAACAACAACAACAATAATAATAATATATGAAAAGTTTACTTTGTAGTTAACAATTTGTGGGAACGATGCATTGTACTTGGTGAATACAGTGACCTGTGGCCACTTTATGTAATGAAATGTATTTATTATAACACACTGATACAAAATCATTGTAATTCATTATCTATCACAATGGTGATAGAAAACAGACTGAGTCATCACTGAGCTTCACAGCAGTTTAGGCAGACTCTCAATAGTCAAACTGCTATTGGTAGGTGCGACAGAGCAATGTGGAGCACAGGGGAAAAAATGAAGGTAGTCACTGGGGTAGACTGGCTGCTGGTCAGCTTCGGGCAAGGTGGTGTGCAAGATTGAGTGACCAGTGATGTTGTGGCAAGCCAGTGACAGAGACATGATTGGATTGTTTCTCGAGACCAGAAGCGGTGTGAAGCCATGGATTCTGGAGACCATGTCCTTAGCCAGTGAGGTGTGAGGTGAATGCAGAGGTCAGCCCGTTCAAGAGAGGAGGAATGGTTGGGTCCTGTGCTGTAGAGGTAGGGTGCGTGATGATGAGGACAGTGATCGAGAGGTGGCCTTTGTTGTCGACAGAAGCCATAGTGTTGCCCTTGTCAGCATCATGCAGAAGCTGGGAGGAGTGGAGAAGAGTGAAGCGGGCTGTAGCTTAACTGTCTAGCATACATGGAGGAGCATGGAATACAGAGAGGGTGCTGTCTTGGAGTTTATGAGAGAGAGAGAGAGAGAGAGAGAGAGAGAGAGAGAGATATCCTTGATGACAAAATGCAGATATGGCAACCATGAAGATGACAACTGTGGGAGAAGAGTAAGGTGGTGATAGTATGGAGATCACAGAGGAAGAGTGCATGACATCCAGCAGGGAGTCATCACCGAGAGCACTGGCTTTGGCAGATACACAGGGAGAGGTGAACTCTGAAGACAACTGGTCAGGGTATACACAGGAAGACATCTCAGAATCAGATATCGACAGACAGTCCTCATCAAGGGTCCAAGTGGGATTAACTCGGTTAAGCGACAGTCTGTTATTTCCCATTGAGGTAAATGTCTAAAGTGTTATTTGTGCACTGAAGCACTCTTTGGTAGCTGATGTAAGGAGGTTGCACTACTGCCCGGACTGTATCACCTCAGAGCATAATGAACTTGCAGTTTTGTAGATCTTTGTGTAATAACCTTCATAGTACGGTGTGAGCATGCGGAGGCAGAGTGCAGATGTCAGCTATGTGCAAGTGTGGACACACTTGACTAAGGCAGGGAGTTCAGCAGGTGAGGCGAGGACAAAGTCTTCAACAAACTCGGTAAGGGGTATTACAGGCTAGCCATATACATCTCGGTTAGGGATTAGTTTCTTCATCTTTAAAGGCTGTCAGATACAGTAACACCCACAGAAGGGACTCTGACCTGGAGCCAGAGTGACACACGAGGGCTGCTTTAAGTGTGCAGCGCCAATGCTTGACCAGTCCATTTCTCTGTGTGTGGCAAGCAGTGGTGTAGAATTTGTTAACATTGCACAGGGCACATAATGTGGTAAAGAGGATTGACTTTGATTGTCTCCAATGACCAGTGGTGATAAAAGAGGGGCAACAAAGCAGTGGAGCCAGGAAGTGACAAAGATTCATGTGGCTGAATCAGCAGATATATCTAGGTGAGGAACAGCCTCCACCCATAACCTGGCATGATTGATGACTGATAGTATGTACCTAAAACCTTCTGGAGGGGAGAGAAGACCCACAAGATCCAGGGGTACTTGACAGAAATGCCCTTTCAGTGTTTTGAATTGTCCTCGAGCATGACGACCAACCTTGCTATGCTGGCAAGGTAATCCCAGGCATGTTTCATCTCTGATGGACAGTGAGATAGGTGCCCAATGATGAGAGACTTCGCAGTGATATATTTATGTGGGTTCAGAAGTAACTCACTACTACGGTCTGTATGACTGAGGAGATGGCTGATAAAGACACACAAAGCAAGTGTTGTCAGTGATTATTACCCAAAGGTCCAAGATGTTGTCAACCAAGGTAAACCACGATTTGGGTTCTGTTTCTGCAGCTGGGAAAGTTTGGGGAATTTGCCTGCAGCAGCTTGCTGCAGTGGAACAGGATAGGGCGTGGGCTGATGAGCAGATGGCGAGGAGGTAGATAGTTGAGGAGGTAAGCCATTGGCGGCGGAACTGTGATGCAGAGCAGCGGACGAGATAGGCAGACTGTGCAGTGCATTGCACGAGGCCTGCATGAGGAGGGCAGTTGGCCACTGTCTGCACATCGCACACAATGCGGCTGGATGTTTTTATTTTAAGTTTTTTTAGGGACCAGAAACAACTGAGGTTATAAATGCCCATGTCACAAGTAAAAGAAGTTAAAAGTGATTACATGTTAAGCCCAAGTGGACAGAAAGAAAGAGAGCTAAAAACAAGAACTTCCCCTCAGAGAAAGGTCCACAAAATACACAGTATAGACAGCAGAGATCCTGAATCATAGATTAAATATCCTTCACCATATTGGTACGATGGACAGAAAGTAAAACTTGGTCAACAACAGCCCACACATCGTTTGCTAAAATAGCTGATAACTCAGATGGTAAATATACACTGAAATATAAGCAGTTAAGAAAAGGGCATTCAACCAGGAAAAGGAGAACGTCAATGATTGAAGACAATGAGCACACAGTTGTGAGTGAGCACCACTTAACAAATGATGATGGTTAAAAAGACACTGCCCAATTCACAACCTAGCTAAAAAGATCTGCTCATTACAGGGGGGGGGGGGGGGGGGGGGGGGAGTGGAGGTCGGACAAAGTCACTGGGATAAGTTTAATTCCTTGGAGATTGTTCCCGTAAAGAGAAGCCCAGTGGTGATGCCAAAGTAAAACCATCAGCCGACAGATGGCAACATGGAGAACATCCAAAGGAATGGAAGTGTTACAAGACCAAGGCAGGAGGACTGCAGCCTTGGCAGTGGCAGCAGCCTTATTTCCCGTCAGACCGACATGACTGGGAACCAAGATGATCATCATAGTGGTTCCCTCAACAACAACAAGCAAGTGGAAGCTTTCTTGGATCTGTAGCACTAAGGGATGAACTGTGTACATCATACAGAGGCTCTGAAGAGCCCTGAGACAATGAGAGCATGTGTGACAATTAAGAAGCCTATGTTGCTGGATGAACTGGGTGGCCTAACAAGGGAGGCAAAGTGTTCTGCTGTGAGAAACTAGTAGTGTTCTGGAAGCCAATACTGAAAATGGTCATTTTCAAAGATGAAGACCACACCAAACACCATAGTCAGTCTTAAAGTCATCAGGATACATGAAAGTGCCATCACTAAGTTGTGTGCGATGGTTGAGTAACTTACAACGAAAGATGAAATATGGAGTAGCGTCCTTGAGAAGTGAACGAAGTCCAAGATGAACATGGGCCACTGCACAAAGTCAAGGTGCTGAAGGGTTCACACTCATCAGGAATGTGGCAGGTAGCATGAAGTTAAGCTGCAAGAGCAGTAACTGAAAGCGAACTCTGGGAGGTAACAGAGAAGAAGGGCAAACGCATACTGGTCATCAAAGGAGTCATCGAAAAAGAGGGCATAAGATGTGTGGCACAGCATGGCAGACAAACAGCATGCATACCCACTCAGGAAAGCACCACACTGGCAAGACTGTGATAGTTCAGTAGCTTCTGCAAAGAGGCTCTCCACCGGGCTAATGTAAAAGACGCCTGTAACCAAACGTATTCCAAAATGGTGGATTGTGTTAAGGAGGTGTAAGGTAGATTAAGTAAAAGACTCATAGTCTACTTTCAAGGAGACAATGGATTGATACAAATGGAGAAGGGTGGTCTGATCCACTCCCCAAGAAGTACTGCTTAGGACACGTACAGAACTGAGGAGCCCGGTGCGGCATGCAGCTAGGCAAGACAGGAGGGAGGACCAAGAAAGTTTCCTATCAAGCATGAGACCCAGGAATTTCATACTTTCAGTGAACAGGAGAACAACAGGCCCTACACATGTAAAGACAGCGGAAGAAAAGCCTTGTGCCACCAGAAATTCATATAAGCAGTTTTGTCAGTGAATATGCCATTGTTGATGCCCCATGATTAAGGACAATCAAAGACATCACTGGAGACACTGCTCAAGGAGACAAGACACTAGCCTGGTGGTAAAGGTACCTGTCGACTCTATCGGCAGGTGGAACTATACCAGGCATGGTCTTCACGTCAACAGGAAAGGGAAGGGAAAACTGTCTGGGCTAATAGCAAATAACTCCTGGGAGGGGGCTGTCACAAGTGGTAAAGTACCAGTTGTCACAAGTGACAGATCAGCAGTTTTTTCTTTTGTTTTTTTTTTTTTAAAAAAAAGGGTAGGGAGGGCAGAAACGAAAGATGTTCAAAGACAGGCTGAAAATGACATTCACACTGATAAAACAGGAAGCCAGAAAGCAAATTTTAATGTACACAATTCATGCAGAGAGCCTCTGACTGCAAACTAGATACTCAAAAATTGGCAGGAAAATTAAGTTCATTCAGGTGTAATCCAGCCAGAGCAGAAATCGGTTATCATTATTGCATTAGAATATCCAAGGACTAAGAGGTAAGCTCAATGAGTTGCTTATTTGTGTTGAATTTTAGAGTTGAGCAAATCAGTTGCCTCTTTGAACATCATGTGACCACTGGTATAGATATGTTAAATGTTACAGGATTCAAGTTAGCTTCTTACTTCTGTAGAGAAAATATGGAGAAAGGAGGAGTTGCCACATTTGTCAGTAACGGTTTTGATTTCAAGAATACTGATATTAAGAAATTTTGCTCAAAGCAGCACTTAGAAGCTTGTGCAACAGTAGTAGTATTTCATAATATGTCGTTTATAATAGCAGGTATATACAGATCACCTTCAGGAAATTTTAATCTCTACATAAAAAATCTGGAAGCTCTGCTGTCCCATCTCATGCTAAAAACAAGGAAATAGTGGTTGCTGGTGATTTTAAGGTGGATTTATTGAAAAGTGCTGTCAGTGAACAATTATTGCACTCAATAACACTATCATTCAATTTAGTTCCTACTGTGAACTTTGCCACTAGGATACATAAATGCTCTGAGATTGCTATTGATAACATCTTTGTAGACAAATCTAGGGGAAAAAGTCATATCACAAAACCAATAGTGAATGGGCTATCTAATCATGCCATGCAGCATCTTGTGTTAAATGCTGCAACTTGTCAGGATAAAAAATCTACTAAATCTGAGTACAGGAGGGTAATAAATTAGTAAAAAATTGGGAAATTCAGAAATACTTATGACTCAAATGGAAAATAGAAAGCATTCAGTAATAAGTTACCTCCACTTTTGAAAACTGTTTCCCCTAAAGGTAACTTAAATCACACAGAAGTCAAGATATAAACAGTGGATTACACAAGGAATAAAGATATATGTGTGACAATAAGGAACTGTATCTACTATATAGGAACAGCTCTGGTGTTAGAATAGTAATGCAATACAAAAAATACAGCAACAGATTGAAGCAAGTAGTCCAGAAATTGGAGCAGCTTTATTATGAGAAAAAGATAATTACATCGGGCAACAAAATAAAATCTGCATGGGACATAGTGAAGGCAGAGACATGGGGGGCCAAAAAGGAATAGGAACAGGTAGCTCTAAAAATAAATGAGACTTTGGTAACAAGTGTATGTAGTATTGCAAACCTCTTAAACAAATACTTCATTTCTGTTACTGACAGCATGGGGTTACCAGGTTCGGCGTACAATGCAATAAAGTATCAGAGACCAGTCTTTAAAAATAACTTTAGTAAAATGGAAATGACACTCACATCTCCTAAAGAAGTAGCATTCATCATATAATCCTTGAAATCTAGGTATTCTAGTGGGCCTGATAACATATCAATGAACTTAATCAAAGAGTGCTCATGTGAGTTGAGTTCTACGTTAAGTTATTTGTGTAATTAATCTCTTATCAGTGGAACATTATGACACTGGCGAAAAAATACTTAAGTTAAGCCTCTTTACAAGAAGGGGGATAAAGGGATACCATAAAATTATCGACCACTTTCACTTTCGTTGGCTTTCTCAAAAAATGTATGAAAAGGGTGTGTTCAAGCGCCTCCTTAAGCATCTGACTGCAAATAATATATTGTCCAAGTCACAGTTTGGATTTCTTAAGGCTTCTGATATAAATAAAGCTATTTACACTTACAGTGAGAATATACTTAATTCATTAGATAATAAATTAGAGGCTAATGGCATTCTGTGTGAGCTGTCAAAAGCCTTTGATTGTGTGAACCACAGCATTCTCTTAAGTAAATTAGAATATTGTGCTGTCACTGGCAATGCTGCGAAATGGTTTGAGTCTTATCTATCTAACAAAAACCAAAGGGTGTCCTTGCGAAATACCCGTGCAGTAAACAGCCAATCTTCATCTAACTGGGAATTAATTACATGTGGTGTTCCTCAAGGTTCCATCTTGGCTCAATTGCTTTTTCTTGTGTACATTAATGACCTCCAATCTGTTACATTGCCAGATGCTAATTTAGTTTTGTTTGTAGATGATACAAACATTGCAATAAGTCAAGTACAGATTCAGAAATAGGTGCTCATCAAATTTTCACTGACATCAATAAGTGGTTGAAAGCTAATTCACTGTAATTGAACTTTGAGAACACCCACTGTATGCAGTTCAGAACCTGTACGAGCTTTCTTTCCAACGTGTGTATAACATATGAAGACATGCAGATCAAAGAGGTTGAAAGTGTTAAAATTTTGGGATTACAACTCGATAATACATTCAGTTGCGAAAGGCGTTCCACAGAATCGCTTAAGCACCTTAACAAGTCTGTATTTTCAGTGAGAATGACGTCAGGTGTATTAAAAAAAACTTCGCGTTCTGCCTTACGGCAGGTTTGTCGTGGCGGAAGCCTCGTCAGAAAGGTAAGCCGCATGAGTGCCAAGGGAAGTGATTCCAGTGGTGGTTTCCCATTGCCTTCCACTGATGATGATGAAATGATAATGAGGAAAACACAACACCCAGTGGATAAAATCTCCGACCCAGCCTGGAATTGAACCCGGGCCCCTTGGCATGACAGACCACTGCGCTGACCACTCAGCAGCTGGTGTAGGAGATATATATATATATATATATATATATATATGTAACTTGCATACTTTGCTTATTTTCATTCTATTATGCCGTAAGGGATCATATTATGAGGCAACTCCTCAAACTGAGCAAAAGTTTTTAGGGTGCAAAAGTGTGTAATAAGAATCATTTGTGGTGTAAATTCAAGATCATCAGGTAGAAACCTGTTCAAGAAATTTTGTATTCTAAACACAGCACATTTATTCCTTAATGAAATTTGTTACAAGTATTTCCAACGAATAGCTCAATGCATAATACCAATACCAAGAATAAGAAATGATCTACATAAAGACCTAAAATCACTTACCTTGGTCCTAAAAGGGGTTCAATATTCAGGAACACATATTTTCAATAAATTGCCAGCAACCATTAAAAACTTGGTTTCAGATAAAACACAGAGTTTGAAAGACTTTTTGATAGGCAGCTCCTTCTACTCTATAGATGAATATCGTAACAGAGACCGTTAAGCCAGCTTAAGTAAAAATGTCTGTTAGATTTCAGTTTTGACAGCACTTGGTCACAACAGTCAAGATTAGGTATGATAAATTTGTTAATAGTGCATAACAATAGTGCATCCTGAGTAGTAAGTACTATATTCAAATGTTTTATGTTATACTTTCTGACATGTTCCACACCCACGAGAATTATCTCATTTTTTGGGTCTATGGAACAAAAACTGAATCTAATCAAATGGATATTGTGTTCAATGTTGACACTGCTTCAAATAGGGCAGTTCAAAACACAAGTTAATGGCTTGCAGAAAATGAGCTCAAGCTAAATCACAGAAAGACCCAGTTTTTACAGTTTCTAAGTTTCTAACACACAACTCAACAAAACCTGATCCCCCCCCCCAACACACAGAGTGGGAATGTGATTAGTGTGACTGTACAGTTCAAATTTCTAGGTATTCAGACAGATGATAAACTGTTGTGGAAGACCCGTGTCCAGGATCTTGTTCAAAGACTCAATGCTACCATTTTTACTATTAGAACAGTATCTGAAGTAAGTGACAGTTCGACATGAAAAGTAATCTTTGCTATTTTCATTCTTACATGGGGTATGGTATTATATTCTGGGTAACTCTTCCCATTCTCAAAGGGTATTTTTGGCTCAGAAACAGGTGGTTCGAACAATAAGTGGTGTAGGTTTGCGAACCTCTTGGTGCTGTATTCTACTGAATCCATTTTCAGTAAGTGACTACAAGAAATAAAAAATCTTAACAGTAATCCAAGCACTTTTAAATCCAAACTGAAGAGTTTTCTCATGGGTCACTCCTATTCTGTCAAGGAGTTCCTTGAAAAATTAAGGTGATTCCTGTGGTATATTGTTGATTGAGTTTACATAAACTTATAGCTTGATGTCTTTTTAGGATTCGCAAACATTTTATTTTATGTGTTATTACTTTTCTGTTGTAATTTCATGTACTGACTTATTCCACGGCCATGGAGATTTGATCCTCAATTTGGTCTTACGGAACTAGACATGTAAAATAAATAAAATAAAATCACCTTGCAATTACAGATGTTGAGAAAAAGTAGATGGTAGCTAGAAGATTATCCTTACCTGGCTTAGGTATGGGTATGACAGTGGCTTCATGCAAGTATCTGGGAAATGAGCCATCTGCCAAAATGCGACTGTATGTATGAAGGAGAAAAATACTGGCCTGCAAGAGGAAGGTGCTGCAACATCTGAATGTTATCACTGTCCAGCCCTGGGGCAGAAGATCGAGATGAAGTTAGAGCATGGTTCAACTGCTTCATAGTAAAGACAGCATTGTAGCAGTTATGACTCAGAGGAGAAGGATATCACCCGAGCCTCCTTCGCTCATTTCTGAAGGAGGAAGGTGGGGTGATAGTGGGTGCAGCTCGAGATCTCCGCAAAACAGTGGCCCAAGGTATTTGAGATAGCAACAGGATCCACAATGGCATCATCTACTATGGTCAGGCGAGAAATCAGAGAATGGAGCTTGGTCCCAGAGAGCTGATGAAAGTTGCCCCACATAACAGAAGAGGGAGTGGAACTGTTAATAAAACTAGTAAATGAAACCCAGCTCTTTCTTTTGCTATCCTGAAGAATGTGATGACACTGCGCAAAAGACTGTTTACAATATATACAGTTTGCTATCATAGTACATTCGTTAAAAATGCGGATAGCACATCCCCATATGCAATCTGCAACATGGCATGCCTCAGTCCTCTAGGGAACCACAACAAGCTGTGGTACATATGAAGTGTGAGGTATGGAACATTCGGCGGCAGTAAGGATAACATTCGTATGATGCTCTACTTGGCCAACTGGGGAAATATTGTTCCTCAAAGGTTCCAGGGAGGAACAAAGTTAGCAGTCAGCCTTAAAAAGCTGCCAATTGGCTTTACATGCAAATGGGGTAGGAATTAGGAAATGGATAGTGCATGGGAAATGGTCACTCACGTATGTGTCAGAGAGAATGGACCACTTGAGATGATGGGCAAGCTGGGCAGTGCAGGCCTAGAGGTCCAAATAGGAATAGATGTGCATGGAGTTGGAAAGGAAAGTGGGTGCTCTAGTGTTAATACAGATGAGGTTGAGTTGACTGAGAAGGTTGGCCAAGAGGGAACCTCTCAGACAGGTTCTCAAAGAGCCCCAAAGGTGATGATGGGCATTAAAATTGCCAAGCAGCAAAAAGAGGTGAGGGAGCTAACCAATAAACTGGAGTAAGTCTGGCCTGGTGATAGCGAACGATGGAGGGGTGTAGACCCTACAAAGAGAAAAGGTGAAACGAAGAAGAAAAATTTCGACTGCAACAGCTTCCAGGTGGTTGTTCAATGAGATGTTTTGGCTATCGACATCATCCCATAAGAGCAGCATGATTCCTCCATGAGATGGAATGTCATCCTCAGGGAGAAGGTCAAGGACTACTGGAAGGAAACACAAGAGGTCAAAGCAGTTGTGAGGAGACAATTTTGTTTCCTGGAGGCAGAAAATAAGCAGATGCTCCGAGTCCAAGAGCAGCTGTAATTCATCCTTGTTGGATATAATTTCCACAAATGTTCCATTGGAGAAAAAAGTCATAATGTGGAACGGGGAGGAGGGAACAAATGAAAGATAGCCACCTCAGCAGCTGCCAAGTGCCAGCCTTTGAAGGATCCTGTTCCATGAAACCTAGAGGCGTCAGCAATCTCCCTAGGTCGGCTTGCAGATTCCAGGAAAGAAAAATGGTAGGCAGTGCACATTCGTGAAATAGAAGTCAACTGGGTGAGGGTATCACACGGCGACACCACTGAATTGAGGAAACAGAAGACTGCCTCTGTTCGATTTCTTAGAGCCTTTATGGTTGGTAGATGAAACTCAAGAGTTTGTTGGCTGGAGGGATGTAAACAGTCTTCGTGGGGGTATTTCCAGCCTGTCAGTTGTGTAGTAGGTCACATGTTGTGCAGCTGGAGGAGGGAGAGACGGGGATGCTACTGTGATACCGGGCAATTTCACAACTGCAGTACTAAATTGCAGGTAGCAAGTCTGCATGGCCAAGACCTTCATGGAGTGCGGAGTAGCAAGAACAGTACTATAACTGCCGGATGGTAAAATGCAGGGCTTTCAACTAGCAAACAAATTGCGAGCCACATGGTAGGGTATTTTTTCCTTCACTTGGATCTTCTAGATGGCCCATTCACTGAGGTACACAGGCACTCATGGGCTAAGGTGGAATGGTCACCATTACAATTGATAATGTGGGGAAAAGGAGGCGAGCAATTGCCCTCACGAGCATCTCTACCACAAGTAATACATTTGGCCATGTTTTGACAGGACATATGCATGTGGTTATAACTTTGACAATAGTAGCAATGCACTTGGTTTGGAATGTAGTCAGACAGTGATTACTTCATTGCCTGCCTTAATCTTCAATGGAAGCAAAACTAAATCGAGTGTGAGAAAAAGAGTGTTATGTAGGCACTAAGCTTGCATCAACTTTCTTCATTAGCTGATGGGCTGTAGTGACGCACTGATCAGAGAGAGAAGTTTGGATTTCTCCCTCGGCCAGACCATATAGCAGCCAAGTGTAAATAACACCATGGAAAGAATTCAGCATTTGATGGGCCTTGACATGAACAGGACAGGCATCATGAAGTGAAGGTGTAAGCAGTTGTTGAGATTGAAAATCACAATCAGTCTCCACACACAAAGTCCCATTATGTAAGTGAGAACAGGATTTCATAGGGCCTGCACTGCATCAGCACCTTTCTGAATAATAAACAGATTAACCATAGCAAAGGGCTGACCTACTTTTGTACTTGATACCACAAAGAGACGAGGTGCAGATGGGAGAATCTTTGAACCTTTAGCCTCATTCTGTTTACATTTAGTAGATGTTGACTGAGATGTTGAGTGCCTAATTGCAAAAAAATCCTCCATGATTGCCAGTGTCTCTGATGGCACACTCCTTCCAACTGAGGGCCCCGCTCAGAATGGCGCTCAACCACCTTAGGTGATTGTTCACACCTTCCTAACTCCTGATACGAGGGACCAACTGGGAACTGGGAAGATTAAAGTGCAGGCAATCACCCCTCCCTGGGCCTGCTCTGTGCCCATCTGTGTAGTTCAGAGAAGCAGGTGGTGGAGGGAAGGATCCTGATAGCTCAGATTGTGCCTTTTAAATTGGACATTTTGTGCTCAACTGCATATTGTGCCAGTGGGTTGTCAACTTTGTTCTTGACAAAACACTTCTGCTTTTTGGTAAGTGGCCTCCCTTAATCCTAAAGTATTTACAAAATATTAAACTTTTTCACAAGTGACAAAAATCAGCAGGTGGTTATCTGGTATGATGGCTGTCAAAGCTATTGCAGATCTAGCAACTAAGAAAAGACTTGGCTTGCAGAAACATCGTATGAACAAGGCAGTAAAGGAAGCTTTTCTTTAGAAAGAATAGCCAGATAATGAAATCAAGTGTTTCAACTTACACCCAGTGTACATTCTCTCTTCTACATAGATTCCGAGAGATGAACAATCATATCTTGAAGACACAGACACACGCATTTTGAACAAGATACAGATTTGGAATCAGCAATGGAAAAGATTATGCCAAGAATATTTATTTTGTTCAAGTTTCAAATTGCAAGAAGGAAATCAGCCAAATACAGTTATACTGCAATTTCACAGAGGATTATTGAAGAAAAACTAAGGAATGAAGATAACCTTTGTCTATAAGATCTATACGGGACACAGAGAAGGTGCTCAAAGTTGATGAGAAGGAGATACCCTACACACACTTTGAACAAGTTCTTCCTATTCTCCCAATACAAACATCAAACATGTTAATAACACCTTACATTATGATTTTTCACGTAATTTGCACTTTTTGAAAGTGGGTGAATAGTCACCTGCATAGCTTTTTTTGTGGTGGATTTTTTTAAAACTACAATAATTGGATATTCAGGACTTAAGTACTGAAATTTATATTATTGATAGATAGCAAAACTTGCCTACACATTTATTTCTATATTTTTAAATGTATTTACATTATTATATAAAGTGATGACTAAGTATGTTACTTACTGAATCATCTATAATTTAAAACAGAGACTACTTCACATGACTTCCGCGTATGGCAATTTTGTTCCACCTGTGATGGTTTTTTATTGCAATTTTATAAATAAGTGTTGGTAATGTAACATTTGCTGACATTTCATCACACAGATAATTGTTATAATAGTGCGAATTAAATGTTTTCAAAAGAAAATAAGTGTAGAATTCACAGAGTTCTCATTGGTGGGCATTCAGTGTTACGTCTATTAGCTGCCCCACTTGTGACAAAGTTTTAAAGATGTTAAACAGCTCAATTCGTATGATCACCAGTCAATCTATAACACGACCGCCAAACAATGGAAAAGTCCAGGAAAAGGGAAGTTGCTACTCACCATATAGCAGAGATGCTGAGTCGCAGATAGGCACAACAAAAAGTATCAAATGTAGACAACAGGCACACACACACACACACACACACACACACACACACACACACACACACACACACACTCTCTCTCTCTCTCTCTCTCTCTCTCTCTCTCTCTCTCTCTCTCTCTCTCTCTGTGTGTGTGTGTGTGTGTGTGTGTGTGTGTGTGTGTGTGTGTGTGTGTGTGTGTGTGTGTGTGTGTTATTTCTTATGACGAAGGCCTTGCTGGTCGAAAGTTTATTTGTAATGGTCTTTTGTAGTGCATATCTGCAACACAGTATCTCCGCTGTATGGAGAGTAGCAACTTTCTTTTTCATGATGGTATTCCACATTCCACAGCCTTCAATTCATCCCATCATGGATCAATAGAATTCGAAATAAAGACCTGAAAACTAAAATAAATAAATAAAATTTATTTATATTTATAGTTCTTGTTATGTTAGCTTTTGACTGCTGAAAAACTTACTGTAACTGTCACCCTGTGATGATGGAAAACCCCCCACACAACAAACAACCAGTATGTTTCAGAGTGCAAGAAAAGTTTTGTTGACAATCGTAAAACATATACTTTTGCTCACATTTCCTGAACATAGTGGGTACAAACACAAACATCAGCAATTTTGTTGGCGAGACACATTTATGTTTAATTATTTGTTTTATTATTTATTTCTTTTATTTATTGATTGATTTCTATTTTATTTCTTTATTTTATTATTTAAAATTGAGCACTAGTTTTTTTAGTTATGCATGATCAGCAGTATTTTTCTTAGTTAAGAAAAATATTTGAACTACAGTTTTGTACATCATAGTACTCAATCTAGACTAGGCTATCTGTTGTTGACACCAGATGTTAAGGACACATCATCTAACATAGGTTCGGTAACAAAAAGAAGACACAGTACCAGACTTAAGTTTCCATTTTTTAAGTATATTAACTGTTAGATGATAGTATTAACAAAAACATTACGCCAGAAGTCTGATTTGCGTATTAAAGCACATTTGTGTTATTGGAATTAGTACAAATATTTTCTCTGTTGTTGATATACTTCAGTATGGTTCAAATCTCATGTGAAACTGACAACATTAGATGGGTATTATCTTATTCAATGACTTTACCATAGACTAAAAGATTAAATATATTTCTCTACACCAATTTCTAGCTCACAAGACCAATCCCACAAGTGCAGAAGTCTGGAGGGGTGCTTCTTCCGGCAGCGGATGTCAAACTGGTAGTGGTGAATCATACGGTGAAGAAGATCTCATATAATGTTGAATGCATAAACTAATGAAACACTGTACAATCGGTGAAAAAATCATGAGTAAGCTTACACTCTCCAGAACTTGATTAAAAAAACATCTGCAAGATGTATTTCGTCTATTTTGTCACCTACAGTCATCAGGACACAATTAAAAACAGGGTACTGCTATGACTGACAGAGTGTTTTAAAAATAAGCAGAAAAATAATTTAAACAAATCCAACACAATGTGCACAACGAACATTTTTTCCTGAAAACATACTTACTTTGTGTAATCCTCGCGCTTCCGAATACAATATTTTCTCATGACTTTAACTTCATGTATGTTATTATCTGCTTCCCATGATATAAAGTCAACTTTCTTCAGGAGTTTCTGTTCGTGAAATTTTAATTTTCGAACCATTTTCCACTGCGAAACTTTCACGAGAGTGACGACACGCAAAATCAAAACAAATACACGTGCAAACTCAAATTTCCAAAGTGTACCAAGCGAAAGACTACTACGAACTTTCACGACATATTTCTCATCTGTCACCGTCAGCCTACAGTGAGATAATCGCAGTATTTAACACTTCAAGAAGGCTTTATTATTAAATAGTTTCACACTCTGGACGATTTACGCACAAATAGTAATAAAAGAATTGCATAAAATAAATTTATACGCTGGTAGTACCATGGCGGTATTACCAAGGGTAGTACAAACACATAGCAGTTGTTATCTTTGATTGGCGTCACAAAGATGTCATCTGCTGTTGTGTTGTGTGGTACTGACAATGTTTTATGTCAAAAGTAAATAGTCATTTCCGTATCGTAAACTATGTGATTACTGAAGCAGTTTATCAGAGGGAAAGCATGTCCTCCCCTGCAAGAGGAAAAGGAACTTTCACACGCCTGGAAAGAACTATAAACGTATAACGTTTAGTAATGGCTGGATTTTTTATGAAGATCACTGCATAAAGAAATGGCAAAGAAAAGTGTCGAAGTCCAGGTTTTTGATAGTGATTTTGCACTTCTACTTCGTGAGTCCGTCACTTATGAGATCAAAATGGAATCCCGCCCCAAAAGTAAATTTCGCACATTTGTATTTGTATGTGTCTTATTGGCGGTGACAGGTATTGTTTATTTTGGGTACTTCTGTCCAGATCAAGTTTGCGCACTCTCGTCACGAGAAACAGCTTGGTCGGAGTGGACGTTTCGCACGCCTATTCAAGATAATTTAGGAAAACCTTTGCAAACTCATTCAGAACCACTGAGTTCGAAATTATCAAATCCAGGCCTAAGTTACGATGATGTTCTTAATGAAAATTTCCAGTTTGATATGAAAGCTCATGACGTTATGGTCTTTCTGCACATTCAAAAGACAGGAGGTACGTCATTTGGAAGGCACTTGGTGAGAGACTTGGATTTGGAGAGGCCATGCACATGTCAAAGGAAAAGGAAACGCTGTTATTGTTTTCGCCCAAATCGCAAGGAAATTTGGTTATTTAGTAGGTACTCCACGGGATGGAAATGTGGGCTTCACGCAGACTGGACAGAATTAACTAGTTGTGTGGATTCAGAACTTGACAAAAATGAAGGTGATAAAGTCAAAAGACGGTATGTTAGTGCAAAGTTTCTGTTTCTTAGTTAATTTATTATATAGAATTAAGTGTTGTCTGACAATTATAATTTTTTCAGGTATTTTTACATCACATTGTTGAGAGAACCAATTAGCCGATATCTTTCTGAATTTCGTCATGTACAGCGGGGAGCCACATGGCGAAACTCAAGGCACTGGTGTGGTGGTCATGTAGCTACTCGAGAAGAGCTGCCTTTGTGCTACAAAGGCGATAGCTGGAAAGGGGTGACACTGGATCAGTTTGCAGCATGCCCTTACAACCTTGCAGCAAATAGGTAGGATTCATGTCATTACCTAACAACAATTGGAATTTTGTGACTAGTAGTAAAATTATTTCTGTTTTTATAATACTTTTATTATAATCCTATGTAACTTCATATTAGCCAGTAATTGAACAAGTGCCTTTATAGATCTGTGTCTTTCTGTCTGTGTGTGTGTGTGTGCACGCACACATTTTAGGTAACTGCATAAAAAAGGAATTTATAAGGTTGACAGTATGGCGAGAGATTTATGTGTATGGTTCTCAATCCCCTGCATAATAATATGTGTTGTGATCTAGAGCTCCCTTATTTCACTGAATACTGGAGGTGACTCAAAAGATTTTTGTGTGTACCAGTTACAGGCAGTTAACTAAACATAGAACTAGAGGACTCTAAATCACTCTGTGGTACTTAAAATGTGGGAAAGTGGGTTAAAGTGTAGTATGGGCTGGGATGTGATTACAAACTGATCTGTAACACTGCCCGAAGTCTAGGGCACCTTTCACTCTAGTGAAAGTTGAAAATTTGGTTTTGAGTTGGCAGATGAAACAAATCATACAGCCAAATAAAGTTTATGGTAACAAAATGACTGGAAGTTCAGCCTAATGTTTACATCCACACCTTATTGAAATGCAAAGGGAATCAAAAGTTTTACTCAAAAGTATATAACACAGTATATTAAACAAATAATACTATTTCATTAATGTAATATAAAATGATTTCATAAAGAACCATCACCAAAAAAGTAAAACATAAAAAATAATAGAAATTAGACATAAGTATAATAAAACTGCAGTGTTTTTAAAAACAACTGAGACTTCATTTCAAGCCTTTCCAAATATATCCACAGGCTTTGGAAAGAATTATTTGAGCCTTGTTCCTGTGCACAAAAAGACAGGTGCCATTGACGGACTCTTGTTTCACTACACTAACACACAGAGATATTTATTGGCTGTGAAATGTGTGTGGATTTATCACTCAATGTTGTAAGCACTATACCATTTTCAGAACAGAGCTAGAACATGTGTTAAGTCATATGAAATAATGGAAGATCCAGGATGTAATAATGACAGTATTATAAAATGGTAGACTGCCAGTTGCCATATATAGGAGACACTGAGTGCAGAGAAACACAATGAAAAGGCTGCTACACATTTGAGCTTTCGACCAGAAGCCCTATTGCTAAAGCAAACAACACAAGCACAACCCTCACACACGATCACTGTCTCTGGCTGCTGAGACTAGACTGCACACAGCATCTGTGCCTGATGGGAGAAGCAATCTGTAGGTGATAAAAGGAAGGCTGGCCAGGAAGGAGGGTGCTAGTGGGGTAGGGGTGAGGGAAGGTATACTGGCTACTCAGGAGCATGCAGTGACGTTGTGGGGACTGGATAGGACAGCTAGATGCAGTCAGAGGTGGTGGTGGGGAGGGGGATGGAGGGAGTAGAGGAGGGGAAAAAAACTAGTGAGTGCCATGGTGGAATAGAAGGCTGTATAGTTCTGGAGTGGGAGCAAGGAAGGGGATTGGCAGATGAAGAACGGGACTAGCGAAGGTTGAGGTTAGGCTAGGGGTGTTAAGGAAACATAAGATGTACTCAGGGAGTGTTCCCACGTGTGCAATCCAGGTAAGTTGGTGTTGGTAGGAAGGACCCAGATGGTGCAGGCTGTGAAGCAGTCATTGAAGTAAAGAACCTTGTGTTGGACAGCTTGTTCAGGTAGGCTTGGTAGGCAGCAGAACACTGCTGTGGGAGGGGTGGGATGGATATTGGATAGGATATTCCTCATTTCAGAGTACGGCAAGAGGTAGTTGAAACATTCATGAAGAATTTGATTCAGTTGCTCCAGTCCTGGGTGGTACTGAGTCACGAAGGACGTGCCCTTTTGTGGCTGGACAATGGGTATGTCATAGGTGACTGGAGAGATAAGGCAGGGCAGATCTTTTTCTGTACATGTTTGGAAGGATTATTTCAATATGTGAAGGCTTCAGAGAAACTCTTGGAATATTTAGAGATGGGCTGCATGTCACTACAGATACAATGGGCATAAGTGTCTGGGCTGTGTGGAAGGGATTTCTTGGTATGGAATGGGTGGCAGCTATTGAAGTGGAGGTATTGCTGGTGGGTAGTAGATTTAATATGGACAGAGGTACTACTGTACCCATCTTTGAGGTAGATAGTAGATTTAATATGGACAGAGGTACTAATGTGTCCATCTTTGAGCTAGAGGTCAACATATGGAAGATGCCTTATTGGATTGAGGAGGACCAGGTGAAGCAAATGGGGGAGAAAGTGTTGAGATTATGGAGGAATGTGGATAGGTGCTAGCTTGTTGGCCCATGTTCTGTGAAATTTAGTAGATAATGTTCAGTCAGTTATGCAAGAACCATGCCAGTTGCTGATAGCTGTCAACTGTTTTCAAGTCTTCCCAATGCCACTTTAAGTGGCCCAAATGTGTAGAAATCATATTGTGATCTATGTGGACTATCTGGAGGAAATGTACAGACTAACTTTTTTAACTTTTGTTCTTGGCATATATGAGTAAATATGATGGAAAATCCTAGTGGAACATAGATAGTGTAAGGAGTAAAGGTGACTCACTGAATAGTAGAGGTGCTGTGCTGTAGAAGGACCATAAAAAAGACTGAAAACTTTAGTAGCTTTCAGATGAATCCTTTTTCAGAACTATGAATTAACACAATATAAACACACGTCGTATTGTATACATTTTCCCAGCTGACTTCACTGTGCGTGTACTACAGCTGAACTTAGATGAGAGATTGTATCTGTTGCAATGAGTGAAGAGAGAGAGGCACTTGGGAGCGAGAGCAAAGGCTGGGGAAGGATCCAGGACAGCTGAGAAAGATAGGCAGGAAGTACACATCCTATTCCAATTTTGTCACAGGCTTAGCCTGTCCTATTGGAGGCAGGGCTGCTTGAGGAAGCAGTATGTCATACGCCAAATATACTATCATTTCTAATTAGCATATTGTATGAGCTTGACTACAAACCAGCTGTCCTCCCAGATGATGACCACTACCAAACAGTTGTCAAGATCAGAGTTGAGCATCTACTGGCAAAACAGTCTGCTGAGCACAACATGCTCAATTTCACAACCTTTGTTGTTTGGATCCTTCCTCCAACACCAGCATTCCTGAATTACATAGATGGGAGTTACCTTTGCAACATGACTTTCGATCATGTAATCCTCCTAATCTCCATCTTCCCTAGCCCTATCCATACACACACTCATCCCCAGCGCTGCTCCAGGTACTGACACCACTCATCCTGCAGCCAGATGCTCTTCTCAGCAGTTTCCCTCATCCTGTGTTTTATCTTACAATCCACTCCTCCACATTATCATGAACTTCACACAACTTCCCCTGCCTGCAGCCAGAGAAAGCCTATGGGTGCCACATCCTTTAACCCTTGCGCCTGCTGCATTTCCCTCTCACTCATTTATCCAGTTGATGAAGCTGCCTTGTGATTGTCCAATAGTGAGGGTTTGTGTGAAATTGTCCAGAATTTGAAGTCTTCTACATAACTTTGAGGATCTTTTCTAGTTGCTCACACAGTATTTTGATCATCAAATCCATGTGGTGGTGGCACAGTTACAGTTTCGCCAGTACCACAAGCACCCCAGCATGGGTTGCTGAGATACTAAGACTGTCACACAAGTGTCAGTTTGAGTGCTGCCACCATGCTACCTTGTATGTGGACTCGTTCATTAGGGACACAATTGTCTGTTTAACACCCAACCGTGATGGCAAAACGAGAGCATTGGCCTTGTTCAGCTTTAGTCGAAGTTTGTAAAATTACAGGATCACATGAATTTATGGCAGTGGCAAGGCACATAGTTTTTGACAACTCTTTAAGTTAGATGTGAGATGAACAGCCCCTGGTGTCCCATGCGATGAGGCAGGTGCTCTTGCCTTCCATTGAGCTGCTGGGGGTTGACACCGCGGATGATTGCCGTGCAGTGACATAACAGTGCTGCCAGTCTCCACCCACGTTGGGCTCAGCAGGTACACATAAATCACAGCATCAAACAATGAAAAATCCAGGATGGAATGTAACAGTATTAGAGTAGGAAAATTGCTACTCACCGTATAGCAGGGATGCTGAGTCGCGACAGGCACAACAAAAAGATTCACACAATTATAACTTTCGGCCATTAAGGCCTTTGTCAGCAACACACACACACACACACACACACACACACACACACACACACACACACACACACACACACACACACAACTTGTACACACGTCTGCAGTCTCAGACAACTGAAACCACACAGCGAGCAGCAGCACCAGTGCATGATGGGAGTGGCGATTGGGTGGGGGTAAGCAGAAGGCTGGGGCGGGGAGAGGGAGGAATAGTAGTAGAGAGAAATAAAAAGAAATTAATCCTACTGGATTACTGGAATGGGGTCACTGTGGCAAGGTTTGTAGGTGGAAGTATTTGACAGCTGACAGAGTCCTTCCTCCCGCCATGTAATCCTTGTGGTTCAAAACAATGGTGGTGGAGCCTTTGTCCGCAGGTAGGATTACAAGGTCAGGATCAGTTTTTAGATGGTAGACTGCGGTTCTTGCTGTGGCTGTAAGGTTAGTTTGCATGTCGAAGGATTTAGGGAACAATAGTGAGGCAAGGTTCGAGGTTAAGAAATTCTGGAAAGTTAATAGGGTGTGGTTTGGAGGCAGTGGGGGTGGATGACGGTTGGATAGAGGAGTGAACTGAGTTAGACAATGTTCAATATTGGTCTTTGGTTGAGTCTGATTGGTTGGGTTGGTGCCAAAAAAGTGTTTTCACTGTAGGGACCGGGAGAAGGAGAGAAGGTCTTTAACTAGTCCTGCATGATTGAGTTTGGGAGTGAGGAAAATGGTGAGGCCTTTGGAAAGAACTGAAATTTCTGTGGAACTAAGGCTTCTGGAGGAAAGGTTCATGACTGTGTTGCGGGTCTGTTTAGGTTCTGGGTTCTGTGTGGTGGTGGGAGGGAGTTTTGGAGGGTGGGGTAAGTGTAGTAGGTCTGAGAGACAAAGTTTGTCAGCTATGAGGGGGTGTGGGGGAGGTTTGGAGGTTGTTGTAGAAGTGGTGGACAGTGGTACTCCGAGGCGGGGATAGGAAGTGAATAGGATGGAGAGCTTTTTGATGTGGCATTGTGCATGTTGCTCAAGTTCCTGCAGGGCAAGAGTTTCAATGTGTGTTATGGGTTCCAGGAATGTTATGATTACATAGCAGGAGGATTTAGTGGACGGAGAGAAGGTACTGCAAGGAGGATTGGGCTTGGTTGATATGGTTTTGCAGGGCTGTGTTGGTGAGGGCTAGAGATTTGCGGTATCTGAATAGGTGGAGGTTATTGTCGAAGGAGGGGTGGCGACCAGAGATGGGTAATTTGACGGTAAGTCCATTAGGGAAAATTTCACGAGTCAAGCAACAACGCAGGAACAGTATGTGGGCCTGGGATCTGGCTAGGTATAAGGGAACTTTTCTGTATTGACGCAGATGGAAGGAGCAAGGATCCATGGTGGTGCAAAAGGAGCGAAAAATTATGTAAAAAAAGTAGAATTACACCCAAAAAATTATGCAGAAATACACCCAAATATGTGTGAAAAAATTAAAAGGATGCACAAGGGGAAAAAAACGAGATGAAATCTGAGTGAGAAGACAATAGCGGAAGGCACAAACTCACTAAAATTGGCGAGAAGTAGATCAAAGTAGATAATAACTGATAATTAAAAAATATATGTATATTACTGTGGGTAGCAGTTTCGAGGGCGGATAAGCGTGAAGAAGGGGAACAGCAAATCTCACTGGATGAGTTGGATTTAGTGAGTGTAAACAGGGATAGAACAGAGAAAGAGTGGGAGGTGGGGAGGGGTTCATAGGTAGAGATACAAGATCGTGTGCTACCAGAAAGGTGTGGGAAATAACACGCAAAAATACAGGAACTGACACAGGGATAGTGATCAGTTTGAAAGTACAGGATTAATTATATTGGTGGGGGTAATGTGGGACATAGGATGCTGCACCAACAATCAGCATGGTCTTGTGGCCGTCTGTTGCGCGCAGCCGAGACGGTTGATACAGTGTGGCTTGTAAGTAGAACATGCAGTGTGGTTCGTAAGGCAACAAGAGAAACACAGGAAACAAAAGAAAGAAGGATGGACATTGAGTATAGTGATGCAAAAGAAAGTAGTAACAAAGGAAAACAGCACTGAACCTACACAACATACTCGTCCATCCTTACACAACCCCTGCTCCCAATCCCTTACCTCATGGCTCATACCCCTGTAATAGACCTACATGCAAGACCTGCCCCATACATACTCCTACCACCACCTATTCCAGTCTGGTCACTAACATCACCTATCCCATCAATGAAAGGGCTACCTGTGAAATCAGTCATGTGATTTACAAGCTAAGCTGCAAGCACTGTGCTGCATTCTATGGAGGCATGACAACCAACAAGCTGTCTGTCCTCATGAATGCCCACTAACAAACTGTGGCCAAAACAAACAAGTGGACCACGCTGTTGCTGAACAAGCTGCCAAACATGATATCCCTTATCCCAATGACTGCTTCACAGCCTATGCCATATGGATCCTTCCCACCAACACTAGCTTTTCTGAAGTGCACAGGTTGTAACTTTCCCTGCAATATATCCTATGCTCCCATAACCCCATAACCCTCCTGGACTCAACCTTCGCTAGTCACTGTCCTCTCCCATCCAGCCCCCTCTCAGTTCCCATTACAGCACTTCACAGCTGTCAATTCACTGTCACAACAGTCTTTTAATTTCTTTTTAGTTTCTCTCCTTTCCACTACTTACCCCCCCCCCCCTTTCCCTTCCCTCCCCTCCCCATCTTCTCTCCTGCCCTCCGTCTAAACTGCAGCATTTCACTGTCCACCACCCCCACCATACTACTATTCCTCCCCCTCCCCACCCCAGCCTCCTGCTTACCACCAACCAGTCGCCATTCCCATCATGCACTGGTTCTGCTGCTCGCAGTGTGGTTTCAGACTGCAGGCTTATGTGCAAGTTGCGTTTGCATGATGTGTGTGTGTGTGTGTGTGTGTGTGTGTGTGTGTGTGTGTTGCTGACAAAAGTCTTAATGGCTGAAAGCTATAGTTGTGTAAATCTTTTTGTTGTGCCTGTCACGACTCAGCATATCTGCTATATGTTGAGTGGCAACTTTCCTTCTCTAATATTGTTAAATCACAGCATCATATTTCTCGCTCACAATGTTTTTAGATTTTCACCATATGCCCCCTTTCACTTCTATTTCCACTCAGTAGGTGAGCAGGCGGTCCTGTCTTGATGGTCATTTAGTGCATATTCAATGGTATGCCCTGCACAGAGATGCCATGCATGGGATATGCCACAAAGTAGGCCATTTGGCAACAGTTTGGGACAGTGGACGTGCCCAGAGCATCATCCGAGGCCCCTTCGTTTTCCCTGTACTCCTATATGGTCTCTGGTGCCCCACAAGTGTCACCCCAGCATGTTTCACTTATGTTGCTTATGGATGCGGAACCATTCAAGTTTCAGGTAGGCACAAGATGGAGGGTCAGCCTCAGTAACTTAGATACATACTGGCTCTTGTGCTGCCCTTTGTTGCAATTGCCACTACATCGTGTTGTGTTCTGTAGTAAACAATGTATTTCCTTGAAGGAACAGTTCTCTGTTATACACATTATGTGGAACAGCAACTTACATTGTTAATGTTAATTTGCTGTTGGCGCGGAATATTATTGGATTACATGCCTTTTCTGTTTTTGGTTTCCAGATAAGTGATAAGGTACATTTAGTGTCTCTTCAGTCCCCTTCCAAGATTTGGACTATTTACTGGAGTCAAACGACCAGTTATTTTAGACTACATTGGGTTGGGCAGAAAATTTCAAGGCATACCTCTCCCTTAAGCCATCTGTAATAATTAAATTTTATTGTCACCACGCCATTCCCTTCACCATGTACGACGAGGTCAAGGCCAAGTTGCAGTGTTGGCAGGAGCTCAGCATTGTTTCTTCGGTGGTGATTCAGAAGGTGGGTGGCACTGTGCACCTTTGCAGTGACTTTAAACAGCTTGTGCAGCACAGCCTACAGTCACCTCTAGACACCATTTCTCAAGAGTTTTTTTAATACTCAGCGCCTCATTTGTACTTTATCAGTTTATTTGCTTATATTATTGAGTCTCATTTATTGATGATATTTGGAGCAATTGATTCAGGGCATTCCTGGTTGCATGAACTACCTCAGTGACATCTGGGTCATGGGCTCCAAGCGAGAGTGGCATTTAAGGAATCTGAAAGCCATTGTCAAATGGCAGGCTGGCAACAGGAAGCCACTCCTTCAAAGTTAACCATGCCAAATCAGTATTTACAAAGCAGACGCCGCAAGTCGGGATAATTGCTTGGAAAGAGGGAGATTGTCAACTTGCAGGCACCCAATAACCGGAAGGATCTCCAGTTCATTTTGGGCAAAATTTTGTACAAGATGTTCAACTTTGCTTCCTCCACTTTTTCTGCAACATTTGAGGCTTTAATGAAACATATTGGTTACACATGTATTATTCAAAGTATTTTCCATCGTTGGCCACTACTTTCTCCATCTTTTGGGCTGTGTACGAATCCCACGCCGAAAAAATTGTTCATCTTTTGAAGCGATCCAATATGTGACTTCTTCGTGAGATCGGAAGTGTTGGTCAGCCAGGCCATGCGCCATTGATCTAAACAGGTGATAATCAGTGGAAGCAATGGCTGGAGAATATGGCAGGTGGGGTAGGACTTCCCATTTTAACGTTTCCAAGTATGTTTTGACCTCTTTTGCAACATGGGGTCGAGTGTTGTTGTGCTGCAAAATCACTTTATCATGCCTCTCACTGTATTGTAGCCGTTTGTCTTTTAATGCTCTGCTCAAATACATTAATTGTGTTCTATAATGAGCACCTGTGATTGTTTCACTTGGTTTTAACACCTCATAGTACATGACGCTGAGCTGGTCCCACCAAATGCAGAGCATGATCTTGGAGCCGTGAATATTCAGTTTGGCCATCGACATGGAAGCATGGCTGGGATATTCTCATGATTTTTTGCATTTAGAATTCTTGTAACGAACCCATTTTTCGTCCCCAGTCACAATGCGATGCAGAAATCCCTTCCCTTTTTGCTCTGAAACAATTGTACACAAACACACAAACGCTGTTCAACGTCTCTTGGTTTCAACTCATGCGGGACCCAAGTTCTTTCTTTCTGAATCATGCCCGTAGCTCTAAGGTGATTTGAAATGGCTTGCTGAGTCGCCCTCACTAATGGTGCCAATTTGTCTTGAGTTGACACGAGTCTTCACTCAGCAATGTCTCCAATTCTGCATCTTCAAAAACATTTTATCTTCCACCACTATGCCAGTCTACGACATTAAAATCACCATTCTTGAAGCGTTGAAACCACTCACGATATGTTCTTTCACTAATAGCGTCCTTACCATGCGTACTTGAGAGCATTCCATGAGACTCAGCTGCTGTTTTCTTCATATTGAAACAACACAGTAATAATTCCTGCAAATGATGAGAATTAGGCTTTTAAACTGACATTTTCTATCAAGACAACTTTAGGATGCAGACACAAATCGACTAATGTTTGAATGAGGTTGTGTTGACTAAGGTCCAAGCTAACTGCCTGACATCTGCAATCTGTCTCTTTTGTCCGCTACTTACTGTTGTCGCCACCTATCGGCAAATGGCAGAAGCAAAGTTGTACACCTTGTATTATGCTAAGTTCATTCCCCAGGCCACACACATTTGGCAGCCGCTTAACCAGCCTCGCTGAAAGGGTGTTAGTCTTGTCTGGTCTGCTGACTGTCAAGGGATTACCGTATTTTCTGGAATCTAAGTCGCACTTTTTTTCCGATTTTTGTAATCCAAAAAACCGCCTGTGGCTTAGAATCAAGCGCAAAGCAAGCGAAAGTTCTGAAAAATGTTGGTAGGTGCCGCCACAACTAACTTCTGCCGTCGAATATATGTTCTGCTACACAGGCATGTTTTCCAGGCACTAAGATAAATACTGGCGCCAAAACCTCTGCGTCAGTAAAAAAATCTTTAAAAATGTGGAAAACAAGCTTTTTCCTCCACCCCAAGTTTTGATGACTGCATTTTCATACATTATCCAACGAAGTAAATACAAATTCCGTATTGTTCATCTACGAATGTAGCAGCATTTCAATGTACTACGAAAATCCGACTTGCAAGACTGTTTGGGATGTCCGTCAATATGGCCAACTCTATGTTCAACTCTATGTTTTCCTACCTGTGAGAAGAGATGGGTGCTAATAGGAACTTTTATGAATTGTGAATCACACGCAGTATTCTCTTCACCATAAGAATAATACGAATATAAACATTTTGCCATGTATTCTTTCGTGTTTGCTGCTATCTCATTTAAATCCCGTCTGCCTAATAAACTATGGAACTAGAGTGGGACTACAGCAAACACGGAAGAATATACACATCATGTCATGTTTATATTCGTATTATTCTTATGCCTAATAGTGATGCAGTCAGAATTGAAGCACGGCAATTGACTAGATTTTTTAATCTAAAATGACTCTAATTTCTGTGCAGAATATATTGCACTAAAGAGGCGTCTGCAAAGATTTTCAAGGGGAGAAAAATTTTCGCTAAACTCTCATTCAGAACATCTTCTATCATACGCAGCCTATTATTTGTTGATCATTATCAAAGAAAGCAGCAGTGTAAGTAACAACAAATAGCAATCTCTTGCCATTGTTTCGCTAATGAGACGATTTCTCTCTCTCTCTCTCTCTCTCTCTCTCTCTCTCTCTCTCTCTCTCTCTCTCTCTCTCTCTCCCCCCCCCTCTCCCCCCCCCCCCCCCCGCCCCCCCCCCGTTTTTTTTTTGCGATGGCACGCACAAAAGCAAGCCATGCCGTGAGCGGCGACAGGCCGTAAACACTCATTATCAGAATGCGACAAACAATGCATGACACGATACAGTAAGCATTTTCAGCGTAGAGTGACGTAAACACCTATAACAAAGAGAACGGCACTTATCAGATCAAAGAAAAATAAGTAATCAATTCAAACCAGACGAAGCGCGTGAAAAAGGAAGGGTACCTGTATAAATATGGACGGAGCGCCTGATGCATAGCAATGGCTACATGGTAAAGTTCAACTGCTAAGCTTACGACTCGAACCAAACTACTGTAGCTGTATCATCATTTACTCAACCTAAATTGTGTCTCATATTACAATGGACCAACTTTGTTTCAATTTGGAGGTGTGGTCTAAAGCTTTTCCCTCCGCTTGAATTTTGAGTCTCAAATTTCAGGTGCGGCTTAGATTCGAGAAATATTTTTTTCCTTGATTTCGAGTCTCATTTTTCAGATGCGGCTTAGATTCAAGTAAATACGATATTAAGTCTATGAAAAAGTTTTTGCTCTGTTCTTTGTCTGGCTTCTGTTACACAAGGTGTACCTTTTAAGACTGGCTTGTGACACATTCCAGTATGGCATTGGTGTGTACCTGTCACATCAGAACTCAGATGTCACTGAGCATCCTATCACTTATGCATCAAAGACACTTTCTGCAGTACAGTGTAATTATTCACAGGTGGAAATTGAGGCACTGGCTATTATTTTCAGAATTAAAAAGTCTTAAATTTCCTTGTATGGGGCAAAGTTCCTGCTCACTGACCACAAGATGCTGGTTTCCTTAGTCGGCCTTCTTTTCAAGTTAGCGGATAGGAATGCCCAACCAACTGCAGAGTGGGGTGCTCCTCCTGAGTAGTTATTGTTATGACATTCAATACCAGCCCACTGGCCAGCATGCAAATGCAGATGCTCTGTTTGAGTCTCAGTGGGACTGGATCCGGAGTTTGACTGGTAGGAATCTTTCGTTTTCACCTAGGAAAATGCCTTTCAGCAGACTTTGCTAGATTTTACTTTGATGATGTGGGAGATAACTGACCCGCTTTTCCAGGTGGTATGAACAGAGTGCACTCTTTCAGGAGCAGATTTCATGTGCTCTACATTTTTTCTCCTACATGATTGACTCAGTGTTATCCAGAGGATCCTCGTGCTTGTCACAGAGGAGTAAAGCAGATGATGGATTGTCTCAACAGCATTGCATCCTCACCTACTCCAGCTGTTGTGTGCATAGCACTGGAGTATGCCTCATATCAAGGTTTAAGAAGTCATCATGTCTACTGGCAGGCAGTTCGTCGGAGTATTTAAAATCTTGTGTGGACTGGTGTGGGCTGTGCACAAAGCCAGACTGTGCAGCTGTATCAGTTTTCTCCTTGTCCAGCCTGGGAACACCCTTGGGGCAGAGTGCACATCAACTTTGTGGGCCTTTTTGTGGGAAGCACGTGACCATCGGTGGTCGACGCTTTGTCAGATTTGCCATAGGTCACCAATCTCTCGTCCACTGTGCCAACAGCAACTATTCGAGCGTTGTTGGTCATCACTGTTATTGACAGGGCCTCCCAGACCCTCATGTCTGATAACCGTAGGAAATTTGTGTTGTGTGAGATTGAAGATCTTTGCATTCACAGTGGTATCCAGTATCTGACTACTGCCTGTTTCACCTGGCTTATAATTCATAGGTAGAGTGCTTTGTGCTTCTGTTGAAGATAAAAAGTAAAATGTCCATGTGCGCCATGCACTAAGTCAATGCTCTGTCGAATTTCTTGGCTACATTCTGGACAATGCCAATTAGCCGGTGTAGTCCAGCAGAATGATTGCATGGGGGCCAGCTGTGGGATTTCAGATTTGTTGCACTCTTGAGTCCCATGCCCCTGACCGTCGTAGCCAGCTGTATTTTCCTCATGGGGTTGCTGTTTGGTTGCAGTCTTTTGACCAATGACAGGGGTGGTGCTGGTGTAATGTTGAGCTACAAAGGTTGACAGTTGTTTGTGGCAGATGTCAGTCAGAAATACCTTTAGCAGTCACGGCATTAACCCGGTGAGAGACTCACAGTTGTGGCAGCATGCTCATCCTTACTGCCCCAAATCGGAGCACTTTCCCTCTAAGGTGCTTTCATTGGCAACACATTTTCGCATTGCTAAAGGGAAGATAGCTTTCAGCGGTTACTGAGGGCTGAGAAAAAGGCGATATATTTTTAGCATTGATACTGAAACCATGTAGTATTATTTGTGCTTCGACCATAAGAAACTGTCATTAATTGCTGCCACTTCAAGTTACATGTATTGCCTGAGTCATAGATTATGTTGGAAGGTTACAGTTTGAGAGTTAGTAAAATCAGTGAATGTGCTGATGTGAGAAGCAGTGCGGGATTACAAGCTGCTGTCTTCAGGTTGTCTAGCATCCTTGAATATAACTCATTATACATAATCTAAACTGTCTCACCATATACCGTAAAACATGATTGACTAAGCATAATTGTCTTCGTCTTACTTTAAGGCAGCTACAAACCTCATCAGTACCATGTACTATACTCCAGGCACACAATCGTCCATCAGTCATTGATGACTGCCAGTTCTGTTAGACAGTTCAGGCAGTAATTTTGTACATGATATGAGCCCACAAAATTATTTTTATCGTGAAAAGTGCATATTGGGAGGGCTTTGACTTTTTCAACAATAAATGATATGTCTCACTGTCTAATCATAGAATGTACCAAACTAGACAGTTTTCATTAACTGTACACAACCAACTTCTTCCATTTTGTGTGTTACAGTGGCACTATACGTAGCTTGGCTACAATAATTCATTCACTTTGCAGTTCATAGTAGTTCACCTGCGATCCTATTTTTTTATTCAGTGTTAGACCTACTACTGCCTTACCCATATTATATTTATAATTGTGTACGCACCTGATCAGAAGTCCTGTTCATCCTGCCATCAAACTTCACAAATTCCCACTATACCTAAAATCAATCTATCCACTTCCCTAAAATTCTCCAACCTACCTATCTGGTTAAGGGCTCTAGCATTCCACACCCTGACCCATAGAATATCAGTTTTCTTTTTCCTGGTGAGATCATCCTCCTGAGTAGTTTTCACCCAAAGATTTGAAAGGGGCACTATTTTTACCTCTGGAATATTGTACCCAAGAGGATGCCATCATCATTTAACCCTACAGTAATACTACGTGTCCTCAGTTAGAGTAATGGTTGTGGTTTCCCCTTGCTTTCAGCCATTCACAGTACCAGCAAAGCAACGCCATGTTGATTGATGTTAAAGGCCAGGTCAGTCAATCATCCAGGCTGTTGCCCCTGATACTACAAAAAAGGCTGCTGCCCCTCTTTAGGAACCACACATTTGCCCTTCTGCCATGTTGTAGGCAACTTAAGTGCCAGGTGGGGGGGGGGGGGGGGGGGGGGGGCTTGCATGCCTCAGTGATGTTGAGTGCTGTGTCAACAGTAGCATAGCTCCTGGCAGGGTCACCCAAGCTGGGCATGCCACAATGGAGGGGCCTGATGTAGACTTACGGAAGGGAGGGCTGGGTTTGGGTAAAGTAACCCTGGGTTTCCTGAGCTGTGCTTTGGCCAGTGCCATCAGATGTCTTCTACTGTAAACTATGAGCATACTCCAGGGACCATTGTTAGGCATGGTGGTGTAATGGTGAGTATTTTTTTCCTAGAAAGGGGCTGTTGACTTCAACATATGGACTGCGAGCACATGTATAAAAAATACCTTCAGCCTCAAGTTGTGATGTGTACTGGAGAGGTGAATGGCTGTTGAGGTAAAACACAGTCTTTAGAGGGCAACCTTTGGGGCACCTGCTGCCTCCCAATTGTATAAGGCTTTCTCAGGCATGAGGGACTGTTTGGTCGACATTTCAAACAACAAAGTCCGTGAAACTTGTGGAAAAGAAAGCGACGGTTTTCACGAATAGTTTCATCAACTTTAGCGACAAGATCATCAGTCACAATGCTCAGGTGTCCACACTTTTCTTCATAATGAATGGTGGTTCAGCCATTTTTAAACCAAATGCACCATTTCCGGAAGGAACATTCACTCATTACATTGTTCACATACACTTTGCACAGTTCACGGTAAATTTTTATACGTTTTAGGTTCTTTGCCAACAAAAACCGTATCACAGACCCTACCTCACAACTGGTGGGATTTTCAATTGCTGCACACATTTCAAATTTGAATAAAAAAAAAAAAAAAACAGACACACAGAGACATTTCCACTGTCATGGATGGTTGCCGACTGAGCTGCCAACCACGCATATACCAAAATATACGCAATCGGTGCACGCCTAGCGGCATCAGATGGAAACATTTTCTACTTTCTGAATAGCCCCACGTATGAGTGTCACAAAAGAGCAAAATTATTTGAGGAGAATGAATGGCACATTGAAGAAAACTGAATATTTATTTTAGTTTTCAACACTTTGGAATTCCCTGAACATATTCTTGCAGACCAAATCCAGACATATTCTTGGAGGCAAAATGTGCGATAAGGATCGACCATTTCCTCCCAACCCAATGAGGAGTTTCAAATATCAAGATTCAGTCATACCACTACAGCATGTAACGGAAGAGCTATATGTGGCAGTTGTGGAGGCTTAGTTCATAAATCAGGTGAGTTTTGTACACTTCCTCTGAAATGTATAAATTGCTCCAGGGAACAACCAGTATGGAGCAGAAAATGTGGGGTCTGGAGCTGAAAGTTACAAAATGTGTATCCTGTGGTGTAGTTAAAAAAAGCTTTCAAAGCTGTGCAACCTTCAGTGTTTGGTACTCCTTTTTGCACTAGCCCCTTAAGAAGCCATTCACTAAGTGTGATGCCTCCACACGTACCCAGAACACAGATTCAGTTCCCAGTAAATGCACTTGTCAGTGTACCTTGTGGGCAAAAGCTACACTTGAAACTGAAATCACTTGGAAGCCGTCAACAGTGTAACCTCACATACTACTGCATACCATCAGAAGCCTTTGAAGTCATCCTCTTTATCTATGCAACCAACTCTCCTAACTAGTAAGGAAAAATGTCACACCAAAAGTCATTCAGAATTGAAGTAAGTCACAGCTAAACCATCGTATTGATGATTTCTCTTCCTTCCCAGTGGTGACTTTATTGTTGAGAATATTGATATCCACTTGGAGGAAATAAAGAGCTGGGCATCAAATGCTCCCCCCAACCTCTATGGTAAAACACCATAGATGAGAGCAAAGGACAAGGACAGCCATTGTTAATGAAAGGCTCCCTCAGTGATATCCATATTGCAGTGGAACTTAAATGGATACCAGTCGCTTTGGGGAGAGTTACAACTCCTGTTCATGGAGAGTCAGTGAGAGAAAATCCCTGACGGTCGCAGTGAACTTAGTGTAGCTGCTTGACACATCTGCTTCAGTCAGTCACACAATGTGATTTTGTGTTTGTCTCTGTGGCAACAACTCAGTGTGCCCCCGGTGGGTTCAGGGGTAAGAAAAGGCTTGTGGTATTCCTGCCTGTTGTAAGAGGCGACTAAAAGGGGCCTAAAATGTTTCGGCCTATATGTGATGGTCCCCTCTCGGGTTTGACGTCCATCTTTCCAAATTCTTCCGAAGAGTGAGCCAGGTGCCTTATATGGTGCATTTTGTCCATCGTGCATTGAGACCTCTAGCCAGCTTTATCGTTGTCGCATTGCTGTCCCGCTCGTTCTCCAGCTCTTGGGCGAGAATATGTTCCTTGGTGCAATTTCCACTATCCACTGTGCAGTGTTGTTTTTTGCGGAGATGACGATCGTGGACTTCCTTGCACGTAACATGCAGCACGGCAGCCAGTCCGTTGTGGTGGGGCTGCCATGTACCCTGTTAGTTGTAGCCTGCTGACAACAAAGGGATCACTCTACTGATGCCTGGGCCGTTAACTCCCCACGTATGCCAAGGATAAGATGCCCATCTCCCAGGGGCATCGGGACTCCTGGCAATGGCCCTGCTGTCAGGTGGCCATTGCTGTGGCTGGGTGGTGGCATAAGGGTGGATGACACGCAATGAAGCGTGGCACATCTTCTCTTGCTGGTGGCCAACCACCAGCAGTCTAAGCGTTCGAGGGCTCACTTCAAAGCTAACATGTATGACCCCAAATCGTTCCTCTCCCTGGCCACACCATGGGACGAACATAAGGCTATGAATGACAGTGAAATGTATTCGCGCCGATATCTCGTCTGTGCCCTAGCTGTTGGGGAATTCTTTGTGTCTGTGAAGCCTCAGTTCTTTTTAGAGCATTTAGAGGACAAGTTCGGGGAGGTGGAGGGCTTGTCCAAAATGTGGTCCAGGTCAGTCTTGCTACAAACAGCATCCTCTGCCCAGTCATGGGCCTTGCTCGCTTGTAAGAAGCTGGGGGATGTTTCAGTTACTATCGCGCCCCATAAAAGCTTAAATATGGTCCAGGGCATTATTTTCCACAGGGATCTTCTTTTACGGTCCAATGGTGAGCTGCGCGCCAACTTAGTTGTCCATTTCGTCTGGCGTGTCCACTGGGGTCCGAGGGATCATTAAGTTACCACCAGAGCCTTCATCTTGGCCTTCAATGGTGACACATTACCTGAGAAGGTCAAGGTGATGGTCTACCGCTGTGATGTCAAGCCATATATCCCTCCCCCGATGCGTTGCTTCAAGTGTTGGAAGTTTGGCCATGTCTTCCCGCCGTGCTTCCAGCCTCATATGTCGCGATTTTGGTCATCCATCCCATCCTGATACTCCATGTGCCCCACCTCCCATGTGTGTCAACTGCAGAGAGCACCATCCCCCTTGCTCACTGGACTGTAAGATTCTCCAGAAAGAAAGGAAAATAATGGAATACAAGACCCTGGACCGACTGACCTACACTGAGGCCTAAGCGGAAATTTGAATGGCTTTATCCCGTGCGCGTGATGTCATCTTATGCCGCCACTGTCACTCCTGCTACAGTTCCATCAGCTGCACCACATACAGTCAGCTCTCAGAGTCGAATGACCACACCTGCCCCCTTGATTATGGGGGGCACTTCCGTCCCTGTTGCTCCCGCACCACCTACTTTGGGAGCAGCACCCCTTCAACCACCAGGGACGTTGGACCCCACTTCTAAGCTGGAGACGCATAAGTCTCTCGCTAGGAAGGGTTCCCTTGGGTCACACCCTTCCCAAGTTCCTACCAGCAGCACAGCAGACACCCAACAGTGGCTGAAGAAGCCACAAGTCGCTGGCCGTCGAGCTTCGCGATCCTCTTCAGTCCTGGAGACTGACTCCAAGAAGCACTCCCAGCAAGGGCAACCAAGGGAAGAGTGCGCGAAAGCGAAATTGAAGACCCCTAAGGCCACGGTACCTGAGGTGGCACCCACTCCACCACTACCTACAAGCTCTGCGTCTGAGGATAACGTGGAGATTCTTGCGACCACTGAGGACCCTGATCTCGCCAGTCCCTCGGACATGATGGATGTCGCTCCTGTCGGTACTCAATTGGTGGCACCAGGTGACCCAGCAGCGTAATTTGCCTCCTCGGTTACTTTCCGCCTTTCTTGGCCATGGACAGTGTCATCCTCCAGTGGGACTTCATTCCTGACTACACTGATAGCCCACTTGCCGCCACCTTTTCTGTTCATAGGCAATTTCAACACCCAGAACCCTCTATGGGGTGGATCAGTGGCAACAGGTCGAGGCAGCACCGTTGAGCATGTATTGGCACAGTTTGACCTTTCCCTTTTAAATGATGGTGCCTTCACACATTTCAGTGTGGCGCATGGCACGCACTCAGCCATCGACCTTTCGATCTGCAACCCTAGCCTCTTACCGTCTGACCAATGGAGTGTGCATGATGACTTGTGCGGTAGTGACCACTTTCTATCACTGCCACAGCGTCACCCCATTAGCCTCACCAACATTCTTTGCAATTTACTCAAATGCATGGTGAGCCGGCGGTTGAGTTGGCTCCTTGTGTCTCGGGACCTCCTGGCTCTGTCCCAGGGCAGTTTTCGCCAAGGACGCTCCACCATAGACAACTTGGTGTACCTGGAGTCTGCCATTCGGTCAGCCTTTTACCAGTGACAACACCGCATCGCCGTCTTTTTCGATCTCACGAAGGCCTATGATACTACTTGGCGACACCACATTCTTACTACTCTGCATGATTGGGGTCTTCGGGGACCACTCCCGATTTTTATACAGAACTTTTTATTCTGCCGCACTTTCTGAGTCTGTGTCAGTTCTTCCCATAGCGCACCCTATCCACAAGAGAATGGGGTCCCACAGGGCTCTGTCCTGAGCGACCCACTCTTTCTAATTGCCATCAATAGTCTTGTGCTTGCAGTAGGATCATCAGTCTCTCCCCTCCTCTATGCTGATGATTTTTGTATTTCTTTCTGCTCCTCTTCTACTGTTGTAGCTGAACCCCGTCTGCAGAGAGCTATACGGAAGGCGCAGTCATTGGCCCTCAATCACAGCTTCCGGTTTTCAGCCACCAAAACTTGTGTGATGCACTTCTGTTGCTGTCGTACCGTCCACCCCCATCCCGAACTTCACCTCGATGACCAACTACTAGGTGTAGTGGAGACTTACCACTTCCTGGGAGTGGTCTTTGATGCCCGCTTAAGTTGGCTTCCCCATATTCGTCAGCTTAAAGACAAGTGCTGGCGGCATCTCAATCTACTTCGATGCCTGAGCCACACCGACTGGGGTGCTGATCGTTGTACACTGCTGCGGCTGTACCAAGAAGTTGTACAGTCCCATGTTGCTTACAGAAGCGTGGCGTATGGTTCAGCAGCCCCTTCTGTACTGCGTCTACTAGACCCTGTCCACCACTGTGGAGTTTGCCTCGCTACAGGAGCTTTTCGATCTAGCCCTGTGAACAGCCTCATTGTAGAAGCGGGCGTTCCTCCATTGCAGCTCTGGCGGCAACTATTGCTTGCAAACTATACCTCACACTTACATAGTTCACCTCGCCACCCAAATTACCATATTTCTTTCCCCAAAACGGTGGTCCATCTCCTGCAACGGCGGCCCAGAATTGGGAATCCCTTCGCTGTCCATGGCCGGTCACTTCTTCACGACCTTGACACTTCCCCCCTACTACCTTTCGTGCAGACTCATTTCCGTACCCCTCCATGGTCAACACCTCAGCCGCAGCTTTGGCTGGACCTATTGCTTGGTCCCTAAGGCTCATTCCCACCTGAGGTCCTCCACCAGAATTTCCTCTCTGTTCTTGGCAAGTTTGGGGACTCAGACATCATCTACACTGATGGCTCACTGGTCGACGGTCTTGTTGGCTTTGCTTACACTCATGTGGACCATACAGAGTAATGCTCCTTGCTGGTTGGCTGCAGCATATTCACTCCAGAGCTAGTTGCTATTTGTTGCGCTCGTGAACATATCTGCTCCTGCTCTAGTGAATCCTACATCATTTGTAGTGACTCCTTAAGCAGCCTACAAGCCCTCAATCAGTGCTTCCCTAGGCATCCTTTGGTATTGTTAATCCAGGAGTCTCTTTATGCCCTCTGCATTAGTGGACGCTCAGCGACCTTCATTTGGACCCCAGGCCATGTTGGGATACCGGGCAATGAACATGTTGACCGTCTGGCCAAACAAGCCACCAGTAAACCATCTCTGGACATTCGCCACCAAGAAACCGATTTGCGAGCAGTCTTCCGTCACAAAGTTTTCGCGATTTGGGACTCTGAATGGCGCAACCTGACTGCACCAAACTTACTCCGTGCTATCAAGGAGACGACGAATGTGTGGCGGTCATCCATGCGAGCCACTCGCATGGAATCAGTTGTCCTTTGTCAGCTCCTCATTGGCCACACCCGGATGATGCCCAGCTATTTACTGCGCCATGAGAACCCGCCTCTGTGTCACTGCGGGTCAGCTTTGACAGTGGTCCACATTTTGTTGGCCTGCCCCCTTTTAACTGTGCTCAGGCAGATGTTTGCACTGCCCTTTTAACAGATGACACTGCCATGGCAGGCTTAGTTTTGCGTTTAATTCAGGCAGGGGTCTTTTATCACTTGATCTAAGTGTTTGTCGTTTTTTGTGTTTAGTCTGGCCTTTGGTCTACGATTTTAGACTGGGTTTTTTAGTGTGTTTCTCGGTGGTTGGCTTTTCCTTTTTTGTCTCTATGGTTGGCCAACCACTGTCACACTCTGTGTGATTTTAATTCCTTTTGTCTGGTCTCCGTCTGAGTCTTTCTTGTCCTGTGTCATCTCTTGTCATCTCCATTGTTTGTTTTTATTCTTTGTGGGTGCTTGAAGATTTTTGGAAAAGGGATCGATGGCCCTAGCAGTCTGGTCCCTTCAATCCCACAAACCAACCAACAACTCAGTGTTGTTGCAGGTGTATAAATGACTATCATTTTGACCTGCAGTCAGTTTCGTTTCACAGTTGAAAGCTGACAACAGCACTGCCAGCTGTCAAGGATCTGCCCTCACAGACTGTCGTACAGACACTTTAAAATTGTGACCAAATATTGATCGTATAAATAAATAATATATTCTTTGTCTATTTATGCACATTACATTACATTTAAATATATTCAAGGAGGGCTGTCGATCCTTGCAGTAGATGTTTGTCATCTATAAGTATCTGCATTTTGCAACAGTTTGATCTCCCTGTTCTGTACAGCATCATCTGTGAACAGCGTCATAGGGATACAAATGCTATCTGTCAGGCCATTACTTGTATCGTGAATAGTAAGTGCCCTGTCACATTACCTCAAGTTAAGCACATCATTACTTCCACTTCTGATGGTGCTTACTGATTTCTGTTTGCTAGGCAGTCTTCAGTTCAGTTGCATACCTATTCATAAATTTTGTATTCATGTAATTTCCCCCACCTCCCTAGATAATGGTGTGGAAATGTGTCAGAGACTTCCTGAAAGTCAAGAAACATGCTGTCATCTTTATTTCCACAATCTGACGTCTGCTGGATCTCATGAATTAGCATAACAAGTTGAGTTTACAAGGATAGGTGATGGCAGAAACCATTTTGATTCCTTCTGAGTAGTTTTTCAGTCCCCAGAAAAAAAGTCATCATGCGTGAGCATAAAGTATGTTCCATAATTCTACCACATATTGATAAGTAGTAAGATAAGTCTATTATTCTGTGTGATGTCCTGTGACTATCCTTACAGACTCAGAACAACATTTCTTCCGCTCACACTTTGTTATAATTGTAGCTTTTCCATAAACTGTTGTTAGAGATGGGGGCCCAGTAATTCTGTTTATTATTTCTAGTATTTTTTAGCACCCTAATGGGTACTGTAACCTTCCTTACATTGAGCAATGTTTGGTGTCATCGTGATCAAAGAGTAACTAGATTAATTTGTTACCTTTGTTGGTTTTACAACAAGCTAAAGCTTTTAGCATTTTCTCTACAACTTTGCAGAGAAAATCGTGCTTTCAAATTTATTGAAAGTTTTTGACATACCAATACTTACACTTTTTTAACTGTGTTCAACTTTTGTTTCTCAGCTATAAGGATTTGATTTCATTTGAATCTGGTGCAGCTCTCTTCTGCTTTCACAGTAACTTCCTAACATTGTTTTGAACCAGGGTGGGACCCTTCCCACTCCTCGTTATCTTTCATCCCCACATTAATCTTGTCAGAGTTGAATGTTTCCTTCTAACTGCTCAGACATAATTTCACAACTCTTAACTTTTGGTTCAACACTAGTGATCAGTTGAACTGTAATAGCCTTCTGGTTACTGATTCTATATTCACTGAATAGAAAAGTTCAGGCCTGTTTATTGCCAGCAGGGTGGTTGTATTTCGTGGTTGGGTTTTCTCACCCATTGCTAAAAGTAATTTTTAGAAAAAGCTTTACGTGTAGTGTCAAAGATAGTTTGCGCCACCAGCTATTCTACAATTTTTGTTTGAAACATTCCACTACTTGGACACTTGATGTGAGCAATTGATAAAAACATCCATCTTTGCTGCTTTTCTTCACTGTGACACACCACATTCTGACACTGCATTTAAATCATTAGACACGGTATAAGTTTTCTGTAACATTAAATAAACCAGCAGATGACATAGTAATAGTTGCTGACACTAACAGTGAATAATTTGTCAAATATATTGGGTGGTTGACAATTGTGCGCTAGTTCAAATAAGTCTAACAACATTGTACTTATGAAAGAAAAATGATAAGCATCAGTACATAATAACATTGAGAGAAAAAAATTAAGCTAGGAAACACGTTCATACTTAGCTCCTATTATTAATTCTTTACAGATGACAACAGCTGCTCTGTAGGGATTAGAAGAACAATAGCTTTGGCTAAACGAGCATTTGCAAACAAGATACAACTTGTAACAAATTCTTAAGCAGTGAAAAAAGGAAGGATTTTGTGAAACATACATCTGGACTATGTTGCTGTATGATTGAAAACACATGTTTTTCACCTGTTATAACTTCCTTTAAAAGTTCTGGATCATTGTTGACTACATTCAACAATTCCTGAGTAATGTCTATGTGACATCATTTTTGGTTAAAATTCAACAGTTTCAGGACAAACTTTGTCACTACATATTTCACACCCAAAACATCTGAAAAAATTGCTTGGCATGAGCCAAATGATATGCCAACATCATCAGCAACCTCTGTGATGGTAATTAGGTGATTTTCCAGAACTGTTTTCTGTACTTCTTCCATATTGTCGTCAGTAGTTCGTATGCTAGGGCATCCACAGAGATTGTTGTCTTCAGTGTCTTATCGACCATCCTTGAAACATTTATACCACTGATAAACTCTTGTCTTACTCATAGTAGATCTGTCAAAAGCCAGGTGCCGCACTTTATTCCACTTTTCAAGCAAAATATAATTCACATTCTTGGATCCATCTTTTTCAAAAGCAAAAATTTGACGAGCTCTTGAAAACATAGCTTTTTGACCATCAGCAATAAACTAAATATTTAAAACAGCTGAAAATGCAAGCATACATTAGTAAGATGTGTACCAACAAGATAAAAAAATTGAAAATCGGATACATAAACCCTGCAAAATTTTAAAAAAATCCTGTTACTTTTTTGTCACACATTGTAAACAGCGTCTTTAAAAACATTTTTGAGGGCAAGATTTTTTTTAAAAAAGAAGAAGAGGAAAGCCAAGAAAGTTTGTTATGGAGGAAGTGGTAATGAGCATGGGATACCGAAAGTATGAATAAATGAAGAGAAATACAGACAAAATGAGTGAACTCTGGCAGTAATAAGATGTTAATATGTTAATCTTTAGTAAATGGTGATGAAGAAATTGATTGGTATCAATGGAATCCAACCTATCCTTGTATACATTCTGTTCCGATTTTTATGTTTGACTACTAGTTATTTCCATTTACTGCCAATTTTCGGTTCTGAGTTTTATGTACCTATTATCAATCGTGAGTCTAATTCTGGGATCTTACCAAGATTGTTTCTGCAGCTGACTATTATTAGCTTTAAATTTTCTTTTTATAATTTTAAATTGGGTGTGTTCTCTTCCATAAGAATTACAGGTGACCTGTTCGTGGCTCTGTGGTGTACTACATCTAACTGCTCAGCCAGTATACAGAATTGTTTCTCTAACCAATGATATCCTAATGTGTGTGCAACACGTACTATGCTACCTGTTAAAAAGTAATTATGAACATCAGAGTTGAAATTAAAATGAATATGTGCTTCCCAAACCAAGCGTAGGGGTTAACACACTGGACTCGCATTTGGGAGGATGATTGTTCAAATCCATACCTGACCATCCAGATTTAGTTTTGCCATGATTTCCATAAATTGCTCCAGGCAAATGGTAGGATGGTTCCCATGAAAGTGTACAGCCAATTTCCTTCATTGTCCTTGGGACAGTCTGAGCTTGTGCTCTTTCTCTAATGATATCGATTCAACGAGATGTTGAATTTTAATCTTCAATGATTCCTTGCTTTTTAGTAAGACTCTTCTTCTTTCTGAATTTTCAAAACCAATGTAACAGCGATCAAAGTCAAACTTATTTCCCTTTTATTTTATTTATTCTGTTACTACAGCTAGGCTTTAAACATTTTCAACAGGAAAATTCCCCTTTGATTGTAATGAATTGGTATTTTCTTATCTTCTGACTTGTACAAAATAAAATGATTCTTCTGTTTCCAGATATTGTTGAACTTTCATTAAATATATGGAAGTATAAACATCTAGTTTGAGTAGTAGCTAAGGTCATACTAAACTAAAAGTTGTACAGTATTTTCATTCAATTTTTTTCCATTCTGTTTTTCATTCTATTTTGTCTTTCATGTTCAGTTAAGTATGTAGGGATGCAGTGCTTTGTGGTCCTCCTCAGTATGCTGTACAGCGTTGGTAGCTCCATGAAGCACCTGCTGTGACTTACCAGATTTCTGCTGTTGAGCTCCATCTGCTGCACACCACTCAAGGAGTAACTCTAGCAAAAAATGAAAATACATACAAGTATTTGAACATATATAGGATATCATCTACCTAACAGCTTTTTGTGTCTTTCCTTGCGATTGGAGGTCTGGGGGACTTTGGCCATTCACTTATGTAAGAGAATAAAACATCTACAGCCACCCTTAAGATGTTATTTATTGTGTGGCTATCAGATCCATCAGTGGCTAACAGTTAGAAATGGCTTTCACAGACTTCCTGTAATAACGATGTTGCCTCTCCAACCACCATCTATCACTTGACTGATTGGAGAAACATTTAAACTAGAATGTCCAGTTTTGAATGTTTCTCCATTTAATTGATAGTAACAACATTGTGGTTACAGGAAGGCTGCAAAAACCAATTATAGATATTGACCACTGATGCATCATGTATACAGATGGTGTTATCCTCCTCAACATCAGCTAAGGCCTGAAGATGGTGCACTGAAGCACTGAAATGGGAGAGTCATACAATAAATGACATCATAAGGACAGCTGTAGGTGTTTCACTTTCTTACATAACAGCTTTTTGGACTGCTCTTGCCTGCTATTTAATTATTATTAAAGTTATAATGAAGTTTTTGGTTAGCAAGCTTGCCCATTTGTATGTGTTAAGGGTACATAAATTTTCATACCTCTAGTACTTACAAGAAAATTTCCAAATTTAATTCAGCCGAATTCTGTACAGTCACGCTGAGGAAAACTGATTCCATAGCAACCTACTAAGTGGGACCATATAATTCTCCAGCAAAGATTTGTAGGTGCAGAAATTTGCACCTGAGATTTCGTAGAACTGAAGGAACCTCAAGTTTAAGCCACCCACCCAGCAAAGGGCCACAGACAGTCGTAAAGATGTTTCATAAAACACAGAGTGTGTTTTCACCTTGTGAGCAAGTCTGGAAGTCGCCAGTGCTTCAACTAGCTGGCTAAAGCAACTGAAATGGTCCCTAAAACCTGGTTACTGGTATCAGTGGTGTCAACATGAGCCAAATTTGTTACTGGCTGTCTCTTCTCCACATCTTAAACAAGTTTGCCAGCAAGCATACTGAATCTACATTGGGCTTCTTCCCAGCATAATTGTTATTTTTCTAATGGACTCCATTAACCACTTGATACTGGAATTGCCATTAATGAGTAACTGCTCCTGTGCAAGTTCAGATCTGACAGGAAGATTGGTCATATTCTCAGTATGTGAGAAAGCCCTTGCTGGCTCATTTGTTCTTTCAGCCATCAGTAATACAATATATTTGTTGTTAAGACTCATAGGAACAACCATACAGCCAAAAACTACAACAAAATGTCCAGCTGTTTGTGTACTGGCCAGTTCCTCCTGCATTTGCAAAGAAGCAGCATATTTCAGTATTTTATAGAATCAGTTAAGAAGGTGAAAGCATTAGTAAAACTTTATGAGCTGATAACAGAAGAAGTGAGACATTGTTACTTTTACCATGGCTGGAGCTGGCTTGTGTACTCTGCTCCACTTAGATAGATGTGCAGTCTTCATGCTCATGAAATACTCAAATAATTAAGGAGAGTGAAATGTACAACTGAATACAGTTAAAAAAAGAAATCACTACTATTCATTTCCACTCAAAAACACATAATAAAGTGACTGAGTAAACATTCCATTAACTAATTACTGCAGCAACTGACTGTTCACTGCTGCCACACTACACTTTACTTTTTTTCTTTCCTATCCTTTAGATCTACTCGTGACACACTACACTTTACTTTTTTATCTTTCCTATCCTTTAGATCTACTGATTGACTTAATTTCTAATTACTCATTGCCAGAAATCTGTAAATCCAGTCATCTGCAAGTAGATTTACCCTTTTATTGTCTGCTCACGTAATTTCATTCTTAAAACCCACCGGGATTTCTTGAACCCTTACTTGCAATTCAGATGTCACATTATCTGCTGTTGCTGTTAAGTTCTTTGTTAACCCACCATACTATGGTCAATTGTTTATCCAGTTTTAGAACTTCACCATTGTTCAAGATTCCACTATCCTGATACAAGACTCTTCTGTTTTAATTCATGATTATTCTGTCAAATTAATTTGACTGTGCTTTGTTATTTTTCCCAAGACTGTTAAAAGTCCAGGAACACGCACAACAATCAATCTTTTGTCTATGGAACTGTATGACTCAACTTCCATGTAGATTGTTGCTCCATATTCTAGATTTTCCAAAGTGCCATTATTTTGATTTTCTGCAAGTGCATGTTCAGAACTTCTTGAACAATTGTTCACAGATCCTGTACCTGGTCTATACTACTAGAAATGTGATACAGCTAATTTAAGCCCAAATCTTGTGAAAGAAAATAAATCTATTAACACTGATTGAATGGCTTGTATCAAGACAATAAAACAGCTCTGAGTCACCACCGCTACATGTATTTTAATAGCTACTCTTCTAGTTATATTTTTGAACTACATACTTGTATATCCAATGAAACCTACTGTAAATACAGTCTACTTTTGAAAGAGCAGTCATAATTAATTTGACCTACCATGAGCTGCAGTGGTTGCCTGCTCATCAGTAATGAAAACTGCTGATGAGCAGTTGAATCCTGTATTATTTTCGTACTATATAAGTCCTTCGAGTGTGTCGATCTATAATTAATAAGTGCGCTTCTGCTTTGTGAACTACTCACTTGAAAACATTAAAATACCAAAATCTGACCCAAATTGAATAAATAAGTTAAAACAATTTGGAAATAATTTGACATGGCTTGAAACACTCTAACTACTTCCAGTTACCCAACACTATATTTTAACCAGTGCTTAACTACACAAGTGAAGTACAATCATTCACGTATATGTATCAGCACTTACACACATTCAAACATGTGTAACTATAGACATAATGATATTCATTACTTTGACAATGAGAGTATTCAGCCACAACAATGTATTGTGACTTTTCACATAGTCAGAAAATTACTTGACTTTAGTTGTGGTAGCAGTTAAGGCTTAACAACCCAACACAGAGAAACATAATTGTGATTTATGCCTAATAAAAAGTATTCTGCATATTACTAACAAAATTTCAATGTATAGTGAAAAAAATGTTGGAAGTGAATACTGCTTGTACAGCAGTAGATACATCAGCCACTAACAAATGTTGACTCCATAGATATAAGCATTTGCTTGACATGAGTGGTCATTAACATATAGTACATAAATTATTTGTCAAAAAAAAGTTCCTGGTTAAAAGTTGTGTTGTGTCTCTTATGCACAAGCTGGGATTTTGCCATTGTTGGCCCAGTATTTTACACAATTCACTAAATTATGATAAAGACTACTTGTAAGCAGGCCCTGATTATTTTATTATAAGAACAAATTTTGTGTGATATAGACAGCATGCAAACTTTCAGGTAGTTTTTTTTATGTGCATTTCCCTTGTGTGGAAAATGCAAAAGATATTACAAGCTATAAACACCACCTGATTTTCAGTTGTAAAGGAATAGTTCATTGTCAGTTTCTTAACGTTTCTATACTTTTTTGGCAGACAAACACGCATGCTTGCTGACTTGGCTTTGGTGGGTTGCTACAATATGAGTTATATGTCTCCAGTTGAGCGTGATCGTGTAATGTTGGCAAGTGCGAAGAAGAATCTAGCATCTATGGCTTTTTTTGGATTAACTGAGTATCAAAAGGTACAGTTGAAGGAATGCTGTTCTACCTCATATATTTGATTTTTATGTACCCTTTTGTAAGGTAAGAGACTAATATTATTTTTACTTTCAGATTGCGCAATATGTATTTGAAGAAACTTTTAACTTGAGGTTTGCTGTTCCATTTGAACAACACAATGCTACAGTGTCAAGTGTCACTCTCTCAATGATCAGACAAGATCAGTTAGAAACTATCAGACGTCTAAATGATCTGGATTTAGAGCTATATTCCTTTGCGAAAGCTCTTATGTTTCAGCGCTTTGATCGCTTAAAGTCAAAGGATCCACTATTTAAAGAACGATTTGCACATTTAGGTGAACTGCCTGGGAGACAGAGTGATAGCTTTGATTGGGATCAGGTCATTTATGATGACAATAACATAACACAAAAGTAGTGGTGTAGACTTCACGACACTTACTTTTATATTCTGCATTATCATCAATGCACATAATTATTTTCTATTCATGCCATGATGATGACATGAAATCTTAAAGTGTTAGATGCAGTGCATTTTTAATGCTAATAACAGCTAATTGTGACAGCTCTGTAAATATGTATTGTGTTTTTGTACTTAATGTACTGTTGTTAATAGCTAATGTACAGCTAAGAAGAGTTAATTTCACATACCATAGTTGTATATAATTGTAAATTTCCCCAGTATAAACCAAGTCACATCTGTTGCAGCTGATGCTATTATCACTTCCAGTTTTATATGTGGTGAATCAGTTTTTGATATGCCTTTCATCTTTATTATATATTATGTTACAAAACCTTTGAGAATTATGTACGCACATCTTATTGAAGTATTTATTATAGATTTGTTGTTGAGTTGCATTTGAGACTAATTAATATTATACATCAGCTGCAAAAACTCTAAAGAAATAGAAATAGAATTGTATAAGAATATTCACAAAGAATACTTTATTTATGAGGCTGTGTAGTTAAATAAAACACACACACACACACACACACACACACACAAAATCACACGCAATCAGTGTGTATATAGCATTAGATATGAAATAACCATTTGAAATTTCCATTGAAGTAACATGGTTAATAACAGGCCACATTAACCCTTGACCTTATGGAAACAGACTGTGATCCTTTATGACGTGATGAGTTAAAGATTGACATGGTTAACAAGTGTACAGATTTGTGGGTACTAGAGGTGTAACAGGCAGAAAGAGGTCAAATTGATTTTTCTACTAAGCTAAGGCTAATAAAGTTAGTAACTTGCTGTAGGGGAGTGATTATCAGAACAGGAGGACTCATTATTGTTCAAATCGGAGGTGTTTCCAGTGAAGACAGGAAACTAAAGGACTTAAGAACAAAGAAAAGCGCCAAAAGAAAGCAGAGAATAGGTATTCTGTGATATCGTAGAACAAGTTAATACACAGTAGAATTGAGAATTTACACACCTGATAAGCATTGACAGGGTTCATGTGCAAAAACCTGGCATCAGTACTTTTGGATGATGGTTTCAAATGGTGTGTTTTGTTGAGAAAACTTATGGATGGGTGTAATGAAATAATTTTTCTGGCATGATTGATTGATAGTATGTTTTGGGGTTTGCAGATGAGTTGACAATTCCATTCTTTTTGTAGAGTGTTTGACCCTTACCTGACTCGTACTGCAAGTAATGTTTCTGCCACTGCTCAGTACCTGAACTCCAATCATACTGTAAGGGAAAGAAGGGAGTGTGTGCACTTCCTTTTCTGCACCTGTCCCACTGTTCCATGAAATGTTCATTCACTCAATGTTTTCTTTTTTGAAGGTGAGAGAATATAAATTGAGTGACAGGTCCCAAGACTTGCTTAGATTGAAACATCTTTGTTTCAACAGACCCCTGCTGTCCCTTACAGTACGACTGGAGTTCAGGTAGTGAGCAGATGCAAACAGGGTGCAGTGTGCAAAAAGAGAAATTGTTAGATCAGTTTAAGCCCAAACACAAATCTTCAGAATATGTTTTGGCTATGTTTCCTCATGCCATAAATTATTTGTTCTTAACTGTGTCTGATGCACATATTTGTTTAGGCAAATAGTGCCATTTTTGTGAAGGTGCAAATGATGCCTTTGTCTTGATCTCAAATGATTTTGCACTGCAACAGATTTTCATTTGGTTAGCACAAAAATAAAATTCATATTTCAAATTACCCAAGTGACATTAACTTTTGAAAGAAAATGAAACTGTCATGGAAATCTTATGGTTTAACATTCACAAGAAGACATCACAAAAATATTAACATATTTGGCTGTGACTCCCAAGTGATTTAATATTGTTCACGTGCATAATATCTCAACATGGTAGTGTTTTTCTTTATTCATTTCATTCTTATAATCGTTTTTGACATTTGTCTAGTTAAGAACAACACAGTCTGTATAATACATATCACCATATGTTTTCAGATTAACTTCATATGCATCTCAAATTGTATCCTTATTGTGTACAAATTTCATTATATTACTGCATACTAATGGAATTAATCAGTTTTTCCTCGAAGAATATTTTGAGGGTCTTTCTAAAATGAATATTTCTCGCTCGTACAGAACTTGTAACAGTTTGTATTTGTGATAACAGCTATGTATTTTTTTACACAGTTGTACAATCCATTGCTTCCATTGGATAATACCATCTCTCTGAAAAACTGTTTCAGTTTGAGTGCCATTTACATATTGTGGAACATATTTTATGATGGCATTACTTGTTAAATTGTGTCTTGATGTTGTTATATTCAGAATGACTTGTTAATATAATTCTACATTTCTGTTAAGTTTTAGTATTTTTCTTTATCTTTAGTCATTCTTATGCAAAAAAATTTTGAAACATGGATTTCAAGCAAATGATTTTTTGCTCAGGTATTTAATGAATACATGTTAGTGACAATGTGTGTAGGAAGATGCTGAATCAGTGTTAGTTTTGCTTGTACAGTGCATATGAAGTTGTCTTACGAGATTACCTCCTATGGAGAGAATGTACTTGAATTTATTGTATTCTAAGCTTGGCAGGTGTTTTTTAGTGAGTCACCTGGTACCAAATAACTGCAGATACTGAAACAGTCACACACTGTCATTACTTCTTTACTCCCTTAATATTTTTTATCTGTTAGACTTTAGTATTATTTGAACCTATGACTGAAAGCAATTTAGCAATAACTTTTTTTAGTTGTCACTTATGTGTTTTTGAAAATCATTTCAAGTAGCATCTTGATATCTGTGGGACTTTGACTACTACTGTTGTCTTCCATCACATGAGTGTAGTGAACTGGTGCTGGAAGTCACAATAGCCTACATGGTGTTGCATATGAATTCTACTTTTATTCTCTATTCTGTTCACTTAGTGTATGGTAACATTTTTGATTGCAGAGAGAGAGAGTATCTCTTATTTTATATTGTAATATAAAAGTCTCTGATCCCCATAAATCAAATTTTTGTGTGCTTTCAAAAGTAGGACTGGCTATAAATGGACCTGCTGTGTATCATCTTAATTTGTATATGTACCGTGGCAAACATCTGGAGGTACTTGTTTCACTGCAATGTGATATATAGTTCTATTACTACCACCACAATTTTTTTATGTCGGAGAGATGGTTCCAGTGAACTATTAAAGTGTGGAAAGTATTGAAAAGATAAGCCTGCAGTTACGCTAGCAATAAATTTTACAGCATTATAATTGTGAATGACAATCGCTAACAGTCCAAACTTTTAATCAGTCCTCTCTCAGGTTCCATCATATGACTGCTTGCTGGCAAAAACGATTTTACATAGGCATACAAATGATGCCTCATGAGGTTGTTGAGTGTTTTTAGTATAATGTATAATACCCAAAAATTGGAAAGATTGTAATGCCTTGAAATCATATGTTCAGATGTTGAAAAGTAAAATATCTATCTCATTTTTTCGAGCTTATAGTTTGGAGAGAATGATCATACATTAAGACATTCTGTGCACGTCAGTATTTGGAATTCATTTTACAGATTCTGGTAAATAACATTTTTTTAGCATGGGATGCAGTAATCTGCTTCTTAATATTCAGTATACTATTTTGAATGGAATGTGTGTTCAGCACCCCCAACTAATAATTATTTATTCCTGAAGAATTTACCACATTAATTTTTCAGAAGAAAAATAGATCTGTATTCTATATTAATAATATTTTGTCATGTTAATACTATTTACCAACTTGCCACGATTTGGGTCACTTTGCTATGAAAGCATGTACAATGACATTTGCTGCATTGTTTGTAAGATCAGTAAAAATTCTGATCTTGTTAGAAATTAATGTCCTTATTAAAAACCAACAAGTGTGGACAGTTGAGAAGAAGAATAGTGAGGAAGTATTAGGTGTATGTTAAAAGGAAGTAATGTATTATTAGATTTGTTTGTGGAAAGGACTGTCCTCTTAATCAGTCTAGCATTTTATCATTAAAGAAAACTAAACTGGTTATCTAAGTACCATTGGACTGAGTTAAGTGCTTTGTCTGACAAAATTTTTAATAACAGCTTGTAAAACTACTTTAGATGCTGGAAGTAGTGGTAGGGAAACGAGTGGATAAAGTGAAGATTAAGAGATTAAATCATCTGAAGAAGATATGAGCTAATCCAAGTAGACAAAAAAGTTGTAAAAAATTGTTGCTGGCTAGACACTATTCAGAGGCTAGAGATAATTAATGTTTGAGTAAAGAATGGAAATTCTATCAGTTATGAGGCAATATAAGAATCATTTGTGAAGTCAATATCACCATAGACAATGAAAGTGTTTTACTATGCTACCTGCTTCTAGGGTGCAGTGAAATTTGCTTCTTATAGTAGAGCATTGCGTGTATTGGGCACTACTGACAGGTAAAGGCTGAATGCTCAAGGGGGATTAAACTAGATTTCTGCCTTTCAAAAACAGTTGTTCTTTCAACTGAATAATGCAACCACACCACAAAGAATAACATACTGCTTCAATCTGTGATTTCCTTTCCATTATTTTCACTGAGTGAAGTGGTACATTAGGGAGACATTGGCCTTGAATTTGGAAAAGGTGCAGTTCAAATCCCTGCCCAGGCATCCAGATCTGTGTTTCACCATATAGTGGAGACGCTGAGTTGCAGATACGCATTGTAAAAATACTGCCACAAAATGAGCTTTCGGCCAATAAGGCCTTTGTCAAAAATACACACACACACACACACACACACACACACTCTTCAATCTGAGCTTGTACTTTGTCTGTAATGGCCTCATAGTGAATGGGATAGTTAGCTGTAATCTTCCATTCTGGCAATCTGTGCAGAGGCTTCCTTGCTAACACTTTAAATAACAGTGTTGGATAATCAGCTACTGCCATCAAAGCGTTACCTGAGACTTTTTTTTTCTCCCTTGGTATAAATCCTCTATTCAAATTACGCAGTTGCTAAATGCATATCTAAAGGCCATGCAATAAAGATTTTTCCTACTGAAAAATAAGTGCTACAAGAGAAGTGCTCTTCTCCTCCACATTATATTCTTTTTGCATTATATTGTGAGTGAGTTCCTAACAGATTAGGTGACTAGCTTTTATTGTAGCAACAGTTAAGTAGTATTCAGATCTGAGAAAATTCCAGGCCTTGCAACTCTCCTAAGTTATGGTAACTTATATTTATATTTCAAAGGAACTGTTAAAAATATATAAGGAGTCCATTTCACGTCACCCAGTAGGTATGCCAGGGCCGGAGAGAGCATGGAGGTGATTAGAAGCAGGACTTGAAAGCTGGAAGGTTTAGAATGATACAAACGATAAAAAAAAAAAAAAAAAAAAAAAAAATGGGAAGACTAAGATGGGAAGAAGCAAAGCACACACAAATCATATGGACTCAAGATAGTAAAATATAACATGAAGTGCAAGTTAAAATGGGATCAAAACATACTTCCATAATGGTTGACCACAAGTCCAATCCATGCACATAATGTTTACAATAATTGACCACATATCTGGCGTATGCCCATAATCACAGTACCTGTTAAAGACTGTGGTAATGTGTTGCAGCCTACTACCAACCTTCTTGCCATATTTGGTGCTATCCTATTCATTTCTTTATCCTGCAGTACGTCAAGTTTTGATGTGATCACTTCTAGTAATTTTTTTGATTAGAACCCTTGTTAGTCTTTTTGCCGTGGACTAGCATTTTTTCCTAAGAGTTTTGTAGATTACATTTCTTAGCTTGTGCTTATTCATGTTTGTAACTAACATGGCTCGCATCCATGAAGGTCTTCCTGTATGAAGTTCAGCATATCTCAGCTGTACCCTTTTCTTTTTTCCTTTATTGCATTTACTGTTTTTTTTTTTTTGTTTTGTTTAGTTTATGAAAAAAATGTTTGTGCAAAATTATTGTATGTATAAAGACATTCATCAACTTCATGAATGCCACAGGAAACTGTGATTACAAAATCTTGTTTAGTCCACTGCATTATTGTCCTCCTTAAGAAGCAGCTGTTTGTTGTAATTATTTTAATGAACATCATATACTGTAAAAGCATTGAGACATGTAACTCTAGTTGAAAGTGGCAGTTTGTGACTGTATAATTACGATGTGTGCAAAATCATGATGCTGTGGACATATAATTGCAGGGCCATCAAATTTAGCAATATTACCACAATTGTCTCCTAGGCGCTATTACCTGGATTCCAAAGTTATAAAAATTTGCAGAGATTAAATTTTGATTCCGTATTTAGAGAATAGAATGTTCATATGAATTGGTGAGTTGTAAAAGTGGTCATGTTTCAGAAAGTAAATTTTTCAGAAGGTACAAAAAACTTTTTTTCTACACAATGGGTTTAAAAATGGTGTCATGGAGTTACTATATAGCAATTGGCCCCAGGTTGAAACAATATATGAGGGCTCTTTGGTAAATAAGTTCCGAATAGTTGTGGAATGGAAAACATTGTGCATATCAAAAATGTTTTATTTGCAACAGTTAGCTATAGCTTCCAGCTGCTTCTCTATATAGTCGCCACCCTGACTTTTGTTGTAGCATTGTGCCAACATTCCCGTCCTCTCATCATAGAAGGCAGCCACCTGTGCTTTCCACCAATACTCTACACTGGGTTTACAACTCGTTGACTGTGCAAATAGGTTGTCTTTAAAGTCAGCGATTCATGTGAGTAGAGGTGAAACTCAGGGGCAGCCAGTTACAAGCTGTATTGTGGATGATCAAACATTTCCCTTCAAAAACGCTGCAGAGTGTCGCCAAGAATTGTCATAAAGAAGGAACAACATGACAGTTGTTTTATGTGGGCTGCATGACGTCAGGCAAAATCTCTCACCGGGCTCTCATACTTGGTAGGAGACACTATTTTCTAGGCATCCTTCTGTGCTCAATGTACACTCAGAACTGAAAACAGCGACATGATGAGATCAACAGGAATACTAGAGACACTGCCCAACACATTTGTGCAAAACTTCATTGGATTTTCACAGTGGTTTCTGTTTCGTGACCGATCAGAACTTATTTTCTAAATAGCCCTCATACACCATTACAATATACTTTAGCCTTCAAGTGTGGTCAGAAATCCAGTTTGAATGTGCTGGAGGTGACCATTTTTCAGAACAGATGATGATGTGCAGGAGGAGGAGAATGCAACTAGGATTCTGTTTGTAGCAGAAGAGTTGTGTTATGCAGTTTTGTATTATTCATATTCACTATAGAAATAACATAGTGTTACGAGCGTAACAGTCTATTCATAATATACCCAAAATACAGCAACAAACAAAATACAGCAAAGCAGGCAATGGTGGGCATGCTTCATCTTCATCTTTATCTTGTCCATCGGCACTGACAGATACTGTCATAAAATGGTTTCAACTCAACAGATTTGTATTGTAAAATTTTCTTTACATCATCTTGTGAATGTTGAGCACTTCTGTTGCTGGGACATGACCCCCTGTTATACCATCAACATGTACTTAATTCGAAAAACAGTGAGCATGGCTCCTTTGTCAACTCACCGATTCATATATTGCCTATAACATGTTCATGTTATTGCAGAAATGTATAAATAATTTAAGGAGTAAAGATAACAACTCTCCAAGTAATTGAGGTGCTAAGGCATCACAATCACAGAAACAAGAGTGAGAGTGTTGCTAACACTTGGATGAATCGTCCTTCAGAGCTGCAGTTTGTGTTTGTACACACACACACACACACACACACACACACACACACACACACACACACAAAGTGTGGACACATTGAATAGGCTAGATCACCACTGAGATACACATGTACTCTACTGCTCAAATTCAGCTGAAAGCTAGCAACAATATCATTTTTATATCTTTATGTATTGACGTATTAATGTTTTAAACATGTGCCATGAAAAAGTGAGTGAACATACTGACAAATCCAAAGTTACTTCTAATTTTATTGAGAGTAATCTTCTGTGATTTCCCACTAATGCACATAATATACTGGCTGAATAACATATGTAAAATCAATGAAACTGCTGTCCATACGTGCCCAGTTTGCCATTTTATGAGACTGCTACTTGGTAGACGTATTACATCAGTTCAAGTGTTGTATGCATTTAATTTGCATTTAATGGGAAACTTCATGCCACACTGTCTCTCCTAGTCAACAAGAAATCTGATATTACACATTGGCCTAAGTACCACATATGGATTCTGCCATTCAGACTTGAAGTGTTTGTTATCTCTCTTTAGTGGCAGTTAAGATGAATGAACCACTATTATAAACTTCGTATAAATATTTTTGTTACTTTTATTTTATATTGATTACAATGTTCTTTTTGTAAAGAAATGAACAAAGATATTTTAAATAAACAGCTACGAGAGACACTGTTACTTCTTCCTCCCCCCTTCCCCCATCCCACATCATTAGTTAAGATGAGCTGTTAAAATATGGGTGCTTGGTATTTCGTCTGTGTAGTTGTTCTATCTGGTAGCAGTGACGGAATCCAAATAGCATAAAATTAGACATAGAGTTTGCAGATTAAAAATTATTTTCGTTTCTCACTTTCATTTCTCAAATGACAAACAGGGAAAACAGCACATAAAAATCATGCTGTTTATTGTAACCCAGCTACCAGCTCCAGGGTAGACAGAGACAAATGCTAGGAATAACTGAGCAGAAATGTCCCTCACAGATGCAGGTGACTAGAATAAGTGTTTGAGGATGCATGCATGTGACAGTACTCTCAGCTATATTCCACGGGAATCATTTAGCTTGGACTCCAGCTCATAATGATGTCATGAGTGAAGCTTGAAAAAACACACTTGAATTATGAAAGAATCCTCTAGATGGGATATGAATAGCTTAAAACATAGGTGGCTGCCACCACACTGCCCACTGCTAACTTGAGCATTTATATATATATTTTGCCCTAGAAGAATAAATAATAATGTGTGAGAATGTAGCTGGTCATGATTGCAAGAAAGAATGTGGTAATACTGGATCCCATTGTGCCTTGGGGAGAACTGTGTTCAAAAATATCATGTGTATGCAGGAAGTTGGTACACTTTGCAGCACAAAAAGTGAACGAAAAGAATTTTCACCAGAGTCATTGTATTTTGCAGTACAGATGCAAATTAATGTAACAGGCATTACTTGAAATGTGAATTCTAGTCCTATTCCAAGTAGTCACATAAGCTTTTCTGCAAACAAAATGCACTTGTTAACTATGGAGACACTACAAAACAGCAGAATTTTTGATGGTTGCCACATTTGATTCCATGTTAAGTTGCAATTTTTTTTTTTCCGTCCTTGTTGTAAGAGACACTAAAATGGAAAACATAACTCTATTCAGATGATGTGCAGTTTATCTTACACAGTAGATGCGATAGTTTTTAGGCTGTGAATTTATTTTTGGTGCATATTCCATAGATCAATTAGCATGTGTAGGCACAAGAATGTAGAACAAGTCAAAACATGGATTTTGTTACGTACTTGTCATTTATAAAACATTAACTGATATACATATCATTTGCATTACATTAATTTTCGTACAAACTAATTTATATATAATGGTAACTAAGTACGAGTTACGGAATATAATTACATACTGGCGAGCAATTCTATCTTATAATTTATTATTTTCCTATGATGCAAGAATATAATTAAGGGATTACATAATGATTCAGTTTGATTTAACTAGTAACAAAGAACTGTATTACATGTTTTAGAACACAAACAAAATTATTGACATAATACATACAATTGCATGGGAACAACAAACAGAAATATGTGAGAAGTGCTTTATTTATTATTATTATTATTATTATTATCATCATCATCATCATCATCATCATCATCATTTTAAGAAAGAACTCAGCTAGACAAAAAAAAAATTGTTTGCAAGGATAAACCCACTTGATTCACATTTGAATATTATAAATTTGTTATGCTTCGTAGTGAGGAAAACTGTCGGTTATGAAGGTCATGACTGGGTAATAATGTGTTGTGAGCAGGTGGTGGTTAGTATTCTCACTCCTTCAAAAGACCATGGCAATAGTTTCTTGGAGGCACTTTGCACATAATTCTGGTGAAATTTTTCTGTGCATTAAATACTCTCTGATGCTGGTGATTTGGTCCAGAAGACGTCACACCTAAGTGAGTGGAAGGACCAACACAGGCAAACTTTGATGTACTGATATCTCTCATACTGCAAATTATCTATGCTATGATTTAATTCTTACTTTGTGTGTAAACAAAGAAATCTAAAGAAAGAACGAACACATTTCACCAAGCATGGCATACACTTAAACAACTCAGGTAAAGGGTTTATTTGCAAAAAAATAAGAGAACACATAAGAAATTTAAATAAAAAAACCAGTCCTAAAATATTCTGAGTACAGAATTACAAGGACAGACTAAAACACCCGCTTATGATGATTTTGTGAAAGCAAAAAATGCCATGCTGAGAGACCAACAAGTGAAAACACAAGATTGGTCTAAAATAACCTCATCTGCTGACGTTGTGATCTTACCAACAAAGAAAACGTCATTTGCAAAAGAAGGGGGGACATTGTCTACAAAAGAGGAGCTACCAACCACAGGATCAGTATTATTTGCCTCATGAACAGGAGTGCTATCATATAGCAGTAGATCTTCTGGCAGCACTGCAGCAGCGTCTGGACCCATGGAAAGAAGCACTAGGAACAGGAAGTGCACACAAAAGGAACAAAATTGTTGATACCCAGAGGTAAAAAAAAGCAACATAACTAAAAGAGCAACAGATTTTTTAAAAAATTGATTTACAAATACTGTATCAAAATGTTCAATATGCATCTAACAAATTATAATTATTAGAAGTGTTAAGAGGTGCTGAACTACCCATATTTTCAAAATGACAGAGCATAGTTTAAAGGAGAGTGAATTAAAGGTTTTCAATATAATAGGATAAAAAAAAGTAGCATATTATTGCAGAACTGGATGTAAAAGAGGGGGAGTAGTAATATATATAGACAGCAGATTAGGGGACTGCACTCCATAAAAGATCACAAACTGCAGAATTTTACTTTGAAGCAGCAGCAGTGCAAATAACATTCATGGTGCAAAAATGCCTTTTAAAAGTAATGTATTAATCACCTAATTCAATAATCAAAAACTTTTTGCTGGAGGTTGATGTGCTACTGCACAGTCATGAAGAAATAATTTTTTGTAATAACAGATGCCTTAAATATAGATATGCAGAAAGACAGTGGTTACACAAGAAATTTTCATGACATTATGAGGACATACAATCTCCAGTTTCATGTAAAAAATCATACAGAAACATCAAGCACATCAATTGACCATGTTCTTCCAAATATACCTACAGAAAGACAAAAAGTTCAAGTTGTAAACACTATTGTTACAGACCACTTTTGACAAACAATTGAACTGTGAGATAGTACAAAAAGTGAGGATAACACTGTGGCTGAACTTAGATGAACTAAACTTGGGAAATTGAGTAGACTAGGAATTTTGCTGAGAGCAGAAATGTTGGATGATGTGTACATAGAGGCCATTGTAGGAAAGAGATGGGAATCTTCTGTAGTGTATTAAGACACCACATGGATAAAGCATGTCGTAAAATATACAGAACAATTAGGGCTGACCCAAACAAAAGGTGATATGCTGTAGAAACTGAAAAAGCAAGAGATGGACTGAATGAACTCTATGAAAATTATCAGAAAGAGAAAGGACGCAAGTGTCATGAAGCTTACAAGTGCAAGGAAAAAAGCATACACTAGGATGAAGCAAAGACCAGCATCAAAAACTCAAAATATAAGCACCTTCTAACATCTCTAAAACAGTCTGGAATTGTATAAACGAGAAGAGAAAAGAGTTACAGGTCTTAAATGACGCAAATATAATACTGACAAGGGAGGGGAAAGACATGACAGATCCACAAGTGGGTAACATCTTCAATCAGCACTACAGAGCTGTAGTGGAGAAACTTCTAAAATAAAATGTATCAGTATAAAGAGCATGGAATGTCCCAAAAGCGCTGGCTTACAGTTTATACCTACTCCCTATTGATGAACTGGAAATTCCAAAAACATTGGAGTGTGAAAAATAAAAATACAGAGAGTCTGGATGGCATACAAGCAAAAATGGTCAAACACTGTGCTAGATATCTTGCAAAGCCCCTGGTGATCCTAATAAATTTAGTAAAGATGAAAGGAGTATTCCCAAAATTTTTAAAAATGAATAAGGTTGTAAAGGAGATCCAAGTAACTAGACACACATAACAATCACAACTGTTCTGTCTAAAGTAGTCGAAGCAGTGATTAAAGACAGAATTATTAACATAATAGAGAATCAAAACAGCTTAAACAAAGCACAACATGGATTTAAAGAGGGGAGATCCATTAAGACCGCAGTGACAAACTCCATAATACACGTCACCAGGGCACTGGATCATCAAAGGTATCAAGTGTGCTTAGACCTCAAAAGCTTTTGATTGTGTCTGTCATAAAATTCTTATAGAAAGACTGGACTGTTATGGCACAAGAGAAAACCTTGGTTGAAAATAGACAACAGAAATAAAACATAAATCCAAAAATACACAGATTTTCTGGAGGTAAAATATGGAGTAGCTCAGGATTTAGGATAAAAACCTTTGCTGTTTATCTTGCATATAAATGAAAAAGTGATTACATATGCTGATGACACAACTTTACTAGTATGTATTGACATTTGAAATTAGAGTCTCTGAGAATCTGGAAATGACAGAACACTATTTTAGAGAAATAATTTGTTGATCAACAGGAAGAAAACTATCTGCACAAACTTGGAAACATACAGATCTAACAGTCCAGAGGAATTTATCCTGAGCATTGGGGATGCGGACTTAGAAGAAGTGGACTGTAATAGGTTTTTGTGAATAGAGGCAGACAAATTTCTGACATGGGAAAACCATATTGATAAAACTGTTCAAAAATAAGTACAAATATGTTCTTAATGAAAAGAATATGTTATACATTGGACACAAATCTAGCTAAAAATGCACTATGTACTTATCTTCCCGCACATATTTCCTGCGCATACTGTACTGTATACCAATATGGGGAGAAGCAGAAGATGCACACATTCAAAGAATCTTAAAACTTCAAAAGAAAGCTGCCAGAGACATAGCCAAACCAACACCACAGGAGTCCTGCAAAAACAAATTCGAAGAATTTAAAATATTGACCGTGCCAAGTTTGTACATATATGATACAATATTTCTTTTACTGGTAAGTTGCACCGCGCCTCTAAATAGAGATTTACATGACCACAACACAAGAACTAGAGATACTACCATATCTACAGCAAAAGATTGAAAAGACAGATAGGAACCCTAAAACTGCAGGAAGTTTATTTTATAACACACTGCCATTTAGCATAAAGAGCACAAAGGAGTGATCACCTCCAAAATAAACCTGAGAGTAGGCTCTTAGTACTGGGTGTAAAGTCGAGGGCCACTTTCAATTGTTTATTGCACAACAACCAAACATTGTACAGATATCATACACATGTCATTTTGAAGAGAAATCCCGAAAGTTTTTTTTTTCCATGTATGCCGCCACAGCATAGTTTGGTAATTTGCCGATAGTCAGTGCTAGTTGTGAACATGGCAAGTTCAGGTGCAGAGCAAGCTGTTTCATGAGATGGCTTCCCCAATCACCAGATCTCACTCTGTGTGACTCTTTTCTGTGGGGACACATTAGAGGTCTGGTGTATGTACGACCTCTACCACATGACGTAGTAGAGCTCTGGTAGAGAATACTGATGTATGACATCTGTACAATGTTTAGTTCTTGTGCAGTGTTGTTGTTGTTGTCTTCAGTCCTGAGACTGGTTTGATGCAGCTCTCCATGCTACTCTATCCTGTGCAAGCTGCTTCATCTCCCAGTACCTACTGTAACCTACATAATTCTGAATCTGCTTAGTGTATTCATCTCTTGGTCTCCCACTACGATTTTTACCCTCCACGCTGCCCTCCAATGCTAAATTTGTGATTCCTTGATGCCTCAAACTGTGTCCTACCAACCGATCCCTTCTTCTAGTCAAGTTGTGCCACAAACTTCTCTTCTCCCCAATCCTATTCAATACCTCCTCATTAGTTACGTGATCTATCCACCTTATCTTCAGCATTCTTCTGTAGCACCACATTTCGACAGCTTCTATTCTCTTTTTGTCCAAACTAGTTATCGTCCATGTTTCACTTCCATACATGGCTACACTCCAAACAAATACTTTCAGAAACGACTTCCTGATACATACATCTATATCTTGTGCAGTAAATAACTGAAAGTCTTACCAGACTTTATGTTCACCCTGTATATTTAATCACTGTGTATTAATATTGATTAACTATAAAACACTATTACAAAAAAATATTTTTATGTGTCAATGACAAATTTCTAATAAATTTGTCTTATTCTTTATAAAACTGTAAACATGACAAATCTTACATCGTTGTAAAATATGATCTATGGACAAAACTAAACTAAACTAATGGCAAATGTTGCTGACAATGGCCTTTTATAGTTTTGGAGGAACTGATTTTCCAGCTAAGCACGCTTCCAACTGGGACTCCTAAGAGTTTTTCATAAATATACTCTCTGTATCTATTGCCTTCCTGTGCAATAACAATCTCTGAGTTCATCTGTTCAGAATGAAACTAGATGCAGTTGCTTTTGCTGAAGTTTACTACAAGCAAACAATTGGCTCTCTAGGGTGGTGCATATCTTGTTATCAATTACATTGGTGTGTATTATTGGCAAAAATTGTGAAGTGGCTTGTACTTTTACACATCTAATGTATATGAGAAAGGATAGGAGACCAACAACAGATCCTTGTGGGACTGCATAACACTCCATTTCTCAGCCAGTCTATCTCTGCTACCTCTTTTTTTTTTGTTTACATTGGAAACTACATTTTGCTATCTGCTGTGGAGATAAAAATTTTAACGAGTTACCTACTTGTCCTCTGATTCCATAGTGACTTACTTTCTTAAGAGATATCTTATGATTGATAAAGTTGAATACTTTTAAAGATCAAAGAATATACCAACCAGCAATGTTCCCTCATCTCCATATTCCAAAAAATCATTTGTGAATGAAAATATGACATCAGTTATGGAAATAACTTTTTGAAACCCAAGTATGTTTTTACTAATAATGTGGAAGCTGTCTAGAAGCTTTAAAAACCTGGCTTATAGTAATTTTGTAAGAACTTAAGATAATACAGTCAAAAGGATGAGAGAATATAATTCATAAAATCTGCAGCTTTAGATGTAAGAATTCTTCACAGTGCAAATTTCAACCTGTCAGGGAAGATAATATGATAAACATCAAGGTTGAATATATAGTCAAGAATTTTGCTGAAATGATGCAACAGGTTTCAGCAGTGTATTTGAAATAGTGTCTTCACTTATTTGTCTTCTTTTTGTGGTGGTGGTTTTCTTACTTCATTTACTGTTATGCTGGTTATGCATATCTATTCTAACAAATAAACTTCTCAAAGCCTATTCTGATCACTTATGCAAAATTTTGGCACACATGTATAGTGCTTCTTTGAATTAGGCCATCTTCCTGGACAGAATGAAGATTCCTATAGTGAAACCTCTCCACAAAAATGAAGACACAGCAGAAGTCATAAACTATTGTCCTGTCTCTCTCTTCACCACATTTTCAAAAATCCTACAGATTTTTGAAGCACTCCTAGAACACTGATGTCACCAATATGGTTTCTGAAAAGATATGTCCACAACTGAAGCTGTATTTTCATATACAAATGATGTATTGGAACCCCTAAGCCAAAAATGAAGCAAGTTAGTATATTTTGTGATCTGACTAAGGGTTTCAATTGTGTGGTTCACAAAATGCTTTTCTATAAAATGTACTACTATGACGTCAGTGGGACTGTGGTAAACCGGCTAAAATCCTGCATCCAAGATAGGAAGCCAGTTTTGGATATGATCAGCAGAGATGAAAACAACGATCATTGTAGGGGATTGGAGACATCAGTGCTATAAAGTCACTTGTTTTGGTACTTATACTCTACTGTGTGTTACGGAGCTATCTTTTGGGGGAAATCAACTACTTCAAAAAAATTCTTTTTCTTTCTGCATAAAAAGGTTGTCGGGATGGTGAGTTCTTCTCAAGAACTACCAGTTGTAATCTTTTTAAAAAACTTGGGAGACTTGCCATCTCTTCCCAATAAATTTATCCTATTAAGAGCTTCATGGTTGACAATCCTATTCCCTACAAAACCAACAAAATGTACTACATTACAACACAAGAAGAAAGGTTGACTTCCATTGTGATTTTAAAAATCTAACTCAGGCACAGAAAGTTGTGCACAGTATTCCAGTATTAAAACATTTAATTCATATTCACATCAAAGGTCTTCTTTTTGTGGTGGTGTTTTTCTTACTTCATTTACTGTTATGCTGGTTATGCATATCTATTCTAACAAATAAACTTCTCAAAGCCTATTCTGATCACTTATGCAAAATTTTGGCACACATGTATAATGCTTCTTTGTAATTGACATTTATATTAGTTTCTTACTCATTCCACAGTCCAGAATCTCAGATGCATTAAGGATCTGCAGAATAAGTATGTAAATAAAATTACAAAAATTCTTTCAGTGATTCAGTGGCCTTTTTGAATATTTATAAAAATGTCTTGGGGATTCTATTTGGATGGGCAGCTTGGGTCTCATTCGTTATTCCCTATCAGACAGTTTTGAATTGATTGCTAGAGTTATTAATTTTTGAGCTTAAAGACAGACTTTTCAATTTAATTAGTTTCACTTAGTATTTTGCAATACATTTTGTAGTGATTTATCTGGGCTGGATTGTCTGATTTTTTTATTTGATATAAGATCATTGCTTTGTTTTGCATGGTCTTCATACCAGTAGTTATCCATGGCTTGTTGGTGGATTTTTTGGACCACAAATCCTTTTTGAAAAAGTACTTTCAAATATTTTCTGCATTAGTAGTTGAGTGGTCAGTGTGGCTGATGGTCACACAGAGGACCAAGGTTCGATTCCTAGTACTGACATAGATTTTTTCTGCAAGTGAGGACTGGAACAGGGTGCACTCAGTCTCATGATGGCAATTAATTAGCTACTTGACCAAATAGTAGTAGCTCCAGCTCATAAAATTTGATAATGGCCTAAAGAGTAGTGTCCTAATCCCACATCCCTCCATAGCACATCCAGTGACACCATTGGTGGAAGATGACACAGTGGTTGCTCAGTACCACAAGTAATTATGGTATTTATAGTGAGTTTTCACCCATCATGATCAGCGACACCATTAAGAACCTGGTTGTCAGTGATGTCAACTATTTTTTTCTGATGTATAAATATACTGTTAAGTAATGTACTGGAATGTGAAGTTATTCTGGCATGGAAACCAAATGCAGAAACATGTTTACATATGGTCATCAAATTTTGTAGGTCAGCCTGCCACTAGAGGATGTCAGAAAATTAACATTGAAGTCTCAAGTACTAACACGTCTCTCTCATGTATAAAAATGCGTGCTAGTTATAACTATCTATAATCACCTACTACATCATTATTACTTGTATTATTGTAGTATCTCGTAATTGGGGTGTAAAGTAAAATTAATCTTCAGTTTCATTAAATATCCATAAGAAACAAAAAGAATGTGTAAGTGCAGGAACTGGTAGGTACGTAAACTCCTCAGTTAATAATAGTAAAGTGCTCAAATGTGGTGTCTGCTTTTTTTCCAAAAAGTGTGGACTAGTGACGTAAACACTGTAAGCACACATTTAGAGAGACTAACCTGCTTAATTTTTTTTTCTAAGATCACCTTACCTGAAGAGAAATCTCATTACGTAGTAATTTGTCATGTTATATATTATCCCTACATGAACTGGGAATTTTCTACTGTGTTCACTGATAGTCTAATGCAATGAGAAAGTCTGTCATTGCCCAATTCACTCTATAAAGGCCAATGACAGTACACAGTTCAAAGGCAAATACATAAATGACCTTGCTTTGAGTCTAGCCACTTTATTCACAAGCATGCTTCATTGTTAACCATCTATTTGTGACCGCATCGTTGGTCTTGTGTAGCAATGAATTTGATGGTATGTAGATATGTAAATTGAAGGTAGAGAGGGGAAAAAAGGAAAGCAAAGGGAGGGAGTACTGCAGTCACCTGTATTGGGACATTACGCGGAAGTGACAGCAACAAGTGAAAATGTGTACCGGACTGGGGTTTGAACTCAGGATCTCCTGCTTACTAGGCAGGTGTAGTAAACACTGCACCATCCAGGAAAAAGTTTTATCACAACTACACAGACTGTCTCGGCTCACTTCACAGCTGATGCACACTCCTATTGAGTGTCACCTATCTGCAGCTCCTGTTGTTTTCCTCCATGTTTGCTCTTCCAAAATTCCCACATGAGGTCACACGTATTTGTACATCTTCACTGAAGAAGGTGGATTCGTTACCCTGATAGGCCTATCAAATTATACGAATGTGTGTTGTCTGTTTTTTAAGATATGTCTGAAAGAACAAACACCACATATTAATAGAATTTGATGGTATTGGAGACTGGGGTGCAGTGCTGTGTTTCTCAGCACACTGCACAATGATGTAGTGATACAGGAGACTGCAGTAAGTGTGTGCAAACTGGTTGATGACATGTGATACCAGTCGAGGATAATGAATTTGTAACCACAACACAACTAAAATTGTTTTTTAAATGTGCTGCAGTTGAAACATACCACTTCATTTCTAGTGTAGTTCGATATCTTTCAGCACCGGCATCAGGAGGAGAGTCTACAAAGCAAACATGCAGCCATCAAGGAGAAGCTCCATAATTATTGAATCTAAATATTAATGTTTACTGAGTGAAAGATCTATTGTGACTGGCAAAATGTAATACTTTTTTGACAAATCAGTATTTTTTCTCAGAGAAAGATGGTTCAGTATGAGTACATAGGCACATGGTATCTGTCTGGACCACAAACATAATTTTGAGTCATCTCGGAGTGGCATGTGTCTGTGACAATTTGGGGTTGGATGTATTTCATGGACTAGGGATGGTCCACAAAAAGATGGCCAACTTGATGCTGTCCAGTATACTCAATGCCATGGTCTTGTCAGTGCAAAAACTATATCCTGAGGATTAACTTGTTTCTAGCAATATCAGTCTCCAGTATTCATTTCAACTATGGGGCAGGAGAGATTTGCAGAAAAAAAAGATATCTCTCTTCTCAGCTGGCCTCCTACTGAATCAAGCTACAATCTATTGAAAATGTATGGACGGAGACAAAACAGGCCGTGCAAGGAAACTGGCCTCACACAGTGCCAGAACCCTGCAATGGCATTTAGAACATTACTTGAGTTGCCTGGGAGGAGGTGGCAGAAAATGAGAGTTATTACTCACCCCATTCATCCCATAGGCTTCCTTCCTCACAAGATGCAGATGGTCACTTTGGACATAATATTAGATGGTAAGCAAACCATATGCTGTATCCTTTTAAGGACTAAAAATATCTCCCCGTTGTCGACGGGACGTTAAACACTAACCACCACCACTAAAAATATCTTTTTATGAACCACAAAATGTTCATTCCTGTGGTGTTGTCTGAAGAGTGAGGTCCCATGATAAAGTTGGTACCTCATGACAGAACCGCAAGCTAAAGGAAGTCACTGCCACAAGCAGCCACAAATGAGAGAATCAACGGAGACAGGCCTTCAAGATTTCTGTACGCTGCTGCTGTTCCAAGTCTACTTATGTCAGAGTTCACTGCCATTCAGCCCACTATGATAACCCACTCTGAAATCAGCCTGATTGTAGTTCAAATGTAGACTGTCATTCAGTACAAGAACGAAAAAACATTTGTGACATTACAGTACCAACATTCAACATAAAAAACAGTTATCACTGTATTCTGCAATTGTCTCAAATGTACATTGCCTCTCATATGGATGTGGATGTCCTCCAAAGTATCTGTTATTAAAGTTTTACTGAAATTTATCTTAATATTTGTTATATGTTGTAGCATCTACTCAACCTCCTCCAGAAGTTAAATCAACTGAATTTTGTCTAGACTTGCTACAACATACAGAAATGGTGGTAAGTCTAGTTATTACATCTATTCAAGTGTGCTTTATTTATATGGCATGAAAAAAATGGCGAAGAGTAATTTTTGAATAGCTTTCCACCTTCATCTGCCTGTCTTGACATGCTTTGTGTTCTGCTAGTCAAGCAATAATTTTTCTGTGTTATTGTATCTAGTCTAAAGTGTTTAACCACATCTGAGCCTGCATGTGAACTATCATTAAATGAATGACTGCTGCTCAATGTACAACAAATGACAAACTTACTGTCACAACAAGCAGCACTACAGCTGGTTGCTGCACCCAAGTTTTGCCAGAATTACTGCAACAAAGAGGATTTGTTGTAATGTTGTGCTCAACTGGAAGCAATTTCACTATGAAGACCTTTAAAGATATGTTGCACATTGCATTCTTTCTGTCCACTGTTGCAGCCAGTGTCTGTCGTCTGTGTCTCAAATTGTTTCTAGACTCTCATCGCGAGGTGGCGCAGTGGTTAGACACTGGACTCGCATTCGGGAGGACGACGGTTCAATCCCGCGTCCGGCCATCCTGATTTAGGTTTTCCGTGATTTCCCTAAATCGCTTCAGGCAAATGCCGGGATGGTTCCTTTCAAAGGGCACGGCCGACGTCCTTCCCCGTCCTTCCCAAACCCGATGAGACCAATGACCTCGCTGTCTGGTGTCCTTCCCCAAAAACCAACCAACCAACTAGACTCTCATCCGGAAGATGTTGATTACGAAGAACTCCTTAATAAAACCAACATGCATTACAAGGCATAGATTCATTTTGCTGTAGGAATATTTAATTTTTTTTTCATCATAAGAAGAACTCAGAACAGTCATTAAAACAGTGGGTTGCTCAACTTACAGAGCTAACGAGATATTTGAACCTCAAGTGTTATTGTGGACAACATTATGAATATTTTACACTGTGGGGTGCAATCACATAAAACATGTCAGATGCATACATACACTCTGCTATATTAAAATTTTCAGATCCGGATTTGAAAACAGCACTGTCAGTTATAGGATCTCAAAGTGCTGTAGACAGAATAACAAAGCTGTCAGGAGGTTTGTCTGTATGCTGATTTCAAAGCCACAGTAACCCACAGACTGTTGTGAATTCTTGTCCTCTCCCATAACAGAAGTAATTAATGGGTAGTTTGGAATAGGGCAGATTCTTTTCAAAGACTGATTTATGTGATGCATATTTACAATTGAAGCTGAACAAGCAGTCAGAGCATTTTTTTGTAATCAATACTCAACTGGGTTTGTTCTAGTTTCAAAGGCTACCATTTGGAAGTGCTTCAGCTCCTGTTATTTTTTTCATTTTCTGGGATAATCAATGGCAAAAATATGACCTATCTAGATAATACAGTTCTTGCCAGACATAGGTCTGCAGAACATTTAGCAAATTTAGAGTGTTTATTTCAAGTTCTTTCAAACACTGACTTAAAATGTAACATGGAAAAGCACTCATTCTTCCACAATGACTTGAATATGTAGGACATGTCATAAATGCACAGGGTATTCATCCTTCTCATTTGCACTTGTCCATAATTAAAGATTTGCTAGTGTCCCTTTACTGATCATCATGTGGAAAATTAACCTGTTATGTTAAGTTTATTGCAAACACTCCACTAATTGCAGCTCCAATGAACTGGTTCTGCCAGAAAGGTATTCCCTTTGTATGATCCCATAAATCTCAGAATTAATTTCAGCAGTTAAAAGATGCTTTGTTAAGTCATCATTGTCTAATTCATTTTGATCCAGATAAGCCTGTTGCATTAGCTGCAGACACATGTTCTTCTGGGACTGGAACACTGCTCCCCCATAGAATTGGTCTGTGTGATAGGCCCACTGCTTTTATCACAAAAACTTTCAAGAAAGTGCAGTGCAATTATAGTCAATGTAGAAAAGAGGCACTTGCCACTATCTATTGTATTACCAAGTTCCAGCAATACTTCTATGGTTGAAAGTCCTATTTGATTATGGATCACACGCCTTTAATGGCTTTGTTCAATCCTTCCAAGCCTGTTCCACCACAAACTGTACAAAATAAGGAGATAATTTAGAGGCTTACTTTACCAGGATACAGGTTGGCTGGCAGCTTTTCGAGGAGCTCTTTGCAGTGAAGGGGAGTAGCCATGTATGTGAGAAACGGCATCCCATTTGAGTCAATTGATGTTTGAAAGTACTGCATTGATAAGGTGTTCGAATGTTGTGCTGGTGTGGTTAAATTTAACGGAGCTAAACTTCTAACAGTTTGTTATTTATAGATCCCCAGACTCTGATTTCACAACATTTTTGCTAAAGCTAGAGGAGGTTCTTGGTTCAATTTATAGGAAATACAAAAAGTTTGTTATATTTGGTGGCTTTGATATTAATTGTATAAGTGATTGTGCAAGGAAGAGGATGCTGGTAGACCACCTTAATTCATATAATCTTATGCAAACTATGTTCTTTCCAACGAGAGTGCAAGGGGACAGCAGAACAACCATAGACAACATTTTTGTTCATTCCCCATTACTAGAAGAGAATTCTGTTAGCAAAAAGGTGAATGGCCTTTCAGATCATGATGCACAAATTTTAACTCTAAAAGGTTTTTGTGCTGCATCACTTGTTAAACATAGTCATCAGCTGTGTAGGAAAGCAGATTCAGTTGCTGTAGAGACATTTGTAAACCTCATCAAGGAACAAGAGTGGCAAGATGTTTATAGCGCTGATACAGACTTTTATCATGCTCTTTGAAAGTTGCTTTTCGTTAGAACGTTCAAAACAGGGTACTAGAACAAACAGGCAGCCTGGTTGGCTGACTAGAGGGATAAGAATATCTTGTAGAACAAAGTGGCAATTATATCAAAACGTTAGAAACAGTCAAAATCTAAATGCAGCAGCCCATTACAAACAGTATTGCAAGGTGCTTAAAAATGTTATTAGGAAGGCAAAAAGTATGTGGTATGCATATAGAATAGCTAAGTCTCAGGATAAAATTAAAACTATATGGTCAGTCGTAAAGGAAGTGGCTGGTCTGCAGAGACAGGTCGAGGATATACAATCAGTGGGAATGTCCGTGTTACTGATAAGTCGCATATATGTAGAGTATTTAATTATCACTTTCTGAGTATAGCAGGTGAACTACATAGAAACCTAGTCCCAACAAGGAATCATATAGCACTCTTGGAAAAAAGTGCTCCGAGATTGTTACCTGAAATGCTCCTCCATGATACTGACAAGAGGGAGACTGAAGTAATAATTAAATCACTAAAGACCAAGAACTCTTATGGATATGACGGGGTATCTAGCAGAATTCTGAAGTATTGTTCTATGTATGTTACCCCAGTACTTAGCCATAACTGTAACTTTTCCTTTAGGAGTGGTCGGTTTCCTGACCGATTAAAGTATTCAGTAGTGAAGCCACTTTATAAAAAGGGAGACATTGATAACGTTGACAATTTTAGATCTATTTCTAGGCCATCGGTGTTTGCTAAAGTTATCGAGAAAGTTGTATATACAAGGTTACTGGAGCATTTAAATTCACATAATTTGCTGTCAACTGTTCATTTTGGTTTTAGAAATGGCTTAACAACTGAAAATGCTATATTCTCTTTTCTCTGTGAGGTTTTGGACAGATTAAATAAAAGGTTGTGAACACTAGGTGTTTTCTTTGATTTAACAAAGACTCTTGACTGTGTTGACCACAAAATATTACTGCAGAAGTTGGACCATTATGGAGTAAGGGGAGTAGCTTACAATTGGTTCGCCTCTTACTTTAAGAACAGAAAGCAGAAGGTAATTCTCTGCAATATTGAGAGTGGTAGTGATGTTCAGTCCCAATGGGGCACTGTTAAGTAGGGCATTCCCCAAGGGTCGGTGCTGGGGCCACTGCTGTTTCTTATTTATACACTCCTGGAAATGGAAAAAAGAACACATTGACACCGGTGTGTCAGACCCACCATACTTGCTCCGGACACTGCGAGAGGGCTGTACAAGCAATGATCACACGCACGGCACAGCGGACACACCAGGAACCGCGGTGTTGGCCGTCGAATGGCGCTAGCTGCGCAGCATTTGTGCACCGCCGCCGTCAGTGTCAGCCAGTTTGCCGTGGCATACGGAGCTCCATCGCAGTCTTTAACACTGGTAGCATGCCGCGACAGCGTGGACGTGAACCATATGTGCAGTTGACGGACTTTGAGCGAGGGCGTATAGTGGGCATGCGGGAGGCCGGGTGGACATACCGCCGAATTGCTCAACACGTGGGGCGTGAGGTCTCCACAGTACATTGATGTTGTCACCAATGGTTGGTGGAAGGTGCACGTGCCCGTCGACCTGAGACCGGACCGCAGCGACGCACGGATGCACGCCAAGACCGTAGGATCCTACGCAGTGCCGTAGGGGACCGCACCGCCACTTCCCAGCAAATTAGGGACACTGTTGCTCCTGGGGTATCGGCGAGGACCATTCGCAACCGTCTCCATGAAGCTGGGCTACGGTCCCGCACACCGTTAGGCCGTCTTCCGCTCACGCCCCAACATCGTGCAGCCCGCCTCCAGTGGTGTCGCGACAGGCGTGAATGGAGGGACGAATGGAGATGTGTCGTCTTCAGCGATGAGAGTCGCTTCTGCCTTGGTGCCAATGATGGTCGTATGCGTGTTTGGCGCCATGCAGGTGAGCGCCACAATCAGGACTGCATACGACCGAGGCACACAGGGCCAACACCCGGCATCATGGTGTGGGGAGCGATCTCCTACACTGGCCATACACCTCTGGTGATCGTCGAGGGGACACTGAATAGTTCACGGTACATCCAAACCGTCATCGAACCCATCGTTCTACCATTCCTAGACTGGCAAGGGAACTTGCTGTTCCAACAGGACAATGCATGTCCACATGTATCCTGTGCCACCCAACATGCTCTAGAAGGTGTAAGTCAACTACCCTGGCCAGCAAGATCTCCGGATCTGTCCCCCATTGAGCATGTTTGGGACTGGATGAAGCGTCGTCTCACGCGGTCTGCACGTCCAGCACGAACGCTGGTCCAACTGAGGCGCCAGGTGGAAATGGCATGGCAAGCCGTTCCACAGGACTACATCCAGAATCTCTACGATTGTCTCCATGGGAGAATAGCAGCCTGCATTGCTGCGAAAGGTGGATATACACTGTACTAGTGCCGACATTGTGCATGCTCTGTTGCCTGTGTCTATGTGCCTGTGGGTCTGTCAGTGTGATCATGTGATGTATCTGACCCCAGGAATGTGTCAATAAAGTTTCCCCTTCCTGGGACAATGAATTCACGGTGTTCTTATTTCAATTTCCAGGAGTGTATAAATGATATGCCTTACAGTATTACAGGTGATTCAAAAATATTTCTGTTTGCTGATGACACCAGCTTTGTAGTGAAGGATCTTGTGTGTAATACTGAAACATTATCAAATAATGTAGTTCATGAAATAAGTTCGTGGCTTGTGGAAAATAATTTGATACTAAATCACAGTAAGACTCAGTTTTTACAGTTTCTAACTCACAATTCAACAAGAACCGATATTTTGATCAGACAGAATGGGCATATTTATAAGGGAGACGGAACAGTTCAAGTTCCTAGGCGTTCGGAAAGATAGTAAGCTGTTGTGGAAAGCCCACGTCCAGGATCTTGTTCAGAAACTAAATGCTGCTTTATTTACCATTAGAACAGTATCTGAAATAAGTGACACTTCAACACGAAAAGTAGTCTACTTCACATATTTTCATACGCTTATGTCATATGGTATTATTTTTTGGGGTAATTCTTCTGATTCAAAAAGGGTATTTTTGGCTCAAAAACGGGCTGTTCGAGCTATATGTGGTGTAAATTCAAGAACCTCTTGTCGACCCCTATTCAATAGTCTGGGAATTCTGACATTGCCCTCACAGTATATATTTTCTTTAATGTCGTTTGTTGTTAGCAATATTAGCCTATTCCCAAGAGCTTTCATTCAGTTAATACTAGGCAGAAATCCAATCTGCATGTGGAATGCACTCCCTTGACTCTTGTGCAGAAAGGAGTGCAGTATTCTGCTGCATCCATTTTCAATAAGCTATCACAAGAACTAAAAAATCTTAGTAGTAGCCTAAACTCTTTTAAGTCTAAACTGAAGAGTTTCCTCATGGCTCACTCCTTCTACTCTGTCGAGGAACTCCTGGAAGAGCAAAAAAATTAAGCAAATTCCAGTGTTACATTGTTGCTTTTCTTTATTTAAACTTATGACTTGTCTCCTGAATATGTTTTTTTTATATTTCATTTTATCTGTTTCTAATATTGTGTTATAATTTCATGTATTGACTCGTTCCATGACCATATAGATTTCTCTTTAATTTGGTCCCATGGAACAATAAATAAATAAACAGTGGGCTTGTTGTATCGTACTTTTGATACAACCACAGAAAGAGATTTTTCTCGTTAACACCTTCAACATTTTTTAATGTACTGAGGGAAACACTAAGAGAGAATAACAAGGAGAACACTAAAACATTGATAATGATTAATGACAATAACACACACATTTATTGACGAATACTCAGCTTTGTATGAATTGTCTCTGACAGCAGATCCTGAAGTCCAGGAGTTAAAGATCGATAGTAAACAGTTCTGGTCCCACTATAATGATCACTGAAGACTAGCTGGTGTGGATTTGCGAGAAGGAAATGATGTGGTGCAAAGCACAGAAGTAGAAGGTGGTCACTTGGTGGTTGAGCTAACTTGGAATTGCTTGCACTGCAGTGGCACCAGTGCCTATCACACTTTTCTGGTGGCACCATCATTATGACTTCTTTGTTTGGTAATCACTGGGAGTGGGTTATTGACCTACCAACAGCCGTCATGTTGCCTGGTAGTGCATGCTGTGCTTGTCACCTCCCCTCCCCCCCCCCCCCCCCCCCCCCCCCCAAATCTCCTGGCCATGGTCACATATGATTGAGGTGCAGGGGCAGCAGATGGGACAGAAATCGGAGAATAAAGCTGGTCACAGGCTCCCATCTGCCTGCCGGCATTCATCCTGAGCCGCTGTTAAAACACCCAGCAAACTGCAGGGAAGGCCGACATATAGGGCCAGAGGACCCCCCTTGTAGAGGAAGGTGGCAGGACACAGAGGCATTCCCTATGGTAACAAGAACTGCTGTAGTGGTGTCATTGGGGATGAGGGTGCATCCATCTCAATGGGAAGTGCCTCAAGCTGAGATACCATCTGGCCCATAGCGAATTCCTGTGACCCTGGCTTCTGGCTGCATCCTGAATCTGTAAAATGAAATGCAGTGACAGGATCACGGAGTCTCAGAGGACGAAGCCAATTCCAGTGTCTTTTGAGCAGTGACCCTGCAGGGGAAGAAACTAATAATATGTTGTGTCCAAGGATATGCGACATGGTCCCCTGTTGCCATCGCTGTTCGGTCCAGAAGGCCCTGAAGAGTACTGCATCGTGGATCTGAAAATGAGTATCATTGTACCGGCTAGTACTCCTGATTGGTGGGTACAGCAGATGAAGCAATGTGTAAAGCTGGTGGCCACACAGGAGTTCAGCTGGGGAAGGTGCATCTCAAGGCATCACACAGAAAGTAGACAGGAACCATTGCAAGGCCTGCTCCTGTGAGTGAGTTCCATGGAATTTACTCATCTGTACCTTGAATGTTTGCACAAAATGTTCAGATTCACCATTTGACTGCAGGTGAAAGGGCACTGCGGTAACATGTTCAGTATTGTTGGCTGTGCAAAATTGTTCAAATTCCTGTGAGGAGAACTTCGGCCTATTATCAAACAGTAACACTTCCGGTAAGTGTTCCGAAAGTACTGGCCAACATCATAGAGTTCATAAGAACCACAAAAGGAAAATTACTGAAGGCATCCACCATAATAAGTCATTTTGTGTTCCAGCAAGGTCCAGAAAAATCAATGTGGATGCATTTCCATGGGCTGCTGGGGCATGGACAATCACAAAAGTGCTGAGGTGGAGTTGCCTGTCGCTCCTTGCAAGTGGTGCAGTGTGATGTCATATCTTCAATCTGGTGATCTATCCCTGGTCATGAACAGTGGCACTGAGCAAGCTGCTTTTTCCTCACAATACCCCAGTGTCCCTGAAGCAACAAACATAAAACATCCTGCTGAAGGGTGCATGGCATAATGACCCAGGCCTGGTCATTCTCAGTGTGTAACAGTAAAATACTATGCTATACTGACAAGGCTTGATGGTCCACAAACTGTCAATGGACTTCCAGCCAAACAATGTCTTTCACTGTACTTGGCCATCCTGTGTGCTTGTAATTCAGCACATTGCTTAAATCTGCATCTGCAGCTGCCTCCTGTGCATGCAACAAAAATCCATGGGAAAATTGTGACTGTGGAAGTGTCCGGAGCATCTATACAACAACACAATGCCTTGGAGGAGTTGAATTGATCATCCATGTCCACCGATAACCTTGACAACACATTGGCATTGGAATGTTGAGCTGTAGGGTGGCAGTACAAGATTTTATAGTTTTAGTTTGACAGAAATAAAGCCCATCATTGCAATTTCTTTGCCATGTCTGGTGGAACAGGCTTAGTTGGGTGAAAGAGTGAAGTGAGTGGCTTATGATCCATGACCAAATAGAACTTCCTTCCATAGAGATAATGACGAAACTTGGTTACACCATAAATGGTCGTCAATGCTTCTTTTTCAGTCTGATTATAATTTGCCTGAGTCTTAGAAATTTGGAGGCAAATGTTATTGGATGATCCACTGATCAGACACAATGTGACAGAATGGTGCCTAGAAGCATCAACCTCTAACGCTACTGGTTTAGCTGGATCAAAACGTGTGAGGCACATGTTACTAAGAAGGACCCATTTCGATTGATCAATAGCCACCTGACTTTCCTTAGTCCATGCAAACAGAACATCCTTGCCCCATAACTTGTGAAGCAGAGCTGCAATCTGACAGGCATGAGGAATGAATTTGAAGTAGCAGTTCAGTTTGCCTAACACTGTTTGCAGTTTGTTTAGATTTTTTGGAACTGACAAATCTTTGATAGCTTGCAAATGTGTCAGAGTGGGGTGAATACCCTGCACATTTATGACATTAATGACATGTCCCAGATATTTTATTTCTGTCTGTAAAAAAATGAACTTGTCTTTTGACTCTTGAGGCCTGATGGAAACATTACTTGAAAAAAGCACTCAAAATTGGCTAAATAGCCTCATGCAGAACATCCAGACATGAAAATGTCATCCAGGTAATTCAAGGAAGAAGGCACCTTGGCAGTCAGTTGTCCTAAAAAGCATTGAAATATAACCTGTGCTGAGCCACTACTGAAGGGCAGGTGGTGAAATTCAAATAACCTGGTGGATGACAACGGAAGTTCACTGAGGCTTTTTGCAGATGATGCTGTGGTGTATCGAGAGGTTGCAACAATGGAAAATTGTACTGAAATGCAGGAGGATCTGCAGCGAATTGACGCATGGTGCACGGAATGGCAATTGAACCTCAATGTAGACAAGTGTAAGGCGATGCGAATACATAGAAAGATAGGTCTCTTATCATTTAGCTACAAAATAGCAGGTCAGCAACTGGAAGCAGTTAATTCCATAAATTATCTGGGAGTACGCATTAGGAGCGATTTAAAATGGAATGATCATATAAAGTTGATCGTCAGTAAAGCAGATGCCAGACTGAGATTCATTGGAAGAATCCTAAGGAAATGCAATCCGACAACAAAGGAAGTAAGTTACAGTACACTTGTTCGCCCACTGTTTGAATACTGCTCAGCAGTGTGGGATCCGCACCAGATAGGGTTGATAGAAGAGATAGAGAAGATCGAACGGAGAGCAGCGCGCTTCGTTACAGGATCATTTAGTAATCGCGAAAGCGTTACGGAGATGATAGATAAACTCCAGTGGAAGACTCTGCAGGAGAGACGCTCAGTAGCTCGGTATGGGCTTTTGTTAAAGTTTCGAGAACATACCTTCACCGAAGAGTCAAGCAGTATATTGCTCCCTTCTACGTATATCTCACGAAGAGACCATGAGGATAAAATCAGAGAGATTAGAGCCCACACAGAAGCGTACCGACAATCCTTCTTTCCACGTACAATACGAGACTGGAATAGAAGGGAGAACCGATAGAGGTACTCAGGGTACCCTTCGCCACACACCGTCAGGTGGCTTGCGGAGTATAGATGTAGATGTAGATGAATGTTAACAACCAAACATTTCTTTGAGTAGTCATCAAAAGGCAATTGAAGGTAAACATCTGCCAAGACTATCTTGAAAAAATAATGACCCTCGCCTAATCATTCCATCAGTTCCTCTAAGTAGTGTGAAGGGTACATGTCTATCACCATCTGAGAGTTCACAGTCAACTTAAAATCAACACATAGTCAAAGAAGTCTTGATGGTTTGTGAAGAATGACTAATGGGGAAGATCACTGACTTGCACTGATTAGCGTGATGTCCCCATCAGCCTGTCATTTCCATAATTGTTCAGCAACATGTTCCTTAATGGCAAAGGGCACTTGACTAGCTCAACATAACTTTGATTGTGCATTGTCTTCGAGTGACATTAACTAACAAATTGTTCACCCAACTGAGACCATCACTAAAAAGTTCACACAGAGCTTGAAGCTTGTCCGTAGGCAATCTGTTGAAATTTGCGATGTTGACGTGTGGATTGACAATCAGAAAATGTCAAAAGAATCTAAACCAAAAATATTCTGCAAAGATTTGTAAGAAAGCACTGTGAATACAGCTGTCTTCATTACACCTTGAAAAGTAGCTCACATACTGAAAGTTCCTAAAACTGGAATTAGCTGGCCATTATAAGGTGACAACATGTACGTAGCTGGACTCAGTATTGGTGAACCTAATTGTTCATTAGTAAGTTTTTTTTCAGAAGTGTAATTGAAACACCAGTGTCCAGTGGCAATTTGACATCTTTCTTAGCCACTGACAAAGTATGAAACACTTTGATCTGCTTATGTTCCACATCTAAGAGAGAACTTTCACTTTCTGCCTGCCGCTGTCAGCTACAACAATGCATGACAAGTGAAGTGGGCAAAGATTTGGTAGTGGACCTGTGTTTGTGTCAGTGTGACTTGTTTGGCACCTGAAAATCACCCAACTGATGTTTGCTAACTTTTGTACTTGGGCGACTCTTCACAACATTTACTACAGCCCCCAGAAAGCACTGTTCTGTGGCTGGCTGCACCATGACAACATTAATGATTTGAGGTTTAGTGGTATGTTGCTTGGAAATTTGCTGTCCATCCAGCTTTTTCATGCACATTGGCTGAACATGACCTCTTGTGTTGCAAAAATAACAAGTAGCATTGCAACTAAAGCACTATGGGAAAGATTTTGCTATGTTTTTCTCTCTATTGGCATTTTGCTGGCACAGCACAGCACTCTGTAAGTGATGTAACACACTGTGACCCATGGGCCAGGTGAGCAAGGGACTGTTTACATTTTACAGCACAACTAACACAATCACTATGTAATTTGTTAAAAATTGACATTTGCATCTCACATTTAACTAAATCGTAAGAGTCCTAAGCCTCAATTAACTGTAACACCATATCTAAAGAAGGATCAAGTTGTTTCAAAGAACAGCATGGATCCTATTGTCACAAATATTGAGTTATAGCATCATGCAGCATGACATCACTGTATGATTGTCCACAACAACACAAAAATGTGCAATGCCTAGTAATTCAGTGGTCCACTGTTTATGAGTTTTGACTTGCTGTCTGCTGAAGATGGAAAAACATGTACACAGCAGCCATGAGTGTTTGTTCATTAAAGTAAGAGGATAACTTGCTAACTAAAGTCTCAAACTTTCTGGTTGTTCATCAGGAAAGACTTTCACTATGAGCTTGTAAAATTCTGTACCCACTACAGAAAGAAAAAATGTTTGCAATTAGTGTGCCTTCATATGATTCATCAGTCGAGCTAAATATTTCAACCAGTCCTTATGCTGTGTGTTGAGGATGCGGAATGGTGGAATGGCTCATGGAGGCTACAGCTGAGTTTGCTGTGCTGCTTGTAGATTCTTCTGTTGATATTGTGTTAGCTGTGTCATGGCTTGCAACAACTGCTGGATTTGCTCTCCCTGTAACTGGATAACACACATTAGAGAACCACTGTGATGTGGAAGCCATGCTTGCAAGGAATTTGGATTAGATGCCTCACACAAAATAACACACTCATCTCAATAGTAGTGTCCATCCTGAGTCAAAAGTGCACACACTAATTTACCAGACAGGTAAAAATAAATAGCAATAAATAAATAACAAGTAACAAGGGTATGTGGGCAATCAAACACAAAAATTAATCTTGTAACTTGCACAAACCCTATCCCTTCCTTGTCACCAGATGTTGAATCGTACTTTTGATACAACCACAGGAGGAGATATTACATGTTGTCACCCTGAACTATTTACAGTGTGCTGTTGGAAACACGATGAGAGGAGAACACTGAGACACTTATAATGATTAGTGACAAGAACACACACATTTACTGACAAAAACTCAACTTTGTACAAATTAGCTCCAGCAGCATATCCTGAAGTCCAACTACTATTCCAGAAGCTAAGGCTGGATAGTAAACAGTTTTTGTCCCATTTGAATGTTCACTGAAGACAGGTGATGCAGTCCTAAGCACACAAGTAAAGGTCGGTTTTCTTGGTAGTTGACCTGTCTTGGAACTGCCTGCTCTGCTGTGGTGCTGGTACCTATCACTTCTTTGGTGGTGCTACCGCTGTGACTTCTTAGTGTGGCAGTCACTGAAATGTGCATCATCTCTGGAGGGGTTTGTTGACCTGTCAACACCTGTGGTACTGCTTCGTGCTGTGTGCTGTGCTTATGTCACCACAGGCCTCTGTTATTGTCTAATTATTGGTACACGTTATTGTACAGGGCCACTGCACATTATTCAAATGCTGACTTGGTGTCTCAGTTACTGGTCAGTACGAACAAAGTGTCTGATTTGTCTGAGGAATCATGTTATCCAATTGACACTCTAGATTTTGAAATTCTTCAAAATTGTCTTCATGACTTTTATCATATTGCTGGAGCAACTGCTTCCAGCCCAGCTCTTTGGATAGTTTTGCTTTATGTGCACCATGGGTGGCCATGTAGTTTGGAGGCAATTCGTCACCCAGTTGCGCATCACTACTTTTTGCATCATAACATGCTATCCATGCAGCCAGGTGTTAAGCTGCTGCATAGAGAGAATGACAATGCATAGCTTGTGAGTCCTCATTCAATCCAGTGGGAAGTTTTGTCTTTGTTACACCAGGGTCACTGGGGCATAGTTTGCACACAGCAACTCACCAGGCATCATTGTAGTTGGCAGGCATGCCCAGATTCAGCAAATGGCCTCTCATTGTACTGCTTGTAGGGAGCATCAGTCCACTCCTCACAATGCCATGTCCACTTTGACAGTGGCTATGCTTGCACACTGATTTTGGGGGTCCATTCTGGAACATGCAATGGTTGTTTCTGGTAGCTGTACACAGTAGATTTCTATTTGCAGTTCCCATGATAACCTCCACCACAGCTAATACTATACTGACTTTGCCCTTTATTTTTTGTCTTAACAGTTTTCCTGAGGTTCGTGTATTGGACAATAGACCACAATTCATATCAGCCAATTTTCAACATTTTTATGCTGATAATGGCATACACCATGCCACCACCAATCCTTTTCATGCTCTGTCAGTCTGTGAACGTGAACAGTCTGCTTGAACATTCCAAAGTGACATGGAGAAATTCCATTCCTCCCACACATGAAAGCAAGTCTCAAAGATTTCTTACTCCTACTACCACTCCTTGCCATGTGATGTGAAGTGACAGGCAGAATTACTACATGGTTGCCGTCACTGTACCCTGTTGCATCTTCAGCAGCCACCATGTAAACAGTTAGTTCTGCCAAGTCAGACAAAGTTTTAACTGCAGAACAAAGTTTTTTCAGAGTTTTTGCCAAGAAACAGCATTGGAAACAATGTATCATCACACAAGTATTGAGCTGTTTGCCTTATGTCATTCAAGATTCTTCTGGGCTGCACAGGCATCACTATAATCTTCTGTGGCACTCTTATGTCAATCACACTGTTGCAGAATTTTTGTCCATGTGCCACTGGAGTCAGAAACAGTAGTCATCCTCACCTGTCCACCTGCCATGGTCCGCCCTGTACAATACAGCGCAGATAGAGATTGACATCACACTGCCACCACCAGTCCTGCAGCCAGAGGTGACGTCCATGGATGTGTCACCTCTGGAAGCTGCCATGATACCCCCGGAGTTCTGTCTACAGTCCTCCAGACCACAGCATCTGCAGCCCTAGTGCAGTGTGCACCCTGTTGCCGTTTGTTTGGCTGTGTTCCCAGCCACTTACAAGTTTGTTGAAAGCATGCTGACAGGGAGCCGTCCTCAACTGTCACTTCAGTCCCTGTCTTCACATCTCTGTCTGCATTCAGGCCTCCCCCCCTCCCCCTTCCCTCCGGAGTCCACCACAGCTCTCATCATGTGACCCAACAATACATGAGAATGTTGTGGGGGTTTGGGAAAGGGGGGGGGGGGGCGATGTGGTTTCATTTGAAGAGCGAGGTTCCACATTAAAGTTGGTACCTCATGACAGAACCAGAAGCTAAAGACAGTTGCTGCCAGCTGCAGTCACAAATGAGAGATGTCCATGAAGATGCGCCCTCAAGAGGTTCCATATACTGCCGCTCCTGGAGTTCTACTTACGCGTGAGTTAGTGATGTTAGTCAAAACAGTGTACTAAAGTTCGTACTCAAATGTAAAATGATAAGCCAGCCGTTGTGGCCGAGTGGTTGTAGGTGCTTCAGTCCGGAACCGCACTGCCGGTACAGTCACAGGTTTGAATCCTGCCTTGGGCATGGACATGTGTGATGTCCTTAGGTTAGTTAGGTTTAAGTAGTTCTAAGTCTATGGGAATGATGACCTCAGATGTTAAGGCCCATAGTGCTCAGAGTCATTTGAACTATTTTGTAAAATGATATTTCTTGGTCAATCAGTACAAGAACTAAAAAACATTTGTGACATTACAGTATCATAATTTAATGTAAAAAAATAATTATGAGTGTGTTCTGTTATTGAATCAAATATATATCACCCATCATATGGTCATGGTTGTCTCAAAGTTAAGTAAACGTTATTAAAGTTTTACTGAAACTGATCTAATGCTCATTATATGTTGTAGCAGCTACTCAACCTTTTCCAGAAGTTAAATCCATTCAGCTGTCATCTAGGCATGCTAATAGATATAAAAATTATGTTAATTCTTATCTGTAGATTACACAAAGTAATGCAGTAAAACAAAAAATAACTACCGAATTTGAGATATGATCCCAAACCTACCATCACGCCATTGCATACCAGTCTGTCAACAATGCCACCAAACTCCAAAGTCACTATACTAAGTGCTGTGTTCTGCCCTTGACTCCACATCACTACTTCAAGTACTTTTCCTACCTCCGAAATCATAGGAATGACATGGAGCAGGATTTTAAATCTGTTTTTGGGGGGTATTTGTTCAATGCTGTGTGCCCTTAAAGTGTAACTTTCTGATTGGCTCCTGCATAACATTCTCTCTCTCTCTCTCTCTCTCTCTCTCTCTCTCTCTCTCTCTCTCTCTCTCTCTCTCTCTCTCTTTTTTTTTTTTTTTTTTTTATACTGACTTTGTAAGGTGCCCAGTGGTGAGGTTATCAACCCATAACATGGTGAGCAATTCAAATTATTTCAGCTGCCACCACTTTTAGTACTGTCCAGTGTACAAAAGGGAAGACTGTGATACGGTTCCAAGACTTGTCCTCATTTCTTCAGAATATCATCACTAAATCACCAATTAATTTTACTTGACTCACTGAGACCCTATTTTATTCTTCATTTTCATGTAACCTGTCATCTTGGGACTAAGACATCTTTCTAGATGGTTACTCATTTCATGCCTTTCCTCTTTCATAACTGTTTCTTACATAATTCATACCTCTCTCTTTCATAATTGTTTCTTATACACTTTGTACAGATTATACAATGCTGTTTGATGTGGTTGTGTAATAGTGAAGAATATGTCTGTATTCTGTTTAAAGTTACTTGACCCCTCTCATGGCTCTGTTGAGTGTATTAAATTGATCTGCCCCTAATACCTCTTCATTAATAGCTGTCACCTACTACATTCCAGAAATGTACTTGCCTGCATTTCTGATATCATGTCATCACTCTTTCAAAATACCCTGCATGTTGGTTCCAAACAGATGTTCTATGCCATATCTATTTACACTACATGATCACAAGTACTATCCCGCATGGATTTACTAAAACACATACTTAGTGAGGACTTTAATATTTTTTTATAATTCCCCAGTATGAGAAGGAACAGGAAAGACATTGAATAATATGCTTTTCAAGTAGTATTCTGCGGACCACCAGAATATGATATATTCTTACCCATCCATTCACCAATCAAATCTCTTTGCTCCTACATTGCATCCCTATGAATGACAGTTGAAAGATCTGCCCCATGCATCCACTCACCACTTCCTCTGATTCCAGTTTGTCACCAGCAAAATTTTCTGTTTAGAGACATAATTATCTATGCTGGCATGACTGTGAATAGTAACAGTTTGTTCCAAGAGACAGCTTTGTGCTAACACCTCATTGCCATCTTCATTTTCATCTTTGTAATTAATATGCAGCAGTTGAGTAATATGTACTAATTCTGATGACTGTAATGAAAATTAACTAATACTTCCCTGGAGTGGACAAAAATATGGAAACACCAAAAACATAATACATTACTGTGCGTAATAGGGTGTAGGAAAAATGTTGGCATTCAAAACAGCTTCCAGTAATCTCGGAACGGATAATTATAGGTCCTGTATGTTTTTCAAGGTGGCATCCATTCTGCAAAATAGTGGGATATTCAGATAACGATGATGGAGTTGGATAGGTGTCACACGCCCTTCTCTCCAAAGTAGATCACAACAACTCAATAATACTGAGGTCTGGCAACTGTAGTGGCCATGGGAGAAGTGACTATTCATCGTCATGCTCACAAAACCAGCCCTGATGATGCAAGCTGTATGAGTAGGGGCCCTATTGTGCTGGAAAACAACACCACCGGAACAAACACTGTACCATGGAATGGACCTTATCAGCCAAAATGGTCACATAATCCTTGGCAGTAATGTGACCTTGCAGAGTAGCCATGGGGCCCATGGAATACCATGGTGTAGCTGTTCAAGTCATCCTCAAACCCTTATCATGTTCACTCTTGGGATATCATCTCAGCCAAAAGGCTCATCCAACCAAATGAAATTCCTCCACTGTTCCATAACCCAGCTTTTATGGCTTCACCACTATGTGCTTCTGTAACAGGCATTTGCATCACTGATGAGTGGTTTCAGAATTCCAGCTCATCCAGCAAATTCCCTGCTTCTTGAACTGCTTTCATGTTGTTTTGGTGCTGACAGGGTTCACGAGTGCAACATTCAGTTCTGCAGAGACATTTGCAGCAGTCATGCTCTTATTTTTTGTCACAATCCTTTTTAATTACTATCCATCATGATCACTCAATACGTACTTTTGTCCATGTTGTGACTTAGTGGATAATGCTTTTCTACTTTACTTGTATGCACTATAACTTTTGATGTGGTGCTCCAGAAACATGAAACATTTCAGCTGACTTGAAGCTGGAAGCAATTTCCATATGAGCAACAACAATTTGTCCATGTTCAAATGAGCTGAGCTTGAACATAACACACTAACAAATACACAGAACATTGTTCTGATCGTGACTGGCATCTGCAACATACTGAGGACATTTCACAGGTGCCAGTCATGGGCACATACAACACTGCAGTCTGAAGGTTTTGCTAGTATCTGGATTTATGTTCAAGAATGCATTTCTCATGGTGTTTCCTTATTTTTGTCTAACCTATTTACTTCTCTTTGTTAACATTTACCTATAATATTTTCACATCTCTGAATGTTCTATTTGTTGGAATCTGTGAATCATGATGAATTAATTGAAAACTGTGCCCAAGATAAAATTTGATCATTCAGATGCTCAACATTGTTTTCGATGCAATTGAGCAATTTTGAACAGCTGCTTTACAATTCAGGTCATATGCTTCCCAGGAGGCATTTCATCACTTCACACATTCACCTCTACAAATCTCCCATTCTAAACTTCATTGGCTCAGACACTATCTCAGTCATATGCTTCTGACACTGTTATTGCCCCATTCCACTCCTCCTCCCACCAGCTTCATACTTCTCCCTTCTCTTTTTGTTATGTTCTATATGTATGAATCACACCATTTTTCTTTACTTCCTCTCATATTATAGGACCTCTTGTTTCCTCCACAGTTTTCTTAATAGTCTTTTATCACCTGGCCTATCTGTGTGCATGGCTAGCAGCACTTCACTTGCACCTGCAGGAAGCTATGTGTTTTCTCTTGTCCTCACCACATACCCCCTAAACCTCACGACTTCCATTTAGAACAGCACACCAGTCAGATCAGGAGGAGTTGGGGGTTGGAGGCTGTACAGAGGTGATGCCAGCAACTACTATAGTTCAGCTTCAATTAATTAATTAACCCTTTCAGCATGAGACCAGTTGTATGATGAATCAACAAGAGTGTGCCCTCACTAGGAGACATATTAAAATTTTTAAGCTATTCAGTATTATTAATGTAGTTATAAAATGTAACCCTGCCAATCAAAGTTTCAGTTCTTTCCTTTCCCTGATTTCTTCATTCAAAATGTTTAATTAATTAATTCACTGTGGTACATGGATCCAGTCTGGAAGAAACTTTAGGGATGTGTAATGAATCAAGGAAAACTTTGGTAAAAGGCAAGCAAACCATAAAATGTTAATCTGTACATTGTGTTAACAATAAACTGTAACTATACTCCATGATGCTTATGCCCACTGAATTTAACCCAGTACATTAGAAAGTGAGTTGTTCCTGCTTTATCGCCTGTATAAAATGGCAGCTTTGCAATAAACACTGGTAGTTGCCATGTAGCCAAAGAAACATTTGAATACTTGACACAAATATTCAGATAGTTTTATAAATAGTGGCTAATGAGGATTTTTTATTATTATTATTATTAGTTTGAATGTCTAATTTCTTGCTTCATGTTAAATGCGAGCTTTTTGAATACCTTTGCACCAGAGTACATAATTTTGCTCCAAACTGTAGACAAGAATGCAAGTCAAAATAAAAATTAATCTTGAATTAATCTTGTGACATATGATCATCATGCAGATCATTCTTCACCTGAAACTGGTTTTTTACAGTTAGCGACAGAAATCATTAAGGAGTAAATGTACTTGGAACTGAGTATAAGCATTCCAAGATCCTTAAAAACATCTCTACAAGACATATGGTTATCATTGTTACATTACACTTACTGTTTGCTCATGCTGGATAATCCAGTCATTTCTAATTCTCCAGTCCACTGGTCAATACTCCATACCACCATGCTGATTGCAACAAGAGAGCCACTTACAAGTTGCCCAGTGATGAGATCTAAATTTTGAATAAATCAGGATGCAGTGTGCAGGAAAACAGGAAATGGTGAGAGAGATTTTAAGGATAGGAAAATATGAGCTAGGAGAACATGACTAAGCAAATGTAACAAAGGAAAACGAGGAAGGAATCAAAGGGGCAGGTCAAATAAGGACAAATCTGTTGGGTTAACATCGACACACTTTCCCTTCAGTATCCAATACTATGAGTAGACTGACGGAGTGGCCAGGGGGAATCCCTCTCTCACCAGAAGTTTCCATGGTCTTTTTCCGAATCCTGTGCCACTTTCCTTGATTTCGATCTTGCCCTCATCCAAGGTCAGTTCCACACTTTTGTCCACATTAAACCTACCAACAAGCAATAATACTTACATTTTGACAGCTGCCATCCTTTTGATGTCAATGTTTCCTCCCATACAGCCTCTGCATTAGAGGAAAACATATTTGTTCAGATGCAGACTGTTTACAGCAATACACCACCATTTTCACCTAGCCTTCACTGGCCATAATTACCCCACCAGTCTAGTTAAAATGCAGACTTCCTGGGCCACCACAACCAATCCTAGTACTGCTAATACCTCCAAAAAAGCAACTTCAGAGCACACCACTCATCACTCAGTATTATCCTGGTCTGGAATGTATTAATTAGCTACTTCGACAGTGCCATGACTTCCTAAAATCATAACCTGAAATGAGATCCCCTGTGTCTAATACCTTACCCACTACACCTAGAACAGCTTTTCGCCACCCTTCCAATCTCTGCAATATTCTTGTCAGACCCTATGCTCCTTCTGCACCCATCTCCCTACCCTATGCCTCCTACCTCTGTGACCACCCCCATTGCAAGACGTGCCCTTTGCATCCTCCTACTACCACCTACACCAGACCTGTAACTGCTAAAACATATACTATGAAAGGGAGAGCCATCTGTGAAATGACACTATTCGTATACCAGCTGTTATGTAAACACTGTTCAGATTTTTACGTCTGCATAACTACCACCAAATTATCAATTAGGGTGAATGGGCATAGGCACAGGGTGTATACTGACAACATGCAATTTTCTGTTGCAGAGCATGCTCTACAACATTACAATCATGATCTCGGTGCCTGTTTCACTACACACGCCATCTGGATTCTTCCCCCAGACACCAGTTTCTCAGAACTCCACAGCTGAGAATTAGCACTACAACATATCCTTGGTTCTTGCCACCCACCTGGGCTTAGTTTACACTAATTTCTTCTGTCTCAGAATTTCTCCACAGTAACTACACTTTTCTTCACTCCGTTTTAATTTTCTACATCTTTCATTGTCTTACGTGTCTATTTTTCATTGTGCTGTCCCACCTCTGTTACGTATAATGCACTTAGCTTTTCACTCCTGTTAACTAATACACTATATTTAAGCAGTAATCTCTGCCTTGCAAATTACCCTTTCTTCCACCTTTAAGCTCTCAGGCTTTTGAATCTCATCTGATGCACTCCCCAACAACCAGTCTTTCCTTCTCATCCCATCTGGTAAATATCCCCTGCCCCGCAGTTCTGGGTGTCTCTTCCAAAATCTACCCCTTTTCCTAGACCTGTCCAGTCCTTTTCCTTCACCCCATTTCCTTCCCCTTCAACCCTTCTGGTTGAAGAAGGAGCCAAAGACTCCAAAAGCTTGCCAAATTATAACTTTCTTTTATGTGTGTGTTCTGCCACTATTTGTAAGTTCTACCACTGTTTGTAAGTAGATTTTTTATTCATCCAATTAAATTATTTTGTCAAAATCTGATTGTTTTCAATGCAGAGGAAGTTGCAAGTGATCGATTTTAGCCTTGATGATCGATTTCACTCTCTTGTACACACTGATGTAGCAATTAAACACAACAGTCAATTGATATTTAATCCTGAAGCTACAGTGAACGCATTCAACAGATTATTTACAAGCATAGACTAAAGCTGCTCAGAAATAATCCAGACACAAAATATCAGCAGCAAACCAGAAAAATCACACATGTACAGAGTCAATACTCATTACTACAATCACTGAAGTTGATGTTGCAAAAGTCCACAGAGACAGAGACAGAAAGAAAAACTAACTCACCTTTGTGACTGTTTGAACCAGAAACATACTTTTCCAGAAGCACTGAAACTATCTAAAGTAATTCCTGTTGTCAAAATAGTAGTAATAAATATATGAACAACTTCAGGCCTCTCACAATTTCATCTTGTTTATCTAAAGTACAAAAGTTATGTCAGTTCTGCCCCAAATTTCTCACTGACTAAGTTGATAGAATCTACTAAGGGGACTCAGGTAAATAGTGACACTACATTAAATCTCACCATGACGTCTGATTGTGGTATAAAGTTAGCTCCTTTAGGTGGCAAATGAAGTTTGTCGAATTCCGGATATGGTGCGCATATTTGTCCATGAAGTGTCATAACAAACCTGCCAGATGCTATGCCAGGAGGTATGTCAGTGCCCCTCCATTGCTAACTATTTTTCGCATCACATCTTTGTGCATCTTTGGAAGGCCATATATTCTTGGTGCTACTGCTGATCATTGGTAAAGTCTCTCGATGTCCTTTTTCTTGAGTGTGCAATTTTTCAGCAAGTTAGAGGTGCTTTGCTGTATCTTCTTAGTTGAGTCTGTTTTAATTTTCCTATATGTTGGATTGTCTAGTAATTGCAGCAACTTCTGTTCATAGTCAAGTCTCTCAAGAATGGTAGTAGCACTTCTCTTGTCGGTGGGGAGAACGACTGTCTCAGTATATTCTCTGGCGATGTGTAGTGCTGTACTTTCTCGTATGGAGACATTGCTTCTGGCCTATGTTGCTCTTGAAAGAATCTGGCACTTTTACCTCTTGATTTCTTTAGCCTTGTCATCTGGTAGCCCTTGGATTGTCTGTTCTAGTGAAGATATTATTTCAGTGAACAGAAGAGCTGCTGGTGTTGGCGCAAACCTGAGCCCCTTTTCAAGTAGTGCTGTAGCTGTTTTGTCAAGTGGTTTCCCCATGAGATTGATCAGGATGCATTGTGTGGTTTCTGTTTCTTCTTTTAGTTTGCCAGGTAGCTGAGAAAACTGTGGATTTAAACTACAACTAGTCTGAGCACCTTGCCATTCTTGTTGAGTTGTTGTTAGGTGTAGTGATTCCTTTCCCTGACCAGGGCCAGGTTGGCTCTTTGCTTGATACTATTCCCTGCAGGTGTGCGTATGTAATGCACAACATTGGTACAAGGAGTAATAGAGTGTTTGTCCCTGCACCTTAAAAAGAAGAAAACTTAGCAAATGTCCTTACCTACTTTCACCAAAGTTGTGCATCACATACTCACACTTGCAGTGAATTGTATCAAGTGAAGAACCAACCTGGCCCTGGTCAGAGAAAGAATTCCCTACAACTGACAGCAACCCGACAATAACACCAAGAAGCTGCTGCACGTTCACCTCACACTCCAAGAATACACCTGGGAATGGGTGGATGGTGTGACCTGGGCCCAAACAGACTCGACACACTCAAAATCCATGGAGAAATGGATCACTAAGTTTGTTCACTTACCTGGCAAACTACAAGGAGAAACAGAGACCAAACAATGCACCCTGATCAATCTCATGGGGAAACCACTTGACAAAACAGTTACAGCCACACTTGAAAATGGGCTCAACTTTGCATCAATACCAGCAACTCTCCCATTCGCTGAAATAATATCTTCAGTAGAACAGGCAATCCGAAGGCTATCAGATTACAAGGCTGAAGAAATCAAGAGGGGAATGTGCCAGATTCTTTCAAGAGCAACACTGGCCAGAAGCAATACCTCCAGAGGAGAAAGTACACCATTACACACCCTCAGAGAATATACAGAGACGGTCGTTCTTCCCACCGACAAGGAGAACACTACTACCATTCTTGAGAGACATGGCTATGAACAGAAATTGCTGCAATTACTAGACAATTCAGCACATAGGAAAATTAAAACAGACTCAACTAAGAAGATACAACAAAGCACCTCCAACTAGCTGAAAAATGGTGTGCTTGAGGAGGAGGACATCAAGAGACTCCACCAATGCTCAACATTAGCACCAAGAAAATGTGTCCTTCCAAAGACATAAAAAAATGGGATGCAACTGATAGTTAGCAACATAGGGTCACTGACATAGACCCTGGCACAGCATCTCGTGGGCCTGCTACGACACTTCTTTGGAAAATGTGCACACCACATCTGGAATTCGATTGAGTTCACAGGTTGCCTAAAGGAGCTAACTCTACAAGAATCCATCATAGTCAGCTTTGATGTCATGTCACTATTTACGTGAGTCCCCCTGGAACATTATGTCAACTTTGTCAGTGAGAAATTTGGTGCAGAACTGGCACAACTTTTCAGGCATGTATTAACATCAACCTGCTTTGTCTTCAACAGCCAATACTATGAGCAGACCAATGGAGTGGCCATGTGAGGCCCTCTCTCTCTCATGGTAGCCAACCTACTCATGGAGAGTTTCAAAGAAGTAGCTCTGGAAACTGCCAAACTGAAGCCTCTATGTTTCTTCTGATATGTGGATGACATATTTTAATCTGGCCACATGCAAGCAATTAACTACAAATATTTCTACAACTTCTAAATTCCACCCATAATAACATACACTTCACCATGGAAATCGAGAAAGATGGACAACTAACATTCTTGATGTCCTGGTGCAACGCAGGTCAGATGGCTCGCTAGGTCACAGTGTGTACCGCAAGGCCACACACACTGACCTGTACCTGTACGCTACCAGCTGCCACCATCTGGCTCAGCTAAATGGAATGCTTTACACATTGGTACACAGAGCACATACAATCACAGACTGAACAGAACATATCAATGGACCTGCAGACTGGTTTTGCAAGGATGGATATGACAACTGCCAAATCCAAAGGGCCATCCGACAACAGAAGTGCAGTAGGAACCAAGATGATGAACAAATGGAAGAAGAGAAAAGAAGCCTGGTGTTTCTACCTTTTGCAGGCAACGTGTTGTCCAAAACAGGGAGACTATTGAGGCAACACAAGATTGACATTCTTCCGACTATCAGTTAAAACATGCATCTTACTGGAAATGGTGAAAGTTGATGTTGGGCTTAAGAAAGTGTGCATATATAACATTCGGTGTGGCTGTGGCAAATCCTATATCAATCAAACTGTTAGTACAGTGGAAGATTGATGCAAAGAACAGAATGCTACACCTGCCTAGGACAACCAAGCTAATCTACTCTAACAGAACATTGCATAACCATTGGACACACAGTGAATTATGACAATACAAAAGTGTTAGCTTCCACAAATAACTACTGAGACTGCATCTTCAAAGAGGCCATAGAAATTTGCATAACAGGCGACCTTATCAACAGGGACACTGATTATCAACTTAGGAGGGCCAGGAAACCAATACTAAGCTCTATCAAGGAGCAGCAGTGCAACCATTTATGAGATCATTCTGCCATGTCCGCCAGAGAGATACTGAGGCCCCTATCATCTATCACAGCCTGCATTTCCCCTGCCACTGGACGTGCGGCGCACCGTCAGCACACAGAATTGCACCTGGTCCCAAGAGAGATAAATACTAGTGGCAGAGAGTAGACAGACCATTGCATCACCACCAACTGATGATTGCAGAACGATTATTCACAGAAATATTGTGGTCATTTGATGATCTTATCTGGCTGGACACCTGAGAACCCTCCAAATGACCGAGCGAGGTGGCGCAGTGGTTAGCACACTGGACTCGCATTCGGGAGGACGACGGTTCAATCCCGTCTCCGGCCATCCTGATTTAGGTTTTCCGTGATTTCCCTAAATCGTTTCAGGCAAATGCCGGGATGGTTCCTTTGAAAGGGCACGGCCGATATCCTTCCCTAACCCGAGCTTCTGCTCCGTCTCTAATGACCTCGTTGTCGACGGGACGTTAAACACTAACCACCACCACCACCACACCCTCCAAATGGGTTAAAATTTGTTCAGGGAAAGGTGCTTAGCTTTTGATGTCAAAAATGGAGAAGATGGAAGAATTGATAGCCCTCTGTGCTTGGAACCTGATGAAGGTCATGAGTTTTCAGAAGCAACAGATGAAGGAAGCAGAAGTTTATATTCCAGTGATGTGGAAGAAGAACTGCAGAACAAAAATATGTATGAAGTTGGCAATTTGACGTTGGTCACTTTAAAAACAAAAAAAAGGAGACCAAAATAAATCTTACATTCCCAACATATGTGCAAAGACAGGAGATGAAATCACAATGAGTTTTCTGAGGAAGAAGCTCACCTCAAGGGAGCATATTTTTTGATGAATCCATTGTCAACCCAAGTGATATTGGATGAGAGTGGCAGCTAGGGACATAAGATAGGGAAAATGTGAACTCATTTCTAAGATAAATTTAAAGATTGTTGGATAAGAAAAACTCTCTTTGTGTTCATTTCATTCACAGTACGAGTGGTTATTTATTTGTATATTGTGTAAAGTATTAGCAATTTTTTATATATTTTTTGCTCAATGTATTAATGACAGCCAAGGTAACTTCGCATTAGCTGCAGTTGCCTTAGACTGCAGTCATGTGTGCGTGAGTTGTGTTTGCGTGGGTGTGTGTTTGTGTGTGTCTGTCATCTATTTTTGATGAAGGCCTTACAGGCCAAAAGCTTTATTTGGAACAGTTTTTTTTGTTGTGCCTACCTGCAGCTCAGTGCCTCTGCTGTATGGTGAGTGGCAACTTTCCTTTTCATAATATTGTCACATTAATTATATGAATATTAGTTGTAAAGGTGTCTTCTGTATTAAATAAATATAAAAATATTCTTTTTGTATGTGACTTTAATTAATTAATTAGTAAATATAAATAATGAAACTTATAAAATATAGATAACTAATATATTTATTCATTTTTTTACTAATTGACTTTCCTTGTATAATATTGTAAAGTCAGTGTCCCATTAAATTTAATCAGTGATCAAGTTTGCTTACCCAAACTTACTTAGGCAGGTAACTTCGATCAATTTAAAGAAAAAAATGACACTCTTTGAAAATAGCAATACTGTTTTTCTCTAAGGCATCTGATAAAGAATGCTATAATAAAATATTAAATATTTGGTCATTTGACTTTGTAACATAACCTCAAAATCAATAAAAGATAAAATTTGATCAATTTCATCCTCTTTTACGATATAACTTTGTATTCTCCTCTTTTGCATTTTATAATGTTCCACACTGCTTTAATTTTGTTGTTATATTTGACAATGTGCTCATCATTGTGCATCATTTTGGCTTATCACTCTTCTTAAGATATATGTGTAGGTTTTATTGTGTGGTAAAACTTTGTGGGAGATGTTCGGCTTAGTTACACCAAACAACCCCCATTTCGCAGTAGTTCATTTATTCACCCAAACACAAGCAAGGCTCACAAAGAATTGAACATGGCAGAAGAGGCCAAAGATAATCTTAGCTTAGTTCAAAGATGGATGCATCGATGTTGGTGTCGATTTCATCGGCGCCACATATTCCCCCCACCCCTCCGTAGTACGGAGCACTCTTGAGAGGCTGGGGAGGGGGGGGGGGGAGGTGACTATGGCGTCGGCAGGAGTGGTCCGTGGGAGCTGGACCACAGTCAGCTCAACAGCGTCGTCGGGGAGCTGTGTGGGTAGATGTCGTGAAGGAAGGTTCGGCCACCGAACCTGGAAGTCGTTGAAGCGAGCCGGGCGTCGTACTGGGTGTGCTGGTTGTGCGGCGACAGGTAGGCCGGCGGTTTGCAGGAGGAACGGAGCGACGACGATGTCTCTGCTGGGCGTGGCAAACAAACGAAGCATGTCCAGGTCGACGTCAGGTGGGAAGGAAACACATTTCACCAGGTGGCAGGGAATGGCGGATGTTGTGACATGAGCACTGGATGAAGAGAAACACACGATGAATTGTGTATGATCACGCAGTATTATTGAGATGTCATGGATTATGTCCAGGGGGACAGGCACAAACACCTCGAATGAGAGCACGTTCAAGATGGGGGGGCGTGAGAAACTTCAACAGGGTCAGATAGGCGATGGTGGAGAGGTCGAAGGGACCGGCAAAGGTCCCGGCAGCAAGGGTGTGATCATAGGTAAGATCAAAGTGGGGAGCATGTGGTCACTCGACGGAGTGCGTGAGACCAGAGTAGAGGGCGAGGTCGGAGGAGAGCTCGACGATTGAAGCTGGTTGTCACTCAATCGAGTGTGTAAGTCCGACGTGGAGGGAGTGGTCAGAGCGTCGTGAGCCACGGCAGTGAGTGGTGTGGTTGTGGCCTGTGGGGGGGTAGAAGAAGGCTTGACATGAGCAGGCTTAAGTCTGTTGAGAGAGACTGTAACAGCTGAATCTTTCATCTGATTGTCATAGGTGTTGGCTGAGTGCTGGAGAACTCAGTACAGGCTGGTATATGGAGGTTGGAGGGGAGCACGGACAGTGTCATCTCGGACCATGACGTACTGGCAATTGTCTAGAGATTTTGGGACGTGAACCTTAGGGCAGGAATGGCTGGTGGGCGGAGGGATGTGGAGGTTGATGAAGTGGCATCTGACGTGGTCCACGAAGGAAGATAAGTCAGACTGAGGGAGAGAAGCCGACTCACAAGTTCACCTGGGAGAACGATGTTCTGGATTTATACAAAACTCGGCTATTGTGCCTTTGAGGTCTTCCTTATAGATTGCACGAATGCCAAGTAGCGCAAGGGGAAGGGCCTCCGTCCATAGAGAGACCTGGCATCAAAGAGCCGCCTTGGAAGTGCGGTGGCAGTGCTCGACTAGCCCGTTACTTTGCAGGTGATATGCTGTGCTATGGATGCGCCAGATGCCGCAAATGTTACAAATCTCGTTGAACAGGGCCGACTCAAATTGTCTGCCCTGGTCAGTCGTGATTATAGCTGGACATCTGAAACATGATACCCATGACTCGATGAAAGCCCCGACAGTGGGGAGGGGGACAGCCTCAACCCAGCGAGTTGTTCAGTCGATAGACAAGAGAACATAACAAAAGCTGTTAGAGGGGGCGAGAGGCCCGACAATGTCAATATGAATATGCTGGAAACGCCCAGGAGGGATTGAAAAGGCGCCAAGGGGGGTGAAGTGTGCTCGTGTACTTTGCAGTGCGTGCCCATTGCTGGCAGTGCTTGTTGACATTTCTCCACACTAAACGCTCCACTATGAGGTGGGCAGACGCACAAACACTGGGGTGGGCTAAATTATGCAATGTGTTGAAGACAGCTCAGTAGAGTGTGGTGGGGGTGAGAGGGCATAACGTGCCTGTACTGTTGTCACACCAGATCTCACTATAAATGCCAGGGAAGGTGGTGCAGACGAAGTGTAGTGAAGAGGTAGAGTCTGAAATCAGGTTTTGTGTTTCCTCATTGGCGGGTTGGAGGTTAGGCAGTTTATAGAGGTCTAACAGTGAATGGATGGCGTAGACTCGTGAAAGGAAATCAGCAACTATATTTTCAGCACCCTTTATGTGTCTGACATCGGTGGTGAGCTGAGATATGAAGTCCATGTATCTGAAGCGGCGAGGAGGCGGGTCAGCTGGCGGGTTTGTAATGGCCGCAGCCAGGGTATTGTGGTCCGTTAAAACATAGAAAGGGTGTCCCTAAACGTCAGTCTTGAAATGCTTGATTGCTTCGTAGACCGCGAGCAACTCCCTGTCAAATGCAGACTATTTCCTTTGTGCATTGGTGAGCTTGTGTGAGAAGAACTGCAGAGGCGAAATTTGGCCATCGATTGTCTGGCTAAGGACAGCGCCAATGGCAGTACCGCCTGCGTTTGTGGTGATGCTGCGCATTGAGATGAGGATGCGCAATGGTGCAGGCCTCAGCAAGAAGATTTTTGAGGGCAGTGTAAGAGTCAGTCATAGCAGGGGTCCATGGAACGGGCTGAGATCCAGAAGTGTTGGTGCCTGCCAAGGCGTCTGTCAGTGGAGCCTGGATCTCCGCAGCCCGAGGTAGATGTTGGCGATAATAATTAACCGTCCCAGAAAGTGCCAGAGCTCTTTGAATGATGAAGGTCTGGGTAGGTTTAGTATTGTTTGTACTTTCTCAGGGGGTGGTGAAATGCCATTGGCAGAGACCTGAAAACCAAGAAAAGTGACAGCGGATTGATGTAGCTGCAATTTGTCCTGGTTGGTCTCGATGCCTGCTGCCGCGAGAGTGTTCATAATAGTTTGCACATTTCGAATGTTGTCCTTGATGGAGGAGCTGAACACAAGAATGTCATCAAGATATGCAAAGCAGAATTTTAGGTCGAATAGCACTTCATTGATGAAGTGTTTCCAGGTCTGGCTTGTGTTTTTCAGACCGAAGGGCATGAATGTAAACTGAAATAACCTGATCGGGGTGGTAATTGTTGTCTTCTCAATGTCTTCAGGTGCCATGGGGATCTAGTGGTAGCCCTGTTTGCAATCAATGACAGAGAACATGATCGAACCTGTGAGGGAACTTGTAAAGTCGGCAACGTTGGGTAAGGGGTAGGTGTCCATAATTGTTTATGCGTTTAGTCGACGGTAGTCTCTGCACATGCGCCAGGACCCGTCTTTCTTGGGTGTCATACATATGGGCATAGACCAGCTATGGCAGAGGATTCAATGATGCATCGACATGGTTTACTGGAGATTGGGGAAATGGCGTGAGGCAAAGCTTATGAATCGTGCCATTGGTGACGATGGAAATGTTGCCGGCGGCGCGGGATGCAGTTGCTTTACAATGTGTGGCAGGCAGTGCAGCCAAGGCGTGGTCATAGTGTTCAGAGCCACTCGGCAGATCTGATGGGAGCTGAGTTGGCGAAGTGTCCCAGGAGTCAAAGTGACAAGATGGCCGCCGGCCCGAAGCAGTGGCACTATGGTAGTGTGAGCTCGGTAGAGCTCGTGAGCCATTATTGAGTCCATTGTCTGAGGGCGTGGCCTTTGGCAGCACGGTCACTGGCGAAACGCTTGGTGCGAGTGCACTGTTTGTGTTGTCAGTGGCAGTTGCACGGTGGTGCACAGGAGCTGTAGTTGCATAGTTTGAGGTGCTGTCAGCGAGGTGCAGGGTATGAGCCATCAGTTCGGGAACACATGAACTCGTCGCACATGTGCACTTGTGTCCAGCCGAGTGTCAAACGCTGCCATGTTAGGAGGGTGTGGCCCTGAGGAGCTGTACATATTATGGCAGTCTTGATAGCATAGTTGCGAGGCGCAGTGGGAAGTAAACACATGGAGGCTCAAATGCTTGGACTGCAAGAAGATTCGGCGCACTTACTGACCTTGCTTTGTCCTTGCTATAGTGTCTGTAATTCCTTTGCTGCATTGGAGAGTTGGAGCTGAATTTCGTGGAGCTGGAGGGAGAGCTCGAAGTTTTCCTTGCGTAGGCAAGTGACGTTTTCAAGCTCGACAAGGCACTTGTGCATTGTTTCTTGTAACATCGTCGACAGAGACGACCATGTACAGATGAGATGAGCCCAGACTGATGTGTCACGGGGTGGGTTGCTTGACGGAGCACAGGAGAAGTGAGCCTTGGATGGATGATGAAACATGGTGTTTCGCACTAGGTCCGGTGAAAGTTTGTGGTGTTGCAAGAAGTCAATGCCTAGTATTGGTTCGTCAATTTTGCATACTAAAAAAGTCCACTCGAGTTTGCAGTTTGTGGAGAGTGAGACGACATGTGAGGCAGAACCCGAGCATTGTAGTTCAGTGGGATTCATGGCTTGCAGTGAAGTATGATGAGGGTGGATGTTTGACGACACTAAGGACAGGAGCAGCAGTGAAACATTGGCGCCTGTGTCCACTAGGAAAAGGTGTCCCGACAAAATGGCTTTAATGTAAAGTCGTCCACAATTATCTGGTCATTCCCAGACAGAATGGAGCACTGGGGGGTGCCTGTCATGTTGTGTGCAGGAGGCTCACTCAAACCTACCTGCGATTGGCGTTTGGGAAATAGCAGGGTGGTCTGCAGTTCCATGCTGCCTCACCAAACTGTGTGTGGAAATAACAGTACAGGAAGTGCGGTTGTGTTTCCTGCGGAACGTTCGTTACCAGTGGTGGTGGCTGAGGTTCGGTGGCCACAGCAGGCTCGGTTGCAGGAGGGGGCGTGACCACAGGCATAGCTGGTTATGTCCCAGTACCTTGTTTACTGTTTCCCGGAGCGAGCGGAATGGTCGGCACAGTGCGGCCCAGGCCACATCCGGCCACAGGGTGATTTAGCTTGAACCTGAGACTTGTCAGGTAGGCAGGCTGGCGAAATAGAGCAGTGATGCATCGTGTAGCTTGTCAGCAATTGTCATTCTTTGCTCGACAAGTTCGGGAGACCTCTGAGCCAGAGCAAAGCAGATGAGAGGAGATAGTTTATCTGACCAGATGGCTAGAAGAGCTGTGTCAGAGAGTAGATCGGCACTGACTAGGACTCTTAGCCGTCTCCATAGCTGGGAAGGTTTGTCATTGCCTAGTTGCTCAACGTGGAGCACTTGCCGTATTGCCTCAGTTGAGCGTGCAAGCCGATGTGGAACTGTCTTTTTGGCTAGAGTTTACCGGGTAGATGAGTCCTGGGCATCAACCAGGTCAGCAATCAAGTGATGAGGCACAGAAACCTGGTTGACTTGTCGAGTTTGTAATGGTTGAACACTTCATCTGCAATTTTGAACCAGGTTGTAGCTCTGTCGGGAATAAATGGCGGCAGCTTCGGTAAGTGTTGTAGAATATTCGAAAGAACAGGTTGAGTTGAGTTCGTCGGGGCACTGTCTGACGTGAGCTGTTGTTGCTGTAATATTCCACAAGAGTGTGCCTCCAGCGGATGTGGCAACAAGGGCTGTTTGGGTGGCAGCGTGAAGGTGACACGTTATGGTTGAGCGCGATCTGTCATTACGCGGAAGGCTGATGCAGGTGAGACACCGTAATGTGTCCATTGCGGTTGTGGAAGTTCAACACGTTGCGGATGTGCTCAGATTGACACGTTGGGAAGACCAACGTGGATGAGGCACCAAGATGTGCCCAGAACGGTAGTGGAAGCTTGACTGGAGCCAGTGCGGGAGCACCAGGTGAGAACAAGTTCAAAGTTTGAGAACGCGTGTTAGTCCACAGGAAGCTCGACATATGATCAGAGCTGGGGCTACCTGTGTTGCAGGGTGGTTGCGGAGGTTTGGGCTGTCCAGAAGCACAGTGTGGGTAATGATGTCGAATGTGGGATGGAATGTGTGAATGTTCACTGTTCATAGTCATTCCACTCAGTCATAGCAGTGGGACGGAGGTGCAGGTCAGGCACAGATAACAAGTTATTGTTCCTGTTGCAGGCTGAGGTATCAAAGTTGGAAGGCATGTGCTGATGCTGAACTGAGGCAGGCGTGGGCGTGGTCAGATGCTGAGGAGGTTGACCTGTGAACAAAGCAGTTCCGGCCACATGGCACGTATCCGTGTGGTACTGCACGGATTGCGGCATGGCAAATCATTGTCCTGGCAGTGGTAGGTGTCCAACGAAGCATTTGCAGAAATTGGCATTGGTCCTGCACTGCACGGAGATCCATAAGAGGTAACTGCACAGTCGATGAGGGAGGCGGGAACACAGGCGTTTGATAGCCGGAGTCATGCACACTCCTAACCTCACTTATTGTTGCAGACTCGAAATCGGCGTAATCGTCAAGTGAGAGGCATCGTGTAGCTGTCCTGGTGGGTGTACACTGCCCGCAACACAATAAATGGCAATCACAAAATCCAGTGTTAGGCGCTGGGCTGAAGTCATGGCGGACACAGTAAAACGGCGAAAACGGAAGACTTTACAACTCGGGGTCACCAGTGACTGAGATGTTTGGGTTAGTTACACCAAACAACCCCCACTTCGCAGTAGTTCATTTATTCACCCAAACACAAGCAAGGTTCACAAAGAACTGGACATGATGGAAGAGGCCAAAGATAATCTTAGCTTAGTTCAAAGATGGATGCATCGATGTTGGTGTCGATAACATCGGCGCCACAACTTAATCAATGTTGTTGTTGTGGTCTTCAGTCCTGAGACTGGTTTGATGCAGCTCTCCATGCTACTCTATCCTGTCCAAGCTGCTTCATCTCCCAGTACTTACTGCAACCTACATCCTTCTGAATCTGCTTGGTGTATTCATATCTTGGTCTCCCTCTACGATTTTTACCGTCCATGCAGCCCTCCAATACTAAATTGGTGACCCCTTGATGCCTCAGAACATGTCCTACCAACCGATCCCTTCTTCTAGTCAAGTTGTGCCAGAAACTTCTCTTCTCCCCAATCCTATTCAACACCTCATTAGTTATGTGATCTACCCATCTAATTTTCAGCATTCTTCTGTAGCACCACATTTCGAAATCTTCTATTCCTTTCTTGTCCAAACTATTTATCGTCCGTGTTTCATTTCCATACATGGCTACTCTCCATACAAATACTTTCAGAAACGACTTCCTGACACTTAAATCTATACTCGATGTTAACAAATTTCTCTTCTTCAGAAATGCCTTCCTTCCCATTGCTAGTCTACATTTTATATCCTCTCTACTTCGACCATCATCAGTTATTTTGCTCCCCAAATAGCAAAACTCCTTTACTACTTTAAGTGTCTCATTTCCTAATCTAATACCTTCAACATCACCCGACTTAATTCGACTACATTCCATTGCCCGCGTTTTGCTTTTGTTGATGTTCATCTTATATCCTCCTTTCAAGACACTATCCATTCCAGTCAACTGCTCTTCCATGTCCTTTGCTGTCTCTGACAGAATTACAATGTCATTGGCGAACCTCAAAGTTTTTATTTCTTCTCCATGGATTTTAATACCTACTCCGAATTTTTCTTTTGTTTCCTTTACTGCTTGCTCAATATTCAGATTGAATATCAGGTAGAGGGTACAACGCTGTCTCACTCCCTTCCCAACCAATGCTTCCCTTTCATGCCCCTCAACTCTTATAACTGCCATTTGGTTTCTATAGAAATTGTAAATAGCCTTTCGCTCCCTATATTTTACCCCTGCCACCTTCAGAATTTGAAAGAGAATATTCCAGTCAACATTGTCAAACGCTTTCTCTAAGTCTACAAATGCTAGAAACGTAGGTTTGCCTTTCCTTAATCTAGCTTCTAAGATAAGCCTTAGGGTTAGTATTGCCTCACGTGTTCCAGTATTTCTACGGAATCCAAACTGATCTTCCCCAAGGTCGGCTTCTACTAGTTTTTCCATTCATCTGTAAAGAATTTGTGTTAGTATTTTGCAGCCGTAACTTATTAAACTGATAGTTCGGAAATTTTCACATCTGTCAACACCTGCTTTCTTTGGAATTGGGATTATTATATTCTTCTTGAAGTCTGAGGGTATTCTGCCGGTCTCATACATCTTGCTAGACCCACTATATACTCCTTCCACCTTTCTGCTTTCCCTTCTTTGCTCAGAACTGGGTTTCCATCTGAGCTCTTGATATTCATACAAGTGGTTCTCTTTTCTCCAAAGGTCTCTTTAATTTTCCTGTAGGCAGTATCTAACTTGCCCCTAGTGAGATAAGCCTCTACATCCTTCCATTTATCCTTTAGCCATCCCTGCTTAGCCATTTTGCACTTCCTGTCGATCTAATTTTTGAGACATTTGTATTCCTTTTTGCCTGCTTCATTTACTGCATTTTTATATTTTCTCCTTTCATTAATGAAATTCAATATTTATTCTGTTACCCAAGGATTTCTACTAGCCCTTGTGTTTTTACCTACTTGATCCTCAGCTACCTTCACTATTTCATCTCTCAAAGCTACCCATTCTTCTTCTACTGTATTTCTTTCCCCCATTCCTGCCATTTGTTCCCATACGCTCTCTCTGAAACTCTGTACAACCTCTGGTTCTTTCAGTTTATCCAGGTCCCATCTCCTTAAATTCCCACCTTTTTGCAGTTTATTCAGTTTTAATCTACAGTTCATAACCAATAGATTGTGGCCAGAGTCCACATCTGCCCCTGGAAATGTCTTACAATTTAAAACCTGGTTCCTAAATCTCTGTCTTACCGTTAAATAATCTATCTGAAATCTGCCGGTATCTCCAAGCTTCTTCCATATATACAACCTTCTTTTATGATTCTTGAACCAAGTGTTAGCAATGATTAAGTTGTGCTCTGTGCAAAATTCTATCAGGCGGCTTCCTCTTTCATTTCTTACCCCCAATCCATATTCACCTACTACGTTACCTTCTCTCCTTTTTCCTACTACCAAATTCCAGTCACACATGACTATTAAATTTTCGTCTCCCTTCACTATCTGAATAATTTCTTTTATCTCATCATACATTTCTTCAATTTCTTCGTCATCTGCAGAGCTAGTTGGCATATAAACTTGTACTACAGTAGTAGGCATGGGCTTCATGTCTATCTTGGCCACAATAATGTTTTCACTATGCTGTTTGTAGTAGCTTACCCGCATTCCTATTTTTTTATTCATTATTAAACCTACTCCTGCATTACCCCTATTTGACTTTGTATCCTGTATTCGCCTGACCAAATGCCTTGTTCCTCCTTCCACCTAACTTCACTAATTCCCACTATATCTAACTTAACCTATCCTTTTCCTTTTTTAAATTTTCTAACCTACCTGCCCGATTAAGGGATCTGACATTCCACACTCCGATCCGTAGAATGCCAGTTTTCTTTCTCCTGATAACGACGTCCTCTTGAGTAGTCCCCGCCTGGAGATCTGAATGAGGGACTATTTTACCTCTGGAATAATTTACCCAAGAGGACACCATCATCATTAACCATACAGTAAAGCTGCATGCCCTCGGGAAAAATTACGACTGTAGTTTCCCCTTGCTTTCAGCCGTTTGCAGTACCAGCACAGCATGGCCATTTTGGTTAGTGTTACAAGGCCAGGTCAGTCAGTCTTCCAGACTGTTGCCCCTGCAATGACTGAAAAGTCTGCTGCCCCTCTTCAGGAACCACACGTTTGTCTGGTCTCTCAACAGATACCCCTCCGTTGTGGTTGCACCTACGGCACGGCTATCTGTATTGCTGAAGCACGCAAGCCTCCTCACCAATGGCAAGGTCCATGGTTCATGGGGGGAGGGGGGGGGGGACCATTTATAAATGAGAAATCTGTTCAGACTGTAGAGGTATTTCAGTTTCAATGCATTCCATACACTTCCATCTGCTAATTTTTTTTGCATAAAGCTGAATGTACCTAACATGAAAACAGAATGCACATTTTAATACTTAATTAATAATTCATTGTATAATGTGTAATAGAGCTTATACAACACTACAATATTATGGTATACAGGGCTATTCAAAAAGAAAGGAACAGATTTCAAACATTTATTGCATTCAAATGGTTCAAATGGCTCTGAGGACTATGGGACTTAACTTCTAAGGTCATCAGTCGCCTAGAACTTAGAATTAATTAAACCTAAGTAGCCTAAGGACATCACACACATCCATGCCCGAGGCAGGATTCTAACCTGCGACTGTAGCGGTTGCACGATTCCAGACTGTAGCGCCTAGAAAATGGCTATAGCACTTTTTTTTCTGGAAAGCATATTTTACATTATACAAATTGAAAAAAAGAAAATATCCATTTTGTTTCAACCATCCCCATACCAGAGGCGGTTGAAACAGTGATTGGGGTCAGTTGAAACACATGCAAATAACACAAAATATAGACTAATATTGCAACTTGTTTTATTTAAAAGTAGGCTAATTCTAGTGATATGCATAATTATGGCACTATATGATAAAATTAATCAGTCTTCAAGGTTTTAATACCTATAAAGACATTTCCAAATAACATTTGACAAGTAATGAACATTATGAAAAAACTAAAAGCAAACATTTCTTCAAACAAATAAAGTTACAGAATAAAATTTTTGCTTGGGGTCAATCTGAATATTGAGAGTCACAATTGTGGCAAACATAGCTAAGTCCACCTTCTGTGCATTCTTTGAGAGCCCACTGTTTATAACTGATACAATGAATCCACTTTTCTCTGGGTCTGCTCTCTGAATATGGTGATAAGCAAGCAATACAGTAGCAGCCTTCCTCTTCTGATAACATTTCCTGCTGAGTATTATTTTTTCTTCGTTTTGAAATTATTATTATTTTTTTTTCCTTTTCTTCCATCCAATCTTTTCTTCACTTGCTTAGCTTTTCTCCGTCTCATTCTTGCTTCATGTTCTATTCTTATCTCCCCTTTCTCTGGGGTGTCAGTGTAAATTGTTGACTTTCTAGTTTTTTGCCCTTTCGGCCTATTACATTTCCTCGGGGTTGCTTTCGGTAAAGGCCGTACTGCTACCGGTGTAAATACAATAGAATCATTAGAAATTGCTTGTGTGCTTGTAGATGGTCTCGGTGAAGTTTCCTGATTGATAGGCCTAATGCTGTTGCACAGTGTAGGTGTTTTAGGTCTATTCAAAGTTTCTTGATGTTCATCAACATTTTCTTGCTGGGTTGATGGAACTGGTGAGCTATTAATAGCCTGTTGTTGAAATGTTGACTCTGCTACTAGACCTAGTTCCTCAGTTAAAAGAGAAGGCGACAGGCCTCATGGTGGTGTTTCATCTTGAGGTGAATTTTCATTAATTGCAGGAACAACTGCAGACTCAGCTGTATTTCCAGGATTGGGTCCATCCATTACAAATGCGGGAGCAAAATCGAGCTCACTAAACAGCTGCCGTTTTTATGGGTAAATTCCTGTTTTGTGAAAGTCAGCTTGAATGTTGGAAGATGTCAGAGCAAGAGGCATAGCAGACACTACAATCCCTGGAATGTCGTAGATTGACATTGTTTTCCCTGAATGGTTTCGTATCCACGCATCACAGGTTGAGTTTACAGCCTTCTCGAAAGGGCCATATGCAGATCGATCGAGTGGCTGGAGTTTGTAAGAACAATGGGGAGGTAAAAACAGTAAGACAATGCCACTGTTCTTGCAAAAATCCAGTGCCTCAATATGAATGTGTGAGGAGTGGTTATCAAGTATGAGTAACACTTTATGAGACGGAGATACATTCACGTGCTTCTTGAAGTGTTCCAGGAAATTCATATATGATTCATCCTGCATCCAGCCAGAGCGATTTGCAGTTCCAGCAGACTCTAATGGCCCACCCCTAACAAAATGGTCTTGGCAATGCACTCGTCGAAAAACGAAGAATGGAGGAATAACATTGCCAATGGCGTTTGCTGCAAAGTTTACTGTCACTAAACCACCCTTTTCAACTGTAGTTACTGAACCTACTTGATGAGCACCAGGTCTGGCTACAGCTCTGTCTGGTTTTTAAACAGTGGTTATGCCTGTTTCATTGGTGTTATGTATGTCTTGGGGTTCAAAGTTATGACGGTCCATGACAATGGCCAAATTGTCATAGACAGCATCGATGTTAGTTCTATTAAAGCTAGTTGCCCTTGATAGGATTGTAGCTTGTGCAGTGCATGCGGACAGTTCAGGGTTTCTTCTCATAAACATCCAAAACCATTCCTTACCAGCCATTTCGTTGTCGTCCCAAGTTGGAGGTTGTGATTAATTATACTTAATTGTAAGTTCATAAGCCAGTTTTCTCACCTCTTTTTTAGACAGACCAAAATATATATCAGCAAATCGCATCAAATATTTTGATAGTTCTTGTTATTCTTCTTTTAAAAACTTTGTTGGGGGCTCTGTATCCCATAAATTCATCATCCTGGCCAGTCGCGTCTTGCTTTCGTATGTACCAGAGTAGAGAACAGTGATTTATTCCATGCTTGTCCGCTGCTTTACGTAGTGAGTTTCCTGCTTTCATCTCTTCATATGCATCCTTATACTTCGACAAATCAACCTGCCCTCTGGAAGTCTTCCTCACCCTAACCCTCGGCATCTACAAAACAAAATGAAATAATATATTTACTGTTTCAACCGTACCCACAAAAATTGTTTCAACCATCCCCAACCCCACCTTTGAAACAAGAGAGTTTATAGGAATGGTAGTAATAATAACACATTAAAACTAGTCATTATTCTGAATTCTACAAGCATCATTACAGGCACAAACACACCCTCAGTACTGTGACTTAAATAAAATACACAATATTAGCATAAAAGCCAGAAGAAAAAGACTTACTTTTCTGTGCAGAAAAACAATATGGCCTCCTGTACACGACAACAATCCACGGGGAGCAGCGCAACACTGAGATTCGTGTTCGGAATTGTCCTCTGCTCTTTTGTTCCATTAGGCCCCCCATTCCCTGAACAACAGTTCCAGAGATATTAGCTTTGTTTCAGCCATCCAGTGTTTCAACTGTACCCAGTTTCCCCTAATTTTTGTAATGAGCTATAATGCTAGTATCAAAGGTGTCCCTACGTATCTCTGGCAAAACATTCCCAAACCATAACAGAACCTCCACTGTGTTAAACTGTAGGTAGAACACACTGCTGGACTACCCTTTCCCCTACAAATTGGTGAACAAGTATTCTCCTTCTGGTTCCAAAAATCCCAAACTTCAATTCATCAGTGATTAATACTTTTGTCCTTACTTCCAATGTCCAATTATGATGTTTTATAGCCCATTTAAGTCTCTTCTGTTTATTTAAGGGCCTAAGATGTGTTTTTCTTGCTGGAACGCATCCTTTCAAGCCATCTTCAGACTCCTCTTTACTGTTGCAACACATAGTGTTGCGTGTTCATTTCTACCAGTTCTGCTTGAATTTGGGGCGCTTTTTTTAATCTGTTTCTGTTACTGGTAATTCTGATATATTTATTATCACTTTTAGTTATTTTATGAGATCATCCTGTCCTTATTGCTATGTGTCGTGTTGTCTTCTGGTGATGAAGGATGTATTGCACTTCCCCTATAGATACACTACACTGTTTCACAATTTGGTGAATAGATAAACCTGCATGGCTATGTGCTACAATTGTAGGACATTTTTCTGTGGATATCTCCACTCGTGGAGTCATACTAGCGATGTGCACATTTCAATGTCACAAATTAACTCATGTGCAGGAACCACATGTTACGTATTGTGGCAATGCTTACCATTCACTGCGAACATCACATCACTACAAGGGACAACACAGGTGCGCCAAATGCGGCATCCATTGGTAAATAGGTAAATAAATGTGTCAGATAGGTACATAACATTTATGTACACAACATTGTTTGTTTGATACTATTGTATCTTGATGACCACAAACAGAAATCATAACATGTGTACAACTGTTGTACTATTCAACTGTACCCACAGTATTAGACGTTATCTACAGAGAACTAGATGTCATTTCTTGGATGTATTGAGATTAATGAGTGGTAGTGCACACTACTGCCTGCCATACAACACCGCACTTCCACAACCGCCTCATCAGTACGGTATGTCACCCAAGGTCTATGGGTGTATGACGTGAATGCCACACCATCCACACCACGGCCACGTTGATGCCAGAGAGGCACTTACTAGAGATGTAGAAACCACACACTTTATGTTCCGTTGCTCTGCTCTGGCCATGTTGGTCACACCATGCTCTGGCCAGTCCTGCATGTACCATCCACAGACAGCCTCCACACGACATGACCTCATTTTAAACTGCCCCATTCTGTACTTACCTACCAGCAGGGTAATTAATTCTGTACAAGTGCTTGATGTCTGCCCATGGGATCTTTAATGACAATGTAAAGTGCATGACCTTACTCAGCAACCTCAGCAATGATGCTGACATAATCAGTAACCTATACCTGGCAGCACCCACTCACAACAAGTATGAATGACTAAGGCTTTGCTGTTTCACCACCTCTCATGCTCTCTGGAACAGCAGCTACACGTAGTTATGAAACCCTTAGAGACAAACCTCCATCCTCCCTACAGATGCAGATTGATCCTACGCTGATGCCTGTCCACATATTCTGGACACTGTGGTGATTGAAAATTTCCACACACATCCAGACCGTAATGCTGTCACATGAGGATGACCCCTCAAAGCCAGACTTTGCCTCGCATACCAAATTCGTGTGCTGACACTGCATCGTACTCTCAACAGCCACTCTGACATCAGCTATGCCATCACCTTTCTCACCTTGAAACAACTGAGGCTAACCGACCACTGCCAAGCTGGCACGAGATCCCCCACTTGCCTCTGGCTGCCAACCCTGTTAGCCGATTCCATCTGTTCCAGCTCAAGTCCCCTCCCAGCACCACACTGCGTGACCTCCACAATACCAATGGACAACAATCACTGAATGATACAGTGAATATGCACACCTTATCACCCCCCCCCCCCTCCCCCTGGCACTGTTTATAAACAGGCATTACTTCAGAGAAAAATGCTGCCCGCCTCTACCCCTTTAGCAACTGAATGATGCTGTTGTTTCCATACCAGATTTGGACAGGAGCCTAGCAACTGCAGAGCACCTGGTGTTTACCCTAATGAGCACAGCATCCAGCTGTAGGTGCACCAGGCCACTCTACAACCACAAGACACCTTTATCGACTGCACCTGGATAGTTCGTCCAACTCACATTGCCCTCCAATGGCTTATGCTTTTTTGTTCACGATTGTATGACACAAATCTACTTCCTCATTGACATGGGCGCTGACATCAGCATCCTCCCACCAGCTCAAATGCTGACTACTCTCTCAGCTTCATTGTTCCAGTTATATGCCACAAATGGCACTGTTATCTCTGTTACCACTGGCACTGGCACAGCCTCAATCACTTTGGCCTTGGGCGGTGTATAGTCACATGAACTGAACCTTCCTCATTGCTGACATGGTCGAGCTGGTCCTGAGAGCAGATTTTCTGTATCACTGTCACCTGGTTTCTTACCTTGCCTGTGCTTTGTTATTACACCGTGATGGATAGCAGCCAATCATTATCAGCAAAGTTCTCTCCAGACATTCCTGCCCACCTCCCACCTCATCATTACATGGAGATACACCAGTGGACTTCCTCCTAAAATCCTCAACACTCATCAGCAAACTTCATGCTCTGATGTTTAACTATTCACTTGCATCGCAAATGACATCATGAGACACAAAAACATGGATCTTCAGCAGCGCATTGTTGACACTGCAGCAAAACTTCTGTCCTACAACATTTTCAACAGCCATGCCACACAAATGCCTCTTTGGAGGATGCCAAAGTACTGCCAGAGACTATCTGGATGGAATCTGAACAGGTTAGTGACGTGCTGTATCCAGCTTCTATGCATGATTCTGATGGTGTATCCACTGTTCCGCCCAGTGACCCTGCTCTACAGAATGGCATATTTCTGGCCACACACATTTTTAATGGCACTGTTCATTGTATAAACACTACACTCAGCCTGTGTGTCCATAGACCTTGATGCCTCCCTCATCACAAATTTAGATTGGCAAAGGCTACTGTGGACAAACTAATGGAGGCAAGCATTGTCCGACCATCGACAGCCCTGGGGGCCCCGATGAAGCTCATTTTAAAGAAAGTCAAATCGTGGTGCCTGTGTGGCACCCACCAGAGGCTCAACAACTTAACTATCATAGACAGTTATCCAGTTCCTAATCTACGGGACTTTGCTCAAATGCTAGCGGATGCCAAAATATTCAGTGTATTGACTGTAAAACAGTGTAGCTCCAGATTTCCATGGCAGAAGAGGACATACTGAAGACAGTGATCTCTACACCTTCTCGACTCTTTGAGTTTTGTATATGCCTTATGAATTGAAAAATGCTGTGCAAATGTAGTAACGTTTTATTGACAAAGTTTTTTCCAGTCTACCATTCTGTTATGCCTACATAGATGATGTCCTTATATTCTCACCATCAGTGGAAGGGCACAAGGCTCACTTACAACAAGTCTTCAACAGACTAGCTGCCCATGTGGTTGTCATTAACAAAGACAAATGTCAGTTATGGCAAGCTTGTGACATTTGTCAGCCACCATGTAGATGCCTGAGGTATCTGCCCAATACCAGAGAAGACCAACCAGGTTCAACTCTTGCCACCTCCTTCTACCTACCAAGAGCTATGCAGATTTTGAGTCATTATAAATTTCTAGTGAGACACATCCCACATGCAGCTGAGACTCTCCTTCCTCTGGCCAAAGTCCTGCATGGGAAGAATACTGCAGGAAAACACCGCCTTGAGAAGATACATGCTATGCAATCTGCTTTTGATAAGATCAAGGATGACTTACTGCATGCAACTACACTGGCTCATCCATCTCCCAACACCCACCTTACTATAAAAGTGGATGCGAGTGACCTCGCTATCAGTGCCGTGTTAAAACAGGAGATAGCTGACATTCCCCAGTCTCTGCAGTTTTTCTCTCGCAAACTTTCAGACATGCACTGTAAGTGATCAACCTTTGACTGTGAGATACTCTCCACCTACAAGGACGTCCACTTCTTTTGAGAAGAAATAGGGGCAGGCTCTAACTGTTTACATGGATCACCATCCCCTGGCTGTTGCGTTATGCAACTGATCTGAGGACCCCTCGCCCAGGTGTTTTCTATACTTAGATTTCACTTCACAGTTCATGACTGTAGTGTGCTACATCAAAGGTGCTGCCAACATTGTCATGGACTATTTGTTGCACATTGCCTCTTCCTCTGCCCTGCTCAATTACGAACAGATTGCCAAGGTGCAAGAATGGGATCAAGACTTACAGAACCTCCTTCGTGACCTGGGCATAGACCTGAAGCTTGAGCGACATACCTTCCCTGGCTTCACCAAACCAATCTGGTGTGATGTGTTGTGTGAGTGGGTGCAACCAGTCATCTTGAAACCTTTCCTTGAAAAAATCTATGATCTCATCCACAATCTCACACTCCCTGGAGTACGGCCCTCTGTACAGTTAGTGACAGAAGGTTTCGTGTGGCCCCACATGCGGAAAGACTGCATCACTTAGACCATACCCACAGAGCAAAACAGGTCACACTAAACCATCCCTTGGAAAATTCCTGATCCCCAAAGGAAGGCTCCAACATGTGCATGTGGAAATAAAGCATTATGTCATATCACTGATTGATAGAGTTACACTGTGGGTTGAGGCCACACCGACTGCTGATATATTTGATGAGACTGTTGCCAAAGTTTATGTAACATGTGGATCACATGTTTCAGCTGCCCAGTATTGTTTACTACCAGGGCAGACTATTTGAGTCCTCTCTATTCAATAAAATGTGCCATCTTTGCAGCCTGCACCAATTCCAGACCACTGCAAATCACCTGCAGTCAAACAGTCTCATTGAAAGATAGCATTACACATTAAAAGGGTGCTTATGTTCCATCCTGAGTTGATAGTGCCCTTCCCTAGGTGTTGCTCAGCGTCCACACTGCCTACAAGGAAGACCTTGATGCATCTTTATGCGAGATCCTGTACAGCAAGACATTATCTCTTCCCGCTGATTTTGTCCTACAGGCCATATCCCCCACTGATTGTGACCTGCCAGATCTCATCACCCACATCAGACACCACATCCAGAACCTGCATATACTGCCCTCTCCCCCCCCCCCCCCCCCCCCTACCAAACACCATCACACCATGAAATGTTGCAGGCCTGTCCACCTCTTCACGTGTGATGCTGCACGTTCATACTGTGAAACCTGCCCTGCACCTACTGTATACAGGCCCTCATAAAGTAATTACTTGCAGCACAATCACATTCGACATCATGATCAGAGGCAAAAGATTGACAGTGTCTGCTAATAGATTGGAGCCGGTTTGTACGACAGCAGAACACTCTCTGCAGCTGCCATCTAGCCCTGCACCCAACCGACCATCTTCTACCCCTTTCACACCACAGCTCAACTTCTCCAACTTCCTCCCTGAGCATATACCTGTGATGCCTGTTGACAAAAACCTGGTCATCTTTGCACAGTACGAAGACAGGAGATCTGGGACCAGCACAATTTCACACCATTACCACCACATCTGCCTATACTGGCTGGTGTGGACACAGCAGAATTGATGTCCAACTCGTTACCGAGGGCTTCCTCATCATAGCCACCCTGGTTTAAGGCACAGCTGTCCCAGCTACAGCCGACAATAGAACTGTCATCGGCCACTCCACCCTTAATACCCACCACCAAGGCTACTACTGATGGCAGCACATTGGTACTGGCTACTTCCCACTATAGACACACCCTCCAGCCTCAGAGACTACGAGCTCTCTAGTATCACTGCAGCCATTGCCCCACCACAGATCAATGCTGACACTTCATTTCCACTGTGAAAAGCTTCCCTTTCTGCTATGCTCCACAGTATGGCAGGGGGGAGGGTCTCTGTGGTGACATAGAGACTATATATTGCCTCTGACTGACAAAATAAACATTGCTGCCCAGTGCAGTAGAGTGAACAATAATATCTGTGATGGTTTAGTGTGTGTCGAACCTCTGACCAGTGTAGACTGTGATGATATTCGGTCTAGAAAATTAAGTAAGAATCTGTCAACCACACACACCATGTACCGTTTATTACATGTGCTCTGCTGCTTGTACCACATTTCCTACGCACTGCGTTATGGATCTGTCCAAAACACATTGCTCAGAGTATGGTTTATTATGCTACAGTGTTGACTTTGGTGTATAAAGGTTTTTTCAGTGAGGTTGAAAGTAGATGTTTCTATTAAATGATGAATGGATAAAATTTGTGTGTAAGCAAGTACTAGTTAGCTAATGAAAGAAGATTTGCAGTTTCACAGCAGCTCACTTTATCCTAAAAGCGGTGCATATTAATACAATACTGGCAGTAATATGATCAGATAATCTGATTCTAGTATGGGAAATTTCGCTGATCTTTGAAAACTTGCCCATTGGATTTGAGAAAGGACGTAACAAGATTTTGGTGGTGGCATTATTTCAGGTTCATTGTAGCTTTTAATAAAATCAACTACATTACAGTGTCTTTTAGGGGACTTGTACAAAGCATAGCTCCAAAGTTTGATATAGCATAAATTAAAAATTTTGAAGTATTTGGAGTGCAAAAGTGGAAATATTAGCTTTTAAATTAGTGTGTAGGGCATGGTAAATAACATCCAACATATCATAAAAAAGTTTGAAACTGTGGTATAGGCTTAATTATTGGAAAAATGTAATCGCCAGATGCCAGATATTGGAAGTGTCACTTCTATTTTAATTTGACCCAGAATTTTATCTTAAATGTGAGTATCCTGTTTTTAATAGAGCTTAAATCACACATGTAGGCAAGCACTAGAAATCTGTTTTGCTTAATTTACTTGAAGATGTGCAGTCACATGAGAGTTAACCTTCAATGACTGTCATTCAGCATATGTGTGAAAGTCAAACACGAAGTCTGGAATAACATGCTCTGAGCACCTAAAGCACTGTAAAGTGGAAAATCATAATGTGCACCACACTTGCAAACCACTTCTTGGAACAGAATAACCAGTTTGCTGGCATAAAGACGCCAGTAAGCAGTAACAAAAATCTGTAGACATCTAATGTCCACCTACCACAATGCAAAAAGATTCACTACACTAGCTTAAACCATAAGATACACCATCATTGTCACTTGAACAACTTATTTTTCAAGGTTATAATCTACACCTAAAATATCCGATAAATATTTTGCCTACATGTGGTTTCCAATAAACCTGCAACTTCAGTCCATAGATTCCAAGCTATATCCTGGATATGATACTTTTCATCTTCAGGCTACCACAAACTACTCCTTTGATTAAACTTATCAGTTTCCCATACTCCATGTTTCGTGTCGTGTCACCATTATAACTGGGGGGAAAAAAAAGAAAAAAGAAACTGGTTTGAATTTCCCCAATTGTCATACAAAAGCTGCACATTTGAGATGGGCTACATTGTGACCAAGCCACACACTGATTTGGAAAGATTGGCCATCTTTGTACAATGTCAGTCTTTGGCGGCCACTGTGACCACAGCCTTAAGCAATTGTTTCACCCGGCAAGGTCAAGCATTCCAAAAAAGTGGACTATCTGCATTATTTTCTGCCAGTTTCAGTTGACTAGTAGCAGCTGAAGTGATGACAAGATGTTGAACAAATAGCATGTGTTGCTAGCACTCAATGAAAAGTAATTAAGGTAAGTAAGAAAAACAAACTCCCTGTGCACGAAATAATGTTGAGTTTCAAAGACAGTAAAACACAAATTTATGATACTTTAATAAACAAGGATAAGATAGAAGATGAATGGATGAAAGGGAATGTGCAAATGGAAGGAAAAGTGATGAAGAAGGGAACTAAGGAAATTAACAAGATAGTGTGGGAATGGTTTGCACATACACGGACAAATAACTTACCTTTGTCTCAACCAATGTCAAAGAGTGAGGCTTTGAACAATGATAAAGAACTTAGAAATATGGAGTTTAAGGCATTTACAGGATGACTGGACAGTTTCAAAGGTAGCCACAACATCATGTGGAATGAAGCGTGTGGAGAAGCTAAGGATGCACATGAAACCGTAGCAACAGAATGGAAGACAATACTGTTCAGCCTAATTGTAAATTATGTCCTGAAAGATGTGTTAAGTGTCAAAACCTTCAAAGTCTCTACTAATTCGATATGAAAAGTACGCTGGTGGAAAAATGTCCAAGGAAAAACTGTACTGCTGTGTTAGGTGAAATGGGGAAGCCATTGGTGATCGGTAAGGTGGCAAAACCATGTTGTTTAAAAAATATGGATGTCAGTAAGCTTCAAGTCACATGGCAAAGCAATAAGAAGCTGTGGTTCGTGAGTGGTCTTATGAAGGAATGGATGGGCTCTTTCAATACCAAAATGAAAAAAAGGAAATCTCCAGGCTCTCCTTTTCCTAGACCATGCAACCTGCCACCCAAAAATCAAGTTATCAGATGCAAAGTTGGCTTGGTTCCTGGCAAATTCAACCAGTATCACACAGGCCCTGAACCAAGGGGCTATTTAAACTTACAAGCCCGATTATAGGTGATTGCTGATGCAATCTCTTATTGTTATTGTTAGTGCTGAACAAGCTGAAAGTGCATTCACTCTTGCACGGTCAGTCCCTGTCCCAGTCTTACATGCACAGTTTCTGTGCTGAATGCAGTAAATTGAACTGCCTTTTCAGCAAGAAAAATAAAGCTCAAAACAGTTATGAAGCTCTTCAAAAAATTGCGATTTGGAGGTCGAGAACAAGATGCTTCTGTACTCATTGATGCTCAAGAAAATACAGTAGCAATTGCTGAATTAATTAAGATGCAAAACATTTCATGTAGTGCAGATGACTAGTTTTGAAGTGATGACTTTCTGTCAACTCAACCCACTTCAGCAAGAGATATAATAGAAATATGCAACACGGAAGATGATCAGGAAGAAATAAAAAAAGGAGAAGAGGAGCAAACTGATATCCCTAGAAAAACTACTATCCCTGGAGAAACTACTGCATGCATAAATGATTTTATGCAATTTGCAGAACACACAAATTTTCCCAAGCAGTTGGAACTATTGTATAGTGCAAAAAATTGCATAGAAAAAAAAACAATTTTTAACAGAAATTCAAACAGGTTTCCTTCCATGACATGTGGTGACAAAAGCGAAATGTAAAGCAAATAAACAATGGAATAATATATATGTAAAAACAACAGTAAGTGAATTGAAAGGTAGTGTAAAAATATAGAAGTGCCATACTTATCAATTAGTGTAATAGTCTACTACTCTGTTGTACAATATACAGTAAATGAATATCTACTGTACAGGAGTAAAGGCAAGTAAATACGTGCATAATTAGAAATTTATACTTTCGTGCATGATACCTGACAAATTTTATGTAGCCTTGTGAATTTTATGTAATCTGTTCAATTTGGAAAATTATTTTAGTCGCATGTGATTCTATTTTGAGCAAATTTACTGTATTTGTCAAACAATGGAAACTCCATGTAGCAATATGAACAATGTACGAAAAGGAATATTGCTACTTACTGTAAACAAGACATGTCAAGTCACAAGCAGGCACAATTAAAAGTCACTTGCATGTAGTTTCAGTCACAGCCTTCATCAGTAAAACAGAGACAGACACTATTCACACACACAAGCAAGGACATCTCACACCAACATGACTCCCTACTCCAGCGTCTTGGACTGAAGTGCAGTTTCACATGGGTTGCAAGCAGTGGGCAGGGAAGGAGAAGCGATGGCATATGGGTGGGGAGAAAGAGAGAGACAAATGCTGTCTGTGGAGTGTGCAGGGGCAAGAATGTCAACAGGTGCAGCATCAGGAGGTTGTGTGGCAGGAAGGTGCAGAAAATATGAGCAAAAAAAGAAGATGAGCAGGTAAAGACAGACAGATGCATTGGCAGAGGGTAGCAAATAAACAGGGTGGGAGATGAGAATGGGGATAGAGGGGTTGGAAACTGTTGGGTGCAGGGTGTGGGGACAGTATGTTACTGCAGGTTGAGGCTGGGATAATTACATGAGTAAAGAATGTAATGTAAAGAGAGATCCCATCTGCATAGTTCATGAAAGCTGGTGGTGGAGAGGAGGATCCAGATATCTCAGATAGTGAAGCAACCACTGAAATAAAGTATGTTGTGTTCAGCTGCATGTTGTGCCATGGGGTGATGTACTTTGCACTTGGCCACAGTTTGGAGGTGGTCATTCATCTTGGTGGACAGCTGGTTGGTAGTCATAGCAATATAAAAATGTGTGCAATGATTGCAGCAGACATGGTAAATACCATGTGTGCATTCACAGGTGGCCCCAACCCCTGATGGGGTAGGGTAAACCTGTGACAGGCCCCTGTACACTTCACGAGACAGCAGTTCTCTCTCTCTCTCTCTCTCTCTCTCTCTCTCTCTCTCTCTCTCTCTCTCTCTCTCTCTCCCCACCCATACACCATCGCTTCCCTTTCCCTGCCTCCTCCAAATTGCTACTTGCATCCAATGTGATGCTGCATTCTGGCCCAAGGTGCTGGAGTTGGCAGTTGTGTGTGCATGAGGTGCGCTTACTTGTGTGTATGGACGGTGTGTGTCTCTGTCTTACTGATGAAGGCTGTGGCTGAAAGTTATATGTAATTGTCTTTTATTTGTACCTACCTGCGACTTGACATGTCTTCTTTATGGTAAGTAGCAATCTGTCTTTTCCTACATTGTCGATATTTTACTGTGTTTGGTTAGTTGAGGGTAGTCATTATTTTATTTACATAACATGCCGAGAATTCTCTTATTTTTGCAAGTTTTATAGCTTGTGTAATCAAGTTCTTGTTTCCATTACTATTATTTATCCTTACTGACTTTTGTGGAAACATCTCTTCAAAATGGTGGACCATTGTGACAACATATATTTCAAATTTTATGTTGACATCACTGGGGGCATTTCTTTCTGTCCACCTATCTATACTTACAAGAACATTTAGTTTGTTTAAATTACTTGGAATGTAATACCTTCATAAGCTTTTAAAATGAGATTGGGTTTGATGTATCTTTGTTTACATGGATGTTTAGTATGACAGCATGGTGGTTACTGAATGACACTTATAGTGTTGGGCTAAGTTTATTTCTGTTTGCAAGAATTTGGTCTAAGGGTATCCCTGATGTGAGTGGTATTCTAGTGAGCTTATTTACAAGTGTAATTTTTCCTCCTATCTATGTAGTTCTCAATTTGTTCAAGCAATCAATCATTCATGATAGGAAACACAGTCATAGCTCAGTCATTCAAAATGATTCAGAAATTTTACTTGTTAGAATGAAATCAGGTGATGATTCTTCTTCTCTGCAGCTCATGCTTTGCGGCAGTCTGCTAATCTGTACAAATAAAATGCCTCGTAATTTTAGGAGTGTTGTATAATCAGTCAGGAAACCTCAGATCAAGCGGATATTTGGCTTTGATGAAGTTTAACCTTCTGAAGAAGTAATGGAGCTCTTGGATTATTAAAAGCAGGTTCATATCCAGTCTTTCGGAAGTTCCCTTCTGATTAACAACTACGCAATATATCAATGAATATCATTAATTCTCAAATGTTAAATACACACCTTTTGTGTGATTGCTCCTTCACACAAAAGGTGTGTCTAAACAAAGATTCCAAGACTTACCAAGTGGGAGAGCACTGGTAGATAGGCACAATGAATAAAACACACAAACACACACACAGAATTTCGAGCTTTCGCAACTGGCGGCTGCTTCGTCAGGAAAGAGGGAAGGAAAAGGAAAGATGAAAGGATGTGGGTTTTAAGGGAGAGGGTAAGGAGTCATTCCAATCCGGGGAGCGGAAAGACTTACCTTAGGGGGGAAAAAGGATAGGTATATACTCGCGCGCACACACACACACACACACACACACACACACACACACACACACACACACACACGCATATCCATCCATACATACACAGACACAAGCAGACATTTGTAAAGGCAAAGAGTGCGGGCAGAGATGTCAGTCGAGGCGGAAGTACAGAGGCAAAGAAGTTGTTGAAAGACAGGTGAGGTATGAGCGGCGGTAACTTGAAATTAGTGGAGGTTGAGGCCTGGCGGATATCGAGAAGAGAGGATATACTGAAGGGCATAGCTATTATATGAAACTATTTTGCGCATGCATTCTGTGAGTATGAAGATAGAAATTTTGTAAACGTCATTCAAGGGTAGAAATGTATCAGAATAATTCATCGAATATAAAGAGATATTACACAAGGCCACGTAGAATGTATGTTTTTGCAATTTCAGACTTTTTCTATTTTGGATGAGGAAGTTATGCAGTATGTTGAAAAAGCTCCTGAGAGTCATGTACCTGTGTTACCTGTACCAGAGGTACCTCAAGTACTATCCTCTCCCGTCGATCCTGTGTCCTCTGCAGAAAGCACAGGATCTATCCTTACCTGTCTGCTTGACTGTGAGTGGTGTGTCAATGGTCATACTAGGTATCCTGTACAGGGTGAACGGGGACCAGAGAGGACTCAAGATATTGCATTGATCCCCAAAATCAACAAGTTCAAGATGCTATCTTTCACTGAAACAGATTCAGTGGGGCTCACTTCACCTGTTGTGTTGAAACCTGTTTTGTCAGGTGTCAGGATGGGACAAACACAAAAGGGTAGGGTCTATTAATCGTCACCAGTTCAAACATACAGTGAATGATGGTATCCCTTAGGGAAATGGCAGTAAGGGACAGGAAAAGGCATCAGGTGCACTCAGTGTATATCCCTGGGGGGCGCCATTCAACATGTTGAAGAGGCTATTCCAGCAAAAAGTTAGGAAAAAGGGTCAAACTAATTGCAGATTGTGGCACATGTTGGTACAAATGATGCCTGTTATCTGGCTCTGAAGTCATTCTTCGGTCATTCTAGCAGCTGGCATACAAGGTTGAGAAGACCAGCCTTGCATGTGGAATTTCAGTGAAGCTCACAATTTGCAGCCTTGTCCCCAGAACTGATTGTGGCCCTTTGGTTCTGAGTCAAGTGGAAGGATGGAACCAGAGATTTCAAAAGTTCTGTGACAAGCTAGGCTGCAGCTTACTGAACTTGCACCATAGGGTTGAGAACTGTAGGGTACCCCTACATGGGTCAGGTGTGCACTACACATCAGTGGCTGCTACTTAGGTAGCTGACTGTGTGTGGGGTCACACAAGAGATTTTTAGATTAGGCAACTCTCCATCCAGTCCAGATAATGATAGCTGTAGGAAATCCAGGAGTATCAGTGTAAGACTGAAAGAAATGCCTCACACAGGTGAGAGTATCAAAATCCTAATGGTAAGGTGATGAAGAATTCTTAACAAAGATCAGAGTTTGAAGCCTCATGAAAAGCCGTGAAGTTCACATAATACGAGGTACAGAAAGCTGGTTGAAACCTGAAATTGATAGCAGTAAGATTGTTCTAGAAAATATAAGTGCATATCAAAAGGAGAGGCAAATGGGAAATGGAGGTGGTTGTAAAGGAATTACATAAATTTTTTATGAATATATAGACACTAGTTCAACTACCAGAGATTAATACATAAAGCATTTTCTGAACAAAAGAAGCCTCTTTTTCTACACAGTATTAATTTTTTTTTTTTTTTTTTTTTTTTTTTTTGACCACTTATTCGTGAATGTACGTGCTCTCTTATTTGATGCAGTCAGTTGACTGTATTCTTTAATAACATTATTTGCAATATTCACTGGCTTAGTTTCCACAATTGATCTTTGCCTGTGTTGCAACAGCGCTTCATGCAAAATATTTATTATGCGACATCCACAATAACTTTTATTTCAAAATTTTGACGACCGACTGAATAAAGATTTTTCTAACAGTAACAATAGCAAAACATAATAATGTAAGAGGGTATGTTACATGATGTATTTGTCACAGAAGACAAAAAACTCAAATCCATCAAGATAGGAATTGAAGCTGCATGTGAGATTGTTTGGGCATGATTCATGTTCAGGAGTCGGTGTAAAATAATAACTGGATCGTTCTATAGCCCCCAAACTCATCTCCTGATGTAACCAAAAACTTCAGAGAAAACCTCAATTCACTTGTATGTAAGTTCCCCAGTCATACTGTAATCATTGATGAAGGCTTTAATCATCCAACAATTCATTGGTAAAATTACAATTTTTTTAGTGGTGGCCATGAGAAGACATCCTGTGAAACTTTACTAAATGTCTTGTCTGTAAACTACCTTGAACAGATAGTTAGAAACCCTACTCATGATAAAAATATATTGGATCTAATGACAACAAATAGATCTGACCTCTTTGAGGATGTCCACATCAAAACAGGTATCAGTGACCATGACGCGGTTGTGGCAATGAGGATTACTAAAGTACCAATGACAATTAAAACAAGCACAAAAATACACATGTTCAGTAAATTAGATTAAAAACCAGTAATGTCATGTCTCAATGAGGAACTTGAAACTTTCAGTACAGGTCAGGAGCATGTAGAGGAACTCTGACTCAAGTTTAAAGGAATAGTTGACAACACACTAGAAAGATATGTACCCTGTAGAATAGTTTATAATGGGAGGGAAACTTCTAAAGAAACAGAGGTTACTGCAAAGTAGGTGTAAAACAAAGCATAGCATTATAGATAGAGAGGCACTGAACAAAACACGATTGGCTGTTAAGTGTGTAGGACTCGAGCCAGATAGGACTAACAGGGGATATTCAATGTATTCAGAGAAGGGCAGCATGAATGGTCCCTGGTTTGTTTAGTCCATGGGAGAGTGTTTAATGACCTCCTTTGTTATGCCCAATAGGATGCTTGTTAATTGAAATAAATGTTCATGGAGTAAAAAATATTGGGCATATCTAGTGTTTTTAAAGAAAAAGTATTCATCTTCTTTTTTGAGGATCTCCTTCAATATGTTGCCTGAATTTCTTCTGTCTCAGATTCTCTTGTAGGCCTGGAAACCTCATAGGTTGACAAGTTTCTTGAATAATATAGACAACCAACTGATTCATATGTAATTTTCATATTTAATAGTCTTAGATGCCTTGCAGCCATTAATTACAATTTTCGCTCAGTGAAACACATTTCATTTGTACACAACTTGAATTTACAATTTGTCCAATAACAGAGCACAACAAAAAAAAACTTTACATTCTCCTTCCTTCCTTTGCACCAGAAAAACACAATTCGCTCACAGTTAACATAGTTTCAAAGTGCATCAGTAAAGATATAGTCATACTAAGACTGAAACATAGAACATTAAATAAAAAAAATTTACAGAAAATGAAATTTACTCAACAGCACAACAGAACAATTTTGATAATATACATTCACATAAACAAAAATTTATCTTTTTGTAGCACAGTAGTTTTATGAAATTTGTTTTTTAATCACATGGGTTAATTGTGTTAGCATGACATATACTACTAAACAGTTGGATTTTAAAACATTTCAAATAATATCAAAAAAAATTATAAGATCGTAAATTTGAGAATATACATAATCCAAACGGCTTATTGCACATTACAAGTGTCACAGAGATACTGAAGGAACTGAAGTGACAGACTCTTGAAGACAGGTGTACACTACCCCAAGACAGTCTATTAACAAAGTTTCAAGAACTGGCTTTAAATGATTACTCTAGGTACGTGCTGAAATACCTATGTATCACTCACACAGGGATTGCAGGGTAAGTAAGAGTACAATAATTACTCCATGCATAGAAGCATTCAAGCAGTCATTCTTCCCATGTTCCATATGTGAATGGAACAGGAAGAAACCCTAACAAGTGGTATAATAGGACATATCCTGTGCCAAATGCCTCATGGTGATTTGCAGATTATAGATATAGATGTAGGTATTAAAGTCAACAAGTACAGGTATAATGACATATTTCCACTGATTTAGTTTGCCTTAAAATAAGTCCATTTTGAGCAGCAAATCATTAAGGTTACTGGAGGTGGGATGGCAAATTGGAGATACAATGAGAATTACATTTGTATGTTTTATGGCTGCACTTTCAAAGATTTTGTTTGCTTGTATTTCATTCAGGAAAGATAATGGTCTAGATGCAATATGTTGTTTGGTGAAGATGACTACCCCACCATTGGTTCTGGAATAGTGTTCACACAATTTGAAATTTTGCAGTGAAATTAACTTCATTACATCAGTGCAGAATCAATGCTCTGTAAAAAAACCCACTTAGATATCACTGAGCTAACTAGTTAGCAAAATGTTTACATCATCATTTTTGGTGATTACAGACTGGAGCTTGTAATGGTACATTTTCATATTTATATCAAATTTACTCATAGTGCTTGAAGCTATATTTTCTGTGTCACTGACATTCTGTTTAATTTCTGCTGTATTAGGTATATATTGACTTCACAGCTGTCGTGCTGATTCTATTGGTCAACCTTGGTGTCAGGCTCAAGTTCCAGGTGGTTCTTTAACTTATTCCCTTGCACATTACACTGTTGAGGTATCACACTATCATTTTTATACACTGGTACAATATTGTTTCTGTGTGACATCACCTCATTTTTGTTCCTTTCTATATTGTGCAGAAAGAATATTCTGGAGGCTGACTTAGTTTCCTGGGTAGCACTGTGTCTATTCACACACCTATATTTACTTATTTATGTTTCAGTCTTGTGTTAATAAACTTGTAAACAGTTTTTCTTGGGCCATGGATCACTGCCACAAAACGTTTTCACTTTTCCTTACTATGTCTTATAAATTTTCATTATTCTGTCATGTAATTTTTTTATCCTTTTGAATTTTGATCTTCTGTTCCTCGGCGCTAGCTCCCAGAGTGAATCAAATAGTTAGCTCAGTGATAACTCAGTAGGATTTCTTAGAGAGCACTTGCTCTCCACTGATTTATTTATTTATTTAGCATCCAATAGATCACACATGTGATATAGGATTTGTCATTTGATTACACGTAACACATAACAATACATACACATAATAACTGGACAAACATATACAAACAGCAAAACAAATTACATACACATAGTACATAAGTAATGTACAAGAACTTATTACACAAAAACAAAAGTACGTGCTCATGATAAACAATTATAGATCATGAACTACGCCTTATACACAAAACATATTACGGATATTTAACAGATTTTTCATAAGTACCATAATTACGAAGTTGAAAACATAATTAAATTAGTTTGAAATTTTTAAAAAATAAGTACAGGTCTCAATCCACAGTCTGAGACAGATATTCATTTATACTGTAGTAGCATTTTTCCATCAAGTATTTTTTTACTTCATGCTTGAAATTATTTTTGCCTTTCAATTCTTTAATTTGAGATGGAAGTGCATTTAAAAGCTTCATTCCTAAGTGGCTAACATGTTTCTGACTTCTAGTTTTTGCTACATAGTGAATGTGGAAGTCTTTACAATGCTTTGTATTGTTATCATGGTAGCTTGAGTTGGTTTGGAGATCGCAGTTATTTTTACTGATCATTTCCAAGCATTTAAAAATATATATCGATGGTATTGTCAGTATCTTTAGCTATCTGAATAAAGGTCTATAGTAAATATGTGGAGGGCTGTGTGTCATGATATGAATAGCTCTTTTTTGCATAATAAAAATGTCATTTAGTCTTGACCTGGTTTTTCCCCAAAAACTTATGCCATAGCTTGCAACTGATTGGATATATCTAAAGTACACCACTCTAATACATTCTTTGCTACATAACTTTGATATTATTCATAAGGCAAAACATGCTGAGCTAAGTTTCTGAGTTATGAAGTTAATTTCACTGATAAATTTCAAATTTTGTGAACACTATTCCAGAACCAATGGTCGGGCAGCCATTCCCTGAAGGAAATACAAGCAAACAAAATCAGTCATAAAACATACAAATGGACTTGTTTCTAAGCAAAGTAAGTTGGTGAGAATATGTCATTGTAACTGCAAAATAGAAACAGGGGGACACTGTAGAATCTTATAATCTGCATGGCCTTGTAAATAAGCCCACTAGAATAATACCCACATCCACAATAGCCTTAGACCAAATTATTGCAAACAAACACAAACTTAGCCTAACACTGCAAGTATACAATGCAGGATTCAGCAATTGCCATGCTGTCAAACTAAATGTTGATGTAAACAAAGATATATCAAACCCAACCTCATTTAAAAGCTTATGAAGGTATTACATTTCAGGTAATTAAACAAACTAAATGTCCCTGTATGTAAAGAAAGATGGACAGAAATGTATGCAGCCAGGTATGTAAATAGAAAATATAACATATTTATTGACACAGTGGTCTGCCATTTTGAAGAGATATTTCCACAAAAGTCAGTAAGGATAAATAACAGGAAGGGAAGCAAGAACTAGATTAAACAAGCTTTAAAAGCCTCCTGCAAAAATAAGAGAATTCTTCATAAGTTACATAAACAAAGTAGCGACTCCCTCAAATAATCAAATACAGTAAAAGTTGCTCAAAATAGAATCGCATGGGACTAAAATAATTTTCCAAATTGAACAGATTACACAAAATTCACTAGGCTACATAAAATTTGTCAGGTATCATGCTACTGCTAAGATTTTTGAGTTCTTGTGGTAGCTTATTGAAAATGGATGCAGCAGAATACTGCACTCCTTTCTGCACAAGAGTCAAGGAAGTGCATTCCACATGCAGATTTGATTTCTGCCTAGTATTAACTGAGTGAAAGCTGCTAACTCTTGGGAATAAACTAATATTGCTAATAACAAACCACATTAAAGAAAATATATACTGTGAGGGCAATGTCAAAATTCCCAGACTATTGAATAGGGGTTGACAAGAGGTTTTCGAACTTACACCACACATAGCTCGAACAGCCCATTTTTGAGCCACAAATACCCTTTTTGAATCAGAAGAATTACCCCAAAAAATAATACCATAAGACATAAGCATATGAAAATATGCAAAGTAGACTACTTTTTGTGTTGATATGTCACTTATTTCAGATACTGTTCTAATGGTAAATAAAGCAGCATTTAGTTTCTGAACAAGATCCTGAACATGGGCTTTCCACAACAGCTTACTATCTATCCGAACGCCTAGGAACTTGAACTGTTCCGTCACGCTTACAATATGCCCATTCTGTCTGATCAAAATATCGGTTCTTGTTGAATTGTGAGTTAGAAACTGTAAAAACTGAGTCTTACTGTGATTTAGTATCAAATTATTTTCCACAAGCCACGAACTTATTTCATGAACTACATTATTTGATAATGTTTCAGTATTACACACAAGATCCTTCACTACAAAGCTGGTGTCATCAGCAAACAGAAATATTTTTGAATCACCTGTAATACTGGAAGGCATATCATTTATATAAATAAGAAACAGCAGTGGCCCCAGCACCGACCCTTGGGGAACGCCCCACTTAACAGTGCCCCATTGGGACTGAACATCACTACCACTCTCAATATTGCAGAGAATTACCTTCTGCTTTCTGTTCTTAAAGTAAGAGGCAAACCAATTGTAAGCTACTCCCCTTACTCCAAAATGGTCCAACTTCTGCAGTAATATTTTGTGGTCAACACAGTCAAGAGCCTTTGTTAAATCAAAGAAAACACCTAGTGTTCGCAACCTTTTATTTAATCTGTCCAAAACCTCACAGAGAAAAGAGAATATAGCGTTTTCAGTTGTTAAGCCATTTCTAAAATCAAACTGCAAAATTTGACAGCAAATTATGTGAATTTAAATGCTCCAGTAACCTTGTATATACAACCTTCTCGATAACTTTAGCAAACACCGATGGCATAGAAATAGGTCTATAATTGTCAATATTATCCCTGTCTCCCTTTTTATAAAGTGGCTTCACCACTGAGTACTTTAATCAGTCAGGAAACCGACCACTCCTAAAGGAAAAGTTACAGATATGGCTAAGTACTGGGGTAACATACATAGAACAGTACTTCAGTATTCTGCTAGATACCCTGTCATATCCATGAGAGTTCTTGGTCTTTAGTGATTTAATTATTAACTCAATCTCCCTCTTGTCAGTATCATGGAGGAGCATTTCAGGTGACACTCTCGGAACACTTTTTTCTAGGAGCGCTATATGATTCCCTGTTGGGACTAGGTTTCTATTTAGTTCACCTGCTATATTCATAAAATGATTATTAAATACTGTACATATATGCGACTTATCAGTAACATGGACATTCCCACTACGCACTGATTGTATATCCTCGACCTGTCTCTGCAGACCAGTCACTTCCTTTACGACTGACCATATGGTTTTAATTTTATCCTGAGACTTAGCTATTCTACCTGCATACCACATACTTTTTGCCTTCCTAATAACTTTTTTAAGCACCTTACAATACTGTTTGTAATGGGCTGCTGCATTTAGATTTTGACTGTTTCTAACGTTTTGATATAATTGCCACTTTGTTCTACAAGATATTCTTATCCCTCTAGTCAGCCACCCAGGCTGCCTGTTTGTTCTAGTACCCTGTTTTGAACGTTCTAACAGAAAGCAACTTTCAAAGAGCATGAGAAAAGTCTGTATCAGCGCTATAAACATCTTGCCACTCTTGTTCCTTGATGAGGTTTACAAATGTCTCTACAGCAACTGAATCTGCTTTCCTACACAGCTGATGACTATGTTTAACAAGTGATGCAGCACAAAAACCTTTTAGAGTTAAAATTTGTGCATCATGATCTGAAAGGCCATTCACCTTTTTTGCTAACAGAATGCCCTTCTAGTAATGAAGAATGAACAAAAATATTGTCTATGGTTGTTCTACTGTTCCCTTGCACCCTCTTTGGTAAGAACATCTTCCTCCATTGGATTTTCAAATTGAAAATTAAATTAGTTTAATTGAAAGGTGATTCACTTGATGCTGTGCCAGGATGGAAATGTTTATGAACCTCAAATTGCTTTCCAACTTGTTAATCCTGCAGAAAAACTGTTCTGTAAACTTTTGGCTGATTTAATTAAATTTAACTTTGGTTGAAAATCACTGTTCACATGACCTTGAAATGCATGGTTATGTTTTGGGGTTCCTGACACTAAACTCTAGGGACCACCCAATGGATTTGTCACATTTATCATGAAATCTAGTCACAAAGTTCAAATAAATGGATGCAGGAATTTTTGGCATGAAATACACAGTTAAAAAATTTAACAAAATGGTGTTCATTCAATTTTTTCAAGATGATATACAGATTAACAATGATTGTTTATCACTGAATTAATAAATGTCTGAATGAGAGCCTAAACCCAGCCAGAGCAGTATTTATGTATTTGTCCCTGAGATCTTGTTGGTACACAGAATGTACATAAGATGTTGGACATCTTTTAACACATACTGTTTCTATCAATTTAAAATCATTAGTTTCTTACAGTTACACTACTTATTATTGGTACATTATTTTTATTTTTTTAGTGGTTAAAATTGTTACTATGGTTTCAGTGGATTAGACTGGTATCTTATTTTTCATATTGGCACATTATTATTTATTAAAATACTCTTTCAGACTTTAGAAGCAGTGACCAATCAGATATGCTTTTACTGCAGCTTTGCACCCTGCCATGTTATTTATTTATTGTATGTTACTTGGTAATTTCCTGAATGTCTTTTTTCCAAAATACAGAATTCCATTTTGGGAAAGCTTAGTTTTTGTATTTTGCATATGGAAATCCATTTTTTGTCTTGTGTTGTGAGTGTGTACATCTTCATTTTTGAGGAAGAGTGTGGGATTTTCAGTGGCATTCTGCTGCATGAATACTGTGGTTTCATATATAAGAAGGCACAGAAGCGGGAGGATTTGCAGTTTGACAAAGAGTGGCTTGCCGGATTTTCTGTGTTTGGATCCTTCTATGACTCTTATGATTCTTTTTTGGATTCTAAGTAGCTTGATGGCGTTTGGAGGTGCTCCCCAGCAAATGACTCCATACTTCAGGATTGACTGGACACTTGCATAGTACATACTTTTTAGGCAGTCACTGCTACAGCAGCTTACAAGGATCCTCATCACATAGCAGGATGTGTTCATTTTTTGCTGAGATTGTCAATATGAGTTCCCCACCTGACATTATCCTGGGTCCAGAGCCTGAAAAGCTTTGTCAGGTCAGCTCTTTTTATAGCTTTGTTTGACAACTGGATATTTAAAGTTTGTGAAATCTTTTCCTTGACATTATGGAAGTTGATTGCTACAGTTTCTCCTTCTTTTATGATTAACTTATGATATGTGAACTACTCTGCTACGCCATACATTGTCTTTGTAATGTTTTGTAGGTTTTCTGATTTTGCAGTAATGAGAAAGCTTGTGTCATCAGCAAACTAATAAGTATTTTGACACAGTGTGTTTGTTTGTAAGTCATTTAGATATAGGAAGAACAGCACTGGTCCTAGTACTGATCCTTGGGGAACACCATATTTCATGCCTTGGTAACCTGAGTAATGGTTTGTGATTTAGTAGCAGTCAATGTGTTGTGTTTTCACTGTTTGTTTCCATCCATAAAGTTATAGCCTGACCCAGTCATTAGGTGTACCTCTGATGCTGAGCTGATTTAATTTCTTTAGGAGCTATTCACGATCTATAGTACTGAAAGCTTCTGACAAGTCAAGGGATACACTTGTGGTATATTCGCCACTGTCCAGTTTCTATTAAATTTTGGCTAGGAATTCATAGATAGCACTGCTGGTTAAGCGATTCTTCTTAAACCTGTGTTGTGCTATGGATTTCTTAGAGAGCACTTGCTCTCCACTGATTTATTTATTTATTTAGCATCCAATAGATCACACATGTGATATAGGATTTGTCATTTGATTACACGTAACACATAACAATACATACACATAATAACTGGACAAACATATACAAACAGCAAAACAAATTACATACACATAGTACATAAGTAATGTACAAGAACTTATTACACAAAAACAAAAGTACGTGCTCATGATAAACAATTATAGATCATGAACTACGCCTTATACACAAAACATATTACGGATATTTAACAGATTTTTCATAAGTACCATAATTACGAAGTTGAAAACATAATTAAATTAGTTTGAAATTTTTAAAAAATAAGTACAGGTCTCAATCCACAGTCTGAGACAGATATTCATTTATACTGTAGTAGCATTTTTCCATCAAGTATTTTTTTACTTCATGCTTGAAATTATTTTTGCCTTTCAATTCTTTAATTTGAGATGGAAGTGCATTTAAAAGCTTCATTCCTAAGTGGCTAACATGTTTCTGACTTCTAGTTTTTGCTACATAGTGAATGTGGAAGTCTTTACAATGCTTTGTATTGTTATCATGGTAGCTTGAGTTGGTTTGGAGATCGCAGTTATTTTTACTGATCATTTCCAAGCATTTAAAAATATATATCGATGGTATTGTCAGTATCTTTAGCTATCTGAATAAAGGTCTATAGTAAATATGTGGAGGGCTGTGTGTCATGATATGAATAGCTCTTTTTTGCATAATAAAAATGTCATTTAGTCTTGACCTGGTTTTTCCCCAAAAACTTATGCCATAGCTTGCAACTGATTGGATATATCTAAAGTACACCACTCTAATACATTCTTTGCTACATAACTTTGATATTATTCATAAGGCAAAACATGCTGAGCTAAGTTTCTGAGTTATGAAGTTAATTTCACTGATAAATTTCAAATTTTGTGAACACTATTCCAGAACCAATGGTCGGGCAGCCATTCCCTGAAGGAAATACAAGCAAACAAAATCAGTCATAAAACATACAAATGGACTTGTTTCTAAGCAAAGTAAGTTGGTGAGAATATGTCATTGTAACTGCAAAATAGAAACAGGGGGACACTGTAGAATCTTATAATCTGCATGGCCTTGTAAATAAGCCCACTAGAATAATACCCACATCCACAATAGCCTTAGACCAAATTATTGCAAACAAACACAAACTTAGCCTAACACTGCAAGTATACAATGCAGGATTCAGCAATTGCCATGCTGTCAAACTAAATGTTGATGTAAACAAAGATATATCAAACCCAACCTCATTTAAAAGCTTATGAAGGTATTACATTTCAGGTAATTAAACAAACTAAATGTCCCTGTATGTAAAGAAAGATGGACAGAAATGTATGCAGCCAGGTATGTAAATAGAAAATATAACATATTTATTGACACAGTGGTCTGCCATTTTGAAGAGATATTTCCACAAAAGTCAGTAAGGATAAATAACAGGAAGGGAAGCAAGAACTAGATTAAACAAGCTTTAAAAGCCTCCTGCAAAAATAAGAGAATTCTTCATAAGTTACATAAACAAAGTAGCGACTCCCTCAAATAATCAAATACAGTAAAAGTTGCTCAAAATAGAATCGCATGGGACTAAAATAATTTTCCAAATTGAACAGATTACACAAAATTCACTAGGCTACATAAAATTTGTCAGGTATCATGCGTAATAATATAAAATTATAATTATGCACTTATTTACTTGCCTTCACATGTGCACAGTAGATGTTCATTTACTGTATATTGTACAACAGAAGGCTAGACTGTTACACTAATTGATAAGGAATATGCCTTTTCTATATTTTTACACTGTCTTTAAATTCATTTATTGTTGTATGGACATACATACCATTCCAGTGTTTATTTGCTTTACACTACACTTTTTTTGCCACATATCGTAGAAGGGAACCTGTTTGAATTTCCTGTTCAAAATTGTTTCTTCTGCACAAGTACACTTGGAGCACACTTTTTCAAAATTGTTCTTTCTACACGAGTACTCTCTGAACACACCTGGCTATGCCTTGCATTATGGGTGTATCCAATGAAAAACAGGGGAGGGATGCCTGTCTCGAAAAAAGGATTTGCAAACTGAACAGGTGTCCTGTTCCATCGTTGTGTTGTTGCTGTAGTCTTCAGTCCTGAGACTGGTTTGATGCAGCTCTCCATACTACTCTATCCTGTGCAAGCTTCTTCATCTCCCAGTACCTACTGTAACCTACATCCTTCTAAATCCGCTTAGTGTATTCATCTCTTGGTCTCCCTCTATGATTTTTACCCTCCACGCTGCCCTCCAATACGAAATTGGTGATCCCTTGATGCCTCAGAACATGTCCTACCAACCGATCCCTTCTTCTAGTCAAGTTGTGCCACAAACTCCTCTTCTCCCAATTCTATTGAATACCTCCTCATTAGTTACGTGATCTACCCATCTAATCTTCAGCATTCTTGTTCAGCACCACATTTCAAAAGCTTCTATTCTCTTCTTGTCCAAACTATTTATCATTCATGTTTCACTTCCATACATGGCTACATTCCATACAAATACTTTCAGAAACGACTTCCTGACACTTAAATCTATATTCGACGTTAACATATTTCTCTTCTTCAGAAATGCTTTCCTTGTCATTGCCACTCTACATTTTATATCCTCTCTCCTTCAACCATCATCAGTTATTTTGCTACCCAAATAGCAAAACTCCTTTACTACTTTAAGTGTCTCATTTCCTAATCTAATTCCCTCAGCATCACCTGATTTAATTCGACTACATTTCATTATCCTAATTTTGCTTTTGTTGATGTTCATCTTATATCTTTCTTTCAAGACACTGTCCATTCCATTCAACTGCTCTTCCAAGTCCTTTGCTGTCTATGACAGAATTACAATGTCATCGGCGAACCTCAAAGTTTTTATTTCTTCTCCATTTGATTTTAATACCTACTCTAAATTTTTCTTTTGTTTCCTTTACAGCTTGCTCAAAATATGGATTGAATAACATCAGGGATAGGCTACAACCCTGTCTCGCTCCCTTCCCAACCACTGATTCCCTTTCATGTCCCTCGACTCCTATAACTGCCATCTGGTATCTCTACAAATTGTAAATAGCCCTTCAGCCCCTGTATTTTACCCCTGCTACCTTCAGAATTTGAAAGAGAGTATTCCAATCAACATTGTCAAAAGCTTTCTCTAAGTCTACAAATGTTAGAAACATAGGTTTGCCTTTTCTTAATCTATTTTCTAAGATAAGTCATATGGTCAGTATTGCCTCACGTGTTCCAACATTTCTATGGAATCCTAACTGTTCTTCCCCGAGCTCGACTTCTACCAGTTTTTCCATTCTTCTGTAAAGAATTCATGTTAATATTTTGCAGCTGTGACTTATTAAACTGATAGTTCGGTAATTTTCACATCTCTCAACACCTGTTTTCTTTGGAATTGTAATTATTATATTCTTCTTGAAGTCTGAGGGTATTTCACCCGTCTCATACATCTTGCTCACCAGATGGTAGAGTTTTGTCAGGAATGGCTCTACCAACGCTCTCAGTAGTTCTAATGGAATGTTGTCTACTCCTGGGGCCTTGTTTCGACTCAGGTCTTTCAGTGCTCTGTCAAACTCTTCACGCAGTTCCGTATCTCCCATTTCATCTCCATCTACATTCTCTTCCATTTCCATAATTGTCCTCAAGAAGATCGACTGTTTATAGACCCTCTATATACTCCTACCACCTTTCTGCATTCCCTTCTTTGCTTAGAACTGGGTTTCCAAATAAGCTCTTGATATTCATACAAGTGTTTCTCTTTTCTCCAAAGATCTCTTTAATTTTCCTGTAGGCAGTTTCGATCTTACCCTTGGTGATAAGACTCTACATCCTTACATTTGTCCTCTAGCCATCAATGCTTAGCCATTTTGCATTTCCTGTTGATCCCATTTTTGAGACATTTGTATTCCTTTTTGCCCGTTTCATTTATTGCATTTTTATATTTTCTTCTTTCATCAATTAAATTCAATATTTCTTCTGTTACCCAAGGATTTCTACTAGCCCTTGTCTTTTTACCTACTTGATCCTCTGCTGTCTTCACTATTTCATCTCACAAAGCTACCCATTCTTCTTCGACTGTATTTCTTTCCCCAACTCCTGTCAATCATTCCCTTATGCTCTCCCTGAAACTCTGTACAACCTCTGGTTTAGTCAGTTTATCCAGGTCCCATCTCTTTAAATTGCCACCTTTTTGCAGTGTCTTCAGTTTTAGTCTACAGTTCATAACCAATAGATTGTGGTCAGAGTCCACATCTGCCCCTGGAAATGTCTTACAACTTAAAACCTGGTTCCTAAATATCTGTCTTACCATTATATAATCTTTCTGAAACCAGTCAGTATCTTCAGGCTTCTTCCATGTATACAACCTTCTTTTATGATTCTTGAACCAAGTGTTAGCAGTGATTAAGTTGTGCTCTGTGCAAAATTCTACCAGGCGGCTTCCTCTTTCATTTCTTACCCCCAATCCATATTCACCTAATACGTTTCCTTCTCTCCCTCTTTCTACTACCAAATTCCAGTCAACCATGACTATTAAATTTTCGTCTCCCTTCACTATCTGAATAATTTATTTTATCTCATCATACATTTCATCAATTCCATTATACAGCCAAATGTATGAATTTAGTATCAGTTTAAAGGAAACTTAAAAGATGTTATGAATATATACTAATAGTAAGTGTATGTAGACCCATTTGTCATGAAATTTCAAAACTATTTTGTCATTCATTGTGAAACTAACATAATAACCATCACTCCCAGCTTTGACCCTGGTCCACTGCTGTCTTGCAGCTCTAAATTTCATTTCTAAATTTTTGATAGCTCCCTATTTATCTAGTCCTTGTGCAGGTATACCTTCTTCTAATGTGATTTTGGAAGAGGCTAGAAAAACTGAAACCTATGGCTGAATTTTAGAAGCCTCTTCCATTTCCCATTCCTCCTCTAACTATTTTCGATTCCCTCACCAGTAATAATGTTTCAGTCTCGGTCACTTTGTTGCTCCATACTAACTTACTTCATTTCCTAACTTTTTATTCATACTAGTGCCAATGTCTGTAACACCTTTCACTGAAGCTGTTGTTATTGCACAATTATCTGACCAGAAATCGTTGCCTTATTTTTATTTCATTTCTTTAATCCCTATTAAGACCAACACAGGCCTCCTCATCCTTCTACAGATTCTCCAGTTTTCTTACAACATTCAGACTTCTGAGATTTTATGGTCCTATTCATAGAATGTTAGCCTTATTCTTTGTCCCTCTGGGCATTTACAACCAAGAGATTCAAAAGTCCCTTGAACACTGATCCACTCCACTGCCTTATTTTCAGAAAGCTGTTTGCAGAATGAATATATTCCTTACATTGGACATTTTCATTCGCCATAGCTGATTTTGATTCAAAATCTAATAGTAATTGGGTTCAGACCTGGTACACAGGACCGTAAGATTAGTATTCAAAGATGCTCACATCTAGACCACAGCAATGAGATTGTAGTTTAAGACTTCACATATATGAAAGTTATCAGACTCCTAATTGTATCAAATGGTGAAACATCATCAAGGAAAGAGGAAAGTGAGAAGACCAAAGGAGGCTGTAAACACATCTCCATTAACTCATGATTCAAATACAACAAAAGCCATTGCATTAGACCTAAACTGTCCTTCATGTTTCCCTTTCATTAAAGTCAGAATTTAAGCTCTTAGTGAAATCTACAACATGATGCTACAAATACATCATTTTGACCTTTTTTGCAGACTAGCATCATAAGACACTTTCAGGCAGCTTGGAGAGAGACTGTAGTCTCAGTAGCTTTGAACATGCCTTTGAAGTGTCATCTTAAGACCTCTGTAATACTTGCAAGACACAGGAAATGGCTACATCCATGTCCATACTCTTCAACTGACTGATAAGTGCATGGGAGGTTACACTCCTCATTGTATTGGGCATGATTCACTTATGAAGAATGGGGAGAATGACTGACTAAGCGCCTCTGTGCACACTGTAATTAATCTGATCTTGCTCTTGCTATCCCTATGGGAGCAGCATGTAGGGTGTGGTTGCATTTTCCTAGATTCGTCATTTAAAGGTGTTCCTTGAAAAATTGTAAGCAGGCTTTTTTGGGGTAGTTTATGTCTATCTTCAAGTAGTTAAAGTTCAGTTTCTTCAGCATCTCTGTGACATTCTTCCATGGGTCAAACAAACTAATGACCATATGTGCTACCCTTCTCTGTTTACATTCAATATCCCCTGTTAGTCCTATTTGGTACAGGTCTCATACACTCTATGTGATGGTTCTATTTCATATCCCGGCAAATTGTTACACCAAGATATGAGTTGACCTTTGATATTATAGTCATAGGGTGCTACATTTCTCTCTACCACCACTCCTAAATATTACCAAGACCTGACTGATTGCTTGTGCAGCCTTTTTTCAACAGTGTTCCATTAAACATAACTGCATCATGGCCGAAAATTCTGAGGTTATTATTAATATTGTCAGCAAGGTGAATGATGTACAACACAGACAGCAAGGACCCAACGAGCTTCCCTGGGGCACACCTGCAGTTACATCCACATCTGTCAGTGGTTCTGTATCCAAGATCACATGCTGTATCCTCCCTACCAATAAATCCTCAATTCTATCTCAAATTTCTGTCAGTATTCTAATGACTGTTTTTTCAGTCATAAGTGTACCTGCGATACTGTTGAAATACATTTTGAAAATCAAGACATATTGCATTTACCTGACTGCCTTGACCCACAGCTTTCAGGATTTCATATGAGAAGAGTGCAATATGCACTTCATATGACTGATGTTCTCAGAAACCATGCTGGTTGGCGTGGAGGAGGTCCATTCTGTTTGAGGTACTTTGTTATGTTTGAGCTCAGAATATGTTTTACAATTCTGCAACAAATGGACAGCAGTTTTGTGTATTACTTCTGCTACCATTCTTGCAGACAAGTGTGCCCTGTACGTTCTTCAACTATTGGGCACAGTTGATCATACAATGTAATTGGCACAGTTTTTTGCTCAAGTGCACTATGGTGGACTATGGTTAAAAGAGGGGCTATCTGAGCTACAGATTTGGTATAGACTCTGCTGGGGATTCCATTGGACCCTGCAGCTTTGTTCAGCTATAGTGATTTCAGCAGTTTCTCGACACTATTGGGAATTAAATTGGGACATTTCCACTGAATCTACCTTTGTGAAGTAACATTTAAAAATAGAATTTGGCATTTCTGTTTGTGCTTTGCTATCCTTTTTTTCAGATTCTGACACACTCATGTGTGTCTGGACATTAACTCTGGAACCACTAACATCATTTACACATGACTAGAATTCTGTTCCATTTTGTGTGAATCTTAGTGTAGTACAAAATCAACCTCTCACAAGCATAATGCCATCTGACTGACAAAATCCAACAATCTCTGCAAGATAACTGCCTGAAAGACTTATTGTTGAAAGTTTCCCAACAAGCATATACTGTAGCCACTTGTGTAACATAGGCACAGTTAATCCTGATTTTGTCCTTGTGAATCTGAACAGTGAAATCTTTGAATCTGGGATGCATAGGGAAGGCAAACTCCAGCCAATCAAGTGTCACCAAAAACTCTTTTAGATCTCCACATGGCTCTTTGTTAGGAATGTGTCAAATGCTAATAGTCCTCAGTTTCAGAACTTTTCTAATCATATTGTGTCGATGTGAGCTGGTATCTCTTTGCTTCCTCTCTTGTTTTGTCATCTGCCTCCTTCAATTCATTTTTTTTCTTTTTCATTTCTGACTGCATACATGGGTATAATCAGCATTTTCATAAAAGAGAAAGGTTGGTCCTCAGTCCTAAGAAATATAGCACCAGATCTAATTTTGGGCTTAGTTTTGTGTATGTACTCAATTTCATAATTTATTTGGACTATTCCTAGTTAATATCTTTTGTTATAGGGTGAAATCAGTAATTGTTCTGTGACTTAAATTCTACTGTTGACTTATAAACAAATATAAATTCTGTACTAATTATAAACATATGAAAGAAGAACTACTAGGATTCTTAACATATTCATTTGGCTCTAATCGAAATCATTTTAGCAAAGCCAGCCCTTAATTAATTCCGATTTAATTACCAGGTTTGTCAAAAGTATTGTTTGTATAACTATATCTGTTAATTTCATTATTTAAACAAATAATTCCACTTAACTCTTGTAGAAGAAGAAACTGTTGAAAAGAAGGAATTTTTGTATATATTCAGTTAATTGAATGATTAATTTTTAATTGTAGCTTCTGTAACTTAAACATCGAACAATGTATAGGTCCAGTACCTGTTATCATGAGGATATATAAAGGTCCAATTTTTGGTCCCAAGACAGTAAGTCCACGACTGATTTTCATACGGGAAATCTGTATCAGTCAGAGTAACAATAATGCATTGGAATCAGTGGAACACAAATAGGGCGCGTGTTACAACAATGACAGTGTCTGTTCAATTTATTTGAGAAATAGTGTCATATGTACCATGTTATTTTGAAAGAACTGTGAACTGTGTGGTTAGGTTTTTACTGATCATAGATGTTCAACAGCAAACTATTGTAGCAGTATGCTGATGTTTTCCTGCAAGCTATTAATGAGGTTTATCAAAATTTACCAATAGTGAACTGGCCACATAACTGTGTAATATTGGGGGTTGTGAACTGAATGTAAAGAACTGTGAAATGCAACTGTTGGCTACGTCATTTACAGTAGTCATAGTTGAACTTCCACCCCCCCCCCCCCCCCCCATTTTTGAGCCAGTATAACAATGCAGTATGTCAACACCAATGATTATCAACAAAGAAATAAAGGAGGCGAATGTCACAACATATTGTAGACATTGTAGCACGACATACGTCTTGTTATTCAGATTTACCTTCTTCTGTAGCCATTCTGATACCCTATAAACTAAATATACTCTTATTTCTTTATTGAGTTTCATATTTGGCCTCTATCTATAATCAAAAATGTTAAGTACAGTAAAATTAGTAGCTCATCCAAATCCAAATAGTATCCATAATAGTAATTGTCATGCAACTAATATGCAAAATAGTATCATTACACATCACATTTGTAGGTGTTTAAGTCTAACTCGATGGCTAAGTCATTTTGTGTCCCATATCCATTTTATGATAGGTACAGACACACAATTCACTTTCTTCTGAACTTTACTGCTTCCTTACTCTAGTCCCTGCAATCTTTCCTTCAATAACTGATAGTCGCAGGAAATTTTTTTAACACTATATGTCCCTCTCTCAAGACATTTCCTCATTTTCATTTCCACTAGCTTTCTTTCCCCCTCTATTCTCAAAACTACTTCTTCATTCCTCTCTTTATAAATCCATTTCAATTTAAATGCTTTACTCCCTAACCACATCTTGAAACTATCCAAATAGTTTTCCTCTCTCTGTTTGACTAGTTATGATCTACTGTCATATACTACCCGCCAAACAATACATTTGGCAAACTTCCTTCTCAAGGCCAAGTTTCAGATTTAAAAGTTTAAGGCTCAATCCACAGTCAGTGCCAAGACTTTTTCTGTCACTTATCACTTCTTTCACTAATCACAATGATTTGTATATGTGAAAAACTCCAAATCTGCATCACATCCAGTTTACATTGTAGATGCCTCTAAACTGGCTGGGTGAATCAGTTTGAAGGTTTCCACAGCTGTGCATGTTTATCAAAAAATAGAGGTGTTAAAACCAATCTTCAGATTGAAGGCAGTTTTACTTTATTAGTTAAGACTTAACAAGTATCTCAACTAATAAATACAAGCATTGCATAAATGCCAAATAGGCACAGGAAATGTAACTATTGAAAGTGATCTTTATTAAATACCTGCATAAGATTACTGAATGGCCAATATACGATCTTATCCTGAAAATTTGTGTTAATTTTTTTTTTTAAAAAAGTGTTATGATCTAGGACACAAAACATCAACTTCTAATTATTTCCCTCTTTCATTACTTGGAGGAAGTTGAAGCTTCAGGTCAGTCCATGAGCTAATTTTGCACTGTTTGAGTCAAAAAGTGCCAATATTATGGTTGCACTTGTGATCAAGACCAGTTCTGGCATACAGTTTCAACTTGTGATGAACATGCAACCTACCAAATACTGTGCATTTTTTCCCTTCCTACTCTCACATTGTTCAGTGCACAAAAACACCCAGAGCTTTCCATTTAGTGGTTTAGTTGCAATGGTTTCTGAGCTTTTAGCCTTCTCATCATAGAGGGTGTAATGGCTATAAGTGCAGATATTTTTATATGTGGTCCTTAATATGCACACATGTCGGTGTGTTGGGTATGTATTCTCTGCATTGAACAATCTTTGCACAAACACGTCACATAATTTACTACCTGATGTTTTCTGTTAAGTCATAACTGCACCACTAAATAGATACCTGTCAGTCTGGACTAAACATTTTTCTCCACAGCTCTGTGACCTGCTCTGAGGGGAATATAAGCATTAACCCTTTAACTGCTCTGGACACATTAACGCACATGCCTTTGTGCCTGTCCCTGTGTGCTCTGAACATGTTTACGCCCACCACCAGTCCTTCTACCTGGTACTCTGAGCATGTCTACATGTAGACACTGGTTCTCTGAATGTCTTGACATGAAGACACATTCAGAGTACCAGGTAGAATGACTGGTGGCACATATAAACACATTCAGAGCACACAGGGACGGGAACATGCGTTAACACGTCCAGAGCAGTTAAAGGGTTAATGTGTTGCTCTTGTCACATCTACTTGGAGGTACTACCTAACGTAGAACATACAAATGTAAATGTAATAGCTATAGTTATTAGTCTGCATAAATAGTGATTTAATGTTGTTCAGTACCCCATCCTCAGCCACCAGTAGAAATATCTGCACTTATACCCATTACACATTGTATATCTTGAGCACTGTTATTATGGATTAACAGAACAGTTCTGGTAGGCAATGGAGAGGTCTTATCTTTACAACAGGCAAGTGGTAAAATATACAAACACTCTGTTTGTCAAAATCTGTATACATTTCGAACACCTGTTTGAACCCAGTTCAGTGTCTCATGTAAAAGTGAGAACACCATGTAAAGGGGGTTCTATCATATCTTGAATGACAACACTGTAAACTCAAACCAATACTCTATTACCAAGGAACAATGTAATAAGCAGAAGCAGGGCCAATATTTGATGGGTTTAACTTTATAGAACCTAAAAAGGGCTAAATCATACATACAGACCTAAAAGGGGCTAAAACAGGAGTTTCACAGAAAAAGTAATGGCTAAGAAGGACTAGTGCAGAAAAACACAATTTTTAAATAGATCTTCTGAATTTGCACATTTTAAGCAAGGAAATAATAAATAAATTTATACACTGCATTGAAATCGAGAATGCATATGGCATTATATTGCTTGCCTTTACAAATCTAAAATGTTTTAGCATGCTGCTACATCAGTGACACTAGGAGTCTACTTGTGTTTATAGTTTGGAAGGTTTAAGAAATATAGCCTGAGCTGAAATCAGTACTGTATGATTCATTGTCATTGGGGCAATCCCAGCCAGTCTTTACTTAAAGGCCTTCTGACAATAGAGAGGAATTTTAAAGGACCAAATTGATGACACCGGGGTCCACTTATTTTTGCAGTTATGAAGTAAAGTTGCTTGGTGAGTTGACTCACACTGAGTAGTCCACTTAACTTTATCATGCCGAAACAGAAATCATCAATAACTTATCTTTTCTGACAGTGGATTAAGGAAGACCCCAGTTTCACAGTTGTCAGCTGGGTAATTATTTGACAAGCCTGGCAAAAACAATTAAGTAAACACAGGTTATTTTATCCTTCATTTTATCTATCAGTTTTCTTTCTATTTATTTTATTTATTTATTTATTTATTGTTCTGTGGGACCACATTAAGAAGTCTCCATGGTCATGGACGAGTCAATACATGAAATTATAACACGATTGTAGAAACAGATGAAATATAAGAAACATATTTAGTGGTAGATTGTACAAACAGATAAAATGATATATAAGAAACATATTCAGGCGACAAGTCGTTAGTATAAATAAAGAAAATCAAGAATGTAACACTGGAATTTGCTTAATTTTTTAGCTCTTCCAGGAGCTCCTCGACAGAATAGAAGGAGTGAGCCATGAGGAAACTCTTTAGTTTAGACTTAAAAGTGTTTGGGCTACTGCTAAGATTTTTGAGTTCTTGTGGTAGCTTATTGAAAATGGATGCAGCAGAATACTGCACTCCTTTCTGCACAAGAGTCAAGGAAGTGCATTCCACATGCAGATTTGATTTCTGCCTAGTATTAACTGAGTGAAAGCTGCTAACTCTTGGGAATAAACTAATATTGCTAATAACAAACCACATTAAAGAAAATATATACTGTGAGGGCAATGTCAAAATTCCCAGACTATTGAATAGGGGTTGACAAGAGGTTTTCGAACTTACACCACACATAGCTCGAACAGCCCATTTTTGAGCCACAAATACCCTTTTTGAATCAGAAGAATTACCCCAAAAAATAATACCATAAGACATAAGCATATGAAAATATGCAAAGTAGACTACTTTTTGTGTTGATATGTCACTTATTTCAGATACTGTTCTAATGGTAAATAAAGCAGCATTTAGTTTCTGAACAAGATCCTGAACATGGGCTTTCCACAACAGCTTACTATCTATCCGAACGCCTAGGAACTTGAACTGTTCCGTCACGCTTACAATATGCCCATTCTGTCTGATCAAAATATCGGTTCTTGTTGAATTGTGAGTTAGAAACTGTAAAAACTGAGTCTTACTGTGATTTAGTATCAAATTATTTTCCACAAGCCACGAACTTATTTCATGAACTACATTATTTGATAATGTTTCAGTATTACACACAAGATCCTTCACTACAAAGCTGGTGTCATCAGCAAACAGAAATATTTTTGAATCACCTGTAATACTGGAAGGCATATCATTTATATAAATAAGAAACAGCAGTGGCCCCAGCACCGACCCTTGGGGAACGCCCCACTTAACAGTGCCCCATTGGGACTGAACATCACTACCACTCTCAATATTGCAGAGAATTACCTTCTGCTTTCTGTTCTTAAAGTAAGAGGCAAACCAATTGTAAGCTACTCCCCTTACTCCAAAATGGTCCAACTTCTGCAGTAATATTTTGTGGTCAACACAGTCAAGAGCCTTTGTTAAATCAAAGAAAACACCTAGTGTTCGCAACCTTTTATTTAATCTGTCCAAAACCTCACAGAGAAAAGAGAATATAGCGTTTTCAGTTGTTAAGCCATTTCTAAAATCAAACTGCAAAATTTGACAGCAAATTATGTGAATTTAAATGCTCCAGTAACCTTGTATATACAACCTTCTCGATAACTTTAGCAAACACCGATGGCATAGAAATAGGTCTATAATTGTCAATATTATCCCTGTCTCCCTTTTTATAAAGTGGCTTCACCACTGAGTACTTTAATCAGTCAGGAAACCGACCACTCCTAAAGGAAAAGTTACAGATATGGCTAAGTACTGGGGTAACATACATAGAACAGTACTTCAGTATTCTGCTAGATACCCTGTCATATCCATGAGAGTTCTTGGTCTTTAGTGATTTAATTATTAACTCAATCTCCCTCTTGTCAGTATCATGGAGGAGCATTTCAGGTGACACTCTCGGAACACTTTTTTCTAGGAGCGCTATATGATTCCCTGTTGGGACTAGGTTTCTATTTAGTTCACCTGCTATATTCATAAAATGATTATTAAATACTGTACATATATGCGACTTATCAGTAACATGGACATTCCCACTACGCACTGATTGTATATCCTCGACCTGTCTCTGCAGACCAGTCACTTCCTTTACGACTGACCATATGGTTTTAATTTTATCCTGAGACTTAGCTATTCTACCTGCATACCACATACTTTTTGCCTTCCTAATAACTTTTTTAAGCACCTTACAATACTGTTTGTAATGGGCTGCTGCATTTAGATTTTGACTGTTTCTAACGTTTTGATATAATTGCCACTTTGTTCTACAAGATATTCTTATCCCTCTAGTCAGCCACCCAGGCTGCCTGTTTGTTCTAGTACCCTGTTTTGAACGTTCTAACAGAAAGCAACTTTCAAAGAGCATGAGAAAAGTCTGTATCAGCGCTATAAACATCTTGCCACTCTTGTTCCTTGATGAGGTTTACAAATGTCTCTACAGCAACTGAATCTGCTTTCCTACACAGCTGATGACTATGTTTAACAAGTGATGCAGCACAAAAACCTTTTAGAGTTAAAATTTGTGCATCATGATCTGAAAGGCCATTCACCTTTTTTGCTAACAGAATGCCCTTCTAGTAATGAAGAATGAACAAAAATATTGTCTATGGTTGTTCTACTGTTCCCTTGCACCCTCTTTGGTAAGAACATCTTCCTCCATTGGATTTTCAAATTGAAAATTAAATTAGTTTAATTGAAAGGTGATTCACTTGATGCTGTGCCAGGATGGAAATGTTTATGAACCTCAAATTGCTTTCCAACTTGTTAATCCTGCAGAAAAACTGTTCTGTAAACTTTTGGCTGATTTAATTAAATTTAACTTTGGTTGAAAATCACTGTTCACATGACCTTGAAATGCATGGTTATGTTTTGGGGTTCCTGACACTAAACTCTAGGGACCACCCAATGGATTTGTCACATTTATCATGAAATCTAGTCACAAAGTTCAAATAAATGGATGCAGGAATTTTTGGCATGAAATACACAGTTAAAAAATTTAACAAAATGGTGTTCATTCAATTTTTTCAAGATGATATACAGATTAACAATGATTGTTTATCACTGAATTAATAAATGTCTGAATGAGAGCCTAAACCCAGCCAGAGCAGTATTTATGTATTTGTCCCTGAGATCTTGTTGGTACACAGAATGTACATAAGATGTTGGACATCTTTTAACACATACTGTTTCTATCAATTTAAAATCATTAGTTTCTTACAGTTACACTACTTATTATTGGTACATTATTTTTATTTTTTTAGTGGTTAAAATTGTTACTATGGTTTCAGTGGATTAGACTGGTATCTTATTTTTCATATTGGCACATTATTATTTATTAAAATACTCTTTCAGACTTTAGAAGCAGTGACCAATCAGATATGCTTTTACTGCAGCTTTGCACCCTGCCATGTTATTTATTTATTGTATGTTACTTGGTAATTTCCTGAATGTCTTTTTTCCAAAATACAGAATTCCATTTTGGGAAAGCTTAGTTTTTGTATTTTGCATATGGAAATCCATTTTTTGTCTTGTGTTGTGAGTGTGTACATCTTCATTTTTGAGGAAGAGTGTGGGATTTTCAGTGGCATTCTGCTGCATGAATACTGTGGTTTCATATATAAGAAGGCACAGAAGCGGGAGGATTTGCAGTTTGACAAAGAGTGGCTTGCCGGATTTTCTGTGTTTGGATCCTTCTATGACTCTTATGATTCTTTTTTGGATTCTAAGTAGCTTGATGGCGTTTGGAGGTGCTCCCCAGCAAATGACTCCATACTTCAGGATTGACTGGACACTTGCATAGTACATACTTTTTAGGCAGTCACTGCTACAGCAGCTTACAAGGATCCTCATCACATAGCAGGATGTGTTCATTTTTTGCTGAGATTGTCAATATGAGTTCCCCACCTGACATTATCCTGGGTCCAGAGCCTGAAAAGCTTTGTCAGGTCAGCTCTTTTTATAGCTTTGTTTGACAACTGGATATTTAAAGTTTGTGAAATCTTTTCCTTGACATTATGGAAGTTGATTGCTACAGTTTCTCCTTCTTTTATGATTAACTTATGATATGTGAACTACTCTGCTACGCCATACATTGTCTTTGTAATGTTTTGTAGGTTTTCTGATTTTGCAGTAATGAGAAAGCTTGTGTCATCAGCAAACTAATAAGTATTTTGACACAGTGTGTTTGTTTGTAAGTCATTTAGATATAGGAAGAACAGCACTGGTCCTAGTACTGATCCTTGGGGAACACCATATTTCATGCCTTGGTAACCTGAGTAATGGTTTGTGATTTAGTAGCAGTCAATGTGTTGTGTTTTCACTGTTTGTTTCCATCCATAAAGTTATAGCCTGACCCAGTCATTAGGTGTACCTCTGATGCTGAGCTGATTTAATTTCTTTAGGAGCTATTCACGATCTATAGTACTGAAAGCTTCTGACAAGTCAAGGGATACACTTGTGGTATATTCGCCACTGTCCAGTTTCTATTAAATTTTGGCTAGGAATTCATAGATAGCACTGCTGGTTAAGCGATTCTTCTTAAACCTGTGTTGTGCTATGGACAGGATTTGATATTTTTCCATGAAGGTTGTAAGCCTTTTGTGGAAGACGTACTCTAAAATTTTTGAGAAGCCAGGCAACTGGGCAATTGGCCTGTAACTGACAACTTCTTCTGTGTTTCCTTTTTTGTAGATTGGTTTCAATTTTGCCATTTTTAGACAAGAAGGGGAAGTTTCTGATGCCAGAGAATTATTGCATAAATATGTTAGTGGTTTTATAATGAGTTCACTACATCTTTTTGTTATTTTATCAGGTATACCATGTACTCCTGAGGATTGTTTCGTTTTTAAGGCTTATATGATAGTAGCAGAGTTGTTGATCTTAAGTAGTGGTGCTGTTGTATTTTGATTACTTGGAATGATCTTACTGATTAGTTGCCCACTTATGTTTGTAAAATAGCTTTTGAAGGTATTTGCTATTTTCCTTGGCTCTGTTATTTTCTCTCCATCTTGACATAGCATAATATTGACATTTCTGGTACTGACATTACCCGTCTGTTGTTTCACAATTTTCCACATGGCTTTGGTCTTGTTTGCAGCAGACTGAATGTATAGATCATTTGCCCTCATTTTTGCTTCCTTGACAACATTTTTAAGTATTGTCCTGTATTTTCTGTAATAAGAATGAAATTCATCACCTACCTGCTTTGTCTTTGTAGTTTCATATTATGGGAACAGGATACGATTATCAATTGGGTGTAATAACTATCCCCATTAAATTCCACATAGATATATTTTGCAGTAACTCATATACGTGTGCACAGCTTGCGATACAGAAAAGAACTAAAAACTAACATGGAGGCTCGGCAGAGCAATCAGAGTCCACATAAGGTGTTAATCATGGTCAATATGAACTATCGACACCACACAGCCCCTCCTCTCCCCCCCCCCCCCCCCCCCCCCCCAATACTGCACTATGGAGTACCACTGGTGAGGCTTGAGCAGAGGTCATGTGGGCGACAGCATCAGTAGTAGTTGTACAAGTCGGCAGGTGCACAATCGGGATTTCCATCTCAGTCGAGGCAGCAGGTGGCAGGTCCACCTCTTATGCAGTGAACCAGCAGGGCTGAATGATGCTCTGACCAGCCTGAGAGCAGGCATGTGGAACAGACAGCAGCATGGTGCAGCTGTGTCCACCCCGTATGCAGATCGAGCCATCCGATGAGATAAATGTGCAGATTTCTGATGGGTCACACTTGAGGGGGAGGGACAGGCTATGCACCACACTGATATCTAACTGCCCGTTGGATGGCAAGGCCGCGGTGTCTGTTAGGAGCATGAGCATACAGTCACTGAAGGTGACGATCGACATGTCGTACACATGATGTGGTGGCACGTTGCAGCACAGGTTGAATGTGGGAGAGCGAGTCTACCCACATGGGGTGGATGGCGATGTGCCTGGAAAACCTGCAAATGGCGATGACAAATTATGGGTTGGAGAAAACAGTGCCGTGGAATGAGACAAAGCACTTTCAGGCTCCGTGGCGAAAAAGTCATCAGGAGGATCCAACTGAGATGGCAGAGGGGCGTCTGAGTCCATGAAAGCAGGTTTGAGTCTGTGCAATGAAACAGATTGAAGATCTTTAAACATAACGTTGAACGTTGTCTCACTGTGTCGGAGTACCTTAAAGGAGCCAAGGTAGGGTGACTGCAAGGGTTGTCTAACGGAATCATCCCTGAGCATAACATGGGAGCAAGTGTTGAGTGCAGCAGGAACATAATGGTCTGGTGGGGAATGGCTGATAGGCTGTGCATGTTACAAAGAGAGTGCGCATACGACTAATGAAATCTGGGGAGGGGGGGAGGGGAATCCTTGGGTGCTTGAGACAGGATAAGTTCCCCTGGTAGGACCGGGTTCTCCCTGAAAGCGAATTCAGGGATGGTTCCCTGTAAGTCTGGTTTAAAGTTCAAACAGAGACCCATGGAAACACCTCAGACCAGAGGCAGTTGGGCACCTGAGGTCAGTTTTGAGGGTGTGGTGTGTAATGGTCGCCTAGTCGTAGATATTGCTAATTGCTATAATCGCACTATTTCACTCCCATTTACGGAGATTGTTAGCACTTGATGTTAGGTTGGTGCCATTAAAATGCAATGTGGTGATCGCTGCTGTGTCTCGATGCTGATGCTGGCTCTAAATCTGTTTGTCTAGGGTTAAAAAGATTAGGTCCCGTATTTTTGATATGCTTTTGATGATAAATAACAAGTGAAACCCACAAATATGTAAACTTCAAATATTTATTACTCTGGTGGCCATCTTAATTCCACTGTCCACCAAAGACAATGACACAACACAAAGTAATACTTCCTTTACATGTTCTTTGCATTGTTTATCCACCTCGAACAATAACACACATAGTACACACTTTACGAAAGTGACATTCCGACTGCGCTCCTGGTCCTTCTTGCTGCTTCTATTTATAACATTGTCAAAGAACTACTGAAAAGAGATATAGTTTATAGGTCACATGTACATCTGTTATCATAATTTGTGCAGAAAAGATATTAATTTATATCGAGTGACATATTTAAAATGTTATTAAAATGACAGACAGATTTGTTGACTTGACAGAATAATTCTTTGTTACAAAAAGGCAGTTTTTTAGAAGTTTGTCAACTGACTTCTCTAAATTGCATAAATAAGTAAATAAGGTGAATTATTAAGAATTACATTGGTTTTCGTCTAAAATAGGATTGATTACGTGAATACTGAGTGAAAACGCTCTTAGTGGACAAATAGGTTTCACTGGGTGATTTTTATTTAAGGAGATCCAAAATACCTAAGTTGGCCACTATTTTTTGTACTTCATGTTAATTATTTAAGATGAACTTAGTGTTTTTACATGATGACATTTGCTGTATCAGTGATATTAACTTTTGTGTGGGCCAGTTATTCAGTATAATTTAATGGGTTGACTGTTTATGGAGACATGTTATGCAATCATTGTTAACATACACAATAACTTTTCTATAATCATAAATACTCGTTAAACTGGTTGAATTTGGAGGGTCTTGCATACTTCGGTAAAGTAAAGCCTTTAATATGTTCCGTTACAGGTGCCACCTTTCAACTAACCCATTGCTTTACAAGTGGTAGGCTGTTGTATGAATTTTCTTAATGCCGCAGATGTTACATAAAATGGTGAACAGGGCAGACTCAAACTGCTGACCTGAGTTGGTGGTGATGGTGGTCAGGCAGCCGAACCTGGCAATCCATGAGGAGACAAAACTCTTGGTCACAGTTTCAGCAGTGATGTTGGGTAAAGGAACAGCTTCCACCCAGCGAGACAGGCGGTCAATTGTGGAGAGAATATATCTGTGGCCCTCTGACGGTGGTAGTGGACCGATAAGGGCGGTATGTACATGATGAAATCGTCCTTGTGGAATGTCGAACATGCCTAGTGGAGTGGTGGTGTGGTACCGAGCCCTGAACCACATTCGGAGAGGGCTTGTAATGGGAAAAAATCCATACTGAGAATTGGTTAATCAATGTCGGCAATGTATAAAGTCCATGGAAAACACAGAGAAGGAGATAAGTGCACTGTAACTTTGACAGAGCCTCAGGTTTGTAAAGTCGATGCATTGACAGCTTGCAGAAGTAACCTCGTCGGTAAAAAGATGGGGGGAGCTATTGCTGTAGGTATAATAGGTATGCCAGTACCAGAGTCGACTAGATAAACGAGCCGTAACGAAATGTCAGTCACATATGAACAACCGCTCGGCCAGGCGGGCAAGTGGACAGAGTGCAATCTATGGGGACACCCATGAGGTTCTGTGCAGGACTCGGCATCTTTTAGGTCCAGCGGTCAGCTTGGGTACTGGCACTTCTTAGCATTATCGCTGAAAACCTCTTGGTGCCAGCCGTACAGATGAGCCAGACGTGGTGGTAGTGGTGGTGGTGGTGACTGTGGCTGCAGAGCACATATGGTGCGTGGGCGATCCTGGAATGTTCAGACGGTGGAGAGAGCAATCGGATACTGCAAGGCGGTGTAGAAAGCATGAATGTGGAGCGAGCTCTGCCTCTGCCAGCAGAGGGCTGGTAAACAGGAGCAGTTGTGCCAACCAGCGGTGAGTGGTGAAGTGGTTGGTGTCGTAGTAGCAATGCATAGAGATGGTCTGTGATGCAGACACGAGAGACGATTGACTCAAAGGAGTGCAATAGCAGGTGAATCTGTAGGTTGGTAGGCAGTTTGGCAGACCATACCACCCACAGAGTGATGTCCAGCATTGTATACCCACTTACGAGCAAACGAAGGCTGTGCCAGAGTTGTGTTGGAGTTTGGACTCCCAGGTGTTCCTCGTACAAGATCTTGATGATTAATTCTTTTGGTGACCAGGCAAGTTGGTCCACGATCGTATTCTTCGCGTAATTGTACTTCAGTGGAGGCAATGGCGAGAGGAGCAGATCGCAAATTAAATCTGAGTGTTCATGGAGGTGCGTGACGTGCCACAGGAATTCAGAGTTGTCGTCGGACACATGATGCAACTCGAAAAGATGCTCAACAAGTGCAAACCATGATACAGGGTTGTCCTTGTATAAAGAAGGCAGCTTTGGCAGATGACCAGAGGGAGGGGACTAGGTCAATTTCGGTGTCCCTTGGAAAACTGGCTGGTCCATGGTAGGAGAGTCCGTACAGCAGACCGGCACAGTAGGCATAGGTGTGTTACTGGCAAGCATGTCCGTAGCAACGGCATATTGCATTGTCCTTGACATGTTGTGAAAATACAATGCAGCTGGCACAGTCAGTACCGTGGCAACGAGCGGTTTGCGCAATATGTGTGGGGGTCCTGGAAACTGGACCGAAGATTACAGATGCTGAATTGAATTGAGCCAACCCAGACATAACGCGGAAGGTTGGCGTGGCAGACACAGACAGTGCTGTGAAAGAGGCAAGTGGCTGAGCGACCGAAACCGGGGCCCCTTGCAAAATGGGGAGCGGGGTCGGCAGGAGGGGGGGGGGGGGGGGTCGGTAACTCGTATGATCAAAGTTTACGTTCTTCTTAAGTGAGTATGGAGAATTGAGCACACTAAAATGTTCTTGATTAGTTTGCCCATGAGGCAAAACCAGAACAAATCATGGTTGATAGTGGCCAGATGCATTTTGAAATAATGGTGGTGCTGCACATGGCACGACAGTAACTGTTATTGAGGTCTGTTGAGAGTCAAAGTATGTGTGCGAATGTAGATGAATTTGAGCATTATACGATCGATCAGTACGTACACAGTTCTGAATATTATTCACTAAACACTTCAAATGTTGACAAGCACAGTCTGGCAACATGAAACCCAAGTCAATTGTTTGTGTTAGTGGCATACCACTCGGCCATTGTAGAACGACGAAGTTAACATGGCTGGAGATCGTGTATCACTGTGAATTAATGTAGAACCGGTCATTGGCGAAGGAGTGAAGATGTTGTCCTTCCAAAACTTTGAACAAAGCATTGGGTGAGCTAGCTATGGCGTTGTATGCATAACCTGTTGATTTACAACACCCGGCGTGGAAGTCGTGGAAGACGTAGGAACTTCAGGGTCAGACCAGAAGGTTGTGTGTACAAATCATGTCGGGGTCACCAGTATGGGAACAGGTTACGCTTAGTGGTTGAATGCAATAACTATCCCCATTAAATTACACATAGAAATATATTTCACAGTAAGTCATATATGTTTACGCAGCTTGTGATACAGAAAAGAACTAAAAATTAACATGGAGGCTCGGCAGAGCAACCAGAATCCAAATATGGTGTTAATCATGGTCAATATAACCTATCGATGCCACAATATAGTTTTCTCTTTTTCTTGCTTGAGATCTTTATTCCAGTTGTTACCCATGATTTGTTTCTCCTATTAGACCTCAGCCTAGATTTCTTTTTGAGAATGTAGTTTCATAATAGTTGCTAAATATTTCCATAAATTTTTTGAACTTTTCACATATACTTCCATGTTCATACACTGCATTCCACGTTTCCATAGCTAACAGTTGTCTGAAGGTGTCTATATTCTGTTCGCTTAGGATTCGTTCTTCTTTGACAGATTCTGTTTGAATTGTGATTATAGGTATCAGTATTGTATGGAAAACAATATACTGTCCATTATGGTCACTAAATTGTTTTTCTGAAAATTTATGTTGAAATTGAGACATCCTGTTAGTTTTTTCTTATTAGCTTTAAGTCTGCTAAGTCCACACTCTAGTTTCTGTAGGAAAATGTGCAAGTCCCTATCTGGGTTTCTGTACAGGCAAATTATTAGGTTTTTAGTGATGTTTTTTCTGTAGCTGAAATTTTAGTCTTTCTCTTTTCCCAGTATCTCTAAGGATTTTAAGCAGCGATATTCAGTATTACTTCCAACAAAAATGCATGCCCCACCATGGACAGAGGATATCCTAGAGAATAATGAAGATAATTTTAATCCTGGTAATTTTGTGACATATCACTACTCAACCAATGTTGACTTAAATGTATAACAGAAGCTTCTTCGAGATCACCTGACAGTTTTTCAAATTCCTTGATTTTATTCAGAAAAGATTGAACATTCTGATGAATAAATTTTGTACCTCTGTCAAGCTCAGGCGTATACAATTGCCCACTTACCTCCTTTTTCGCCTGTTGGTTTTCACCACTAGTGTCCGCTTGGTCACCTTTTTCTGGTGAGGTCATAAAAAATCGTTGTTCCTTGTTGGTTGTCATCTTTTCGTGTTTATTTGTTTTCTGACTGTGGATGTTTTTTTCCAGTAGCAGTGGTTGTATTTTTTGCCATTTTTGTTTAGCTGGCTGTAAGTGTCTCTATTCGGTGTTTTTTCATAATTGCACAAGTTTCATCACAAACAATTCCTTAATTAGATGTTTTAAGTTTGCTCAGACAGTTGCTCAGTATGGTATTTGTAGAGTTTCATTCTATTGGTTTTCTCTTAATGCAGCTGACATTCTGTATTAATTTTGCTAGAATTTTACCAATGAATGACTTCCCAGCATTGTATGGTGTTGTCCATGTTTCGTCAATAGTTTTCTTGATATGGAAAGCTCAAAGAATGTCACGTTATGGTAGGCCTTGCATATTTTTTGAAACTGTCTGTTTATTTTTTTCAAGCTCCAAATTTATGACTGAGTTATCCTGCAGGTCGTATTTGTGCGGCATGCTAGTAACTATGGTGATGGGTACTTTGAAATCATGTATTATAGTTTCTAAGCACTGTGTAGCATGTTTACCCCCACTCTGGTAAACATCATTGCTTCCACCCCTGATTATCATGGTATTATCACAGTCTAACATTACAGTCGCGACACACACTGCTGTAAAAGTTGTTGCCGTTTGACAGATGGAGCGACACTAGCGCTCCAAGCGGCGGGTAAAGTGAACGGCAGACGGGTCGTAAGCATAATGTTTTTTTTGCATCCATTTCATACGCAATTTCTGATTTATTCGAGTTATTTTCTTGCCTCCAAGAATTTGTGTAGTATTAGAAGGCATATACGTTTCTAGAAATGATTCTAAAATATGCGCAAGTATGGACAAAAACCATGAATAGAGTGGCAAGCTACAACACATTCGTGAAGAAACACTTGTGACATTGGACAGAATTGCAGCTTACCACATTAATATCAAAGAATACAAACACACAGATTCACATGTAAGAAGCACAGACAGGTACCTCTACATGCAAAATCGATCGACAGCTCGTTTATCGTTGTGTGGGCTTACTGCGTTTGTCATTGTCGCCTGTTGCCACAAGTACGACCATCACCTTTATATTATTCTAAGTGAGACAAGCAACTGCCAAATAGTGGGAGACATATGCTGAAAACACTATAATGAGCTGATTACACTACATTTCACGAAAAACCAAATATTTGAATAATTTTCAAACAATCTGCCTGTAGGCACTTTCCTTGTCCCATAATAGTTTCGCTTCTCCACATTCTGACACTTCACACGCTTTTGTAAGACACGAACAGCTGCACGTAATTTAACCACTTCATCGTCAAAACAGGTCTGTGTTGATGATTCACACGAATCTGGCACTGATACATGGATAGTCAGACTGGCTGCTTCTGTGTCATAGGACTGTTTTACAGCTTTAGATTGACTGTCGAATCTTTGTGGCAGTTTCTTTTTCATTGTCAGCTGAGGGGGTTTATCTGGAATGTCAAACAATGTGGGTACTGCATTCCAAACGAGTTTGTTATTGTCTGCGTTCATGAACCGGTTTTGTTCGAAATGTAGCGAACAAAAGCTAATATTATTATACAGCTAAACTGGGTCTTTGTTCATAAGGTCTTCTCGTCTGCTATTAACAAGCCATTTTCTGCACCTAAAACGAAACATTCATTATTTATACACATATAGTTCGCAAGTGAATCCTGGCGATACAGTTTAGTAACATGATGGTATATACCTCCCAGGATCCTTAGGAAACCTAAAAAAGACAGCTGTGGTGTCTTCTTCCTGTTGTTGCTGCAATTTATTGCGCTACAAACGCGCCCGATGCTAAAACCCATCGTATAAATCAAAACAAACACTCACTATTCGCTTTCACGATCGCGCCGAACTCACAGTTCAACCTACCGTCCGCTTGCGACGCTGCTGGCGCTGTAGCAACAAAATAGAGGCGAAGTGTCGCGACTGTTATGTTAGGCTGTGGTATTATTCTCAGATTACTCATTTATTGAGTTACCATTTTTTATTATCTCAGTCAAAGGTCCATTTGGTTTTGTTATACCTGTTGCTGTAAGTGACGTACTGTAATCATTTATTTTTTCGGCAATTCTCTTGGAGTGGCTGTCGCCCAGCATCACAACTCGTTTTTTTTTTAAATTTCACTTGTTTATTTCTCTCCGACATTATCTTAGCCAGGTGCACTGAAGTCAGTGATCAGATTACTGACCGAGGTACTATTTGGCCTCGACAACTTGACGATTTCTCTAGTGCTACTACAAGCGGAGAAAATCGGCACTACTTAAAAGGCATTCATTCGCCTTCGAGCGCTGCCAACGTTTAGCGTCTAACTACCCCCAGATGCGAAGTATTACAAAAGACTTGCGTCCACTAGCATACAAGTTCTGAGGTGTTTACATTAGAACAAAATCTTACTCAATTTCACTTCAATTCACTGGCGAAGTTAATATCAGGAACTCACTACAAGTACTTGGTACACAAATGCAGTTAATCTTAAAAACCAGAACAGTCGCCACTGTTGTTCGTTATTACTAATGAATAAAAATCATGACGAAATTAAAAACAGAAAAATATTAGATCAGTACATATCGATGTTACCAAGAAACACTAACTTTGAGGCTGTTGTAGGCAAATTTCGAATATCTCTTGTCTGTTGTATTATCAAGTGCTCGATAACACGAAACAATAACGCGGGTCGGTATCTCATCAAGAGAGTGCATTTTAATTACTCTCGAGTTTTTTCGAGCAGTATTTACTACTTTTATTACAAATGTAATGCATTTATGTTTAAAGTAACATTAAAAAATCAGCTAAAATTTAAAGACGTCTGTACTGTCATTCTACTTTGCTTTCTAGTAAAACAAGCTGACTGGTAAACTCATTTCATATTTCCTGCCAATTATGTGTGTTTAGTTGTTCCAACGGTACATTTCTTTCAGCCCGTTTGTCTTTGTGCCATTCTCCTTTTCAGCTATGACACTTTCGCACCTGTGCTGAACACACACAACTTCTGTAAGTTTGAGAAGAATATCCATGAAAAGACAAATTCGGCTAGTACTTGCAGCAAGATACAAAAAACAAGAACGAGCTTTTTTACTCCATAGTGAAGTGTGCGCTGCTTTCAAACTTCCTTACACATCAAAACCGTGTGCCGGGGCGATACTCAAACCTGGGAAAGCGATATGGCACACAGTTTTAATTTGTCTGGAAGTTTCGTGCAAGAAACTGTTTTGACTAACTTGTGAACTTCTTGAATTTGACGAAACTAGCGGACGTATAATATTTTACGCAATTCTGTGATTGTATACCACTGCAGGAAATTCGACAAATGCCTAATACATATGATTTCAGGATTACGATGTTAGAGTGGTTACAAGACGGGCAAATAAGCTTCAACGACTCAATGAGGAAGGCTGACCTGTGATCTACAGTAAAGGAAAACACACCGGCCGTAAAAGTGTACGTCGTGGATAAAAACCGCTGAGAGCAGAGGCCACAAAGAGTGTGTTTATCGCCCTTCAGCTGCAATCTAAATAAGATAGAACTGGCACAGGCCAAAGTAAAGCACAATTTCAAGGAGACCAATGTCGCTGGTGACACGTGGAAGGAAAGATTGCAGAATGTTGTTAATACCGCTTTCCTTTCGGATACTGCACGGAACTGGCAAAGTTAACTGCAGTATTGTGCAGCAACTGGAGCAAGAGTACTGGACACGAGATGGAATAATGGAAATGGCCACCAAAGAAGTTATCATCATTATCATGATCTTGAAACAAACACAGATGGCAGTAATATTTAGTGAACATCATTTTGACAGTTCTTTCAGGCACAATTAATTTCACTTTGTAAACATTACTGTTGTGTGCGTTTAATGAATGCAATGTGCAAACAGATTCCAAAAACCAGTTTCATACTTTCAATTTACAATATCGTGAAAGTCGTACATTCATTTTTCATTGTTTTCGATACATACATATACACAAGATATGGGTAAAATTCTCGAGCATGAACATGTCAACGAATTAGGTGATTTCCGAAGTGACGGAGGTGTCACTCAAGCAGGCAACACTCCTGAGAGTGCTGCTGCGATTGTGTGTTACACGCAAAACAGCAGTCGACACTGCCTTCCCCTCATCGCCCCTCTCACCGAGGCTTCTAATCTACATCTACATCCACGTGATTATGCTGCTATTCATAATAAAGTGCTTGGCAGAGGTTTCAATGAACCACCTACAAGCTGTCTCTCTACCGTTCCATTCTCGAACGACGCACGGGAAAAATGAGCACTTAAATTTTTCTGTGCGAGTCCTGATTTCTCCTATTTTAACCTGATGATCATTTCTCTCTATGTAGGTGGGTGCCAACAGAATGTTTTGGCAATCGGAGGAGAAAACTGTTGACTGAAATTTCATGAGAAGATCCCGTCGCAACGAAGAACGCCTTTGTTTTAATGATTGCCACACCACGTATCACGTCTGTGGCAATATCTCCCCTATCTCGCAAGAATACAAAACGAGCAGTCCTTCTTTGGACTTTTTCGATACCATCCGTCAGCAACAACTTACACACCACACAGCAATACTCCAGAACAGGGACCACAAGTGTGGAGTAAACAGTCTCTTCAGTAACCCTGTTGCACCACCTAAGTGTTCTACCAATGAATCGCAGTCTTTGGTTTTCCCTAGCCAAAACATTACCTATGTAATCCTTCCAGTTTAGGTTATTTATAATAGTAATCCCTAGGTATTTAGTTGAATTTACAGCCCTCAAATTTATGTGACGGCGGATTCGAAATTCAGCGGATTTTCTTCATTCAGAGTCAATTGCCAATTTTCGCACCATACAGATATCTTATCTAAATCACTTTTCAATTCGTTTTGGTCATCTCATGACTTTACAAGACGGTAAATGACAGAATCATATGCAAACAATCTAACAGGGCTACCCAGCTTGTCTTGTCTGTCGTTAATACAGTTCGAACAATAGAGGGTCTGTAACACTTCCTTGAGGAAAGCCGTCTATTACTACGAACTGTGGCCCTTCTGACAGGAAATCACAAATCCAGTCGCACAACTGAGGCGATATTCCATAGGCACGCAGTTTGGTTAGAAGACGCTTGTGAGAAACGGTGCCAAAAGCCTTCTCAAATTCAAAAAATAAGGAATCAATTTGACATCCCCCGTCGATAGCACTCATTACATCATGAAAATAAAGATCTAGTTGTGTTTCACAAGAATGATATTTTCTGAATCCGTGCTATGTATCAATAAATCGTTTTCTTCGAGGTAATTCATAATGTTCGAACACATTATATGTTCCAAAATCCTACTGCAAATCGACGTTAGTGGTATTGGCCTGTATTTCAGCGGATTACTCCTCCACGATGTGATCAAAAGTATCTGGACACCTGGTTGAAAATGACTTACAAGCTCGTGGCACCCTCCATCGGTAATACTGGAATTCAGTACGATGTTGGCCCACCTGTAGCCTTGCTGACAGCTTCCACTTCCGTAGGTACACGTTCAATCAGGTGCTGAAAGGTTTTTCCACTGTTCAATTGTCCAATGTTCACGCTCCTTACACCAAGTGAGGCGTCGTTTGGAATTTACTGGCGTGTTGTGTGGCTTATGAGCATACACTCAGCCATGAAATCCAAGTTTTCTTACTTCCTGCATAACTATCATAGTACTTGCAGTGGATCCTGATGCAGTTTGGAATTCCTGTGCGATGGTCTGGATAGATGTCTGCCTATTACACATTACGACCCTCTTCAACTGTCAGCGGTCTCTGTCAGTCAACAGACGAGGTCGGCCTGTATAATTTTGTGCTGTACATGTCCCTTCACGTTTCCATTTCACTATCACACCGGAAGCAGTGGCCCTAGGGATATGCAGGAGAGTGGAAAACTCACGTACAGACGTATGACACAAGTGGCACCCAATCACCTGACCACGTTCAAAGTCCGTGAGTTCAGGGGAGTGACCTATTCTGCTCTCTCACGATGTCTAATGACTACTGAGGTCACTGATATGGAGTACCGGGCAGTAGGTGGCAGCACAACACACCTAATATGAAAAACGTATGTTTTTGAGGGTGTCCGCATATTTTTGATCACATAGTGTACTTCCCTTTTTGGGTATTGGTGTGACTTAAGTAATTTTCGAGTCTTTAGGTACGGATCTTTCTGTGAGCGGGTGGTTGTACATTATTGCTAAATATGGAGCTATTGTATCAGCATACTCTGGAAGGAACCTGACCTCTTAGCCACAAACAATCCAGAGCTGATAGAGAGCATCATGACTGATACAGGGATTAGTCATCACAAGGTCATTGTAGCTAGGCTCAATACCATTTCTTCCAAATCCATCAGAAAAAAACGCAAAATAATTTTATTTAAAAAAGCGGATAAAGTGCCACTAGAAGCCTTCCTAAAAGACAATTTCCATTCCTTCCGAACTGACTATGCGAATGTACACGAGATGTGGCTCAAATTCAAAGATTTAGTATTAACAGCAATTGAGATATTCATACCTCATAAATTGGTAAGAGATGGAACGGATCCCCCGTGGTACACAAAAAGGTCCGGACGCTGTTGCAGAGGCAACGGAAAAAGCATGCGATGTTCAGAAGAACGCGAAATCCCGAAGATGGGCTAAAATTTACAGACAAGCGAAATTTGGCACGTACTTCGATGCGAGATGCCTTTAATAGGTTCCACAACGAAACATTGTCTCGAAATTTGGTAGAAAATCCGAAGAAATTCTGGTCGTATGTTAAGTACACAAACGGCAAGACGCAGTCAATACCTTCGCTGCGCAGTGCCGATGGTACTGTTATCGACGACTGTGCCGCTAAAGCGGAGTTATTGAACACAGTTTTCCGAAATTCCTTCACCAGGGAAGACGAATGGAATATTCCAGAATTTGAAACACGAACATCTGCTAGCATGAGTTTCTTAGAAGTAGATACCTTAGGGGTTGCGAAGCAACTCAAATCGCTTGATACGGGTAAGTCTTCAGGTCCAGATTGTATACCGATTAGGTTCCTTTCAGATTACGCTGATACTATAGCTCCCTACTTAGCACTCATATACGACCGCTCGCTCACCGATAGATCTGTACCTACAGATTGGAAAATTGCGCAGGTCGCACCAGTGTTCAAGAAGGGTAGTAGGAGTAATCCATTTAACTACAGACCTGTATCATTGACGTCGGTTTGCAGTAGGGTTTTGGAGCATATACTGTATTCAAACATTATGAATCACCTCGAAGGGAACGATCTATTGACACGTAATCAGCATGGCTTCAGAAAACATCGCTCTTGTGCAACGCAGCTAGCTCTTTATTCGCACGAAGTAATGGCCACTATCGACAGGCGATCTCAAGTTGATTCCGTATTTCTAGATTTCCGGAAAGATTTTGACACCGTTCCTCATAAGCGACTTCTAATCAAGCTGCGGAGCTATGGGGTATCGTCTCAGTTGTGCGACTGGATTCGTGATTTCCTATCAGGAAGGTCGCAGTTCGTAGTAATAGACGGCAAATCATCGAGTAAAACTGAAATGATATCAGGTGTTCCCCAGGGAAGCGTCCTGGGACCTCTACTGTTCCTGATCTATATAAATGACCTGGGTGACAATCTGAGCAGTTCCCTTAGACTGTTCGCAGATGATGCTGTAATTTACCGTCTAGTAAGGTCATCCGAAGACCAGTATCAGTTGCAAAGCGATTTAGAAAAGATTGCTGTATGGTGTGTCAGGTGGCAGTTGACGCTAAATAACGAAAAGTGTGAGATGATCCACATGAGTTCCAAAAGAAATCCGTTGGAATTCGATTACTCGATAAATAGTACAATTCTCAAGGCTGTCAATTCAACTAAGTACCTGGGTGTTAAAATTACGAACAACTTCAGTTGGAAGGACAACATAGATAATATTGTCGAGAAGGCGAGCCAAAGGTTGCGTTTCATTGGCAGGACACTTAGAAGATGCAACAAGTCCACTAAAGAGACAGCTTACACTACACTCGTTCGTCCTCTGTTAGAATATTGCTGCGCGGTGTGGGATCCTTACCAGGTGGGATTGACGGAGGACATCGAAAGGGTGCAAAAAAGGGCAGCTCGTTTTGTATTATCACGTTATAGGGGAGAGAGTGTGGCAGATATGATACACGAGTTGGGATGGAAGTCATTACAGCATAGACGTTTTTCGTCGCGGCGAGACCTTTTTACGAAATTTCAGTCACCAACTTTCTCTTCCGAATGCGAAAATATTTAGTTGAGCCCAACCTACATAGGTAGGAATGATCATCAAAATAAAATAAGAGAAATCAGAGCTCGAACAGAAAGGTTTAGGTGTTCGTTTTTCCCGCTCGCTGTTCGGGAGTGGAATAGTAGAGAGATAGTATGATTGTGGTTCGATGAACCCTCTGCCAAGCACTTAAATGTGAGTTGCAGAGTAGTCATGTAGATGTAGATACACAATCTCGACCAGAGACCTTGCCTTTATCAGGTGATTTAAGCTGCTTTGCTAGACCAAGCATATCTACTTCTATGTATCTCATCTTGGCAGTTGTTCTTGATTGGAATTCAGGAATATTTACTTCGTCTTCTTTGGTGAAGGAGTTCCGGAAAACCGTGTTTAATAACTCTGCTTTAGTGGCATTGTCCTTAGTGACTTCACCGTTGTTAACGCACAGTGAAGGTATTGATTGCGTCTTGCCACTGGTCTGCTTAATGTATGACCAGAATTCTTTGGGTTTTCTGCCAGATTTCGAGACAGAGTTTAGTTATGGAAATTATTAAAAGCATCTTGCAGTGAATGAAGTACGCGCTATATTTCGAACTTCTGCAAAACTTTGCCAATCTTAGGGATTTCACATTCTTTTAAATTTGGCGTGCTTTCTCTGTTGGTTCTGCAACAGTGATCTGATCCGTTTTGCATACCATGTGGGATCAGTATCGTCACTTATTAATTTATTTGGTATATATCTCTCAATTGCTATCAATACTATCTCTCTGAAATCATTCCACACCATTTCTACGCTTACATGATCAGATCGGAAGGTGTGGAGAGTGTCTCTTAAAAAGTCCTTAAGAGAGTTTTTATCAGCTTTTTAAAATAGATGTACTTTGCGTTTCTTTTTGATGGTTCTGGGTGTTAAGGTATTCAGCCTATCAACAACTGCCTTGTGGTCGCTAGTCTCTACATTCGTCTTGATACTCCCTGTTTGTCCAGGATTATTTGTTGCTAAGAGGTCAAGTATGCTTTCGCTAGCTTTTACACTTCGAGTGGGCTCATGAACCAATTGTTCAAAATAATTTTCAGAGAAAGCATTCAGTACAATTTCGGATGACATTTTATGCCTGCCGCCGGCTTTAAATGTATAATTTTTCCAGCATATCGAGGGTACATTGAAGTCACCACCGACTATAACTGTATGAGTGGGATACCTATTTGAAACGAGACTCCAGCAACTACATCTTCGGAGTCGGGAGAGGGGGGGGGGGGGGGGGTCGGTAGAACAATCCAATTAATAATTTAGTCTGATTGTCTTCGCTACAGGGTAAACTACTTCTGACAGCAATAAATACTCCAATGAAATGAATACCCCCGCAACTTGTTGTCCCGTACTATATTCATAGTGCTCCTGACAATTATGCTCGTTACTCGCGGCTTTTACTGCCGATTCCCGTAAGAGTTCGGGCAGTGTTTGTGCAATCGCACAGAAGAAGATGGTCTAAAGTATATCTGAAGATGCTAAGTTGCGAATGTGGGTCTCACGGGAGGCGTGCCAGAGATAAGTCCCTGCAGTCGCTTTAGCCTGTGTGTCCTCGGTGGCTCAGATGGATAGAGCGTCTGCTATCTAAGCAGGAGAGCCCGGTTGGGGCACACATTTTCAACTGTCTCCATTGACTTATATCAATGCCTTTATGCAGCTAGGGGGTATTCATTTCATTGTGATTTCATTCTAACAAGCTGCATGGTCACTATCTGTTCTTTCGGACATGTCTTCATATAAATAATACAGGAATAAATGCTCCACCACCAACTGTATTTAATCTACCCTTTCTTAACACTGTTGGATCGTTTGAAAAATTTTTTCTGAACTTACCAGGAACTATTTGATCTTCAGTGCTTTCTATTAGGGCTTGGAGGTCTGGTTATTTCCCAGAAAGCTACAACAATTTACAACTACAATACCGATCGTTTCTACAATTACTTTACTGTGTTTTAACTGCCCCCTTCTAGTCGGATGCCATTTCTGTGTTTTCAAAAGACCCTCTAACCTAAAAAAAACCAGTCCCTTCCACACAGCCCTCGCTACCGGCGTAGCTACTTCCTGTGTCTAGTGGACTCCTGACCCATTAAGCGGAACCTGAAAACCCACCACCCGATGGCGCAAGTCGAGGGGTCTGCAGCCTACACTGTCACAGAATTGCCTGAGCCTCAAATTCAGACCCCCCACTCGGCTCTGCACCAAAGGACCAAAGTCAGTGATATCAACGATGCTGCAGACGGTGAGCTTCACCTTAATCTTGCAATCAAGGCTGGAAGTCTTTACTTAGCTGCCCAAAAACAGAGAGAATCTCCTCTGATCTAAAGTGACACACATCATTGGTACAGACATGTGCCACAACCTGCAGTTCGCTGCAGCTGTCCTCTTTATGACATCCGGAAGCACCCTTTCCACATCTGGAATAACCCACCCCCCCACCCCCCAGTATGCACACGGGCTTCAATCCCCTCCTTGGCAGTCATGTTACTAAGGGGCCCCATTACACAGCTAACGTTGGAGTTCCCAACTACCAGCAAACCCACTCTCTGTGAATGCCTAGACCTTGCGGACTGACAAGGTGGACAACTGCAATGGGCTTAAGAGACTACGTCAGCTACAGATAAAGGCCGAAACCTGTTTGTCAAATGAACAGGTGAGGGCATACAGTCGGCCGCTCGGTAAGTCTTTCACTGCCTGCCAGACTTTGGAATGATCTCCCACTCGACCATGGGTGAGGGGTCAATCCCAGTGCAGACAGTTTCTGGGGTGGCCACAGCAGTGGCATGACGCACTTGCATTCCTCCGTCCGACCCCCCACAGTGATGTCCCTTGGCAGCAACCTCAACCTGTGCGACGGAAGGTAACATGGCCTGGAGCTGTGAGCGAAGGGTCATCAATTCAACTCGTATCTGTACACAGCAAACACAGCTTCTATCCATCATTGAAGTCATTCCTGTTTAAAGCTCATGGATGTATCAAAGGCTTCATGTTTTTTTTTTTTTTCGAATTGTGTTTACATTTTCTTTTTCTTGTTCGACTCACTCACTTCTGTTGTTACTACGTGTATTTGTTCTTTTTGTTCTTAATAGTTTTAGTTTGTCTTTAACTCGCAAGATATCGTTTATTTGCGTTTCCGTGACGAATTGTTCAGTACTTAAATTGTTTGTGTTTAACATTTCGGCTGCGTGCATGCATTGTTCACTGCCACAGTAACATAACGAATTCTTTGTAGTGAGCCACTGGATGCACTGTATGAATCCGTAGTTGGGTTTCAGCATAAAATGGGACGACTTTTATCTTTATTTTACCAAATACATGGCAAGAGTGGGAGCCCATACAACGAGCACCTTGACCTGACATATTTAAGCTATTATGTGTATCTCATGTTATGTATCGCGCAAACATTCGGAAGGATCTTGGAATATAAATCCAAGCTCTTTTACAGGGTGTATATACTCCGGGACATCCAAGAATTTTTTCAACCAGGAGAAAACCGGGAGAAACCCAGGAATTTTTTAGGATTCCGGGAATTTTTCAGTTTTTGACTTCAGTTAAATGTTCTTAATTTTTACTTATAAGAACTGATAAACAGCAAAATGTGTCAAATGTTTTAGGACGAAGACTATGGATTACTTCGCAACAATTGACACTGTAGCACACAAGCGGCTCGTAGTGAAATTGCGTGCTTATGGAATAGCGTCTCAGTTATGTGACTGGATTTGTGATTTTCTGCCAGAGGTCACAGTTCGTAGTAACTGACGGAAAGTCATCGTGTAAAACAGAAGTGATTTCTGGCGTTCCCCAAGGTAGTGTTATAGGCCATTTGCTGTTCCTTATCTATATTTTGGAGACAGTCTGAGCAGCAGTCTTCGGTTGTTTGCAGATGACGCTGTCGTTTATCGACTAATAAAGTCATCAGAAGACCAAACTAAACTGCAAAACCATTTAAAAAAGATATCTGAATGGTGCGAAAAGTAGCAGTTAATACTAAATAACGAAAAGTGTAAGGTCATCCACATGAGTGCTAAAAGGAACTGGTTAAACTTCGGTTACACGATAAATCAGTCTAATCTAAAAGCCGTAAATGCAACTAAATACATAGGTATTATAATTACGAACAACTTAAATTGGAAGGAACACGTAGAACTTGTTGTGGGGAAGGCTAACCAAAGATTGCGTATTATTGGCAGGACACTTACAAAATGTAACAGATCTACTACGGAGACTGCCTACACTACGCTTGTCCGTCCTCTTTTAGAATACTGCTGCACAGTGTGGGATCCCTACCAGACCATGTACATCGATAAAGTTCAAAGAAAGGCAGAACGTTTTGTATTATCGCGAAATATGGGAGACAGTGTCTCAGAAATGATACAGGATTTGGGCAGGACATAATTAAAATAAAGGCGTATTTCGTTGCGACGGAATCTTCTCACGAAATTACAATCACTAACTTTCTCCTCCGAATGCGAAAATATTTTGTTGACACCGACCTACATAGGGAGGAACGATCACCAAGATAAAATAAGGGAGCCGGCCAGAGTGGCCGAGCGGTTCTAGGCGCTACAGCCTGGAACCGCGTGACCATTACGGTCGCAGGTTCGAATCCTGCCTCGGGCATGGATGTGTGCCATGTCCTTAGGTTAGTTAGGTTTAAGTAGTTCTAAGTTCTAGGGGACTGATGACCTCAGAAGTTCCATAGTGCTCAGAGCCATTTGAACCATTTAAAATAAGGGAAATCAGAGCCGTGTGGTTCAAATGGTTCAAATGGCTCTGAGCACTATGAGACTTAACATCTGAGGTCATCAGTCCCCTAGAACTTAGAACTACTTAAACCTAACTAACCTAAGGACAACACACACATCAATGCCCGAGGCAGGATTCGAACCTGCGACCGTAGCGGTCGCGTGGTTCCAGACTGCGGCGCCCAGAACCGTTCGTCCACCCCGGCCGGCAGAGTCGTGTGGAAAGATACAGGTGTTCAGTCTTTCCGTGCGCTATACATCATTGGAGTAATAGAGAATTGTGAAGGTGGTTCGATGAACCCTCTGTCAGGCACTTAAATGTGATTTGTAGAGCATCCATGTAGATGTAGAATAAACTGTTGCCGACGAGCGTGACATCACAACCATTTACATTTCAAGTTCGCGCAGCTACATACTGGCTCACACGCATGCCCAGTTGACTTGCACATCGGCACTACCTTCTCCTGCTTCCGGCTACGTGAAGTTTGGCTGTTAGCTGTATGAGTAGTAGCAACATTCAACCAGATGTCACCTGGAAATTTTTTTCTGGAGTGCCCAAGCCGCCAATTGTTGCAATCGCATAGCGGGGGAATTTTGCTGTTACCTCTTCGTTTACAATTCTCACATCAAATGAAAACAAAACGGATTTCTGTAGTTGGGAGCTATTAAGTGAATTCAAATATATTAACATAATTACAGGATGCCAACATATGTTAGTTTCAGTTTTATGAGCTTATTTTATTTTTCACGTTTTTGGCAGTCAATTGTCTTGCAGAACAATGAAATTTGTGTCGGTTTGCTAAATAAATGTGGCTTTTATTAATCTTTTCCCCAGAGGCAGTCAATTTATTAGAAACGAAGTGTTTCATTGTGCACCATTGGCTAATTTTAACAGTTCACTGAATTTCAAGTGCACCTTTTTCATTTTCTGGCATTATGGCATAATAAAGAACCAAACATGAGACAGTACAGCACTGGTACTCAAAGACAATTTAGATCCCGAAAACAGCACTGAAATCTTAATATCAGGATGGGGCCTACTTCATTGTAAATCAGGATATATGAATGTGCACTTTAAGCCGAATTATGCATTTTAGTATTGTGTACGGGAGTGGAATAGTAGAGAGATAGTATGATTGTGGTTCGATGAACCCTCTGCCAAGCACTTAAATGTGAGTTGCAGAGTAGTCATGTAGATGTAGATACACAATCTCGACCAGAGACCTTGCCTTTATCAGGTGATTTAAGCTGCTTTGCTAGACCAAGCATATCTACTTCTATGTATCTCATCTTGGCAGTTGTTCTTGATTGGAATTCAGGAATATTTACTTCGTCTTCTTTGGTGAAGGAGTTCCGGAAAACCGTGTTTAATAACTCTGCTTTAGTGGCATTGTCCTTAGTGACTTCACCGTTGTTAACGCACAGTGAAGGTATTGATTGCGTCTTGCCACTGGTCTGCTTAATGTATGACCAGAATTCTTTGGGTTTTCTGCCAGATTTCGAGACAGAGTTTAGTTATGGAAATTATTAAAAGCATCTTGCAGTGAATGAAGTACGCGCTATATTTCGAACTTCTGCAAAACTTTGCCAATCTTAGGGATTTCACATTCTTTTAAATTTGGCGTGCTTTCTCTGTTGGTTCTGCAACAGTGATCTGATCCGTTTTGCATACCATGTGGGATCAGTATCGTCACTTATTAATTTATTTGGTATATATCTCTCAATTGCTATCAATACTATCTCTCTGAAATCATTCCACACCATTTCTACGCTTACATGATCAGATCGGAAGGTGTGGAGAGTGTCTCTTAAAAAGTCCTTAAGAGAGTTTTTATCAGCTTTTTAAAATAGATGTACTTTGCGTTTCTTTTTGATGGTTCTGGGTGTTAAGGTATTCAGCCTATCAACAACTGCCTTGTGGTCGCTAGTCTCTACATTCGTCTTGATACTCCCTGTTTGTCCAGGATTATTTGTTGCTAAGAGGTCAAGTATGCTTTCGCTAGCTTTTACACTTCGAGTGGGCTCATGAACCAATTGTTCAAAATAATTTTCAGAGAAAGCATTCAGTACAATTTCGGATGACATTTTATGCCTGCCGCCGGCTTTAAATGTATAATTTTTCCAGCATATCGAGGGTACATTGAAGTCACCACCGACTATAACTGTATGAGTGGGATACCTATTTGAAACGAGACTCCAGCAACTACATCTTCGGAGTCGGGAGAGGGGGGGGGGGGGGGGGGTCGGTAGAACAATCCAATTAATAATTTAGTCTGATTGTCTTCGCTACAGGGTAAACTACTTCTGACAGCAATAAATACTCCAATGAAATGAATACCCCCGCAACTTGTTGTCCCGTACTATATTCATAGTGCTCCTGACAATTATGCTCGTTACTCGCGGCTTTTACTGCCGATTCCCGTAAGAGTTCGGGCAGTGTTTGTGCAATCGCACAGAAGAAGATGGTCTAAAGTATATCTGAAGATGCTAAGTTGCGAATGTGGGTCTCACGGGAGGCGTGCCAGAGATAAGTCCCTGCAGTCGCTTTAGCCTGTGTGTCCTCGGTGGCTCAGATGGATAGAGCGTCTGCTATCTAAGCAGGAGAGCCCGGTTGGGGCACACATTTTCAACTGTCTCCATTGACTTATATCAATGCCTTTATGCAGCTAGGGGGTATTCATTTCATTGTGATTTCATTCTAACAAGCTGCATGGTCACTATCTGTTCTTTCGGACATGTCTTCATATAAATAATACAGGAATAAATGCTCCACCACCAACTGTATTTAATCTACCCTTTCTTAACACTGTTGGATCGTTTGAAAAATTTTTTCTGAACTTACCAGGAACTATTTGATCTTCAGTGCTTTCTATTAGGGCTTGGAGGTCTGGTTATTTCCCAGAAAGCTACAACAATTTACAACTACAATACCGATCGTTTCTACAATTACTTTACTGTGTTTTAACTGCCCCCTTCTAGTCGGATGCCATTTCTGTGTTTTCAAAAGACCCTCTAACCTAAAAAAAACCAGTCCCTTCCACACAGCCCTCGCTACCGGCGTAGCTACTTCCTGTGTCTAGTGGACTCCTGACCCATTAAGCGGAACCTGAAAACCCACCACCCGATGGCGCAAGTCGAGGGGTCTGCAGCCTACACTGTCACAGAATTGCCTGAGCCTCAAATTCAGACCCCCCACTCGGCTCTGCACCAAAGGACCAAAGTCAGTGATATCAACGATGCTGCAGACGGTGAGCTTCACCTTAATCTTGCAATCAAGGCTGGAAGTCTTTACTTAGCTGCCCAAAAACAGAGAGAATCTCCTCTGATCTAAAGTGACACACATCATTGGTACAGACATGTGCCACAACCTGCAGTTCGCTGCAGCTGTCCTCTTTATGACATCCGGAAGCACCCTTTCCACATCTGGAATAACCCACCCCCCCACCCCCCAGTATGCACACGGGCTTCAATCCCCTCCTTGGCAGTCATGTTACTAAGGGGCCCCATTACACAGCTAACGTTGGAGTTCCCAACTACCAGCAAACCCACTCTCTGTGAATGCCTAGACCTTGCGGACTGACAAGGTGGACAACTGCAATGGGCTTAAGAGACTACGTCAGCTACAGATAAAGGCCGAAACCTGTTTGTCAAATGAACAGGTGAGGGCATACAGTCGGCCGCTCGGTAAGTCTTTCACTGCCTGCCAGACTTTGGAATGATCTCCCACTCGACCATGGGTGAGGGGTCAATCCCAGTGCAGACAGTTTCTGGGGTGGCCACAGCAGTGGCATGACGCACTTGCATTCCTCCGTCCGACCCCCCACAGTGATGTCCCTTGGCAGCAACCTCAACCTGTGCGACGGAAGGTAACATGGCCTGGAGCTGTGAGCGAAGGGTCATCAATTCAACTCGTATCTGTACACAGCAAACACAGCTTCTATCCATCATTGAAGTCATTCCTGTTTAAAGCTCATGGATGTATCAAAGGCTTCATGTTTTTTTTTTTTTTCGAATTGTGTTTACATTTTCTTTTTCTTGTTCGACTCACTCACTTCTGTTGTTACTACGTGTATTTGTTCTTTTTGTTCTTAATAGTTTTAGTTTGTCTTTAACTCGCAAGATATCGTTTATTTGCGTTTCCGTGACGAATTGTTCAGTACTTAAATTGTTTGTGTTTAACATCTCGGCTGCGTGCATGCATTGTTCACTGCCACAGTAACATAACGAATTCTTTGTAGTGAGCCACTGGATGCACTGTATGAATCCGTAGTTGGGTTTCAGCATAAAATGGGACGACTTTTATCTTTATTTTACCAAATACATGGCAAGAGTGGGAGCCCATACAACGAGCACCTTGACCTGACATATTTAAGCTATTATGTGTATCTCAAGTTATGTATCGCGCAAACATTCGGAAGGATCTTGGAATATAAATCCAAGCTCTTTTACAGGGTGTATATACTCCGGGACATCCAAGAATTTTTTCAACCAGGAGAAAACCGGGAGAAACCCAGGAATTTTTTAGGATTCCGGGAATTTTTCAGTTTTTGACTTCAGTTAAATGTTCTTAATTTTTACTTATAAGAACTGATAAACAGCAAAATGTGTCAAATGTTTTAGGACGAAGACTATGGATTACTTCGCAACAATTGACACTGTAGCACACAAGCGGCTCGTAGTGAAATTGCGTGCTTATGGAATAGCGTCTCAGTTATGTGACTGGATTTGTGATTTTCTGCCAGAGGTCACAGTTCGTAGTAACTGACGGAAAGTCATCGTGTAAAACAGAAGTGATTTCTGGCGTTCCCCAAGGTAGTGTTATAGGCCATTTGCTGTTCCTTATCTATATTTTGGAGACAGTCTGAGCAGCAGTCTTCGGTTGTTTGCAGATGACGCTGTCGTTTATCGACTAATAAAGTCATCAGAAGACCAAACTAAACTGCAAAACCATTTAAAAAAGATATCTGAATGGTGCGAAAAGTAGCAGTTAATACTAAATAACGAAAAGTGTAAGGTCATCCACATGAGTGCTAAAAGGAACTGGTTAAACTTCGGTTACACGATAAATCAGTCTAATCTAAAAGCCGTAAATGCAACTAAATACATAGGTATTATAATTATGAACAACTTAAATTGGAAGGAACACGTAGAACTTGTTGTGGGGAAGGCTAACCAAAGATTGCGTATTATTGGCAGGACACTTACAAAATGTAACAGATCTACTACGGAGACTGCCTACACTACGCTTGTCCGTCCTCTTTTAGAATACTGCTGCACAGTGTGGGATCCCTACCAGACCATGTACATCGATAAAGTTCAAAGAAAGGCAGAACGTTTTGTATTATCGCGAAATATGGGAGACAGTGTCTCAGAAATGATACAGGATTTGGGCAGGACATAATTAAAATAAAGGCGTATTTCGTTGCGACGGAATCTTCTCACGAAATTACAATCACTAACTTTCTCCTCCGAATGCGAAAATATTTTGTTGACACCGACCTACATAGGGAGGAACGATCACCAAGATAAAATAAGGGAGCCGGCCAGAGTGGCCGAGCGGTTCTAGGCGCTACAGCCTGGAACCGCGTGACCATTACGGTCGCAGGTTCGAATCCTGCCTCGGGCATGGATGTGTGTCATGTCCTTAGGTTAGTTAGGTTTAAGTAGTTCTAAGTTCTAGGGGACTGATGACCTCAGAAGTTCCATAGTGCTCAGAGCCATTTGAACCATTTAAAATAAGGGAAATCAGAGCCGTGTGGTTCAAATGGTTCAAATGGCTCTGAGCACTATGAGACTTAACATCTGAGGTCATCAGTCCCCTAGAACTTAGAACTACTTAAACCTAACTAACCTAAGGACAACACACACATCAATGCCCGAGGCAGGATTCGAACCTGCGACCGTAGCGGTCGCGTGGTTCCAGACTGCGGCGCCCAGAACCGTTCGTCCACCCCGGCCGGCAGAGTCGTGTGGAAAGATACAGGTGTTCAGTCTTTCCGTGCGCTATACATCATTGGAGTAATAGAGAATTGTGAAGGTGGTTCGATGAACCCTCTGTCAGGCACTTAAATGTGATTTGTAGAGCATCCATGTAGATGTAGAATAAACTGTTGCCGACGAGCGTGACATCACAACCATTTACATTTCAAGTTCGCGCAGCTACGTACTGGCTCACACGCATGCCCAGTTGACTTGCACATCGGCACTACCTTCTCCTGCTTCCGGCTACGTGAAGTTTGGCTGTTAGCTGTATGAGTAGTAGCAACATTCAACCAGATGTCACCTGGAAATTTTTTTCTGGAGTGCCCAAGCCGCCAATTGTTGCAATCGCATAGCGGGGGAATTTTGCTGTTACCTCTTCGTTTACAATTCTCACATCAAATGAAAACAAAACGGATTTCTGTAGTTGGGAGCTATTAAGTGAATTCAAATATATTAACATAATTACAGGATGCCAACATATGTTAGTTTCAGTTTTATGAGCTTATTTTATTTTTCACGTTTTTGGCAGTCAATTGTCTTGCAGAACAATGAAATTTGTGTCGGTTTGCTAAATAAATGTGGCTTTTATTAATCTTTTCCCCAGAGGCAGTCAATTTATTAGAAACGAAGTGTTTCATTGTGCACCATTGGCTAATTTTAACAGTTCACTGAATTTCAAGTGCACCTTTTTCATTTTCTGGCATTATGGCATAATAAAGAACCAAACATGAGACAGTACAGCACTGGTACTCAAAGACAATTTAGATCCCGAAAACAGCACTGAAATCTTAATATCAGGATGGGGCCTACTTCATTGTAAATCAGGATATATGAATGTGCACTTTAAGCCGAATTATGCATTTTAGTATTGTGTACGGGAGTGGAATAGTAGAGAGATAGTATGATTGTGGTTCGATGAACCCTCTGCCAAGCACTTAAATGTGAATTGCAGAGTAGTCATGTAGATGTAGATACACAATCTCGACCAGAGACCTTGCCTTTATCAGGTGATTTAAGCTGCTTTGCTAGACCAAGCATATCTACTTCTATGTATCTCATCTTGGCAGTTGTTCTTGATTGGAATTCAGGAATATTTACTTCGTCTTCTTTGGTGAAGGAGTTCCGGAAAACCGTGTTTAATAACTCTGCTTTAGTGGCATTGTCCTTAGTGACTTCACCGTTGTTAACGCACAGTGAAGGTATTGATTGCGTCTTGCCACTGGTCTGCTTAATGTATGACCAGAATTCTTTGGGTTTTCTGCCAGATTTCGAGACAGAGTTTAGTTATGGAAATTATTAAAAGCATCTTGCAGTGAATGAAGTACGCGCTATATTTCGAACTTCTGCAAAACTTTGCCAATCTTAGGGATTTCACATTCTTTTAAATTTGGCGTGCTTTCTCTGTTGGTTCTGCAACAGTGATCTGATCCGTTTTGCATACCATGTGGGATCAGTATCGTCACTTATTAATTTATTTGGTATATATCTCTCAATTGCTATCAATACTATCTCTCTGAAATCATTCCACACCATTTCTACGCTTACATGATCAGATCGGAAGGTGTGGAGAGTGTCTCTTAAAAAGTCCTTAAGAGAGTTTTTATCAGCTTTTTAAAATAGATGTACTTTGCGTTTCTTTTTGATGGTTCTGGGTGTTAAGGTATTCAGCCTATCAACAACTGCCTTGTGGTCGCTAGTCTCTACATTCGTCTTGATACTCCCTGTTTGTCCAGGATTATTTGTTGCTAAGAGGTCAAGTATGCTTTCGCTAGCTTTTACACTTCGAGTGGGCTCATGAACCAATTGTTCAAAATAATTTTCAGAGAAAGCATTCAGTACAATTTCGGATGACATTTTATGCCTGCCGCCGGCTTTAAATGTATAATTTTTCCAGCATATCGAGGGTACATTGAAGTCACCACCGACTATAACTGTATGAGTGGGATACCTATTTGAAACGAGACTCCAGCAACTACATCTTCGGAGTCGGGAGAGGGGGGGGGGGGGGGTCGGTAGAACAATCCAATTAATAATTTAGTCTGATTGTCTTCGCTACAGGGTAAACTACTTCTGACAGCAATAAATACTCCAATGAAATGAATACCCCCGCAACTTGTTGTCCCGTACTATATTCATAGTGCTCCTGACAATTATGCTCGTTACTCGCGGCTTTTACTGCCGATTCCCGTAAGAGTTCGGGCAGTGTTTGTGCAATCGCACAGAAGAAGATGGTCTAAAGTATATCTGAAGATGCTAAGTTGCGAATGTGGGTCTCACGGGAGGCGTGCCAGAGATAAGTCCCTGCAGTCGCTTTAGCCTGTGTGTCCTCGGTGGCTCAGATGGATAGAGCGTCTGCTATCTAAGCAGGAGAGCCCGGTTGGGGCACACATTTTCAACTGTCTCCATTGACTTATATCAATGCCTTTATGCAGCTAGGGGGTATTCATTTCATTGTGATTTCATTCTAACAAGCTGCATGGTCACTATCTGTTCTTTCGGACATGTCTTCATATAAATAATACAGGAATAAATGCTCCACCACCAACTGTATTTAATCTACCCTTTCTTAACACTGTTGGATCGTTTGAAAAATTTTTTCTGAACTTACCAGGAACTATTTGATCTTCAGTGCTTTCTATTAGGGCTTGGAGGTCTGGTTATTTCCCAGAAAGCTACAACAATTTACAACTACAATACCGATCGTTTCTACAATTACTTTACTGTGTTTTAACTGCCCCCTTCTAGTCGGATGCCATTTCTGTGTTTTCAAAAGACCCTCTAACCTAAAAAAAACCAGTCCCTTCCACACAGCCCTCGCTACCGGCGTAGCTACTTCCTGTGTCTAGTGGACTCCTGACCCATTAAGCGGAACCTGAAAACCCACCACCCGATGGCGCAAGTCGAGGGGTCTGCAGCCTACACTGTCACAGAATTGCCTGAGCCTCAAATTCAGACCCCCCACTCGGCTCTGCACCAAAGGACCAAAGTCAGTGATATCAACGATGCTGCAGACGGTGAGCTTCACCTTAATCTTGCAATCAAGGCTGGAAGTCTTTACTTAGCTGCCCAAAAACAGAGAGAATCTCCTCTGATCTAAAGTGACACACATCATTGGTACAGACATGTGCCACAACCTGCAGTTCGCTGCAGCTGTCCTCTTTATGACATCCGGAAGCACCCTTTCCACATCTGGAATAACCCACCCCCCCACCCCCCAGTATGCACACGGGCTTCAATCCCCTCCTTGGCAGTCATGTTACTAAGGGGCCCCATTACACAGCTAACGTTGGAGTTCCCAACTACCAGCAAACCCACTCTCTGTGAATGCCTAGACCTTGCGGACTGACAAGGTGGACAACTGCAATGGGCTTAAGAGACTACGTCAGCTACAGATAAAGGCCGAAACCTGTTTGTCAAATGAACAGGTGAGGGCATACAGTCGGCCCCTCGGTAAGTCTTTCACTGCCTGCCAGACTTTGGAATGATCTCCCACTCGACCATGGGTGAGGGGTCAATCCCAGTGCAGACAGTTTCTGGGGTGGCCACAGCAGTGGCATGACGCACTTGCATTCCTCCGTCCGACCCCCCACAGTGATGTCCCTTGGCAGCAACCTCAACCTGTGCGACGGAAGGTAACATGGCCTGGAGCTGTGAGCGAAGGGTCATCAATTCAACTCGTATCTGTACACAGCAAACACAGCTTCTATCCATCATTGAAGTCATTCCTGTTTAAAGCTCATGGATGTATCAAAGGCTTCATGTTTTTTTTTTTTTTTTCGAATTGTGTTTACATTTTCTTTTTCTTGTTCGACTCACTCACTTCTGTTGTTACTACGTGTATTTGTTCTTTTTGTTCTTAATAGTTTTAGTTTGTCTTTAACTCGCAAGATATCGTTTATTTGCGTTTCCGTGACGAATTGTTCAGTACTTAAATTGTTTGTGTTTAACATCTCGGCTGCGTGCATGCATTGTTCACTGCCACAGTAACATAACGAATTCTTTGTAGTGAGCCACTGGATGCACTGTATGAATCCATAGTTGGGTTTCAGCATAAAATGGGACGACTTTTATCTTTATTTTACCAAATACATGGCAAGAATGGGAGCCCATACAACGAGCACCTTGACCTGACATATTTAAGCTATTATGTGTATCTCAAGTTATGTATCGCGCAAACATTCGGAAGGATCTTGGAATATAAATCCAAGCTCTTTTACAGGGTGTATATACTCCGGGACATCCAAGAATTTTTTCAACCAGGAGAAAACCGGGAGAAACCCAGGAATTTTTTAGGATTCCGGGAATTTTTCAGTTTTTGACTTCAGTTAAATGTTCTTAATTTTTACTTATAAGAACTGATAAACAGCAAAATGTGTCAAATGTTTTAGGACGAAGACTATGGATTACTTCGCAACAATTGACACTGTAGCACACAAGCGGCTCGTAGTGAAATTGCGTGCTTATGGAATAGCGTCTCAGTTATGTGACTGGATTTGTGATTTTCTGCCAGAGGTCACAGTTCGTAGTAACTGACGGAAAGTCATCGTGTAAAACAGAAGTGATTTCTGGCGTTCCCCAAGGTAGTGTTATAGGCCATTTGCTGTTCCTTATCTATATTTTGGAGACAGTCTGAGCAGCAGTCTTCGGTTGTTTGCAGATGACGCTGTCGTTTATCGACTAATAAAGTCATCAGAAGACCAAACTAAACTGCAAAACCATTTAAAAAAGATATCTGAATGGTGCGAAAAGTAGCAGTTAATACTAAATAACGAAAAGTGTAAGGTCATCCACATGAGTGCTAAAAGGAACTGGTTAAACTTCGGTTACACGATAAATCAGTCTAATCTAAAAGCCGTAAATGCAACTAAATACATAGGTATTATAATTACGAACAACTTAAATTGGAAGGAACACGTAGAACTTGTTGTGGGGAAGGCTAACCAAAGATTGCGTATTATTGGCAGGACACTTACAAAATGTAACAGATCTACTACGGAGACTGCCTACACTACGCTTGTCCGTCCTCTTTTAGAATACTGCTGCACAGTGTGGGATCCCTACCAGACCATGTACATCGATAAAGTTCAAAGAAAGGCAGAACGTTTTGTATTATCGCGAAATATGGGAGACAGTGTCTCAGAAATGATACAGGATTTGGGCAGGACATAATTAAAATAAAGGCGTATTTCGTTGCGACGGAATCTTCTCACGAAATTACAATCACTAACTTTCTCCTCCGAATGCGAAAATATTTTGTTGACACCGACCTACATAGGGAGGAACGATCACCAAGATAAAATAAGGGAGCCGGCCAGAGTGGCCGAGCGGTTCTAGGCGCTACAGCCTGGAACCGCGTGACCATTACGGTCGCAGGTTCGAATCCTGCCTCGGGCATGGATGTGTGTCATGTCCTTAGGTTAGTTAGGTTTAAGTAGTTCTAAGTTCTAGGGGACTGATGACCTCAGAAGTTCCATAGTGCTCAGAGCCATTTGAACCATTTAAAATAAGGGAAATCAGAGCCGTGTGGTTCAAATGGTTCAAATGGCTCTGAGCACTATGAGACTTAACATCTGAGGTCATCAGTCCCCTAGAACTTAGAACTACTTAAACCTAACTAACCTAAGGACAACACACACATCAATGCTCGAGGCAGGATTCGAACCTGCGACCGTAGCGGTCGCGTGGTTCCAGACTGCGGCGCCCAGAACCGTTCGTCCACCCCGGCCGGCAGAGTCGTGTGGAAAGATACAGGTGTTCAGTCTTTCCGTACGCTATACATCATTGGAGTAATAGAGAATTGTGAAGGTGGTTCGATGAACCCTCTGTCAGGCACTTAAATGTGATTTGTAGAGCATCCATGTAGATGTAGAATAAACTGTTGCCGACGAGCGTGACATCACAACCATTTACATTTCAAGTTCGCGCAGCTACGTACTGGCTCACACGCATGCCCAGTTGACTTGCACATCGGCACTACCTTCTCCTGCTTCCGGCTACGTGAAGTTTGGCTGTTAGCTGTATGAGTAGTAGCAACATTCAACCAGATGTCACCCGGAAATTTTTTTCTGGAGTGCCCAAGCCGCCAATTGTTGCAATCGCATAGCGGGGGAATTTTGCTGTTACCTCTTCGTTTACAATTCTCACATCAAATGAAAACAAAACGGATTTCTGTAGTTGGGAGCTATTAAGTGAATTCAAATATATTAACATAATTACAGGATGCCAACATATGTTAGTTTCAGTTTTATGAGCTTATTTTATTTTTCACGTTTTTGGCAGTCAATTGTCTTGCAGAACAATGGAATTTGTGTCGGTTTGCTAAATAAATGTGGCTTTTATTAATCTTTTCCCCAGAGGCAGTCAATTTATTAGAAACGAAGTGTTTCATTGTGCACCATTGGCTAATTTTAACAGTTCACTGAATTTCAAGTGCACCTTTTTCATTTTCTGGCATTATGGCATAATAAAGAACCAAACATGAGACAGTACAGCACTGGTACTCAAAGACAATTTAGATCCCGAAAACAGCACTGAAATCTTAATATCAGGGTGGGGCCTACTTCATTGTAAATCAGGATATATGAATGTGCACTTTAAGCCGAATTATGCATTTTAGTATTGTGTACGAAATTCCGTTGCTCTTGTATGCAGTGGTCTCCATAGTAGTATAGAGATCACTGCTTTTATGGCGTCGTGTAAGATCTCTTAATACTGTACATGCACTAACACATGGGCTTCCTATAGGCCTTTTAAGCTTCGTACGCGCAGAGACGCCTGTTTTTCTAACAGGTCGCAGGAAAACATTGCGAATGGTGCTTTGAAAACCGCTAGTTTCAAAGTAAACTTCCTTTTACACAAGATGAATTATGTTACGTGTATGAATGGGCAATGAGTTTCTTATACCACAGAGCGTTTGAGTCTCATTTAAAACTTGACGCATCGAGGACTAGACACATAGAATAATTTCTAGTCCAGAAGACCAGACAATGTCATCATTTAAAATTTTACTGGCACATTTGTGTGGTGTATCTTAAAAGTATAACACAGGCAACAAGGACCAATATTATATGTGAAAGTTTAGCTTTTCTTGTAGCTACACCATGTACATTAATTTAAAGTTAACTTTTGCTTTTTTGTGTGTTTTCGTTCTCTGAAGTTCCACGTTGGTGTATAAAAATTTCACTATTCGAGGATTGATATTTTTAAAGCTACATGGGAAAGTATAGTGTCACTTAACAGTGGAAAAGTGTTTTTTTCATTTTGGAAGAAATGTATTTTGACGTGGGAAAAGTGCGGTTTGAACTGGGAAATCCGGGATTTTTTTTCTTTTCCACGTATACACCTTGTTTTAGCGCAGGATGAAAATTAAAGTCCACTATAGTAAACTAGCTAAATTAATGAGTGCAGATCACGTGCAAGATAACCATAGTTAAGTTTTATAGTTCAGAATAGCTTGCCTAATGCGAAACATTAACTAGATGAATACAGAAAACTTTTGACACTTTCTAGACCATGATCTAGGCCTACTGCCGTTTCATATTTCATGTTTATTTGCCTGCAGACGACTGTTGTGTTGTATAGGCATTGTCAGATGGTTATACAAATCATTATACATAAGGTCAGTAGTTACATAGTTATACAGATTGTGGTACAAATGATTACACAAAAGTTAACATATGGTATATGATTATACAAAAGGTCAGTCTGGTTGTATGAAATAAATTACAGTTTCTTTGATTACAATCACATTTATAATAATAGAGAATCATATTTTTTCATTATGTAGGAATTCACTTATGCTTTAGAATGCTTTCTCTTTCAACCATCTCTCTACCACCATTTTAAATCTATTCTCATGCAATTACCACATTTCATGTGATGTATTGTTGTAAAATGTTTTGCCAGCATGTAAAAAATTATTTTGGATTTTATTCAAACATGTCCAAGGAATGTGTAATAAGTTCCTATTTCTGGTTTCATATGAGTACATCTGACCTGCTTTCATACATGTGGGCGTTCTCTTTGGCTTGCTTAAGTGTTGTAAGTATTTATAGACTGGGAACTGCAAGAATTTTGTGCTCAATGAAGTACTGTCTGCAAGAAGTTAAATTGCTCACACCAAAAATACATCTAATGGCTTTCTTCTGCCAGAGGAAAAAATCTTTTGCCCCAGCAAAGTTTCCCCAAAGAAGTATTCCATAATGCAGATGAGTATGAAAAAAGGCATGGTATGCCATAAGTATCCTTACTGACACAGTCCTTCAGTTTCCTAAGGAGATTTAGAACTCTTGCCACCTTACTGCACAGCTTTTGCGTGTGGGTATTCTAGCACAATTTGGTATCAAGATAATTGCCTAGTAATTTTACTAAATGTCGGAGTTCATTAGGTCCATCATTAATATCTCTAAGGGAAAAAGAGGATGTGTTCAGTTTTATTTGTATTTAATGACAGCCTATTTTCATGGAGCTGCCTTTTCCATCATGGATTTGTTCGTTTGTTTGACAACATTCACGTCATTATGTGACATAAAAAATTGTGTCGTCAGATGTATATGGTAATGTGTTGGGCAGGTCATTCACATACACAATGAATAAGAAAGGTCCCAGTGCAGATTCTTGTGGGACTCCATATTTTACCTTGAGGTCAGATTAGTTGTTTGTATTTATATAGACCATTTGGTCTCTGTTTGTCAAGTATGATTTCAGCAGTAATAGTTCTGTTTCTGTTATTCCATATTTTTCTAGTTTCTTAATTAAAATGCTATGTGAGAGAGTGTCAAATGCCTTCGTTAAATCAAATAAAGTTGTATAGGTATATTCCCTATTTTCAAAACCTTGTAATATTGATAAGACAACTTACTGAACTGCTTTTATTGTTGATAGCCCAGTTCGGAATCCATACTGAGCCTTATTGAGAAGGTTGTGACACTCAATAAAATCGTTTAATTGGTCTATCATTAATTTTTCAATAATTTTAGATAATATTGGTACTATTGCTATAGGTCTGTAATTTTGGGGTGAATTTCTGTCTCCCTTTTTGTATATGGGCAATACAATTGTCAGTTTAAGGCAGTCTGGAAATGTTCCCTCTGTAAACATCCTATTGATTAAGTAAGACACTGGAAGGCATATAGTGTCTATTATTTTCTTTATGGTAAAATTAGAAAAACCATGGATGTCCTCAGTTCTGGAGTTGCTTAGTGTTCTGACTACATCCAGTATATCCTTAGGATAAATGGTTCTCCATTCAAATTTTGGCAAGTCTCCTGTCAACTCTGTTTCCTGCAATTTGGGAAGTCGGTCCTCACTATCATCTAAATTACTTTCATCTGTCATAGCTAATACTCCAGTATTTATGAAACTATTATCTAGTTCAACTGCACTTAGAGGAACAGGTAAATTTTCTTCAATTAGCCCTGTTTCTGCTTTAACTATTTTCCATACTGCTTTATATTTGTTGCTTGACTGATGAATACTTTTTTAAATTGGCATAGGAGTGTCCATACACATTATTCAAGCAAGATTTATCATTGTAAATCCTTCAGTTATTCATTCGTACAGACTCCTAGACCTCAAAGCTGACTGCTCCACGAATCCGAATGCTTCGCGCAAGATGGCTGTCACTGTCACTTATCCATCCCTCACTTTAGCGTTAGTCGAGTGCGCACACTTCTGCAACATACTTAAAAAACTACAAATATAATGTCGTACAATGTATCATACATCATTTTGTGCGTACATGTTCTTAGCTTTCCATTGCTGTTCTTAGACTTTTTCTAAGGTAAACAGTGTGTACAAAAGTAACGATTTTGTTACGGTAAACAATTCTTCACATTGTATGGTTGCTAATAAGTGTAAACCATTATATGTATGTTTACTTGTAACATTGCCGGTGCTTTTACGTGAAAATTTGTTGCACACAGAATGCACAGTCCAACCTGTAATTTACAGTAGGCAACGTTTGTTTGAATTCTACGATGATATACCAATTGTTCTGAATGAATCCTGTCTGTAGACTCTTTGTTTCTGAAAATCGCTTAAGGTGCTCTTTTTTTTCATTTTTCAAAGTTCAATTTATACATAAAACATTTAACATTAAATAACTTAAAAACTACGTTTCCAATCAAGGGCATGTTTTCACCTTTGCTCTCATCTTTCTTTTTGCTCTTGCAACAATGTTGCCCTCTTCTCTGTAACTCGTCACTCATTTTTTTATTGGATTTTGTCCTATCTAATATTTATGCTGGTCACTCAATTTAGCCATGGTAGTCGCTTTCCATGTTGCTCACCAAGGCCATAATGCCTGAGTTTTCCTAATCACACATTTATCTGGTAGCCATTTCGTGGTGTGGGTAATACTTGCAGTATTGCTAATCACTGAGGCTCAAAGGATGCCACCACCTACTGATGACACCATGAGACTCGTGCAGCTCTCAGTGTTCAGCTCATTGTGTCCTTCGTGCTGCCTCAGGTGACAAAACATGCACCAGCCCAGCTGCACCTACTCCTCATGTCACAACAGGGCACGAGTGCGAAGCCATGTCTGTCTTAACAGTTAGCAATCATTCCTATAAGGATCTACCCTCTCAAAGCTGGCATTTTACATTATCATATTCCTATTTTTTAGTTTCCATCATCATCTTAATGTGTGTTTATTTTAATTTTAGGTTCTTAAGATCACATTACGAGCATTACCACGGAGGAGGACGAACAACAGATTCAACCATCAATTTCCTTCATGACAGCTTTAATCTAGACTTGTGTGAGGCTTTAATGTCAACTAATGTGCCATGAAATGTGCTAAAGACCCTACTTTTAAGGTGTTCCTGGAGAGCATCACTGACCGTATTATAAATCCATCTACAGAGACCTGGTGGTATACCAGCTGAGTCGACAACGCTTAAGTCATTTGAAACAAGTGTATGAAATGGCTATTCCTGATATTAAAACAGATATGGGTGACCACTAAATCAGGCTTTCAGTCTGTGAGACCAGTGACAGATTTATAGTTAATGATGTGGTGCGGAAATTATATCCTCCGGCAACAGGAAGACCCCACCTACTACTGAGTCAAGAATTGGAGCAGATGAACCAGAGCACTATAGCCCAGTGCGAGGGATACCCTATGCATCCTATGGCCAGGAGAAGGTCGATGAGAATTTTTTGCTGTAGATGACTGACTGTGCTATCTGCAAGTTCAAAGTGGTAGCAACACAAAGAATTCAATCCAAATGTGATCCAATGCACCTGCTTTTCCACAGCCTACATCAGGCATGAAAACATTTGATGATCCGTGGGTTCTTTCACCATGTGACACAACAGCAGCACTCCTAGCACACAAAGTAATAACTGCAGCATCCTGTGACAATGTTTATGGTATGAGGCACCATATGAATGGCACCCTTTTCTTGACTCGCCACGACAACACGCTTTTCTTTTTTAACAAAATGCAGACAGACACACACAGAAATAATTTTCCTCGGGGTTCACAGTATCATTTCCTCTGTTAAGGAAGTATTTCTAAAAGCTACTACCCACTCTCAGTCCTTTAAGGAAATAGCTCCATACATCCCCATCGCCCCTGAACCCTTACTTACACTTTGGTGCACCTGGCTCTTGGTAGCTTTATATTGTGCCAAACACTACTAAAAAGTCAGAGGTAGAAGACAAATTTGGTCTAGTCAGTCAGCTTTGGTTGAGAAAGTCAAGATGACCCTTAAGAATAACAAGAATGTTGCATCCTTTGCATTTTTAAAGAGCTCATTTCCAACATCTACATGTTGAAATTCAATGCCTAGAACTACATCTCTGCCACTGAAAGATGCTGTAGAAGTGATCTCCGAGATGTAGATGTACCTGGGGGGAATACCTGGTTCATTAAGTACAGCATGCATCAATAAACTGAAGAATTCTGGCTATGAAGAATGTGTCCACCTTTATTCAGGCAGAAAAGCTAGTAGGTGGATTGTATTGGGGACCAAGAACAATGACATCTATGAAATATGCTGCCTTGTCTTCACACTGTAGAAAGATCTTTCTCAGCCTACAAAAATATATGGTGAGATAACAGAAAAAGTTTCACAGTTATCTGTTTATTTTCTATGAAGAAGTAGAATAACTGTGTCAAAATGATATGGAAGTTTTCCATGTTAATATTAGTGTTAGTTGTTTCTTTTTGTTAAAGACACAGGCTGTTGGCTGTTAATAGCAGGAAAAAATGACCAAATAGTAACGGCAATTTACCAAATGATTGCCAACCAGCAGATTGAAGTTGAGTAAAACAACATTTCAGTAGCAATATTGAAATAAATGATATGAAAAATATAAGAAATTTTCAACAATTGTGTAATCACAAAAACAAAAGGAAGCGAGTTATACCACCTCCTACTCACAGCGTCTTGTCTGAACTGTTAGAGAAAGTAGCGGTGTTGCTATTTAATCTGGCAGAATCTCTCTCTGTCATATTACGTGTATGGCAAGTGTACTCATTATATTACAATAATTTTTAATATGGCATATGTACTCACAGATATGGAATTCACAGTGTGGACACACAAAATAGTCCTGTAATCTTTTGTATTTTCTTAACTGGCTATGTATTATGTACACCAAATTACTGTTGATATGTATAGCTCATCCAAAGCAGTAAATTCTAACCTCACAGTTTTTCAAACAAATATCTAGTTTTCGAAATCCAAAAGCATTCACATGCAAGTTTTTATGCAACTGCCCCACCCAAAATTATTCAGTCCCATGCAAGCTAACACATGAGCAGGCATTATGTAACAAATCTGCCATCCGTGGTCATATGATCAACATCTCTGTAGTGACTTGTACTATCTTTTATTATCTTCTTCGAGTCAATCAGTGGATAACATTCATTCCAGTTGCATCTTTCTGTAAACATCATGAATGCCTGTGCATTGGTGTCATATATCTGGAAACCTGGTTTGGAAACTGAAACCAATGTTGTAATAGTAATATATCAAAATTCAAATGTGAAAGTGCCCGCCTGTGAAAAAGATTTTTATATGAGAGCTGTAATGGCCACTGTGTTGCTAATAGTGAAAATACAGGGTGTTTCAAAAATGACCGGTATATTTGAAACGGCAATAAAAACTAAACGAGCAGCGATAGAAATACACCGTTTGTTGCAATATGCTTGGGACAACAGTACATTTTCAGGCGGACAAACTTTTGAAATTACAGTAGTTACAATTTTCAACAACAATGGCGCTGCAAGTGATGTGAAAGATATAGAAGACAACGCAGTCTGTGGGTGCGCCATTCTGTACGTCGTCTTTCTGCTGTAAGCGTGTGCTGTTCACAACGTGCAAGTGTGCTGTGGACAACATGGTTTATTCCTTAGAACAGAGGATTTTTCTGGTGTTGGAATTCCACCGCCAAAAACACAGTGTTGTTGCAACAAGACGAAGTTTTCAACGGAGGTTTAATGTAACCAAAGGACCAAAAAGCGATAGAATAAAGGATCTGTTTGATAAATTTCAACGGACTGGGAACGTGACGGATGAACATGCTGGAAAGGTAGGGCGACCACGTACGGCAACCACAGAGGGCAACGCGCAGCTAGTGCAGCAGGTGATCCAACAGCGGCCTCGGGTTTCCGTTCGCCGTGTTGCAGCTGCGGTCCAAATGACGCCAACGTCCACGTATCGTCTCATGTGCCAGAGTTTACACCTCTATCCATACAAAATTCAAACACGGCAACCCCTCAGCGCTGCTACCATTGCTGCACGAGAGACATTTGCTAACGATATAGTGCACAGGATTGATGACGGCTATATGCATGTGGGCAGCATTTGGTTTACTGACAAAGCTTATTTTTACCTGGACGGCTTTGTCATTAAACAGAATTGGTGCATATGGGGAACCAAAAAGCCCCATGTTACAGTCCCATCGCCCCTGCATCCTCAAAAAGTACTGGTCTGGGCCGCCATTTCTTCCAAAGGGATCATTGGCCCATTTTTCACATCCGAAACGATTACTGCATCACGCTATCTGGACATTCTTCGTGAATTTGTGGCGGTACAAACTGCCTTAGACGACACTGCGAACACCTCGTGGTTTATGCAAGATGGTGCCCGGCCACATCGCACGGCCGACGTCTTTAATTTCCTGAATGAATATTTCGATGATCGTGTGATTGCTTTGGGTTATCCAAAACATACAGGAGGCGGCGTGGATTGGCCTCCCTATTCGCCAGACATGAACCCCTGTGACTTCTTTCTGTGGGGACACTTGAAAGACCAGGTGTACCGCCAGAATCCAGAAACAATCGAACAGCTGAAGCAGTACATCTCATCTGCATGTGAAGCCATTCCGCCAGACATGTTGTCAAAGGTTTCGGGTAATATCATTCAGAGACTACGCCATATTATTGCTATGCATGGTGGATATGTGGAAAATATCATACTATAGTGTTTCCCAGACCGCAGCACCATCTGTTGTTGAAAATTGTAACTACTGTAATTTCGAAAGTTTGTCTGCCTGAAAATGTACTGTTGTCCCAAGCATATTGCAACAAACGGTGTATTTCTATCACTGCTCGTTTAGTCTGTATTGCCGTTTGAAATATACCGGTCATTTTTGAAACACCCTGTAAATGTGTAATGAGTCACAATAAAATTAAAATTTGTATATTGTATGTTACTGGAATATTCTTCATAACGCCAGTTTTACAGCAATCCTCAATAAGACACTGAGTGCAAAACAGAATTCGCAAGTAAGTAAACTTTCATGTGGTGCCCTGGGTGACAAAGCATTCCTGTTTTAGCACAGCAGACAGTGCATAAGTGAACATACAGGACACAGGATAATAATAGAAGAGAAAGTGCTATTTAGACAATCTACACATGACACGGAAAGACATTGTAAGAAAGATGCCAATTTGGACCTCAGCCAATGGAAAAATTAGGAAGCAAGTGCCATGCTGGAGACAACTCCAGGTGAAAGAATGGCAAGAAGAACAAAGCCATGAAGAGCCAGTTGGAAATTCAGATGGGAACTTTGCAAGCAAATGTGGACCTTTGAATAAACTGGCAGCAGTGGTGAAGTAACAGCAGTTGAATTGAAAAATAATTAAAGGTTGTGGTGTAATGTGGTGATTCTACAGAATAATATGTACTTTTAACGACTTAGGGCAATGAAAGATGTTTGTGGAAACTGAAAACATAGTTTTAGGTAGTTGTTAAGTGTGGCACATCCAACTTTGTGCACCCTTATTTGATGCATGTGCAGATGGATACAGAGAAAGCTAGCATAAAAGATGTGGTGACTGCAAATGCATATCTCCACCTGCTGTGGAGGACTGCTCATGGTTTGGCATCATAGTTTTGCCGTGCCTTGGAAGTCACACAGCAGAAAGCACTGATGATAATGTGAATGCAAGGAAACAACTGAAGAACCATTGAGACATGTAATTTGGTTATGTGCTGTATATTGTGTGAAAGGAGTACATGAATGCATGTTGTAATCCATTATAAGCTATGAAGTAAGAGATTTGTTTACCTATTGGTGTAATTGGAGCTGTACATGAAAAACATTGTGTATAAAATACAGAAGAGTTACTGCGAAGCTGTACTCTATTTAGTAGCTTGGAAAGATCAGATTTCTCTTTCAGCACCCACCCAAGCTGCAAAAAGTGAGAAGTCCCACATTACAGTCAAGTGGCACACACACACACACACACACACACACACACACACACACACACACACACACACACACACAAAACTGGATGACAGATCACGCACAGAGTGGAACACATCACAACCATCCCCTCGTAACATTCCATTTTGGCGCTCTAGTGCAGTAAACTAATTAGTGCTACTAAAAGAAGAGAGCATTTGTATTTTCAAGAATTTCGATGAGAGTAATAGAAGAAGACATAATGTTGCCCAGAGCAACCCAAGTCAATAACCAAGAAAATATAAGAAGTGAGTTAATTTTTGTTACAAGTGAATAAATATTAAATATTTTTAAACAATGGACAACAGGAACCAGCTGACCATAGCAACGGGGTCAACAGCTAAGGAGCTTAAGTGACCTTTGGCATGTAAATGAGGATGAATCTCCTTAACTACATTGAAAAATTCCATTTTGTGACTACAACTGCAACAGAGATCTCCAGCAGCATCTCTGCAGTAGCCAGAAAGCACAATTGCAGTGCAGCAACGCTTTATGAGTGCAGTGGCAGATCAGCTGACGATGCAACAGCTCATTTCAAAGTCACTTTGTCCATGCCTAATGCATTGGCAGCACACTGAAGCTTGTTGTGCGCCCATATTAGGTAAGTTGTGAACAGCCCCCAAACAGATTGTTTTTATTAGTAGTTCATTTTGTGAAAAGTAGTAAGGAGTTATACTATTTAAATACAATCAAGGATATACTGGTTATAGTTGGAGTTAGATGTCCATTTGGACTAGGAAAATGGAAGAATTAATAGCTTTTGTTAAGACTCAAGCTGAGGAGTTAAGTAATTAGCTCAATTACGTAATAGTATTACAACCATCAGAAAACAGTTGTCTAACAGTATCAAAACCCAAGACAAGTTGTTTAATAGTATTACAAACTCAGGACAAGCATTAGAGGAAGTAGCTAAAAGATTAGATAAAATTTCTAATGTGCAAACAATAATATTAAATTTACCTAAGAAGTTACATACTGAAGTAAACAAATAGTGTAACCCGGTAGGAAACAAAGTGAATGAACAGTTTGAAGAGATACACAATGAAACTACGAAGTTAAATAATCACATCACAGATACCCAAGGTTGAGTGAACGCATTAGCGAAAAAAAAATGATTTGATGAAACAACTACTGCCTCACACATTTTGATTAGTTTAGAGGAATAGCCACAGGAACTAACTGAACAGAAAGTACACGAGACTGTTGAGTCTACCAGCACTACACCTAATTTTATGGCCAATACAGCAGAAAACCAAAAGAATTTGTGTGTCCTAGTAAATAAACTAAAATGTATGATGATAGAAAACCTAGTTCCAAAAAATATTTGAACCATAATGAATATGATGACAACAAATTGAGCTTTGAAAGTATTAATTTACCACAATATTATTGCACCTGAGAGTGATGGACACTTTGAGTTGTTATTGTGATATTCCACAAGGGGATACTGAAACACTTGATAGCATATGCACAACCATCTTGAAATCATTCACAATATGATGCATTTTCCTTAGTCATGACTGCACTTGTTTACTGTGAGGTCACCATGTGTTTTGGGTAACAGCCACAGGAGGCCAAGTGCAACAACAATGTGGTCGGGCAATACTATACCTGGAGGTAGTGTGAGTACATGTAGAGACAACAGTAGGTGTTTGTGTTCTAAATTTTACTGCAATAAATGTGTGTGCCTTAGGTTATAATTACATAGTATGTAAGCTATTTATGTAGTGATGTCTGGAGGAAGGAATGTTATTTGTGATAGTGGATGGTACATCATACCAAGCTTACTATAATTTGCAGATACCGTTTCTTAGTGCGAAGAGTATTATTTCAGAGATGTGGGAGGTAAAGATTTCATAGTCCCAAACCTTGATGGTGGTTATGTTACTTCCTGTTCAGAGCACATAGAATCACTGCTGATGTGTATCTCATATAATCAGTGTCATAACTTTGGGCAAGACTTGTTTACTTTGTTAGTCAATTATTAAGATTTATACATTTTTCATCATTTTTTATTTACATGAGCCGTACTAGCCTTATTATGCACGCATTTATTTACTGAGAAGTGAAGTAAATGAAGTTGTAGAAGTTTTATTAGTAATGTTATACCAAGAAAGTTATTTGTTTTGCAATTGTCTATTAACTGCTGCAGCAGAATAATGGTGTTATAACAGGATCGCTAATTCAACAACACAAAATAAGATTAAGATTCAATATATTCCTTACACGTGCTAAGGCATTTCTGCAAATATCATAGTCAGTTTACTGAAATCAAACATTAAATGAATATTATTAATGTTGGGACGACTATATTCAATTACATTCATTACTTTATTATATTATTAAATTAAATTTGTTGCTAATTACCTGAGGCAATTTACTTAATATTAAGTGAGCCTGTATACAACATATTGTTCTAACAAGCATACCTCACTTGCTCAGTTGATTCCTTAGTTCCAGACTATTTTAAATGAACTACCCCACATGTCTACAGGACAGAAAAAATAATGAATAAAACTTTCATTGGTAAACCACTATTAAAGTTTTAAGTAGCCACCATCAATGGTAATAAAAGCAGGACAACTACAGAATGAAGTTAGCCACATTCCTGATTAAGGAAGTCAAAGTTTTCCACCCTAGTGCTGACTTGGGGGGGGGGGGGGGGGAAGCAACTTTTTTCCACATTACAGGGGACCCTTTAAGGTGCTGTCTCCACCTCATCAAAAAGCAGTGTCTTTAGTGAAATGGGAGACTGGTCACTATAAGGGATTACACAATACTGACATGTCAGAGAGATTCAAATGTGCCGGAGAATCTCAATCTTCGCCGATTCAGCAGACTGACAACCACTGACGGTCCAGGCAACTGTTTTAGCATTTCACATTTCGTTTTCTCTGAAGCAGTTTCTTCTACACTTTCTATACTGTTGTCTTTAACTTGAGCATATCTTCCACTGTCGTATCCTAATTTTAGTCATAGAATTACACAGAACTTACCATTCTTCTATTACAGAAAAAAATTTCATAGTTCTCTCATAAATACATGATTATGATAATACAAACAAAACCCACTGCCACCATGATGTATGATGCAGCCTAATATAAATTATGTATTACATATAATAAGAATTTTATACTTGTTTATGCTATGATGCATAGTGACTGGATTTATATGACTTTTTTTATAAGTGAAGTTACCTACCAAAAGCTGGTAGTAATGTATGAGGACGGTGACAACAGATATACTTGGGTGTAATGTGTCGAGCAGTCATCATTACATGTTGTTACTCCATACCATCCTGCTTACTGTAGGGGTATGTTAGGAACAAATTTTGGGACCTGTATAGGTAACGCTGAGACAAGTTTGTTGTGCAGGGTATGCCAACCAAACTTCATCCTTTAGCTATTTTATGAAAAATGGTGTTTTTTTTTTTTTTTTTTTTTTTGACAGCTCCAGTTACAATGATGCGTGAACAGATTAAAACATATGTTCAGGTACTCCTTTCACATTAGAAGACAGCACATAATCGAATGACAGTTCTCAGAACGATTCTTCAGTTGTTTCTTTGCATTTACATTATTGCAAGAGCCTTTTACTCTGTGGCTTTCAAGGCACTGCCAAGGCACGACGCCAAAGCATAAGGGAGCCTCCATAGAAGATGGAAATGCATTCGCAGTCATGCCTTGTCATTATGCTGGCTTCCTCTTGCATGCGTCTGCACCTACTTCAAACAAGGGTGCACACAATGGGATGTTACACCGTTACCTATCTAAATCTATATTTTCAGTCCACAAACACCTTTCATCAACCTAAGAATAACATGTTATCCTGCATAAGCAATTACCAAAATTCAAACAAATCCTGAAAGAGTACCTAATAAACAAATCTTTTTAAATGGTCGATGAAATTATGAGAGAAAATGAAAACCACCACTAAATGTACAATTGTTTTACAAATACTATTGATGACGCTATCATAGATATAGAATAACTTGGTTTTCTATATTCAAGTATGTATTTATTGTATTATTTAGCTTACTCCCCCTGACGGAGAAATTCACTTACCTCTTTCACTGTAGGAAAGTGTTTTGGGTGGGACTGATTTTGTGGAAGTATTTACTGGGGGTGAGAAGCTGTCAAAATTGCATATATTCCACAGGATTTAAAGAGTGGGAACATATTTTTCAATGTGAAGGATACTGAAATGATCTGACTCGGTTCAGAAAAGTTCTGCAAATTTCAGAAACAGTAAAAGTGACATTTCCTGGAACTCAAAATTTTCAATGCTAAGTTTTGATCTCAAAAGTACATCAGTGAAAATTCAGAATAAATATTTTAGTGAGAACAATAAGTGAAAGTGAGTGACTCTGCCAAGACATAAAAACGTATTTATGCAATGTCGAGTGAAAACAGATGCAAAGAAATGAAACAGAAAAAGAATGAGAGATTACTTGGTTCGGAACAGTAATACTATCAATAAATATATCCCGCCCGGTTGGTCGTGCAGTCTAACTCATGGCTTTCGGGCAGGAAGGAGCGCCTGGTCCCCGGCACAAATCCGCCCGGCGGATCTGTGTCGAGGTCTGGTGACCCAGACAGTCTGTGGATGGCTTTTCGGCGGTTTTCTATCTGCCTCAGCAAATGCAGGCTGGTTCCCCTTATTCCGCCTCAGTTACACTATGTTAGCGGTTGCTGCGCAAACAAGTTCTCCACGCATGCGTACACCACCATTACTCTACCACGCAAACATAGGAGTTACACTCATCTGGTGTGAGACGTTCCCTGGGGGGTCCACTGGGGGCCCAACCACACAATAACCCTGGGTTCAGTGTGGGTCAGCGCAGGGGTGAAGTGGAATGTGGTAGTTGTCGTGGGGTTGTGGATCACTGCGGCGGCGACAGGCCCTTCCGTTGTTTCTAGGTCCCCAGTTCACATACAATCAATAAATATGGGAGAGTCAAAATGATTAAGTGTGAAAAAATTCGTAAAGTATCAGATTTAAAAAAATAAAAACCTGTCAACTATTTACAACACAGGTGGGCAACCAACAGCCTACGTCCGGCCCGCAATTGGGTTCAGTCTAGCCTGGGGATGGTATGGTCGCGTAAGTACATGTGTGCGCGAGAGGTTGGGGGGGGGGGGGGGGGGGGGGGGGGGAGAGAGACATGTTAGAACACTTTAGCTAATGAAGTTGAACGTAATGTAATGTATAATGGATTAGCTGCAACTAGCTGCTTTCATAGGCATTTACTTTTCAATGGTGACATATGCCTGGTGTCATTTTCAGATGTTTACATTTGTGTGTCATGAACATTATTTAATAACTAACTGAAGTTTACAACTATTGTAAAACATCACAAATAAAGAAACTATATTCACAATATGTAATAAGAAATATTTGTTTGTTTATTTTGCATATCCTGGGTTTAGATAATACAAATTAATAAAATTCTTCCGGGTACTGCTGATTTTCTGTTACAAGGACCATAAGCTCCAGAATTCCAGTTTTGTGATATTATCAGCTGCATACAGGTTTTCTGTGGTGCAATGATCATGCAAGTTTCCGCACACCATATGATGTGGATTCTGCAGATCACCATGTTCACAGGACTCATCCTCAGTCATGAAGCCCCGCTCCCTGAGGTTCACCTTGCATCATTACACTCCTGTCCTCAAACAGTTTAGTGCCTCATGCCATAAAGGCAGATGAAAGCTGGCAGCAGGTTCCTCTTTGATGTTCTCCTCATCCCTTTTGGTTAATGAATTTCATCATAGCTCTTTCCAGGCACTGACAGAATTGCTAACGTCGGGCATAAGAAGCCTCTCAACCTCAATCTACGTTTTTGAGGCTCATATCCAAACACACAATACTGACCCTATGACTTATCTTAGAAGTTAGATTAAGGAAGGGCAAACCTACGTTTCTAGCATTTGTAGACTTAGAGAAAGCTTTTGACAATGTTGACTGTAACACTCTCTTTCAAATTCTGAAGGTAGCAGGTGTAAAATACAGGGAGCAAAAGGCTATTTACAATTTGTACAGAAACCAAATGGCAGTTATAAGAGTCGAGGGACATGAAAGGGAAGCAGTGGTTGGGAAGGGAGTGTGACAGGGTTGTAGCCTCTCCTCGATGTTATTCAATCTGTATATTGAGCAAGCAGTAAAGGAAACAAAAGAAAAATTCAGAGTAGGTATTAAAATCCACGGAGAAGAAATAAAAACTTTGAGGTTCGCCGATGACATTGTAATTCTGTCAGAGACAGCAAAGGACTTGGAAGAGCAGTTGAATGGAATGGACAGTGTCTTGAAAGGAGGATATAAGATGAACATCAACAAAAGCAAAATGAGGATAATGGAATGTAGTCCAATTAAATCGGGTGATGCTGAGGAAATTAGATTAGGAAATGAGACGCTGGAAGTAGTAAAGGAGTTTTGCTATTGGTGAGTAAAATAACTGATGATGGTCAAAGTAGAGAGGATATAAAATGTAGACTGGCAATGGCAAGGAAAGCGTTTCTGAAGAAGAGAAATTTGTTAACATCGAGTATAGATTTAAGTGTCAGGAAGTCATTTCTGAAAGTATTTGTATGGAGTGTAGCCATGTATGGAAGTGAAACATGGACGATAAATAGTTTGGACAAGAAGAGAATAGAAGCTTTCGAAATGTGGTGCTACAGAAGAATGCTGAAGATTAGATGGGTAGATCACATAACTAATGAAGTATTGAATAGGATTGTGGAGAAGAGAAGTTTGTGGCACAACTTGACCAGAAGAAGGGATCAGTTGGTAGGACATGTTCTGAGGCATCAAGGGATCACCAATTTTGTACTGGAGGGCAGCGTAGAGGGTAAAAATCGTAGAGGGAGACCAAGAGATGAATACAACAAGCAGATTCAGAAGGATGTGGGTTGCAGTGGGTTCTGGGAGATGATTGCACAGGATAGAGTAGCATGGAGAGCTGAATCAAGCCAGTTTCGGGACTGAAGACCACAACAACAACAACATCCAAATACATATCTGGGGTCAATTTCCTGTTTTTTTCCATTTCAGTGCACGTCATGTGGCACTACATTCACAATTTGCTAAATTTTGTTGACAAGGATTGGTATTACACAGTCAGTCACAAAGTGTCCAGTCTCATTCAAAGCTTTATCCATTTGTTTGGCATGTGTAGAATTTTGCCAAACTAGTGCTGCATATTCTACTGCAGAGAAGTGCAGTACCATTGCAGGTGTAAATACCTCTTTCAGCTGTGATCACCATGTGACACCAGTACGTTTATGGATAATGTAGACTTCTGAACATGGGTTGAATGTTAAAGCAATGTACGACCAAAAAAGTGGGTTTTGAAGAAAAATTTGCTAACATGGCATGTTGAGAAATGGGTGCCACTGATTTTGGCCTGGTATCGCACCATGCAATCAGGTGGCCTGCAAATATAAGTAAATACATGAATCGAACCTGTAGGTCCCCAAAGGTTTCCCATGTCTGATTAATCAAATGAAACTACATGGTTCCAAAAAACAGTAATTCATTCAGAACATAGTATCACATTACAGCACAGTTTTCCAGTGCAGCTTATTTTACCTTATTTTATAAAACCTGACACCTAGTCACAAGAAACTTGCCTTGGTGCGGTGATATTGCCTCAATGGCTACAAGGTTACCGCTGTGCAGGACACTTACTGCTGCGCTCGGCTGCCCTGGCTTCACAACCCACGGGTGTGGGTCTTATTGTAAGCCACATGTTGCCACAATGTTAGCTACCAGTAGATGGCAGTTAACCCAACACTCCACGGCATTTATGCACTACTTCTCATTACTTCTGCTAAAGATTTATAATCTTTCTCAAAGACTAGGTAGCAGCACTATGTATCCTTACCTAAAAAATAGCTGTTAAACGATTTCCAACTACTCCTCTTGAGCAAGATGTAATATTCTCAAGTTTTACAATGTGGAAGACTAATGTCCGTTTGACTTAAGGCACTCTGCAAAAGCAGAATAATGTTTAATCTGGCCTTCTTAGTTAATAAATGCTCACTGAACTTAGTCAAACATTCTGCTAGTCTGGCCTATTTGGAGCAAAAAATGTAAATACAGTAATATGATCAGATCCATAACTAAGGAGCTACAACAGAGTTCTGAAACATTCTGAGATGTATGGATTGCTACACTTGTGTTCACAAGACACACTATCACTCTTAGTTAGACAAGTACAGCGAGTGGTACATTTTCATAACAACCACGTTGCTGATACTGCAGACACTGTTTACTGTTATTGTCCCCTGTGTACAGTACACTTTGCTGAGCCATACACATTTTCATCACAGGAGTATGGAGAGATGTTTCACATTTTGGGCTTCTGTGATGGTAATACGAAAGCTGCTGTTGCCGAATATCACCGTTGGTATCCTAATCATAGGATTCCAATTGCTGAAACATTTAATGGAACATATCAAACACTGCTAGTAATTGGTACTCTTCACAGTATTGGTATTCACTCCGAAAGACATCATGATATTCAAGAAGAGGAAAACATTCTTAATTCAGTAGAGCGCAGTCCTCATTTAAGTACTAGATGCCTAGCTACCCAACTGAATGTTTCACAATCTAAGGTTTGTAGGATTCTTCATGAGAATGGACTGTATCCTTTTCATGAGCAAAAAGTTCACCAGTTAGAGCCACATGATAGTGCGAACCAGTTGCATTTTCTGTAACTGGTTAAACAGAAATCGGCAGCTCTATCGCTTCATAACGTTCAGTGATGTGGCAACCTTTAGAAGAATAGACATGAACAACTTGCATGTCTTAGCAGACGAAAATCACCTCCCACGATAGTATCTCAATTACAATGTAGATTCAGTATCAATGTCTGGTGTGGTGTTTTGTGTGACCAGTTACTGGGTCCATTTATTCTCCTGCGAAATTTAAATGGTCAGAGGTACAGTAACTTTTCACGAGAAGACTTACCACAGCTTCTTGAAGATGTTCCTCTGGAAACAAGACACCACATGTAAGTCCAACATGACGGGCCACCTACACACTTCCACCACGTGGTAACAGCTTATCTTAATCAGCAATTCCCACATCGATGGATAGGTCACAGGGGCTCTTAACTGGCCTGCTACATTTAACACCCCCTAGATTGCGGCATCTGGAGGTGGATTAAATACATCGTGTACGAAGTGAAGGTGGAAATGCGAGAAGAATTGATACAACACATTTTCGATGCCGCAACGGCAATAAGGAACAAGCATGTGAAATTACTAAATGCTAATCGCTTAGTTCACTCCAGTACAAATCTCTGCCTTTATTTTTTCTGCCCTTTTCCCGAGTTTTTCAATTACCGTAGCTCCTTAATTATGGATCTGATCCCATTATTTATTTACATTTTCTGTTCCAAATAACCTAAGGAGTACCCTGCGGAAACCAAGAGAGAGGGGGGGGGGGGGGGGGGGGAGACACGTCTTTTCACAAGCACTGCATTCCAATTTATAGACACCAAATCCTGGGGCACTCATGAATTTACAATCTTTGACACGACTGATGTATCTTCATCAGATTAAGTTACAGACAGCTATATAAATTATTTAAACTACATATGAGAATAACAACAAAAGCCTTAAGAAAAACTAGTAGAATTAAAAGCAAAACAGTATTAGTTACAAAGAATGACATTGGATGGAGACTTAACTTTTAATTATCTGCCTCGAGTGCTTGAACACACGTTTTTATTACATGTTAATGTCAGTGTTAAAACCTTGTGTATAGTAAGCCACTGACTGACATCAGACTGAAAAGACTGTCAACTAACTTCACCGCTATGTGGAGAAAGCACAATGTGCACCCCCTATGGGGGCATGAATAGCACAAAGGGTTCAAATTAAGAAAACTGTTATATTATGAATCAAAATAGCTGTAACAGGACACCAAACTTAATAACAAAAGTATAGATGCGCAGGTAATGCTGTAAAATGAAACAGCAATTTTACACACCATCTGTCTAGTGCAGATAGCATTGAAGTGCTTAAAATGAAAAGGGAGTAAACAATGTTTCAGATCTGTGTATAGAGACTTGAGGCAAAAAATGTCAAGTAGTTGCAAATAGCAGTTTAAAACCTATAAACAAATTTTGCAATTTTAGTTGTTAATTGAGATTGAGAGCATCATTAACAGACAAATACTTAAAAATTTCCAGTTCACGAAGAAAATCAAAGCTATAACCTTTCTTTTGTTTATGGAAGATAGTAACTTTATCAAGTCCCTTTGGTTGGTGGCCTGTGAGTAGCAAATGATCCACAGAGAATGGATTACACACATCTGCACCCTTTCTTTCTAATAAATAAAATAAAAACATTATGAAAGTAATTGTGCTGATGTTGATAAGGACAATTCGCTCAATGATCAACTGATTGGTAAACCATCAAGTTTATTATGATTCCATGTTACCAATTTTTTACCCTGTTGGTGCAATGGTGATTTCTGGTTTCTGTTTTAGGTCATCTCACAAGAGGATAATTTAATATTGCCCTTTTGGTATGATAGAAGTTGGGGAGGATAGTTCTGGTTCTATTAGAGGATTTGTTTTATCATATGTGATAGTTTCTTTTTTACATTTTTACACTGATCAGCCAGAACATTATGACCACCTACCTAACAGCCAGTACATCCACCTTTGGCATGGATAACAGCAGCAACACAATGTGGCGGGAAGCAGTGGCCTTGCTGGTCATTGGAGGGAGATGGCACCACATTTGCACACACAACTAACCTAGTTCCTGTAAATTCCAGAAGGGGGGGGGGGGGTGTATAATGTTCTGGACGATCAATGTATATTTCTTCATTTTCAGCGGCTATGGATAGAACCTTCTTCCTGAAACTCCTGATTCTGGTGCTTGATGTTTGTATTTGTTGGTTATTGAATGTGTGCGCTGTACGTTTTATCCAATTTATTGTGCATAAGTGGGCCTTTATGACATAGTTTACTTGCTATATATCGTGCTACCATCTCCAACTTTTTATTTTGCTCGGATATGGGCACCTTAACCCATATTTGGCTTTATATCATTTGCATGACTTATGTTTTGCATAGTTTTGTATTCATGTAAGTACCTGTTGACTAGTTTAGTGGCCCATCTAGTTATGTTCTGCCACACCAGCACTGTGCTTAATAGTCAGTCGCTCGTAGTCATATTGTGTTAGCACTAAACAGACCTACTGTGCCACGAACAGCTGGTGCTGTGTTTACACGTTTGTAAGTGTGGTCCTATGTTGTGCTGCTATGGCAGTGTGTGCTCTGTGCTTAAGGTGACAATTTTTGAAACTTTTGAAATTTTTCTGTCTTTTTAATACACAAGGTTGTTTATTGTTGTAAAAAAGTATTTCAGTTTTTTTTCTACTGCTCCACACAAGCAAGTAAGGGAGAGGTACCAACTGTTAGATAAATCAAAATCAACTGAAAATTAAGTAAAAGTACTATTTCAGCAGAAAATAATAATGATTAATTAATACTGTCTCTTAATTTGTACAGTACACATCAAGAAGTAGATTGACTTTGTCATTTTGATTTTAAATACATTATTTGTATAAAAATAAAGATCAATATTGCTGTAAGGTAATAAAAATAACAAACACAGCTGATTATATAAATTGTCATAACTAAGTTACAAACAATGTACATTGTTTTTAATTAAAAATGAAATTAATAGACCATAAATAATTGGACTGAAAGCTAGTCAATAGCTACACATTGACAAATACAAATTAAGTTACTGTTTAAATAATACATTTACTAAGAAGCAGAGATTCACTTTTGCCTCGCTACTAACCTGTAGATAAGAGACAGCTAGTCTACTGGAATGAAGAATCTCTGCCATAGTGTGCAAACTCAAGAATACACACAGAATAATATGTAGAAAAATACTATAATGGAATAATTCATGTGGTAAGAGAGGATGAAAGATTTGGTTTAGAAATGCTGTATTGAAAACAAACAACATTAATAGAATGTATACACATAGAAAAAAATGTTAAAAAGAGAGTAAACCTTGAGGTCTATCTTTGTGTAAAGAGGAAATGAGTGAAACATAGGAGAGGGTTTTATCACTGCAGTAGATCTGGAAGAAATACACACATTCACAACCAGCCAAAACAACACACATTATGAAAACACGTGATATTCACCAACATGGTCATAGATGGAAAAGAATTAAATGAAAGTAAAATTAAGGTAATTAAAAATAGATACATAAATTACTTTGGAAATTTGTAACCATAAAAGTGAAAGAATAATATTTCACAACAGGGATGATCAGAAAAGATGTTATGTTGGAGAGAGAAAAGTGTATAATATCAATGTAGATAATGAACAATGTGAGAACTGAATTAAACACTAACACTGTTTTATAGTACACAGCAATGTGAATTGTTAGCTGAGGAACCTATTTGGAATGGCACGAGTGAGGGAGAGACTGGAGGGAAAGGTGAAAAATGAAACTAACAGAACAACACTCAAAATGCTGCATGATTTTAGAGGGGAAAATAAATTGTGTCTTTCCCGTAAAACTGTTTCTCTAGTTAATACTGACTGCTCATCACATCCAGAAATAGTAGGCTCAGCCTTCATTTCTTAGTCATGGGTACGTCGTATTTGTTCATTGCACTCTTGAGGCTACAATGTACAGTAACATATTGTCTGTATCACGGTGACTCACTGCACTTACCTACATAACACTTTTGTTTAAAAACTGCTTCACTGGCTGTTTTCCTCTACTTTCTATTCATAAATTATTTTGGTTTTTTTACCTTGTTATTTTCTCTTGCGCTTTTGTTTCAGTTTTTTTAACTCCTTACTTACAATGATCAGCCTATTTGTTTCATATACATGGAATGATGTTATACATTTAGAAGTTCATAGACGTAGTTATCTGAAACCTTACGTTTCTATTAACATAAATTTTCCTCTTATATCTTGAATCACAATGCTTGTTTAAGCTTATACTATTCAACTTCATGAAAGATGTATTATGTTAAGTATATCTCTCACCCCCCCCCCTCCCCCGTCCCACAGACAAATTCTAACAGCTTTAGCTAGTTCCCATTCTTTAAATTGTTGATATTATTTGGTAATGCAGTGGGCATTTCAAGAGATTCTCGTATCTGTGAAAAACTTAAGCTTGAATTGTGTTCTCCACTTTAATAAAGTTCTCTAAACTCAATTAAGTCTTATTTGCTCTGTAAAAATGATGAATAAGGTATCAGTGCTTCATGGCCACTTCTGAAGACCACTGCTGGCACCAGAAGTGCTCTAAAGTAAGGACTGCTCCAACATAATTTTTTCAAAACCTTGAGGCGGAGGATAATTGAAGTTGTCCAACACAATGTCTAAAATGGCACCGTCATCAACTGAAAGACATCAGACAAAAATATTAATTTTAATGCACTATAATTCTAATGTCAGACAAACAGAGAAACAACTCATGCAGACTATCAAATTATCTTATATACAACCACAATGAATGTATTTTTAAAAAAGTAATAACTTTTCATTTTAAGAGTGTCCCTAATAACTTCAGCATTTGACAATCTTATCTCAAATTATTAAATACATTGAGGAAGATTATCTTGATTCACCCAGCGAAATGTGGGGAAAAAAAGGACGGGGAGGGAGAGGACATACTACACTGTGTATAAGACTACATAACAAATCATTTTTTAAAGAGGATATATCTTTTTAACTTTTACCAGATTGCTATAATACCTTAGCTGTTTGATCTTTCTTAGCCTGTTGACTGTAATTTGGCACAAACATCTCATAAATTTCAGAAAATGAAAAGGTATTTTAGACTCAAATGCCAAAGTTAGTGCCTATGGAACTAATAGTTTTGCACCATCAGGTTGTTCATTTGAAAGGCAGAATAAGAAAGGCACTGAAAAGACATAGGATGGATATAATAAAAATTCATGAGAGTGACACAATAAAGGAGTAATTTTTGTCATATAAAGGGGCTGCAAAACTTTAAAGACATTACCAAAGTAATTGATGGATCTCTCATACTCTTACTACTTTTTTATATAGGAAAGAAATGCTTGAAAAGCTGTAACTTAAAGTAAAAGTTTATTAAAACAAAGAACAAATATATGCATGACTGACTACTGTTCAATCATATGGCCACATAGTTACATAAAATTAAGTTATGTCTTAATGTTTTGTGAAATTAAGGTTATCTGAACAAAAGACACTAAACCTTTCCTTGAAATAAATATAGCTTGTTAACATCTAACACAAAAAATGAGTAGTCAGCCATTCAAACAATCTTAGCAAGGAATTCAGAGCCTTCACAAAATTTTAAAACTTATGCTACACTCATAAAATTGTCACTGAAGACAGGGAACATGTCTGATCAGACCTTTAATCTTTCTCTCATCAGCATACAAACAACATCCATCTTAAACATGCCACACTGCAACACTGTTATGCATTCTGGAGGTTCTTCATGAGGCAGCAGGATTGGTTGGTGGTTAAAGGACTAAACAGTGAGGTCCTAAATCCCTCCGTCAAAAGGTAGTTCGGTTGGAGTTAGTGACATTCACCAGAAATTTGAATTATGAAAGTCCGCAGGAGTAGTAAAAACGAAACACTGAAAGCAGTATCGAAGCTAGACCTGAGGAAGAATTTAAGTAGAAAAAGAATTGGGACAGGCCCCAGTACATAACTCAGAGCAGACAAGGTGTCTCCCATGGCTCATCTGTTACTTACACACACACACACACACACACACACACACACACACACACACACACACACACACACAAAACCTGCATCCAACCTGTCTATCTTTGTCACTCCAATACTGTTTCTCAGGAATTTCATCTCACTAGCTTGTACTTTGCTTTCCTCTCTTCCTTTCATAACCCAGGTTTCTGATGCATATGCCAGGATTGAGACATATGACTGGTATAAAATCCTTTTACTGATTTGGGGTACATACTTGCTCCATATCAGGCTTCTGACACTCTTCCGGAATACTTCTGTTTTTCTCCCCCGCTCGTTTATTTCTCTGCCATTTTTTCCATCTTCCTGTATTAGGTTTCCTAGGTACTTTAAACTCTCCCCTCCCCTCAATCGTTCCTCACCAACTGTTATTCCAGTTGTTCCTCTCTCCTTTCTTGTTATAATCATCTCACTCTTACTTATATTTAATTTTATCCCATATTCTTGCACTGTTTGTTCCCATACATCCAACTGCTCTTGTGCTACTTCCTCCTTATTCCCCCAAATCATCAGCTCATCTGCAAACACCATAGCTTTCATCTTCCTTTCACCAATTACTTGTGCTCTTGTACTCATTTCATCCATCACTATAATGAAGAGTAATGGTGAAAGTGCACTTCCCTGCCTCAAGCCATTCTTCTGTTCAATCCAAGCTGATATCTCTCCTCCCACTTTCACACAGCTCATACTTCCATGGTAAATTTTCCTTATACTCCAAATAATGTCTTGCTGCTCCTCTGTTCTCCAGGGCTTTCCACATTTTGCTTCTACGTGCACTATCATGTCCAGGAAGGCCATTAGTAGATCTATTCCACATTCATAGTGCTGTTACTGCAGTTGTCTTACAGCAAAAATTAAATTCACCGTAGACTTTCCTGTTCTGAAGCAATGTTTCTCTTCTCTCATCCTTCCTTCTAATTTTGTCCAAATTTGTGCTTCCAAAATTCTCAAAAATCTTTGCACAATGACTCATCAGTGTTATCCCCCAATAATTCTTGCAGTCTTTTCTATTTCCCTTCTTAAAGACTGGGACAATTATTCACTTCTTCCAGTCTTCTGGAATCATCTGTCTCCATACAATTGTCATTACTTGATACAGCCATTGTATCCAAACCTCTCCTGCTGCTCTCACCATCTCTACACTTAGCTCATCCAGGTCTGGTGACTTCCCTCCTTTCATCTTGCCCAATGCAAGGTCTTTTTCTATTTGCTGTGCCTACTCTTTACTCCTCAGCTTCAGGTTCAGGAGTTCTTCAAAATCTTCCTTCCACATATTCTTGAGTTCCTCCTTATTCTCTACATCTTGTCCACTTTTGTTCACCATTCGAGCATAATCTGTCATACCATTCTTCCTCTTACATATAACACCTTTTTTTGAACCTCCACAATTCTCCTCCATCATTCTGGTCCACTGTTCCATCCACTTTCTTCTTTCCTCCACCACCACTCTTTTGCTTCTTTCTTTCTTGCCTGATACTCTTCCCTTGTCCCTACTGCTCTCTTCTGGAACTGTACCCTAAAGGCTGTATTATTCTTTTGTACTATATCCTTTGCTTTATCATTCCACCAGGGTGTTTCTTTCCATCTCTTTCTGTTGCTTGTGCTCCCACATACTGCTTCTGCTGCCCTTACTAATGTTCCCTTGAATCTACCCCATTCCTCTTATACTGTTTTTGGTTCATCCTTTGGGATGCATTCCTTTACTACTTGTAGGTATTCTAGCCTGATTTCTTCCTGTAATCCAACTTCCATAACCTTATACGTCTTTCCTGGATTTCTGTCCCTTTATTATCCTTAGTCCCTCTCAGCAAACAGTGGTCGCTATCCAAGGCCTCTGATGGTAATACCTTAATGTCAATGATGTTCCAATACATCTCACTATCATAAAGGAAGTAGTCAATATAAACTTTCTCTTTTAAGTCTTGACTGTACCAGGTAATATTGTGGCTCTCCCTTTTCCTGAACCAAAGTTCCCAACCAGAAAGCCATTCCTTTGACAGAACTCCAATAGTCTTTCACCTTACTCATTTGCACAGTCCCAACCCTCTGGTCCAAGCACACTTTCACAGCCTTGTCTTTCTCTTTCAACATGTGGGTTTAAATCCCCCATTACTATCTTATTCTTCCTTCCCATCTGCTTCTGCATTTCTTCTTCAAACTCTGTTTTCCCTTAGAAGAGCAACCCACCTGCAGTGCAGTGAAGTGTGCCTGTAGGAAACAGCACAATAGTTCCAGTGGCTTGGGTGATTGTTGCTGAGGTCTCCACCAACCTTACCAATGCAAGCTGAAAGGAAGTGGAGGTAACAGCAGAGGTATAAAACTGTCAGCTGGCTCTTAGAAGAGCCCAACATGGTAGCAGGGGTGAATAGATCTTAAGGTAGATAGCCAAAATAGTGCCATGGGCAGCACAGAAGTGGGCAGCAGTACTGTCACTGAAAAGGGACAGATCAAGATTGGTAAGAAACTAATCAATCAATAAGTCTTTACCATACAGATTGGTACTTTGCCACAGGAGCTGGTGCACACTTAAATTTCCAAGAAGGAGAAAAAAGGAGAAAGCGGGTGGGGGGAGTAGTATGAAGGTGGTCACAGCCTCAGGAAAGTTAAGTGCCCAGCCTGGAAGTAAATAAACATCATAAGCAGTGATCACTGGATCAAAGGCACATGAAGCAAATGAATTATGTAGATCTTCACAACAAAAAAAGTGTTGAAATTACTCAGGTGATGATCCCACGTAGAACAGAGATTTTAGTGAGTATGAATAAACAGAAGGGAACTTTTCATCTTCTCTGCAACAGCCCTTCAAAAACATGTTACCAACAGCAACGTGTCAATTCACTCATTAGAGTGACACAAATATATGTACATGCAGCTGTACCTGCAAAGGGAAAGCTTACCATAAACCTTACAGTGCTCTGAAGTCAACTAATCTTGTAAACAACAATATTCAGTACCAAAAAGCTAAATAGTCAGCATCCATATCCATACAAACTACACTACTCACAACTAAGGAGAAAAGTTCACAGGAAAGAGTATTAAACCCATTGGATTGTCCAGAACTGTCACTTTCTAATGGAGGTAATGTTGAGGCCACTGACGTCCTCATGGAAGAATCAAATAGTTCAATGACTTTTTACCCCTATTGCTGCTGCACAACAGTGCAGGTTGTGGGAAAGGGGGAAAATGTAAACACTCAATTATCAATGGCTCCCCATAAATCAGTGGAATGTGAATGGATTCTGGAAGGACATGAATGATTTCAGAACTCATAAGGAGAAGCTCAAACTATTAATGCAGTAAAAACCACTGTGCACGTGTCTTCAGAAGACACACATGGAAACTCCTGATACCCTTGTGTTACAAAGTACTCTCTCCAAAAGAAAGAGGATTGTCCCAGTGACAGGACTGCAGATGGAGTGATGGTATTTGTTAGTAACACAGGCCAGCCTCACCTCTCATCACCAGCTTGCAGGCAGAAGCTGTTTTCATTAATGTATCATTGAAAATCGCAGTACGCACAGAGTGTATGCTCCACCTCATGACCCACTTGGTAAAGAGACTTGCACCTAATTATGTGCTCCATGCACATTACGATTCCAGCACTACCTGTCCCAGGGATAGAGCTCTCAAGAGACTCATTGTACCAGAAGATCTCTCATCTGAACAGAGGCCAACTGACATACTGTAGCTCAGCCACAGGTTTGTCGTCAGCCACTGTCCTACCATCTGTTCACTGACCTCACAGATGTTACAGCATGGGAAGGGGATACACACAGATCCATATTCAAGCAACCACTTCGGTCTTTTGTATTCTACCCACGCAGAAAAGAGCTCAAAGAAACCCACAAGTGGGTTCTACACATTCCATTAGCTAGGTTTGAATGGAAAGAAAATGCCTACGACTTATGGTTAATGTTAAAAGTGTGGTCCACCGTGCGCATGAGACACCCAGACCAAATATATCTGAACACTGAGGCGTGCTCTGTCCCTTGAAGTAATAATAAATGACGCACTGCCATCAGCGACTGGTGGGTGGCACTGAAGGTTAAAACCTAGCAGCCATTTGGATTACAGGAGAAAATCATAAACAGTAGAAAAGCATTGTACCAGGAGCTTACTGAAATCCATCATTCATTCAACATAAGCCACAAGAATATAATAATTGAGTGTGTCTCTAATGCCCCCACTGACACCCACCTTTGCCGTAATGAATAATATGATTATTTTGACTTCTGCAGTTGACATAGCATGCCAACTCCTCCTGCGACAAAACTTACACAGATCCCACATTTCTACACCAGAAAGAAGCTGCAGGAAGGGTACAGCTGGACTTCAAACAACCCTTCTCAGAGAAAGAATTGGGAAAAACATTCTCAGGTACTAAGGATACTGGCTTAGTGGCACATGCTATAACGTGTAACAGGTTAGCTATATAAAGGACCAGAAGAAATTCCTTTAATCTTTAACTACAAATGGTCACAGGGTCTATAGCCAGATTCATGGAAGTAATCTCTTATGATACCTCTCTTAAACCAGAGACGAATAGTACCTCTACATGCAATTGTGTAGGAAACACACTTGAGCAGATTGTAGACTGACATCTAGTGTTGATATCGAGAGAAAAAACCCATTTAATTGAGGATTGAGGAAGTATTATTCTAGATAACCTGGCAATACTGGTTCTACACAAAGATTTTCTATGAAGACAACACAGATGACACACAGCAGATTATGTTTATGATGATTTACTGTTTCTATACTAGTCTTCCATACACAACTCAGTTACAGTTCACACTTCACAGACTGGAGGAATGAGCACAAAACACAGACTATAAATTTTCAACAGGTAAAATGGGGTGTATAGGTCTCAATCATGTCCATTGTAATTTTAATAGCACCATTCTCAGTCTTAATCAGTCAGTTTGGTTTTTAGTGCCATTTGATCAGTTGTTCACTTGGCTTCCACACTTCAGGAAGTGTGAAGTGGAAGCACTTAAAAATTTTAGGCATTTTAAAGCATCTAAGTGGAAGGCCTGGGTCACCAAAGTCCTATGTACAACAATTTTATGAAGCATTTGTCCAATTTGAAACTATGGAAAGTCTACACCTACATCAATACTCTGCACACCACATTTAAGTGTCTGGCAGACGGTTTGTCAAACCACCTTCACACTAGTTGTCTATTATTCCAATCTCATACAGCATGCAGAAAAAATAAACACCTGTGTCTTTCTGTAAGAGCTCTGATTTCCCTTATTTTATTATTGTGATCGTTTCTTCCTATATAGGTCAGCATCAACAAAATATTTTTGCATTTGGAGAAGAAAGTTGGTGATTGCAATTTTGTGAGAAGATTCCAATGCAACGAAAACTGCCTTTGTTTTAATGTTGTCCATGACACACATTCCCTATTTTGCACTAATACAAAATGTGCTGCCAGTCTTTGCACTTTCTCGATGTACTTCGTCAATCCTATCTGGTAAGGATCTCAAACCATGCAACAGTATTCTAAAAGAGAATAGACAAGTGTAGTGTCGGCAGTCTCCTCATTAGATTTATTACATTTTCTAAGTAACCTGCCAATAAAACACAATCTTTGGTTATCCTTTCTTCCCCCCCCCCCCCCCCCCAAACATTTTGGGTGTTCCTTCCAATTTAAATTGTTTGTAATTATAATTCCTAGACATTTAGTTGAATTTACAGCCTTTAGACTTGATTGTTTTATCATGTAATCTATGTTTAATGGATTCCTTTTAGCACTCGTGGATGACTTCACACTTTTTGTTATTTAGAGTCAATTGCCAATTTTTGCACCATATAAACATTTTTCTGAATCATTTTACAATTCGTTTTGATCTTCTGATTACTTAAATAGTTGATAAATGACAGCATCATCTGCTGACAACCTAAGACGGCTGCTCAGGTTGTCTCCCAAATCATTTATATAGATAAGGAACAGCAAAGGGCTTATCCATTACCTTTGGGAATGTCAGAAATCACTTCTGGTTTAGTTGAGGACTCTGCCAATTGCTACAAACTGTGATCTCTCTGACAGGAATTGACAAATCCAGTAACATAACAGACGATATTCCATGAGCATGCAGATTCACTACAAAGCGCTTGTGTGGTACAGTGTCATAAGCCTTCTGGAAATTCAGAAATATGGAATCAATCTGAAATCCCGCATCAATGGCACTCAACACTTTGTGTGAGTAACGAGCTAGTTGGGTTTCACAAGAACGATGTTATCTAAATCCTTGTTGACTGTGTGTCAATAGATCGTTTTCTTTGAGATAATTCGTAGTGTTGGAACACAATATAATTAAAAAATCCCACTGCATATTGACATTAATGATATTGACCTATAATTTAGTAGATTACTCCTAGTGTCTTTTTGAATGTTGGTGTGACCTATGCATCTTTCCAGTCTTTGGGTATGTATCTTTTGTTGAGCAAACAGCTGCATATGATTGTTAAATATGGAGCTATTTTATCAGCATACTCTGAAAGGAAAATAACTTATATAATCTGGAGCAGAAAGCTCGCTTTTTAAGTGAGCTAAGTTGCTTCACTAGTCTGATGATATCTACTTCTATGTTACTCACGTTGGCAGCTGTTCTTGATTAGAATCCTGGAATATTTATTTCGTTGTTTTTGGTGAAGGAATTTTGAAATGCTGTGTTTAGCAACACTGCTTTGGTAGCACAGTCTTTCCATTACAGTCGTGCACTGATTGTGTCGTGTTGCTAGCATACTTCACATACAACCAGAATATCTTTGGATTTTCTGCTAGGTTTGGAGTCTATAAGCACATCATATTGAAGTTCCACATTAAATTTTGAGCTTATGTAAAAGACTGCGAATTTTGGAGATTTTGCATCCATTTGAATGTGGCATGTTTCTTTAATTGTTTCTGCAACAGTATTCTGGCCCGTTTTGGGCACCAAGGAGGACCAGCTCAGTTGTCTGTTAATTTATTTGGTATAAATCTCAATTTCTGTCAATAGTATTTCTTTGATTTCAAGAATATCTGGTCTACACTTATATTGTTAATTTGGAAGAAGTGGAGATGGTCTCTCAGGAAAGCATCAAGTAAATTTTTTGTTTATTTTGGGAGGATTTGGTACTTACGATATTCAATCTGGTTACAACAGCCCTGTGGTCACTAATCCGTGTATCTGTTTTGATGCTCGTTATTAGCTCAGGATTATTTGTTGCTAAGAAGTCAAGCATGTTTTCACAATTTTTTACTATTTACATGGGCTCATGAACAAACTGCTCAAAATAATTTTCAGAGAATGCATTTCACACAATTTCAGGTAATGTTTTATACATACCTCTGGATTTAAACATATTTTTGCCAACATATCAAGGGTAAATTAAAGTTACCACCAACTGTAATTGTACGAGATGGGTACATGTTTAAAATCAAACTCCTGTTTTCTTTGAACTGTCCAGCAATTGTGTCATCAGTATTAGGGTGTTGGTAAAAGGATCCAATTATTATTTTATTCCAGTTGTCAAGAATGATCTCTGCCCTTACTATCTCACAGGAACTATCTACTTAAATTTTGTGACAAGCTAAACTATTACTAATGGCAACAAACATGCCACCACCAACAGTGTTCAGCCTGTCCCTTTGGAACACTGTTAGGTTCTTCGTAAAAATTTCGGCTTATCTCTGGCTTTAGCCAGCTTTCAGTGCCGATAACGATTTGAGTATGAGTGCTTTCTATTAGCACTTGGAGCTCTGGTACTTTCCCCAACACAGCTATGACACTTTACAACTGTTATACCGATGGTTCCTGTATCGAAGTTATTCTTGTGTTTGGCCTGCACCCTATGTGACTGGAGTCCTTTTTGTGTTTTCCCGAGATGACATAACCTAAAGAACTGCCCAGTCCACACCACACAGCCCCTGCTACCCGTATAGCCGCCTCCTGCGTGTAGTGGACTCCTAACCAACTCAGCGGAATCCGAAACCCAACCACCCTATGGTGCAATTCGAGGAATCTCCAGCCTACACAGTCACATATCTGAGCCTCTGATTCAGACCCTCCACTTGGCTCTGTAACAGAGGTCCGCAACCAGTCCTGTTGACTATGCTGCAAATGGTTAGCTCTGCTATCATCTCACAAGCAAGACTAGCAACCTTTACTACTTCTGTTAGCCACTCTAAACCAGAGAGAATGTCTTCCGATATAAAGTGACACATCATTGGTACTGGCGTGAGCCGCCACCTGCAGTCGGCTAAACTCTGTGCTCTTCATGGCATTCGGAACGACCCATTCCACATCTGGAATAATTCCACCCAGTATGCATATGGAGTGCACATTGGCTTTCTTCTTATCCTTGGCACCCATGACCGTAAGGGGGCCCATAACGAGCCTAACATTTATGCTCCCAACTACCAATGATACCACTCTTTGTGACTGCCCAGATCTTGCAGGCTGAGAGTCCTGATGGAAATAATTAAATATTGTGGATTGCTACTCACCATACAGAGCAGGCATTGAGTCACAGACACACAGAGTACTAAATGTTTATGCTTTGAACCAAAAGGCCTTTGTGGGAAATAATAAGCACACACACATTCACACAAGCACAACTCTCACACAGATGGCCACTGTCTCTCGCCACTGTGGCCTAATGTGTGTCAGTTGCACTTCCTATTTCTGAAGAACACCTTTGGCTGAAAGTTTAAAATGTTTAGTAGTCTACAACTCAACACCCCTTCTACATGGTGAGCAGCACTATCCTTTTCAGAATATTGTTACCTTTCCAATTTCTATAGACAATGGGTGTACCATTTATGGTTCATCCTGAATATCATATTTAAGGATATTGGACACAATACACCATACAGCCATCTGAATGGCAACAGGAGCTTAGATAACTGTGCCAAAGTTAGTAAGGAAGCACTAAATATCAGACAGCAATTCCTGGCCTATGACACACTCCTAAATCTAAGTCAGTCAAAAGTTTCATGTGACCACTGAAATTGCTCACCCTCTAACAGACATTATTTCTGAACTGTAAACAAACCAAAAAACCATTTGGGATCTGGGCACAACACTTTGTAACAGACAACTGCAATTATAGCACATATCAAGAGCCTCCCACAATTTTGGAGCAGTCATCTTGACTGATAGAAAGACGAAGGACAAAATGTAAATTACTTGCGTGCAAGATGAATATGGCAGATTTTAAACCAGTGTTGTAATAGAGTGATCCACACACACACATCCAATGAAGGTTATCTAGTTTCCTTTTCCATTGTTTTGCCTGCCAGCAGATGTCAGCATCTTTGACACATTATATACGACCTTTATGGCTATCATGGATGAGATGTGTCCATACAAAGACCTTCCTAATCTGCTCCTTAGAATGCCTTGTACAGCATCCAGATAATGTATCTAGCAGATTCTTGTTCAGACATTTTGCATAGAAGTAAGTTCACAAGATATCATTCTGTTATATTCTGGGGCACTTCAGATCTTGAGTAAAGGAGACTGCAACCCAGTAGCCAAGGAGGCTTGTGATAATTCACTGGAGTCATGGGACTTCATCTTGCAAGCTGTTTCCTCTTGTCATTCCCGTAAGAGTTTTGCTATTCTTTTGTGAGTAGAGTGTGGCACACATGGGGACCCAAGCCATTGCAGTATTTCTTCCTTTCTTGTGCTGCAAATTTAGTCCTTGACTACATCTTTTTTCCAACTTTTTCCTCTAGGACAGATTCCAGCTGACAACGAAGCTCATTTGTAGGATATCAATTCTGGCTTCATCCACTTTGTTCCCCTTTTTTCACCAATTACAGGTATGACAAGTGAGTGATAGAGAGGACAATGAAACTGTATGGAAACATTGATAACTCTGTTAATGTGTCAATAATCATGAAGAAAAGCAACAGTATTGTTGTTGTTTTAATACAACAGCTTTATTCACTTTGTCCAGACCCATAATGACTGACTGGAACTGTACTGCACACTGGTAGTTGTGTTTCAATCCCACGTCACAGTACCAGTACCAGTAGCTAACAGCAAGTCATGACACTAACACTATTAACAATACAGTTCCTGCAGCCCACAATCTGAACATCATTCCTATATAGTTGGGCACCAATATGGTAAATAGTTTTCCATCTACAATGACGTAAGTAGTTATATTTTAATTATAACCACCCAGTATTTCAGTCAAATTATATTCCATCCTCACAGCCGAGTTTGACCTCCATATTCAAAACTTTACTATGTGTGGGCAATGTGGGGAAGGTCACTTAATATCCAGCATTATAGCTGGCCCTTTTTGGAGAAGTCATCAGATACCCACACGGTGACAGCCTCCTGACCACTCAGGGATTCATATTATTGATACCCGGGCTGTCGCCTCCCCGCATATCCTAGGGAGTAGGTACCTATCCATTTGCGAACACTGGCTATCAGATCAGGTGGCTTTTTCTCTGGCTGGGTGACACCTGCGGAGAATACCCTTGTTTGAAGCATGCAGCATCATGGCAGATATTTCATGTCGTAAAACGACCAATTTTATCAACCAATGGCCACGAGGTTTTCACACACTCTTCATATGGATCAAAATTTAGAATGATCTTTATGAGCCAACAAAACTCTCTCTCCTTGGCTAAGCCATGGAAGGAAAACAAAACAAAGTGATTTGCAGATATGAAACTTCTTGGCAGATTAAAACTGTGTGCCAGACCGAGACTCAAACTCGGGACCTTTGCCTTACGCGGCCAAGTGCTCTACCAACTGAGCTACCCAAGCACAACTCGTGCCCCGTCCTCACAGCTCTACTTCTGCCAATACCTCGTCTCCTACCTTCCAAACTTTACAGAAGGTCTCCTGCTAACCTTGCAGAACTAGCGCTCCTGAAAGAACGGATATTGCGGAGACATGACTTAGCCACAGCCTGGAGGATGTTTCCAGAATGAGATTTTCAGTCTGCAGCAGAGTGTACACTGATATGAAACTTCCTGGCAGATTAAAACTGTGTGCCAGACAGACTCAAACTTGAGACCTTTTCCTTTCACGGGAAGTGCTCTACCAGCTGAGCTACCCAAGCACGACTCACACCCTGTCTCAGAAGTAAAGCTGTGAGGACGGGGCGTGAGGAGTGCTTGGGTAGCTCAGTTAGTAGAGCACTTGGCCGCAAAAGGCAAACGTCCCGAGTTCAAGTCTAGGTCCGGCACACAGTTTTAATCTGCCAGGAAGTTTCATATCAGCGTACACTCCGCTGCAGAGTGAAAAACCTCATCCTGATTTGCAGATAGTTACTCTTCTTAGTTACCAGTTCACCCAAGCCAATGGAGGGTCCTATCTCTCTACTGAATGTATGTTCCTTGCAGGGAATATTGCAAACATATTTTCAGCCTTTTTTTTCCTTAGTAAATTACGAAGTGGTTCCATCTTCATTAACATGCAAATTCTATTCGTTTGAAGTGTTACTCTCTTGTAACAAGGTAGTGGTATACCTATTGCCATCACACCCTGTAAGACCCTCAACATGGTACAGGGATTCAGTCTCCACCATAACCTACTCATAAAGACTGATGAGAAACTAACCAATGAAAGAGAGGTCCTTGGGTGTGACCACCTCCTGGCCCACTTCACATTTAACAAGGACATAACCTATTGACAATCCAATGGAACTGCAAGCCAGAACTTCAAGATACAACACTAAATTATTCTTGTTCTGCAATTTGTGTTGCTGTCCAAGAAACACTTCATTGTTGATCATTCTCCAACTCTGAGGTTACTGCACAATGTCTGTGAGTGGATTTCACTCCAATGCGACATTACATTCTTTCTTCTTTTTTTTTTAGTGATTCATTTAGTTTCTTCAAAATATTCCTTCACCTCAGTAATGCCTCCATCTGATCATTCTTCCTCCAATTCCTTGGGGGTCAATTTTCATAATATTGCAGCAGCAGGTGATTACCTTCTTCCTGAAATAAAGGGTGTAATGTACCTCAGTAGCCGCAAAACTTTTATAAATAATATGAACCAATTTGAAAATCGTGATGATCTATTTAAGTGATTTAATCAAAGTGGTTTTGTTTTGTGGTGCAAAAAACAACTGGGATAATACATGCCCAAGTCAAAACTATAGAACACAGAGGCGAGGGAAACGACTATATGTTAGTCCCAATGGACAGAACAGGACACAGCTAAAAAAGGCATGTGGAAAAAGGGCTAAAAGAACACCACACAAAGATGGAGGTCCAAAACTAAAAATTAAATGGCCTTTGCCATACTGCTTCTGTGGATAAAAAGGAAAATGTGGTCGACAGCTCGTGCATCATTCGCTAAAACGGCTGATAAATCAGATTGCAAACCCAAGCTGGAATGTGTGTGAAAAAAAAAAAAGGCATTCCAGCAGGAAATGGCGGACGGTTAAATTTTGGGAGCAATTCGTACAACATGGGAGAGCAGTGCTACTGAGCAAATGACAGTGACCAATACGCAGCCGAGTTAAAATAATCTCCTCCTGGCGGGAGGGCTGAGAGGTTGTCCAACGCGCCGAGAGAGACTTAATAAGCCGAAGTTTACTCCCATGATGGGAGGACCAAGGGCGATAAAGGGACACCACCTCCTGACAGATGGTAACGCAGAGATCATCAGTGGGAATAGAGGTACTCGCGGGCTGAGGTACAAGGACTGCACCCTTGGCAGCAGCGTCAGCAGCCTCGTTTCCTGGCAGACCAACATGTCCAGGGACTCTCAGAAACACGACATTGGCTCCACCAAGAGTGAGCAAGTGACAGTTTTCCTGGATCCGCTGCACTAAGGGATGGGCAGTGTACAACACACAGAGACTTTGGAGAGCATTGAGTGAGTTTGAGCAGAGGACACAATTGGGAAGGCTGTGTCGCTGGATGTACTCTGGTCTGATACAAGGCAAAAAGCTCGGCTGTAAGTACTAGAAGACTACCGGAAGCTGATACTAAAAGACACGAGTGCCAATAACAAAGGCACACTCGACCCCACGGTCAGTCCGAGAGCCATCAGTGTGTACAAAGGTAAGTTCCATGCGAAGGTCATGAAACTGAAGGTGATAGACCAAGGCTGGAGTAGGAAGCGAATGAAGGCCAAGGTTAACATGGGCCGCTTCACGAAGCCAAGATGGTGAAGGGTTCTCACCCATGGGAAAAGTTGCAGGTAGTGTGAAGTTAAGCCACCGTAGCAAATGGCAAAAGCTGACTCCAGGAGGTAACAGAAGAGGGATGAGCCCCATACTGACGATCTAAGGAATTTCAAAGGATGAGGCATAGGAGGGGTGGCCATGCATGGCAGCATAACTGCTGAGGCTAAAGTCGCAGCATAACTGCTGAGGCGAAAGTCACAGCAGGACAGTGATAGTTCAGCAGCTTCAGCATACAGACTCTCACCCGGACTGGTGTAAAAGGCACCCGTGGCCAACTGGATGCCATGATGATTAATAGTGTTGAGACGGCATGAACAGAGGAGGGTGGTTTGATCGGCACTGCAAGAAGTACCGTTGAGGACATGTAGGACATGGAGGGACTGCGTACAGTGGGTTGGCTGCCAGGTAAGAGGTATAGCAGGACCAAGAGTTTCCTATCGAGCATGAGCACCAGAAATTTCATATTGTCAACAAATGGAAGGGCAACAGGCCCAAGATGTAGAGATGGTGGGAGAAACCAATTGATACAGACAGTTTTGTCAGTGGAAAAGCGAAAGCCATTGGCGATACTCCAGGAGAGCAGACTATCAAGACAGAGCTGAAGACACCGCTGCGTGAGTGGTCCATGGAGAACTGCAATAGGTGGCAAAATCATCCACAAAGGGAACCAGAGACACTCGGCAGGAGACAGGCCATTATAGAGTTAATGGCAATAGCAAGGAGGATGACTCTCAGGATGGAACCCTCAGATACACCATTTTCCTGAATAAAGGTGGCCGACAAGACAGAACCCACACCCATCTTGAAAACATGGTCTTGTAAAAATGCCTGAAGAAAACTGAAGGTGCCCACGGAAGTCCCATGTGTAAAGAGTATGGAGGATACCAGTTCTCCACATCAAAGAACACAGCCACAGTCTGAGCTCCACAGAAAACCATTAATGACATGGGTGGACAAAGTAATGAGATGGTCAACTGCAGAATATCGAGCTCGAAATCCTCACTGCGCATTTGTGGGTAAATGACAAGACTCAAGCCACCACACCAGCCGGGCATGAATCATATGTTCCATCACCTTGCAAACACAGCTGGTAAGAGATGGAGTGGTAGCTAGAAGGAAGGTTTTTGTCCTTACTAGGCTTAGGTATGGGTATGATTGTGGCTTCATGCCAGCATCCAGGAAATGTGCCCTCAGACCAGATACGATTGTAAGTGTAAAAGAGAAAGTGCTTGCCCACAAAAGAGGTGCTGCACCATCTGAACGTGGATAGTATGTGGCCCCGGGTGGGAGGACCAGGATGAACTGAACGCATGATCTAGCTCCCTCATAGTGAAGGCAGCATTGTAGCACCCACGATTCGGAGAAGAGAAGGGTGTCACCCGAGCTGCCTCCACTCGTTTCCAATGTATGAAGGCAGAGTGATAGTGAAGAGAGCTCAAAACTTCTGCAAAAAGGCAGCCCAAGGTGTTGGAGATAGCAACAGGATCCATAATGACATCAGCACTTACTGTCAGGCCGGAAATGAGGGAATGGATCTTGGTTCTTGAGAGCCATCAGAAGATGGCCCACATGACAGAGGAAGCAGTGGAACTGTTAAAAGAACCAGTGAATGAAATCGAACTAGCTTTTTTGCTATCCCGAAGAATTCAACAACACTGCACCCATCTGTTTATAATGAATGCAGTTTTCCAGCACAAAGTGGCAGTTAAAAATGCAGAGAGCACATCTCTGTGCGTGAATTGTGTCGCGGCATGGCTTAGTCCACCAAGGGACTGAGACATGACGTGGTAAAGAGGAAGTGTGAGGAATGGAATGTTCTGCACCAGTAAGGATAACGTCAGTGAGTTAGTCCACCTGGTCATCACAACTGAGGAAATTTGTTCTGCGAAGGTTGCCAGGAAGGAGTAAAGCTGCCAGTCAGCCTTAGTAAGCAGCCATTTGGGCATGCATGTGGATGAGGTGGCAGTCAGCAGACAGAGAGCACAAGGGAAATGCTCACTTGAGCACATGTCAGAAAGAACGGACGACTCAAGATTATTTGCAAGCTGGGCAGTGCAAAAAGATAGGTCCAAATGGGAATATGTGTGCGAGGGGTCAGATAGGAAAGTGGGTGCTCCAGTGTTAAGGCAGAATGGCTTGAGTTGGTTAAGTCAGCCAAGAGGGCACCTATCTGGCAGGTCCTGGGAGAACCCCAAAGGAGATGATGCACATTATGGTCACCGAGTATTAAAAGCAGCAGAGGTAGCTGCCCAATAAGCTGAAGCAAGTCTGCCCTGGTGACATCGGAAGACAGAGGTACATAAATGGTACAGAAGGAGAAAGTCAGGTGAGGAAGGAAAAGACGAACATGGGTTGACCATGAAGGTCATCCTGTATGAGCATCATGATGCCCCCATGAGATGGGATGCCAACCTCAGGGGGAAGGTCAAAACGAATCGGTAAATAACGTGAAAGCTCAAAGCAGTCTCGAGAGTGCAATTTTGTTTCCTGACGGTACAGTACAAGGGGATGCTGCAATGCTAGAAGCAGCTGTAAATCCTCTTTGTGGGACTGAAGGCCACGAATGTTCCATTGAAAGACAGTCTTGAGAAGGAAGAGATGTAGGGGTGTCAACTAGGTAGCCACCGAGGGACAGCCAGTGGAGAGTCGCTACTACAGGGCACAGAAGCAGAAGGATCCTGCTCCATGGGAACCACAGAAGCATTGGCATGCTTGTGCGGTCAGCCTGTGGAGTCCAAGACTGAAAAATGGTTGGTGGTGCGCACCAGCGAGACAGAGGCGGGCCGGGCCAAGTGACGACACTGTCGAGCAGGATCTTTGAGTTGGCAAAGGAGAAGAACATTTGTCTTTAGCAGACTTCTTTGAGCCCTTCTGGTTAGAGGAAGACTTTGTTGTTGTTTGGCTGGCGGGATGAAGGAAGTCTTCTCGGGAGAACTACTGCTGTCCTGTCTTGCCTGCCGGTTGTGTAGTGTGTAACTTCGCCCCTTTAGGCGAGAAGCTGAAAGTTTGTTGCAGAGTGGGATGGAGGAATGGCAATGCTTTCTTGACCCTGGGCGACTTCAACTTCACAACCTCAGACCAAATTTTAGGTCGCATGTCGTCCTTGAAGTGAGGGGTAACAAAAACTAAATTATAGGTGCCAGACAGGAGAAAACAGGGTTTGCGACTAGCCAGTAACTTTCGAGCTACTGGGTAAGGCACTTTTCCCTTTACCCGAATCTCTTGAACAGCCTACTCATCTAGATACACGGGCCAATCCTGGAAGGCGGAAGCATGGCCGCCATTGCAGTTGATACAGCGGGGAGGAGGCGGCGGACATTTGCCCTCGTGTGCAACCCTGCCACAGGTTACACATGTGGCTGGGTGTCGACAAGACATCCTAGTGCGACTGAACCAATGACACTGTTAGCAGTGTATCATATTTAGAATGTACAGCTGGACTGTGATGATTTCATAGCCTGCTTTAATCTTAGACGGCAGCACCACCACCATATCAAAGGTGAGTAACAGAGTGTGGGTGGGCACCAAGGAGGAATCGACCTTTATCATTACACGATGGACAGCAATGACACCCTGATCAAAGGTGAGATTGTATTTCAGCCTCAGACCATCAAGCAGCCTGGTGTAAATTACACCACAGGAAGAATTCAAAGTTCTATGTGCCTCAACACAGACAGGGTAGCCACAAAGAAGTGAGGCAGCAAGTAGTAGTTGTGCTTGAGAATCAGAAGCCATCTCCAAAAGTAAAGTGCCATTCTGTAAGTGAGAGCAGGATTTCACAGGGCCAGCAATGTCATAAACACTTTCCTGAATAATAAATGGTTGACCTTGGCGAAGGACTGACTGTCTTCAGTATGTGATACCACAAGGAACCACAGTGCAGCGGGAAGTGTCTTCGAATCAGTAACCTCATTATGTTTATGTTTCATGAATGTTAATGGAGAGGATGATTGACACACTGTGAGGAAATCCCAATGACTGCCAGCATCTCTGTAGGCTCCTTCCAACTGGGGGCCCCCTTCACAAGGGGGTGCACCCACCTTAGGTGATTGTCCACGCCTCAGGTCACACCTCCCGAACACCTGACGGAGGGACCAATCCACAATTTGGGAAGGTTACAGCTCATGCAATCACCCCTCCCTGGGACTGGCCTGTACCAGGGGGTACATGCAAACCCCACCTGTCAAGCCGGGGCTGGGAATTACGCATTACCCAGTCACCTTTTATGCGTCAGATGCATGGGCCGGCCTTCAGGTGTGCACAGGGATGAAGGAGGAAAAAGAGGATCCTCAAACGCTGAAACGCAGGAATGAGAGGAGAAGGGAAAGAAAGAAAGGAAAAGGGAGCCACAGAGAAAGTTGAGACTGTTTGCATGTCAGCGACAGAATGCAGAACATTCCCAATAATACCCCACATGTTCCCCAAGGGAGGGGAAAAAGAATTGCAAGATGAGAGACATACAGCATAGAAGGGAAAGAGTGCTGCAAAGGCTGGGGCCCCATGGTAGCGAAGCACAAACCCGCCAAAGAATGGTGAGCCCCTGGGGGGAATCAAAGTGGTCCCTGTACAGCGCAGATGTTCTAGAAGAGAAGAGCAGGAGGCACAGTTTCGTGATGCATCTTATAAATTCTGTGTGTGTATTACCCTTAATGGTACTGTCAAAGAAATACATATATTCATGCACAAATTTATGTCATTACATGGGATAAAGATGGTCAAGGTAGATCATTTACTAAATAAACAAATCTGGAGACCAACCTCTGTGAGATGACCGAGAGAAACATAAAACCCACCCACAGGCTTTAATGGATGAGAGACATGAAACAATAAGAAGGCACACTGATGACAAATGAAAAATTATATACTGGAGCCTCTCGATATAAAAAATTATGTTCACTATGTTAAACGAGAAATTTAAGGATCAGATTGTATTATAAGAAACAAACAGCACAATATTCAAATTTCACTATAAGTTTCAGATATTAGAGATACTTTGCTTTCTGCAATGAGTATCCAGCCACGAAGAAAAATTTGCAGAAGAAACTGACTAACATCGCCTGCTGAAAATAAAGAAAAGCTCCATTCTGAACTTTGATTCAATGAAACGGCTCATGAACTGCATCTAACAAAACAAAAAGTGTTCTATAACAGGAAGGAAAAAGCAAAGAAGGAATGTAAAAAAAAATTAATAATAATAATCCCTGTGGAGGCCCGGGAAAAGAATAGGCCTCCGGTATGTTCTGCCAGTCGTAAAAGGCGATGAAAAGAACAAACCACTAATAGGGTTGATCCCCCCTTTTAGTGTGATTAGTTGGTTCAGGACAACTAAAGAAGCCTCGGACAAGCGCCATCATGGTCGGAGACAACGCTTGAACGCTATGCCCGCCCACATGGGTAACGACAACTGGAAAATGATTTAAATCCAAATAGAGGTGTTTTGCAGGATATGCTTCGTGCAACCACCCTAGAAGGAAAACAAAGACAGAGGATGAGATGGTCAGATGAAGTTAATCGACACCTCATGTTCTGTTATTACCAAGCAACAAACCTAGGAACCAACACAACTGGATGCAGATCACAAGTATACACAACATTTATTACCAGATACCCAGAATTAAAATTTTTAACAGAACAATGACTAGCTGATCAGATCCGTGTAATAATCAAAAATAACAGGATCCCCATTCAGAATTAGAAAACATCAAACAACAAGTACAACAAATACTGGAACAAAATAATGTGCAATCAGAAGAAAATACAGTAATGGACTCACACATCCCAGAGCAAGCAAACAAAGAACAACACGCATCAATTAAACAATCAGAGGAAAAGGGAATCTTAAGACTGCCACCAGAACAAGTACAAATAGAACACGAAGTCACACACATGTTAGATATAGAAGAAAAATTTCAGTTGACATATATAGAATACAAAGACACAAATACAGACATTAGACCATTCTTGCATAGACCGCCAAATAACCCACAAGTCGAAACAATAAAAACTATCAACACAATCATACACAACAAAATAAATGGAAACAACTATGGAAGAGTTACAACCACTGGTTTATATAGGAGCACTCACTACACTAAATATACACACTAGGCAGAGATCAGAACCAACCAACACACAGAAGAAACCCACAAAACCAGAAAGGCAACACAGGCTACAGATCAGAATAGAAAAACTGAGAAGAGACATTGGACAGCTAACAATTTATAAGACATCAAATGTCAGAAAAAAAAAAAAAACAAAAAGGTAAGGTAAAATTTCACAACAAGAAGCGATAGAGCAATTAGGTGAAAAGAAGCAGAAATTACAAGCATTGGCCAAACGACTTAGAAGATACAAAAAAAGTGAAAATAGAAGGAAACAAAACCAAACATTCAACACAAACCAAAAGAAATTTTACCTGACAATAGATAACACACACATTAAAACAGACAATCCACCAAACATAACAAACATGGAACACTTCTGGAGCAACATATGGTCAAACCTGGTACAGCATAACAGGCATGCACGGTGGATAGAAGCAGAAACAGACACATACAAGATGATACCGCAAATGCCACCAAAGCAATTAATTCTACTCACAAATGGAAAGCCCCTGGAAAAGATAAAATAGTAAATTTCTGATTAAAGAAGTTCACCTCAACACATTCACATCTAACTAAATTATTTAACAATGTAAATAAAACAGAAAGAAACTTCCACATGGGAAAAATATATTATCAATATATTAATTATCGATATATATTATCAATATATATTATCAATATATAAAAATATATTATCAAAGACACCAACCACTTTCTCGAACGCCTGGAATCCGTACCCAGTCTGTTACCCCCAGAAACCATCCTGGTAACCATTGATGCCACTTCCCTATACACAAATATCCCGCACGTCCAGGGCCTCGCTGCAATGGAGCACTTCCTTTCACGCCGATCACCTGCCACCCTACCTAAAACCTCTTTCCTCGTCACCTTAGCCAGCTTCATCCTGACCCACAACTTCTTCACTTTTGAAGGCCAGACATACCAACAATTAAAGGGAACAGCCATGGGTACCAGGATGGCCCCCTCGTATGCCAACCTATTTATGGGTCGCTTAGAGGAAGCCTTCTTGGTTACCCAAGCCTGCCAACCCAAAGTTTGGTACAGATTTATTGATGACATCTTCATGATCTGGACTCACAGTGAAGAACAACTCCAGAATTTCCTCTCCAACCTCAACTCCTTTGGTTCCATCAGATTCACCTGGTCCTACTCCAAATCCCATGCCACTTTCCTAGATGTTGACCTCCATCTGTCCAATGGCCAGCTGCACACATCCGTCCACATCAAACCCACCAACAAGCAACAATACCTCCATTATGACAGCTGCCACCCATTCCATATCAAACGGTCCCTTCCCTACAGCCTAGGCCTTCGTGGCAAACGAATCTGCTCCAGTCCTGAATCCCTCGACCATTACACCAACAACCTGAAAACAGCTTTCGCATCCCGCAACTACCCTCCCAACCTGGTACAGAAGCAGATAACCAGAGCCACTTCCTCATCCCCTCAAACCCAGAACCTCTCACAGAAGAACCCCAAAAGTGCCCCACTTGTAACAGAATACTTCCCGGGACTGGATCAGACCTTGAATGTGGCTCTCCAGCAGGGATACGACTTCCTAAAATCCTGCCCCGAAATGAGATCCATCCTTCATGAAATCCTCCCCACTCCACCAAGAGTGTCTTTCCGCCGTCCACCTAACCTTCGTAACCTCTTGGTTCATCCCTATGAAATCCCCAAACCACCTCCCCTACCCTCTGGCTCCTACCCTTGCAACCGCCCCCGGTGTAAAACCTGTCCTATGCACCCTCCCACCACCACCTACTCCAGTCCTGTAACCCGGAAGGTGTACACGATCAAAGGGAGAGCCACATGTGAAAGCACCCACGTGATTTACCAACTGACCTGCCTGCACTGTGATGCTTTCTAAGTGGGAATGACCAGCAACAAACTGTCCATTCGCATGAATGGACACAGGCAGACAGTGTTTGTTGGTAATGAGGATCACCCTGTGGCTAAACATGCCTTGATGCACGGCCAGCACATCTTGGCACAATGTTACACCGTCCGAGTTATCTGGATACTTCCCACCAACACCAACCTATCCGAACTCCGGAGATGGGAACTCGCCCTTCAGTATATCCTCTCTTCTCGATATCCGCCAGGCCTCAACTTCCGCTAATTTCAAGTTGCCGCCGCTCATACCTCACCTGTCTTTCAACAACTTCTTTGCCTCTGTACTTCCGCCTCGACTGACATCTCTGCCCTTAACTCTTTGCCTTTAAATATGTCTACTTGTGTCTGTGTATGTGCGGATGGATGTGTGTGTGTGTGTGTGTGTGTGTGTGTGTGTGTGTGTGTGTGTGTGTGTGTGTGTGTGTGTGCGCGCGCGCGCGAGTGTACACCTGTCCTTTTTTTCCCCTAAGGGAAGTCTTTCCGCTCCCGGGATTGGAATGACTCCTTACCCTCTCCCTTAAAACCCACATCCTTTCATTTTTCCCTCTCCTTCCCTCTTTCCTGACGAAGCAACTGCCAGTTGCGAAAGCTCGTAATTCTGTGTGTGTGTGTGTTTGTGTGTTTTGTTCATGTGCCTGTCTGCCGGCGCTTTCCCGCTTGGTAAGTCTTTAATATAAATTATTTAACAGTTACATTGCAGACCCATACACATTCCCTGACACACTTACACATGGAATAACTTATATGAAACCTAAAGATCAAGCAGACACAGCAAACCCAGCTAAATACCGCCCCATAACATGCCTACCAACAATATACAAAATATTAACTTCAGTCATTACACAGAAATTAATGACGCATACAACACAGAACAAAATTTTAAAAGAAGAACAAAAAGGCTGTTGCAAAGGAGCACGAGGATGTAAAGAGCAACTGATAATAGATGCAGATGTAACATATCAAGCTAAAACTAAACAAAGGTCGCTACACTACGCACACAATGATTACCGAAAAGCTTTTGATAGTGTACCTCACTCATGGTTACTACAAATATTGGAAATATATGAAGTAGATCCTAAATTGATATAGTTCCTAAACATAGTAATGAAAAATTGGAAAACCACACTTAATATCCAAACAAATTCAAATAATATCACATCACAGCCAATACAGATTAAGCGTGGAATATACCAAGGAGACTCAATAAGTCCTTTCTGGTTCTGCCTTGCTCTGAACCCACTATCCAACACACTAAATAATACAAATTATGGATACAATATTACTGGAACATACCCACACAAAATCACACATTTGCTATACATGGATGATCTAAAACTACTGCCAGCAACAAATCAACAGCTCAACCAATTACTAAAGATAACAGAAGTATTCAGCAATGATATAAATATGGCTTTTGGAACAGACAAATCTAAGAAAAATAGCATAGTCAAGGGAAAACACACTAAACAAGAAGATTACATATTGGATAACCACAGCAGCTGCATAGAAGCAATGGAAAAAACAGATGCCTATAAATATCTAGGATACAGACAAAAAATAGGAATAGATAATACAATTAAAGAAGAACTAAAAGAAAAATATAGACAAAGACTAACAAAAATACTGAAAACAGAATTGACAGCAAGAAACAAAACATAAGCTATAAATACTTATGCTACACCAATATTGACCTACTCATTTGGAGTAGTGAAATGGAGTAACACAGACCTAGAAGCACTCAATACACTTACACAATATCAATGCCACAAATATAGAATACATCACATACATTCAGCGACAGAAAGATTCACATTAAGCAGAAAGGAAGGAGGAAGGGGATTTATCGACATAAAAAACCTACATTATGGACAGGTAGACAATTTAAGAAAGTTCTTTATAGAACGAGCAGAAACTAGCAACATACACAAAGCCATCACTCATATGAATACATCGGCTACACCACTGCAATTTTGTAACCACTTCTTCAATCCTTTAGATCATGTAACATCAACAGATACAAAGAAAGTAAATTGGAAAAAGAAAACACTACATGGCGAGCAACCATATCATCTAACACAGCCACACATTGATCAAGACGCATTCAACACATGGCTAAGAAAAGGCAATATATACAGTGAGATGGAAGGATTCATGATTGCAATACAGGATCAAACAATAAACACCAGATATTATAGCAAGCATATTGTTAAAGATCCCAATACCACAACAGATAAATGCAGACTTTGCAAACAACAAATAGAAACAGTAGATCACATCACAAGCGGATGTACAATGCTAACAAATACAGAATACCCCAGAAGTCATGACAATGTAGCAAAAATAATACATCAACAGCTTGCCTTACAACATAAACTTATAAAACAACACGTTCCCACATACAAGTATGCACCACAAAATGTACTGGAGAATGATGAATACAAATTATACTGGAACACAACCATTATAACAGATAAAACAACACTACATAACAAACCTGACATCATACTCAACAATAAAAAGAAGAAACTAATCGAAATATCCATACCCAATACAACAAATATACAGAAGATAACACGAGAAAAAATTGAAAAAAATACATCCAACTGGCTGAGGAAGTCAAGGATATGTGGCATCAGGATAAAGTTGACATTATACCAATTATACTATCAACTACAGGAGTCATACCACACACAGTATCCACCAGTACATCAATGCAATACACCTACATCCAAACTTACATATACAACTACAGAAATCTGTAATTATTGATACTTGTTCAATTACCCAAAAGTTCCTAAATGCAATGTAACATATACCGTACAGTTAAAAGGAAGTCACGCTTGATCAAGGTCCGCGTCACTACTTTTGACCAGACATAACGTCTGAGATAAGAAAGAAGTCATAATAATATAATAATAATAATAATAATAATAATAATAATAATATCCATCAAAGGTTACAATAGCAATGGAGTACAGAAAAAATTTCCCTTGTCCAAATACAAAGAGAAATGGAGTTTATTTTATAAATGGCAGTTGCCTGTATTTACTTTTAATGTTTACATTTTGACAACAGGGGATAGTTGTTTTCTTATGTGTATCCAGAGACCACAGCCAAAAAGGAGAAGACGAAGTTTCAACATTTCTTCTTAATTTAGTACACAATTTTCTAAAGCTTTAAGTCAGACATCTGGAGATCTTTTCTGACTCCTGTATAGGGCAAAACAAGAATTCCACTGTGTTCAGATGCCTTCACCATATAGTCCATACAGAAAAACAACTGGATTTTGTAAGGATGGCATTTCCCATACCGAATTGGCAGCACTGGTTCGATTTAGCAGCTACAATAGAGTGTACAAGCAACCTTCATTACTTCTTCCACGAAAAAGGCGAATTCAACCTCCCATATGTTTGTTATGATGGTACGGCAATTCCTTTACAACAAGGTGTAGTGGTAGCATTTTTAGTTCTTAAAGTAAGTTTTTTTAGAATTAGGTGTATTAATATTTGAATTTAGGTGTCCTGATTGCTTTACAGGTGAACTTAAACATCTACTGAGAAATAGCATTAGTCATGCTCACTGAAAGAGGTCACAATATTTCATAGTGTATTATTGGAAGATTAGACAATCTATTATAATGAAATTTTAAGTAAGTGTAAAGTCTGAAATCTTGTAGCTACATGCAATATGTTATGGACTTGAGATACTGTTTTTCTGTACAAGTTGTATTCACGATAAAAATCATCATAGTCGTAAACTTTAATCAGATGTGTATAATTTCAGCAGTTCCATTTGTCTGAAATATATGTTAGCACCTTAAACAAAAATAGAAAACTTCAACAACCACAATTTTATGAGTCTCTGAACTTTCAGTTTTTTCCCCTGAATAAAATGAAAGTTTTGGCTTACCAGGTTCTTCCCCTGGACTCTTCAACTGTTCTCACTTTTCTTACATTGATCCTTGATTTGAAACTTTTTAATTGTATGGTGCTGTACAAGGTAACTGCAGTGCCATGCATCACTACTGTTTTGGGCTCAAATTAATTGTAGTTATAATTTTTAATCTCTAGAGAATTTTCAGCCATTAACTTAGATTTAGGTCTGCACATGCTAAGTGCTTTGTGATAGAGACCTACCTACTTGCCATCAAGTAACAACACGGAACTCTCAATACAAGGATATTTTTCTAACTCCAAAATTCACTTGACCGATTCAGTACTTCTTGGAAACTATGAACTGGATCTGAACAACTTCAAACCTTATTTAAACCTTGCCATAGGATGAAATCAAATATTTAGGTATTGCCATACTGGGTAATAGATCATTTAAGTACTGGTTTTCCGATCCCGTTGACTGCAGCTATTCTCCAGCCCGAAGGTAAAGGGTTCAGTTCCACTAATCTGGGTAAAGTGTGGTGGCCTAGCCCAACTGGGTGGTTTTCAAAGGCGAGTGTTTTTCACACAGAATGGTTGATGTTCCCTAGTATCTTTTGGAAACAAACTTCTGAAAGTGTCAGCAAATAGCAACATGTTACAGGTGAACTGAGTGTTAGCAGGAAATGACCAACCGCAATGTCAAGTAGTGTACAACAACTTACGTAAGAGACTACCTAACAGTGTGTTGAGAAAGTGGCTAGCTGGAGACGTGTGTAACAAATGAAGCAGACTTTGTGAGGGTTATTCAAAGAATAATAAATTTAATTTTGTTCCAATATAAATTTGACGTGTGGAGTTTATGTGTATGTCCTTATCCTCTGACTTTAGACTGTGTTGTTTGCACAAAACATGGGAGGAATTGGCTGGTGGCAGTGTGGTGATCGACCGCAGTGCTTGTTGTCCAATCTCTTGGTCAGACTTCCAAACTTCTGAAGGTGCTCAGATGGCTTCACGGCACAAAATAGTGGTATAGTGGAAGTGACTTTTTTAACCCTGTCTCTTGGGTCTAAGTGATGCTGGCAACCATCAAACAATGGAAGATCCAGGATGAAATGTAACAATATTATGAAAAGGCAAGTTGCAACTCACCGTATAGAGGAGATGCTGAGCCGCAGATAGGCACAACGAAAAGCTTTCGGCCGATGGCCTTTGTCAACAATACCATGCACACACAACTGAAACCACACTCAGTTGTCAGACTGCAGTCGATTGTGAGCATGAATATTGTTGATAAATGCCCATGGCCAAAAGCTTTAATTATGAGAGACTTTTGTTGTGCCTATTTGTGACTGAATATATCTGCTAGACGGTGAGTAGCAACTTTTGTTTTCATAATATTGATCCTGGCAACCCATATTCGGCTTTACAGCAGAAGTGTAGCATGGGCTACAAATTATCCAGGTCTGCCAACAAACATTTGAGTGGAAGTCCAGCGAACAATACATCGCATGATTCGTCTTGTGCACTGCACAGCACTGGGAGCTCACAAACTCTAGCCATGGCCACAACAGGACTTCAGATGCTACAGGAGGTCCAAGGTGACAGACAATGAGGAATGTTTTAACTGAGTATGTTATGACAAGTTGCAGTCATTGAGAGACCCTACACACTACAGAAGTATTCCTCATTCAAGTATTTATTCACCTATACCAAGTAAGTTCTTCAAATATCTTTGCTTTATATAGCCTCAATAACTTTGGATAAATTCTCCTGTACTTTCACATGATCCTGCTCTTCACAAAAATGCTAAGTTATCTTTGATTTCAACTTAGTCTCTTGGCCTCATATACATCAGTATGATCCAATTCAGAGGTGGCTCAGTTTCTATACCAGACAAGGGTACAAATCTGTTGGCAACGTTGTCAAATCCTCGAGTGGCAGATTGTCGTCTTGATTTTTGGTCTCAAAATAAATGTTTCTGGCAGTGCCATTCAATGCACGCATTGCGAAAACCATCAAATGCACAAAAAGGACACCACACTTTAACAAAAAAGGATATTGTTAACAATTTGAAGTAATTGAATATGTTTTGTGACATTGTTTCATCTTCATTCATGAAATCTTACTAGGTGGTAAAAAATTAATGTATTCTCATGGACTCTAGCAAACAGTAAAAAATTTAGCATGGCTTTGCTACAGTGGACAGAACTCCAAAGACTAGAAACAAAAAAGTATCTTCAACACTATCAAAACAGTTATATTAAATGTCAATGACACATCAAAACATAACATGGAGACAGAGGCAAGAGTTTGACACAGAGCTCTTATGAGCTCTACTCCACTAAAGTCTAGCTACCACCCATTTAAAAAAACACCCTTCAATATCAACAGTTCTAGAAAATTGACTGTCAATATTAAAACTGTGTAAATTTAATGGACTGCTTCTGTTATAAGTTACTGAAAAATATCTTTTTGAGTGGCTCATCCTCAGAGCTTCTAAATAAAAGCCACAATTGATTTACCATTTTAAAAAATCAACATATTTACAAATCTAAAAGGTTCTTCTTTTACAACAAGATGAAATAAAATAAAATAGGAAATTTTGTTAAATTAAAATCATTTTCCACAGGATTAAATGGCAATATTTTTAACTTTGTTCTTTAGTAATTAAAAACACATTGTGAGTGAATAGGTATTGTGCTTTACACCAATTTAACTGTCAGTTTTTTTTTAATAGTACAGTAAGACTCTTAACTCACCAAATAATACTGGAAAAACATGTCCTTTGACCCCTGTTACAGGACTGTCCATATTTTTTCCATTCAGATAAAAGTTGAGTTCCACATGATCATACGAGACACCCTGAAAACAATTGCTGGTTATAATGTACATAACATACATTCATAACTAATGAATAATTAACTAATACTGCCAGCTCACCAGAATATCACCTTCATTAGCATGCTGCAGAGCTTTTTGTATTTCAGTATTGTTATGTCTGAATACTCCATCCCAACAAAATACCCATGATCCTGCATCCATTCCTCCAGGTGACCTGTTTAAGTCAGTGTTGAGAGTTGCCAACCCTACTCCCCATACACCTAGGGGGAGTAAAATTTATTATTGTATGAATAACCAAGTGTTTTTTAAAAAACAAATCATCTCTCAATACAACAAAGGCTACCACAGAAACCAAAGTATAAATTAACTCAGAACACCTACTAAATGCAGAAATAATGTGTATGCTAACAGCAGCAACACAGACAAGAGAAATTAAAAAATAATAAGTCTCACAGTGTGGCAAAAGAAGCTGCACTACAGGCTACTGGGATATGATGACAAAGGAATGGAATGGATTTGATTGGAAAGGAAAGCAAACATTTTATGCATTTATTAGACACGCATTTGCAAAGAAATGAAAACAATCCCTAATATTACTAAAATAGTTCACAGAATTAACACCCATGTTGCTCCTGTATATTTTCTAATGTTATCTACACAAAAGTCTGACCCATTTGTTTGTTTTCCAATCTTACTAGTAATTCCCAACAAGCATCTTGTTATTGCTATAGTCAAGTTGGTGTATGAACTTCCCTGACAGCTAAAAGCACTGATGCCAGCTTTCAACTACAATGTACTAACTGCTGAGAGCAAACACAGTAGCCATCTATACAGCTATGATAACACTGAGGCACTGCCATAGACAGATTTACAGAATCAATTTACACAATTGGTTGATGTACATGCACTGTTATGAAGCAAGACAATGCCCTGATTAAACAGTCCATACCTTTTCTTTTGAATTGTGTGCCAAAGTTTTCTTAATGTTTCACAGAATCTTAACGCACTGACAGTTGCGCCTCTGGGAAAGAACTCAACAGGCAGGCTGTTCTGTCGGTCTAAGAACACAGTGCACATGATAGATCATGGTTGGTTGGTTTGTGGGATTAAAGGGACCAGACTACTATGGTCATCGGTCCTTTGTTCCATAAAAACTAAAACCACCCGAAGAGAATAAAAAACAAACAACAGGAAAGACAGCAGACGAAACAGGACATGAAATACTCTGACAGAGACCAGACAAAACAAATTAAAACACACAGTGTGACGGTGGGTGGCCGACCGTAGAGAAAAAGAGGAAAAGCCAACCACCAAGAACACTTTAAAAACTCAGTTTAAAATCAGAGGCTAAAAGCCAGAATCAACACAAAAGAAAAAAAATACTCAGATTAAAGGATAAAAACCCCCTGCCTGAATAAAAACACAAAACCAAGTCCACCATGGCAGAGTCATCTGATAAAAGAGCAGAGAGTGTGTCAGGCATTGCGAAAGTCTGCCCGAGCACGGTTAAAAGGGCGCACTCCGACAAAATATGGACCACCTTCAAGGACGCCCCACAATGACAAAGAGGAGGATCCTCACGACACAGTAAATAACTGTGCGCGAGTCGGGTGTGGCCAATGCGGAGCCGACAAAGGACAACTGAGTCCCTACGGTTGGCTCACACGGATGACCGCCACACAGTCATCGTGTCCTTGACGGCACGGAGTTTGTTAGGGGTGGTCAGACCGCGCCATTCAGCATCCCAAAACGAGAGAACTTTGCGGCGTAAGACTGCCCGCAAATCAGCCGCCAGGAGGCCTATCTCCAGAGATTGCGCACTGGTGGCCTCTTTCGCCAGGCGGTCAACAGTTTCATTGCCGGGTATACCAACATGGCCTGGGGTCCAAACAAAGACCACAGACCTGCCGCTACAGGCGAGAGTATGCAGGGACTCCTGGATAGCCATCACCAGACGAGAACGAGGGAAACACTGGTCGAGAGCTCGTAAACCGCTCAGGGAATCGCTACAGGTAACGAAGGACTCACCTGAGCAGGAGCGGATATACTCTAGGGCATGAAAGATGGCGACCAGCTCAGCAGTGTAAACACTGCAGCCTGATGGCAACGAACGTTGTTCAGAATGGTCCCCTAGAGTTAGTGCATAACCGACTAGACCAGCAACCATCGAACGGTCGGTGTAGACAACGCCAGAGCCCTGATACGTGGCCAGGATGGAATAAAAGTGGTGTCGGAAGGCCTCCGGAGGGACTGAGTCCTTCGGGCCATGTGCCAAGTCGAGCCGAAGGCAAGGGCGAGGCACACACCACGGGGGTGTACGCAGAGCAGCCCGGAAAGGAGGTGGAACACGGAAACACCCAAGCCAGGAAAGAAGCTGTTTGACACGTACGGCGATCAGACAACCCAACCGGGGCCGACGTTCTGGCAGATGAACGACTGACTGCGGGAAGAGGACATGATAATTTGGATGCCCGAGCAAGCTAAAAACATGGGCAGCATAAGCAGCCAGTAATTGGCGTCGTAACCACAGTGGTGGGACACCTGCCTCCACAAGTATGCTGTCCACAGGTCTGGTTCGGAAGGCACCAGTGGCAAGGTGTATCCCGCTGTGGAGGATTGGGTCCAGCACCCGCAACGCAGATGGGGATGCTGAGCCGTAAGCCAGACTCCCATAGTCCAGACGGGACCGGATTAACGCCTGGTAAAGCCGTAGGAGAGTAGATCGGTCGGCGCCCCACCTGGTGTGGCTCAGGCATCGCATAGCATTTAGATGCCGCCAACACGCCTGTTTAAGCTGCCGAATATGAGGCAGCCAAGTCAACCGGGCATCAAAAACCATCCCCAAAAACCTATGGGACTCCACCACTTTAAGAAGCTCGCCGTCAAGATAAAGCTGCGGCTCCGGGTGAACAGTGCGTCGCCGGCAGAAATGCATAACGCAGGTCTTGGCTGCGAAAAACTGAAAACCATGTGTAACAGCCCAAGACTGCGCCTTGCGGATTGCGCCCTGTAGCTGACGTTCAGCAGCTGCAATGCCAATAGAGCTGTAGTAAAGGCAAAAGTCGTCAGCATACAGGGAAGCGGAGACAGTATTTCCCATGGACACAGCAAGCCCGTTAATAGCTATTAAAAACAGACACATTGAGAACAGAACCCTTTGGCACACCATTCTCCTGGACTTGGGAGGAACTATATGAGGCCGCGACATGCACGCGGAAGGTACGATACGACAAAATTGCTGATATAGATCGGCAGAGGGCCCCAAAGACCCCATCCATGAAGCGTAGAATGGATGTGATGACACCATGTCGTATCATACGCCTTCCGCATGTCGAAAATGACAGCAACCAGATGCTGACGGCGGGTAAAGGCAGTACGGATGGCCGACTTCAGGCTCACCGGATTGTTGGCAGCGGAGCGGCCTTTACGGAACCCACCCTGAGACAGGTACTGGAGTCTCGAGGCCTTCTGGCTCCAATTCAAGCGCCGGCTCACCATCCGTTCAAGCAACTTGCAAAGAACGTTGGTGAGGCTAATGGGATGGTAGCTGTCCACCTCCAAAGGGTTCTTCCCTGGTTTCAGAATGGGAACAACAAGACTTTCCTGCCATTGCGACGGAAACTCACCCTTGACCCAAATGCGGTTGTAAAGATCGAGGAGGCGTCGCTGGCAGTCCACTGAAAGGTGTTTCAGCATCAGAGTGGATGCTATCTGGCCCAGGAGCGGTATCAGGACAAGCAGCGAGCGCACTTCGAAATTCCCACTCACTGAATGGAACATTGTACAATTCAGGATGGTGAGTGCAAAAAGAAAGACTCCAACATTCTATCCGCTTCTTAATGGAGCGGAAGCCCAAGGGGTAGTTGGCAGAAGCGGAAGTCATAGCAAAGTGCTCTGCCAAGCGGTTTGCAATGACGTCGGAGTCAGTACAAACTGGTCCATTCAGTGAGGGCGCAGGGACACTGACAGGGGTCCGATAGCCATAGAGGCGGCGAATCTTGGCCCAGACCTGCGATGAAGTGACATGGAGGCCAATGGTGGACACATACCGCTCCCAGCACTCCTGCTTGCGTTGGCGGATAATGCAGTGGGCTTGCGCACGCAGCCGTTTGAAGGCGATAAGGTGGTCGATTGAGGGATGTCGCTTGTGACGCTGGAGTGCCCGCCGGCGAGCTTTAATCGCTTCAGCGATCTCAGGCGACCACCAAGGCACAGTCCGCTGCCGAGGCGACCCAGAAGAACGGGCAATGGCAGATTCGGCGGCAGTAACGATGCCGGTGGTGACCGATTGAACCACTGCATCAATGGCATTGTTAGAGAGAGACTCAATAGCGGCAGTGGAGGAGAACAAGTCCCCGTCAGCCTTACTCAGAGCCCATCTGCTAGGGTGCCCAGAAGACACACTGTGGTAGTGACAGAAAGATCGGAAAGTGGTCATTACCACACAGGTCGTCATGCACTCTCCATTGGACAGACGGTAAGAGGCTAGGGCTACAGATGGAAAGGTCAATGGCGGAGTATGTGCCACGCGCCACACTGAAGTGTGTGAAGGCACCATCACTTAAGATCGAGAGATCGAGTTGCGCCAATAAATGCTCAACGATGACGCCTCGACCTGTTGCCATTGACCCACCCCACAGATGATTATGGGTTTGAGTCGCCCAGTAACAGGAAAGGTGGAGGCAATTTAGCTATCAGAGCAGCCGGGACATGCTGCGCGACATCACCATCCGGTGGAAGGTAAAGACTGCAGGCGGTAACAGCCTGTGGTGTCCACACCCGAACAGCTACAGCCTCTAAAGGTGTGTGGAGAGGTACAGACTCGCTGTGAAGAGAGTTCAGGACATAGATGCAGACGCCACCAGACACCCTTTCATAAGCTGCCCGGTTCTTATAATAACCCCGATATCCACGGAGGGCGGAGGTTCGCATTGCTGGAAACCAAGTTTCCTGCAGAGCAATGCAGAGGAAAGGGTGAAGGCTGATAAGTTGGCGGAGCTCAGCTAGATGGTGGAAGAAACCGCTGCAGTTCCACTGGAGGATGGTGTTGTCCATGGCTGAGAAAGGCTTGACGGGACTGGGAAGGGAGATTACGCCGCTGGGTCACCTGCTGCCTCCGATTTAGCACCTGTGATAGTGCTTTCCATGGCGTCTGATGGACCGGCGAGATCGAGGTCGTCAGCAGATGCCAGAATCTCCACCGCATCCTCAGATGCAGAGCTGGAAGGTTGCGGTGGGATGGCTGCCACCGCGAGTTCCTTAGGCTGAGAGCTCTTCTTGGGTTTCTCACGCCGTTCCTTGTGTCGCACCGGCTGGGAGGGCTTCACCGATTCAGTCTCCGGGATGGAGGAGGATCGTGAAGCCCTACGACCAGCTGATTGCGGGCACTTACGCCATTGTCGGTCGTCAGGCTTCTCGCTGGCGGAAACCTGGGAAGGGAGGGACCCAAGGGACCGCTTGTGAGCGTGAGAAGCCGAAGAAGTTGGACACTTCTCTGGCTTAGAAGTGGGGACGGACATCCCCAATGGGTGCGATGGTGTTGCTCCTGAGGTAGGTGGCGCAGGAGCAACCCAGTGGGTAGAGCCCACCACTGGCAAGGGGGCAGGAGGAATTTTACTACTCGTCGATCTGGCCACAATTGGAGAAACAGACGGGGCTAGCACATGTGTTGTAGCAGCAGCGTAGGAAGATGTCATTCTCACAGAATGGAGTCGGTCGTATTTCCTCTTGGCCTCAGTATAGGTTAGTCGGTCCAGGGTCTTGTATTCCATGATTTTATGCTCTTTCTGGAACATTCAGCAGTCTGGCGAGCAAGGTGAATGGTGCTCCCCGCAGTTGACACAGATGGGAGGCGGGGCACATGGAGTATTGGGATGTGATGGGCGTCCACAATCTCGACATGTGAGGCTGGAAGTGCAGCGAGAAGACATATGGCCGAACTTCCAGCACTTAAAGCACCGCATCGGGGGAGGGATATAGAGCTTAACGTCACATCGGTAGACCATCACCTTGACTTTTTCCGGTAATGTATCCCCTTCAAAGGCCAAGATGAAGGCACCGGTAGCAATCTGATTTTCCTTCGGACGCCGATGAACGCGCAGGACGAAATGTACACCTCGGCGCTCTAAATTGGCGCGCAGCTCTTCATCAGACTGCAACAGAAGATCCCTACGGTAAGTAACTCCCTGGACCATATTTAAACTCTTATGGGGTGTGATCGTAACGGCAACATCCCACAACTTGTCACAAGCGAGTAACCGTCGTGACTGGGCAGAGCATGCTGTTTGTATCAGGACTGACCCAAAGCGCATTTTTGACAAGCCCTCCACCTCCCCAAACTTGTCCTCTAAATGCTCGACGAAGAACTGAGGCTTTGTGGAGAGAAAAGACTCCCCATCAGCCCTCGTACAAACTAAGAAGTGGGGCGAATAACTGCTACTGCCATCCTGAGACTTACGTTCCTCCCACGGTGTGGCCAGGGAGGGGAACATTTTCGGATCATACTTCTGATCGTTAAACCGAGCCCGATAACGCTTAGAGACTGCTGGCGGCTGGCCACCAGCGAGAGACGATGTACCACGCTTCATTGCGGGTCATCCGCCCTGATGCCACCTACTGCGACCAAGGGCCCACCCCACAGGCGCCACCCAGCCACGGCAAGAGCCACCTGGCAGGATGGCCGTTGCCGGGAGTCCCGATACCCCAGGAGGATAGGCATCTACTCCTTGGCATACATGGGGAGTTAACGGGGCAGGCATCAGTAGAGCGATCCCTGTGTTGTCAGAGGGCTACAACCAACAGGGTACATGGCGACCCCACCACAACGGACTGGCTACCGTGCTGGATGTTAGGTAACATGTGGTCCATGGTCGCCGTCGGTGCAGAAAGAGGCACTGCACAGTGCAAGGTGTAATCTGCACGCAGAAACAGAGTCATGCCCAAGAGATGGAGAGCGGACAGGACTGCAGTTCAACGGTGTATAAGCTGGCAAAAGGTCTGATCGCAAGATGGACACAATGCACCAAGTAAGGTGCCCTTCCCCAATCGGCTCGCTCTTCGGAAAATTTTGAGATGGAGGTAAAACCCAACAGGGGACCATCATGTAAGGCCGAAAAGTTTGAGACTCCTTTCAGACACCTCTTACGACAGGCAGGAATACCGCGGGCCTATTCTAACCCCCGAACCCGCAGGGGGAGATAGATCATGCTGGCAACGCTGTTTTGAATTTTTGTTTTTCTGGGGCTCATGAATGCCTCCACTTCATCAATTGCTTTGAGTCTGGAGTGACATAACAAACCCTAGTTTTATCACTGGTGACAATTCTGTTTAATCTCCCACATCACTGTATGAGCAAAAAATTTCAAGGCACTGTCAAAGTCGCTTCCTTTTGTGGGCATCTGTATCCATTTGTGGAACCCAAAGGAAACAATTTGTGGAAATTTAATGATTTGTGACAATCTCAGGCTACACAGTTTTTGAAATTTATGGAAACTCATTGCAAAGCATTCTTTTTGTGAACTTTGTTTTCATGACTTTTCTCATACACTTGCTTAACAAAACCATCATTGACAACAGACTGCCACTCACTCTATGCTTCAGCATCAACACTGGTTTGTCCATCAGATATCTACAGATCCAACACCCCAGCAACCATGATCATACCCTGAATGATACTAAGGGCTATGATGAGGTTTCAAGTTATTATTATTATTATTATTTACCAGAATGGAAGTTTCAGAGGAACCCTTTTCAAGGATGACATTGTCATGGAAGACCATTTTTATGTCAACTTTAACCCCAATTACCATCATACACTATTGACTGATGTGAACACGATCCCCAACAAATTGCTTCAGGATTTCCTTAACTGACCTGATCTCTACTAGACTTTGGAGCTCATAGGGAATGGCATCAGCCTCATTACCACCAAAACAACCCAAGGTAGTGAGATGTGCCAATGCTCTTTGTAATTTAAGGAACTCATTCCAGAAACCCCGATATCTCTCTCTCCTATGTCACATTGATCCAGAGCTTTTTTGTTCTTTACCTGTTGCCCACTTTCTGAGGTTGCAACAGATTTAGATCGTCATTCAGACCTATTTTGAAGGTCATTATGCTGCAGAAGTTTCATATGAAAGCCCTTACACATCCTCAATACAATACTGATCTCTCCCCATATGATTTCCATATTTTTGGAACCCTCAAGAAATACTTTTTGTGGTCATCTGTTTGCATCAGATCCCTTGGTACAATCATGGTTCTGTAGACAACCACCAACATTTTTTCATTAAGGCATTGACCATCTTGTCTCACTGGGATCAACATTAACAGCTGTGTAAATTACTTTTGAAATAAACAGTTGACTTGCTTGATTTCCACCCATGTCTGTCTTCTGACTGCACCTTATACATGGATGTGAATTTTTATTGAAGTGAGACTGCTGAAAATCGCATCATGGTCCAAACTTCGAATCATAAGGTATTTGAAGGTTGGTTGACAGCATAGTAAACAAAATTCATGGTAGCCAGCACCAGATACGAGAAGCCATTGCCATGTTAAGATGGCTTAGGTAGCATAAAAAATGCACGTCAGCACAATGGGTGTTCAAAGTACTGGGTCCAGAGGCCTGGTGTAAGAATAATAACAGGACCGAAAATAAAAATAAGGCACAGGGTGCAGGGGTGGGCAGCTTCCAGCTACAACATGTTTTAACAGTCTTACATAGTGCGAAAGGGAGGAAAAATGGTCCATCATAAAATTATGTAGGAGAAATTATATCACGTGTCATTTGGACAGTCTCCATTCGAGCCACTGGGTTAAGCCAATACATTACAAACAGCACCAACACTCCTCAAAGAAGATTTACTGATGTCACTGCAGACCAGAACTGCTAGTAGAGGTGTGGAAAGCCACTGTTCAGAAAGAAAATGTCAGGTGTTGGAAGAGGTTGGATATGTAACACATTGCAGATTCACCTCTGTGGCACAAGCAGCTTCATTTTCGCTCGTGCCGAGTTAACAATGTCCAAGTCAGTCATGTCTGAAGTGAATATGCTTGGTGCTGATACAATATATTTTGGTTTGGGACAATCTACACAGACAATGATAAACTGTGCAAAACTTATGCCGTGTGATACACCATCACACCAACTGATGTCAGTAAGTGGGGTGATGTGGCCTGTCTAGTAGTTTAATGTTTGAATGTTTTGATTATTTTGTCACTGATGACTTCTTTCTTCTTTCTTTCTTTCTTTGTGTCTCTGAGAATTATAGGATTATTGATTGCCAGTAGATCCTGAAGCATCCCGACATGGTGTTAAGTCCCACATGGCAGAGAACATAAAACATATGCCACAGAGCACAGCAATGCTGTGGTAGTTTAGAATTTTAAGTCATACACGAGCAACTGTTTCATTCAAGGGGGCTAGTGCCGAGTTGACTGCAGGTAGCTACTAGTATGGGATCTCTGAATTTTGATAAACGCACTTTTAATTTTGCACAATTGATGTAATAAATGTATACTGAGCAAATTGGACACTGAAGCTCAACAATATGTTAAGAATTTACCAGATTTGTTGGCTACTCATTTAGGAGTGTACTAACTACTTCCTTGGTCACGTTAAGAAGCAAAGCATAATAGCAAACTGCACTACAGGTCAGGGCAGGTAGGTTTAAGAGGATGAAGATGTGCATATGGACTTTGAAGATGCAGTACCAACAGGCAGGTCTGCATTGTAATTGAGTCATGCACCCACTATGCTTTTGCTTCCTGGTACATTGTTGGTTAGGATTCATGCAGTTATTTTCTCTCTATGTAAACTGGTGTGCTTTGTTACAATTATCATCCAAAAGACAATCAACTGATTTCAAACTCAGAGTCATCAAGGAAGTAACTAACTGGCTATGGCAGGCTAGAAGCAAACTACTACTGACAGGCCACATCAGCAACATAATTAAGATTAAAATTTCACATTTAAGTTGTTTTGGAAAAATTTTCTGCTACACTATCATCTAACAGACAGCAAGCCAATGATGGCTAGCCAATGAAATACTAGAAAACATAAGCCAATTGTTTCTTTGTTGTTAGTGAATTGAGCTCAGCAGCATGGTCATAAGTGTCCTTCCAAAATTAGCATCCAATTACAAAACAGACATTAATAGCAAAAATAGATAACTGTAGAAAGGAGGAGGAGGAGATTAGTGTTTAACGTCCCATCGGCAGATAACTGTAGAAAAAGCAAGCGAATCGATAGCAAACATCAAAGTAAATCAAGTGGAAAAATAAATTATGCTACCCAAAATATGCATTTCAATTCAAAACTATGTTTGTAAAAACATAGTAATTGCCTGCCTAAAATTTTAAGGATAAATTTTATTCTCCACATAATTTTAAAAGATATCCAACACCTGTAGTGTCACAATCCAAAATAAAGGGGGTACCACCAGCTAATGTACTTTTTGTCTACTAACCAAAATGCGGCACACACATCAAGCACTGGTGGCGCCTTTAGACAGACAAGCAAGATGTCCCCTATACAAATGTGATCTAGACTTACCTTGTACCATCTGCGTGAGTAAATGGAGGCATGCCATGATCATTTAGTTAGTGTAATAGTATAATAACAGCCAATCTCTTTCTCTAAAATCAACAACCATCATTTTCAAGAAAGACATATTACTGAATGAAAGGGAAAACCATATTCATCCACGACACTTCCCTTACAGACCTCTTTAGTTGCTATCTTGTTACCATAAATTTGATATGCCCAGTACCATGCAAAGTTATAACACTATCCTTTTACAAGCGAGAAGGTGTCCTGAACAGATTTTTCTCCTGGTAACTGTGCCAGATACTTTGAAGAACACTCAGAGAATCCAAGCTGATGCAAAATTTTATCTCCTTGAAAGTTCTCACTCATAACTATGCATCAAATACAATGAATCCCTCAAGGCAAATGTATTCTTATGATTTTATCTAGCAAAATCACAACACTGCATAGAAAGTACCCATGCTTGATGTCATCATGCTATACCATTGAACAGTCAAGATGCATACTGAAAAAATAATGGAAAGCATTCTTACAACATAGTCCACCTCTGCAGCTGTGTGGTCAGCACAGATGGCTGTCATGCTTAGAACCTGAGTTCAATTCCTGGTACTGCTAATGGTGTTTCCTTTGACTAATATGAAGTGCACTCAGCCTCGTGATACCAATAGAGATGCTAGTTGATGGGAGTAGTAGCAACTCCATGGTTTGGAAAGTCTGCAAAAACGACCGGGAGACGACTGGGGAAACTGTGCTTTGCTTCATCACCACTGAATTAAAGATTTTTGAATACGATGTTGGGCAAGCCCAAGATGCTACATGCATCCTCCACTTGGGAGTAAACAATCAGGAAGGAAGGAAGTCTGAGTTTAATGTCCCATCAATGATGACTTCACTAAATGATAGAGCCCAAACTCGAAACAGGCTCTGTTCTTTTAAAGAAAGCCATCCCAGCACTAAATTTAAACTACTTAAGCAATCTTTTATATTACTTATGACTAATCTTGTACCCAGTCCCAATTGCAGACTGCTTATCTAACAGTTTCCAGAGGGTAACAAAAATTGGATTTGAATATTTCATACAATTACTGAATAACAACTGAATAATATTTAAAATGCTGTCATAACTTGCTCGTTAAGATGTATAATGTTATGTTAAAGGTTTAACACAGTAAGATAACTATTACAGTCAGAAACAGTGTGCATGCCTAAAGGCAGCATAACTCATGTTGCACAAATTTCCAAGATTATATTCATCCAGTATTTGAGAATGAAATCACTTTGCAACTACCAACAAACTTTAAACATGAAACTTTCTGGCAGATTAAAACTGTGTGCTGGACCGAAACTAACTGGTTCCGAGTTTGAGTCTCGGTCCAGCACACAGTTTTAATCTGCCAAAAAGTTTCATATCAGCACACACTCCACTGCAGAGTGAAAATCTCATTCTGAAACTTTAAACATAATTTTGAACCTTTTCTTTCTTACAAATTTAATATCAAATATTTAACACATAACTACGCTGTAAAGCAGTAAGATTTATAAATACCTGGGAGTTCAATTCTTTAATGAAAGAGGGGCGGGGGGCAGTTACTGGTGAAAACCTAACAATAAATAGCTGAGTAGGTATTTGAAACCCACTTCTCCCAAATGAGATTCTTAACTCAGGACACTATCTGTGTCCGGTGTTTATATAAGGATGTAGGAGTTGGCCTTCTGTTGAAGGCAGTGTATGGCTGATGTCTGCAGAATTAGGCTGCCAACAATTCGTTTGACTGACTCCCAAATTGCAAGGTATAAATGCATTTTACTGATTTTTGTAGTTGACCTGTAAGTCCAGGTACTCCATGAATGGTGTGAAAGAATGTGTCTGAGCCTTGTGTGTACCAGTAATAATGTCAGAAGAGGAATTTGGCAAGTAGGGCAACAAGTGGTGGTGGTTGGTTAGAAGCATGCAACTCCTTGGGTTCAGTGTCTAAGGGATTGAAACCGGGTGACAGCATAAGAGTGTGACCGAAATGCATGACAGTTACTGGATGACGGCAAACAAAGACAAATCTACCTTCATTCTAGTGCAAAGTTTTATGTGGCTTTGTGGTCAAGTAGCATATTGTGCATTTGTAATGAAATTTTATACCATGGATACCTATAATCATTCGTTTGTATTTAAAAAAACACCATAACTGGTTTGTAGTGGGGGTTACTCTAAGATGAATTCCGTTAGAGGACTGAAAAAATCTAAATAGCTTAAGCTCATTGTGCCACACATATAATCAGAAATAGTCATTATACATATGAATGCGTGAACTAAAATTTAACAAACATGTTGTGTAATGGATTAATTAAGAATTTTCCGACAAGAATTTTTCATCTAATGGTTATGTAGATTTGTATGTTTTATAATGGAGAGGACATTTATTCAAGGTGAGGCATATACAGGGCGGTCCATTGATCGCGACCGGGCCAAATATCTCACGAAATAAGCATCAAAGGAAAAAACTACAAAGAACAAAACTTGTCTAGCTTGAAGGGGGAAACCAGATGGCACTATGGTTGGCCCACTAGATGGTACTGCCATAGGTCAAACGGATATCAACAGCGTTCTTTTTAAATAGGAACCCCCATTTTTATTACACATTCATGTAGTACGTAAAGAAATATGAATGTTTTAGTTGTACCACTTTTCTTGTAATAGCTCAGGACAGCTTGCCTACTGGATAGTGGAGGTTCAGAAGTCTCAGCATAAAGGTTCTCCATGAGGCAAGTGTAAAAAGCTCTAGATGCTAAACGCAATCCACTGTGCTGGACAGACACTATACATCGAGGAATAGACAGCCATGCAGAGGAGTAACTTGTGCTTTAGTGTGCTCGAAATAGGACTATGGAAGCATGATATAGGCAAGGAGGACCATTCAGTCCATTCCCCAGGAGGTACCACTCAGAACACAGAGTGTTGAGGGATTGCAAACAGCAAACCAAAATACATGAAATGTGGGAAGACCAGCAGTTTTCTGTCAAACAAGTCCCAAGAATTTGGCGACATCCACAAATGGAAGGTCAACAGGGCCTAGATGTAGGAAGGTGGATAAAACAAGGATGGTCTAACTGGGAGAAACTCTGAATCCTGTTTCAATGCTCCATAAGTGGAGGCGATCAAGACATCCTTGAAGACGTCGTTTAAGAGGGCTGGCCCATTGAGAGTAGTTGTAGATTGTAAAATCAACAAAGAGGGAGCCCGAGACACCTGGAAGGAGACAATCCATAATTGGCTTTATGGAGATGGCAAAAAGTACAACACTTAGCTCGGAGCCCTGGGGCACCCCATTTTCTTCAGAGAAAGTGTGGGATAGAGCAGTGTTCACCCACACCTTAAATGTGTGCAATGTCATAAATTCATTGATGAAAAGGGGCAGCCAACCTCAAAAGCCCGAAGGGAACAGTGTGAGGAGGATGCCTGTCCTCCAAGTATCGTATGCCCTCTCCACATCGAAAAATATAGCTACCATTTGGCATTTCCTGAGAAAATGTTCATGACATAAGTGAATAGAGCAACAAGGTGGTGAACTGCAGAACACCACTTTCGGAAACCATATTGGGCTGTTGTTACAAGGTTTCGGGATTCCAGCCACCAGCCTAAACAGCAATTTACCATACACTCCAAAACCTTACAAACATTACTCGTGAAATAGATTGGGCGATAGCTCGAGGTGAGTTTTTTGTCCTTTCCAGGTTTTAGGACAGGAAAGATGATAGCTTCCCACCATCTTCTGGGAAAGGTACTGTCAACCCAAAGTCAACTGTAAAGGCAATGGAGGTAGCACAGACTAGGGTATGATAGATGCAACAACATTTGGACATGGATACCACCCAGCCCCAGAGCAGAAGGGCAAGAGGAGGAGAGTGAGAGTTCCTGCATAGAAAAAAATGGCATAATAGCTTCTGCAATTTTGGGAGGAAAAACATTTCTTCACGAGAAAGGTTGGTGAGTAACGAAGAGCTCGAAAACTCAGCAAAATATCGACCCAATGAGTTAGCGATTCCGAATGGGTCCACTATGGTATCCTGCATGAGAGTTAGCCCAGAGGTCAGGGAAAAACTAGACATGCCAGATATTGGTTGGATTCAACCCCAAACAACTGCTGAGGGAGTGAAGGTATTAAAGGAGCTGGTACAGAAATCCCAGCTTGCCTTCTTGCTTTCATGTGTGACACAACAGCATAGCACATGTAACTGTTTACAGTGGATACAGTTGGCAAATGTAGGATGGTGGCGGAAAACTTGAAGAGCATGTTTCCACTCACGTATCATGTCATGGCACACATTCCACCAAGGAACTTGGGAGCACCAGGGCAAAGGGGAGGTATGAGGTACTGAACGTTCTGCGATTAAGAATAAACTCCGTAACATGAGTGACATGATCGTCGATGCCAGGAAATTGATGGTCAATCAGTGTTGCTAGAGAGGAGAAAAGTATCCAATCGTCTTGAGAAAACTTAAAGCATCTTGGTCACATAAATGGCAATCGTAGCTGTAATCTAAGGAAACATGGAAAATGTGTCAAGTGTGTATCAGTAAGAGTGAACCATTCAAAGCACCGAGCTAGCCGAGCAAAACTGACTGAAAAGTCCAAGTGAGAGTAGGCTGACTTGGAGGCAACCAATTAATGTAGTTTCCCCTGTGCTGAGACAAACAAGACCCACTTGGTGGCACATGTAAAGCAATAGAGAGCTTATCAGATAAGGATGTGGGGATTCCCAAAGTGGGTGGTAGGACATGGAGTCTCCAACCAGCTAATAGGAGGGTGGGACCTGACCAAGGAGATGAAAAGAGATTGGCTTTTGCCATTGGTGTGGATGATGGAATGTATATCGTACAAAGAGAGAAGGTGAATCCAGAAAGGGAAAGACATATAGCGACAGTGCAGTGTGGAAGAAACAATGTAAGTGGATTCGGTGAAAATGGACAGGTCACAGAAGAATTTTAAGCCCCCACATGCCGGAATGCCAGCAACAGAGAGGAGATCAAACTGGACTGATTGGAAATGAAAGACAAAGTGATCATGAGGACATAGTTTTGTTTCCTGAAGACAGAAGATGACAGGGGAGTAGGATCATAAGAGGATAGACAGTTCATCTCAATTGGAGTGAATTCCACAGATATTCAAATGGATAACTGACCTAGGATGAACAAAAAAGGAAAAATCTCACCACAGTTGCCATCAACTATGACCACTGAGAGCCGGTGGCTGATGGCAAAGAATACCATTCAGCCAGAGGCAGAAGATCCTGATCCATAGGTTGTTTGCGGGTAGCTCCTGCCGCCAGTGATCGGCTGGTTGATAGGCCGCAGTGAATCTTTGTGACATCGAAGACGGATGCGGGTGGCTACCGCTGGGTGGCACTGTAAAAGGGACATGCCGTGACAAAGGAGAGGTGTTTCTTATGAACCTTCTTGGAAGCAGAATGTTAAGATGAGGAGTTGATTGTTGTGAGGTCTGGGGAACGTAAAAAATCTTCACGAGTAGGCTCTTTTTTGGAAGTCGAGGCATCCGATTTTGGGGCCCTTGATTTAGCAAGAGCCAATGGAGGTTGATCATTAGAGTGAGTGGGTGGAAGTGGGGAGGCTGAACGGGCAATCTTTGGGCTGGCCAATCTGGCAACCGTGGCGTGACATCACAAATCTGCATGGCCACCTTAGTAGGTCGAGGAGAGGCGAGGACAGTGTTATATTTACTCGCTGCCAGCACAGTTGGCTTTCTACTGGCGAATAACTGATTTGCAGCAAAGGTAGAAACCTTTTCCTTCACTTGGATTTCCTGAATAATTCGTTCATCTTTAAAAATGGGGCAATCTGTAGAGGAAGTAGCGTGGTTGCCCATACAGTTGACGCAACAAGAGGATGGGAGTGAGCAATCAATGGGCATCCCTGCCACAGGTAACGCATTTGGCTGGATTGGAACACGACTGACGGGTATGATTAAACCTACGACACTGATGTCAACGAGTAGCATTGGGGATGTAAGGGCAAACTGAAATTATCTCATAGCCTGCTTTAATGTTCGATGAAAGATGAACTCTGTCAAACATCAAGAAGAGAGAGTGGGTCAATACCAATGCCTTTTCAACCCTCTTCATTACTTGATGTACAGCCGTTACCCCTGATCAGACAGATAATTTTGCATGTCCTCATTTGGTAATCCATCTAGTCATCTTGTATAAACCAGCCCGCACAATGAATAAAGTATGGTGCACTTCCACCCAGACAGGGGACTTGTGTAGCAGTGTAGTTCGAAGCAATTTGTAATTCTTGAGGGTACTGTGTTTCTAACAAGGTGCCATTTCGTAACCTGAACTAGACTTTACAGGACCTGCCATTGTGTCGACACCTTCCTGAATAATGAAAGGGTTCTACTGTTGAGAAATCTTTACCTTCGTCAGACCAAGAAACAACCAAGAACTTTGGCACTGATGGAAGAATTTTCTGTGGCTGAGGCTCGTCTAGATTTCTCTTGTTGGCAGAAGTTGAAGTAGAAGAAACAATTGAGAATTTACCCCCATCCCCAATGATTACCGGCATCTTAGATGGCACGCTCCTTCCTAGAGGGGGCCATCTCCCCGAGAGCACTCCCATCTTAGGTGACTGTGGTTGGGCATTGATTGGGAATGACTGAGGGAGCATGGTTTGGGGTTAGCACCGAGTTGTATGTGAGATGATTGCATCACTGGCTTTGTTGAGATACACAGATTAAGCTAAACATACAATACTAACAGTGATTTTCTTGAGTTTTTGGTTCTGTTGACCAAAGAATTCACGTATATCATTTTTCAGTTAATACTTGTTTTAGTATGACTTATTATCATATATTCAGTTTACCTGCCCAGAACTATCAACTTCCCGTAGCTGTCCCATGAATTTAATTTTATTGTTTGAGTTAAATATTTTGCATGTTATTTATGTTTGCTCGCAGGTGTAATAATGAATGATGGTGTGGTTGCTAGAAATATGGGTGTCTGCCAGTTTGGTGATGCCATAGGTGAAAGTAGAGAGGAAGAGGGAACTTCCTGTAATCCCAATATTTAGATTGCTCTATTTTTTATAATTATTTTAAGTTACTGGCATACTATTGTAGAACAAATACTTATTTCTTGAAACTTTAAAAACAAAAAAGTAACTTTGGCAATTAGGCAATAATATATCAATTCATTAAGCATAAAATATGCATTGCTATAATAACTGTGAAATTAAAAATGTTGAATCTGAACAGCTGTGGACCCAAGGAGTGTTTTTGGGAAGAAGGGCATCACATTTTGCTACTGGCTCCACTGTGCCCCCTCCTCTCACCTTACACATATAACTCACAACCACCCCAATATTCAATGTGCCACAGAAGCCTGTGATTTTAATTACAAAAGTAAAATAATAATAATTTGTTTAGAGTGATATTTTTTACATTTCTGTAATATAGCTCTTAAGAAACTGCTGTTCACAGAAATACATAATTCAAAAAGTGTGTCAGAAAATCGAATAAAAACTGATAGTGACAAACACACTTAATTTTGACAATGTCTTAACTTACAAGATACAGGGTATCTCAGGAGGAATGGTCAATATTCAGGTGCATGACAGGAATAATCATTTGAATCAAAGAAGTCTAATAAACATTGGTTTTAAAGATGCTTACCTTAAGAGCTAAGAGCACTTTTTCATTTTCACTAGTCAAACACCTCTCCTGCTAAACAAGTGTTCATAGCTCGTAACATATGCATTTTACAGCCTATGTTCAATAGACAATTTTTGTTCCTTGTTCTGGCCCACATTACCTCCTCCCAAAATAAGAAAAAGAGTAGAAGATATTTTTTCACAGTTTGAAGATAAAGTGTTCATAGCTCTTCAGATATGCATTTTAGAGCCCATGTTTACTAGTCTTTTTACTTTGAATTATTGTTCCTGTAATGCCCCTAATTTCATTAGTCTGTGCAATAGTAAACACGGGTCTGAAGTCTATGCACAAACATAGGAAATGCAGCTACTTTCATTCATTCCCATCTACATTTAAGAAAGCCAGTCTTTGTTACTAGTTTTTTCTTCATGGATGGTCTTATGGTTTCTGTCTGGCTTGATTTACTGTGAATTGCCAGTTCTACTTGTGGAACACACAGAGTGTACAGAGCTTATTGTTGGCAGAAGCCATAGTTACCCTGTGAATGTGCAACAGCTTGTGACAAATCTAAGTATGCTGAAAGTCAGTAGCTACACAAGAAGTTTTCAGGACATTATAAGGACATACAGTCTCCGGTTTAATGTAACACAGAAACAACTAGCACATTAACAGACCATGTTCGATCAAATACATCAACAGACAGACAAAAAGTACATGGTATAAATACCATTGTTGCAGGCCATTTTGGACAAACAACTGAACTGAGAAACTGAGAATAATATAGTGACTGAATTCAGACAAACTAACCTTAGAAATTTGAGCAGGCTAGAATTTTTGCTAAACGAAGAAAAGTGAGATGATAGAGGACAGTGTAGAAAAGAGCTGTGAATCTTTCTGTGGTGTATTAAGACACCACATAGATACAGATTGCTCTAAAATGTGCAGAACTATCACAGGCAAACCAAACAAAAAATGTTCACCACAAAAACTAAAAAAAGCAAATGATGAACTGATTGAAGTCTTTGAAACATATCAGAAAGGAAAAGTTCAGGTCAGTCATGAAGCTAACAGGTGTAAGAAGAAAGCATACACTACAATAAGAGAAGCAAAGGCCAGCCACCAAAAACCTGAAATACTATCTTCTTCTAACATTTCTAAAACAGTTTGGAACTACATAAATGAAATCGGAAAAGAATCGCATACCTTGAAAGACAATTATAGCACTGACAAGTGAAGGGAAAGAAGTGACTGATCTGCAACAAGTGAGCAATATTTAAAACCAGCACTATATAGCTATAATGAGAAACTTAAAACATATTAGTACCAAAAAGACTTTAAAGTCCTAAAAAGGTGACCAAGAGTTTGTATCTCCTGCCTACAGATGAACCAGAAGTTCTTAAAAAACTGAGTGGTATCTCAGCAAAAACAAACACTGTGCTAGATATCTTGCCACGCTTCTAGCATTCATGATAAATCTAGTAATGAAGCAAGGAGTATTCCTGAAATATTTAAATATGAGTTAAGTTGGGCCAGTTTTCAAATGAGCAGATAAAGGAGACCCTAGAAACTATATGCCCATAACAACCACACCTGTTCTGTCCAAAATAGTAGCAGCAGTTACTAAACATAGATTTATAAACTTCATAGAGAAGCATAACATTTTAAATGAAGCACAACATGTATGTAGAAAGGGAAGATCCATCAAGACCACAGTGAGAAACTTCATAACACACGTCAGTTTTATGTTTTGTTTTAGGGCGGAAAAAAACAACAGGGGTCATACACCTACATGTCAAAACTATAGAACAATAACAGAGAGATGAGGGAAACGGCTATATTCAGTCCCAATGGACAGAATAGAAGACAGCTAAACAAGGCATGTGGAAAAAGAGCTAAAAACACCATACAAAAATGGAGGTCCGAAACCAAAACCAAAAATTAAATGGCCTTTGTCATATTGCTTCGGCAGATAAAAAGTAAAACATAGTCGACAGCCCGGACATCATTCACTAAAACAGCTGATAAATCACATGGTAAACCCAAGCTGCAATGTAAATTGATAAATAAAGGGCATTCCGGCATGAAGTGACGGACAGTTAAAATTTGGGTGCAACGGGTACAACATGGTGGGGCAGTGCCACTGAGCAACTGACAATGGCTAAAAAGGCAGTGACCAACACACAGATGAATTAAAATAATCTCCTCCTGGCTGTGCAGAGGAGTATACAAAGCTCCCACAATCCAGCTTTGAGCAGACGATCGACTGATATCGGCAAAGTAGGATGGTTCGGTCCGCTCCCTACGACGTACCGCTGAGAACACTGAGGACATTTAGAGAACGGGTAGCCAAATATGACCTGTGGAGACCAGCTAAGTTTCTTGTCAAATGTAAGACCTAAAAATTGTGTTGTCTCTGTGAATGGGAGAGCAATGGGACCAAGATGTAAGGACGGTGGGAGAAACTCTTTGTAATGCCAGAAGTTAATACAGACCGTCTTCTCGGCAGAAAAACTGAATCCACTGGCAACACTCCAGGAGTAAAGACTATCAAGACAACGCTGAAGACAGAGCTCTAGGAAAGATGCACACTGTGCACTGCAATAGATGGTAAAACTGTCCACGAAAAGGGAGCCCGATACATCAGCTGGGAGGCAATCCATGATTGGATTGATCGCAATCGCGAAGAGAGTGACAATACTGAGCCCTGTGGCACCCCATTCTCCTGCCGAAAGGCGTCTGACAGGACAGAACCCACAGGTACCCTAAACTTGTGATCCATTAAAAATGCACAAATAAAAAGAGGGAGGCGACGGCGAGGGCCCCATGTATGCATGGTGCGGAGAGTGCCCGCCCTCCAACAGGTGTCTTAAGCCTTCTCCAAATCAAAGAACACAGCCACAGTCTGGCACTTCCGCAAGAAGTTATCCATAATGAAGGTCGACAAGGTAACCAGATGGTCAAAAGCAGAGCAGCGTCTAAGAAATTCACATTGTACATTGGTAAGTAGGCGTCAAGATTCGAGCACTCAAACCAAACGAGAGTTAACCATTCATTCCATCACCTTACAGACACAGCTGGTAAGGGAAATGGGTCGATAACTGGAAGGCAAGTGTTTGTCCTTCCCCCACTTAGGTATTGGGACAATAGATTCGCGCTAGCATGTGGGAACATGACCCTCAATCCAGATGCCATTATAAGTACGAAGAAGAAAACCTTTACCCGCAGGAGAAAGGTTCTTCAGCATCTGAATAGGAAGAGAATCAGGCCCCGGAGGACCATGACCGGGCAAGTGCATTTTCGAGTTCCCGCATGGTGAATGGGGCATTGTAAATTTCATGATTCGAGGAGCAGAAGTTAGGTGGCCTTGCCTCCTCTGCCTGTTTTCAGGGGAGGAAGGCAGGGTGGTAATGAGCGGAGCTTGAAACCTCTGCGAAAAATCAGCCGAAGGCATTGGAGACATCCTCAGGGGCCACAAGGATGACTGTCACACCAGAAACTGGTGAGTGGACCTTAGTGCCAGATAGCCGGCACAGGCTACCCCAGACAACAGAAGGAGTAAAACTGTGGAAGGTGCTTGTGAAAGCAGCCCAGCTGGCTTTCTTGCTTTCTTTAATAACATGACGACACTGCGCATGTAATCTTATAATTAATACAATTCGCCATCGTAGGGCAGCATTTAAAGGTGTGTAAAGCATGTTGATGAGCACGTAAAGTGTCTCTACATGCTGTGGTCCACCAGGGGACCGCTACAAAACGTGGAGAAGAAGTAGTATGAGAGATGGAATATTCAGCAGCAGTGAGAATGACTTCCGTGAGGTGTGCGACCTGACTATTGCAGCTTGGGAAGGTTTAATCCTGAAAGGTCACCCTGGAAGAGAAGAGCCCCCAGTCTGCTTTGGAGATGTTCCAACTAGTTAAGCACGGAGATGGATAACACAAGGGAAGTGGTCGCTCAAATACGTATCAAAGTGCGTACCACTCAAACTGGCGTGCAAGTTGGGTAGTACATATAGAGAGGTCTAAATGGCAATAGGTGTGAGTTGTGTCCGAAAGAAAAGTAGGGGGTGCCAGTATTGAGGCAGATAAGATTGAGGTGGTTGAAAAGGTCTGCTAACAGGGAGCCTCTTGGGCAGGATGCTGGAGAGCCCCAAAGGGGATGATGGGCATTGAAGTCTGTAGTCAACAAAAATGGTGCAGGTAGCTGAGCAATAATTTGCATCATGTCTGCCCTAGTAACAGCAGACGGAGTGTAAACGGTGCAAATGGAAAAGTAAAAGTGGAGAGAGTAATTCTGACAGCAACTGCCTGCAGGTCAGTGTGCAATGTGATCATAGTAGATATCATCCCGGACCAGCAATATAACCCCTCCATTAACCGGAGTACCTGCCACAGAGGGTAGGTCAAAACGCACAGAGGCATAGTGTGCCAAGTCAATTTGATCGCATGGGAGTAGCTTCGTTTCCTGAAGAGCTATGACGAGCACACAGTGCAAGCGTAGCAGCAACTTTAAGTCCTCTTGGTTGGAGCGAATGCCACGAATATTCCAATGAAGAAGTGCCATCATGAGAAGAAAAAGGAGAAGCAAGAAGGGGTCACCTCGAAGGCTACTGAGGGCCTGGCTTCGAGCGAGTACTGCTGCCGCTATCAATAGGCGGAGTCATAGTCCATTTGTTCAATAGGTTCATTGGCCATCTTGTTAAGATTGCCAGGAGTGTGAGCTTCCTCCACCGGTGAAAGGCCAGATGTTCGGCTACCAGCGGTGCGGCCAGGTGAAATGGATGACGGCCTGGGGCGGCAACCGCTGGGTGGCGCAGGAGAAGAAATGTGCCGTGTTGGAGAAGGAGAACTTTGCTTCCTATTTGACTTCTTGGAAGGTCGTTTCGTCGAATTACTGGTTGATGGCTGGGAGTTTGGGGTATGTAGGAAGTCTTCATGGGATGGTTCCTTAATGAAGGCCCGTGCATCTGGCTTCTGTGTCTTAGTCTTGGCAGAAGCTGATTAAGGCGCTTGTGTCTTATGGGTGATGGAAGGAAGAGGAGACGTTGACTGGGCGATCTTAGCACTGGCCGAACGGACGACCATAGTGCTAAAGGTCAGATCGTATGTCTGCGACGACACCTCCCTGGTAGTCCGAGGAGAGGTGAGGACAGTACTGTATTTCCCCACTGGGAGCAGCGTGGGCTTCCTACTAGCAAATAGCTTGCGAGCAGCTGAGGTGGACATTCTCTTTGACCAGAATTTCCTGTATACAGCTTTTATCCTTGTAGATAGGACAGTTGTGGGAGGGCACTGCATGGTCACCTTGACAGTTCACGCAACGAGGAGACAGAGGTGGACAGTCACCCTCATGGGCGTCCATGCCACAAGTGACGCATTTAGCCGCATTAGAACAAGACTGGCAGGTGTGATTAAAACGCTGACACTGGTAGCAGCGCGTAGGTGTCAGGACATATGGGCGAACAGAGAACCTCATAGCCTGCTCTGATGCGCGACAGCAGCTGAACACTATCAAAGGTAAAAAAGTATCCAGGTCGGTACAAGTTCATTGTCGACCTTTTTCATGACCCTATGGTCAACCGTCACACCCTGCTCAGCGAGGAAAAACTGAATCTCCTCATCAGTCAATCCATCGAGTGATCATACCACACCACATGACAAATTCAAAGTGCGGTGAGCCTCCACCCAGACAGGGAATGTGTACAGGAGTGTGGCCCGAAGGAGTTTTTGTGCTTGAAAGGCACTCAGTTTCCAACAACAACAAGGTACCGTTACGCATCCTGGTACAAGACTTGACAGGTCCGGCTATGGCATCTATGCCCTTCTGAATAACAAAAGGGTTGACAGATGGAAAAATCCTTTCCTTCCTCAGATCTAGAAACTACTAGGAACTTTGGGGCAGGTGGTAATACTTTTCCGTTTTTGGGCAGAGGTCTAGAGAGAAGGAGAGAAATTCATTGCGGATGAATCCCCCATGTTTGCCAGCGTCTTCGATGGCATGCTCCTTCCTTGCAGGGACCCTCTCAGAGGGCGCTCCTGCCTTAGGTGAATGTTTACACCTCAGGTCACCCTTCCCGAGAAACGGACGGAGGGACCAATCGGCATGGTCGGAAGGTGTCAGCCCAGGCAATCACCCCCCCCCCCCCCCAGGCCTGGCCTTTACCAGGGGGTACGTGCGCGCCTCACTTGTCTACCCAGAACGAGAAATTACGCGTTACCCCGTCACCAGCTATGCATGCGAACACATGGGTCGGCCTTCAGGCACGCACAGGGAGGAAAGAAGAATACTAAGAAAAAGGGAGAGAAAGGACAGACTGTCTCAAATGCTGAGGCAGAGACCATAGGCAAGGTTAAAAGTAAGGCAAGGTTAAAAGTAAGGCAAGGTTAAAAGTAAGGCAAGGTTAAAAGTAAGGCAAGGTTAAAAGTAAGGCAAGGTTAAAAGTAAGGCAAGGTTAAAAGTAAGGCAAGGTTAAAAGTAAGGCAAGGTTAAAAGTAAGGCAAGGTTAAAAGTAAGGCAAGGTTAAAAGTAAGGCAAGGTTAAAAGTAAGGCAAGGTTAAAAGTAAGGCAAGGTTAAAAGTAAGGCAAGGTTAAAAGTAAGGCAAGGTTAAAAGTAAGGCAAGGTTAAAAGTAAGGCAAGGTTAAAAGTAAGGCAAGGTTAAAAGTAAGGCAAGGTTAAAAGTAAGGCAAGGTTAAAAGTAAGGCAGACAGTGAGAGAGGGAGAAGGGTAAAGAAAGGAAGAAACCAGAATAAGCGAAAAACCTAAATGACCACAAATGTAAGTCGTTAAACTGTCCGTCTCCGGACGCAGGCGCAAGCTACTCCCTTGAGGGGGAGGGACTCCTTTTAGTCGCCTCTTATGACAGGCAGGAATACCTTGGGCCTATTCTTACCCCAGACCCACAGGGGGAGGATTTTTGAGCTGGTGAAAGAGAAGAGTTTGTCTTTCACAGACTCCTTCGAGCCCTTCAGGTTAGAGGAAGTCTTGGGTGTTTGGATGGAGGTACGGAGGAGTTGCCTCTGGAGAACCCCTTCTGTCCTTTCCTGCCTGCTGGCTGTGTAGTGTGTGGCTTTGTCCCTTGAGGCGAGAAATGGACAGTTTGTTGTAAAGTGGAAAGAGGGATGGCGATTCTTCCTTGACGCTGGGCGACTTCACAACCTGAGAGCCAAATCTGAGGTCTCATGTCTGCATGGCCATGTCCTTCATCGAGCGAGGGGTAAGAAGAACTGGCCTACAGATGCCTGACGGGAGAACACAGTAACTTGTGAGCTACTGGGTAAGGCACTCTCCTTTACCCAAATCTCTTTCACAGCCTGCTCATCTAGATACATGTGCCAATCCCAGGAGGCGGCGGCATGGCCACCACTGCAGTTGATACAGTGGGGAGAAGGAGGCAGTCTTTTCCCTCGAGTGCAACCCTGCCACAGGTTACACATGTGGCTGGTTGTGAACAAGACGTAGTTGTGTGACTGAACCGAAGACACTGGTAGCAGCGTATCAGATTCAGAATGTACAGCTGCACTGTGACGATTTCATAGCTTGCTTTAATCATGGACGGCACCACCGCCCTATCGAAGGTGAGTAAAAGAGTGCGGGTGGGCACCAAGGAGGAATTGACCTTTTTCATTACACGATGGACAGAACCCTTATCAGAGAGGCAACATTGTATTTCAGCCTCAGTTAGCTCGTCAACCAGCCTGGTGTAAATTACACCACAGGAAGAATTCAAAGTTCTATGTGCCTCAAGACGGACAGGGTAGCCGTGGAGAAGCAAAGCAGCAAATAGTTGTGCTTGAGAATCAGAAGCAGTCACCAAAAGCAAAGTGCCATTCCGTAAACGAGAGCAGGATTTCACAGGGCAAGCATTGGCATCAACTCCCTTCTGAATAATAAACGAGCTGACCGTGGCAAAGGACTGCGATGCAGCGGGATCAATGTCAATGGAGAGGATGATACACACATTGTGAGGAAATCCCCCATGATTGCCAACATCTCCGATGGTGCGCTCCTTCCACCTGGGAGCCCCTTCACAAGGGGGCGCACCCACCTTAGGTGATTGTCCACATCTCAGGTCACACCCCCCCCCCCCCCCCCGAACACCTTACATAGGGACCAGTCCGCAATTTGGGAAGGTTACAGCTCAGGCAATCACCCCTCCCTAGGCCTAGCCTGTACCAGGGGGTACGTGCGACACTACCTATTGACCCGGGTCTGGGAATTACTCATTACCCAGTCACCTTTTATGAATCAGATGCATGGACTGGCCTTCAGGAGTGCACAGGGAGGAAGAAGAAGGAGGATCCTCAAACGCCGAAGCAGAGGAACGAGAGAAGGGAAAGAAAGAAAGGAAAATGGACCCACAGGGAAAGTTGAGACTGTTTGCACGTCAGCTACAGAATGCAGAACATTCCCAATAATACCCCACACACGTTCCCAAGGGAGGGGAAGAAAGAATAGCAACAGGAGGGACACACAACACGGAAGGGAAAGAGTGCTGCAAGGGCTGGGGCCCGTGATAGCCATGCACGAACCCGCCCAAAGAGTGGCGAGCCCCCTGAGGGACACACACATCAGTGAGGCACTGGATCATCAAAAGAAAGTATCCAGAAGTTCTATTTAGATCTTTCAAAAGCTGTTGACTGACTCACACAAAACCTTTCTACAGAAACTGGACTGCTGTGGCGTAAGATGGAAAGCTGCTGATATTATAAAGATCTTTGTGGAAAACAGACAACAGGGTTTTGAAATAAAACAAATCTGAAATACAAAAATGTCTACTCACTGCATGCAGGTAAAATATGGAGTTGCTCAGGGTTCAGTACTAGGACCTCTGCTCTTTAGCTTGTATATAAATGATATGCCCACTGCTGAAAAAAAAAAAAAAAAAAAAAAAAAAAAAAAAAAAAAAATTGATCATGTATGCTGATGACAACTAGTATATAGTGACTCAATGAACAAGTTGGGAAAAAGAGCCAGTGAGAACTTGCAAATGGCAGAAAGGTATTTTACAGGAAATAACAGCCATCAACAGGAAGCACATTGAGTACAAATTTTGAAACAAACAGAACCAACAGAGTGGAGATATTTACTCTCTGTATTGGGATGTGCACTTTGAACCAGTGGACTGTAATAGGTTTCTGGGTATAGACATGCACACATCTGTAACATGAGGAAACCACATTGACAGAATCTGTTCCAAAATAAGAAATATATTTTTAATGAAAAAAAGTGTTATACAGTGAACACAGAAACCTTGTTTAAAATGTACTACAGACATTTTCCGACATTTTACAGTATCTCAACATGGAATCGTGCAGCAGATGTTCATGTACAAAGAATCCTAAAACTTAAAAAGAAAGCCATTAGATGCATAGCTAAACTAACACTTCGGGAATCCTGCTAAAACAAATTCAAGGAATTTAAAACACTAACGGTACCAAGTCTGTACATATATGAGACAATACTGCTTCTAATGGTAAATTGTACAGCACCTCAGACAGATACTTTCATGGCCACTACACAAGAACCAGAGTAAATTACATCTGTAGCAGAAGATTGAAAAAGGCAGACAGGGACACTACAATTGTAGGAAGCTTACTTTGTAATAGACTACCATCTAGCATCAAGAGCATAAAGGAACTTAGCACCTTCAAACGAAAACTTGAACACCTCATCTCTGGATACTGGTATAAGGTGAAGTAGTACTTGTTGGCAAATTCATAGGACAATTTTAAGTTGGAATGTCAAGTTTTCTTGAAAGAAGGTAACGGGAAACAAAGTATAGAGATGAAAATACAGAAGAAAACATACAGAGTAAGATGCAGTGTTACAGTAATGTATAAATGTCTTAATATTTCTATGCAGCGAGTTTAACACATCAAACTAAAAAAATTGTCTTCAGTTCTTCTACATGTATTATATTAATATTATTAGCCTATTATTATTAGCAGTATGACAATTAGATTGTTGACTTTCCCTGTGTGTATGCACTAGACTGCTACATAAATGAACACAGGCTATGATATATCTCTGAGTAAAAATATTATCAGTAAACATTACTATAGACTTATTTATTGTATCAAATGACAAATCTAAAAGAAATATGTTTATTTCTGTATAAATTTGCGACATAATATGTCTAAAATCATTGTAAAACTGATCAGTGGACAAAAAATTAACTATATTCAGAGACAGTCAGGCGGCAAGTCTATCTCATGAACAGGCTCTCAGGCAAACTATGGATAATATTGGGTAATATCCTGTGTTAGATATAGCTTTTAATTTGCTAGTATATTTGACAGTTTCAAGACTAGTTTTCATTCTACTCTATTCTCCATAACTATACTGTGAAATTTTGAAATTGTTGTATAAACGTAAAAACACAGATGTCTTATAAGACTAGTCAGTAATTTTAATAGTCACAGTATTCCCCCACACTGGGCACCACTGTTTGTCAAAGGAAGCAGCATGTTGTTTTCCGTATCTGATATTCCCATCAAGACTCTCCGCTAGCAATTCCTGTTATGCAGCCTATTGCAAGCTTAACACCATTACGTAGGTTTTAAAGTAGTTTGCGTGCGGTTCATTGCAAAAAAACGAAAAAGTAAATTCAGAAATTCTGTATTACGTAACAGAGTAGTTCGGTATTACAAAAAAATTACGACTTTCCACTGAGGCAACAAATAACACTGAGAAGCGGAAACCTAATCTGTCCTACAAAACAGCAACACTATCAAAAACAAATATACGCGGAGGATATGGAAAAACGCGCAACCTATAAATAAAACATAATAAAATTATCTAATTTTGTACCGTTAATACTGGTACTGTGGCAATCTGTACTCTTCCAATAAAATGATAAACTATCAATATGTGCACAGTATAGTTACCAGACTGCTGAATTTTCACTTCAAAGTATGATTTGCTCTGTACTAGTGGGGCATTTGTGATAGCACCACCACTCCCGCATATTCGCAATCCGTTTTTTACAATCACAACTTCATGACCTACAAGAAAGAAACAAGATTTTTATCGTTTCAACAGCTGGCAACACTCGCAACAATCTTTACATCTACAATACTAACCAACGTGATTAGTATCTAGCGTGATGGGATTAGTTTCTCGCCTAGGCGCTGGTGTTGCTGAAAATCCCATCCCATCAAAACAGTTTTTCACACAGCAGAACACAATCGCCATCCTCGCTTTCAGGCTGTCAACATTGTCATCGTTTCAACGCGACTTCTGAGCACATTCCTTGATTGAAACGGGTCTAGGAAAGCTGTAGCTGCATTAATTCAATATAACTTAACACTTTTCTAAACATTATTACGCAAACTCGTCAACTATTTTAAGTCAACAAGATAGGTTTAGCCCTACGACCCAATTCCTCACATCAACATCACATCCCAACCTCGTCGCCAATAAGCAATAACTGTCAGCGCGGCTTTGGTGTCAAAGTTGTTACTCGTGAAAACATTTCATTCAACGAGTTTACATTTCAAGGGTGGCTATCCACAGATATACATAAGTGGTGATATCGACCTCAAGAACTTTGACTAACACTGGAGTTGCGTAGGGATGCGCCAAACGGTTATTTTGAAGTTTCAGTCATCAGGATACCAGTTATTTTTTACATCAGTTATTTTCATGGAAGTGAAAGAAGAAGGGAGATGGCATTAAGTCACAAACTTGAAGCCGATGTCGCCATCTTAACTACACTAAAACATTAAGTTCCCCTTATTCATATCCCCATGGCCCCACAGTTCACCGTGGTGACACTCCCAGTGACGTCACTCTGACTGTGTCGTATTACTAGTGCAAATACGCATTCAAGAACAGAAAAACGTTTAGAACTGCCTTCTTGACATTATGTTATTCGTGTAAGGTCTACAATTTTAGCATTGCGCGCGCACAAAACAGAAGTAATGAACAAGAAGCACACGTAAATAGTTGTCTGCCAATGGAGCATGCCTCACCCACTCTGGCTTGAAAAAAATGTACAGCGTAAAACTGTAGCATCACTGTCTCTCTTCTTTATCTCCATGATTATTTTTAACCATTACAAACGACGTCAGTTATTTTTCACTGCCAAGTTCTCCAGACGTGGTTACATTTAAATAACTAGGTGGAATCCATCAGTTTTGTTTGATGGTATAATTGTGAGTAGTGCGAAATGGCATAATTATTGCCATAACTTCCAGTAAATTTCAATTGATGTTCGAACGGTACTAGTGTTTCATATTATATGTATACAGGTTACCGGTCGCTATTAGAAATATTATCCTCGAAGCTCAACAGAAACTACACAGAACTTTGCTACAGCATTGTTAAAGTGAAACGTTAAAAACGCGCTTTTTCAAGTATGAGCTAATATGTAAACTGAATATTGTAAGTAAAATTCGAAGCTTCGTTTCTGGAACTGTTCACTTAATGGAATAAGTGTACTGCCCTGTAATCCAACACAAAAGTATATGTAATGTGACATTCATTTACTCCTGTGCAAGATAATTCATTTGACATAAGCTTTATGAGACCTCAAAAACTGCTCGATTTCTTCAGTTTCCGAGATGGTCTTAATTTTTTGGTGGGAGAATACCTAATTGAATTTCTTCATGTCTTCAATTTGTTGTGTATCTATTATTGCATGCAGAATTCCTGTGGATGATTGGTTGTGTTAACATCATATGAGTAACGTATTTTAACACGCCATGTGTCATTACTATATCCTTTTACTCTGTTGATCTAATTCTTCCTTGGGTATCCAGACTGAGAGATTCTGAATTAATAGTGTTGATGTGGGGAATACAATTTTGCAGCAAGTTCTCAGAAATTTCTCAACAACAAAATTTCCTCTCCTGAGGAATACTGCACCTCTCGATTTCATGTTTCGCCTTTTTTTAACTTAAATTGATGATAGAGTACACGTTCGGTCAAATATATAAGGCAATAATATCCACCCTTTCCAATATGCTTCATCTTTCAATGTCACCTGCCTGCTTTGATTATTTTCTATATTTTTATAATTTAATATCATGACAGTTGACTATCTAAATATATAACAGGTTATTTCATGAATACGACAGATGACCACTCAAAATAAAGGGCTAAGTTTTGTATACAACAAAACATCAACAAACTAATGAGCGCAACTGGCAATAAATTTTTCAGTGTTAGATAAAATAGTAGAAAGTGAACTGTCTTGAGTTCTTTGAAAGCAAAAAAGCATATATTATTCAAGTGTGTTTGCAGTATGAGCAAGCATTAATAGGCCCTAATGTAAGTAAATCTATACATTTATTTAAATACCACTGACAAATATCTGACATGATTATTATTGTAAATACTTGTATTCATTCCAAATATGCCTTCATGAAATGTCTAATTTGTAAATATTTCATTGTACAATTTTCCTGTATAAAACTCATGTGCTTAATACTTTGTAGAAAATGTTTCCAAGTCAGTGGCCAAAGACTAATTACGTAAAAAAAAAAATCCCCTGTGTAATGGGTGAGTCTAAATTGAGAAAACTCGTTTTTCGCTTAGTAATGCCAAAAGCAAAGTATCACCAAATTACACAAGTTCCTTGTACTCATTCAACTACTTTCCATTTCAGACCACCTATAATATTCAAATTCTTCAGGGAGTTTCCAGAATGAGATTTTCACTCTGCAGCGGAGTGTGCGCTGATATGAAACTTCCTGGCAGATTAAAACTGTGTGCCCGACCGAGACTCGAACTCGGGACCTTTGCCTTTCGCGGGCAAGTGCTCTACCAACTGAGCTACCGAAGCACGACTCACGTCCGGTACTCACAGCTTTACTTCTGCCAGTATCCGTCTCCTACCTTCCAAACTTTACAGAAGCTCTTCTGCGAACCTTGCAGAACTAGCACTCCTGAAAGAAAGGATACTGCGGAGACATGGCTTAGCCACAGCCTGGGGGATGTTTCCAGAATGAGATTTTCACTCTGCAGCGGAGTGTGCGCTGATATGAAACTTCCTGGCAGATTAAAACTGTTTTATGTCTCCGCAGTATCCTTTCTTTCAGGAGTGCTAGTTCTGCAAGTTTCGCAGAAGAGCTTCTGTAAAGTTTGGAAGGTAGGAGACGGATACTGGCAGAAGTAAAGCTGTGAGTACCGGACGTGAGTCGTGCTTCGGTAGCTCAGTTGGTAGAGCACTTGCCCGCGAAAGGCAAAGGTCCCGAGTTCGAGTCTCGGTCGGGCACACAGTTTTAATCTGCCAGGAAGTTTCATCTTCAGGGAGTGTAAAATCACTAATAAATTTAAAATGTTGCATATTCTTTACAATACTACATGCCTTTCTGTACGATACACGAGATAAATCACAGTGTTTTGTCTCACAGTAGTGCCACAGTCTGACGTCACGGTCGAGACACTCTGCATCGATTATGTTTCCTACTGCGCCAGCAGCGCGTCAAGCGGCCAGAAAGTAAAACTGTCAAATTTAGCGTGACCGTGAAAGCGAAAGTGAATGGTAGTTCTTTATTTTGGTTTCTACAATGGTTTTTACAAACGGGAGAGTCTGCAGCGTAATAAATTGCAGCAGAAACAAGAAAAGATTTCAAATATCTTTTTTTACGTTTTGTAAGGACCCTGAGAGGTATATATCATAATGTTACTAAACTGTAGTCTCAGGATGGCAAACTACATGTGCATAAATGATTAATGTTTCATTTTAGGAGCAGAAAATGGCTAGTGAATATCAGACGAGAAAAAGACCCTATTTACTTTTATAATAAACTTTTGTTCACTACACTTCGAACCAAACCAGTTCATGAATGCAACAATAATAAACTCATTTGGAATGCAGTACCTACACTGTTTGACATCCCGAATAAGCTACCTCAACTGACGATGAAGAGGAAACTGCCAGAAAGATTCGATATTCCGTCTAAAGTTGTAAAGCAATTGTATGGCACAGAAGCAGCTAGTTCAACTCTCCATATATCACTGCCAGATTCATCTGAATCGTCACCATGGACCTGCTTTGACAGTGAAGTGTCAGATCGTGCAGATCGCTCGACTTTGGGCAAAACTGTTATGGGACAAGGAAAGTGCCTATCATATTAGGTGCAAATAGCAACAGAAACTGTATCAGAAGGATCAAGTGAAGAAGGGTAAACAAATTTTGAAAACGATAGAATCCCGATATTTAAAAAAAGATGACCTTGACTTGTTAAGTCAGATTAGAATGCCAATGAAGGAGAAAAGTGCTGCAAGATGGAAAGACGAAAACAAGCTGTTTGCTCTAAATTTATTATACAGGGTGTATCAAAAAGGATGGCGCAAGCTTACACAGCTGAAAATACACAATAATAGAAGCACAAATATCCCAGTAAACATGGGTCCACAAACGAGCCACTTGCGAGATAATCACGACTGTATGGTTCCACACCGCCACTGACGGCATTGCTTGTAACATCGTCCAGTTTCCCCCTTGCGCACTTGAGGCAATCCTATGTTCGCTGTTTACACAACGGAATATTGCCGAGGGGTGGAGTTGGGATCACATGCAGAATTTTACAGGACGGATGCAGTACACAGTCTCAAAGGGTATCAGTCGCGTCTGAGGAATGCATATGTGCTGTGTTGTAGTTAAAATGGAACCACACAGTAACAAAGAGTATGCAGATATGCATTTCATGTATGGCAGGGCTAATGGCAATGCACGGGAGGCTGCATGCTTGTACCAAGAAACATATCCTGATCGAAGAGATCCAAAAAGTCATATATTTACAAGGGTCCATCAGCGCCTGAGAGAAAACAGGGTTTTTGCACATGACAGAGCAGGAAGTAGGCTTGCTCACATTCCGCCTGAGGTTGACGATAAGGTGTTAGAAGCAGTACTGTGCTCTCCAGGAACCTTGACGAAAAGAGTTGCCACACAAGTACCATTACTAAGCCGCAGTGGTGTATGAACAATTTTACATTACAATTTACTATACCCTTACCACCTCCAATGAGCTCAATGTCTCAATGATGCAGCCTTTGTTCCTAGAGTAATGTTTTGTCAGTGGCTGCAACAGCAGGCTGTAGTCGACCCTAGTTTTACATGTAACATTTTACTTACAGACCGAGCAGGATTCACATGCAGTGGTGTGTTTAACTATCATAATACACATTTGTGGTGTGAAATAAACCTGCAAGCTGTTCATGAGTCACCACGTTAGCGACGTTACTCACCAAATGTGTGGTTAGGAGTACTAAGCGGTCAACTCATTTGGCCACACATTCTTCCACCACAAGTTAATGGACAGAGATCTTTAGCTTTGTGCAGTGTCATCTTCCAGGATTGCTTGAGGATGTTCCCCTTCAGCAACGTCAGCATATGTGGTACGTGCATGATGGAGCTCCAGAACATTTTGCTGCTAGTGTGAGATGGCATCTAACACACTGATATGGTCAAAGATGGATAGGTCGTGGCCTCCAAGATCAGCTGATCTAAATTCTTCGGATTTTTGTGTCTGGGGTAACCTCAAAAGCAATGCGTACAGGACAACCGTTAACACGGTTGAAGAACTGGATCAGAGAGTCGTACACGCTCGTCAAGAATTCCGGAACGATCCAGGGGTTTTCAAAAGGATTCAAAATTCATTGTAGATACAAGCACAGCATTGCATCCAGATGCAAGGAAAACACTTCAAACACCTCTTTTAACAGATACCCCATATGTGAAATGTGAACTAATTGCGATGTACTATGCAATAGTAAAGTCTAAATTTCAAATTAATGTGTACTATAGTAGTGTATGGAACTGGGAACCTAGAAACGATGAAGAGGCTTCGTCCCCATCATAGTAATGATGGTGTACAAGGACATGGAGAAAGTGCCTGTGCAGCAATCGCCGACATAGTGTAACTGAGGCGGAATAAGGGGAACCAGCCTGCATTCGCCGAGGCAGGTGGAAGACAGCCATAAAAATCATCCACAGGCTGGCCAGCACACTAGACCTTGACACTAATCCTCCAGGCGGATTCGTGCTGGGGAACAGCATGCCTTCCCACCTGTAAAGCATTGTGTTACACCACATGGCTAACTGGGCAGGCTAATGTGTACTAAGATGATGTTTACAACAGTGGTGGTGTGAAACCATACAGTCGTGATTACGTCGCTAGTGGCTCGTTTGTGGACCCATGTTTACTGGGACATTTGTGCTTCTATTATCGTGTACTTTCAGCCGTGTAAGTTTGCACCATCCTTTTTGATACACCCAATCATTTAATCATACAGTAAAGCTGCATAACCTCGGGAAAAATTATGGTTGTAGTTTCACCTTGCTGTCAGCCGTTTGCAGTACCACAACAGCAAGGCCGTTTTGGTTAGTGTTACAAGGCCAGATCAGTCAATCATCCAGACTGTTGCCCCTGCAACTACTGAAAAGGCTGCTGCTCCTCTTCAGGAACCACACGTTTGTCTGGCCTCTCAACAGATACCCCTCCGTTGTGGTTCCACCTAAGGTACGGCTATCGGTATGGTTGAGGCACGCAAGCATCCCCACCAACGGCAAGGTCCACTGTTCATGGTCCATGGTTCATTTTAGAATCATTTTTAAAAACATCTATGTCTTCTGTTATTACACACACTCTTGGAAGCAAAAAAATAATTCATATATTCTTTTACAGCAGTGAGTGTTGCGACTGTTATGTTAGACTGTGGTAATGCCATAAGTTATTAAGCACATTTTTTGGAGAAGTTTGGAGATGCGCTGGAGAGTGGACGGTCAGTGTGCAATTGGCTGGTGTTGTCTCACAGCCCTCTCTGCTCTAACGTTCCCGCCCAGTGTGCCAGCACTTGATTTTACACCGGAACAAAGGGTATGACACAGCAGTTCACAAAACATCAGGAAAATATAGGACAACAGTTTACAACAGGCATCCAACGATTTGAAGTATAGTATTAGTCAATAGTTCAGTGAGGTGAGCAATACTATACACACTGAATTATCTGGAAAGTTGACAAAGCTAAGTAAACAACTAAAACAAGAGATAATTACCGACATATCCCGCAATATAAATACTTTAACGGAAAAAGTATCATCTGTAGACGATAAACAGGAACAACTTGCAGGTGTGCTACAAAACCTTTTGAAGCATATCCTCGAATTCAAGAGATGAAATCCCAAGTGAGTGCATCAGTAAAAAATGTGACGGACACAGGCAGCGAGCTGCAAGACGTCTGCAAAAACTTACCTTCAGGAGTAAAAAAGTTAAGTATAAGAGTAGACCAGTTAAGTTTAGAGTCAAAATTTGCCAGAAAACAGAGATATAAGACATGTGCAGATGTAAAGGAAAAGACTGAAAAAGCTGAAGCTGGGATGCTGGATAAGGGCAGCACCCTAAGTGAAAAGGTAGTATTAGAGTGCAAGATTTATGTACACTCCTGGAAATTGAAATAAGAACACCGTGAATTCATTGTCCCAGGAAGGGGAAACTTTATTGACACATTCCTGGTGTCAGATACATCACATGATCACACTGACAGAACCACAGGCACATAGACACAGACAACAGAGCATGCACAATGTCAGCACTAGTACAGTGTATATCCACCTTTCGCAGCAATGCAGGCTGCTATTCTCCCATGGAGACGATCGTAGAGAACCTGGATGTAGTCCTGTGGAACGGCTTGCCATGCCATTTCCACCTGGCGCCTCAGTTGGACCAGCGTTCGTGCTGGACGTGCAGACCGCGTGAGACGACGTTTCATCCAGTCCCAAACATGCTCAATGGGGGACAGATCCGGAGATCTTGCTGGCCAGGGTAGTTGACTTACACCTTCTAGAGCACGTTGGGTGGCACGGGATACATGCGGACGTGCATTGTCCTGTTGGAACAGCAAGTTCCCTTGCCGGTCTAGGAATGGTAGAACGATGGGTTCAATGACGGTTTGGATGTACCGTGAACTATTCAGTGTCCCCTCGACAGTCACCAGAGGTGTGTGGCCAGTGTAGGAGATCGCTCCCCACACCATGATGCCGGGTGTTGGCCCTGTGTGCCTCGGTCGTATGCAGTCCTGATTGGGGCGCTCACCTGCACGGCGCCAAACACGCATACGACCATCATTGGCACCAAGGCAGAAGCGACTCTCATCGCTGAAGACGACACGTCTCCATTCGTCCCTCCATTCACGCCTGTCGCGACACCACTGGAGGCGGGCTGCACGATGTTGGGGCGTGAGCGGAAGACGGCCTAACGGTGTGCGGGACCGTAGCCCAGCTTCATGGAGTCGGTTGCGAATGGTCCTTGCCGATACCCCAGGAGCAACAGTGTCCCTAATTTGCTGGGAAGTGGCGGTGCGGTCCCCTACGGCACTGCGTAGGATCCTACGGTCTTGGTGTGCATCCGTGCGTCGCTGCGGTCGGGTCCCAGGTCGACGGGCACGTGCACCTTCCGCCGACCACTGGTGACAACATCGATGTACTGTGGAGACCTCACGCCCAACGTGTTGAGCAATTCGGTGTTACGTCCACCCGGCCTCCCGCATGCCCACTATACGCCCTCGCTCAAAGTCCGTCAACTGCACTTACGGTTCACGTCCACGCTGTCGCGGCATGCTACCAGTGTTAAAGACTGCGATGGAGCTCCGTATGCCACGGCAAACTGACTGACACTGACGGCGGCGGTGCACAAATGCTGCGCAGCTAGCGCCATTCGACGGCCAACACCGCGGTTCCTGGTGTGTCCGCTGTGCCGTGCGTGTGATCATTGCTTGTACAGCCCTCTCGCAGTGTCCGGAGCAAGTATGGTGGGTGTGACACACCGGTGTCAATGTGTTCTTTTTTCCATTTCCAGGAGTGTAGATACAGTAGAAGAAGCTTTAAAAGAGAAAGAAAGTCAATGTATAGCCAAAATAGATTCAGGTTTAAAGTAAGCAGTGGAAAGGTTACTAGGCAGTATTGCTAAAACTTCTGACATTCCAAAACAACATTTGACAGAAAACAAGCCCATCTTTTAGAGAAGTTAAATACTTTCACTTGTTATCCACAATACGTGGCTAGCCTGTCGAAGGAAAATAACGACGGTTGCAGAACGCAATAACATTTGCCGGCAGCTGTACCCGTGAAGCAAGTGCTATGCCACATATGAACATGAACACCCCTCCCTGTCACTGACAGCGCGGCGTGTGTGTCAAGGCTTGTTTCTCAACATTATTTGCAGATGGAGATTCTGCATCTACACCTACATCTACGTGATTACACTGGTACTCACAATAAAGTGCCTGGCAGAGGATTCAATGAACCACCTTCAAGCTGTCTCTCTACTGTTCCACTCTCGAACGGCGCGGGGGAAAAACGAACACTTAAATTTTTCTGTGCAATTCCTGATTTTTCTTATTTTTATTGTGATGATCATATCTCCCTATGTAGGTGGGCGCCAACAGAATGTTTTCGCAATTGGAGGAGAAACCTAGTGATTGAAATTTCAAGAGAAGATCCCGTTGCAACGAAAAACGCCTTTGTTTTAATGGCTCTGAGCACTATGGGACTTAACATCTTAGGTCATCAGTCCCCTAGAACTTAGAACTAAACCTAACTACATCACACACATCCATGCCCGAGGCAGGATTCGAAACTGCGACCATAGCAGTCCTGCGGTAACGGACTGCAGCACCTAGAACCGGCTTTGTTTTAATGATTGGCACTCCAATTCACATATCATGTCTATGGCACTATTTCCCCTATTTTGCGTTAGTACAGAACGAGCCTCCCTTCTTTGTACTTTTCCGATGTCATCTACCAATCCCACCTGATGTGGATCCTACACTGCACAGCAATACTTCAGAATGGGGAGGACAAGCGTGTTGTAGGCAGTCTCTTTAGTAGACCTGTTGCACCGTCTAAGTGTTCTGCCAATGAATCACAGTCTTTGATTTGCTCTACCCACAACATTATCTATGTGATCGTTCCAATTTAGGTTATTTTCAACTGTAATCCCTAAGTATTTAGTTGAATTTACAGCCTTCAGATTTATGGGACTTATCATGTAATCGAGATTTAGTGGATTTCTTTTAGTACTCACGTGAATAACTTCACACTTTTCTTTACTCAGGGTCAATTGCCACTTTTCGCACCATACATATATCTTATCTAAAACATTTTGCAATTTGTTTTGGTCACCCGATGACTATACTAGACGGTAAATGACAGCATCATCTCCAAACAAGCTAAGATCGCTACTAAGATTGTCTCCTATATCATTAATATAAATCAGGAACAATAAAGGACCTATAACACTTACTTAGGGAAAGCTGGATATTACTTCTGTTTTACTCGATAACTTTCTATCTATTACTACGAACTGTGACCTTTCTGACAGGAAATCACGAATCCAGTAGCACAACTGAGGCGATATTCCATAGGCATGCAGTTTGGTTAAAAGACGCGCGTGAGGAACGGTGTCGATAGCCTTCTGGAAATCTAAAAATGTGGGATCACTGTGACTTCCCCTGTCGATAGCACTCATTACTTCATGAGTATAAAGAGCTAGTTGTGTTTCCTGAATCCATGCAATGTGTTAATAAATCGTTTTCTTCGAGGTACTTCATACTGTTCGAATACAGTACATGTTCCAAAACTCTACTGCAAATCGACGTTCGTGACTTGAGCAATTTCCCAGTCTTTAGGTATGGATCTTTCTGTGAGCGAGCGGTTTTATATAATTGCTAAATATGGACCTATTATATCAGCATACTCTGAGAGGAAAGTGACTGGTATACAATCTGGACCAGAATCCTTGCCCTTATTAAGTGATTTAAGCTGCTTTGCGACACCGCGGATATCTACTTCTATGTTTTTCGTCCTGGCAGTTGTTCCTGATTGGAATTCAGGAATATTTACTTCGTCTTCTTCGGTGAAGGAGTTTCGGAGAACCGTGTTTAATAACTCTGCTTTAGTGGCACTGTCATCAGTGGCTTCATCGTTGTTATCACGAAGTGAAGGTATTGATTGCGTCTTGCCACTGGTGTGCTTTATGTATGACCAGAATCTCTTTGGGTTTATGCCAGATTTCGTGACAGAGTTTCGTTATAGAAATTATTAAAAGCATCTCGCATTGAATTAAGCGCTATATTTCGAACTTCTGTAAAACTTGGCAAGTCCGGGGTATTTTGCGTTCTTTTCAATTTGACATGCTTTTTTCGCGGCTTCTATAACAGCGATCTGACCAGTTTTATATACCATGGGGGATCAGTACTATCACTTATTAATTTATGTGGTATATGTCTCTCAATTGCTGTTGATACTGTCTCTTTGAAATCATTCCACAACTTTTCTACACTCACATGATCAGATCGGAAGGAGTGAAGACTGTCTCTTAAAACGACGTTAACAGCACTTTTATCAGCTTTTTTAAATAGATATACCTTGCATTTCTTTTTGATGCTTGTAGGTGTTAAGGCTTTCAGCATAGCAACAACTGAATTGTGGTCGCTAATCCCTCTATTCGTCACGATACTCACTATTTGTCCAGGATTATTTGTTGTTGAGAGGTCAAGTATGCTTTCGCAACCATTTACGCTTCGAGTGCAATCATGAACTAATTCTTCAAAATAATTTTCTGAGAAAGCATTCAGTACAATTTCGGATGACGTTTTATTCCTACCGCCGGCTTTAAATGTATAATTTTTCCAGCATATCGAGGATAGATTGAAGTCACCACCGACTATAACTGCATGAGTGGGGTACCTACACTCCTGGAAATGGAAAAAAGAACACATTGTCACCGGTGTGTCAGACCCACCATACTTGCTCCGGACACTGCGAGAGGGCTGTACAAGCAATGATCACACGCACGGCACAGCGGACACACCAGGAACCGCGGTGTTGGCCGTCGAATGGCGCTAGCTGCGCAGCATTTGTGCACCGCCGCCGTCAGTGTCAGCCAGTTTGCCGTGGCATACGGAGCTCCATCGCAGTCTTTAACACTGGTAGCATGCCGCGACAGCGTGGACGTGAACCGTATGTACAGTTGACGGATTTTGAGCGAGGGCGTATAGTGGGCATGCGGGAGGCCGGGTGGACGTACCGCCGAATTGCTCAACACGTGGGGCGTGAGGTCTCCACAGTACATCGATGTTGTCGCCAGTGGTCGGCGGAAGGTGCACGTGCCTGTCGACCTGGGACCCGACCGCAGCGACGCACGGATGCACGCCAAGACCGTAGGATCCTACGCAGTGCCGTAGGGGACCGCACCGCCACTTCCCAACAAATTAGGGACACTGTTGCTCCTGGGGTATCGGCGAGGACCATTCGCAACCGTCTCCATAAAGCTGGGCTACGGTCCCGCACACCGTTAGGCTGTCTTCCGCTCACGCCCCAACATCGTGCAGCCCGCCTCCAGTGGTGTCGCGACAGGCGTGAATGGAGGGACGAATGGAGACGTGTCGCCTTCAGCGATGAGAGTCGCTTCTGCCTTGGTGCCAATGATGGTCGTATGCGTGTTTGGCGCCGTGCAGGTGAGCGCCACAATCAGGACTGCATACGACCGAGGCACACAGGGCCAACACCCGGCATCATGGTGTGGGGAGCGATCTCCTACACTGGCCGTACACCTCTGGTGATCGTCGAGGGGACACTGAATAGTGCACGGTACATCCAAACCGTCATCGAACCCATCGTTCTACCATTCCTAGACCGGCAAGGGAACTTGCTGTTCCAACAGGACAATGCACGTCCGCATGTGTCCCGTGCCACCCAACGTCCTCTAGAAGGTGTAAGTGAACTACCCTGGCCAGCAAGATCTCCGGATCTGTCCCCCATTGAGCATGTTTGGGACTGGATGAAGCATCGTCTCACGCGGTCTGCACGTCCAGCACGAACGCTGGTCCAACTGAGGCGTCAGGTGGAAATGGCATGGCAAGCCGTTCCACAGGACTACATCCAGCATCTCTACGATCGTCTCCATGGGAGAATAGCAGCCTGCATTGCTGCGAAAGGTGGATATACACTGTACTAGTGCTGACATTGTGCATGCTCTGTTGCCTGTGTCTATGTGCCTGTGGTTCTGTCAGTGTGATCATGTGATGTATCTGACCCCAGGAATGTGTCAATAAAGTTTCCCCTTCCTGGGACAATGAATTCACGGTGTTCTTATTTCAATTTCCAGGAGTGTATTTGAAATGAGACTAAAGTTTTCTTTGAACTCTTCAGCAACTATATCTTCTGAGTCAGGTGGTCGGTAATAGATCCAATTAATAGTTTAGTCCGATTGTCAAGTATAACCTCTACCCATTCTATTTCGCAGGAACTATCTACTTCAATTTCACTACAAGGCAAACTACTTCTGACAGCAATAAATGCGCCACCACCAACTGTATTTAATCCATCTTTTCTGAACACTGTTAGATCGTTTGAAAAAAATTCGGCTGAACTTGTTTCTGGCTTTACCCAGCTTTCTGTACCTATAACTATTTGAGCTTCAGTGTTTTCAATTAGGGCTTGGAGCTCTGGTGCTTTCCCAACACAGCTACGACAATTTACAACTACAATACCGATCGTGTCTACAACTACCTTACTGTGTTTTAGCTGTCCCTTTTTAGACAGACTCCCTTTCTGTGGTTCACAGAGACCCTCTAACCTAAAAAACTGCCCAGTCCCTTCCACACAGTCCCCGCTATCCGTGTAGCCGCCTCCTGTGTGTATTGGACTCCTGACCTATTAAGCGGAAGCCGGTAACCCACCACTAAATGGTGAAAGTCAAGGAATCTGCAGCCTAAACGGCTCTGCACCAAAGGACCACAATCCGTTCTATCGACAATGCTGCAGATGGTGAGCTCCGCCTTAATCTTGCAAGCAAGATTGGCAGTCTTTACCATTTCCGCTAACCACCCGAAACCAGAGAGAATCTCCTCTGATCCAAACCTACACACGTCATTGGTACCGACATGAGCCACCACCTGCAGTTGGCTGCACCCTGTACTCTTCATGTCATCCAGAAGTACCCTTTCCACATCCAGAAAGACTCCCCCCGGTATGCACACAGAGTTCACAGTGGCTTCCTGACCCTCCTTGGCAGCAATGTTCCTAAGCAGCCCCATTACACACCTAACATTAGAGCTTACAACTACCAGCAAACCCACCATCTGTGAATGCCCAGACATTGCAGGCTAAGAAACTTCCTCTGGAACAGGTTGGACGACTGCATCCAGCTCAGAGAAATCACCAGTCACAGGTAACGCTCGAAACCTGTTCGTCAAACTAAACAGGGAGGCCCTATGATCGGTCCCTTGGAAAGATTTGCGTTGCCTGCCAGACTTTGGAATGATCTCCCACTCGATCACGGGTGAGAGGTCAACCTCAGTACAGCTGCCACAGCAGTGGATCGATCACGGGACACGCGGACGTGCTCTATGTCCCTTGCATCCCTGCGTCTGACCCCCCCCCCCCATAATGATGCTCCTTGGCAAGAGCCTCAAGCTGTATGATGGAAGCCAACACAGACTGGGGCTGCGAGTGAAGGGTCAGCAACTCAGTTCACATCTGTACACAGAAATCACAGTTCCTATCTGATACTGCCGTCGCTCCTGTTAGGAGCACGTAAAAATATATAACAAACGAATGGTGTACTCGGCTTTTCAGCAGCAGGAATTCAAAGTGCTCTCCCACTAAAGCTCTAAACGAGACTGAGCTACACTAACATTCACAGTTCTCATCTGATACTACCGTCATTCATGTTTGAAGCTTGTAAAAACATTTAAGAAACGAATGGTGTATTCGGCTTATCAGTAGCAGGAATTCGATGTGCTCTCCCACTAACGCTCGCAATGATACTTAGCTACACTAACAAAAACAAACAGAAGCCTATACGATACGAGGGTCGATAACAACGGTGATACTGTATGCTACGCTGTTATTAAAATAAAGGCTTGTGCCTAGTAAACACTCAAACACGCAAGAAATTACAAGAATAATCTAGTAACTACACAGGTATCTGTTAATAAGTCGCTCCTGTTGGAAGCTCGAAAAAATGTGTAACTAACGAATGGCGTACTCGCCTTATTAGCATGAGGAACACGAGATGCTCTGTCGCTGACGGTCTATCCGACACTGAGTTATACTAACCAAAACAAAACAAAAAAACCTGTACGACATGAGGGGCGATATAAGAGTCGATGGCAACAGTGGTACTGTACGCTACACTGTTATTAAAATAAAAACTTACTTAGGCATCGACAGTTTCCTCTGAAGGGACAAGAACGAACCCTGTGGTGAAACTTCCTGGCAGATTAAAACTGTGTGCCGGACTGAGACTCGAATTCGGGACCTTTGCCTTTCGAGGGCAAGTGCTCTTCTGGGAGCCAGAAAGTTTCATATCAGCGTACACTCCGATGCAGAGTGAAACTCTCATTCTGGAAGCATCTCCCAGGCTGTGGCTAAGCCATGTGTCCACAGTATCCTTTCTTGCAGAAGTGCTAGTTCTGCAAGGTTTGCAGGAGAGGGGTTGGGTTGTTTGGGGGAGGAGACCAAACAGAGAGGTCATCGGTTTCATTGGGTTAGGAAAGGGCGGGGAAGGAAGTCGGCCGTGCCCTTTCAAAGGAACCATTCCGCTATTTGCCTGGAGCGATTTAGGGAAATCACGGAAAACCTAAATCAGGAAGGCCGAACGCAGGAGTTCGCAGGAGAGCTTCTGCAAAGTTTGGAAGGTAGGAGACGTGGTACTTGCAGGAGTGAAGGTGTGAGGACGGGGCATGATTCGTGCTTGGGTAGGTCAGTTGGTAGAGCACTTGTCCCCGAAAGTTAAAGGTCCCGAGTTCAAGTCTCGGTCCGGCACACAGCTGTAATCTTCCAGGAAATTTCATATCAGCGCACACTCCGCTGCTGAGTGAAAATATCATTCTGAAAACATCCCCCAGGCTGTGGCTATGCCTCCGCAGTATCCTTTCTTTCAGGAGTGCTAGTACTTCAAGGTTTGCAGGAGAGCTTCTGTAAAATTTGGAAGGTAGGAGACGAGGTATTAGCAGAAGTAAAGCTGTGAGGGCGGGGCGTGAGTCGTCCTTGGGTGGTTCTGTTGGTAGAGCACTTGCCTGTGAAAGGCAAAGGTCCCGAGTTTGAGTCTTGATCCGGCACACAGTTTTAATCTACCAGGAAGTTTCATATCAACGCACACTCCGCTGTAGAGTGAAAATCTCATTCTGGAAACCCTGTGATATTTATCAGAGTATTTCTAAATGTTTTACCTCGTACCTGGACCAAAGCCCAGAAAATTAGATTTGTTTTGGATACACACAGGGTGAAGTTGTGCTATGGCCTACGGATGTGGCGGAAAATTGCCACTACATTGAACAGTTTGAGAGAGGCTTTCTGGATGAATATTGGTCTGAGTCCGTACAAGAGAGAGTCAGACGTGAAGTATTCAACCCAGCTGCTTTCAATACTAAACATGGAACATTAAGATGCTATTTTGAAAAATATTTTAATAAAACCAGATACTGGATGAACCCGGTATCTCAAGTAGACGTGCTGAAAATTTTAAAGCGGTGTCTACCTGCCCACATTAGGGAAACATTTATTACTATTCTAGAATACGGCACCCAATGCTTTCTATCTGTACTGGTCTCAATAGATTTGATATACGAAGAGAGACCAGTACAACCTAAGCCTGTTAATGATGCAGATAATGTCACAGGGATTTACGGAGCAACAAGTGAACAACGGATATGTTGCACAACATGGATGGCAACCTTAACCTACACAGACCTATGTTAACGGTAACGGTAGTCACAATGGCAATGGCAAAAGCAGTAAATTCAAGGGTGGATATCAAAGAAATGGGCAAAAATTTAAGAAAAACAACTACAATGGGCAAGCAGCGAATTGCAAGCCTGTACAATATGTACAGACACAAGCTCCTGCAGTAATCAGCCGATCGCTTGGCAAACACAAAACAATACGACAGCTGAATAAACCACAGATAGTGGAACTCGACCAGCACAGTAGCGCACATATGCCGAACAACGTGCGAAATCAAAAAGAATTTCAGTCGAGAGACTCACAGGATACTAATTGGCCTAATAAAACACCAACAGTCCATATAGTAGAAGTTACGCCAAACCCAGAGACTGATGCCACCGCGACGCCAGAGAAATTGAACCAGTCACGGTAGGCAGACGTTCTGTGACCAGTGAGTGGAATGGGGGGAGGGGGGGGGGGGGCACGAGTTTGAGCGACACTTGATTCATCAGAAACGATCAAGGTAGTAATGTGAAAGATGATCACATTAATGAGGGTATGCAGGAAAACTTGGCAGAGGGCAAGGTACAAGCTACTGTTCAAGCCAAAATATTTGACCTTGATGTACCCATTGTGCTCGACAATGGGGCTACAACTAATTTGATGTAACAGGTATTCTTTCAAGAACTGAAGAAACGTGGGCATATACACACATTACCGGTGCAAAACTGCAAGGTACCAACTGTGATAGGTCAGAAATCGAAAGAAGTAAAAATATAAGCTTTAATTCCCGTCCATTTATGACAGTTTTCTCGACGATGTAATTTTTAGAAAGCAGAGAAATTAATAGTTGACTATTTAATCGGTATGGATACATTTAGGACATACCAAGTACAAACTGATATAGACAAGGGCCAATGTCATTTCACAGTAAATAAACAATTATTTGCAATAGACCTGATCAGGGGAAGTATTAATAGATGTAAAATTGAAGTTACTCACAACTTTGAGGTTCAATTGGTAAACCTCAAAGTAATTTTTATCAACACTTACAACGACGAACAGTCGGCAGTAGAAGAGGTAAATGAAAACACAATAAACATGAAGATAAGTGAATCGAAGTGCTTGTCTCAAGAACAGTAAGCAGAAATTAGGGAACTGATACTTGCTGATATACACCACTGGCCATTAAAATTGCTACACCACGTGCTACAGGCGCGAAATTTAACCGACAGGAAGAAGAAGATGCTGTGATAGGCAAATGATTAGCTTTTCAGAGCATTCACACAAGGTTGACGCCGGTGGCGATACCTACAACGTGCTGACATGAGGAAAGTTTTCAACCGATTTCTCACACACAAACAGCAGTTGACAGGCGTTGCCTGGTGAAACGTTGTTGTGATGCATCGTGTAAGGAGAAGAAATGCGTACCATCTCGTTTCCGACTTTGATAAAGGTCGGGTTGTAGCCTATCGCGACTGCGGTTTATCGTATCGCGATATTGCTGCTAGCGTTGGTCGAGATCCAATGACTTTTAGCAGAATATGGAATCGGTGGGTTCAGGAGGATAAAACGGAACGCCGTGCTGGATTCCAGCGGCCTTATGTCACTAGCAGTCGAGATGACAGGCATTTTATCCGCATGGCTGTATTGGATCGTGCAGCCACGTCTCGACCCGTGAGTCAACAGACGGGGACGTTTGCAAGACAACAACCATCTGCACGAACAGTTCGACGACGTTTGCAATAGCGTGGACTATCAGCTCGGAGACAATAGCTGCGGTTACCCTTGACACTACATCACAGACAGGAACGCCTGCGATGCTGTACTCAATGGCGAACCTGGGTGCACGAATGGCAAAACGTCATTTTTTTCGGATGAATCCAGGTTCTGTGTACAGCATCATGATGGTAGCATCCGTGTTTGGCGACATCGCGGTGAACTCATATTGAAAGCATGTATTCGTCATTGCCATACAGGCGTATCACCCGGAGTGATGGTATGAGGTGCCATTGGTTACATGTCTCGGTCACCTCTTGTTCGAAATGACGGCACTTTGAATAGTGGACATTACATTTCAGATGTGTTACGACCCGTGACTCTACCCTTCATTCGATCCCTGCGATACCCTACATTTCAACAGGATAATGGACGACCGCATCTTGCAGGTCTTGTACGGGTCTTTCTGGATACAGATAATGTTCGACTGCTACCCTGGCCAGCACTTTCTCCAGATCGCTCACCAATTGAAAACGTCTGGTCAATGGTGGCCGAGCAACTGACTCGTCACAATACGCCAGTCACTACTCTTGATGAACTGTGGTATCGTGTTGAAACTGCATGGGCAGCTGTACCTGTACACGCCATCCAAGCTCTGTTTGACTCAATGTCCAGGCGTATCAAGGCCGTTATTACGCCCAGAGGTGGTAGTTCTGAGTACTGATTTCTCAGAACCTATGCACGCAAATTGCGTGAAAATGTAATCACATGTCAGTTCTATTATAATACATTTGTTCAATGAATACCCGATTATCACCTGCATTTCTCCTTGGTGTAGCAATTGTAATGGCCAGTAGTGTACATGTATTTGAAAAAGGACCATGTACCATGAAGAATTTTGTGTGACATGTCTGCAGCATGTGCACACCAAGGTCAGCGCAGTATCTACATGTTGGGGAAATTTTGTATTCTCAATCAAGTCTAGGCAGTGAATATGTATGTGGAAATGAAAAGGGATTAATAATTGCTTAAATAACTGGAAAAATTGATTGGAAAGAACAGTTGAGAAAATTTTAAAGGTAATTTATGAATCTGTGCACATACATGGGAGAACTTTAACCGATATCAATATCAGTAGACCTTGAATATCAGTACATTTAAGGTCAGTGAACATAATTTGCTTTACATACTGCTGCTTACAGGAGTGTGCAGTTCCAAATAATCACTGCCACCTTTGAAACTATCGATCTGTCTATAAGTCCTTAAACACACGAAGCACAATATTTGTAGTATAAGTAAACCAAGTTCAGTAGGTGCCTATAAAGTATGAGTCATTACCTTCACATTAATTCCATTGTATTTAGTCTTGAGTGTGACAATGTCGTTCCAGGAATGCTCCTCCAGATATGTCGTTAATTATTCTTGTCTGCATCGAATCTCTTGATGCACGATCTCGGCCGCGAGAGAAATAATGAGCAGATAGAAGTTGAACTTATAACTGTGCGAATAAATATGTCTATTCTAATGAATTTTTATGACGCACATGCCATCATCAGTGTCGTATAGAATATATCAGACGTGATTTCCTGTGGATGAATCGGTTGACCTATGACCTTGCGATCAAATGTTTTCGGAGAGGCACGTCCTTTCGTCTACTAATCTCACGGTTTTCCGGTGCGGTCGCAAAACACAGACACTAAAGTTATTACAGTGAACAGAGACGTCAATGAACGAACGGACAGATCACAACTTTGGGAAAATAAATTTTTCACTTGAGGGAAGGCTTGAACCAAGGACCTCTCATTCCACATCTGCTCACGCTAACAACGGGACCACGGCGCTCCTGAGCTCACACTCTCCTTCATGTTGCTTATCTTGCCCATGGTCTACTCAGTTTGTATATTTTGTTTATCTATTTTTTTCATAGTTCCACACAACTTCTTCCTGTTTTCTCGATTGATCTGTGTTCAGTTTTTTTAAGGTCTATCCACTGTGCCAACTTATAACTAAATCTGAGAGGGGTGACATGGGGAGGTTCCCTTGTGAGAAACATACACTCCTGGAAATGGAAACAAGAACACATTGACACCGGTGTGTCAGACCCACCATACTTGCTCCGGACACTGCGAGAGGGCTGTACAAGCAATGATTACACGCACGGCACAGCAGATACACCAGGAACCGCGGTGTTGGCCGTCGAATGGCGCTAGCTGCGCAGCATTTGTGCACCGCCGCCGTCAGTGTCAGCCAGTTTGCCGTGGCATACGGAGCTCCATCGCAGTCTTTTACACTGGTAGCACGCCGCGACAGCGTGGACGTGAACCGTATGTGCAGTTGACGGACTTTGAGCGAGGGCGTATAGTGGGCATGCGGGAGGCCGGGTGGACGTAACACCGAATTGCTCAACACGTGGGGCGTGAGGTCTCCACAGTACATCGATGTTGTCGCCAGTGGTCGGCGGAAGGTGCACGTGCCCGTCGACCTGGGACCGGACCGCAGCGACGCACGGATGCACGCCAAGACCGTAGGATCCTACGCAGTGCCGTAGGGGACCGCACCGCCACTTCCCAGCAAATTAGGGACACTGTTGCTCCTGGAGTATCGGCGAGGACCATTCGCAACCGTCTCCATGAAGCTGGGCTACGGTCCTGCACACCGTTAGGCCGTCTTCCGCTCACGCCCCAACATCGTGCAGCCCGCCTCCAGTGGTGTCGCGACAGGCGTGAATGGAGGGACGAATGGAGACGTGTCGTCTTCAGCGATGAGAGTCGCTTCTGCCTTGGTGCCAATGATGGTCGTATGCGTGTTTGGCGCCGTGCAGGTGAGCGCCACAATCAGGACTGCATACGACCGAGGCACACAGGGCCAACACCCGGCATCATGGTGTGGGGAGCGATCTCCTACACTGGCCGCACACCTCTGGTGATCGTCGAGGGGACACTGAATAGTGCACGGTACATCCAAACCGTCATTGAATCCATCATTCTACCATTCCTAGACCGGCAAGGGAACTTGCTGTTCCAACAGGACAATGCACGTCCGCATGTATCCCGTGCCACCCAACGTGCTCTAGAAGGTGTAAGTCAACTACCCTGGCCAGCAAGATCTCCGGATCTGTCCCCCATTGAGCATGTTTGGGACTGAATGAAGCGTCGTCTCACGCGGTCTGCACGTCCAGCACGAATGCTGGTCCAACTGAGGCGCCAGGTGGAAATGGCATGGCAAGCCGTTCCACAGGACTACATCCAGGATCTCTACGATCGTCTCCATGGGAGAATAGCAGCCTGCATTGCTGCGAAAGGTGGATATACACTGTACTAGTGCCGACATTGTGCATGCTCTGTTGCCTGTGTCTATGTGCCTGTGGTTCTGTCAGTGTGATCATGTAATGTATCTGACCCCAGGAATGTGTCAATAAAGTTTCCCCTTCTTGGGACAATGAATTCACGGTGTTCTTATTTCAATTTCCAGGAGTGTATAACTATTAAGATATATTTGAAGTATTTATAAGAACTTGAATATTGGTTCATATCTTTGAGATGGACTGCCATAAATCATCTACATTCTATGTTATGATGCGTCTCTGGGGGGGATTGATTAGCACACAGTCTTGTGAAGCTCATGAACGAATGTCTCCATAGTCAGCACTAACCTGTCTTTCTCAAAGCTTTGAAATTATTGATATGATTTTGTTCGCAATCTCTGTATTTCCTGCTACAGCCCTTGCTTTGAGTAGACATAGTCGTTCTATGATTTGATTCAGGTCTTCGCAGCATATATAGGCTGGAGGTAGAGTATTCAGTCTTTTATGTTGAGTGTCAGTACCATCACCTGCATTATATATACCTTTTAAAGTTGGTTTAATAATGTTATTGTATTTGCTACCTTTAGTGCCTTTAATACATCAGTGCCTTTCCCATGTGCATTAGTCATATGTAACATATCTGCATATGCTTGACTTTCTTTCTGTAGATACTTGACTACTTGAAGACTGGAAGAATATTAGCATTAATAAACTCAGTGTTCTCTCAAATTTTGTCTTCCCAGTCTATAATGCATCCTTAGTTAGGCATATAGGGTTGATACGTAGCATGTATGACTCATCCTTGCTGACCACATACACAGTGTCTAACTCTATATCCTTGTGATTGTTAACATAACTGGTAATAATATTTCCTTCTTCTTCTTCTTCTGATTCTCTTGAACTTATGCCTCCATCCATAGTAAGCCTCCATCCATAGTTTTATTGGTGTAAACATTTCTTAGAGAGATTGTTCCTGTTACCACTGCCCTAGTTTTAGCAGGACTATTTCCCTTGAATAGCCTTTCCCATTTCGATCACTTTATTCTTTGCCATTGACTTGATGTCATATATTAAACTGTTTTTTGGGTTTAAAATGGAATGATCATATAAAGTTTGAAACGTCCCCTTTGAAGAATTATACAAGATTGTGCTTAAACTGACACACAATATTTTTTTAGCACAACGCAATCTGACTTTCAGTAATCCCTACAAGAGAATGGCCCTGACTAACATTAACCTATACGTTTCACAAATCACTTACCTCACAAAAATCTTCGTTACTCGAACTATTGCAATACAGCGAGTGCCACTACTGCCAGCTAAATAAAACATTCAAACTACGGAAGTCACTAACTACTGATAGGCACAGTCAGCAAATGAAAGATTTTAATAGAGAACAAACAATGTATTTACCTTAATAGTCATAATATATATATCAGTTCATGACATCAATTCTTACAACTTTCTAAACTCCGCCATCTCTCTCCCCACGTCCACCACCGCTGGCGGCTCACTTCCAACTGCGCAACGCTACGCGCTGTTAACATCCAGCTGCCCAACACTACAATGGCAGACAACAATGCAAACCAGCCACAGACTGCACACGGCACAGCCAGTGATTTTCAGAGCGCTACATGGCGTTACCAATAAAAAAACCTAAACAGCCTACTTACAAGTTGATCGTCGGTAAAGCAGATGCCAGACTGAGATTCATTGGAAGAATCCTAAGGAGATGCAATCCGACAACAAAGGAAGTAGGTTACAGTACGCTTGTTCGCCCACTGCTTGAATACTGCTCAGCAGTGTGGGATCCGCACCAGATAGGGTTGATAGAAGAGATAGAGAAGATCCAACGGAGAGCAGCGCGCTTCGTTACAGGAATATTTTGTAATCACGAAAGCTTTATAGAGATGATAGTGGAAGACTCTGCAGGAGAGACGCTCAGTAGCCCGGTACGGGCTTTTGTTAAAGTTTCGACAACATACCTTCACCGAAGAGTCAAGCAGTATATTGCTCCCTCCTACATATATCTCACGAAGAGACCATGAGGATAAAATCAGAGAGATTAGAGCCCACACAGAAGCATACCGACAATCCTTCTTTCCACATACAATACGAGACTGGAATAGAAGGGAGAACCGATAGAGGTACTCAGGGTACCCTCCGCCACACACCGTCAGGTGGCTTGCGGAGTATGGATGTAGATGTAGATGTAGATGTAGAATATAAGACTTATATATATTCTGAAACTATTGGTGGTGATGGGACGAAACTTCTGTACCCATTGCATAGATAAAGCCTAGCATTTCCAGTTCCATTATCTTCATGTTGATTACTTCGATTTTTCTGTCAATATATAGATCTATGTGTTTCACACCCTGAGAACGAATGTATAATGCACACATGAATTTATCCATAGTTTATAGTATACTGATATAGTTGTATATTAGCATGCTACTTTTTAAGCAGTATTTCCTGGAAATTTCGTCTGTATCGAACTACACTGAATTTCCTAGTTTTATCAGCTACCAGAAAACTGTGTTGAATGTGATTCCAGCAATCAGTGCATATGCTAACAAATTCATTGAACATGATGTCAGTGTTTACATATGCTTGGTAAATATGTTTTATAAAATTTAGTTGACAGGACATCAACAGTTGAGCATTGTGGAATGAGATTATAAACTGCTCCAGTTGTAAAGATTAATTTGTTCAATAACCGGTTTTTGAGCATTATAAACCCATCTTCAGCTGAAACAAGACTGTAATAGGAACATGCAGAAACTATAAGAAAAGATAGTAAACTGCTTATCACTAACTTCATTATAATAACAGGAATTCACTGCCCAACTGTAAATTTGAAGCAGGTATGGCCAGGTTAATCAGAATGCACAAAAACCAAGATAATGTCAACAAATAATGAAGAAGAACTTACTTTCATGATGAAGCATGTGGCCTGTGGGTTGTTGACAGCCACATGTGAAAGTGAGATATGGTATGATGTGACGGCAGAAAGTAGTCGCGTTCAGAAACTAGCGACAATCATATTGCAGAGGAAGTACAGCCCTCTAGCGGTGACTAGCGTCTGAGCTGATTACACTCATCGTTAACAAAGGTGGATACATAATATGTAACTGATTAAAAATTATTAAATATACACCATCAAAATATATTAATAAATTTGAAAACTATGTACTTATGCATAAATAATGAAAGTGCCCAACCATCTGATAAATTTTAGATGTGGCTGTCAGCTTTGTTGATGGTCTAGAGCAGGCATGGGCAACCTTTGGTGACTGACGGGCCTGATTCACATTCTTACTTAAGCTTCTGGGCCTCCTTGACGCAACAGCAACACTTCTAGTGCATAAAGTCAAAACTATAGCGTCCATGACTTTAATGTTGATGGGATAACGCGCCGATAATGGCACCGCTTCCCCGACGCGCCCTGCCAACAAGTTAATGCCTCAAAACACGTGTTTCTGAGGAAACATTCATTTTATGTTCATCCAAAGTTTCTTCCATGGGCTGGATTGAAAATCATCATGGACTGGGTGAGGCCCATGGGCTGCCGGTTGCCCACCTGTCGTTTAGAGTATGTTGAAGAGCAGGATTAGTATACATCACATTCTTAAATGTGTGCTCCTGTAAGTAAGCACAATCTCTCTTCTAAAACAGTGTAACTGCTTGTGAGAAGTCCTCCCCTGTGATAGTATGGTCACCTAGTACCACTGAGAGGGACAGAATGTTTCCATGGAATAAAGTACCAATGTGCATTGAGGCAAAATATAGACAACACTGCTCACCTAGGGATAATATTACTTCAACATCATTGTATCATAGATTTTGAAGCTTCCACCATCCACATTATGACATGTTTACAGGCACTCTTGTTTAAACTGTAGCTGACTATAAATAGCTTTATTTGTGATGACATGGTTGACCTTTGAAAGTTCTCATGTGACTGGCTTTGTCTATAGGTATTAATAATATCTATTTTAGTTGGGAATTAAGGCTGCATCATAAAATAATTTTGCTCCTCATCACTTATGCACTGTGATCGTATCCCTGCCTCATGTCAGGGCTGTTAATCACAATATGTCTTAGTTGTAGGTATCAGGAAACAGGTGTAGTTTCTGATATATAATTATGTGGGGTCTACCTCAGGTAATAGTTGGACTAGCCGACAAAGGAAATACAGTGCATGATGTTCTAAGGTTTCCAGGCAATGTAATTAAAATGCTAACAAGTATAATCACTGTTTCTTCAATGGATCCAGATGCCGTGAGCCCACAGGTGACACCAAGTGATGTGTTCATAAAACTGTGGGTCAGTGGCACAGTACAATGTTTACAGAAAGATTGGAACATGTATCTGCATACTCTCTCTCTCTCTGTGTGTGTGTGTGTGTGTGCACACAATAGATGCCAAGCAGTGGAAGTGAAGTTCAATGCAGGGGGGCACAATCTGAGCATGTATTCACATAAATGGTGCAATGTAAGATTTGCAGAAAATTCAGCGTTTATGTTTGGACAAGGCCACACATGACATATGTTGTCGCCAATTTGTGCGCCAGCTGCATAAGTGAAGTCAACAGCAATTTATTTATAAATGAAGATATTAACGGATGTAAGGAAAATAATTAGCGATTTTTTATGATTCCACATAACATTCTGGCCAAGATGAACACTCAAATAAGTATTAATACTGGTTCCTCTCTTCTCATGATACCACAGAAAAATCCCTACACTGTTTCTGCAATAATGATGATTTTAACAATCTCTACCCTCAAACAGTCTTGGTGATTTATTCTTCCTTTAATTGTAAAACAAATATTGATGGATGATTATTCCTTTAGTGACTTGACAACTGATCCGTTGTAGAGGTGCTGTGATCCTACCTCCAACTCATGTCTGGGCTGCCATACATAACACATCTGAGTTATATGGGCATCAGGTTCAAAATGGTTCAAATGGCTCTGAGCACTATGGGACTCAACTGCTGAGGTCATCAGTCCCCTAGAACTTAGAACTACTTAAACCTAACTAACCTAAGGACATCACACACATCCATGCCCGAGGCAGGGTTCGAACCTGCGACCGCAGCATCAGGAAACAGGAGTAGGTTCTGGTATATATAATTACACATGTATAAGAATAATGTTCCGTGGGCTCCAGACAATGTAATGAAAAATATGCAACGACACAGACATGTCCCAAACTCACATGCCAACAGATTATAGCACAAGTACATTATCAATGTCTACATCAACACGGGCATTGACACTGGCATTGACGATGGTGTTGTATACATTACGTCTCCTGCCTATCGACTGGATGACTTTTAAATAATAATTTGTCACAGAAATTGATCAATGGTCCCTCCCATGACAGAGCATGGAACTCGAATAATTATTGGATGGGAACAGAATGTAGAGTACTCGATTCATATTGGATGACCTACCCATCTGCCTCTCACCTTTCTCTTCCCCTCCTTTGGGTGATCTTGCCACCAACAGTGACCTTCAATATGACATGTAAAGCTGTAATGTGAAGCTAAAGTAATTTAAAGGTTATCTAGTTCTCTCATTGCCCCTCTACTGGCTTCTCAGCAAGTTGGTTAGCACAAGTGATGCTGGGGGTAATCATGTGAAAGTGTTTATTTCCTGTGGAAACGTGTGTTTCATTGTGTGTTTGATCCAGAGCAAGATTGTTTAAGTGTATTAAACACCAGCAAACGGTGTTTACAATGTGCTCCACTCTACTCTGTGCAAACTGCTTCCATGTGCTGTCAATTAAAGAATAACACATAGAACAGCTACTGTCTGGTATTTAACAACATTCTGCAGTTTTTTTACTGAGGTAATAAGAATATAAAAAAGCTGACTAGTGTACAAGTAAGTGTTCCAGACACTCAGGACTGAGGTAAGCTTATAAATCATGTTCTGCCTGCATACAATTTTCATTGCCTACTTGTAAACCAAACGAGCTCCAACAAAGATGACGCAAGTGTTGTACTCTAATCGTATATTAAAACAGGAGAAAAATATTTCCTTCAATATAGGACACTGTTCTCCATAATGTCATCAAATATAGATATTACTGAATCGGGAATGGTTGCTACCAACAAATGTTATTCCACAAGTATTAAAAAAGAGTGAATGTAGTGAACACACCTAAACCATTCATTCATAAAGAAATTATGACCTTAAGTGTAATTCATGTGTTAAGCACACAGCAAAACAAAACTGAAATGGATGAAATCAGTGTTGAAAAAGGGAAAACTGGAGTATATGGCTAGAAGTAACTGCCTTAAAAGAAGAATATAAACTACAATTCGAAAAGAAGGAGCAAGGTTTGCATGTGACTTTAAGCATGGTGTACTGAGAAACCTTGTTAAGACTGAGGATTACAAGATATTAGCATTTACAGAAAACAGCAATGGCAAGTTGCCATATGTTCAAGTCTTGACCAAAAATAATGGATTGGAGCATGTTTACTGTGTCAAAGGACATACTAAAAAATCTGTTCATAAACCTCCATTTCTATCTGGATCTGCTTAAAACGAGTGGTTATATCCTAATTATGGCAGCCTGGATATTGTGCACCTTGCAACAGAGCAGCCATTTGCAGAGTTTAAAACCAATGGAATAGCAACATTTAATTGACACTCATTTGCAAAAATCGCAAACTTTAAGTTCTATACAGAAACTCTGTGAGGATGAAGAAAAGAAGAACAGTTCACATAAATCCAAAGACATGTGACGGATTTTAGCAATAGTGTCATGCAGTAGATAAGAGACAAATTTAAAATCCTTAAATGTTCTCAACTAATAACTGCAGAAAGGAACAGAGGCAATTGTTAAAATCATAACACAGATATTATACAGGAAGAAAATGAGAAATGTACTAGAATTAGACAATATTCCTCCTTATCAAATACTGGTTGGAGAAAGAAATGTCTGACTCTCAAGTACATTTAAATTTTAAGTTAGAAATTAAGGTGGGTGTTATTAAAACTACATCAAAATAAGAGAGATTTGTTGTCTGTGTAAATGTATATGCAAGACTTCCTACAGTTTTTATGAGTGTATATATTATCCTTTATTATTCCCTGCCCTGTCAAAAATTCTAAATTTTTTTCTGTTTACACTGACTTACACGTACGGGAAGAAAGAAGCTATTATAATGCATAGGCAGTGCATACAGAGTGTTTGAAACACAGGGACATTCTGCTGTAAAAAGCAATGGTGAGTAGCTATACGTTGGAGTACTGGTGGAAAACGTGGGAATCGAGGCATTATTACATTAAGGGTCAAATGAAGGAACAAATTTGTTTGTATAGCTCCACTCACATCTGGACCTGTCTAGATGGTGTACACCAAACAATGTAATTACCGTTTACAGACTTTGAAATATGGAGTAACAGCTTTTTAACGGTAACTCGTTTGCAAAACAATTGTTAACTTCAAGTTCTACACAGCTATACGACACTGGAAGCGGACGCTCCACTGCAGTACGCTCTCATATTCCAGTGGAGGAGCCTCTATGCATACAGTAAAATGCCAAACCGTGTGTGGTGTTTAACAGTGTTCTGTAGTAAGCCTACTTGGGTAACAACCCAATACAAGCACTGTTAATGTGTTATCTATAAAAAAAAGGAAACTGGAAATGTAGGACCTTGAAGTCGAGAAAGGAAAACTGGAGTATGTGGCACACACAACTGTCGAGGTGACACATTGTCTGTAAGCACTGATAAAAAAGTGACCACCATCCACCTTTTACATTCTCATACAGCAGAGCTGGCCATGCACTGCTCTGCAACCGTGGCCACTCTGGCCGTCCTTCTGCCTAGCGCTTGGATTACAGTGGAGAATGGGTCTGAGAAATGAAGGGGAGAGAAGAAAATGAAGGCTGCAGCCGGAAACAGCTAAACCAGTTTCCTGACAATAACACTTTTGTTAAATTAGATTTACATTCTGCATTAAGAATATTAAGGCGTCTATGCACTTATTCAAAAAAGAAAGAAGTGGAGAAGCCACTTTTTTCAATGATAAATGGGAATTTCCTTACTTTTCATATCGTTTAAACGTCATGTAAAGTGATTAATGTGCCATTGCACTATTATGAGCTGGAAAAACAATTATTGCAACATCATTGTAACATCCTTTAGAAAGACGGTATGATGCAGTTATTTTCTGATGAACAACAATAAATGACAGCTGAACTGAAACGATGACTGCAGATAAAACTGAGTTTAGGGTAACACAAGTGTTGACAAAACCTTTTATGGTCGACTTCACCAATTATTTGAATTCATTAAGTGTCTTAATGCAAGGGGAGAATCATTTGCTAATTGATTTGACAGACAAGATTGATGCTACGAAAAAAAAGTAATCTTATGGAAAAATCTGTGTCAAGCTCATGACATGGAACATTTCCTTTAACTAATTTGTGGACAAGACATGAATGACTAGGTTTCAGTAACTGAAACATTTCATCATGAGTTCGCAAAGAAATTCGAAGGCATTGTACGTCTGAAGACAGATTTCGATTTATTTATAAGACCTCTCTCGCCTTTGATTGCTAATTTATTTCAGACGAGCTGACAGACTTAGAGGCAGTACTCACCTCAAACATTAGATTAGATTAGATTAGATTAAAACTTGTTCCATAGATCATGAATACGACACTTCGTAATGATGTGGAACGTGTCAGGTTAATAAAAGATGTCTGTACAAGAAATTACATTACACAAAATATTGCATGACACTAATGATTAAGTTTTTTTTTTTTTTTTTTTTTTTACTTACTTTATATCTAAAAATTCAGCCAATGAGTAGAAGGAGTTGTCATCTAGAAATTCTTTTAATTTATTTTTAAATGTTAGTTGGCTATCTGTCAGGCTTTTGATGCTGTTTGGTAGGTGCCCAAAGACTTTTGTGGCAGCATAATTTACCCCTTTCTGTGCCAAAGTCAGATTTAACCCTGCATAGTGAAGATCATCCTTTCTCCTGGTGTTATAGGTATGCACACTGCTATTACTTTTGAATTGGGTTGGATTATTATCAACAAATTTCATAAGGGAATATATATACTGTGAGGTTACTGTGAGGATCCCTAGATCCTTAAATAGATGTCTGCAGGATGACCGTGGGTGGGCTCCAGCAATTATTCTGATTACACGTTTTTGTGCAATGAATACTTTTCTACTCAACGATGAATTACCCCAGAATATGATGCCATACGAAAGCAGTGAATGAAAGTAGGCATAGTAAGCTAATTTACTGAGATTCTTATCATCAAAATTTGCAATAACCCTAATAGCATACGTAGCTGAACTCAGACATTTCAGCAGACCATCAATGTGTTGCTTCCAGTTTAACCTCTCATCAATGGACACACCTAAAAATTTTGAAAATTCTACCTTAGCTACAGACTTCTGTTCAAATTCTATATTTATTACTGGAGTTTTGCCATTTACTGTACGGAACTGTATATACTGTGTTTTATCAAAATTTAAAGAGAGTCCGTTTGCTGAGAACCACTTAATAATTTTGTGAAAAACATCATTTACAATTACATCACTTAGTTCTTGGTTTTTGGATGTTATTACTATACTTTTTGTTACCCAATCTAGGAATTTGCAAGATTTTTATAAAGTGTTACGTCAGTAGCAATATCTACACTGCACAGACAAGCAGCTGATCTTATTTTAATGCTTGGTTCGGCACTTGTGTGCCAAGTTTTGTTTTCTGTTCTTAAACTGACAAAGTTCCAGCACTGTTCAGGTTTAAAAGACTTCAGTCTATGTGACTTTATGTGTTTGACTATATAACGAGCTATAGTTCCAGACAATGTTACATATTCTAAAATACAAATGTGTTTCAATTTATAAAAATTACAACGTAATATTAAATAAATGTATGTAACGCTTTTGTAGTTCTGTGTACTAACAACATCTAATGTACTTATTTGATAAATTAATAAAAATTATTGCTTTGGCAGGAAAATAAAAAGTAGAAAATAAACACACATAATAAACTCCTGCTGCAGTATCTGCCTCTTACAAGTAATTGCTTTGTATTGAAAACACATCTTCCTAAGTTCCCTTTCATGTGCTGAGTTCAGCATGTAGCAGTCTCCCTCACAAATTTGCTCTGAATAGTGCAGTGATGGGGGAAGCTGGGGCTCTGAATAGACTCAGCTGCACTCACGTAGCACAATCATGCTCGCAGAATGCAAATCTTGGCCAGATGTGTTGTATACTAAAGCAATACCTACAGCATAAAAAAGCTACATGTATCTACAAAAGCACAAGTATAACCTTAGGCGTGTTTTTAGATGTCATCTCCATGCAACCTTTACGCCACACCTGCAAAACTTTACAGAACTACAAAAGCTAATTGTTTATGCCAGTAGTTACTGTAGCATGTGCTCACCATAATGTAGGGCGCCATACTGCAGTTTTGATGTAGTAAGATCACATGCAGTGCAGTCGTTAGTACAGACACCACCATAAGTGTTATACAGAAGTGTTACAGTGGCTGATTCTGCGGAAATGGCTTCAGCAGTATCACAATATAACGACTGTGAAGCTGTTCTTAAGATTTCAGAACAGATACTATGTTCGAACTGTAGGAAATATCTCAAAGAAAAAAAAAGAAAAAAACAGCTGCACATGTTAGAGATCACTTGATTTCAGCACAGTGCAACAGTGGAACTCACTCCAAACACGATTAGAGGTGCATTAAACTCCTACAGAGATCACAACTACAGAAAGCCTGTAACCAATATTTTAGATGGCCTGGGCAGTCGAAAATCTTATGTCTCTGGCGTGTCAAGTACGTAACCTAAGTTGTAGCAAGCATGCTACTATACAAACACGATACTTTATACGTTAAGATAGACAAACTATGTAAATTCCAAGAATAGAGGAGAGGGGAGGAAGAGAAAGAGAGAGAGAGAGAGAGAGAGAGAGAGAGAGAGAGAGAGAGAGAGAGAGAAACAATCAACCTCTGATGATTACTATAGTGCAGTCAATAATATAAAACCCCTAACGAGATAGAATTGATGAAATATGTACCAATAATACGAGAACACGGTCCATGTAAGTAGGATACACTGACCAGTCAGAACATTATGACCATCGATCTACTATCCACATAAACCCATCTAGGTGATAGCGGCATCATTTGGCGACCAATGACTGCTAGTCAGTCACATGCATGGTGCATGTAGTACCAGTGAGCATGGGAAGGTGCACAATCTATCTGAGTTTGACCAAGTATGGATTGTGATAGCCTGGAGGATTGGCACGATCATTTCGGAAATTGGACGAGCTGTCGGGTGATCAAGGAGTGCTGTCGTGAGTGTCTTCAAAACATGGCGAAGCCAAGGTGAAACTACATCCAGATGTCATGAGGTTGGGCGGCCACACCTCATTACAGATTTCAGACTTGTGGGCTGGGCAGACAGGTAAAACAGGACAAGCAGCCAACTGTGGCAGAACTAACATCCGATTTTAATGTTGGGCAGAGTACACATGTGTCTGAACACACAATCCATCCGACTCTCCTAACAATGGGCCTCTGCTGCAGACGACCACATATGGGCCAATGTTAACACCATGACATCGGCAAGTGCAACTGAAATAGCCACATGACCATCGGCACTGGATGTTGGTGCAGTCTGATGGATCCTGATACCTTTTTCATCATACCAAAGGGAGGAATATGCGAATCCGTCGTATTCCTGGGGAACAGCTCCTCGACACTTGGATTGCAGGAAGGAGACAAGGTGGCTATGGCTCCATTATGCTCTGGGGAACATTTCACATGGGCAACCAGGGGTCCAATGGAGCTCGTGCAAGGCACTATGACGGTCAAGGAGTATTGTACACTGGTTCCAGACGACGTCCACCCCTTTATCACTATCAGCTTTCCTGATGGCAGGGGTATTTTTCAACAAGATAATGCACCATGTCACAATTCCATAAGTCTGAAGAGTGGTTCGAGCGACACAGTAGCGAGTTCCAATTGATGTGCTGACCCCCATCTCACCAGATCTGAATCCGATAGAACACATCTGGGATGTGATCGAACGTGTGTCAGAAGGAATTTATGAATATAAGGTGACTTGTGTGTGCAGATGTGGTGTCATTTCTCTCCAGCGACCTACCAAGGCCCCATTGATTCCACGCAACAATGCGTCACTGCTGTTATCTGTGCCAGAGATGGGCATACCGGTCCTTAGGTAGTGGTCATAATGTTCTGGCTGATCAGTGTATACCACTGCTTTGGATGCTGCAGTATGGAGCTCTCTCTCCAAGCAGGTGGCTGGTGCCACACTCAGTAACAGCTGTATGTTCAAAGATAGCACGCACACCCTTCAGGAGTCAGGCAACCAGCCAACTCCAACGTAAGGCTCTTGAAATTTAATTTTTGCGGTAGAAGCTTGTTTCTGGGAGAATAACCGACCAGAATGATCTGTTTTGAGTTTGGGAATTGCTTTGACATACACACTTCTTCTCGTAAAACCGCTAATAATAGAAACAATAATAATAAACATGTTACATATATTCTTGAGTCTATGGTAGTATCCAATGGCAAATCGATTCACACTCAATCCCATATTAATAAATGCTCCATACAAAAACGGAAATACAGTACGTCCTGCGCTGCACATACGATAGCAGCATAATCGTTTTTTATAAATTTTAAAAACGATTGAATAACAGCTTCCTTAAGTTCTTTTCGTAAACTCTGCAAGAATGTGGACATCGTTATGCAGGAGACAGAATGTAAAATAACGTACTTCCTTTGTCGTAGTCAAATGACTGTACTTTCGCGGGGCTGGTGCTGACGCGACTTGCGAGCGCCTGCAAGACAATCGGTCCTCCAGCGTCTGCAACAAATACTCGTTGCGTGGAGCATCTGCGTCCCTGTTAAAACACTCTACACTGTTAGGTCTCCTATTCCACATTCTTGCAGAATTTCCATGTAGAACTTTAAGAAACCAGTTATTCCATCGATTTTAAACTCTATAAAAAAACGACTGTTATGCTGCTACTGCACGTGCAGTCGACTCGCCGTTGGATACTGTCATGGAATCAACATGTGTAACATATTCATCATTGTTATTGTTGTTATTTTTACTATTAGTGATTTTGCCAGAAGGAGCTGTGTATATCAAAGCAATTCCGATTATCTAACAGATCGTTCTTGCCGACTACTTTCTCAGTAACAATTTGTACTGCGAAAATAAAACTGAACGCTCAGGGATAAGTCACTTGAGTTGTTACTACAACTCGATTTCGACTGATCATATTGCAACGTACCCCTCAGGGTGTGTGTTGGGTTAAGTATCAGTAGAACTCTACCCAGTGGGAGGATTACAGTTACTTAACGAGTCCAGAGCTTTTGCAAGTTGCCCTCTGTAGCTTTGGCTCGCGAATCAATAGGCCCGAGACATAACACTGGGGTGTTAATGCTTCAACAAGGTGATTTAACTAACCCACCAAATAATAAAGGCAACTGATAACGCATCTATAAAAGCTGCTACAGAAAGCAGCTAAACATAGCCGATTAGGGGGCATCTGATCTTTCAATATTTGTTGATTAGATCAAACTTGTGACTAGCTAATGGGATTCATTTGCTCTCATCTCTTAGGAAAGAGCAATTAATTTCTAATTTTCTGTACTGGGGCATTTGAGCTATTTGAAATTTGACTATGGCTTTAAATTATTGATGACAGGTTTGAGGAAAAACTATTGGCAGTTCTATACTGATTGTAATTTACTGTCTAAATGATACCAAGACAATTGTTAACACATTAATACTAAGCAAGAACCAAAGTCATACAACTGCAAGAGCATTAGCTCTATTTACTCTCATAGAAGGTCTCTCTAACAAGGTAAGCGTATGGTTATTACCACGCAATTGTGGGAGGGGGGGGGGATGGAGTGCTGACCTGGCTTAAGTGTAAGTACATATCAACCATACAGTCATGCCTAGACCCATGCTTTGCTTTGGTATTATTACTAAGTACTACAACTGAAACGCAAAGCTAGTCCAGCTATCGAGAAGTCAAGTACACTGGTTAGTACCAACAGGAGGCACGATATTGTAACATGTGTTTCATAAGGATATTGGGTTCGGCAATTCGGGTGCATTCATGTGTTAAGACTACACAGATACACTATCACATTCCAGGACCCAGCTTTCCCTATTAAACATAGCTGGCTTGATTGTAACCCGTAAATTGTAGCAAATAATTTTCAGACACATTTACTGTTCACACATAGATAAAATGGGGCACACACGCACATTTACTAAGAACCAAGTGGCTGGGAAATGATGCAACTATCAGGGCCATCAAAACTATACATAAAACCGGGGTTCTTTCAAATAAATAGTGCCTTACTATGCATGTTTCAGAGTAAACATCATTATAAAGAAAAAGGTAAAGTGGCGGGAGAACTCTTATCTAGTACCACGTGGCGGTAAAGCTATGCGAATGTTAATGATAGCAGAATTATCCATAAAAAATCGGAAATCTCTGTAATAAACGGTATCGTTCACTGAAGGTTGCGTGGCAGCCACCATTATTCTAAAGCAAAGTGGTTGGAGGAGCTCAATAACGTTTACCTTGTACCACGTGGCCGGGAGAGTTATACAAGTCTTAATAGCAGCACAAATTATACTGAAAAACGGAAATTTCTCTAATATAATGTATCACACAAAGAACATTTGGCGGAAAGCTCCATTATTCTAAAGCAAAGTGATTAAGGGAACTCAAGAACATCTACCTATTACCACGTGGTACCAATATCACACGAGTATTAATGCCAGCGAAATCGGAGCTCATTACCAGATAAACAGTACTGTTACACAATAAACTTCATTCTTAGCAAGGAAAAATGTTTAAAGAGGAGGACACACGCACATCTACCAACTAACATTGATCCCAGCTCGCACACGTGTCTAAGTTGGAATAACTCAAAGCATGGAAAATTCACGAAATCTTGACACACCAGGTTAACTCGACCGTTCATTGCAGTCGTGCACTACTGTTTAATTATTCATTTGGGTCTCATTTTGATAAATCTGACCATAAAAAAATGGCCATTGATCCCGTTTCGCGCCAAAATGAGCCTGTGCACATTTCCTAACATCAAATTTAGTTATACCTAATTTACTAGCGAAACTGTACTGAAACTAATTGAACATCTAAGCGATAACCGATCTATACTTTAATGTCATGACCGTTACTCCAACTGGCCACATGGAGGGAAACTGTGCACACATAGAAAACATCGAAAAAATCATAAAAATCCCCCAAGTGCAAGGCGCAAACCCAAAGTTCTTATGGAAATTTAAAGCAAGTAGCGAAAATAAATTCCCTTATGGGGGTTTGCCGGTAATGTTACACCTGCTTCCACCATCCTGACCTTAATCAGCAGCAGTTTTGAACCATTGCAATACCTTACATCATACTACCGTAAAGTGCAGAACTCCAACTTCTGCGTCTGTACCGCGCTGCTGCCCAGGAACAAGTCCTCTTCCAACCGAATTCGCCTAACCGTCCCGCATACAAACGTGGTGGGGGTGGCGCGCCAACCTGACAGAGCCAATTCGTGCGCCTATGTGTCATCTTGCAGTGCCGTCATTCCTTTTTTTGCTTCATCACTCATGCCTTGGATTAGGACATTGAAGAGCTCTATCCAGGAGTATTGGGACAAAACTGGTTCTACTCCAATGTCCATTGTTGCCAAATGTATCCAAGTGGGCGACGATGACGTCATCCACGATGGCGAAGTGTAGACTTGGCAACAGCGCATGTCATCGCCGAAAATGGCGGCTATGTCATCATTCAAGATGGTGGATTTTGGCGGGAAGTTTGAATTTTGGCGGGAAGATAGGTCAGTTGGGATACCTCCACCAAGTCACCCGACAGCCACCTCGTTCTAGGAAATGGTTGGGAGAAGACACAGTCTGTGCTGGGATGCTGGAGAGAAGACGGAGTGTACTTATTTTCGAACAATTTATTTAGGGGTGGATTTTGAAAGATAGTATGTTTGTCACACTGATACAAAACACATTCTCTGACATGCTTGGGGTCACACCAGACAGCCCACAGACATGTAACCTGCTACTAAATAACGCTTTACACACTTGCAAACAACTTCTAAATTACCAAAACGATTTCTGTACAGACATGCAATGTCCTCCTAAGTAATGAGTACACTGATGTGCAGACACGAAACCGTCTCGTAAACTGTCCAAATAATGTACAGCGCACCCTACAGACCTGCTCGCAAGATAATGCAACAGACATGCAAACTACGTGTGCACGCGCCAACCACTGCCACCCTCCCCTCCCTATCAACTGGACCACAAAGGAGACTACTGCACTTGCTCCCAGAAGCCGAGATACACCGGCAGCTGTCAAACCACACACAGGTGCCCACAAGCATGAAACGACGACATCCTTTTCACACTTGACACCTGAGAAATTTCTCTCGAAATACGTGATCACCTAGACACTGTTGCTGACGCGACAGGACGGGAGCGAACACCTATTTGCAGACCGCAGATGCTCTAAGGGCCCGAGTCATTGCCGGATGCAAGCCAGCATGAGCCATCGACTTCACACCACTGCCAATGGCATGTGAAAGTTCTTTGAGTGTTATACTGATGTCACATATCTATCTAAATAAGTTCCAAGTTATCCTCTGGACCACGTGCATGTGTGTTCACCACTGCCGATACCAACACTTTCTCTACCTGTGATCCAGCGGAGACCTAGTTGCAGAGCGACTCACCCTCGCAAACGCTATAGAAAACTATTCCACCACTCACGATATGTGTGTGATGTGCATACTGACGCATCGCTGCACGTAGATACAAACCATTGCAAGCGCATCTAACAAGGTTTTCAATCTTATATTGATGTCACAAGCCTATGTAAAATAAGAACCGAGTCGACATTTCGGAAATTGTATAGTGTCCGAGAAATAGTTAATGGTCGCTTTTGTAAGAGCTTTCCCAATGTCTCGGCTTGTATGCACGGAAATTCTTATCCTAACAGAACCTGTTTACGAAAATAGTGCGTAATAACCCAGTACATCACGTGTTACCCTTCCTGCTCTCAACACACACAAACGTTCTCACAGCTATGGAGAGACTCCTATATATCAGCACAAAGAATGTCTTGCGAATAAATCGAGCTCTTATCGAATTTACCCACCGAATACTGATGCCACTGGTATTGAAGCACCATCCAACTTTTCTTTCTTTCTGCAGATGGGATTTTCACCGGTAAAATTATTTTGCACAGATCGCTAAATTGCATTGACAGAGAAGCATGCAAAGTTGTTTGCAGATCATCAAATTCATATGAGACTCACAAGAATATTCGAAGCTAGGAGGATATTTGCCAGTGTAAATACAATTAAATATTACGATTGCTGCTACAGTCTGACACCAATCGATGTACAGGTAATGTCACCTCTTGATGGTTGTGCTTCTGGAACTAGTCTCAGTATCTATAGTGCATATAATTTCCCACATAGAAAATCTCTCTCATACCGTCATGGTTACTGATGTGCTGCATCTATACATCCGTCTCGATAGGACATACAGTCATCCAGTCTAGTCATGCCACAACATAAACCACTGTAACTTTACAATACAATATGTACACATCTTACTCAACATAAGCCACGGTAACTTTACAATACAATATATGCACTTCTTACACAAACACTGCAGTTATCTCTTATATCCCTACAGCACCCAAAAAAGTTATGGTATGCCTTCACTCACACCGGCTATATGTCACGATGCTCCTCAGTCCTAGGAAAACACCATCAGCCTTTTCTTTGTTTCTAAAGTCACAACATTCAGTGGCAATAAACTATTTTACACTGATCACCATATTGCACCGACAAGTAAACCTCAGAGAGTGCCATACATATCATCAAATACAGAAAGATTCGTACTGAATTACACTGCTCTCCCTCTGATGACAGGAGCTTGAATATTAGAGCATGAAACCAATCTCCAACCCCGCAATATATCTTCACGTACTGTGTCGATGTAGTAAACATACATTTCCTATCCTGCTCCATACAAAATAATCCGTTTTACATCATTCGTTCATATATCGTGAAGACAGACAACATCATATAATCTCCTCACAGCACTAGATATCCTTCTGAGTTTCTGTTTCTGTGTTCTAAAATTGCTTGTAAATGTAGCACAGCTGCCAACACCTATCCCAAATGCACTGATTGGGAGGCATAGTGTAGCACTGTACTCGATTGTATCCACTCACATCCACATTTGGCGAGTGTTTGCTCTTTTTTCTGTATGTGTGTGTATATGCATGTGTTGCAGATTGCTCCCAGGACCCAGTGCCTCGGATGGTGGACCAAACTTCGACCATAGAATATGTGTTTGGACGTAACACATGGTTGGTCCACCTGCAAACCCTATCCCAGATGTGACGTGTGGTGTATCCACCTCAACATAGGTCCGGATGTATGGTCCACGGCAGATCCACACTCGAACGCTAACTTGGATGTGGTATATTGTAGATCTACATCCAAACACCACTTCGTATATTGTACGTGGAAGATCTACCTTCAAAACCTATGCCGTGCACAGCATATTGTGGATCCACATCCAAACATTGCTCCAGATGTAACGCATAGCAGTTCCATACTTGAATGCTAACTCGGGTCTACTGTAGGTCCTGACAATTCACATACTGTAGTTCTATGTGAAAAAGCCAAATTAATGTTGATATGTTTGTAATTAATATTTTTATGAAAAGAGGCTACATATTGTTTATCAATGACATTCTCACAATTCATAAGCATAAACAGAAGTAGAATATCTCAAACGGTTTTGGAAATATTTTAAGTTGAACAGTCATGTGCATTGAAGTGCAGCTTCCTGGAGTCGAGGAGGTGAGCCTACCCTGCATCGATACTATCTTGCAGATGAACGACAAGGACTGAGCGAGGTTGCAATATCAAGCTTTTCTTGTCAGCAGTCAAAGAGTGTGGGAGCCACCTCACAGCAATTTTTCTCTTTTTCAAATCATTTGTCAGAATACGGAATACTGATGCTGGGGGAGTTCCCATGGTTTCAAAGAGTTCCTCACAAGTCACACTGTGATCTTCTTCAAAAGCATCTGCCACAAGTTTCAAACTTCGTTCATCAATTGATGTTTTTTGCTTTCTGCGTCTGTGCTCATATAACCACTATGAATTCGGTTAACACAATGTGAAACTGTACTATGGTTCACTGTAAAGTCACATAAACTTCACTTAAGGCACTATGGATTTCTGTTGGGTATTCGCCAAGTACTTTCGATCTTGATGTATAACCTCTGGCCTTCAACAGTCACAGTACGTGAAACCCCTGCAGGGTCCATTTCTACTTCTCGCCAATGTTATGTCAGAGGACACAGCGAAAAACAAAAACACGTGATTCTTCCAACTACATCTGACGTAATTTTCATGGTTGTTGCATCAAAAAATCCATATTAATATCAACCTGTGCGTTATTTATAAAATGTCCTTTGTAAATATTGGGCTGGTACGTCATCTCGCTTCAGATTCACGCAACACAAACATTTAGAAAAGATTCTCAAACTTCACTATGGATTTACTCTAGACACAGAGAGATGGGGTGTACAGATGCCGTCAGGAAGAAAATGTGGCCACCAACTACCACTAAAATCGCCTCAATCCATATAACCATGCTAACCCCAGAGAAGTAATAGGAAAAGGCACAGGAAGAAGAACAATTTAACTTAACCACCCTGTACACTTCAATATTTATGAATGGAATTGCACCATTGTTATTTACCTTGAGTGTGAACGTTATATCCTTGTACGTCTAGTTCAGATATTTTTGAAACATTTGTAGCTTTCTCAATGGGGCCATATAGCGAAAGTGTCATCCAAGTGTCTGAGACAGCAGTCTGGGCATCAAGGATCTGAATATCAGTCCTGTTGCATCTAAGGCCTCCATGAATATGTTGGCTGCAAACGGGGATAAGGAGTGACCTCATTGCTATACCATCTATCTGTTAATAGTATTGTATTGCCATCTGATGAGAGCATAGGTCAACTAGGTTGTATATGTTTGATGGGACACGCTCCTGCAGAATGCAAACTGTTTCGTTTACTGGCACATTCATAAGTGGTAGTTTTACATCGAAGTTAACCATGATGTCCATGGATAGGTTTTCTCTCCTTATCCATTATATAGGGTGTATCAAGTTCTTCACATGAGAGTTTGTTTTGCCAACCGAAGTTTTGTAATTGTAGTCTAGATAATTTGACAAGTTGTATGTAGGCGAATTGATCCCATTTACAGTCGACTTCGAAGGATCACTTTCTTTGTGTATTTTTGGCACTCCATAAATCCTAAGTAGAACTGGAGTTATGGACATGAGCCTTGATAAAGACCTGTATCTTTCAGACTATCTTAGCTGTAGGGTTCATCTTGTCTTCATAACGCACGGTATCCAACATGACATTAGTGTTGCATTCATCTGCCTGTTATAGCACAAGTTCATTGTGCTTCTTTAGTTCTGTAATAGCTCTCCTTTCCTCACAGCTAAGCCTGTACTTTGGTGGCTTGATACACAGTGAAATTTGAACAGTTTCTGCCTATTTTCTCAGTTTCAATCATAGATGTGTGATGCAGTTCTGCCTCCATGGACCTGATGATTTCTTCTTTGGGGCTCTGCTCAAGTGCGACAATCACATTTAAAGCATTTCCCATACTTCTAACAGACTAAAGTAAATGATTCTGTCGACATTTCTCAATTTGTCGATGACTGGATAGATGACAGTAGACGGTGTGTTTATAACAACTTGTGGCATCTCTGGAGTGAAGCGCCATCTCTTCGGACTATTTCCTTTGACTTTGAAACTTGTCTTTGTGTTCTAGTGCTATGTTCGACAGCCATCTTTCTGTATTTGCTCTGTTCAGTGCCGAAATAAATGTTCGTTTTGACTGTAAAAGTGTGTTATTATGGTTCTACACCACATAAAACCCACAGTGGTGACCCCGACATCATCATTGTGCTTCTTTTCATCATTATAGAACTTCGTGTGCCGGTCCACCTTGTCTTCGGAACAATGGATCTACCAGTGTCTTCCAGTGCTAGCGTAGCAGACCTAATTGACTTTACTTCCAATGACAAATGTGCAAGTGTAACTAATGTGTGTCTGGTTCACAGAGAACAATTACCTATGCCCAGCTATGCCAGAGGCCACATAACCATTACCAGCCCAACATGGCTACCATCAAGTGCAACTACGCAACAACGGCTGTTTCATGGACAGTGCACGCCGCTTAGTGACAGTGTGAACGATAATCAAGTGAAGAAAGTTGTGTTTCACTCCTCGGCTATGCAGTCTCCTTTGGCTTGGTTTGATGTGGTGCTGAAGTTCGAGAATCGTAACTCGAACAATCAAGTGCACAGGGTCGCACATTCTTGTATGTGTAACGTCACAACACCCTCCCCGTACGTCGTCTCGGCAATGCTGGTCGCCTCGACAGCGCTGGTTTCCGCACCCATCCCTCTGTGGTCGCACCATGATCGCCTTTCACCCGCTTTTGTAAAGTACCGGATCAGCCCCAACATGGCTGCTCCATGACCGCCTTCCGTCTGCTGTTGGAATGGCACCGGCCGTCACACCTCTGCTGCATTTGCCTTCAAGCCTGCAGTTGAAACATATCACACTGTCGTTTGCACTGGCTCACTCTACATTGTGTGCTGTTTGTGGCCACGCACTCACACAGACCTCAGGCGACGCACAGCCCATCACTACTGCACTACCAGCATCTGGGGCTTCCTAGCCCACACACTCAGATCTTCGCCTTGCAGTGCTGCATCAACATATGTCACCCGGCAGGTCTCCTAAGCTGCCTGCTTTGCACAGCCCGTCACTACTGCACTCCCAGCATCTGGGGCTTCCTAGCCCGCACACTCAGATCTTCGCCTCGCAGTGCTGCATCAACATATGTCACCCGGCAGGTCTCCTAAGCTGCCTGGACATCCCTAGGACTTAGTTTGCGTTGGTGGATCACATTCTGGATATCCACAGGATTTCGGACGATTACACACATTTTGTCTGCATGGTGAACCACTTGCATGCTCATCCAGACCTCATCAGTGATCTGCTACTCTCGCTGCCCTCCTTGCCCAAGTATTTAATGGCAAAAACATTATTTATTGGAGGCCTTTGTCACCCTCCAGCAGAGGCTATCCACCACAACATCCATGAGAGCACCTCGACGACCACACGCCTTTGTGCATCGATTGATGATCATACACTACCAGATGCCATGCTTTGGACTTTGTGGTTGGTCAAACTGCCTTCGGACCTGCAACTTCACCTTCTATCCCACATCACTGACCCTCTCAAGGTTCGCCTACACATGGCCAATTGGGCATATGCAGTCATTCATCACTGACACCGACTGTCACAGATGATATCCCTGTCGCCATCAGCTGACATGCCTGCACCTTCAGTTCTGTACTCTACCAACAGAGACCAGTGCGCATGCCTCAGCAGCGTAGCTGCCTATCAGGAACTGCCACCTAGCGGTGTACAGAAGATTCTGCCTTTGCCCCCCCCCCCCCCCAACAGCCGCCGACCTCACCCAAGCTGCAACCCAGCTGTGCTGTGCTGCTTCCACATGGCTTATGGGGATGCCGCCCACAACTGACGCATGTCTTGCGCCTTTCCCAACCAAGGCACGCTTAAGCAATGTCCCGCCACGATCCTTCACAGCACCTACCGTCAGATGCCGCACCACTTGCTACAGTGGTGCGACGCATCTATGTCACTGGCTTGTCATCAGGCAACCGCTTTGTCGTCGAGACTGGCGCCGACGTCAACGTTATTCCGGCCAAGCACGTGGGCAACATGTTTTTTCCTGCTAAACTCGGTTTGATCGCTGCAGATCACTCTCCTATCGCAGTCCTTGGCTCCATCAAGACGTCGCTTCGCCTATCACCAGTCGCCATCTTTCCTTTGACTTTCCACGTCGTCGACGTGGACGAACCTGTAATTGGGTTAGACTTTCTACACCATTACGAACTTTCGCTAAACTTGCAAGCCACTATGCTCCCCCACGTGTCTGGTTCTACCATTCCATGCTCAAACGAACTTGGCACGTCTCTGCTCCCGCCTCCTTGGCTATGCTTTCCACATGTACATCTCAGCTCAGAGGTATTACGCCACATCTCTCCTATTTATGGATGTCCACAAACAGATTGATGGGCTCCACACACATAATGCGGAGTTACGCTCCCACATTGCTACCGCCTCCACTGAATTGGTTCACACACAAAATACCTTAAGCAGCCTCTCTGCAGAGCCACTTCTGTTGGCACCGCCTCCATCTCCAACCTCGTCTTCACTCTGCTTCACTCCTGTGTCGAGCTGCATTTTTGCTGCTGACGGTTCCACGCCGATGCAGATGGGGCTGCAGGATGCTCCTGTTCTCACTTCGCGGGATCCTTCACATCACTTGGCCGCTTCGCCACGCCCTCTGTCGTCGTCTGCCACCGATGCCCTGCCCAGTTCACTCCGGTCCAGCACAGACACTCATGTTCTCGCTTCGCTGGATCCCCCGCATTTTGTGGCTACCGCGCCACGTCCTCAGTTGCTGCATGCTGCTGACGCGCTGCACATGTCATCCTGGCACGCCATGGTCAGTCAACCACCAACACTTGTGCACCCCCTCTCGCCCCACACACGTGCCTTCCTTCACAGGTCATGGCAATCAGCAACAGCACCTGTCACCGAATCTCCACCACAGACAGCACCCCTGTACTTTGGAAAGCTCAACGTCTTAATGCTTCGAAATTGCTATGAGCGAGTACGGTTTTGGTTCAACGATTAAAGCCTGCTCACAGAGCCATTTCCCGTCGGCCCCGACTGGCCTGACTCCACCAACATCTCACCCACTGATGCCACCATCGTGGCCTCCTTCGACATGCCACTGCCGATTTGCGGGACCCTGTCCGCGCCATTTCCGAGGCGCACAATTCGCGCACTGGATGCCACCTTTGCCCGCCGTGCTGGCACCAGGATTTTTTTGTCGACGTGAGCTAGCTTCGGTCCGCCGTGCTCCACACTGCCGGGATTGGGGGGCTCTGTCGCGTCTCTGGAGCGAAGCGCCATCTCTTTGGGCTATTTTCTTTGACTTTGCCACTTGTCTTTGTGTTCTAGCGCTATGTTCAACAGCCATCTATTCACTGCCGAGATAAATGTCCGTTTTGACTCTAAAAGTGTGTTATTATGGTTCTACAACACGTAAAACCCACAAACCTTCTATTGTAGATATCGAGTTCTCTTCACATCTACTGAATTCACTCCTTCAAAGGAGCTACACTGTAAGTTCTTCTTAATCTTCTGGCGTCTATGTTCAGTTTAAACTGCAGGAATTTAGATATGATATGGTACTGACACCACACCAGGTAGATTAGTTTGAAAGGTATCTCTTTCTTCGTTGTGAACAATTTATTTTTTCGAACGATTCATGCCCACATAGCATGCTGATGTAATTGTGTAGGCTTTGGTGGCCAGAATCAGCTTACATAAAAATTTTGTGTGGATCACACTATGTCGTACCGTAATTTAACTTCTTCTTCTTCTTAGCTTCTTAACGAATATGTCGATTGGCAAACAGCTTGCCATGCTTATCTGTGGCCTTCTTCTTGAGAGCGGTATAGATAGTGATGCCTTAAGGCCCAAGCAACTTAAGTGGTCACTTGGCGAGCCAAGCTGAGAGAGCCGCCAAAATCGCCCATAGTGCCAAATTTTTACACAGGGTGTATCATAATTAGTAGTGAAACCAAAATTTCCACACTTGCCTAATTTAGATTTGTTTTTAAAGGTACTACCAATACCTGATGGAATAGTAACTAATTAATGAGGGAAGGAGATGCCAGATGATGTGTCAGTTTCATGGAAAAATGGAGAGGTGTTAAATGATATATCGTCTTGTGTGAAAATAAGCTGATGGAAAAAATCGCAACACCAAGAAGTAATTAACGTAGAGTAACGAAATTTTGGGAATACGTTTGTCTAGGTAACATAGTCCAGTGTTTAACATGGCAAGATCACAGGTTAAGGTAAGCACGAGATAAGCCATTACAAGTGTGAAAGGCTCTTATATTAATAACCAGAGTAAGCACCAGAATGTTGAATACAACCATGCAAAGATGCACACATTGTGTTGTACTGATGCCACATGTCAGTTTGTGGGATGTCTAATGTGCTTAGTCAGGCAATACAGGGACAGTTAATGATGATTATGGATGATACTTGAGCTGTCATCCGATGATGTCCCGTATGTGCTCGGTTGGAGACAGGTCTGATGATCGAGAAGGCCAAGGCAATATGTCAACGCTCTGTAAATCACATTGGGTTATAACAGCAGTATTTGGGGGAGTGTTATCCTGTTGGAGAACATTGTCTGGAATGCTGTTCATGAATGGCAGCAAAACAGAATAACGAGGGTGTCATACAAATTTGCAGTCAGGAAGCTATTGCTAGCAAATGAAATCACAGCCCAGACCATAACTCCAGGTGTTGGTAGACAGTGTCTAGAATGCAGACAGGTTGGCTGCAGCTTTTCAATTGGCCTCTTCCTAACTAACAAATGGCTACCACAGCACCAAGGCAGAACCATCTTTCATCAGAAAACGCAACAGACCTCCTCCTCGCCCTCCAATGAGCTCTTGCTTTACACCACTGAGTCACAAATGGCGGTGGTTTGGAGTCACTGGAATGCATGCTACTGAGCGTATGGCTCAGGCTGTCCTTGAAATAGCTGATTTGTAACAGTTCGTTGTGTCACTGTGGTACCAACTGCTGCTACAGTTGCTGCTGCAGACGCAATGTGATATGCCAGAGCCATATGCCAAATACGATGGTCTCCCCTCTCAGCACTGCCACATGGATATCTGGAGCCAGGTATTCTTGCAACTGTAAATTCTCGTGACCAACACTGCCAGTAGTCATGTACAGTGGCTACTTCCCTGTCAAGTCTTTTTGCAAGGAACATCCAGCTTCTCATAGACATACTACATGACCTTGTTCAATCTCAGTGAGGTGCTGATAATAGAATCTTTGTCACTTTAAAGGCATTCTTGACTAACATCGACTCACCACATCCAATCTCAAAGGTAACTAATGCTCACGATCGTTACAGCATCTATTTAAAGCAAGCTTGATTTACATCTTCATAATGTCGCTACTTGCGACACTCTTCTGCGACTGACGCAACATTTGAATGGACATCACCTTTCACGTGATGTGAAACTGAAATGGAAACTTTTGTTATGTCACACAACTCCTTTTTGGAATTTCAATTTTTTTTTCATCGGTGTATGTTCACATACTGGCCTTGGGTACAGATGGTGTAGGTGATATCTTCCATGACGTGGCTGATGTGTTTCATTTTCAGTCTGCCTCTCATTTTCCTCCCATCTATAGTCCCTTCAGTATTTTAATGGCACCATGACGTTTCAACAGATTGCCGACCCATGTGTCATGCAGGTTTCCAAAGAAAAGCCTTCTCATCCTCCACTCTGTGGAGCACCTCTTCATTTGATACCTTGTCTAGCTGTACAATTTTTTCTACAGTAGCACCACATCTCAAATGCTTTTATTTTGCGTTTTTCTGTGCAATTAATTTTTGCACTGTACACCTCAGCAGCAGACCTCAAAAAACTGTCTTTATGAGAGTTTTCCGGAAATGTTTTTGTATGCAACTGGATAAGAAAAGTTTTCTTTGCTTGTTAAAAGCAGCCTTTGCCTGGTAGGTTTGGCTTACAATGTCCTTCTTTGATCTTCCACCTTCTGTAATTTTACTCTCTAGGTAGGTGAAGGATGCAACAGTCTCTATATGCTCATTGTTAAGTGAGCATTGAGTACCACTGGATAGAACCAAAGTTTCGACTCTGGTTACTGGGGCCTTCTTATGGATCAAGTATCTGTGTTGCCTCTTTGCTCTCAGCTCCGTATTTTACAATACTATGCATCTAGCAGTTACCAGTCAAATCCAAAAAAACATTAGGGACCATGGAATGGGTCGATTGAAGAGTACCACCACACGTTAAAATATTTATTCCTCTGGGAGATGAGATGATCAATTACAGTTTTGTAGAGCACTGCTAGCCATTGATGGACGCACTGTTGCACTCGCTTATCTGAATGAAACCGACATTCATTCACATCTTTTTTCAGGGCACCAAAGATGCAATAATCACATGGTGAAAGATCTTGGCTGTACATAGGATGTTGCAGTGTTTCCCACTCGAATTGCTGCAGTGTAACCTTCTTCCAATTGGCGGTGTGGTGATTGGTGTTATCATGAAACTTACCAAAACTTGTGCAAACAGCTTTGGATTGCTTTCTTGGGGGAGATATCAGATGTTTCCACTGTTGGCTCTGCCATTTGCCCTTGGGTTTGAAATTGTAGCACCATGTAAGGTCATGATGACCTTCTTTTTTTGACAGAAGGGTCCCTCTGCTCGTTGAATTGCTTGAATTTGGAACCACAGTCAATGCGCAGTTCTATGAAGAAGACACTTTGCACAAACTGATGCATCCTAAATTCAAAATGCCCAGGAATGCCATAGGTCATAATCATCCAGTTGCACGATAACACCTGCCCCAATCCCTCCCCCCCCCCCCCCCCACTGCCCATTGGAATAAGGGTATGCTTCAGCAGCTGGGTTGGGAAACAATGCAGCATCCTCCCTACAGCTTTAATCTTTCACTGTGTCATATTCATATCTTTATTGATAGGAAAAAATACATGCATCATGTTTGTTTGAGTTAGATGAGGAAGAGCAAGAGTGTGTGTGGTTGTGGATCCATCAGTGGTTGACTGTGTTCTATACAAGAATAATTCCTCATATTGTCTCCGAGTGGAATAAATTAATTCAGCCATGAGCCATGTAAATTTGGCCACTTACATCATGGCCAGAGAGATATGTAGTGTTCTCACTGTGGGGTTAGAGTATAAGAGAGCAAGATGTTTTATTGTTTATCTTTCACTGCTGACAACTCATGGGCATGGCCAGCTGCAGTATGTGAAGGATCCATGGCACGAAGAACCCCATAGGGTTGGTCCCACATATCATGGCCTATGTTTCATGTCAATATGCAATAACCACTCAAAGATGGCAGGTGCAGCACTAGCAGTGTTGCATGTATACAGGATGATTCACGAAGATATTTTAATATGTTACTCTACAACTAAAACTAGAGAAAAATGTTCATATAAACATAGGTCCGCAAATGTTTAGTTACGGAGTTAAGGCTAATAAAAGATATGAAGCCATTACCAAACTGTATGAGGCTAAAGTAAAGAACCATTTCGATTTATTTTGTTGCTACTGATCTGATGAATCAAATAAAATATGTCCCAGACTTCTATCTGCAGCAGTTTTCTAGAACATCCAGAGAAACAAAGAAGTAATATCGTAATATTTTTAATTTACTAACTACTTGGCCCAATTTGTTTTTTTAAATTCCAGGCAAATCCACAAAGTTTTCAACAGAAGTTGTTGGCAATTTAATTTTGGAAAAATGATGGTAGTAACGTTAACTGAAAGCTTTTATTAATACCATAGCACACATGAATTCATGTTAAATAAGAAAAAACAAAGCTCAGTGTTAAGGAAGTTGTACAGTGTACATACAATTTCACAATACATTCACAATAAATGTTTAAAAATGTGTCCTCCAAGTTCAATACATTTAGCAGCATGAGCACGAACAGATTTTGTTGCTCGTTTCAATTTCACAGGGTTGTTCTTAATTTCATCTGTTGCATTCATAATGCAAGCAAGTAATGGCTATCCTGTAGTGACTTTGTCCTCATAAACTATGTCGTTCATCCATACCCATACACAAAAATCCACTGGTGTGTTTTCGGCATTCTGGGTGGCCACAGACATGTAGCACCACGGCCAATCCATTTTTGGGGAAAATGTTCATTTAAATGTGTAGTAACGGCATAGGCGAAAGGTGGAGGCATGCCGTCATGTTGAAAATACATGTGCAATCATGTGGCAAGTGGAACATCTTTCAGCAAGCGGGGTGTTTTGTTTTGAAGGAACTGTAAGTAGGTCTCACCAGTTAGACATTCTGGGAAACTGAATGATCCAATAAAGTGTGTGTTGATTATACCACACCACACACTAATGCAAAATCGCTGCAAGAAATTGCGTTGCACTGTTGGATGTGGGTTTACTTCAGACCACACATTCTTGTTATGTAAATTGTTTATACCATCTCGAGTAAACTGTGCCTTATCAGTAAATAAAATGTATTTGCTTCATTGCCAATTAGTATTTAACCAGTTGCACAACTCCAGGAAGAAGAGCAGGATATCACAGATGTAAGTGGTGCACCTTCTGTTTATGGTAAGGAACAGTTAATTATACTTCAGTGTACGCCATAACTTAGATTGTGAAACGCCTAATCGTTGAGAGATAAGTCGTGTAATAGTACATGAGCTATGTTGAATACCACCCATAATATCCTCATCAACGTATTTACATATTGAACACACTTACTAGTCACGAACGCTAGGTAGAGAATGTGTATCCCATAACATTCGAAATATTCCACTAATCTATTGTATATTTGGAATCCTCAAAGTTGAACAACGTATGCAATATTCATTAACTGCAGCTGTAGCATTACCATCAGATTTGCCATAAATAAGCACTATATCGGTGTATTCCTCTGTTGTAAATTTGAAAGGCATCCGTATTTCATAAATTATATGCAAATTACAACAGCTACTATGTGGTTTCACTTAAATAAACTGTTGTTATTATGTTCTTTCACTGAACAATGCAGAAAACTAACTTGTTTCAATGTAAAGAAACGATTGAAACAACTCATTAACGGTTGACAACAACGACATAAACGTTTCTACATTGTTAATGGAAAGTAAACAAATTTAACTTGTGTAATAATGTTTGTTTCTCTGGATGTTCTGGAAAACTACTGCAGATCACGTCTGGGACATGTTTTATTAAATTCATCAGACCAATAACAACAAAATACATGGAAATCGTGCTTTACATTAACCTCGTACAGTTTTGCAATGTCTTCATATTAGTGAAGTTGCTAAATTTCAGGCAAAATCTTTTATTAGCCGTAACTCCATTAGTGAAGTTGCTAAATTTCAGGCAAAATCTTTTATTAGCCATAACTCCATAACTAAACATCTATGGAGCTATGTGTATATGAACGTTTTTCTTATGCATATATTCGTGAATCACCCTGTATATAAAACGTGTTGGGACATGTAGCAAACAGTGCAATTGTAGTAATGCAGAAACACAGAGATTATCTGACATCCAAAAGGGAATGATCACTAGCTTTTTGGCCATAAGTGGAAGCATTACTAACATGGCACAATTTGTAAGCTGTTTGCAAGCCGCTGTGGTTAAAATATACTGCACATGGCAAAACGATGCTAACCAAAACTGACACTGAGGTGACTGTGTTGCACTACAGGCCATAGTTAACAATGGTTAACGATGGCTGCGGAGATGTGTGTGGATGAAAAGACGTGAAATTATTGAGCAGGTGACTGCCTAGATGGACCAAGGGTCTACCAACAGCGTCTCTTCAAGGACTGTTCAGCTAAAGTTCCTGCATATGGGCATCTGCAGTAGGCACCTATTTTATGCAGCCATGATGACTGTTGTTCATTGGCTACAAATGCTGGAATCTGCACGCTAATACAGAAACTAGATGCCCACTGAGTGGTAACATGTGGCCTTTTGAGTTTAATCACGTTTTGTGCTCCATCGGATAGATAGCATTCGTGTGTAAGACCCTGCAACAATCGTCTACATCTACATCTACATCCATACTCCGCAATCCAACTGACGGTGTATGGCGGAGGGTACCCCGAGTACCTCTATCGGTTCTCCCTTCTATTGCAGTCTCGTATAAATCGTGGAAAGAAGGATTGTCGGTATGCTAATCTTTCTGATTTTATAGTCATGGTCTCTTCGCGAGATATACGTAGGAGGGAGCAATATACTGCTTGACTCTTCGGTGAAGGTATGTTCTCGAAACTTTTAACAAAAGCCCGTACCGAGCTACTAAGCGTCTCTCCTGCAGAGTCTTCCACTGGAGTTTATCTGTCATCTCCGTAACGCTTTCGCGATTGCTAAATTATCCTGTAACGAAGCACGTTGCTCTCCGTTGGATCTTCTCTATCTCTTCTATCAATCCTATCTGGTACGGATCCCACACTGCTGAGCAGTACTCAAGCAGTGGGCGAACAAGCGTCCTGTAACCTACTTCCTCTGTTTTCGGATTGCATTTCCTTAGGATTCTTCCAATGAATCTCAGTCTGGCATCTGCTTTACCGATGATCAACTTTATATGATCATTCCGTTTTAAATCACTCCTAATGCGTACTCCCAGTTAATTTATGGAATTAACTGCATCCAGTTGCTGACCTGCTATTTTGTGGCTAAATGATAAGGGATCTATCTTTCTATGTATTGGCAGCACATTACACTTGTCTACATTGAGATTCAATTGCCATTCCCTGCACCACGCTTCAATTCGCTGCAGATCCTTCTGTATTTCAGTACAATTTTCCATTGTTACAACCTCTCGATACACCACAGCATCATCTGCAAAAAGCCTCAGTGAACTTCCGATGTCATCAACAAGGTCATTTATGTATATTGTGAATAGCAACGGTCCTATGACACTCCCCTGCGGCACACCTGAAATCACTCTCACTTCGGAAGACTTCTCTCCATTGAGAATGACATGCTGCGTACTGTTATCTAGGAACTCTTCAATCCAATCACACACTTGGTCTGATAGTTCATGTGCTCTTACTTTGTTCATTAAACGACTGTGGGGAACTGTATCGAACGCCTTGCGGAAGTCAAGAAACACGGCATCTACCTGGGAACCCGTGTCTATGGCCCTCTGAGTCTTGTGGACAAGTAGCGCGAGCTGGGTTTTACACGACCGTCTTTTTCGAAACCCATGCTGATTCCTACAGAGTAGATTTCTAGTCTCCAGAAAAGTCATTATACTCTAACATAATACGTGTTCCCAAATTCTACAACTGATCGACGTTAGAGATATAGGTCTACAGTTCTGCACATCTGTTCGACGTCCCTTCTTGAAAACGGGGATGACCTGTGCCCTTTTCCAATCCTTTGGAACGCTACGCTCTTCTAGAGACCTACGGTACACCGCTGTAAGAAGGGGGGCAAGTTCCTTCACGTACTCTGTGTAAAATCGAACTGGTATACCATCAGGTCCAGCGGCCTTTCCTCTTTTGAGTAATTTTAATTGTTTCTCTATCCCTCTGTCGTCTATTTCTATATCTACCATTTTGTCATCTGTACGACAATCTAGAGAAGGCTACAGTGCAGTCTTCCTCTGTGAAACAGCTTTGGAAAAAGACATTTCGTATTTCGGCATTTAGTCTGTCATCCTCTGTTGCAGTACCATTTTGGTCACAAAGTGTCTGGACATTTTGTTTTGATCCACCTACTGCTTTGATATAAGACCAACATTTCTAAGGATTTTCTGCCAAGTCAGTACATAGAACTTTACTTTCGTATTCATTGAACGCCTCTCGCCTAGCCCTCCTCACACTACATTTCGCTTCGCGTAATTTTTGTTTGTCTGCAAGGCTTTGGCTATGTTTATGTTTGCTGTGAAGTTCCCTTTGCTTCCGCAGCAGTTTTCTAACTCGGTTGTTGTACCACGGTGGCTCTTTTCCATCTCTTACGATCTTGCTTGGCACATACTCATCTAACGCATATTGTACGATGGTTTTGAACTTTGTCCACTGATCCTCAACACTATCTGTACTTGAGACAAAACATTTGTGTTGAGCCACCAGGTATTCTGTAATCTGCTTTTTGTCACTTTTGCTAAACAGAAAAATCTTCCTACCTTTTTTAAATATTTCTATTTACGGCTGAAATCATCGATGCCGTAACCGCTTTATGATCGCTGATTCCCTGTTCTGCGTTAACTGTTTCAAATAGGGTATAGGATGGGTACAGGCCAGAGGAGGGAGAGTTATGGACTGGGAAATGTTTTTGTGGCTGCCCTGGGTGATCCTGACATTCTGGAAGGTACAATGGATCGACACAAGTATGCATATACCTTTATTTGTGGACCACTTCCATCCCTACATGCAGTTTTTTTTCCTCGACACAATGGCATTTATCAACAGCACTATGCAACGTATCACACAGCTCACAGTGCACGTGTTTGGTTTGAAGAACACCAGGATGAGTTTACCACACACCCCTGGCCACCAGACTCCCCAGATTTTAACACTAGACCATATGTAAGTTCAATTAGTATTATTAATCAGTTAATTATCTGCTCCCACAACACAACAGCACTTCAACAGGCAACTTCGGGTCCTCTGACTGTGGCAGCATTCTGTAACAGAGAAGTCTTCCGAATTGTGCCGACTTCAGATGATCAGTTCGTGGATCCTGGCAACCAACTTATCAAGCCCTTTCTACAGTTACTCTGTCCGATGCTCATACCAATTTATGCAGGTTACCAATCAATAACAAGATCGGTGGATATGCGTCCCGAGATGTCACCCCACAATAACACTGTTGGATGTTGAACAAGTTTAATGACCACTGCTGTAAATACTGTTAGTGTGTACAAGGTGGATTGTGAGTGTGAGGAAGTCAAACTCGGTAAAACTGGGAGAATGGTAGCAACAAACGTCCAGAACCAACAATACAACATAAGATTTGGAGAGCACAAAGTAACTAGTGGGGAAACATCAGAAAGATTGCAGCAAGAAAATAAAATCTGATGAAACCTGATGATCTGCAACGCAAATTCAGAAAAGCCACTTAAATATTAAAATATCCTGACAATATGAACAGCAAGGATGGCCTTAGGCTTGCACCTCCTGGCTGTCACCAACCAGGGTGCACAAGTAACTTGAGATACATTGCAGGAGAATGTTTTTTGCTATGCATATGCAAATGTGTAGTATTCCAGGAAAATTGTGCAATGTAGGGAGGAGTAATGCCCCTGCATTCTATAGATAAGGGAATATCACATAGTATTTTTTGCATTTGAAAACTGCATCTGGACAATGGTCATTTGTGAGACAATTGGGTTACTATTTGTGAATGGAGAAATGTCTGCCAGCATGTTTGAATTCAACAGCAACATAATCTTCATTCCATGATATTTCTACTCGCATTGGTATCCCATGACTGTCTTGCAAATACGGGACCGATACATGCATAAGGCCCATATTTAATGTATTTCAGATTCTCAATGGCCGCATGCGAGTAGCACCCCTGGGACACATACTGTGCACATGGCTGTTGAAAATCATGTAGATGGGACACATACAATCTGCCAAGTTGAGTTCATGGGCAGACTAATCAACAGAAAAATGTATTCGACAAAAAACTAAAACATACACATACATTATATATGATTAAAAGAAAAATGTAATTACAATCAATAATATGTCCAGTCACCAGAAATGTTGATAATTGTGTGGCATTTCCGAGACATGCTTGAAGCCAAGCTTTCCATGTAGTCATCTGGAAGAGATCTACAAATACGTTAAATTTGCATCTACAGCTATTTAAAAGTTAATTTTGCTTGCACTTGATACAATGTTAACAATAGGTTTTCGGAAAAAAGGGTTAATAATAGTTTTTTTCAGTTTTGGAGTCACTTTACCGGTTGTGTAGGTACATGGTGATAGACCCCCAGGATATCGTAAATTAAAAAAATATTAAAACCAAAAAATGAGACACCAATCGCCCATAAGCGATGGCAAAGACGTTAGTTATAAACGCGCAGTAAGGCGCAGACAAATTTTAAAAAAATCATTCATTTTTCTTTGTACATGATTTTATTTTCTGATTCTCTTGTACGTAGAAGTTTCAGGTAAGATGTGTGGCTCACAGAATGATGGGCTACGAGTGTTTTGTATCATATATGTTGGGAAATAAGAGATGATTTGATATCAGTATTAAGTATTTTTTATTGAAGTGAAATGGGACCGAGAAGGAGGATTTTCTTATTTTTGACATGCACTGCTGTCCTGGAAGTCTGCTGCCTACATCTACAATTGAAATGTAAGAGACGAAGTCCGATTAGCCGAAAATCGTACAAGCACAACATTTCTAATAATGCAATTGTGTTATACTTAAAATTAATTTTTTCAGTCATATGTATTTATTATTATTGTACCACAACTGGCGACCTGAGTGCCAGGACTTCAGGGCACCAGGTGTGAGTAGGGTTTGTTAACTATTGCTATAGTAAGAAATTATTATGACATTGTTATTATTCATAAAAACTAATTACCGGTATTTTCTGTTGCAAGAATCACAACAGGAGCAAGTAACGCAAAAAGAAAAAAATTGAGGAGAAAATTTTGGAAACGAATATGAATTGGACACAGGTTACCTAAAATTTTCCACAGTAAAGTGTTTTGTTCGGTGAAGTAAAGGTAGGACGGCTACGCAAGTTGTTTGCGTAGTTACACTTGATAGCGCCTCTTTTGATGTAGATATAAACCTTTTCCTCATTATTCCCTTCCTTGAAGTTTACGGTGGAAAATTACAGGATATTTTCTTTGCGATATGCATGATCAGTAAAACATCAAAGACTGTAACACAATAGTTTGCGTGTAGTAATAGACGTAAAACAGGCTTTGCCATAATGTAAATTACAGTTATCAAGTGTGATAATTAGCATATGAAATTTTAACATTTTTGTGAAATTTTTATTTTTTCCTATTCATACAACATGGCCGAAAAATATATATCCATTGTTGACAGCGATAGCGAAAAGCAATCAGCCAGAATGGCGTAGAATTGCACGATCGAACAATTTAAGTTCAAAGCGCCATGCATACCAACTGCAGAAAAAGTAGGTCAGAGATGAGTGTCGCAGGTGTGACAAATGAAAGTGACGCTCCACAGCAGAATAATCTTGACGACACAATGTATACACTTGACGATACAATGTCACGCACCTTCCAGAGTGACATACCGCTCATTGGAGAGCGATTCCAATATGAATTTCGGCAAGACGCTATGATCACCACTTGGGCACAACACAAACTTTAACTTCGAAAGTATAGCTGACAGCAACCACAGTAGTACAACTGACACACTGCTATGGCAGTTATTATCTAACATAAACACAAAAATAGATAGTATCAACACAAATTTCACTGATCTGAAACAAGATATGAACATGGTATGAAATAAGACAGCAAGAAAACACTGTCACACAAGATCTTAACACAATGAAACAAGAACAAAAACAAGAATTCTAGGATTTGCAAAAGATGGTCTCACAGAAGTTGGATGGCTTAGCCAAAAATTTTCGCACTGAAATCGACGAAAATTAGAATCATATGAAAAAACAAGTAAAGCATGAAGTACTTTCTGAAGAGAACAGTAACATTACGGAGTTAAAACACAAGGTAGATTGTTTTAACAACCATCATGATCTAGTAGATCAACAGATAAAGAAAATCACAGAAGCAAACACAAATATTGAGGCCACACAAAACCAGTTGCGGTCGACATTAAAAAAGGTAACCACTGTCGTTAACAAACTAAATAAAGACTATGAAGGTGTACCTCTAGCTGTAGAATAGCTTACTTTAAAGGTAGTTTACTCAGTATATGCTACGAAGGAGAGAGAGAAGATCAAAGAAAATCTGCGTGATATCCTTAGTCAAGCTGAAGTAGGTACGTTAGATAAGGGTAATACCATTGCAGAGAAGTTACTAACAGATTGTAAGTGATACACAGATGTGGTTCAAAAGGCTAGTCAGAACAAATTTAATGAAATAGTAAAAAAAGGTAAACATTAACCTACAAGCTGTAGGATACAGGATTCGCAATCTTTTAGAAGAAAATATTACTGGATCTCGAAATGTGTAAGTAAATAATACATAGGCTACAGTGAATAAACCACAACCTGATGGTATTTATCCACAAATTGTCACGAGTCCCACAGCAGGTACCGGTGGCAGCTCTAGAGTGTAAAATGTAAACATACCCACAACGCCAATAACTGAGCAATTACCAACAGGAATTACAGGTAACTACAATAACAACATAAATACGAACGAAAATGCCACGTGTCTATCATCTACATCGACAGTTTCCTACATCGCTAGCGAAGTAGTATTTATCAGTGCTTTTCGTCATGTATTTTTACGCAACTGGACGGAAGCACAGAAAATATGATTTGTCGTGAGATATACACAAGGTGAATTTCTTTTATGGACAACTGAAGTGGCCGAACGTTGCGGCACTTACAGCCAATGTGAACGAACTTTCCTCGACAAATACTGGTCTGAGGCAATGCAAGAAACACTCAGACGCGAGGTTTTCAACCCCACAGCATTCATTGGCTAGCAAATACGGTAGTCTACGTGGATACTTTGAAAAATACCTGATCAAGACACACTACTAAATGAACCCAATATCACAAGTAAACGTGTTAAAAATTTTGAAAAGTCGTACACCATCGTACATTAGAGAAAAATTAGCCACAACTCCAGAGCACGACAATAAATATTTTCTGTCAGTGCTTGATTCTATCGACTTAATCTATGAGGAACGTCCTGTACCCAATATAGCAACAGAAAATCAGGCACAACAACAACACAGTAACGTAAATCAGTCAGTAGAACGTGATATAAACACACAGCAAGGATGGCACACACAACAGCAAAATTGCATACCCAGATGTAACAAGTACGGTAACGGGAACGAAAAAACAAAAGATGTAAAAGAAATTTCCAAAACAACAGGAGTAATTTCAATGCAAAAGCGAATTACAGTCGACCATCAGAAGGTCCTACGCCGAACATGAACAGAAACAGACAGCCGCAGCAACAATGCCATGCCTCACGCTGTGCTGCAGCCGACCTTTGGGCAGGAAAATAGCGCCACAGCAGCCAGCGACACAAACTGGCGAAGTACTCGCACAGTGCAACTAACTGAAATTACTCCAGGCAATAAATTAAGTCACACTACGCCGTCGGAAAACACCAACCGGTCGTAGTTAAGCCCAAAGCTATTGACCTCTCTGGGAGTGGGGGCAAAGCAAAACTACAAACATGTTTCATATGGTTTGATAACCAAGGTGACAGCAAGGATGATCTGTATCCATATGAGTTAGATACAACAAATGATATCCAGGAAGAGCAAATACAAGCAATCATTAAGCCGAAAATATTTAATATTGGCACGCAGTTAATTTTAGGTACAGGTTCAACTACCAACGTAATCTCAAATGCATTTTTCTGTGAATTGAGTAAGTGAGGCAAATTCCTAACACTTCCTGTACAAAATTGCAAGATGCAAACTGCTACAGGCAGTAAGACTAAATTGGTTAAGCATCAGGCATTTATTCCATTACAAATTGAACATTTTACAGTGAAGTGTATGTTTCTTATAATTGACAAACTTATTGTTAATTGTCTCATTGGCATGGACACATTTAAACAAACAAAACACAGATTGACATAACTAATGGTAAATGTCACTTTTATATAAAGGATCAGATTTTTTCTATTGATTTAGTCAAAACACCTGATGAAAGTAATAAAAACAAACCTGAGTCAAATGCAATAGTATATTTCACAAACAAATTGGATACTGAACAAGGAGCAACAACTGAGGTTAGTTACTAAATGGTAGAGCGGAAACTAAGTGAATCACAGATACTAAATGATAGGCAACGACAAGAACTTTCTAACTTGTTATTTAAGTATGCAAATGTTTTCAATAAGGAGCCAGGAGTAATCAAAGACTATCAATATAAATTTGAAGTCTATCCACAGGAAACATTTTCTGTAATGTCATATACTATTCCATGGGCAAATCGAGAGGCAGTAAGGGAAGAGATCAATTATATCATTAACTGGGGAATTATACAACTTTCATTTTCACCCTATTGTAGCACTATATTACCAATAAGTTATCTGGACAGTTCTGAAAGATTAGTTCTGGATGCTAGATGTATCAGTATGCATAAGACTAGACAACTAGGACAGACAACTTCTAAAGTTTTACAATACAAAATATTCCCGTATACTCAGTCTCAAGATGTCCTACTGCGAAATAAAGCTTCACGAAGAAAGTCGGAAATATACAGCATTTGTTTGTAGTGGCAGAAGTTACGAGTTCCGTGTTCTACCTTTTGGACTGAACATTAACTCAGGCGTGTTTTAGCTGCATTGGACAAGCTTTTAGGATCAGAATTGCTTAGCAAAGACACTGCTTACGTAGGTGACATGTTAATAGCCACACCCATTTGGTTAGAAGATATCAGGCTAATTGAACAGGTGCTTCAACGACCTGCAGATTATGGAGTAACAGCCAATTTAAAAAAGTCTAGTTTTGGTAGGGAGCAGGTCAAATTTTTAGGACATGTATCAGAAGAAGGTATATTACCTGAACCGAAAAAACTTGATGCCATACTCAACTGTCCACCGCCAAGGAATAAAAAACAACTAAAAGCTGTTTTAGGACTAGCATTTTTTTCGTAAATTCGTAACACAGTAACTGATGAACAATGGTGCATAGCTCAACTTGTTACGAAAAAAATAGGCCTTGGTTATGGGACGATAAGTGTCAGGACTTTAGCAGGCATTAGTCAATGCAAACATTCTTGACCAGCCTGATATGTCCAAAGATTTTTGTGTATGCAGTGATACCTCATCTCAAGGCCTGGGGGCATGCTTGTTCCAGATGTAAGAAGGAAGGAAAGAAGTAACCAAGTACTAGTCGCACATTACCAGAAGCAGGAAGATCTTACTCTATTCAGAATTGGAAAGTTTAGTTGTAATATGGACGCTTAAAAAGTTTGAAAATTTTTGTGGAGTAAGAATACCAAAGTTTACTGTGACCATCAGTCACTGTCATTTCTTTTAACTTGTAAACTATTGCACTGAAGATCAGTTAGGTGGTGTCTATATTTACAAGAATTCAATTGTGAGATCATTTATATTAAACGAAGTCATAATGTTATTGCAGGTGCCTTGTCTAGGATACCACAAGGTTTACAGTAATTTGGTGAATTAACAGAGCAAGATGCAGAAATCAAAACGCTGTTAATGCAAGGTACAATACCACAGTCTGATTACCATAAGTTTTGTAAGCAAATGAAAATTATACAACAGCAAGATTGCAGATGGAGTAAACTCATGCAAAACCTTAAGCAAAATTAAAGTGGAAAGGTACGTAAATGGTGTCAGGAGTACAATGTCGTTTTTTTTTTCATAGGAAACATGAAAAATCTCATCAATGATGTGTGTGTATTCCTGAAGATTATATCGACGGTATGAGGACATTATGGAGTAGGCAAATGTACTGAAAAATTGCAACACTTTGTTATTTTCCAAATTTGAGAAGGTGAGTGCTACAGGTATTAAGAAAATGTGAATATGTCAAAAATCAAAACAGTCCAATGTGTCAAAACATACTGAGCTACACCCAATTCTCACAAAAAAACCTCTAGATATAGTATCCCTGGACATAGCTGGTCCATATCAAAGAAGTAAAGGAGGAGTAAGATATGTAGTAGCACTATACGATATTTTCTCGAAACATGTCAAAAAGTATGCCATTAAAAATGCAACAGCTTCAAATATCAGAAAAAGAATTGAGGGAGACTATTTGACAAGAGTAGGTAAACCAAAGGTACTACTAACTGATAATGCTTTTTATTTCGTTGGGTGAAAGTGGAAACAATGTATGGTATCACAGAGCATAAAGCTTTTTTCACCCAGAAGCAGGCCCAGTAGAACGAGTCTTTGAAGAATTTAACCGGTTCATTAGGATATTACACCACTCACAAACACACCCGATGGGTAGAATACGTAACTCCTTCCATGCAAGTTGTCAATAACCTTCCACATTTTTCAACAGGTTTCCCACCTAACGAATTGATGTTCTGGACAAAACAAATGAATGAGTGGGAGTCGCCCATACCAAAGGTATCCACTACAGACACTACTAGACAATTCGAAGGGCAACGAGTCCTCTTAAGGACACACCCTAAATCGACAAAATTTGGCAAACAGAATAAAAAATGGCAATTACTCTGTTCAGGGCCAATAGGGTGTACATAAAGTGCTCTCAGCGAAGACGAATGGCCCGAACAATTTTCGACGTGACAAGGCACAAAAAACATTTACATTTGGGGAATCATGCTCAAATCCAATGCATTCGTATGGATGCTTTGTACCCCAGATTCAACAAGTTTGCCTATTCCCTTTCCCATTAGTGTGAAAAGTGGCTTCGTCGCTGAAAATTAAGCGATCAACAATGCCATCCCCATACTCATTCAATTGTTGCAACTGCGAACAAAACTCAAAAGGCTTGTCTTTGTTGTCGTGATTGAGCTTCTGCACTAACTCCAATTTGAATGGTTTCATAGACAGCTTCTGTTGCAGGACTTTTAACACTTTCACTGGAGCCATTTCGAGTTCACAGGATGCATGACGCACCGATTTCTTTGGACGCCTTATGAATGTCTCTCGTACATGCTTCACATTCACTTCACTCATCCTGGGACGTCCATTTCTCTTTGCCGGACACAAGCAACCCGTCATAACGAATTTCTTGTGCCAGTGGTAAATAGCCTTCCTTTCAGATGGCTTCTTACCGTACTTGGTTCTAAATATTCATTGAACAGTTGTAGTACACTTGTTTTTGTCGAACTCCAACACAAAGAAAGCTCGCTCTGCACTTGAACTCGTCACGTTTGTGACTAGCGCTGACTATCGGCAAATTACCAAACTACATTGTGGAGGTATACATGAAAAAAAACTTTCAGGGTTTTTCTTCAAAATGACCTATGTATGATCTACATCTACATCTGCGTGGATACTCTGCAAATCACATTAAGTGCCTGGCAGAGGGTTCATCGAACCACATTCACAATTCTCTATTATTCCAATCTCGTATAACGCGCGGAAAGAATGGACACCTATATCTTTCCGTACGAGCTCTGATTTCTCTTATTTTATCGTGGTGGTCGTTCCTCTCTATGTAGGTCGGTGTCAACAAAATATTTTCGAATTCGGAGGAGAAAATTGATGATTGGAATTTCGTGAGAAGATTTCGTCGCAACGAAAAACGCCTTTCTTTTAATAATTTCCAGCCCAATTCCTATATCGTTTCTGTGACACTCTCTCCCATATTTCGCGATAATACAAAACGTGATGCCGGCCGGTGTGGCCGAGCGTTTCTAAGCGCTTCAGTCTGGAACCGCGCGACCGCTACGGTCGCAGGTTTGAATCCTACCTCGGGCATGGATGTGTGTGATGTCCTTAGGTTGGTTAGGTTTAAGTAGTTCTAAGTTCTAGGGGACTGATGACCTCAGATGTTAACTCCCATAGTGCTCAGAGCCATTTGAACCAAACAAAACGTGCTGTGCTGCCTTTCTTTGAACTTCTTTGATGTACTCTGTCAGTCCTATCTGGTAAGGATCCCACACCATGCAGCAGTTTTCTAGAAGAGGACAGACAAGCGTAGTGTAGGCAGTCTCCTTAGTAGGTCTGTTACATTTTCTAAGTGTCCTGCCAATAAAACTCAGTCTTTGGGTAGCCTTTCCCACAACATTTTCTATGTGTTCCTTCCAATTTAAGTTGTTCGTAATTGTAGTACCTAGGTACTTAGTTCAATTTACAGCTTTTAGATTAGACTGATTTATCGTGCATCCGAAGTTTAACGAGTACCTTTTAGCACTCATATGGATGACCTCACACTTTTTGTTATTTAGGTTCAACTGCCACTTTTCGCACCATTCCGATATTTCTTCTAAATCGTTCTGCAGTTTGTTTTGATCTTCCGATGACCTTATTAGTCGATAAACGACAGCGTCATCTACAAACAATCGAAGACGGCTGCTCAGTTTGCCCCACAAATCGTTTATATAGATAAGGAACAGCAAAGGGCCTATAACTCTACCTTGGGGAACCCAGAAATCACTTCTGTTTTACTCGGTGCCTTTCTGTCAATTAAACAGGCTGTGACCTCTCTGACAGCAACAAACATGCCACCACCAACCCTATTTAGCCTATCCTTTCAGGACACCGTTAGGTTCTTCGAAAAAATTTCGGCTGAGCTTATATCCGGCTTTAGCCAGCTCTCGGTGCCTATAACGATTTGAGCATCAGTGCTTTCTATCAGCGCTTGGAGCTCTGGTACTTTCCCAAGACAGCTACGAGAATTTACAACTGTTATACCAATGGTTCCTGTATCTACGTTCTTCATGTGTTCAGCCTGCACCCTTTGTGACTGAAGCTCTTCTTGTGTTTTCCCGAGAACCTCTAACCTAAAAAACCGCCCAGTCCACGCCACACAGCCCCTGCTACCCGTGTAGCCGCCTCCTGTGTATAGTGGACACCTGACCTACTCAGTATAACCCGAAGCCCAATCACCCTTTGGTGCGAGTCGAGGAATCTGCAGCCTACACGGTTGCAGAAAAGTGAGAGCCTCTGATTCAGACTCTCCACTCGGTTCAGTACAAGAGGTCAGCAATTGGTCCTGTCGACTATGTATGCAAATTGCCAGTTCTGCTTTCATCTTGCAAGCAAGACTGGCAGCCTTTACCACTTCTGTTAGCTGCTCGAAACCAGAGCGTCTCTTCTGATCCAAAGTGACACATATCATTGGTACCGACATGAGCAACCACCTGTTAATGGCTGCGCCCTGTGCTCTTCATGGCATCCAGGAGCACCCTTTCCACATCTGGAATGACTCCACCCGGCGTGCACACGGAGTGCACATTGGTTTTCTTTCCCTTTCCCTTCTCGTCAGCCAAGTCCTACGGGGCCCCAAAAAGCGCCTAACGTTGGAGCTCCCAGCTATTGGTCCGTGTGCAATAAATAATTGAAAGTGTTCCCGGACTTTATGTGCAACCAGTACCTAATTTGCAAAATACCATACCCTGGGACGTACAGATTAGTCTACGAGAAAACAGGGAGAGACAAGGGTCTCCACCCTCACAAAGATATAAAAGCTTTTGATGAAGCTAGTTAGCATTTTTTCTTTCTATCACAAGATAATTGTACATAGTGTACATAATTCTAAGTGTAATTTTTCTTCTGGAGTGTATTTTAAGATAAATTAATGTGTATAGTCATAAGTAAATCTTTTGATTTGTGCACGTAAGCACAAAATTAACAGCAATAAGAAGTAATACACTGCTTCATGTGAAGCGAAAGTATTAAAAAAAATTGCTTATGACTCAGCTGTCCTCACTCAACAATATGCGCTGACGTCTGTAGAAGGAGACGAGGCATTGACCTGTGTGCACGCGCGACAGTCTGGCAGAAAGCGCAACCAAATAAGAATGCGATATGTACATGTACTTAACTCAAATACAAAGTAAACGGAAATACTGTACAATTGAATCTACTGTCTAAGAACTAAGGAACTGATTGATATATGTACGTAGAGATTTAATTAAATACTAAGTTCTATACAACATATTTACCAGCAGAAGGATGCATTATGAAAAAATATACGAGACGTGTAAGCTAAGGAGAAACCACAAAACACTGTAAGAAATGTGAAATAATTTTCTTTTCAGGGTGAATAATCATATGGATAACAGAATAAGCGAGTGTCTATGAATTTAAACGAAGTATGGAAATATCTGCGGATGGATGAAATTACCAAATGTATCAGTGGCCACTGAGCTACGTAATGGAATTACTTTTAAATTCTGTTCTTTCAGCGACCAGTGCACCATCACGGCACAGAAGAAGAGAATTACGTCGAGAGTAGTTGGTACCAAATGAAGAAACAGGCCGCACCTCGAGTAGTTATAAGGATATTTATACAAAGGTCATAAGGCAAATGAAAATATGCATTTTCGCAGTATATCTCTGTCGCATTTACAAATACCTATTTGCTGCAGAGTGCACATAAACATGTAAGCACGTTATTTTACGTACACGAGTTAATTTTTATCGAGTCACATGAAAGCTTGAACAATGAAATTCCAAGTACGGTGTTCGAGAAAGGTAAGTCTTCGGTGGTTAAAACTTCATATTTCACACTAAGCTACACGTGAATTGAAGTAAACAGCACTAGCTCACGAAGAAACAACAACATACTACGAGAATGATTAGTCAGTACTCAATATTTCCATGAAATAAAAGTTCCTTCAGTAACATTTTGTCATAATCCTTCTTCTCTTCTAGACAAAGAAGGCGGCACCAAGCGTTGTTAGGCCAGTAATGCGTAGTGTTTTGTCTTATTTCCACTGTTTTTCTTCCTACTCTACGTAAGGAAGAAATTAGCTCCCATAGGTGATAGAAGCCTATCTATAAAATGAAGCATGAATGTATCATATTCTTGTATTGTATCATAATAATGTGTTACGTAATTAATTTGTATATTTGATGCGAAACAAGGAAACTAACAAACACTGTAGGAACAGAAACTAGTTAATGAAAATTTTAAAACAATTTAAAACTTAAGAAATTTATTTTTGTACTATAAGTGATGGGTGGAATGTCAGCTATAGATATAAGCTATCATGTTATGTATATTGATGTAACTCAATACTTGTATGAATATGCACTGGAAACCAAACTCCATGTGAAGAAATGCAATGTGACAAGCAATTTATATAATGTTTAGGACGGCTATATATGTCTTTCAACAAGTGGATGGTCAAATGTGGTAACATTAACATGCGTGTGCAACGCAATAATTTCTGAGTGTCGTGGCTCACAACGCTTGGCACATTAATAAGTGAACTATATTTGTTCGAGCCAGTACTTACTTCTTCAACGGATGCTGTTGGCCAGGGTTCTCTCCGCTGAAAATGCGAATATGATGGGTAATAATGAGGCCTGGGCCGTAAAAATGGAGATCTTCTGCCACAGCGTCGGATTTTTGTGCAATAAAAATAAACACACACTCATTGCAATCAGAATGAAGACAAACGCCACGGCAGTTCTTCAGTATGTAATATCCAGGTGAAAGTGTGGCACTCAATGTGAAATCATCATATATGTTGCGAAATAAGAGAAGATTTGATATCAGCATTAAGTATTTTTATTGAAATGACGTGGAACCAAGTAAGGAGGATTTTCTTATTTTTGACATGCACCGGTGTCCTGGAAGTCTGCTGCCTCGATCTACAATTGAAATTTAAGAGAGGAAGTCCGATTAGCCGAAACTCGTACAAGCACAACATTTCCAATAACGCAATTGTATGCTCCTTCACATCTTTTTCCATTCATATGTATTATTATTGCGTTTTTTATTATAACACACAATGCAGCCATGTTATTCAAAGTCACTCATGTTTTTAACCAATATATAACGTGTTACTCTCTTTTGTACAAATGTCTTTGATAGGCCCATATATTCAGACCCAACAACATGACTCAATTTCAGACCTTTATGGTGGCTACAGATAAACATAGCCTCAAAACGAGATGCATAAGCTGGACTCTTGTCCCTTCTTGTGTATCCTATGACTACAATATTAATGAGTCATTTTTGGAATCGGCCTACTCATACAAACACCTGACTGTAACACTTTGTAAGGATATGAAATGGACTTGTGGGTAAAGCAGGTGATAGACTTCGGTTTATTGGTAGAATGCAGGGGAAGTGCAATTAGTCTACAAAAGAGACTGCTTACAAATCACTCATGCAACCCAGCTTAGTATATTTCTCAAGTGTAAGGGACCTAAACCAGATAGGACTAACAGGGAATAATGAACATATACAAAGAAGGGTAGCAGGAGTGTTCTTATGTTTGTTTAATCCATGGGAGAGTGTCACAGAGATACTGAAGGAAATGAACTGGCAAACTCTTGAAGACAGGTGTAAACTATCCTCAGAAAGTCTGTTAGCAAAGTTTCAAGAACCTTTTAAGATTACTTTAGGGATATACTACAACATCCTACATGTTGCTCACATAAGGACTGAAGGATAAGATTAGAATAATTACAGTAAGCACAAAGGCATCCAAACAATCACTCTTCCCACACTTCATACATGAATCGAACAGGAAGAAAACCTAATAACTAGTACAATGGGACATACCCTCTGTCATGCACCATGTGGCAGTTTGGAAAGCATAGATGTAGATGTGCCTCAGTAAAGGATTCAAAGTAATCTAAAATGACAACCACTGTTGTATTTCCCTTTAGCAGTAGCACAGGAAAACTGATAGTGGTGTGCCCAAGAACAACACTTGGCACAGGAACAGCACACATCTTTTCAGAGAATTTGTTTTATGTACAGCACCATGATGGACATAGTCATGTGTGCAGACTATGAAGAGAATGAACATTGTCAGATAACATTTTTCATTGTCATGCAGGCCCACCACATCGTGTGATTGTTTAAGGTGTCACTGGGTACACCACTTGTCGTTCATACAGGGTGAGTCAAGAGGAAAAGTACATCCTCTGGTGATCTTGAATGAAGATAAAAGTTATTTGAACATATGTCTTGTCCCTAACATTTTCAAAGGTAATTAATGAAAATAGTAGGGAACAAGACAAATGCAGGTGATAGTAAATGAAAAATTGTGATCTAATGAATATTGGGGCAGAGGAGATACTGGCACACTCTGCATTGTTGCCAGTTGTATCCAAGATGACAATGATGACATCATCCAAGATGGCGGCGGGTAGACTCCACAACAGCTCATGTCGTCATCCAAGATGGTGGCTGTGACGTCATGCAAGATGGCAGATTTTGGCGGGAAGTTTGAGTTTTGCAGGAAGAGCAACCTCCACTACCCTACTCCCCTTACCCTCTCCTGCCAGTTGTCAAACCACACACAGCTGCCCCCCAAGCATGAGGCGGCGACATCCCTATCATTCTTGATACCTTAGAAATTCCTCTCTAAATACGTGTTTACCTAGGCACCGTTAATGACGCCAGCAGAGAGGGAGTGAAGACCTATTTCCAAAGTGCAGATGCTCCAAGGTAGGCCGCAAGCGCGTTTGTTCGCCACTGCTGGCTTCAACCATCCCTCTACTTACAGTCTGGTGAAGAGCTAACTGCCGAGCGACACTGCAGAAATCTGTTCCAGAATAGCACAGGCTGCTTTCCCCCTAGAGATTCTAGCAGGCCATGCCTGACGTGTGGCTGACGCATCGCCACGCATAGCTACATACCAGCGCAAACGCATCTAGCAACGTCCTCAGTGTCATATTGTTATCAGATGGCTATGTACAATAAGAGCCAAGGCGACCTCTCGGAAATTGTATCGTGTCCCAGAAATAGTTAATGGTCGATTTTGTAAGAGCTCTCCCGATGTCTCGGCTTGCATGCACGGAAATTCTTATCCTAACAGAACCTATTTACGAAAATAGTGCATAATAACCCACCCAGTACATCACGTATTACCCTTCCTGTTCTCAACGTACACAAACGTTCTCATCGCTATACAGAGACTCCTATATCCCAGCACAAAGAATGCCTTGTGAATGAATCGAGCTTTATGATTGGCTCTTATCGAATTTCCCCACTGAATCACTGATGCCAACGGTATCGAAGCACCATCCACCTTTTATTTCTTTCTGCGGATGGGACCTTCAGTAATTTTTCTCTGTTGGTTGGTAGAGAATAACTATGAGAGCATGTTGTGTTGATTGATTTGAATGGACACGGATCTGTAGTACTTGTATGTAGTTTAGAGACACACCACAATGAGGGCATTTCCGCAGAATGGTTAAATCACGGTCCTGTCACACTAACTCAAGTCATTGTGTTTCTACACGGTTTGCAGAAGGTGGTGAATATGGTTTTCTCAGACTTCTGTTCAGTTCCGACTTAAAATGGAACGATCATATTCACTAAGGTGTAGAAATGGGATCAGTTGCAAGATGCATAGGGGGTGACTAAAACAACATTGGAATTTTACTGTAGCAGCTAAGTTTGGGAAAGGTTACTCGTTTGGAGATATGAGAGTGCTAAAAATATCATTCACTTGTGGCTGTGATCTAAAGAAGGTATCTGCTTGAATGGAAAGACCTGTTTCCAAATCCCAGACATCATTTCTAGCGGATAGCGTAACACTAGAGATCTGAGAAGCTAGGGTACTTTTTCTTACGACCTCAATCAGCACACCATCTACTACTGTTTGTGATCCTTCTCAATCAACCATTGCCTATAGCTCAGTGGAAATATCACCGAACCTCTGACAAGGGATCGAGACAGAATTTGCTACAAATACTGTGGAAATATCTAGCTGGGGTGTCTGGAGGGCGTCGCTAATTCCAATTACGTATCACGTTCCTTAGCCGAATCACTTTCAAAATTCAGAGATTTTATCACGAGGTTCCACCATAGGCAACGTGTTCGTCTGATACTATATTTTCGTGTGATCCCTGTCATGGTATTTGTCTGGGCAAAAAAGCATCTCATTCAGAGGTAATGTCGTACATCGATTTGTAAAGTGGGTATAGCTTTTAACATTGATACTTGTATGCATCTGTAGAACCAACGCCGCTTGTGACAGCAAAGGGAAGAGTATGTCAGGTCATAAGAATGGTACTGATATTTCTATTTCCAGAGCCATAGACGTCGACAGGGTGTATTTCCGATACTTCGCTCATTGTCGAATGTCGTTCAACTGAGACCATGATCGTAACATTTAGTTGTAAGTACAGAGATGAAATATATGTGACCGATTTCTTAGGATGATTGCTTCTACCTGTGCATGCTCAGCCTGCAGTGTCGGTAATCTGTGCAGGGGTGATTCCCGTTTCCCGTTAACGGTGGGAGCTGCCAGAATGGAGAGGTTTGTTAGAGTGTAGGAATGTAGATGAATTAAGATGTTGTGCTCTAGACTACTGAATTGCTAACTAATACTTAGTACGAGTTGGATAGCTTTCGGGATTGCGTAGAAATTAAAGAATGAATGTGGAAGGGCATGTGCACTGGACCATTATTCACTCCCATGTAAATTGTTGATTGCTTCTGCATATTTGTTTAGTTCAGAGAAGATAGACTATGGGGTGTGCATCTAGCATGTGGAAGATACATTTGCCGGTTATCTAGACATGAGAAACACCTTAGTTGACATTGTAAATTACAGTGGTGATTTCGAATCTGATATATCAACGAGATCGGTATTCGCGGGTGGAAATATCATTTTTCGTCTGTTTGTTTCTAGTTACTCAGTGGCCTAGAACATGTTCCACCTAGCAAATGTTTCGGATTTGTTTAGAAGTAATTCCCAGTCTATATCTTCGGAATTATGTTGCGCTAGCAATCGGTAGTATACTGCTATGTGCGAACCATGCAAAATTAGATATGTTCTTGTACTCCCAGTGTCTGGAGATGGATGTAGAAACGCGAGCAAGCAGGCAGGTCCGGACCAGAAACAGCAACGTGTTTGTACCGAGGGGGGAGTCGAGCCAGTCTGTCCACAACAGTCCTGACAGTTCTAACAGTGAGTTCTATGTATTGACAGCTTTCTAGTGTAAAAGGGATGATTTTGTACGGCGGAGGATATTAATTGTATGTTTACTACATCGACAGGGTACGCGGTGATATATTGCTGGCCTGGAGAATGCTTTCACACTCTAATATTCAAGCTCTAGTTCTCAGTGGGAAATCAGTGTAATTGAGTAAGAATTTTTCCTGTACAGATATAAAAGATAACTGTAGTGTTTGTGTAAGATGTGTATATATTGTATTGTAAAGTTACCGTGGCTTATGTTGTGTAAAATGTGTATATATTGCATTGTAAAGTTACTGTGGTTTATGTTGTGGCATGATTAGACAGAATGACTGTGTGTCCTATCGCGAGGGATGTGTAAATTCAGCACATCAATAACTGCGAGGATATGATAGAGATTTCTTATGTGGAAAGCTATGTGCACTATAGATACTGAGAGTAGTTCCAGAAGCACAGCTGTTAAGAGGAGACATTACATGTACATCGATTGGTGTCAGTCTGTAAGCAGATCGTAATATTTAATTGTAGTTACACTGGAAAATATCTTCCTGGCTTCCAAAATTCTTGTGAGTCTCATATGTATTTGATGATCTGCAGGCAAGTTTGTGGATTTAGCTGTCAATGCAATTTAGCGATCTGGGCAAAATAATTTTGCCACTGAAAGTCCCTTACACAGAAGGAAAGAAAAGGTGGATGGTGTTCGATACTGGTGGCATCAGTAATTCGGTGGGTAAATTCGATAAGAGCCAATCATAATGCTCGATTCATTCACAAGACATTCTTTGTGCTAGAATATAGGAGTCTCTACATAGCGGTGAGAACATTTGTGTATGTTAAGAGCAGGAAGGATAACACGTGATGTACTGGGTTATTATGCGCTATTTTCGTAAACAGGTTCTGTAAGGATGAGAATTTCCGTGCATGCAAGCCGAAACATCGGGAAAGCCAATACAAAAGCGAGCATTTACTATTTCTGGGACACCATACAATTTCCGAAAGGTCGACTTGGCTCTTATCTTACATAGTCATGTGATATCAGTATGACATTGAGAACGTTGCTAGATGTGCTTGCACTGATATGCAGCTATGCGTGGCGATGCGTCAGCCACACGTCAGGCAAGGCCTGCTTGAATCTCTAGGGCGAAAGCAGCGTGTGCTATTCTGGAACAGATTTCTGCAGTGTCATTCAGCAATTAGCTCTTCGCCAAACCGTAAGTAGTGGGACGTTTCAAGCCAGCAGTGGCGAACAAACGCACATGCGGCCTACCTTGGAGCATCTGCACTTTGGAAATAGGTCTTCACTCTTGTCCGCTCGCGTCATCAACGGTGGCTAGGTGAACAAGTATTTCGAGAGGAATTTCTCAGGTATCCAGTGTGAAAGGGATGTCGCTGCCTCATGCTTGGGGCGGAGGGGGGGGGGGGGCGGCGGGGGGGGGGAGGGCAGCTGTGCGTGGTTTGACATTTGACAGCTGCGTCAATTCGCTGGGGCTGCCTGTAGCCTCTTGTATGATGTAGTGGACAGGGCATTACGGAGGGTGCTTGCACACATTGATTACATGTCTGTTGCATTATTTTGCTACCAGGTCTGTAGGCTTCGCTATGCGTTATTTGGGCAGTTTAAGAGTTGATTTCATGTCTGCACATTTGTGTAGTGTATTATTTAGGAGGAGTCTGCATGTCTGTACTGAAATTATTTCAGTAAATTAGGAGTTGTTTGCATGTCTGCAGAGTGTTATTTATGAGTAGTTTACAGGTCTGGAGGCTGTGTGGCATCACCCCACACATGTTTTTTGTATCAGTGTGATAAATACACTCCATCCCTAAATAAATTGGAGTCTAGATCTCATGGTGAAGACATTGTCTGCAAAATAAAAACTTATGTCCAGCACTGGTAGAGTGTTTTTCCCGCCATTTCCCCCCACCATCATGGATTACGTCCCGAAATGGACGACAGCACTCTCTAATGATGGTACTGTGTGCTAGGTCCAGTCCTCGTGGTGAACACACTGTTTGCCGCTATCTTGGATAATGCTACTTGTTTCAGCAGCTGGCATCATGGCTGCCATTTTGGATTACATTGTGGAACAGACGACAGTGCCCTCTGGTGGTGGTACTGTGTACTAGGTCAGTTGGAGTGTAGAGCTCCTGGCAAACACACTGGTTTGTGGTGCTGCCTCTAATTGTTTAAATAAAGACTGGTTGACGATTAGCAAGCATGTTTGCAGAGTCTTTTAGATGGATTATTGTTTTGACAATTTACAGGTTGTTTGGCTGTCTGGACATATGCTGTGCAATGCTTTATTTTGACAGATTGCAACTAGGAAGTGCGTGTGTAGAGCATTATACATCAGTTGCAGGTCTGTATGCTGTGTGGCATGTCAAAGCGTGTGTTCTGTATCACTGTGAGAAATATACACCACCCCTAAATAAATTGTTCCTAAATAAATAAAGTACACTCCTTCCTCCCTCCAGCAGCCCAGTGCAAACTGAGTTCTCTTCCCATGAATCCCTAGGAGGAGGAGGGAGTTGGGTGACTGAGGTTAGTAAGAGTGACCTTTCTTTCAGACCATTTTCTTAGCTTAGTAGAGATACACAAATTGATATTCAAATTGGCACCAGTTCCTAGGAAGAGGTGGCAGTTGGGTGACTTGGGCTAGTGGGGTAAGCCCAAGTGACCTATCTTCCTGCGATATTTTTATCTTAGTTGAGATAGGGGTGGGGAGGGGAGGGAGGGGTGGTGGTACCATAGTGGAGGTTGCCCAATTGCTCCATCTTCCCACCAAAATCCAAACCTTCTACCAAAATCTGTCATCTTGGATGACATCACAACTGGCATCTTGGATACATCTGGCAACAATGCAGTGTGATAGAATCCCCTTGCCACAATACTCTAAAGTTTTGTTTGTTTGTGTAGATTTCTTCACAATGTATTTACAAAAGTTCACCGCCAACTGCAATGCATTTTCCTGCTCTTGTAGACAGCTACTTTGTTGCTGATCTGAGCTAATTCATACAGACCTTTAATTAAGTGCACACATGTACAATAAGAGTGAGATGTTCCTCTTTTGTATCGACTCTGCACTTGTAATCTTTGTTGTTAAGCCAGCCCCACAAACAGTAATCTAATGGAGTAAGATCGAGTGACCTAGAAATGACTCCATGGTGATCTAACAAATGCCCAGGATACATTTCAGTGAGGTACCGAGTCGCAAACCATATAAATGTTCAGAGACTACATCAAGGTAAGCAAAGCCACCATTATTTAGCATAATGTCACTTTTGGTTGTATTTGCATGTAACTGCTGGTGAAAAAGGACGTACAACTGACACCCGTGATTTTCAGTATGCTGGATACAGTTAAGAAAAGGACATATGTTCATTTAAAGACTTTTGTTCAGAATCTCCAATATTATCGTCCCCCTCCCAAAGCATGTACCTTTCCTCCTGACTCAGTCTCTATAACGAAGTACTTTCAACAGCAGGAATTACATTTCTGGTGTGTCTGGGCCAGTGGCTGTGCTGTGTCTTCTAGGTCTTCATAATGGTTCAAACGGCTCTGAGCACTATGGGACTCAACTGCTGTGGTCATCAGTCCCCTAGAACTTAGAACTACTTAAACCTAACTAACCTAAGGACATCACACACATCCATGCCCGAGGCAGGATTTGAACCTGCGACCGTAGCAGTCGCACGGTTCCGGACTGCACGCCTAGGTCTTCATAGTTTTAACTGTCAACAAAATAACACAAGACAGCACGTTTCCTGTGGGGTCCTGACATACCTCGTTAAAGCAAATGTTTGACTGTTGCTCTAGTCACCATGTTGTCCTGATCTCACGTCTTTTCCCGTGTTAAGTGACAATATATTTTCCATTTAAGCTGTGAAACTTACCTATCCTTTGAATGGTAAAGGTTTTATACACCAGTCAAGAACTTCGCAGTACTTTAAAATGAAACCCAGTAAGAAACAACGCATTTTGAAAACATCTTTGAGCCACTGCAACATGAACACTGAATATTTGCATGTTGCGAAAGTATAAATACAAATTCCACCAAATACAGGATGGTAGCTTCTGAAGCATTGAAATCGAGACTGCAATACGCTTTCGTCAGCCAATCATAGCTCACGTTCTTATCTCATCAGCCAATGACAGCAGATATTCAGAGCATATGACTGATGTAGTCAGCAAACAGCAACATCATTGTTAAGGAGCATGAACACACACATATGAAAAGTTAATTGTTTATATTAGTAAGCATACAGTACTGCTACAAAAAAAGCTAAGATTTCACGTGTAATATTGGTCGCAAAAAAAAAAATATCGGAGGGTGTAGTTAGGCAGGGTCCAAAGGGACGGCTCAAATTCCAGCACTCAATATTTCTAACAAGTAATGTTATAAACTTCACTGCTGTGCGCCGAACAATTCGTGGTTTGCTTGGCTGAATACATGTTCCTTTGAGCACTTCGTAATCCTTGAAACGACTAAAATAAATATGAAAAACTAATCGTGGTATTTTTTAGAGCGTGCTACCCTTTAAGTTATATCAGACACAAATGTGCCAGTAAATTTTTAAATAATAGCGTGAAGGCTGGTCTTTTGGACCCGAACTTTTCCTAACAGGCTGGTCCTCAAAGTCTTATAAGTTCTGAATGAGATTCAAAGGCTCCATGATTTAAGAAATTCATTACACATTCTCACATGTAACATTATCATCTTGAGTAAAGGGAAATTTACTTACAAAGTAACACTTCTCAAACCATCATTTGCAATATTTTCCAGTGACCTGTTAGAAATGTAAACAGTTGTGACATTTCTTCATTGAAAGCAGTTTCTTGTCACGTAGTATTGCCTAGTCTTCGTCCTAAAACCTTTGACACATATTGCTGTCGGCGTCTGGAAAACAGCTGATACAGTTTCTGCTTCAGGCAACACAATCGTTTTTTCTCTTCACTTCATTGTTACATATAGCTCTATGCTGACTCTAATGTTTCTGGTTCTTCTTCCCTGCACAATAAGTCCACATTAAACGAAAATTCTGAAAACAAGACGTAACTTGACAACCCAAGCATATTTCAAAACTGGTTCCGTTAATATGGGAAAGAAAATCGATTGTGGAATTGGAAAATGAACAACTAGAAACGGATTTCCAGAACCGATTTTTAAGTGTTTACTTGGGCACCCAGAAGCGGTATTGGGAAATAGGTTTACCAAATCTTTATGTTATACACCCCATTTACACGGACCTCTCAAAACTGGATTTCGTAAGTCGCTTTCCCAATGCCGCTTCTGATTGGTTGCGTAAACAGTTCAAAATCGATTCTGCAAATCCGCCTCTGGTTTTTGGTTTTCCTATTCCGCAATCAACTTTCGCTCCATTTCAATGAAATCGGTTTTGAAATATGCATGGGCTGTCAGATTTCGTCCTGTTTCTACAAAAATTTGCCTAATATGGGCGGAGAGCCTTTTTGTACAGTGAAGGATAAGTAGAAATATTAGACAGAAGCTGTTTACACGTCGTCTAAATGAACACAAATAGCTATTGTGCCGACCAAATCATAAACAGTAACAGCTATTTTCCAGGTGCGATATTTAATTGGGCTAGCAAATCTGCTTGAGACTTGTAACATGTAAACACAACAGCGAAAAACAGATTCTGATATCCGGTTTTTGTCTTTCGGAAGATGTGTCGCATGTAAACGAGGTGATAAAAGCTCAGTTCAACTAGATGCCCAGGTAGATTAGAGCCATGGTTGCTGCCAGAGGGTTCAGCTCTTGTGCTATAATTCACACTCGGTCGGGGAGTTGGTTGTTTTAAGGAGTGGAGGAAAGGGATCAAATAGCTTGACCATCAGTCCCTTGTTCCTCTAAAACAAGTCCACGAGGGGAAAGAATAAAACAAATGAGACGTTCTGCACAAAACCGAAAGAAAAGAAAACTACAAGAACGACAGAAGGGCAGCAAACACTAAAGTGGACAAAATAGGACAAGAAAAACGCAGAGATGCAAGTAACAGGTAGAAGCGATTAAAACAACAGAACAGATGACCGTGGCTGGCTGATCACGAGAATAAAAAAGGATAAGCCAGCCATTCTGCAACACATTAAAACCTCCGGCCTAAAAGCACTAGGGTAGAGAACACAGAGTGACAAAGGAGTTGCGCAAAAACTTAAATAGAAAGATAAAACCACCCTCAGGTATAAAACGTAAAACTAGATCAGCTGAAATTAATGGTAACAAGTCCGGTAAATGAAGATTATGTCACACGGCAGCCAAAGTAGGACACCACAACAGAATGTGGCTGGAAGCTGCACCGACACTGAAGTGGGTCTTCATGGTGCATGAGATAGTTGTAGGTCACCCAAGCATGGTCAATGCAGAGTCAGCAGAGAACCACAGAGTTCCTGGGAGAGGCCTACATGAAGGACTTCCACAAATTGGTAGTCTCCTTTATGGCAGGCAGTTTATTGTGAGTACTGAGGTTATGCCATTCCATGTCCCAAAGTCAAAAAACTTTACAGTGTAATACCGAACACAGATCAGTTTCAGAGAAGCCAATCCCCAGAAGCGGTTTCTGAGTAGCATGTTTGGCCAGCCTGTCAGCAAGTTCACTGCCTCGGATTCTGACGTGTCCTGGGGTCCAGACAAACACTACTGAATGATCAAATCATTCCAGGGCATAGACGCACTCCTGCATGGTCACTACCAAAGGACTGCGCGGGTAGCACTGGTCGATAGTTTGTAAGCTGCTCAAGGAACCACTACAGATGAGAAAGGACTCACCAGAGCATAAAGAGACATGCTCAAGAGCACGAGATATGGCTACCAGTTCTGAAGTGAAAACACTGCTTCCATCCGGCAAGAAGCACTGTTCAATATGTTCTATGCGAGCATAGGCATAGCCAGTGCGACCATCAGCCATTAAGCCATCAGTGTAAACTACATCAGAGCCCTCGGACGCATCAAGAATTGAGAGGAAGTAACAGTGGAGCGCCTCAGGAGGAACTGAGTCCTTAGGGCTGTGCAAAAGGTCCAGACGAAGCAGCAGCTTGGGTGTACACCATGGAGGTGTAGGCGAATGAACCTGGAGGAGAGGTGGTAGAGGAAAGGACTCCAGTTCAGACAGAAGGGACCGGTTGTGAAACACAATCATAGTTTTGACCTGAGCCACTGATGTGGGAGATGAACTGCCATGGTTGAGAAAAGAAGTCAGTAATTTGGATGCGCAGGAGAGCTATGAATGTGTTCAACATAACTGGCGAGCAGTTGCAGGCGACTGATCTTCAATGGAGGGACCCCAGCCTCCACCAGTATGCTGATCACTGGATTCGTTCTAAAAGCTCCTGTCGCTAGTCGAATTCCACAGTGGTGCTCTGGGTCTAGTAACTGCAACACTGAGGGTGCCGCTGGATCATATAGCAGACTCCCATAGTCGAGGTGAGATTGAGCATTGGCTTTGTAGAGACACAACAGCGTGCAGCGATCTGCACCCCAGTCATGGTTGCTCAGGCAGCGGAGAGCACTGAGTTGCTGTCAGCACGTCTGCTTATGCTAACAAAGATGAGAAAGCCAAGGCAACTGGGCGTCGAAAATCAGTCCTAAGAATCGACAAGTCTCCACTACAGTGAGTGGATCGTCATAAAGGTAAAGTTCTGGTTCCATATGAATGGTACAACACTGACAGAAGTGCATGATATGGCTGAAAACTGGAAGCCATGGGCTAGAGCCCATGACTATATCTTGTGGATGGCTTGCTGTAGGCACTGCTCAGCAACGCCAGTATTGTAGGAAAAGTAGGAAATGCAAAAGTCGTCTGCATAGAGAGAAGGTGTGACAGACGGCTCCACAGCTGCTCCTAGACCGTTAATGGCCACTTAAAATAGAACAACACTCAATGTGGAGCCCTGAAGGACACCATTCTCCTGGGTAAAGGCGGGAACTATTGACTGCAACAACTTGGACATGGAAAGCACAGAGCGACAGGAATGTTTGGATAAAAATCAGGAGTGGGCCCCGGAGACCCCACTCATGTACTATCGCTAGGATATGGTGTTGCATGGTCATGTCAAAGGCTTTTATTAAATAAGAAGAGATGGCTACCAGGTGTTGGTGTTGGTGTTGGGAAAAGGCTGTGTGGATGGCAGACTCAAGGGACAGTAGGTTATCAGCATTAGAGCGACCCTGCAGAAAATCACCATGGCACAAAGCAAGTAGGCTCCAGGAGCCAACACAACCACTGACTCACCGCATGTTCCATCAACTTACAGAGAATGTTGGTGAGGCTGATGGGCCGATGGGTATCCACATCAATTGGGTTTTTACCAGATTTGAGCACTGGAACGATAGTGTTCTCCCGCTACTGCGCCGGGAATACGCCATCGCTCCAGATGTGGTTGAAGATGACAAGGAGATGTCACTGGTAGTCCGATGTGAGATGTTTAATCATCTGAGCATGGATGCAGTCTGCCTCAGAGTCTATGTCAGGACAATGTGCATGAGCAAAGAACAGCTTCCACTCAGTAAATAGAACATTATATGGTTCACTATGGTGTATAGTGAATGAGAGGAGCTTCCCTTTCATCAACCATTTTGAGTACGATAGGCTAAGGGTTATTCCCCGGTGCAGAGGACCGAGCATAGTGCTCGGCAATTGCGTTAATGCAAGGGACACCTATCGGGGTCTGGTACCCAAAGACATGTCTGATCTTTGTCCAGACTATGGAAGGTGACATATGGTACCCAATGTTTGAGATATACCTCTCTCTGGCGAACACAGATGCAGAGCTGTGTAAAAGATATTAGGAGCTCCAGTGATGGGTGCCACTTATGTCGCCATAGAGCCCACCTACGCTTTTTAATGGCCTCAGCGATTTCCGACGACCACCAAGGCACTGTCTTTCGCCGGAGCACCCTTACGAACATGGATCGCGTTTTCCACTGCAGAAACGATCGTTTTGGCTACTTACTCATCGATGTTACTGTCTGGGAGAGATTCAGTGGTATTGGCAGACGTGGAAGCTTCCCAGTCTGCCTTGATTAAAGGCCATCTTGGTAGGCGTCCATAGGAATGATGCTGGGGGAGTGACAGAAGGTGGGGAAGTGGTCGCTACCGAAGTCATCGTGGTCTCTCTAGTGGACAAATGGGAGAAGTCCTGGGCTGCAGAGCGATAAATCAATGGCTGAAGAAGTACCATGAGCCACACTGAAATGTGTGGAGGCCCCAGTACTTAAGAGACAGAGGTCGAGTTGAGATAGTAAACTTTTGGCATCGGTCAGTAAGCATGGTGCCACCACACAAGGGGTTGTGGGTGTTAAAATGTCCCAGAAGTAGGAAAGGTTCAGGTAGTTGATTAATAAGTGCAGCCAATATGTTCAGGGGTACTGCATCATCTAGAAGAAGATATACAGGGTGCAAATTTTAAGTTGATAAACCAGAATAACTCGAAAAATAAGCTTCACACGAAAAAATGTGTAGAATCCGAAGTTGATTATTTTGGAGGGGGACATCTGCTGGTGCTAAAATTAGCCCGCCACCCGAGCCCCCTGGGGATGGGGTGCGAAGCAACTTTAAAATTTCAAATGGGAACCCCCATCTTTTATTGCACAATCAGATTCTACATAAAAACTATGTACATTTTGCCTTACACATTTGTTTTGATTCTTGGTAGCTGGCGCTGAAATTCAAGAACATCCATGTTTTCATTTTTATGTGGAAAATGGTTACAGATAAATAAAAAAATACTTATTTACTTAGCAAATTTTGATTCACTAAAACTGTCCCTCTCTCCACATAGGGTGGGGTTTGAGAGAGAGAAATTAGAGTTTTACAAATGTTGACACAAACATTAATTTTTTCCGCAGATTCGTATAAGTTTTGTTTATTTCGTGCTCATGAGACCACACAACTTTTAATTATCAAACAAATCAGCTGACTGACTAGCTAACTAACTAACCAAACATCCTACTTACTACTAGTGAACTCATTAACTCACACAGTAAACAAAGTGAAAGACTAACTGAGGAAAAGACTAATCCACTCGCTAACTAAAGATGAACGTATTCCCTTTTAAGATTTGGTGGCCCTGAAAGGGAACGATTGGTTTCGTTTTATTGTTGATTATTTGCAAATACTTGCAAGTAAATGAATTTTGGGGTGCTTGTTTCCAGTGAGTCCCCTCACCCATCACTTTCGGCCTGCTCATTGTATGTAAATCTCTTGCATCTCACCGTTTTATGAAATCAAATGTTCAAAGTTATGACCTCCAACTTCGATGCATTCATTGACTCCTACTGTAAATCCCTGCACACATCTTGATAACAGGTCTGGTGTAGTTGCAGCGCAAGCATCTCTTATTCTTTGGAGCATGTTTTCGCTAGTGGCAGGCGTTTCCTGATAAACGATATCTTTTAGATAACCCCATAAGAAAAAAATTGGCGAGGTAAGGTCAGACGATCTGGCTGGCCAATTCCCAGGACCTGCTCTGTCGATCCAGTGGCAGTGACCACGGTAAAGTCGATCTAGTACATCGCGCGCTGTTAATGAATAATGCGCTGGACAAACATCGTGTTGAAACCACATGTTTTGTAGAAGTTGGATGATCAGGTCTTCATGTAGATCTGGCAGTTCATTTTCAAGTAGGTGTCGATATTTGTTGCCATTCAAATAACCGCTGATAAAATATGGGCCGACCAGTTTATCGCCAATTATACCACACCGAAATTTAACTGACCAAGGTCGCTAATAGTTGACTTCTCGAATCCTGTGTGGTTTCTGTTCAATGCAGTAATGCATGTTATGGCGACTAACTTCGCCATGGTTTGTGAATGTTGCCTCATTGGTGATAAGTATGCTGGAAAAAAAGTTTTGGTTTGTTTGGATTTGCTGAACTGCCCAGTGACAAAACGTTAGACGGTTTTGGAAGTCACCGCCATGTAGTTCCTGATGCTTGGATACATGGTATGGATGAAATTTGTGGAGCTTCCGGATTTTCCAGACACTCATATGTGACATTCCTGATTGCCTTGATATTTCTCTTATGCTCGCATGTGGATTATGAGCCACAGCAGCTACGACTGCCACTTGAATGTTTTCTGTTATCTCCACAAACAGTAGCTGCACTTTTTTTTCTTGGTTCACACTACCTTCCGTAGTAAATTGTTTAATAACTCGAACAAAAGAGGACCGTGATTGTACTTGGTCAGGAAAACGCTGCGCGTAAAGCGCGACTGCATCGTCAAAATTTCACTCACTTTCTCCATGAATGTACACTATCTCAATTTTTTCTTCCACAGAAAGATAATTCATAATGACATATGCCACCTATTAACCTCGGGAGAGAAAAGATAATGGGCGTCGAGAAAGGCAGGGTTAGAATTTCTATGAGCGAGAAGCGGCCCGCTCGACATAATTCCACCTAGCATACGAACTCCGCGTCAAACGTGACTGATGGCGAGCAAAATCTACGAACGTAGTCACACAAGGTAATCAAACATAAGGCGCCCAAAAGACAGTCGTTGTAAACGATGTATTGCTGTCTGAATGCTCAGACAGGTAATGGATACCATGCGTTTATAACATTAATACTTAAGCCTGGTCCACACGCAACGATCTGTCTGCGCAGACGTCGGCGCAAATGTCTGTACATGCAAAAGATCGCTGCAAATGTGATGTGTTCACACGACACAAACCCCAATCAACTACTCGTTCGCCATCTGTCAGTGTAGAAATGAAATACACTCCTGGAAATTGAAATAAGAACACCGTGAATTCATTGTCACAGGAAGGGGAAACTTTATTGACACATTCCTGGGGTCAGATACATTACATGATCACACTGACAGAACCACAGGCACATAGACACAGGCAACAGAGCATGCACAATGTCGGCACTAGTACAGTGTATATCCACCTTTCGCAGCAATGCAGGCTGCTATTCTCCCATGGAGACGATCGTAGAGATCCTGGATGTAGTCCTATGGAACGGCTTGCCATGCCATTTCCACCTGGCGCCTCAGTTGGACCAGCGTTCGTGCTGGACGTGCAGACCGCGTGAGACGACGCTTCATTCAGTCCCAAACATGCTCAATGGGGGACAGATCCGGAGATCTTGCTGGCCAGGGTAGTTGACTTACACCTTCTAGAGCACGTTGGGTGGCACGGGATACATGCGGACGTGCATTGTCCTGTTGGAACAGCAAGTTCCCTTGCCGGTCTAGGAATGGTAGAACGATGGGTTCAATGACGGTTTGGATGTACCGTGAACTATTCAGTGTCCCCTCGACAGTCACCAGAGGTGTGCGGCCAGTGTAGGAGATCGCTCCCCACACCATGATGCCGGGTGTTGGCCCTGTGTGCCTCGGTCGTATGCAGTCCTGATTGTGGCGCTCACCTGCACGGCGCCAAACACGCATACGACCATCATTGGCACCAAGGCAGAAGCGACTCTCATCGCTGAAGACGACACGTCTCCATTCGTCCCTCCATTCACGCCTGTCGCGACACCACTGGATGCGGGCTGCACGATGTTGGGGCGTGAGCGGAAGACGGCCTAACGGTGTGCGGGACCGTAGCCCAGCTTCATGGAGATGGTTGCGAATGGTCCTTGCCGATACCCCAGGAGCAACAGTGTCCCTAATTTGCTGGGAAGTGGCGGTGCGGTCCCCTATGGCACTGCGTAGGATCCTACGGTCTTGGCGTGCATCCGTGCGTCGCTGCGGTCCGGTCCCAGGTCGACGGGCACGTGCACCTTCCCTCGACCACTGGCGACAACATCGATGTACTGTGGAGACCTCACGCCCCACGTGTTGAGCAATTCGGTGGTACGTCCACCCGGCCTCCCGCATGCCCACTATACGCCCTCGATCAAAGTCCGTCAACTGCACATACGGTTCACGTCCACGCTGTCGCGGCGTGCTACCATTGTAAAAGACTGCGATGGAGCTCCGTATGCCACGGCAAACTGGCTGGCACTGACGGCGGCGGTGCACAAATGCTGCGCAGCTAGCGCCATTCGACGGCCAACACCGCGGTTCCTGGTGTATCCGCTGTGCCGTGCGTGTAATCATTGCTTGTACAGCCCTCTCGCAGTGTCCGGAGCAAGTATGGTGGGTGTGACACACCGGTGTCAATGTGTTCTTGTTTCCATTTCCAGGAGTGTATCAGTGGCAAGCGACTACGCTCCTCGTAAACGTCAAAAATTTAAATCAGTTATTTTGGAATATAGAAATGGAGGAAGTTCTGTTGTGGTCTGTGTTCGCAACTTGTGTTGCAAATACATTCAGAGCAACCGCAGGAAACAGAGAAGGCGGTCAAAATAGTGTAGACAGTGGTTGCTTAAGCGAAAGCTGTTTTCTTACGTAAATTTACTTTGAGAGTTGCAGGGCGAACCTGTATTGTTTTACATTACCTCGTGTACCATTTCCTCGAACACTGATACTCCAATTTCATCTTCAATTGTACTCCTGCTTGGTCTTGGCGTTTCTTGATCATTAAAAAAGCCAAGCAGATCAAAATAACATAAAGTTGGCTGGTATACTTGATATACTCCTACACAAGATCTTCTAGATTTCTGAACTTTGGATAACTCTTTTCGGTAAACAGTTCGCTGACAGACTTAATTTACTTGACTTGCCTTCATGAACTCATCCTTCAGGACAGCGTAAATAGCTTCACATGTGTTGGGTATTATTTCACTCAACGCTTGTTCCGATATTGCAGTTGAAACTCCAAATCCTTGTAGCTCCTTCCTGTTGCTAGGAATCTTAATGTTACCGCCAGCCGTTCATGAGGAGAGATTTCCCTTCTCATACAAGATTTTTTCTCATAATATGAGGGGTTACAAGCTTTAAGAGATAATTATAAGTTCCGACGTCCATCCGTAAATAATTTCGCCAGTTCGCAACGCAATTATTTTTTTATTAGAGTTTCTCTGTTTGCCGAGTCGTCAACTGCCCGCAATTTTTCAATTAGAGCATTGTATGCTGCTGTCTTTTTGTCTCGGTCACTATATTTTTTACTGTTAATCTTCCACAAACGTGAGTGGTTTCTATATATTTCAATGAATGCACTTACAAACTCTCGAAAACACTGACGAGTATCCGCCATTTTGATGCCATGTGCGCACAAATGCAAACACTAGACTGAGCAAACAGCTGTTTCGCGCCAGATTTGCGGTCGATCAGGGCTTAGTGGGATATCGATTATCGTCCATAATTCTAGAAGTGTAAACGACGAACACACGCGATATTCCGAAATAAAATAAAGATATGAACCATGTGATTTAAGTCAATAAATTTATGAATGTCGTTTTTTCCGTTTTCCATTCGAAACTAAACGACTCAAATTAAGCAAGCACTCCAGTTGTGAGACTTCTCGACAAACAAGAGTGATTACTCCGAATCTAATAAAAAATTAGGTTCGCGAGTCAGTCAGTTTTTTAGTTAATGAGTTCACTCGTCAGTAAGTAGGATACTTGGTTAGTTAGCTAGTCAGATGTTGTGTGGCCTAATGACCACAAACGAACAAAACTAATCCAAATCTGCGGAAAAAAATAACATTTGGGTCAACGTTCGTAAAACTCTAATTCATATCTCGCCCAAATCCCACCCTATGGGGAGAGTTTTAGTGAATCAACATATATGAAGTAAATAAGTATTTTTAATTATCCGTGACCATTTTCCACTTAAAAATGAGAACAATGGCTTTTCTTGAATTACAGCGCCAACTACAAAGAATCAAAAAAATGTTTAAGACAAAATGAACGTAGTTTTTTATGTAGACTTTGATTCTGCAAAAAAAATGGGGGTTCCCATTTGAAATTTTAAAGTTGCCTCCCGCCCCATCCCGGGCTGGCTAATTTTAGCACCAGCAAATGTCCCCCTCAAAAATAATCACCTTTGGATTCTACACATTTTTTCGTCTGAAGTTTTTTTTTCGTTTTATTCTAGTTTGTCAACTTAAAATTTACACCCTATATGTTGCAGACAGTTATTTCCTGCATTGTCCTTATCCTGACAGTCACAGTTTCTAGAGTAGTTTGAAGGGGCAATGGTTTGCTACATACTGAGTTCAGGACATAGATGCACTTGTCACCTGACACACTATTACATTCCATACAGTTTTTGTAATATTCTTTAAAGTGACAAAGAGCAGGGGTCAGCATTGACGGGAATCAGGTTTCCTGGAGGGCAATGCAACAAGCAGGTGTAAATTTAACAGTTGTCGTAGCTCAGCCAGTTGGTGTAAAAAAACCACTGCAATTCCACTGAAGGATGATGTTATCTTGAGGCTGGGAAGGCATGAAGCACTCAAGAAGGCAGTTTACACCTCAGGGTCACCTGCTGCCACTGACTGAGTACCTGTGCGATCTATATCCATTATGTCTGAGTGTTCGGCAAGCTCTAGGTCCTCGGGGGACGTCAGAAACTCCACCTCATCCTCAGATGCACAGCTTGTAGGGAGTAGTGGTGTAGGTGTCACCACAATGGCTTTGTTCTTGAGAGTCTTTTTCATTTTAGGTTTTACTTGCTGCTCCTTAGGTTTCTCTGGTTAGGAGGGATTCACTTACTCAGTCTCTAGAGCTGAGGGTCTTGAAGCCCTACAACCAGCTGCCTGTGGGCGCTTCAGCCACTGGCAGGTGTCCTCTTTCCCACTGGTAGGAACCTGGGAAGGAAGTGACCTAAGGGCCCCTTTCCAAGTGAGAGAAAAAGACTGATGCTTCTCTGGCTGAGAAGTGGGGACCAATGCCCCTGATGGTGGGGGGGAGGGGCATTGTTACCTAAGTAGATGGTGTGGGAGCAACAAGGATAGGAAAGCCCCCAACCATCAAGAATTTAGCTGTTCAAATTTCCTCTTAGCCTCAGTGTATGTCAGTCAGTCCAGGGTCTTGTATTCCATTATTTTCCTTTCTTTCTGGAGAATCCTGCAGTCTGGTTAGCAAGGGAAATGGTGCTCACTGCAGTTGACATAAATGGGAGTCGGGCCACATGGAGTATTGGGATGTGAAGGACAGCCACAGTCTTAACATGTGACATTGAAAGTGCAGTGGGAAGACATATGCCCAAACTTCCAGCATTTAAAGCACTACATCGCAGGAGGGATATATGGCTTTACATCACAGTGGTATATCATCACCTTGATCTTCTCGGGTAATGTGTCACCCTCAAAGGGCAAGTTGAAGGCACCGGTGACAACTTGATTATCCTTGGGACCCTTACGGACGCACCGGATGGAATGAACACCTCATCGCTCTCAGATGGCACGCAGCTCTTTATCTGACTGCAAAAGAAGGTCCCTGCTGAGTATATCCTGGACCATATTTAAGGACTTATGGATCGTGACAGAAACAGACAAATTCCCCAGCTTGTCACAGGTGAGTAGCGCCAGTGACTGTGCAGAGGATGCTATTTTTTATCGCACATCGCATTTTGGGCAATTGCTCCACCTCTCCAAAATTGTCCTCTAAATGCTCCACAAAAAACTGAGGCTTCGACATGAAGGATTCCCCATCACTTCTCATACATACGAGGTATTGGGGGGAATAAGGTTTAGTTCCATTCTTAGCCTGGCATTCCTCCCATGGTGTATCCAGGGAAGGGAGCGATTTGGGGTCATACTTCTTTGCATTAAATTGAGACTGCTGGTGTTTGACCTGCAGCAAGAGATGACGTTGTCTGTTTTGTGGTGTGTCATCCACCCTGATGCCACCCACTCTGACCAGGAGCCTTCCAACAGGTGCCACCAAGCCTCAGCAAAGGCCACCAGGCAGGATGGCCATTGCTGGAAGATCTGATGCCCCAGGCAGATGTGCATCTACTCCTTGGCATACATGGGTATTTAAATGGCGCAGGCATCAGCAGAGCGATCCCTGTGTAATCAGCGGGCTGCAACCAACCCCACCACAATGGACTGGCTACCATGCTGGGTATCAGGTACGAACAAGTCCATTATCATCGTTGGTGCAGGAAACGACACCACACAGGATGGAGGAAACTGCACCCAGAAAGGTGGCCTAGTCCAACAGCTGGAGAATGAACAAAATTATAGTTCCACGATGATAAAGTATTCTAAAGATCTCAGTGAATGTTGGGCACAGTGCATTATGTAAGGTAGGTATCTTTCCCCAATCAGCTCGCTCTTCAGAAAAATTTTGAAGAATGGAGGTCAAACCCTACAGGGGACAATCACAGAAAGGCCAAAATGTTTGAGACTCCTTTTAGTCACCTCCTATGACAGGCAGGAATATCTCGGGCATATTCTAACCCCTGGACCCGTAGGGGGATCACAATCCCCCCCAAATCACCTACAAATTCTTACAACTATTCCATAAATGCAATATGTAGAATTTCATCATTTTTTATCCTCCTTAGCACTGCAGTTTCAATGGTCAGCAGTGTAAGTCAAATCTTTGACAATTAAGATTAAACTGTCACTGACAAAGAGCCAGTTACTTGACAAAGTTACTTAGGCAGCCATCTCAAGATGTTGCAGTGATGTAGGAGGCAAAAGAAACAAAAATCTTAAATTGAAACAGGCAGTTATTGCGGAGAAAGTTACAGACAAAATGAAATATAAACATGATAGAATATACTGAATAAAAAGTATTTGGATTTGTTGTCAAGAGAATGTCAAAGTAAAATGATTATTCGATAGCAGAACAATTGAAAAGTAGAAGGGCATAGAAGTAAGCACAATTGCATGTAAGTGTTCAGCACACGGAAAAGATTACAACAGATAAGTACCCGAAAGGCTTTCAGAATATAAATACAATGTCGAGATGCAATACTGCAAGAGCTGGTTACTAATGCCCCATAATTATTACTTTATTCCTAAGAGTAAGTATTTGGTGTCAATATCAATGAACATTTCTTTTACATTGACTTTTTCGTTTCCTTGTCCTATGGCCTTACACCAGCATTGTGTACATGCATGTATTCCAAGATTCACGTGTTGGAGTGCACTGTCATGTCAAAGCAAGATTTCCTTTGGTTTATTGTCAGACTGAACATGCCGGAAATGGTTCCCGAGTTTGCAGTCTTCACATGTGCCTATGAATTAATGGTTGAATCTTCTGGCAACACACTCATGAGAATGACACCATCACTATCCTATGGGGCTGTCACCATGACTGCCAGCAGTGGGAGTGCCAATCCAGACTGCCTTTTTGTTTCTGGCTCAGAGTACACACTCAGGTTTTGTCACCTGTAATCATGATCTGACACAGGCCTCTCCCTTGACATTGAACTCATACACCAGTTAACATGAAATGGTCCATTGTGAGCATTCATGGAACCCGCATTGAGAACGCCTTTAAATATCCTAGCATCTCAATCATTACACATGCAACTTCAATGCTCACTAATAGCTGTAGAGCCAACTGTCGAGATGTAATTTGCCAGTCTGCATGACTAAGAGCATCCATGCAATTCACCATGTCTGAAGCAACAATCTTGAGAGGATGTCCCGGATGAACTGTTTCTGCACTTTGTGATCTTCAGTACTCTGCCCATCACCAAACAGTACTATCAGCAATATCATTTCATAAAATGCACACAAACATTTAAGGATGTTCACACAGCTTCTTTTTCCAGTCAAAATTCAATTACAGCTCACTGCTTGTAGTGAATCTAGTCTGGATGCCACTTTGGTGGTTCACTGCAGCTTTTCCACCTGTCAGAATTATTCGAGACTTTGAATACGTGTAAAAGAAACATCAAGTTTTAAGTTCCTGTGTGGAAGTTTTCCAGCATAGGCCATGTATTAATGGCTGTCAAAACTAATAACTGGGGCATTATTTATTGAACAACCCTAATAGTGTGCCAAATAGATTTGCAACCCAAACATCTGATTATGAAGCCAGAGAAACTAGGGATGGGAATTTATCTTGCTCACACATCTTAAGGAAAACAGCCAACTATGCTGACATCTCTCAAGTGGATGATGCAGTTATCTATAATGAAGTGCAGTCAAAGAAGCTGCAGAATATTCAGTCAGATCTTGATAAGATTTAAATATGATGCAAAAATTGGAGACTTATTTCAAATGTTCAGAGAATGTAAAGCTGTGCGTTTCACAAAATGAAAAAAAATTATAAAAAATGCACCCTACAACTGTAATATCAGTGAGCCACTATTGGAATCACCGAACTTGTACAAATACGTGACTAACAATTTGTACGGATGTAACATTGAACTATCACATATTCTCATTCATGCTTAAAGCAGGTAACAAACTATAATTAATTTATTGGTAAAATACTAGTGAAATGTAACTGTCTATAAAGGAAGTTGCTTACAAATAACTCGTGCAACTCATTCTAGAATATTGCTGAAGTGTGTGAGGCTCATATCAGATAGGATTGGGAGATACTGAATGTACCTACATACAAAGAAGGGCACACAAATTGTCACACATTTGCTTGACCTGCAGAAACGTCACAGAGATGTTGAAAGAACTGAACTGGAAAACGCTTCAAGACAGACGAAACTAGTCTGAGGAAACGAACATGCAAAATTTCCAGAACTGGGTTTGAATGACAACTCTAGGAATGTCCTACAACCTCCTACACATTGCTCCCAATTGTGAGGAAAAGATCAGACTAATTTCAGTAATCACAGAGGCATTTATACCATCATAATTATCATGGTCCATATGTGAATGGAACAAGGAAAAGCTCAACTGGTACACTGGGGCATACCCCCTACCATGCACTAAAGTTGTTTGCAGACTATGGATGTAGATATGCAATCATCAGCTTAACTTGCTTAACTACTTGCATACACAGTTACAGCACTGTATTTTAGCTGCTAAACTTTATCAGGAGGTGAACACGGGGGGAGAAAAATCGCAGTTAAAAACACTTTTCCCTGGCGAATGCACATTTTTTTTCCATGTTAAGTGACAATATACTTTCCCTTAGTGCTCTAAAACTTATGAGTCCATTGAATAGTAAATGTTTTATACACAGGCACACAACTTCAGCAAACTAAATGCAGCAACACACATTGCGTTTAGGAAAGATTTTTGATGCATGGCATCATTAACACTGCATATTTTTTTGTATTATGACAGAATAAATATGAATTTCACCAAATGCGGCATGGTTGATCTTGTCAGCCAATGATGGCAGATATTCAGAGCATAGGACATGGTATGTTGTCGGCCTATGGCATCATTACTTTAAGTAACCAACACACAAATACAAGAGTATGAAAGGTTAATGGTTTGAATTAATACAAATACAGAAGGGCTATAAGAAAACCTTTCATGTACAGTGAAACCTCTTCAAGCTGACGACTTGGAACTTTTTTGAGAAAGTGGTCGCCAGGAGGGGTATCTTTATAAGGGTGAGCACGGTAAAATGTAATGAACATACTCATTTAAACACAATTAATGGCAACTGTTACAATGAAAAAGAAGCTCCTTACATATCAATAACCATAGTAGAAACACAGTACATACCTAATAGTTTGCATATGAAAATACACAGAAATTGCCATTTGCACACAATTTTTCGTAAGTTTGTTTAGTCATATTTTCATATCCTTTTTCCACCTCAGACAGCAAGTATTTCAGTTTCTGGTTGGAAAACTCTGTAACTAGGGACTTTTGTCTAGCAGTACAATTTAAGATGTTGCCTAATGGGATTACCTCTACAGGAATTTTGTCATCTTCACTATCACTGTTTTGCTTGCCACTAAACTTAGGACATAGATTCATTTCCACAACATCTTCCCAATTATAACCACTATTGAAAGTATAACATTTCTTCGTTCACTGTAGAAATGTCCAATTCAATACTGGCAGCATAGCACAGGTGTCCAAGGATGTTTATTGATTAATCATCTTCTCCAGCATCTGCATTTGTTGGAGACTGAAAACCAGAATTAATGAAGCGTTTACTAATTTTTTTTTTCACTTTATTCCACGCACTTTTAATCCAGCTCACAGCATCACCCATTCAAGGACTTCAAAACTAGGGTACAAAGAAGTTTCTTTTGGTAATTAAAACACTGGTTCACTCCTTGGTCAAGATACTGAACAATGTTTTGGCAGCACAAAAACGTACTTCCATATTTGATAACTCTTCACTGCACTGTCACTGTGCATTATTCACGGAAAAGCTTTTGTTTCTGAATGTTCATTTTGGAATTTAAGTTATTCAGTCAAGAGCAAAACATATCACACATAATCCATGCATTTTTATTTGCATGCCCAAAGACAACAAGCAAGACAATGTCAATGTTTTCGAAAAACCATGAACGATTTGCTATACGTATCACTAGTGGTTCTTTTCCACTAGAGAGGTGAGGTTAAAGACTGACCATCAATCTTTGTTTTGCCATTTTGCTGTCTTTGCACTAATCACTATTCAGTTAGTGTTTTGCCTAGAATAGCTAAAAAAAAATGACCTGTTTCATCCATGTTGTAAATGTCACCATCACAACAGACACTTGTAATTACACTAAATTTCAACTTTCAGTCCGATACATCTTCATTATTAACTTCTCCCCAGACTATTCGCAAAACAGTACAGTGACAAACATGAAATCTGTGCACCCAGCCATTGCTTGCACAGAATTAGGAATCCCATGACGAGACGCATATTTAAGGGCTTTTTCTTGGAGCATCGAGCCACTAGTAGGTAATCTTCTGGCACATGCTCTATTAACACTTTCGCTGCGCCATCGGTGCATGCATGCAACTCTCCAGTGCGGCCCAGCAACGTGCGAGTGCGGGCCGGTAACACTGAAACAGCAGGTACTGCTCGGAGCCGACACTCCTAAGCACACCTGAGCTACAGGTTGACATCAAGACCTTGTAAGATATGCATGGTCATGTTCTATACTGACTTAATGATGACACCTTAGATGCATTACTTCAAATAAGCTTTGACTATACTGTGGTCATGTTTTAAAGTCTGTTTGCTGCCTGACACCTATAGGGTCAGAGGCGTCATTCAAATGCTTGTGATTTGTTGATAATATAACAAAAAATACAATTCAAACAAGCAACAAATCCACTGCATTCAGGAAAAATTTGAATTCCAAAACTCAAATTTTTAAGAAGGAAAAAAATGAAAAAGGAAACTGGATTGATTTGAAATTATATTTACTTCAAATGTGCATTTTTAAGATTGACTCTGATAGAGGTCGTCAATTTAGTAGCATATTTGCCCCTGGTATGAGAGAATTATCCGTCTACATTTATCATAGACGCCTAGGGGACGCCCTGATGTGTAGCGAAACACACCCTAAGTGGAGACTTCTCTCATGTCTCCCATCACTTCAATTGCGGTGCTATTAAAACAAATTTAGAACAACAAATTCTTTCGCAAAAAACTGAAGTGAACGCTTTACAACGCAATAAGAAACAATTTGACTTAACACAACAGAAAACCTCATTTTCTGAGTATTCGTGAAAAAAGTTCTAACCTTTCAAGCCATAAAAAGACACCATGCAATGTCAAAAGAAATAAATTTGATAATCGTAATTTCCCCGATATTATCGCATTTTTGGTACTTATGGGAAATTATACAGCAGTTCAAACATATCCAGGTTTGTCTGGGCAGGTTGTACACTCGTATGGTGTATGAGTGCGCTTGCCTTGTTCCGCGCACTTCTTACACCGCTTTCCATAACTTGCTTCTTTCCTGCAGTAGCTTTCCTCTTTTGCACGTGTGTCTGATGTTTCTTGCTCACATTTCGTGGAACGTCCATTGGTGGAAGGAAGCCCTTTATAATGTTCATTCTGTAATCGTACAACGTCATTTTATTTCCTGAGTAGTTGTTTTACAGATACAGAGAATTGAAAACTAGGAAACGAAAGAAAAGTATTTTGGCCAGCAGGTAGTCTTTCACTCAAACAAATAATACTAACATCTGATCTTGTTTGTCAGTCCCAGACATACACGCATTGTACCTACTAACAGGCAAAGGTTTTGTGACTATTTGCTGGTGTGCATTCGTCACTTGCTCCATAACATTTAGAGGTTCTGTGGAAATGAAGGAAACCTCTCATAGACTCTTCCATTTTCCAGTCATAACTCCATTAGAATACAACGCAATTGTCTCTCCTCTCCCAGGTTTTGCCGATACAACGCAGGGTGTATATGTGGACAAGGAAAAAAAAATTCCTGGATTTTTCCCAGATTTCCCGATTAAAAATACACTTTCTCCTTGGCGAAAATACATTTTTCCATTTTAAGTGACAGTATATGCTTATTCGGCACTGTAAAACTCATCAATCCTTTGAATGTTTATGGTTTTACATACCGGAGTAGAATTTCCTGGCACTTTAGAAAACGAAACTCAGGTGGGGGAAAATACGTTTTGAAAGACCTTTGATGTGCAGCAACATGTATGCTGCATATTTCCGTATTACGAAGGTATAAATTCGAATTCCACCAAACATTGCATGTCACTTTCCGAAGCATTGAAATCAAGATTGTGATGTGCTTTGGTAAGCCAGTCATAGCTCATGCTACGTGGTCTCTCTAGCTGATGACAGCATAGGACACGCGATGTAGTCAGCCGGTTGTAAGATCACTCTTAAGTAGTGCGAACACACAAATAAGTTAGTGGTTTAAATTAGTATACATATCATTCACATATAATATTGGTCTCTAAGATTAATAAGCCGGAAGAGAAGCTGAGCTTCCACATATAATGGTGATCTTTTTTGTGCTTGTCACACGTTAAGATACATCAAACAAATGCCAGTAAATTTTCTTAATAACGACGTTAATGTCTGATCATCTGGGCTCGAAATTGTTATAAACGGCCGTCCTCAAAGAGCTGATTTTTAAATGAGAGTCAAGCGCTTTGTGATATAAGAAATTCATCGTACATTCTCGCACATAGCTCATCTTACGGAAAAGGATATCTGCTTTGAATGTAGCACTTTTCAAACCACCATTCGCAGCCCGCGACCTGTTAGAAATAGGTTCATTTCAGCAGTTGCAAGAGAGCGCAAGATAACAAACGTCACCGCGATTGCGCAGCTACAATGACTCGGGAAACCCATATGCTCGTACGTGTGAAACACTAAAAGATTTTACATTATGTCATAAAAGAAACAAGACATCAGAGGATACTTCAAGAGTGTCAGAATTTCGTGAACCATACTAAAACGCATTATTTGGCTTAAAGCGCACATGCACGTGTAATTTTTCTTGGAGTAGCAGTACTGTATTATCTAATGTTTGATTCTTTATTATGGCATAATGCCATACGTGCACTTGAAATGCAGCGAACAGTTGAAACTAGCCAATAGTGTGAAATTAAACATTTCGTTTCAAATAAATGGACTGCCTCAACAGAAATGATAAATAAAAGCCAAATCTCTTTAGCAAACCGGCAAAAGTAACTTCATTGTTCTGTAAGGCGATTAATGTTTGGCTGTCAGAAAGGTGGAAATAAAATCTAAAACTAAAAACATATTTTAGCCTTCCGTAATTAGACGTACGTATTTTAATGCATTTGATAGCTCCAGCCCACAAAAATACATTTTGTTATCATTTAACATGAGAGTATTAAACGAAGAGCGTCCACGCGACTCAACTGCGCATGCGCAAAAGCCCGCCCGCAACTGCTCAAACTAATCTAATTTGAACAGTTGTCACGCCACGCTCATCGTAGGCAATTTGTTGTTACAACACATTGCCTAATCTTCCTAAAGCCTTTGACACACTTTGCTGTGGCAGACGCTTGTATAAGCACTGTTTTTTTGTTGTATACGGCGCATTTCGTTTGCAACTCAAGTTTTAATTCTTTTTTTCTCTCATTCATGTTTTATTGCTGCAGTAGCGGGATACAATAATATCCTTTGTAAGAGTATTGGTTCTTACCAGTTAAAAATCACAAAAATTTAACTGAAAATTTCCCAGAATTCCAAAACAATTCCCTGGTTTTTCCCGGATGGGAAAATTCCCAGGTTTTCCCTGGATCTCCCGGGTCGTATACATCCTGCAACGTCTTCGGGGGTACATTTCCTATTTAATTTCAGAGTAACTGTGGAAAGTGTTTAGGTTCAACAGAGTTGTAGCTAAATGAAAACTATAATAATGATTGTCCAAGTAAATGTGATGACTAACATGAAGCTTTTCCACCATCAAATACAAAACGTTTTCTGCATACCTTTCCCCCCCCATATCTCCGCTACTTCCAGTGTACACTGCGCACTTATGAAACCATCTGGATTGTTGAGCATATATATCTTAATGTCATATTTATTAGGCTTGCTTTTTATGTATTGTGTAAATGACAACCTTCCCTCCAAAGAATCATTGATTCATCTCCCACAAATCTCTTCCTGGGTAATACACTTTAGACATTCTCACCTTCAAATAATCCAATATAGGTCATATCTTTCCTGGAACTGGATTTTTTTGCGAAATGCAGCTAGCGCAATAAGATCAAATACCGTTCTCTGCTTATACTCATCGCTATTCCTCTATTCTCAAACAGCGGTTCTTTCTTCCAGTAGTCTTGTAATCGCGAATATTTAACATTACCCATATGTAACGAAACACCCAAGAAAACTAGTAATTCGCCTATACTTAGAGGTTTTCATTTACAGATCCTAGAGCACTCTTGTATTTTCGCTCAGCAATATGTTGACTGTGTTATCGTTATCAAGTACAAGTTGCAACAATTCGTTTGTTACCAATAATCTGAAGAAATCCATAGGAGAATTGCCACAAGGATGAATTTGCAAAACTTCCTTCTCAAATGGGTGATACTGCACATTTTGTGGTTCTCTATACCAGGACTCACCTGGATTATCTGTGTGAATGGTTGAGCTCACTTTCGTCGTCGATTATCACACAATCGTCGTGATCCATATCGTCATACTCTGAACTGTCACGAAACAGATTTGAAAGTTGTGCTTCCACGCAATCATCACTGAGCAGTTCTTATGCAGCCTCTAAATGACAATCTCTGTGGTATGCCTCGTCCTCATTACACAGAAAATCACTGTCGTCTAGTACACTAAGTAACTGTTCCTCTGTCAGTTCAACACTTTACCTGCCCCTTTTCACATTGGAAGGTCCAGGTGTCTGTTCATTAGCCGCCATTACAAACAATATACGTTCAATAACTGACCTCACAAAACAAAAGCTTACATGCTTTGATGTTAGCTTAGACTCTCCAACTATACTGAGTAATCCGACAGTGAGCGTGGACACTCATAAGCGTCAGCCACAGCGAAAGTGTTAAAACCATTCAATCAGGTTATTAATGTCTTCTAATGATTGTCACAATCTTTTCTTTGAATTTTTGTTGGCATTTTCTTTCCATTCCTTAATATATCTACAGCAATTTGCAATTTTATTCTGTATGACTTTTCCACAAGTAAACTTTTTCAACATAACAGAAATTCGCTGTTCTGGTGAAAGGATACATTTTCTTTTATTTGAAGTAGCCACGATTGTTCACTACAGAGGAAAAATCACAACTATTAGCTGTTTGAAATACCAATGACAACGAAATTTTAAGATGTTTCATACTGTCGATGAGAAACCTTACATTCTCAGTTAAAGAGTGGTCTTTGGTCGGGAATAAGGGTGGCCATCTTCAAGGTGATAAAGGCACATTCGTCTTGTGGAAGGTTATTTCTGTTCCTTAAAAATTATGCCCGTTCAGCGACGTTCAACTTAAATGGGTGGTCGACAAGAGGTTAAAAAATAGAAAGAAACTTTCACATGGGAAAAATATATTAAAAACAAAGATTCCAAGACTTACCAAGCGGGAAAGTGCCAGCAGACAGGCACATGAACAAAACACACACACAGAATTACTAGCTTTCGCAACCGATGGTTGCTTCTTCAGGAAGGAGAGGGAAAGACGAAAGGATGTGGGTTTTAAGGGAGAGGGTAAGGAGTCATTCCAATCCCGGGAGCGGAAAGACTTCCCTTAGGGGAAAAAAAGGACAGGTGTACACTCGCGAGCGCGCACACACACACCCACACAAGCAGACATATTTCAATGTGAATGTCTGCTTGTGTGTGTGTGTGTGTGTGTGTGTGTGTGTGTGTGTGTGTGTGTGTGTGTGTGTGTGTGTGTGTGTGTGTGTGAGCGCGCGCGCGCACACCTGTCCTTTTTTTCCCCTAAAGGAAGTCTTTCCGCTCCCAGGATTGCAATGACTCCTTACCCTCTCCCTTAAAACCCACATCCTTTCGTCTTTCCCTCTCCTTCCTGAAGAAGCAACCATCGGTTGCGAAAGCTAGTAATTCTGTGTGTGTGTGTTTGTTCATGTGCCTGTCTGCCGGCGCTTTCCCGCTTGGTAAGTCTTGGAATCTTTGTTTTTATATATATATACCAAGCATGCTTAGGCAGGATGCTGAAACAGAGCTTAAATAGCAGCAGGTGAATATCTCTGACAAGCACGATACTAAATTTCATTGCTGTGCATCAAACATTTTGTGGGTTATCCAGTTGAACACAGGTTTCGTCATCACATCGACTTTTTCATAGAAGAGCCAATTATGTATGAAAGTCCTCAATAGTTCAACACACACTGCAGACTTTTCACTATCATTACTGCACAATTTGCAATCTATGAACAAACTAATATGAAAACTAATGCTGAAGTGTGCTCTTTTTAGCATATTTTACCCTTTAAGACAGATCAAACAAAATTTCAAATAATTGGATAAATAACCAGTCTTATGGGACTGAAATTTTTCTCAGTGGCTGGTTCTCAAAAGGTTAAGTTTTGAAAGAGTGAAACACTCTGGATTTAAGAAAGTCATTACACGTTCTCACATGTAACAAATCACATTGTGTACAAGGAAATTAACTTTGATTTGAACAGAACACTTCTCAAACCACCGTTCACAATATTTTCCCAGGACTTGTTTGAAATTTCAACAGCTATGATGTCATATTCATCAGAAGCAATCTTTAGTTGCGAAGAATTGCATGGTCCTTGTTCGAAATTCTTTGACATTTTGCTGTCCACAGATGATTGAAGTGTCCACCATGTACTTTTTTGTTGTAAATAGAAATTTTCTTTAAAGCTGGTTTTATTTCGGTGTCATTCTATGTATTAGGTTTTATTGATGCAATATTCTGCAGTAGTACTGTAATTCTTTGTTACAGTATCAGTTCTTACCAATCAAAATTACAAAAATTTAACCGAACTTAAATTTAAAATTTCTTGTTTTCTAAAATCTCCTGCAATTTTCTCAATTTCTCAGCTGTTCCAGAGCATACACAGCCTGTTTGTGTATAAAATTATAAATGCCAAATCACACATAAAAATGTTTTCCCTATGTGGAAGAACACATTACTGTTTTAATTAAAAAAATGTTTTTCCTATACAGAAGAGCTTGTTCACCAATTTCCTATTCATTTTTAGGATTCACATCCAGCACTCAGTTAACAGTGGTACAAGTACCACCCTCCATACCATAGGAGCTTATTGGCTGTAGACGTAGATGCAATTTTCTTCCGAAAGTTTTACTAACAATAATACCAAAAATATAATGGTGTTTTAATACACTACACAAGCTGAACACATTCCTGTCTCCTAATTTACATGTTAAAAAAATTTCTGCTACATGAAAAACAACCAACATTTCCAGACAACACCGATGCAGACAGGGCACTATTATCCTGGGTATGCCTCATTGTACACCACATTCTCTTTATTTCTTATGCAATTATCTTGTATACATCAATTGTAACTCATGATGATCTGGGTTGAGGGGGCATTCAACATCATGGTCATCACCACCCTGACGAAAAGTCAACATGAAATCTCATGGGTGGGGATGAAGACTGTCACATGAAGCCAAATGTAAATAACACTTCAGTATCAATAGCCTGAGGAGGTCCATCTTCTCATTTAAGTTATCTGTTTCCTAAAAAAAAGTCCTAAGACCTAAGGGTCTGAATATATTTTACAAAACATATGTAGACACGTGATAAGAAAATAGGTTACTAAAAATAAATAATTCCCATATGTGCGCGGTAACAATTTGATTGCAACACCTACACGAGAACTTTCATTCCCAGATAGTGACATACTTGCACTAATGATCTACAAAGATGCTAGACTATTGTGAATGTTTTGTGCTTATGATGTACCGTGAACAAATGACATTGAACTAATTTTCAGACATCAGAACATTCCCAAATCCATGATTTCCTTTTACTGCCATAAATGTAAGAAGTATTGAATTAAATAGAGAGATAATATTGCCATCAAATGAGTAACAGCTCAGGGCTATTGCCAAATATTCCTGATTTGTTTGGCATAAATGTACATCACATACATGCTATCCTCCACTTATGAATCAGCCAAATGGTCTATTCTGCATCAGCTGCCCTCAGAGACTCGTAGCACCATAGAACTTGGTTATCAGGAGCATGTTTACTTTTCTGCATGCAAACCACTGTCCGCCCCCCCCCCCCCAACCAAACAGAACTTTAACTGAAAGATATTCATGCACCCTCAACTACAGAGAAACCTGGTATGCCCATGCACCCTCAACTACAGAGAAACCTGGTATGCCAAAAACAGTATAAAAAAAACCAATTTTTATCTTTGAATCATTTTATTTGCTTAATGTTTATACAACCAATATTTAATCATCTCCCTTCTTTGTGTCTGTTTTGCCACCACGAATCCTTCCAGTTCTTCTGGCAGCAATTAGACCAATCTTTCTACCAGCACTAGTTCCACGTTTAACTGTTGAAGCTTTACCAATATGCTGATGGTTACCACCACCATGAGGATGTTCAACTGGATTCATAGCTACTCCTCTTACTTTAGGCCAGCAATTACGCTTAGCCTTGTATTTATGATATGCACGTCCAGCTTTAAGAATTGGCTTATCAATCCTTCCACCTCCAGCAACAATGCCTGTAAATGGAATAAATAGTAGAATAAAGCAATTTATCATGAAACATTTACAATGCTCCTTAAGTACCCGACAGAGAAAAATTGACAACAGACCCAGGAACAGACATCTCTTACCTCCCAAATCAAGCAGTTGTATAAGTAAAAGAAATAAAAAAAAAATTACACAACTTTTAGTTATAGAGAATGCTTTCAATTGCCTTCTAATAGAGATAAAAAAGATGTTAGCCCATTAACTCAGAAAGAGCCTCTAATTATACACTCATGATGCTTCAGAATGAGTCATAGAATTCATCATCATAAACAGGCTAACAGTTACACTAATATGTTTATGAAGAAGAGATTTGTATAAATTTAACTGAATGTCCACATTAATTCAACACATTTAACCCACAGACGAAACTAAACAACACATGTAAGTCTCACTGACCACTAAAACTGGACCACTAGAGTGTTTTACAATAATACCTACCAACCATGGCTCGATTGTTTGAAGGTATAACTTTCTTTGCACCTGATGGCAACTTCACACGAGTTTTCTTAGTGTCTGGATTATGCGCAATCACAGTGGCGTAATTGCCAGACACACGAGCAAGGCGACCACGGTCTCCTGTTTTCTCCTCCAAGTTGCAGACAATTGTCCCTTCTGGCATTGTACCAACAGGCATCACATTTCCAATTTGCAAGTTTGCTGTAACATACAAAAAAGGTGACTAAACTCAAGACTCTACTGGGAGTAAAATACTTCATATGCTGGGGCAAGGAGGTAGGCAACACACCATTAATTTTTAGTGCAAATGAAATTTGCTGCAAACACTACACACACTTGTTTAAGTTCAGGGACATGTACACAAACACTAGATATTATATCAATGACAGAATAAAAACACAAATGTTAATATTTTAAACCGATACTACAAAGAGACCTCCTCCACTTCATGCTCGCCCATTGCAATAGAGGAAACAAATTTCTTTGGTGTGAGCCACACTCATTCTGCTGAAGGATTCATCACATGGACAGTTTTTCTGCGATAGAAATCTGGCACACAGGTATTGCCACAGATTCACCATAGGGGTCACACTTCTGTGAAATCTGACCAGAATCCAAGATTGTAGTGAAATATGACATCACTTGACAAAGGAGATAAACAGAGCAGGAAGACTAGTACAGGGAAGGACCATTATAAAAGATGTTTGGGCCCCAGGTCAAACAGTACTGGCTCATAAAATATTCAAACCCCCAGGAAAAAGAAGCTGGTGGGTGCAATATATCAATTTAGAAACACACCAGTATAAAATGATCATCTTAACACAACAACTTCACTTTTATTAGAAATATATGATTGGAAACAGACTCTTCATTGTAACTAATTTTAGAATCTCAAACTAATTATTGAAGTATGCATTGCCTACCACCTTTCAAATGATTTGGTAAGTGAATCACAAGGGGTCCATCCATTTAACCTGAACTCCAAACCGTGACCCATCTTTTCACTTTTACAAATCAATGTAAGAGGAGAAATTAAGACGTCGCAAATAGCTAATAATTTAAGTGCGTGTACACATGATGCAGCAGTCAGAACACTAATACATTCCATAGCAACATACAGGTAAGGTTAATAGCACTGCTTTGCTAATTGTCTGCAGCAACATTAGAAGTTGGGTTGCACAATAATGTCATATGATGTCAAGTGTAAAAGCTTTCTCAGGTAGAACACATACTACTTATTAATTTGGAGCCTTGTGAAGCAAATTTCTAAGTTACAGTATATACTGCACATGCTGTAAAACTGTATTTTAGTCATCTGTTCTGTGTAAGTCACATGCCTTACAACATAAGCAATTGCTGCAATTTGAATGGTTTATGTGTGAATGACATTAGTAAAGGAGAAAAAGTCTACATGTTCCAATCTTTCACCTCAACAAGAATTAAATTCCGAATTATTTAGCAATACAGAAGACAACTCTCTGAAAGGCAGAAGCACTGTGTTGATAGGTATACAAACAAAAGGAACACAGCTTTGCTAGTATTTGGAATGAACTTCCTTTTTCAAGGTTGTATGAAATGAGCATGCACAGTAGTGGGCTAAAGCAAAATTATTTGTTAGAGTATCAGTTGTTACCAGTTGAAACTAAATTTTTTTTTTACAGAAAACTAAAACAACGAAAAATTCCCAGGATTCTAAGAAATACTGGGTTTCTCCCCATTTTTTCAGGCATGAAAAAATTTCCGTGTTTTTCTCGGCACATATACACCCTGATAAAACACAATTTGAGGTACGCACAGGAAATAGCTTTCATCATACTTTCAGAGTTTTGGATACAGTGAAATAGTTCACACTCCAAACCGCCATTGCAAGAAGTCAGATAGGATGTACGTTTCCTGGAGGATGAGAATTTTCCAAATTCGAAGATAGAGGAACATAAATCACAAATACCTTACGATTGAAACAAAAAGCAGTTTTTCACATCTATACTTCACCAAGGTTGCTACGAGTTTCCCCAAGTGAAATATCCAGTTTTCCAGGCAAGTTTTAGCATTTTTGCCTAATGAATTTTGAGATCTCAAGGGTAAGTTAAGATGTAAGTTGACTATTTGTCTTTGCAGGTACAGGAAACAATAGTGCAAATGAGGAAATATCTACAGAAAAAGCTTGGAAGTGGATGGCATTTCCTGGCATGAACAAAAATCCTAAGTACTAACATTATCTTTTGTAATGAACTGTTTTTGGATGGAGAAAGCAAGCCAAAAGGTATATGTATTTCATTAAGACCACTGGTGTTAAAGCAGATTTGGTGACTAAAATACACCATTTCCTTGGAGATGCAAGACTCATTTAAAATATCTTCACTGATTTCCTAAATAACCTCAGAAAAAAGTAGGCCCCTTGAGAGAAGTGTATAAGATGAAGGACAATCGTGTAAACCAACACTGTAGGTGACCAGCAATAGTAGCATACAAAGTGCCAGTGACTGACAATTTTCTTCTTCTTATCACCCATACTAACATATGAACTACTTTTGAAGTGCCAAAAATAAATAAAACGTCTATATAACACCACACTGTACAATGTACTTGTAGTAAGACAGTCAATTCCTGGAATCTGTTGCCCATGGCCTCTGGCCTGCTGAGGATCACCACAGTCCTGAGTCCATGAATAAACCATGAAAATCCACTACATTACACTACACACAAACAGACCTGGCCTGCGAGTGGATCAGTGAGACTAGATCTGATGGGCAGGACTTTCACATTAGTGGGAATATAATGTCTTCAGATCAGCAGACTTGATCCATTACAGATACCCGCAGAAATGGCTTCCAGTTTAAGCGCATCGTGAAAATCAAACCTTGTGGCCAACTACTCACAAGCCACAGGCAGCATGTTGATGAAATTAGACCACCATGATCAATCCACATAAGATATAATTTGTTCAAATACTCTTGATAACCAATAATCTCTGTAAAGAATTGGCAAGCTGCCAACAGGCACATAAAAAAATAACAATCACACACACTCAAATTTTCAGACAAAGCCTTCATCAGGAGAGGAGAGCAAATGTGATCAAAATCACTCAGGCACACATGGCCACTGTCTCGGGCTGCTGTGTTTGGAGAGAATCAGATCTAACAAATCTACTCCTCACACCTCCCTGCCTCTTGGTGGCAGCTGCTAGGCTAGTGGCAAGATGTTATAGAACTGATTGCAAGCTGTAGGGAGTGGCAGGAAGGGCAGAAGCAACAGGAATGAGGGAGTAGGGAAGCAGCACATGTACTCCGCTGCACCCAACCAGTGACCATACATGACACCTCAGTAAACAACCATTTCATATACTGACAAAAACGAGATTTTCCCAGTGTATTTTTTTTACAATTTTCCTTGTGTGTGAAATTCACTGATTTCCAGGACCTGTAACAACATTGTTCACATACTGAAGAAATTTAATCACAGATAGGGGTAATGAATACTTACGGTCTTGACAGTGATTGATGGTGATTAATATGATGACAAAGAATAGATCACAGTTAAAGTTACAAGGTCAATCACAAACTCAGTGAAGGGACTGACCATTTTATTTATAACTTGCAAGGAGGACTTTCAAAGACATACAAAAGACAGTAACCTCAGAAGGGATGAATAAAGAAGAGTGGAAAAGCAATTACACAAGAATTCACTCACTATGATACACTGGAAGAGGTACCCCAAAGGGCACACACATCTCCATGTAAAGTGAGTATGAAAAATGAAGCATGGGGTTGGCATACACCAGAAACATTGAAGGCACATCTAATAGAAGGATGCTCTCAAGTTCAAGGTGATAATTATCAAGAAACCTTACCACCAGCAGATAAGCTCAAAGCAGATATTTTATATATGGCAGCTGAAAGTACCTTAAGATCAAACATGTTAAAACCATCTCTATTGAAACCCCAATGAAGGAAATGTTTTGTCATTCCACCAGAAAATTTTGTAGCTCCTGGGAAAGAATGGAGAAAGCAATTTATGGACTTACACCTGGCCAGAACTGCAATAAAAAATTGAAGAGATGATATGTAAACAAATTAACAATATGCTATTATTTGGAACAGACATTTTGGAATCGCATCAAAAACCTTTCAAAGAGATTTTTTAAGATGAAAGATTTAAGACTTGTGAGCTAATACCTAGCATGGGAATTATAGAAATCAAAAAATTGGATCCGCCAAGAAAAGTTTGCGAAATTTGAAACTAAGACAAGCCAATGTCAACAACTCTCAAACTCAATTTGGCCCCTGGGGCAGTCTAGTCAACTTCCATCAATGTACTTTATCAGGAGGCAATAAGTATATATAGAAAAAGTATTGTGTTGTCTATATCTTTAATAAATATGATCACTGTCTTAAAAGCCACTCGCTGTTATCATGGACATCCACAACAGGGACATGCCCTCGTGCAATCTGCTCATTAAATTCTCAATTTCTAACAACAATTGTCTGTGATTGTTCCAAGCCTTAGATATTACACTGTCTAGCACAACTGGAAATAGCAGTTGGCATGGCTCTTCAATAATGCATCTAACTGGAAGACAAGGGTCACCCTGGCTCAAAATCTATTCTACCTGTTAATTTGAGGCTGGTTTCACAAGGTGTCTCTCTCATCTAATGCAATACTAGTCCTGGGCTACAATTTCCACAAAAGATATTGCTTTCAAAATGCAGTTTGATAAAGTGAAGACACGAAAATAATGCAATAAATCTGCTGACCTCATTAGATATGGAATTTTGTAAGCATAGTGTTTTTGCTGATTTGTTCTGTTGACCAAACAGGCTACTGACAAACTTACTTTTCTCCCAATGTCAATTTTTTAATTCAGATTGTCAATCACACTTCTTGGTATATGACTGACAATACTTGTTTGTAACTTGTTGGCTGCCCATATTTAATCAGGAAAATATATCTTCCCATCAATGAATAAAATCAGTTGTACTTATATTCTTATTAATAGTAGAAAATGATGTAATTTATGTATGTTAATTAAATATGCAGATCACTTAGGTATCAAAGAAATCAAGCCTAAAAACATTGATTACCCACCAATTGTTTGAGGCTCAGTTTTTTGTATTTTCTCTCAGATATAGTCCGTAGGGCACAATAAGTCTCAAAATTACCAATCAATAATGAAAGGAAACCGATGGATTGCTATTCGCTGTAAAGGAAACATGTCAAGCAATATCTAGAACACAATAAATAGTGCCTTTCGTATTCATTCTTAGTATCTTGTTTCTTTGCTATATGTCAAATAACATCAAAATTAATTTCTCTCTTAACTATAGCAAGATTGTATTACCTTTCTCATGTACAAGAAATGCAATTGTTACATAACAGTATTTACAGACTATAAAAACATAACTCATTGGTAATTCCCAAGAATGTTTGTCTATTGAAGCTGCAGGCTCCAAACAATATACAGTAGAGTCCCATTAATTTGAACTAATTGGGGCCAGACCTTATTCGGATTAGCTGGAAGTGCAGTGTTGAATTTCTAAAACGAAGCATACCAAGCAGATAAGTAGGTACACCGTGGTAAAAAAAAATGGGAACACAGGTGGGAACAATGGCTCACTCACTCCCCGCCTTATTGAGACCTTTGTTGTGTGTGAGGCCAGTGCACTGCCAATTGGCTCGCAAAGTGCTTGGTTATGTTAGTTATCAATCGCTGGCATGCATAACAGTTGTATTCATTCAGGTTTAGTGGTGTACATATTTTGTCATAAGTAAACAGAAATATACAACGTCAACTCAGAGAAAAACTGAATGCTTTGCAGCGGATAGACAATGGTGAGAATGTATCTAAACTGTCAACAGCACTGGGTATGGGTAAAGCAACCATTTGTGATTGAAAGAAGACCAAGTGAAACTTGAACACACTTGCCACATCTTCGGGGGGGGGGGGGGGGAAACCACACTATAATTTGGCAGACTCAAGCAGTCCCAGTACGATGAAGAGGATTAATCTTTTCCTTTGGCTTCACAGAAAAGAGGAACTCTTCCGAATGGAGCACTGGCTCATAAGAATGCTGTTTACCCAAACACGTAAATGAATGGTAACGAATCAGTGTGAATATGGGTTGATTGAACAGGTTCAAAAATCATGGAATCCATAAGCTAACAATTATTGGAGAGAAACTTTCTTCTCCTCATGACGCAGTGAAGGAATACTTGGGTGAGTTTGAAAGAATAAGAGATGTGACTATTAGCACGCAGCAACAGTGCCGGTAATCACAAGGTGCCCTTAATGCTGATTGGCAAATTTACTTGGTCCAGAGTTTTTAGAAACTGCAACACAAAGTCCCTGCCCGTATATTATCTTAACCAGAAAAAGCATGGATGGGTGGTAAGCTGTTCAAAGAATGGTTACAGGCCCAGTTTGTTCCCTCTGTTCAACAGTTTTCTAAGGAAAATCATTTGTCTCACCGTGCAATACTTTTGATTGATAACGCGCCATCTCACCCCAGCACTGAGGAATTATGTGATGGAGAAATTGTGGCGAAGTTTTTGCCGTTGAATGTCACATCACTTCTACAGCTGATAGAAGAGAGTACTGCAAACATTAAAACCAATTTATATAAAACAGTTTTCAAGAAAGCTGATCCAAGATGATAGCATTCCTTTAGTGGACTAAACAAAAAAAGACCTATGTGAAGGATGTCATTTATTGGGCCACTTGGGCATGACAGAATATTTAAGAAAATTCCCAGAGAAAACCGTGGACATCTCTGCAATTCCACGACAACCGAGTCAAAAATGAAGAGGAAAAATCTACTACAAATGATACAGACAATCCCTTGATGTGACGAAACTAGTGGAGATGTAGATGAGTGAATGGCAGCCGATGGGCATTCGTGCAGAACTTTACTGACACTGATTTAGTTGCTGCTGTGACAAGACCAGGAAGAAGTGGTCTGCTGTGATGGAAGTGACAATGAGGCTGAAATCGACAAAGGAGAGCCGCTGCCACAGTGACATAGCAGAAGCCCTTTACCTCGTACTACGTTATTTGGAGCAACAGCCCACTGTTACACGCGCTGATTTGCTGTTTAAGAGACGATGGAGCAGCTATGCGTCATAACATACTGCCTTCAATACAGGTGGTGGAGGGGGGAGAAATGAGCTTTTGTCATATAGAAAGTACGAACGAACAAAATGTCCACCGTAATTTAGTAAGTTTGACAGCTTTTCCTTCACTTATGTATTGTTTAAACCTAATTTCTTGCCAATTTTTCTAATACATGTTTACTGTGCTAAGAAAATTTAAAAAGTGTGTGTGTGTGTGTGTACAGCAGAATCTCATTAATACGGACCCCAGTAATACGAATATGAAAAATGTTAGTGTAAGTATGGAAAATCGTCCGGTAAACATTTTTCATATTCGTATTACTGGGGTCCGTATTAACGAGATTCTGCTGTATATCAAACATGTGATTCTAAATCCATCACGCAATTATGGTGGCAGGTGTTACGAGCATGTTTATGGTGGCCGCTACAGCAACGACAAGAGAAGAGCATTACTAAAATAGTGGTAATCATAAAGGAAACTACCTTACTCATCATTGTCATTGTTGAGAAATTCCATTTGATGCCTATGCTACAGCAAGCATTCCCTTTTTGCGGTAGCCTGAGAAGACTGCCAGTGTCACACAAAAATATGGGTAGTGTGTCACATTTCCAACCAAAATTCAAACAATTTTCTACATTGCATAAACATGGGATTAGATTCTTCACATGAGGCAATCTACATCTACAACACCAGACATCCCACTCACTACCAACAAACCGTTTGGGCTTTCCTAGCAACTTACAAATAATTTATCATACTGCCCGGCACCACAACTGTGTGATCGATTTTGAATCGCACGTTTGATATATAGTGTTTGTAGCCTGCGGCTTCGATAGGGAAACATTCTTGCAAATTACCAAAGAAATCCAATGATTACACAACAGTATTTCCAGGTTAAAAAACTTAATTCATCAATTGACATACTACTAACAACTTCATGAAAAACAGTTCTGACACTGAACAGGTAATTGGCTCATTGCAAGTCAAGTTACTATAAAAGGTTATACCTTTCTTTCCACAGTACAGGAACTGACCCGTGTACATGCCTTCTGGCGCAATAAAGAGTTCTTTACGCGTCTTGAATCTGTATGGATCCCTGAAGTGAACAACTGCAAGTGGAGCCCCACGTCCTGGATCATGTATGATATCCTGAAAGCAATTTATCATCATACAGCACAAAGATATTCGAATACATAATTAAAATTCTAAACATATAACCACTTGAGAGGGAGTTTAGCATATGTGTTACAGACGATCAAATGAGAGCATATGGAGGGCTACACCTACCCATAGAACACCACCTAGTTAAGTATACGGTCTTATAGCATACCAATGATAAGCACGTCTTAATTACGCCGCTAAAGACATTTACCTAAATAGTCACTACAAATGACCATACACTATGGAACTCACAACAAAAGAAACTCGTGCATAGTATGTCATTCCAGGCCGTTACTTTTACACACCACTTACTTACCGACAGTAGAATCAAAATGTTACCCTTTTGCTAGAAGCTAAACCGCAAATAGTACAATAATACAGGGACGTTAACAAAGGAATTGGTGACCAAGTCAATACAAACCAAGACATTAATACAGAATCAAGAACTGTGGGCAGTAATGACAGTGCCATCACACAGCGTATAGATCAGATTCAAACATTCCTAATGCCCGACGTAGATTGACGAAGCTTTAAGAACGAAAAGTGTTATACATTTACGAACTATGCATGAAAGGTAAACGCCGATTTTTTTTTACCTTAACAACTCCTTTAATATAACCATGGCGTTCAGCGAAGTCTAAAGCTCGAAGTCTTGGCGCCCCTTTCCTGTGTTTTGTGTGGGAACGAAACACACTGCCAGCACCCTTCCGCTGAGCTCGTATCACACGTCCCATTTCTAACCTGTAATTAAGTAAGGGACATGTTAGCCAAAAATCTCTGCTGATATGCAATTCAGTTCACTCAACTTAATAATCACAAATAATAATAGGAAAATGTGAGACTAGCAACAGAATATCTCGATTGAACGAGATTTCCCTCACACGTTAAAATTACCAGCTTTCAATCCAACTCGTACACTCCTAGAGACCCACACGGAAGCAGCAGGAAATTGAGTTCGACGACTCTCGCAAGTCGATATATCGCTGTACAAGAGGTCGACGGAACTACTCAAACGGTAATTTGCTTCTTTGGTAATAAGATTACAATAACAGAATTCTCACGTGAACTAAAGAATTTGACCTAAATAAAAAATATGAGATGGAAATAAATAGGAATTAAAATATATCAGTGGAAAATTTGGGAAGGAAAAAGTGACGTCAGAGGTAGCATGTATTGTATGAGCAGTAGATGTGATACCGCCATTAGTAGTCTTCTAAGCTTTAGCATTTCACGTCTACGTACACCAGCGATACACTTATGTTTTGTTTTGTAATTACTGTTGAGTTATTCACTTAGACTTGTTTTAATCATAGAACAACAAACTGATTTCGGTTGTGTCTTGAGTTCTGAAATTCCAGTAGAACTTTCGTAGACAATAGTTTTCTGACGTCGGTCACTCAGCTTTAGATCGATTAGAAGTTCTAAAATTTCGAACATCAACGTCAATATCCTTTGTGTGAAAACTACGTGAAAAGACAACGCTTGCAAGGGGTGTTTTAAACAAAAGTCTTGCTTTGAAGTAATATGAGTAATGTACCCAATCAAAATGGATCAGGTCTAGAGCAGCAGGTAAAGTTCTCAACATATGTTCTGAATTTTTTAGTTGCCTTGTTATAATATTAGGGCGAGTGGCAGACTAATGGAGATAACGCAAGCTGAAAGTGACGTTTGATGAAAGTTAGGTGGCTGGTCTGCACCTTTCATTAAATAGCCTTAAGTTTATTTGATAATCATTAACCTTTGTTATAAGAAACTTGATATGGGGGCTAATTTTTGACGTGAATGATGTTCTGTCCTTACGTGTCTATAATGGCGGCCGAAGTACTTTCTACGTGCTCGTAATTATGTGTAACCAAATTACCGTTACTTATGTTATGCTGCGTTATTTTGTAGACTTTTTGTGTTGTGGAACTGTGTGTGGTTATTTGCCCTCTTCAGTTGTAATCGTTTAAAAATAATTCTCCAAAACACCTTGCATTACGGCCAGCTGATGTTAAAGAGTGACAGAAACAGATTTGTCAGCAAAACATCTGGTTTTGGATAAGTTTTAGAGTAGGGACCCGAATTTGTTGGATTTGTATTATAGACGTCATTTTGTGTTATTCTCGTTCATTTACTGAATTGTCAGCTGTTTCAATCTTGTAAGATTTCCCAAAGACATGAGCAAAGATTTAGTCTAGGGTGGGAGCAAAATTTCAAGAGTCCACTTGGGCAGGTATCTCGGAAATTGGGGACATATTATGTATATTTAGCTTTTCACATGCTGTATTGAGGTCACCGAATTTCAGTAAATCTTTAGTATAGTATTCATATTTACAAATGATTTGGAAAAAAACTTCCATCTGGCAAAGGTTGGGCAAGTATACATGTAGATAAAAAATCACAGTAGGTTGATAATAAGTCATGCTTGACCTTTCCTCTCCATATATGTTCATTTCATTAGTCCTTAAGGAAATTATGATTAAGAGCTGCAAAATTGTCATGGCATGATTTTTCTATAAGTTTATTCACATAAGTTTCGTTTTAAGTTTCAAATTTTGTATGTAATAAGGTGTATGTCTTAACACATTTGTTCTGTAATTGGGATAGTGTGTGTAGGTCTTTCCAAGTACAATTCCTATTGTACATTTTTACAATAAAGTTTTTTTTATTGTTATGACTGTCGGCAATTTCTTGTAAGTTAAACTGGTCGCTAGATATTACAGGATTCAGTTTTTACCATACTGAAGCATGATTTGTAATAGGCAGTAGGACAAGTTTAAAGTTTTGCCAAAAATGTCCTTGCTTTGTGCAGGTAACGCTGAAGTGTCTGTGCCACACTGTTGCCACATTATTTGTAAATGTGCATTATATGTGGGTCATTGTGTCAGGTGACCCAGTCCAGAATAGAGCTTTTGTTGAATTTTGTAGGGAATGCACGTAAGGATCACATACGAAATTCTTCAAAGTTTGTGCTCGAATTAGGACTTTACACAAGGCCACTTTCTCCAAAACTGGAAGTGCATGAAAAATCTTAAAAGTTAAACTCATTCTTTCTGATTTAGTAAGTCTACAGTCTTGCAACTTGCCATTTTGACAACAATTTGTTCAGAATATAGAAATAACAAATGATTTGCAAGTAGTGTCCAAAGCACATTTCTTTTCGTACTTGCAGAAAAATTCACATTTTATACATCATTGGAAAAGGAGCAGGTAGTGAGTAAAAGGCACCGGAAATATAATCATTTGTAAATATATTTTGTCCACCTGTCCAAAAATTTGTGAATGATACAATTTCTTGCAAAAGTATTCGCTGTGTTACCAGTCTGACGCTACCATAAGTATTAGCAGTGCCTTCTTTTTCTGTAGTTGCCACCACTGAAAAGAGTACATTTTTGGTTTGTCAGAAACACCTCTTTTTCATTTTGGTTTTGTGCCTGTTAAACGTTGCAATGTACACACATTTTCAGTAACACATATCAGTGACGGGGAAATGCTCTTTATGGCCACTACATAAAGTTTCTATATTGTTGATTTTTGTTTACTTTTATTGAAAACATACCATTTAAGAAGATGCTGATATAAAAGTAGGATACTGAACCTGAAACTGTTGAATGGGGCGTTCAATGTGGAAATTGACATCTACTACTTAAACTTTAATTTGTGGCTTAAGTTTGAATTAAAAATTTAAAAAAAAAAACTTTGTCTAATTTGATTGGAGAATTCATTTAAAAATTTTTTCGGAATTTTAAAATATAAAACAAGACTAAATTTACCAAAGGGGGCCATAGATATTGCTGGGGTAAAGAGACTGACTTTAACTACCTCAATTACACTAAAAGGAAATTCATTAAGCTAAACTGGGAAAAAGAAATAAAAATAATTATAGAAACTGGTTGGAAGACTTTACTGAAAATGAGTAAATATTTAAAAAATTAAAATATGAAGTACACGGCTTGATTGCAGTCTTTAAAATAGGAGTGCATAAACTCGGAGTGCGCAATTAACACAGTACGAAAACTGAATTTCTCTCTACTGAACACTGTCCATTGCTGTTTTCGATAAGTTGCCTCTACAGCATGTGTGCATGGCAGTTTGATTGCCAGCACCCAGCATTTTTCCCTGCTCTGTGGTTGCCACACATGCCGAGATTCCTGTAATGCTTTTTATATCTTGAATCCTGCTAATAATATTGCACATGTGGCTGTAGCATATAACATTCCAGTTTGGAGGCAATTAACGTTATATTGAGTATTTCTGTTTTGTACGTGATACAAATCTCTCTCAAATTTTTTGGTAGTAAGTGTGTTTCTGAACGGGCAGTTGTTCCTGCCTGGACAAGTTCCTTGTTTACTAGAAGCTTCTTTCCATGTTTTCTCTTTGGATGTACCAGTATTCCTTTTTCCATTTGCTTCTGTTCTGCTTTTAGCACTTTTTTCCTTAAATACCAATTTATTCCATAGAATTGTTAATGAGCAAACCATGAGAAATTAAATTCAGAATGCTAGGTTTTCTTGATTTTGTGTGTTCCTCTTCTGCTTTCACGTTTTGATCAGCAGGTTGTAATGTAAACAATTAAAACATTCTTATTTTGCATAGGATTGCCGCAGTTCACTAGGGTCAGGCTCACTAATTCTTGCAGTTGAGTCGTTCCGTACAAAGTGGTCCAGGAAAAAATTACTGGTTGCCTAACCATCCCAGAAAATTTGATATTTTGCATTTTCATGCATCTGCAGTTTTTTTAAGTTATTCAGTGATCGGTTGCTTTTGGACTTTCAAATATTAGATAATTTAGTTCAGCACACTCACCTAGATGAGTGTGTTCTGTAATATATTTTTAATAGCTCAAATTCATTGGTTGCAAGTTTTACAAAAATTAGAAAAGTAGTTTTCGGGAGGAGTGATTTCTCAGCTTCAGTATTTTGTGCTATTACCCTGATGTAGTGTAAGTGTCAGTCATGAGAAGCTTACTGTTTAAAAAAAGACATTAATAAAAAAATCACATGCAATATCTTGAGGGGTCAGATAAAAATTTGAAAATTACACACTTAATTGGCCATTGTGATGTCAAACTTCATTATGAATTTCAATGTTGAGGTTCAGTCGACAGTGGGGGGGGGGGGGGGGGGGACAACAACAACATTCGATATTATGTATATTAAAAACAAAGATATCTAGGCTAATGGAATAACATATTTATACAATAGAAAGAAACTTCCACATGGGAAAAATATATTAAAAACAAAGATTCCAAGACTTACCAAGCGGGAAAGCGCCGGCAGACAGGCACATGAACAAAACACACAAACACACACTCAGAATTACGAGCTTTCGCAACTGGCAGTTGCTTCGTCAGGAAAGAGGGAAGGAGAGGGAAAAATGAAAGGATGTGGGTTTTAAGGGAGAGGGTAAGGAGTCATTCCAGTCCCGGGAGCGGAAAGACTTCCCTTAGGGGAAAAAAAGGACAGGTGTACACACACACACACACACACACACACACACACACACACACACACACACACACACAAGCAACTACCCTCCCAACCTGGTACAGAAGCAGATAACCAGAGCCACTTCCTCATCCCCTCAAACCCAGAACCTCTCACAGAAGAACCCCAAAAGTGCCCCACTTGTGACAGAATACTTCCCGGGACTGGATCAGACCTTGAATGTGGCTCTCCAGCAGGGATACGACTTCCTAAAATCCTGCCCCAAAATGAGATCCATCCTTCATGAAATCCTCCCCACTCCACCAAGAGTGTCTTTCCGCCGTCCACCTAACCTTCGTAACCTCTTGGTTCATCCCTATGAAATCCCCAAACCACCTTCCCTACCCTCTGGCTCCTACCCTTGCAACCGCCCCCGGTGTAAAACCTGTCCTATGCACCCTCCCACCACCACCTACTCCAGTACTGTAACCCGGAAGGTGTACACGATCAAAGGGAGAGCCACATGTGAAAGCATCCACGTGATTTACCAACTGACCTGCCTGCACTGTGATGCTTTCTATGTGGGAATGACCAGCAACAAACTGTCCATTCGCATGAATGGACACAGGCAGACAGTGTTTGTTGGTAATGAGGATCACCCTGTGGCTAAACATGCCTTGATGCACGGCCAGCACATCTTGGCACAGTGTTACACCGTCCGAGTTATCTGGATACTTCCCACCAACACCAACCTATCCGAACTCCGGAGATGGGAACTCGCCCTTCAGTATATCCTCTCTTCTCGATATCCGCCAGGCCTCAACCTCCGCTAATTTCAAGTTGCCGCTGCTCATACCTCACCTGTCTTTCAACAACTTCTTTGCCTCTGTACTTCCGCCTTGACTGACATCTCTGCCCTTACTCTTTGCCTTTAAATATGTCTGCTTGTGTCTGTGTATGTGCGGATGGGTGTGTGTGTGTGTGTGTGTGTGTGTGTGTGTGTGTGTGTGTGTGTGTGTGTGTGTGTGTGTGTGTGGGCGCGCGCGTGCACGTGTACACCTGTCCTTTTTTTCCCCTAAGGGAAGTTTTTCCGCTCCCGGGATTGAAATGACTCCTTACCCTCTCCCTTAAAACCCACATCCTTTCATTTTTCCCTCTCCTTCCCTCTTTCCTGACGAAGCAACTGCCAGTTGCGAAAGCTCATAATTCTGTGTGTGTGTGTGTGTGTGTGTGTGTGTGTTTGTTTTGTTCATGTGCCTGTCTGCCGGCGCTTTCCCGCTTGGAATAACATATTTGATACATAATTAGAAACAATTCAAATTAAAGTGTACAGTGATTATTTGTTGAGTAGTCCATTTCGAAAGTTTTAGCAGACAGCATCTGCAATTCTGTGCAGGCTTGCAGATGAGTTTGTATAAGGCTATGTGTTGTCTTCCACAAACATCTGTCCACTTGTACTCTTCTGATTGGTGTTCTTTATTTCCGAAGCTTGTCAGTGTGTTGTGGTGTCTTTCCAAAAGACATTACTTTAATTGAAGATTACAGTGAAGAACAAAGTGTTTTTACGTGAAAAAGTTGACTTAGATGTTAAATAAACTTGTAAGTACTATTGAAATTAAATACTTGAAAAGTATTTCATCAGGTTTTTGTTCAGTCTTGCTTTGACTCTTATGGTGTAAGAAGCCTGTAATAGGTGGTCTGAGAAAAATAATGTTTGATAGTTACTCTAAAAATAAAAGCAATTTTATAAGTATAATACCAGGAAAATCATTGTGTCCAACATGTTATTGTAACATATTTGTTACTAAATTGCAAAGGATATTGATAAGCTAAAATAGGCCTAAAGAATTTTGTGGCTTGTCAGTAACTATAAAAAGAAAAGGTAGATTCAGCTTGTGAAATCCCAGGTGTATCATCTGGTAGTAAAATTACAAAACAGAGTGAACAAAAAAGACCTTTTGTCTTGAATGCACAAATTGAGAAAGTGACTTGTTAGTCAAAAAAGAATTGGAAATTTTAATTCGAAAGAAAATTTGTACTAAACCTGATGGAAGGTCTAAAAATTCACCGACTGAGTATGATGATTGATAGAAAATCTATATTTCAAACAGAGCATAAAATTAATATAATCGCTTTTAATGCCAAATTCTTTGAGTTGAGCAAATGTTAGTGGTGAATTTAATGTGTCAAAATGCCGGTTAATGTAACAAGGTGTTCAGTAAAAGAATGGGGAATTTTATGTGCATTACACAAAAAAAAACATTCAATTGGATATGCAAAAACATGATTGAAAAGATTAAGTTTTATGAAAATAACATCAGCACTTTGATGCCTGGCAAAAGAGATTGCCTTACTGTCAAATAAAATGTTACTATGGTGCAAATACAAAAAAGTTACCATTGAATAATTACAATCAGGTATTCACTGAATTCAAAAAAGAAAATCCTGACATCAAAATTGGAAGGTTGAAATTTTGCAAGTAAAGGCTGAAAACAGGTGGTGTTGCCTTGTTTGAATCACTAGATGTAAAGTTGATGATGGGTGGGAGTTAACTATGAAGGCTGTTTGGAAGTTCTGGTAAGCAGAATTGACAGCTGCAATTGCACGATCACAGAAAACTCAAAATTGTCCAACCAAACAGGCTTTACTTTACTTGTTTGAACAATCGGAAGGTGACTATTTGATGCCTGACTATATAGAATACAAACAATGGACGACACAAGACTGAATGGAAATGGTGAAAATCACAAAATTGCAAAGAAGAGTTTTCTGAAATGTTGTTAGCTAACCATGAAATTCTGAAATTGCATCTTTTATTGCTGAAGCTCAATGTAAATTAATGAAGGACAGAGTTAACTTCTTGGCGATTGCTGAATGCAATGCACCTGATACTGAACTTCAGTAGTGTGAAAAACTTGTCCCACTGACACTTCAAAGTAGCTGTAGTGGCTTTTGTTAACAATGAACAATGTTGCATTGCCGAAGTTGATAATATTGATGGACAAAACTAAGATGTGGATGTTGCAATTTACCACCCATGAGGACCAAGGACCTCATTAAAAAAAAGTGTGTAGTTTGGGTTCCAGTTAAGAATGTGCTGAGAAAGCTGTCTTCTCTGGAATTTAAAACTATGGCTGGGCGAGATTTAAACTGGCCAAACTGAGCGAAGAAATTTATCGGGTAGTCAGTGAACAAAGCAGGGACAACAGATAAGATGAGAACAAAGTAATGTAATTTGCTGGCTCATTTCCAGTAAAACAAAAAGTAATCATAGATATGTATAAATTATATACATGATATGCTTTATTCCACTAGCCTAGATATTGCAGATCTCAAAAACAATATTTTTAAATTTTCATATTTTTTCTCCTAACTCAAAGTTGAAATTTATGCTGAAGTTTCATAATGTGAAAGTCTATTATGTGTGTGATTATCAGATTTTTATCTGGTTCCCAAGATATTGCAGTCCAAACAAGTTGTTTTTAAAATAGTGTATTTTTTTAAGTGTAATCTTATCACTATTGATGTTCTATAAAAAGTGACGATATTATGTAGCCAGAATGAGATTTTCACTCTGCAGCGGAGTGTGCGCTGATATGAAACTTCCTGGCAGACTAAAACTGTGTGCCCGACCAAGACTCGAACTCGGGACCTTTGACTTTCGCGGGCAAGTGCTCTACCAACTGAGCTACCGAAGCACGACTCACGTCCGGTACTCACAGCTTTACTTCTGCCAGTATCCGTCTCCTACCTTCCAAACTTTACAGAAGCTCTTCTGCGAAACTTGCAGAACTAGCACTCCTGAAAGAAAGGATACTGCGGAGACATGATATTATGTAGTGTAATAGCACACACAAAACCGCTGTTGAGAAATTTAGATTTTTGAGTCAAGTGACTTTGAGTCACTAAAAGTATTATGGAATAAATTCAGCTAGGTGGTGGTGGCTAGTCTATGCTGAAGTAACTGCTTTTTATCTTAAAGGCCTAGGGCACCTATAACTGAACAATTAAAAACACTCAGATACTTTAAAACACAAACAAAAAAACTCTTGCCACCTCAAACAAAAATGGCTGTCATTTCTGAATAATAAAAAAATAAAAAAAATTAAAAATATTTTTGGGTCCTCATGGCAAATATCAAATTTTTCTGAGCAACCAGTATAGACTGATATAGTTTTTTTTCTTTTATTTATAAAAATAATTCAGTCTTTAATCTGATACATCTTTGTTTAACCTTTATCTCTCAACCAATTTGTTGAAATTTCCATGTTAATTTTCCAACAAGTGATAAGCTTGTATTTGTCCTCAGTGGTTGAGATGATATCATCCCTTTTCACAAAAGGGTTACAATATGGTCAAAGTTTCATACCGGTATCAAGATTAGTGCTTTATGGTGAAAGTGAACCTGAGTGTCTGTTGCCCCAAGTATAAACTTCTTTGTCAATTAAGTGGCTTTCGTTCTTGAAAATACAGTTATTTCAGTTTTTAGACTATTATAGACTTTGTTCACAGTTACGTGGGTAGTTTATGATCTTAGGCTACCGTGAAATCGCAGTTGCGGCTGGGCTGAGCTGTAGCATAGTCCAAGGTAATAGATTAGCTTGGAAAGTGATAATTTTGTAGAGAGTTAGTGAAGCCAATGAATGTGAGTGCCATATAAAGACTGGGGTAACATATTGACCTGTAGTGTAGCTTGCTGTTTGTTTTGTGCCATGTTTAAACAAACTTTGCTTCTTGTAATAAAAATAAAAACTAGATAATGGACTTGTTGGGAAATTACATAGAAAACTGACAATTTTGTTGTAGTTTGACTTTGTCGCATAGTCGTATAGGATATATTAAAGCTCAGAATGTGTAGTTTCTACATTTGGCAACACAACGATAAACCTAGCAGGAGCTATGCAAGAGAAGCACAAATGCAAACAGTAACAGTGCTTTGTACAACAGTCATTATTGGCAGTTTTCAGGAAATTAGTATAAGTATTTCCTTATATATTAAACATACTTTATGATGGTCTCCTCTATCATTTAATGTAGATTTTCACAGCTTGTTGATTATTCTGGTGTGGGAAGATGATAATCAAAGTAGCTTCAGTGTTGTTAGTCACCAACATACTGTCTTTTTCAAATGTTTTGGGTCGTTGCATTCATAAACATTAGAATAGACATTCAATATAGTGATCTGAGAAAGGGAATGCATAATAAGTTTCTAAACACTTCAGTAAACAGTGTGACAGATGCAACAGGTTTTTTTAGTGACTCGTGTAATCTCCATTATTTGTTATGTTGGTCACAGGCTGTGTTGACAGTTTATCTGCTTCATATGAAATCAAGTTTAATTTTGTGATTTCATTTAACAGCTGCAATGTTACTGTGTGTCACTAATAATGTACACTATGTTTTTGATAATTAGTATATATACTTTCTATGGTAGGAAGTAGTTGAAACGCGTATCGTTGGCCACTACGGCTGTCAAGACCCAAGCAGAACAGAAGAGATTTAGTCTAAGCAAGAAGCACAGAAGAAAACAATGGAAAGGCAAAAGGCACATGAAAATAAGAAGCAGCTGTGAGAAAGTGGGAAAGGTAGGAAGAAAATTCAGCACAAGGGACAGAAGCTTCCACGATCCATGCGAGACGATGAGCGAGTGCTGGAAACAGGCTTTTGGGGAAATAGCATACGCTATAATGCCAAGTAGTTCTTCTGAAATATCACCATAGAAAAGTGCTCAGTCATTGCAAAGAACTGTCAGAAAAGTCAACTAAGCTTTACTCAAGTCATGGAAAATGTACATAGGATATAACAGAAATGTTCTCAAAAAAAATTTTGTAGTGTCATTTTGATATGAGATCAACTGCAACTACCAAAGAAACAAAACTAGTGAGGGTTTTCTTCCGCAATGATACAGTTTGTTGCCAGCTGCTGGTAGGTAAGATGTGAAAGTTGACAGAGAAGCACATATGAAGATAAAGACAAGCATGCAAAACAAGCTGATGAAGTTCAATCTGAAGGAAGTTTCCTGTTATTTACAGGGAAGTATTCTGATGTGAAAATAAGGATGCCAGTGTTTTACAGATCACTTGTTTACCCGTTTGGCTCTTTGAGACAAGAAGTGTGCTTGTTTGTAGTGTGAAAACTCTGAATTCTTCCTTAGTCAGATTCATTTGTACACATGTAGAAATATCTACAACTGGATTTGTACGCTCAGTTGTGTGATATGTACAACAAAAAGTGTAGTACAGGAATGTGTCACTTGTGCTTACTGTTTAACAATTTGTAGACATCTTGTAGTTTAAAGTGCAGCAGTCAACTGAAGGCCTTCAGAATTGCAAGATCCATAAAACTTATTGGGATTGAAGGAAAACAATTGTGAAGGAAAAGTGCCATCTTCTTGAAGCAAGAGATGGACTAACATTGTAACTTTTGAAAGTAAAATGACACCTATATAATGTATATCAACAAGTGTTGGAATTGCATAAGCAGAGAGACACACACCAGCCAGGAAGTGTGCTACTGCAAGCAGAATTTACTGAAAACTATTGTATAAAAAGTCAGTATTAGGTAAAGGCCACACGCTGGATGAACGATTACACTGTGACAGTATATACTGCAGTCATAATCCATGGTACGGATTCTACTAATGATGTCAAGCATCAGTGTTATGCTGTGATTTCAGATTGCATCCGACACACATCTGCAGAAGTACAGATCTTCAACAATGCAGTTATCATATATGTTACAATACAGTTATCATACATGTTAAAGAGCATTTTGAAACTGTTGAAACCATTACAATCTGGAGTGATGATGTAGCCAGTCATTTCAAAAATAGATATTCCATGGCACCTATGTCAGTGAGCCCAAAATACTGTACATGAAACTTTTTTGGATCCTGCCATGGTAAGGGTGTACATGATGGTGCAGGTGCTGTTGTTAAAATACACTCCTGGAAATTGAAATAAGAACACCGTGAATTCATTTTCCCAGGAAGGGGAAACTTTATTGACACATTCCTGGGGTCAGATACATCACACTGACAGAACCACAGGCACATAGACACAGGCAACAGAGCATGCACAATGTCGGCACTAGTACAGTGTATATCCACCTTTCGCAGCAATGCAGGCTGCTATTCTCCCATGGAGACGATCATAGAGATGCTGGATGTAGTCCTGTGGAATGGCTTGCCATGCCATTTCCACCTGGCGCCTCAGTTGGACCAGCGTTCGTGCTGGACGTGCAGACCACGTGAGACGACGCTTCATCCAGTCCCAAACATGCTCAATGGGGGACAGATCCGGAGATCTTGCTGGCCAGGGTAGTTGACTTACACCTTCTAGAGCACGTTGGGTGGCACAGGATACATGCGGACGTGCATTGTCCTGTTGGAACAGCAAGTTCCCTTGCCGGTCTAGGAATGGTAGAATGATGGGTTCGATGACTGTTTGGATGTACCGTGCACTATTCGGTGTCCCATCGACGAACACCAGAGGTGTACGGCCAGTGTAGGAGATCGCTCCCCACACCATGATGCCGGGTGTTGGCCCTGTGTGCCTCGGTCGTATGCAGTCCTGATTGTGGCGCTCACCTGCACGGCGCCAAACACGCATACGACCATCATTGGCACCAAGGCAGAAGCGACTCTCATCGCTGAAGACGACACGTCTCCATTCGTCCCTCCATTCACGCCTGTCGCGACACCACTGGATGCGGGCTGCACGATGTTGGGGCGTGAGCGGAAGACGGCCTAACGGTCTGCGGGACTGTAGCCCAGCTTCATGGAGACGGTTGCGAATGGTCCTCGCCGATACCCCAGGAGCAACAGTGTCCCTAATTTGCTGGGAAGTGGCGGTGCGGTCCCCTACGGCACTGCGTAGGATCCTACGGTCTTGGCGTGCATCCGTGCGTCGCTGCGGTCCGGCCGCAGGTCGACAGGCACTTGCACCTTCCGCCGACCACTGGCGACAACATCGATGTACTGTGGAGACCTCACGCCCCACGTGTTGAGCAATTCGGCGGTACGTCCACCCGGCCTCCCGCATGCCCACTATACGCCCTCGCTCAAAGTCCGTCAACTGCACATATGGTTCACGTCCACGCTGTCGCGGCATGCTACCAGTGTTAAAGACTGCAATGGAGCTCCGTATGCCATGGCAAACTGACTGACACTGACGGCGGTGCACAAATGCTGCGCAGCTAGCGCCATTCGACGGCCAACACCGCGGTTCCTGGTGTGTCCGCTGTGCCGTGCGTGTGATCATTGCTTGTACAGCCCTCTCGCAGTGTCTGGAGCAAGTATGGTGGGTGTGACACACCGGTGTCAATGTGTTCTTTTTTCCATGTCCAGGAGTGTATATGCTTGAAGGCATGTCTTCCAAGGTGTTGAACATATTACTAATGCTAGAGAGTTCTGTGATGTTCTTGTGGCTGGTCATTTGAATAACAAGTCCTGTTTGTCACTGACTGTGACGTGCAATAACAAAAACATGACTAAGTATTTTTTTAAAACATGTAACTCCTTTCCAAGGCATCAAAAGAGCACATTGTGTGAAATGAAACAAGTAGGAAATATGCAGGCACTATTCTATGAAAACAGATGATGTGGCTGCTGTTTCTTACACAATAAAATTTAACAGTGTCAGTCTTAATAGCAGTTATGATTCCTATAGTGCTATTTTACAAAATACCAGTGAAAACTTTCATAATGGCTTGTATTTTTGTGAAAATGAACATGTAACATTCTATGGAACTGTCTGTACATGACTGATGGATTGTCCATTGTGAGCAACTATGATTCCATCAGGAACCATTCTGCACAGCGACCATAGATTGTAAGGAAGGAGAGGCACACAGTTGACTGCTGTATTCCTCTCCTTCCTTGTCCACTGTGGTAATCAAAGGTGTCCCAGTAAAGTTGTTGGAGTGATGCCTGAGGATTCAAATTCTTTTCAAGTGTGATGGTTCTTGCTGGTACATAAACATACAAATGGCTTGAGAAAATGAATCAGATTATGTGTGAAAGTGACATAGTGAAGAAACTACAGTCACCACTGACCCACTGAATCATTGTGGTCATTTCAAACTCAGTGAGGGCATATGAAAGTTTACCAGTGTGGAATGTTTTATATTGACATGTTTCAGTGATATGGCTGTAGCTTAAGTGACACTACTGTATTATGTTTGTCTCTTTTTGTCACACCTCAGTACAATCTTACTACCTTCACTAAACAATTTGCACACAGTAATCACAGTTGGTAAGAAGTAAGGCAGGCTACAGAGATTAAAACTATGTATTAAGGGTGACACTGAACAGTATTGGCACTTGACAAGTTGTTGGCACAGCATCAGTTTGTTTTTGCAGTGTGCAAATGTTAAGTTTCTCATGCATTGTTTAAGTTTCATCCATAAGCAGCCTATTTTATTAATACACAATATGTGAAACTACCATTCTTAACATTAAGGATGTGAAAAAGTAATCGTTTCCAAAAGGGAGGAGTTAACGTGCCCGTTGTCAATAAATAATGCTATGTTTGTCAGCCTGGAATGACCCGTCTGCAATTTTTTCATGAATATTGTATACATGTATTGCAGGATGAGTCCACTGTATAGTTTTTACCCAGTTTAAGGGCACAAAAAATATTTTCATAGTTGCAGGGATGTAATTGTTTTGATCACCTCCATGTCACAAATTCACACCTGATATAACTGGTAAGTTTAAAGCTACTACAATGCAGTGTAGCAACCATAGAATTTAAAGGCAACAACACTTCAGACATATTTTGTGAAAGACACAGCAAACAGAATTTTTAGTGGGCACAAAATTAACACTGTAATAAAATGATAAAATCCAAAAATTTAAGTCAGATTTTTTTACCTTAAATAAAACACAAAAATAAAAGTAGATGTTTATGGTAGGTAAATGCTCTGTTCAGTGACATAAACTATTAAAAAATCAGTGTTGTCAATTTTAAGGCACATGATGTTAAAATAGACATTGGTAGGTGTTCGTGTGTTTGGTAACTTTATATGCTTACAAACATATAGTCAATGCACTGGTATCGAAGCAAGTTGGGTTATCATAAATAAGCCAAAAAATTAAAATGAGAACACACATTTTAGCACAGGAAACAGGAGGAGGAAGAACTTCATGTGTAGACTTTGTTGGGCGGAAAACAAAAATAGCTTTAAAATAGTACAGATATCTAAAGTTTATTCCATGGAAATCATTTAAGTTAATATACCAACACATCCATATTCTAAGACTTACATGCCGAATTATAGAATCTCATAAATGGCAAAAGAAGTTTTTAATCTGAAAGTATGCCAAAACTTAAGTTTCTGTGGTTCCATCAGAAATGCCCAAGATCTTACAGAGTCAAAATTCGATGAGAGGAATGTTACCCCCCCCCCCCCCCCCCCCCCACATAGCTTTTGAAGAAAACAAAAAGTAGACTTGTCAAAGGGAAATTAGAAATAAACATTAAATGGACTTTGTCAAACTAAAAAGGAGTAGCATAGGAAGTGACAATCCTTTTCACTTCAGAAGTGTGGGTTATCACCAACTCGTAAGATGTAGAGGAATTTACATGAAAACCCAGAAATACTCAGACAAGAAGACGAGAATGTAAATTATGAGAATTTTTGAAGAAGAGCAAGGTTAACCAGTTTAACTGAGCAGCAGGTAAAGTATCTTAGATAGTGAACATGCTGCAGATATTAACAAAAGAGGCAATGGTTTGATAGTTACTGAAAGAAAATAAATGGTAAAGTGTAAGACGAGAAAACCTTTAGTGGTACAGGGTTTGTTAAATAGAAGGAAGAGGTTTTGAGTAAGTGGAAACATGGGCATGATAGAATATACTGAAATTACAAAGAAACGTTCAGAAATGTGCTGAGAGGATGTACGAAGATACAATGAAAATATTATAAGGCAAACAGTAAGACTCTGAAGAAACAAAAACAAGTAGTCCAGTGTTACCATTGTGATGACAGGTGGTATCTTCCTGACCATGCAGAGATTGTGCTTTTGATGCCTGAGCTGTCACCTCCACGCCCATGCCAAAGTGGCGGCCATTTCAGAGTACCAGGGCTATGAGTACTATCCACCACATCAAGTGGCCTTTGCTCTGGCTGGGTGGTGCCTGTGTGGAGACACCTTGTTTTAAGTAGATGGCATTATGACTAATATTTGTTGTTGGGGAAGCAACCAAACTTATCAGCTAATTGTCATGAGCCCCGGCAGTCTCTTGATAAAGATTTTGTGCCATTGTTATGATGCTAGGAACTTGGTCATTGGCTGTGCAATAGGATGACAAAATAAAGCAATTTACAAGCAGTTACCTTGTGGCCTTATTTGCACCCGAACAGATGGAATGTCATTTCCCTCCATTAAACTTTTTTCTTTTTTTTGTGGAGAATATTGAAAGCTTATTTCTCAAACTCTCCCTTGGCAAACTGCAAAGTGGTTCCATTTTAAGATTGAAAATCAATCCTACACAGTCCTGGGAGTACTTATTACAGTCACACCCTGTAAGAGCTTAACCATTACACAGGGATTAATTTTTCACTGGGATGTAAGGCTACAGATTGGTGAAGAACTATGAGAACACTTGGAGAGATAAGGAGTCCACTTCATATGTCATGTATGCTGTGGTGCGTCAAACAAGGTATGTCCAAAGTCATTCATCCTCACTTATGAGGGGAACTCAATTCCAGAAAAGGTAAATGTTACTACAGCGATGTGAAGGCCCTATTTCACACCAAGTTTTGGTGTTTTAAATACTAGCACATCGAGCATATGTCTTCCCAGTGTATGTTTTCTTAGATGTTTGGTGACTGGTTGGCCAATTTACAAAAAATTGCCATGTGCACTATGACCTGTTTGTGTCAGTTGTGGGGACTACTACTCTCCTTGTTCCCCAAAATGAGCTAACCCACTCATGGAATGCAAAATCCAGGAAATGAAGGTAAAGATAATTTCTCATATTTTGAAATTGGAAAAATATGGTGGTTTGTATCCAGTTTCGTTGGTATGCTTTTTTGCCACTACTGAAATCTGCTCATCAACAGTACTTCATGTATTTACTCCCTTGACATAGACTTCTGGTAGTAACATGTTAAAACTTGATCATGTGCTTGAAAGGCCCTCCCTTTAGGGCTCCTGTGGCATCATCTTTGGGGACAACTCTGTACACCTGGCTCGAGAAGCTGCTTCTTCCTACAATGATGGTTGGTGGCGTGACTCCCTTTTCCTGGAAATCCGCAGGTTAGAGACCTGACACACCAGTGCCTGGAGAAACCAGACTGTGGAACACAGGGCTGCTCACTCTTCTGCTGTGACAACCAGAAGTCACGAAAGAGGATGAGGAAGTGAAATCTTGGGAGAAGACTATTCTGATCATCACTGTATTGTGATCTGCACCAATTTTCATTGATGTTAATTTGTCGCCACTGGTCTCTTTGCATCTAACCAGGACGTTGTCATTGTGATCGGAGGATATAACTGTAGCCTGTTTTGACTACAACCATCTTTTTTCCTCATGTTCTGTGATCTGTGTTGCTCTCCAAAAAACTTCACTGATTATGATTTCCCTTCTCTTTGACATTTTGTGCATTCTGTCAGAGCACACTGACATATAACTCTTCTGTAACGTTCGCTTCCTCTATCAGGTTACATGGAGTTTGTGGGAATCATCTCCAGTGTGGTCACTGAAGCTACTGGAACTGCTATTTCCCATTCTACAGCCTACTTTTTGCTGCTGGCTGGTGCCATGTTGGACCAAAGACATTAGAAGCTGCAGTGTCTCAAGTGATGGCTTTCACAAGCTATCCTCCTCATTTGTCCACCACTGGTAACCACCATGCTGTGTGTCAGTCTCTCTTGCATTTGGTATAGCTCGCACTCTGTAGTCTTGGCTGAACACCTGTGCAAGGTGCCTTATGAAGGACCACCGCATTATACTCTTTCCTGTGGCTTCGAAATCTCTCTCACGAAAAGTCAGATGCGCATTTCTGTCTTGCCAATGTCCACCCTGATGCAGATGTCTACTTTTTTTGCCAGCACTAGATGTTGCTGCACAGTCCCAATTATGGAGACTCCTCTTTGATAAAATAAAGCTGACGTGTCTGCCCCTTATTTTGTCAGCTATAAGATTAGCTGCATGTGAAAACTTATTGCTCATCTGCTATCTTGCGCACTCCTCTTGGAGCACGGATCACACTACTGTCCTTGGTATTTACCAGGTCCTGACCTTGTCCTGATTGGACTATGGTTGCCGAGGTTATGGCTCAGGAGCTCCTGATGAAATTGCAGGGCCTAGTTAATCATTGTGGAGTAAGACTGGCCACTGGTGCCTTTCGGACTAGTCCCATAGACAATCTCCCTGTTGAAGGGGCACCTTCCTTCTTCACTTCTGATGGTACCAGCTGTTGCTCACTTACACAGTTACCATATGACGAAACCATATGACGATTTCCTGATCATCCAGCTTACCAAAGTCTGTTTGCATACAAGGGATGTTTAGTCACAAACACCTAATCTCTGGTGGATTCCCAGTTAGACTGCCTCAAGGCCTTATTTTGGTACCTCTGCCTAACCTCTGTAGAATGTGCTTTGCTGTTTTCCCACACATCGCCTCTTGTTTAGTACCCAGACCCCAATTGAAGACTGACTTATTTCAAGGAACCAAAATTTGTCGCCCCCATGACTTTTGGCACCTGTTCCGACAGCTGTAAAACCCTGGGTAGGATGGGAATTGTTTCTGCAGGTCAGGAACAACATTCTTTGCTGGGAATGTTCAGTGTTTTTACAGGGGAGCTAATAGCCATAAACAGAACTTGGTTTCATTATACGGACCTCCCTCAGTTGCGTTTTAATTTGTAGTGACTCAATGCGCAGCCTGTAGGCCATTGATCCGTGTTACTCTTGCTACTCTATGGTTTGACCATAGTCATTGTGCTTGCTCCATTGCCTTTCTCTGGGTCAAAAGTCATATGATTATCCCAGGGAATAATCTGGCCAACTGTTTGGCTAGAGAACTTACCACTCACCCAACATTCACTGTCATGATCCCAAGTGTGGATTTGTGGCTGCAAGTAAGCCCTCACCTCACTCTGGGAAGGACTATAGAAGGTTTGCTCTATCAAAGCAGGAGACTACAGCTGTGTGACAGTTACTTCTGTTCTTCCTAGAAGCAATCCGCCGTCCCATGTTACTTCTACTTCTGTCATACCCAGTTACGCCCTGGTTTTATTTTATGTAATGAGATACACCCTAGTCCTCACTCCCTCTGACTTGCTGCTGCTGCTGCTGCTGCCGAGCTTGACGGGCAGTAGCCCACATCCTGGTGGAAGGTCCCCTCCTGGCTCTCGGTGCTTAGCGTGGTCTTCCGGATTCTGTGCCTCTGATATTGGCAGATGAGTAACAGGTGATAACCTTTTGTTTTCTCCATGAAAAGTGTTTTTATTCTCAGATGAAATGTTTTAAACTAATTTTGGATCAGACGTGGAATGTTAGGGGTTGGGCACTTCCTGCTGCTGCATGTTGTAAGGGCCCTGGTGCCATAGCTACCCCACTTTTTCAATTTTCAGTTGCCCTATGGTCTGGTTAGCACCTTTTTCATCCACACCTTATTTTCCATTTTAGGGGTATCACTCCAATGTATTGTGTGCATGATTCATCTCTTTAATACTTGGTCTACGGTGGATTGGAGGTTGAATGGCTCTTTGCTTGAAAAGTGGTGAGGAGGGGAGGGGACACTTTTGTAACACCAAGCACCAGTTGACTCTTTACTGTTTCTGGCCTTATTTTGTTGATTGTGCCTATTGATGTCACTATATTTGTAGCCTGCTAGAAGGTATTCATTATTCTGTACCCATCCTTCCCTTAGTTGGTGTCCGGGGGTAGGGATCTGTTGCAGGTGCAGTTTCTCGCCACAGATGACAGATGAGTTGTTGGAGACCCCCCCCCCCCCCCCTCCCGCCAATCTGTCCCGACCTATGCACGTTTCTCATCTTTCTCATCTGTAAATTATTTCTCTGCTCTACTGTTTCTGGTATTGCCATCAATGCCTCACTTTTAGCTCTTGTACAAACTTTTGTAACCTGATCCAATTTCTGTTGGACATAATTAACTCTGATAAACCACTACTTGATGCTAGTGTGTCGCCAATAAGAGGATATAGGAATCCCACACAATTATTTGCATGGCTTTGACATCTCAGATCTGCTTTCTGTTTGAGTTTGCCTTTCAGGTTTGCTGCTGCCTGCCTATGTTTGCTTTCCACTTGTTTCTATAGGTGCCGATTACACTCTGGTTTATCAAGCAAGCAATTCATGCCATTGGGTTGGATTTGACACAGTTCTGTAATCACTGAAGGACTCTCCATCCCCATGACCCAAGGTTATTTACATATTGAACACCATGCTTACTAACAGGAGCTGGCCGGTGTGGCTGAGCAGTTCTAGGTGCTACAGTCTGGAACCGCATGACTGCTATGGTTGCAGGTTCAAATCCTGCCTCGGGCGTGGATGTGTGTTATGTCCTTAGGTTAGTTAGATTTAAGTAGTTCTAAGTTCTAGGGGACTGATGACCTTAGAAGTTAAGTCCCATAGTGCTCACAGCCATTTTTGATACTAACAGGAGACGACAGTTGCTGTCGTGGTAGCAGCCTACGTATCATCACTGGAACCACTCTAGTTCTAACTGCAGGTCTAAAAATGTTTATTTTGCATTCATTTCTTCATATTTATCACACACTTTTCATCTCGCAAAACATGTCTGATGGTGTATATGGACTAATTAAATTTCAAACACTTGATGTGCATCCAAAGAAATAGATATTGGAACACAATGGCCTAAAGTCCTCTTCGCCCATGAGTCATCCCAGGGTACATGTGTGTCCCTAGGAACTGTTCCTTAATTATCTTCCACTAAACGTATGACTGACACACAACCATATTTTCTTCGGGTTTTTTAAGACTTTACAGAAGGTACATTGTTCATATCAAATTTTTTAGGCGATTGTCATATGACAGTAGGATAGGTAATATTCCACTGAATAATTTCTCACCTTACTTTTCCACTCAAACCCCTGGTATACCTTACACTACATAATATTTAAGAAATTCCTCTGCTGTCATTTGTTACCCTTGTAATTATCTTATCCTATACTGAGGCTGTAGACAAGGCATGTTCACTTTCCTTTCTCAATAAGTTGTCCTCTTATACTTTACATTGTGGTCATCACCACCACAATGTGTATCATCTCATTATTCAGATTTATGTTTCCAATGGTTTGCATGAATCTCCAGAGAACAATTGTAGGATGATTCCTTTGAAAAGAATTCAACAGATTTCCTCCTCCTAGTCTGAACCTGTGCGGAATCTGTAATAATCTAGTCAGCAGGATGCCAAATCTTAATCTTTTGTGTTTTTTTCCTCATTTTCCACAAAATGTGGCTAGACCTCCACGTTGTTGATGGCAAAATACAAGATAATGTGCCAGTTTATTGAACATTTTCAGAACTTCAGTGCCTTCGTCAGTGAGAAGAGACATTATTTTTTTCCATGAAACTTGGTAGTTATATTCATGAAAGCCTAGCCTATTCCAAAAAAAAAGTCAAACAGCAGTTCTCTATCAGATTTGTTCACTTCCTACATTAAACAAAATCTGTAATGATACCTTCAATGATAACACAAAGTTTATTCAACAGTGTGCATTTTCAGGCAGCAGTTCTGTAATCCTTAGTATGTGTTAAGACTGTACATACACATCCACAGAAACTAAAGTATGCCCCATTACACCATACTACCCCCCCCCCCCCCCCCCCCCCGAATCTGTTCATCAGGACACATGTGGCTACTGCTGTTGCAGTTGTAGATAATTTGTATAACTACAGTAGATTACTAATCATTTCTATTTTAAAATATTTGTGATGTTTTGCTGAAAAATTGAATGGCCTAAGAATCATAGTATTACTGGTTGCTGCATATCAGGAAGAGAATGGTCTGGTAGATAGACTCAAAGTAATTTTGCGATATCTTTAATATTCAGTGCAGTCTTTACATTTTTGTTGTTGTTAGATGAAAACAAATTATAGTAGTGTTATAAAATTACTGTTAATAATACTCAATGGTCAACTTTTAAATGTGATTGGTGCTTGTTTGCTGCTCAACATGTCATGTGATCAGTACGTTTATCCTAACTCGTATTGTGGGTTATCTGTGAAAAGCACACATGACAAGTACCCTTTAATAACCAAATATGAGCACTAACCAGAACAACACACTGCGTTCAACAGAGACAGTTTGATCAGTGGTGTTTAAACATAAAATATCGTACTCATCAATTGTGTCTTAGTACAGAAATGATACATATGAAACTCGATACACGATAGATCAGTGACATAGGGATGTGGAATACAAAATTTCATTCATCTACCATCCTCCAATAGTCACAGTTTTGTTGCCAAGATGGCAATTTTTGTGAAACGCTGAAAATCGAATGTACTCAACACTTTTACAAATACCATATTATATTAAAGCTTTAAAACCACTCCCATTTGAAACTGGGTCTTTCTCAGATTGTTTGGTAGGGTGGACCCAGCATGTTATTTTGTATGTCATTGCTACAAGTAGAAGTAACTTCAGGTATGCCCCTGCTGTCCATGTTATATATTAATGACCTTGTGAACAATATTAATAGTAACCTCAGACTTTCTGCAGATGGTAGTTATTTATAATGCAGTATTGTCTGGAAAAAAACCTGCAGAAACATTCGGTCAGAGCTTGATAAGATTCAAGGTGATGCGAAGGTTGGAAACTTTCTTTAAATGTTCGTATGTATAAAATTATGCACTTCACAAAACTAAAAAGATGTAATGTCTTACAATACCAATGAGTCACAGTTGGAATTGGACAACTTCTACAAATCCATGGTCTAATGCATCAAAGGGATATCACATGGAATTATCATATATGCTCAGTCTTGGGTAAAACAGGTGGTAGACTTTGCACTTCCTCAATATTCTACCAATAAACCAATCAGTCAACAATTTACAAAGGAGATTGCTTTTGCCGACCCATTCTGGAATAATGCTTAAGTGTGTGGGACCAGTCCCAAATAGGACTAAGAGGATATATTGAAGGTATACGGAAGAGGGCAGTGTGAGTGGTCATAGCTTTGTTTGACCTGTGGGAGAGTCACAGAGAGGCTGAAGACAGAACTGGGAATACTCTTCAAGATGGATGCGACCTATCCTGAGAGAGCCTTCTTACAAAGCTTAAAGAACTGGCTTTAAATGACAACTAGGATATACTACAACCCTCTACTTATCACTCACATAGGGATCAAGAAGACTAAATTAGATTAATTACAGCACATAGTCATTTAAACACTTTATTCCCATGCTCAATATGTGAACAGAATGGGAAGAACCCCCAATAAGTGGTACAATGGGGCATACTCTGTCACACACTGCACAATGGTTTGCAGATTATAGATGTAGATGGAGGTATAGTGCACTGGTCCACGATGACAGTGTCACTACCAGTTAAGAGCATGAACTGTCAACCTATCGTCATAGGGGTTACGCCCGATAGCTGTGCAAGACTGACCAAGGGTAGGTTCCCAAGCATGTAGTTTGGTTTTAGGTTCCTAGTGTTGGTACCTGTCTGCTTATGAAGCCGTTTGCTAAGTGCCTTATCTTTGATACTCAAATCTATTAGAGTTTCTCATATTTGATATTAAAACTTCTCAACCTTTTTCAGAATTATTGCGGCACTTTTAAAAGTTAATTTTCAAAAATTGATACTATTGGCCAGATGATAATGAAGGAACAGAGAGCTGGAAGCCTAGATTGACTACTTCAGCTATTTCCTCAGTAGGTAGCAAGTGAGATAAGATTGTGGCATAAACTGTTAAAGTGTCTCCACAGTCCAATGGAGTATAGTGAGGTGATATTTGAACAAAGATAGCAAGCTGTCATGGTCTGCAGTTCTGAAAGGAGATTGGCACTTTATGACTCTAAAGCTGTTTCATTATATGCCATGGAAGTGAACAGTACAAAATCCGAAGTGCCATTATAGTTTGAAAAACTGAATGAGCAGAGTTGTCTGTGCAGAAGCTGTGAAATCTAAAGGTGCAGACTATCTACCTCCCTTTCTGCTTGAAATTGTGTCTTCTATTTTCAACATTGAAGAGATTGTCACACTGTGCCAATAAAAGTTAACTGTGGCTAAATTGTATTTAGTTTTTATTTGCCTTGTATGTGAATTTGACAAATTTTGGAGTTATTTTAAACAACTTGTAAGATTACATGTTATTTTCTCCCCCTTCTAGTTTGCTGGTCTGGACTTGGAGAGCGGCCACCAGCCCTCAGGTGGTCGCTACGTGCCTCCACATCTGCGAAACAAGGCTTTAGCAGGTGATTCCTTAAATTACACTTTGCAGTAATGTGTAAAAAAAGCTTTAAAAGCTTATCACTCAAGAGTATGTGTAGTTTCTAATGCATATCCTTTTAAGAATGTGTGCGTCTTAAATACGGATAGAATTTTATGTCTATTTTGTTTCCTTTCCATATCCTTTAACAGAGTATGTTGTGATTTTTCAACAATTGGTAAAGGTAGAGGTATCAAGATTGGCTAGACAGTAATGCTGCTGAGTTTCATCATATGTATAGAAATTATGAGAGGCAAAAGACCGTAAAGAAGTAAGGTCTTGATTAGGAATGGGGGAGGGCAGGTTTAATCGGGGGGGGGGGGGGGGGGGCAGTTGAGGAGGGACCCAACGAACAATAAAACTAATGGTGAAAATAACAAGTGAAATTGGAATTCTAGTTTATTAAATTACAGTTTGAAGACAATGTGCTGATCAGACTTCAGTGTAGCATACTACTAAAGTTAAAGCGAGACAGGTCTTTCTTGTGCCTCTAATATGTCACAGAAATTTGGAGTTTTTCGGTCATGCCTGTACAGATTGATAAGCACAACCTAAGCCACAAGCAAGCACAGGGCACACTTCATACACATGTCAATAATAGCTCTGTCTGTTACCAAGGTAAATATATGAGCAAAATTGCACTTCAGTCTTACTTTATTTAAAAAAAAGATAAAATGGAACTTAGATTACATGACCTAAAACAATAATAAAATGAACTTTCATTAATTTAAACGTCTTATCATTTGCAAGAGTTACCCCACAGCAGTGACCCACTCGCTGCATTAAGCAGCACAGTTGCTTCAGAACTCAGCATACTACCTGTTCTATTACTAATTACCTTGTGGATCTTACGGACTGTGCTCCTAGCTCGTAATTTGGTAAATTTTCTTGCAAGGACCTTAAATTTTTTCTGACGTAGCTCACTGTTGATGTTACTGCTGCTCACTTGGACATATGAAAATAAAAGTTTGCGATAGCTGTTGCAGTAATGATAGCTGAAGCAGTAATGAAGGAATATGTATGGGCTCACAGTTGTAAAACAAGAATGAAATGGTACAAGACAATGTTATTTGTCAGGGTGTATAAGACACAGGAAATCCGGGGAAAAACACGGGACTTTTTTAGAATGCCAGGGCTTTTTCGTTGTTTTAGTTCACAGTTAAATTTTTATAATTTTGACCCGTAAGAACTGATACTCTAACAAAGGATATTACTGTATCCTGCTGCTGCAGAATAATACTGTGGCATTAAAACATGAACGAAAGAAAAAACAAAAATAAAACTTAAATTGGATAGGAAGTGTGCTATATAAAATAACACAGTGCTCGTACAAGCGTCTACCAACAGCAAAATGTTGTTGTTGTGGTCTTCAGTCCTTAGTCTGGTTTGATGCAGTTCCCCATGCTACAGTAGGTACTGGCAGATGAAGCAGCTTGCACAAGATATTGTGCAAGCTTCTTCATCTCCCAGTACCTACTGCAATCTACATCCTTCTGAATCTGCTTAGTGTAGTCATGTCTTGGTCTCCCTCTACGATTTTTACCCTCCACGCTGCCCTCCAATACTATATTGGTGATCCCTTGATGCCTCGGAACATGTCCTACCAACCAATAACTTCTTTCTCTTCTCCCCAATCCTATTCAATACTTCCTCATTAGTTATGTGATCTACCCATCTAATCTTCAGCATTCTTCTGTATCACCACATTTCGAAAGCCTCTATTCTCTTCTTCTCCAAACTATTTATCGTCCATGTTTCACTTCCATACATGGCTACACTCAGTACAAATACTTTCAGAAATGACTTCCTGACACTTAAATCTATACTCGATGTTAACAAATTTCTCTTCTTCAGAAATGCTTTCCTTGCCATTGCCTGTCTACATTTTATATCGTCTCTGACCATCATCAGTTATTTTGCTCCCCAAATAGCAAAACTCCTTTACGTGTCTCGTTTCCTAATCTAATTCCCTCAACATCACCCGATTTAATTTGACTACATTCCATTATCCTCGTTTTGATTTTGTTGATGTTCATCTTACAGGGTGTTTCAAAAATGACCAGTATATTTGAAACGGCAATACAGACTAAACGAGCAGCGATAGAAATACACCGTTTGTTGCTGTTTGCTTGGGACAACAGTACATTTTTAGGCAGACAAACTTTCGAAGTTACAGTAGTTACAATTGTCAACAACAGATGGCGCTGCGGTCTGGGAAACACTATAGTACGACATTTTCCACATATCCACCGTGCGTAGCAATAATATGGCGTAGTCTCTGAATGAAATTACCCGAAACCTTTGACAATGTGTCTGGCAGAATGGCTTCACATGCAGATGAGATGTACTGCTTCAGCTGTTCAATTGTTTCTGGATTCTGGCGGTACACCTGGTCTTTCAAGTGTCCCCACAGAAAGAAGTCACAGGGGTTCGTGTCTGGCGAATACGGAGGCCAATCCACGCCGCCTCCTGTATGTTTTGGATAGCCCAAAGCAATCACACGATCATCGAAATATTCATTCAGGAAATTAAAGACGTCGGCCGTGTGATGTGGCCAGGCACCATCTTGCATAAACCACGAGGTGTTGAATGTCCAGATAGCGTGATGCAGTAATCGTTTCGGATCTGAAAAATGGGCCAATGATTCCTTTGGAAGAAATGGCGGCCCAGACCAGTACTTTTTGAGGATGCAGGGGCGATGGGACTGCAACATGGGGCTTGTCGGTTCCCCATATGAGCCAGTTCTGTTAAATGAGGGAACGGTCCAGGTAAAACTAAGCGTCGTCAGTAAACCAAATGTTGCCCACGTGCATATCGCCGTCATCAATCCTGTGCACTATATCGTTAGCGAATGTCTCTCGTGCAGGAATGGTAGCGGCGCTGAGGGGTTGGCGCGTTTGAATTTTGTATGGATAGAGGTGTAAACTCTGGCGCATAAGACGATATGTGGACGTTGGCGTCATTTGGACCGCAGCTGCAACACGGCAAACAGAAACCCGAGGCCGCTGTTGGATCACCTGCTGCACTAGCTGCGCGTTGCCCTCTGTGGTTGCCGTATGCGGTCGCCCTACCTTTCCAGCATGTACATCAGTCACGTTCCCAGTCCGTTGAAATTTTTCAAACAGATCCTTTATTGTATCGCTTTTCGGTCCTTTGGTTACATTAAACCTCCATTGAAAACTTCGTTTTGATGCAACAACACTGTGTTCTAGGCGGTGGAATTCCAACACCAGAAAAATCCTCTGTTCTAAGGAATAAACCATGTTGTCCACAGCACACTTGCACGTTGTGAACAGCACACGCTTACAGCAGAAAGACGACGTACAGAATGGCGCACCCACAGACTGCGTTGTCTTCTATATCTTTCACATCACTTGCAGCGCCATCTGTTGTTGAAAATTGTAACTACTGTAATTTCGAAAGTTTGTCCGCCTGAAAATGTACTGTTGTCCCAAGCATATTGCAACAAACGGTGTATTTCTATCGCTGCTCATTTAGTTTTTATTGCCGTTTCAAATATACCGGTCATTTTTGAAGCACCCTGTATATCCTCCTTTCAAGACATTATCCATTCCGTTCAACTGCTCTTCCAAGTCCTTTGGTGTCTCTGACAGAATTACGATGTCATTGGTGAACCTCAACATTTTTATTTCTTCTCCATGGATTTTAATACCTACTCTGAATTTTTCTTTTGTTTCCTTCACTGCTTGCTCAATATACAGATTGAATAACATTGGGGAAAGGCTACAACCCTGTCTCACTCCCTTCCCAACCACTTCTTCCCTTTCATGCCACTCGACTCTTATAACAGCCATCTGGTTTCTGTACAAATTGTAAATAGCCTTTCGCTCCCTGTATTTTACCCCTGCTACCTTCAGAATTTGAAAGAGAGTATTCCAATCAACATTGTCAAAAGCTTTTTCTAAGTCTACAAATGCTAGAAACATAGGTTTGCCCTTCCTGAATCTAGCTTCTAAGGTAAGTCGTAGGGATAGTATTGCCTCACGTTTTCCAACATTTCTATCGAATCCAAACTGATCTTCCCTGAGGTCGGCTTCTACTAGTTTTTCCATTCGTCTGTAAAGAATTCGCGTTAGTATTTTGCAGCTGTGACTCATTAAGCTGATAGTTCGGTAATTTTCACATCTGTCAACACCTGCTTTCTTTGGGATTGGAATTATTATATTCTTCTTGAAGTCTGAGGATATTTCGCCTGTCTCGTACATCTTGCTCAACAGATGGTAGAGTTTTGTCATGACTGGCTCTCCCAAGGCCGTCAGTAGTTCCAATGGAATGTTGTCGACTCCGGGGGCCTTGTTTCGACTCAGGTCTTTCAGTGCTCTGTCAAACTCTTCACGCAGTATCGTATCTCCCATTTCATCTTCATCTACATCCTCTTCCATTTCCATAATATTGTCCTCAAGTACATCGCCCTTGTATAGACCCTCTATATACTCCTTCCACCTTTCTGCTTTCGCTCCTTTGCTTAGAACTGGGTTGCCATCTGAGCTCTTGATAGTCATACAAGTGGTTCTCTTATCTCCAAAGGTCCCTTTAATTTTCGTGTAGGCAGTATCTATCTAACCTCTAGTGAGATAAGCCTCTACATCCTTACATTTCTCCTCTAGCCATCCCTGCTTAGCCATTTTGCACTTCCTGTCGATCTCATTTTTGAGACGTCTGTATTCCTTTTTGCCTGCTTCATTTACTGCATTTTTATATTTTCTCCTGTCATCAATTAAATTCAATATTTCTTCTGTTACCCAAGGATTTCTACTAGCCTTCGTCTTTTTATCTACTTGATCCTCTGCTGCATTCACTACTTCATCCCTCAAAGCTACCCATTCTTCCTCTACTGTATTTCTTTCCCCCATTCCTGTCAATTGCTCCCTTATGCTCTCCCTGAAACTCTGTACAACCTCTGGTTCTTTTAGTTTATCCAGGTCCCATCTCCTTAAATTCCCACCTTTTTGCAGTTTCTTTAGTTTTAATCTACAGGTCATAACCACTAGATTGTGGTCAGAGTCCACATCTGCCCCTGGAAATGTCTTAAAATTTAAAACCTGGTTCCTAAATCTCTGTCTTACCATTATATAATCTATCTGGAACCTGTCAGTATCTCCAGGCTTCTTCCATGTATACAGCCTTCTTTTATGGTTCTTGAACCAAGTGTTAGCTATGATTAAGTTGTGCTCTGTGCAAAATTCTACCAGGCGGTTTCTTGTTTCATTTCTTTGCCCCAGTCCATATTCACCTACTACGTTTCCTTCTCTCCCTTTCCCTACTACCGAATTCCAGTCACCCATGACTATTAAATTTTCATCTCCCTTCACTATCTGAATAATTTCTTTTATTTGATCATACATTTCTTCAATTTCTTCGTCATCTGCAGAGCTAGTTGGCATATAAACTTGTACTACTGTAGTAGGTGTGGCCTTCATATCTATCTTGGCCACAATAATGCGTTCACTATGCTGTTTGTAGTAGCTTACCCGCATTCCTATTTTCCTGTTCATTATTAAACCTACTCCTGCATTACCCCTATTTGATTTTGTATTTATAACCCTGTAGTCTCCTGACCAAAAGTCTTGTTTCTCCTGCCACCGAACCTCACTAATTTCCACTATATCTAACTTTAACCTATCCAATTCCTTTTTTAAATTTTCTAACCTACCTGCCCGATTAAGGGATCTGACATTCCACGCTCCAATCCGTAGAACGCCAGTTTTCTTTCTTCTGATAACATCATCTTGAGTAGTCCCCGCCTGGAGATCCGAATGGGGGACTATTTTACCTCCGGAATATTTTACCCAAGAGGAAGCCATCATCATTTAATCATACAGTAAAGCTGCATGCCCTCGGGAAAGATTACGGCCGTAGTTTCCCCTTGCTTTCAGCCGTTCGCAGTACCAGCACAGCAAGGCCGTTTCGGTTATTGTTAAAAGACCAGATCAGTCAATCGTCCAGACTGTTGCCCCTGCAACTACTGAAAAGGCTGCTGCCCCTTTTCAGAAACCACACGTTTGTCTGGCCTCTCAACAGATACCCCTCTGTTGTGGTTGTACCTATGGTACGGCTATCTGTATCGCTGAGGCACGCAAGCCTCCCCACCAACGGCAAGGTCCATGGTTCGTGGGGGGAGGCAGCAAAATGTATCGAAGGCTTTAGGAAGTCTATGCAATGCTTCATAACAACGAATTACTTCTGTTGAGCGTGACCTCACAACTTTTTACATTAGATTCATTTAAGCAGTTATGAGCGAGCTCATGCATATGCGCAGTTCAGCCGCGTATAAGTAATACCTTCTCGTGCTTTTGGCTACAGAAATGTGGCTGTTGGCTGTGTAAGCAATAGTAGCAGCAACCACCCTCATGGGGTTCTCGGCAAAATTTTACTGGTGCGCCCAAGCTGCCAGATTCACACATGCGCAGCAGGCACGGATTTTGGGGGGGGGGGGGTCTTGGCTGCAAAGCGGGGTATCTGAACTGGGTGGCAGTTTCAGTGGGAGGGGAAAAATTTATATTCTTGAGGAAAAAAGCTTTGTTTCACAAAGCACCTAGAATCCAGTGCACGTCAGTCTATAAATGATTCATACAATTTTGAAACTCATCCCTGCTGGTTTTTGGACATTTTTTAACACATTATAAGTTGATTTCTGAATGAATTATAAGTTGATTTTTGAATGCGTGCATAGTGTACGTGATGTCTCTGCCAAGAGAATCCTCATCAGTCTCGTTCATGAGAAATTGGAGCGTATGAATGAAATGTGAAATTATCTCCAAACATAGTGTTTTGATTGTGGTAGGCCAAATAGGTATTTTGTATTGGTACTTTGTGAATTATATTGTCATACTTTAAAAATGATCATTATTGCCAAAACAGTCTCGCTTATTTTGCGCGTGTCACAATTGCTGCAATATTAGAAAGGCCTATTTTGTTTTTTCCAGCACACGGTGACAAAATAGACCTAATCAAATTGAAAAACCACACCAGCCTTGGATATTATATGTATTAACAGCTTTTTTAGTATTGGATGACGACATTTCGATTTTTCATGTAGTAAACCGTTCGACGATTTTTGATGCGGTAATAGTTCTTTCGCAGAACGGAAAGCACACCATGTAAAGCTGCAGAAAGATTAGAGAGGAAAATCGCTAGGACCTAAGGACTGAAGAAATGTGTGCGTCTTGCCTGTCTCTTGTGTTTACTGGTTTTAGGTATCCTACATTTAATTTTGTCACACAGAAGAGTGACCCCTGCCCCTTAAATACTGGGGCCGCCACACATTTCAGTGTAGCTCATGGTAGTTACTTGGCCATTGACTTATCAATTTGCAGCCCAGGACTTCTCACATCTATCCACTAGAGAGCACATGACAACCTTTGTGCTAGTGATCATTCCCCATCTTCCTGTCACTGCCCTGGCGTCAGGCTCACGGACTCTCACCCAAGGCCATAGGGGGAGCAGGGGGAAGAGTGGGAGCGGGGGGAGAGGTAGACCTCTTACCACTCTATCAACACAGTCAGTTCCTAACAGTGTTGATTTTGACTTTCATTGGCACAAGCTCGTTTTGAAGCAACTTGGGACACTACAGGTGAAGGTTTAACATTACACCTGCCTTATATCCAGGATGTGAGGATAACTAGATGAAAATAAATCTTACATGATAAATTACTAACACCAATTCCAAGCAATATTACCTATTCAGAGGTAAATTAACTGCAATCCAAAATTATCCAGGTAACCAAGGTACATTTATAAAGACTGATTAAAGTGGTTCAACCCAAAACTGACATCACATACTATGAACATCCTTCTGTGAACCTCCTAAACAAGGCGGACTGGAAAACTTTCACCTCTGCTGTCACCGTTGAATCTCCCCCACATGGTAACATTGATGTGAGGGTTGAGCAGGTGTTTACAGCAACTGTTTCTGCAGCAGAAAACACGATGTCTCGGTCTTTAGGGTGCGCCTGGCAAAAGGCAGTCCCTTGGTGGTTTCCAGAAGTCACTGAAGCAATTAAGAAGTGTCTGCAAGATCTACAGCACCATAAGCAGCACCCTTCCCTGGTGCACCTCATAGCCTTTAAATCGCTCCGCACTCGCGTTCGTCAACTGATCAAATGACGGGAGCAGGAGTGTCTCGACCATTGGGTGCCATATATCACTTTCTCAAGTGTGGAGAAAGATCAAATGTGTTTTCGGGTACCAGACACCAACAGGTGTTCCCAGCGTTAAAATAAATGGCATGTTATCTACCAAAGCAAACAAAATTGCTGAGCACTATGCTAGAGCCTCTGCATCGGAGAATAACCCCCAGCCTTTCTCACTACCCAACGGCGGCTGGAAGGGAAAATCCTCTCGTTCACTACATGCCACAATGAATCATATAACACCCCATTTACAGAGTGGGAGCTCCTCAGTGCCCTTGCACATTGCCCCGACACAGGTCCTGGACCAGATTGGATCCATGGTCAGATCATTAAACATCTCTCAACTGACTACAAGGGACATCTCGTCATCTTCAACCGGATCGGTTGCGATGGGATCTTTCCTTCGCGGTGGTGGTGCACAAACCCGGTAGAAACATGCTTCATGTGGATAGCTATCACCCATCAGCCTCATCAATGTTCTTTTTAAGCTCCTGGAACTTTTGGTGTGTCGGCAGTTGAGTTGGGTCCTGGAGTCACATGGCCTACTGGCTCTGCCAGGACGGCTTCCGCCAGGGCTGCTCTACCACTGATAATTGTGTGTCTCTAGAGTCTGCCATCCGAGCAGCCTTTACCAGACCAATACGTGGTTGCCATCTGTTTTTGATTTACGAAAAGCGTGTGACTTGGCGACATCATATCCTTGCCACATTATATAAGGGGGGTCTTAAAGGCCCGCTCCCTAAATTTTTATCCAAAATTTCCTATCTCTTCGTACTTTCCGTGTCCAACAAGTTAGTGCCTCCCATAGCCCCCCCCTCCCTCCACCATATCCAGGAGAATGGGGTCCCACAAGGCTCTGTATTGAGTGCGCCTCTATTTTTAGTGGCCATTAATGGTCTAGCAGCAGCTGTAGGGCTATCCACCTCACCTTCTCTGTATGTAGACGACTTCTGCATTTTGTACTGCTTCACCAGTACTTGTGTTGCTGAGCGGCACCTACAGGGAGCCATCCTCAAGGCGCAATTATGGGCTCTAGCCCACGGTTTCCAGTTTCTGGACGCAGAGTCATGTGTTATGCACTTCTGCCGGCATCGTGCCATTCGACCAGAACCAGAACTTTACCTTAATACCAATCCACTCATTGTAGTGGCGACATCGATTCTTAAGACTGATTTTCAACACCCAATTGATGTAGCTTCTTCACCTTTGTCAGCTTAAGCGGAAGTGCTGGAAGCACCTAAATGCCCTCTGGTGCCTGAGCAACACCAGCTGGGGTGCAGATTGCTCTACACTGCTGTACCTCTATAGAGCCCTTGTTCAGTCCCACTTTGACTATGGGAATGTGATTTATGGTTCGGCGCACTCTCAGCTTGCGTTTACTTGACTGTGGCATTCGCCTAGCGACTGAAGCTTTTAGGAAGAGACCAGTTACCAGCCTCCTTGTGGAGGCCGGAGTCCCTCCATTGCAGGTCAGGCATGCACAACTGCTGGCCAGTTACACTGCACACATTCATAGTTCTCCTGCACATATGAATCACCATCTCCTTTTTCCACCGAAGGCGGTTGATCTCCCGCATTGGCAGCCCAGATCAGGGCTTCCAATTGCAGTTTGTGTCCAATCCCTTCTTTCCGAATTGGAGTCCTTGCCTTGACCACGTGACTTGGGGTCCATTCACATACACCTCCATGGTGTACACCTAGGCCGTGGCTTCGCCTGGACCTTCCATATGGCCCTACAGATTCAGTTAACCCTACTACTCTCTGCTGTCACTTCCTCTTGATTCTTGAATGCACTGAGGCCACGAAGTGGTTTACACCGACGGCTCTATTGCTGACGGTCACATCGGCTTTGCATATGTCCATGGAGGACATGTAGAGCAGCACTCCTTGCCCGATGGCTGCAGTGTTTCCACTACGGAGCTGGTGGCTATATTTCGTGCTGTTGAGCAAATCAGTTCATGCCCTGGGAGTCATTTCTCCTGTGTACTGACTCCTTCAGTGGCCTACAAGCTATCGACCAGTGCTACTGTCGTCATCCTTTGGTAGCCACCATCCAGGATCCAGGAGTTCATCTATGCCCTGGAATGGTCCAGCCGTTCAGTGGTGTTTGTCTGAACACCAATTCATGTCGGAATCCCAGGCAGCGAACTTGCCGACAGCCTGGCCAATCAGACTACACAGGAACCGCGTATGGAGATCAGCTTCTCTGCAACTGACTTACATTCAGTATTATGCCGCAAGGTCTTGCGGCTTTGGGAGACGAAAAGGCATAACCTCGGCACGCACAACAAACTGCGTGCCACTAAGGAGACTACGAATGTGTGGCAGTCCTCCGTACGGGCCTCACATAGCGACTCTGGGGTTCTCTGCCGGCTCTGTTGGCCACGCTTGGGTGACACAGGGTTACCTTCTGAGCCGTGACAACCCACCTCAGTGTCGGTGTGGCACATAGTTAACAGTGGCCTGTATCTTGGTGAGCTGTCCTCCTTTGGCTGCCCTGCGATGGACTGTACAGTTAACAGACTTGTTGTCATTAATTTTAGCCTCATCGGCTAATTTAGATTTAGGTTTTATAAGGGACTGTGGGTTTTATCATTCTGTATAAGTTTTAGCACACATCCTTTGTCCCTTTGTGTTTCCACTCTAATGCTTTAGGGTGGATGTTTTAATGTGTCACAGAGTGGCTGGATTTTCCTTTTTATTCTCGTGGTCGGCCAGCCACGGTCATCTGCTCTCCTGTTTACCCCTTCTATTTGTTTCTTGCTTCTCTCTGTGGTTTTCTTTTCCTGGTTTGTCCTTAGTAGTGGGGGTTGACCTGCCATTCTTCTGGTTCTTCCTTTTTCCTGTTATTGTGCAGTAAGTTTCCTTTGGTTTCTTCTTTTGCTTGTTATTTTAAAGGGAACAAGGGACCAATGACCTCACAGTTTGGTCCTTTCCTCCCTTGTTTAAAACAAACCAACCAACCACCCACTCTGTCGCTCCCCCCCTCCTCCTTCTCACCCCCCTTATGAAGAAGAAATCCTCCAATGTGTAGTAGTGTAATAGGCTCTTGCTCCTCACTGAGTGCTGCCTCTATGGTGTCTGCTCCACTCACACCACTTACATAGTAGTCTCTTTCTAACATGTTCACTGCCTAGTTGTAACAGGCATCTTGCTAACATAAGGCATGGCTGCTGTACAATATGCGATTGTCAAGTGGTAGTACATATGTGTATGTCATCTTTTCTATGAGTATAACCATCAAGACAATTAAGGCAACTTCAATGATGTCTTCCCAAACATTTCATACTGATTGAATTCTAGTGGTGTGGTACTGCTTGATTGTGTAAGCACTACATAGTGCAGCATGTAATAAACACAGTTTTCCGTATCTATGGCTATCAATTCCATATAACTGAAGTCATAATATTCTGTGTGACACTCTCTCCAATTTTGGCTGTTACTGTACCAGTCTCTAACTGTTGTGAACAGCAGGTAGTTTTTTTAATACTAGTGTTGCATGATTGGTTTTCCTTTGGTAAGTTTCAGCACGAATTTTTTTGTGTTCCTGTGATCAATTCTCACACAACTTTCCTCACATAATCACTCTTCCTCTGTGTGCGCAGAAATAAATTTCACATTTTATTGCTGACAGTGTTCGACCTGAATGTTAATGCTATTGTTGTGTGCAAGGCATGACCGTATCTTTCACACACATAACTTGATAGAGGTGGTATCTTGCCTAGTCAATTGAACTGAACAGTGACTTGCAAGGTTGAGTTTCTTCTCCCCTCAACTGACATGATTGTTAAGATGTCAAAGAAAATTTCTGTTTCAAGCAGCTAATCAATCTCGTCAAGCATATCTAATGATGAATCTAACATATATGTGATTAAGAAGTAGCCACGTGGATATTTTTAGGGGTGCATTGGGAGTTGTGCTGTTGTGTGGTAGTAATGTATAGAATGCATACATGCTGTAGTAGGCAACTCTTGAGAAAACGTACACCTTGGAAACATGCGACATTTCACTGATAAAACTTAACAGCATCTGACCACCAGATGAGTTATATCTCATCAAATATGCTAAGCTCATAGTCACAGAGTACACGGTAAAGAAGTAATTAGCATTAGTGCATCTTCCCATTTTTATCAGTGATGTTAACAAAGACTGTTGATAATAGTGTTGCTGCACACTGGTGGCTACCTTTCACTGTGCAGTATGTTCACTGTTGTGGTTTAACCACTTCTGTTGTACTCTTACCACTATAACTACCATGTTCCTTGTATGGTAACATATTGATTTGCTTGTTAAAAATGTGGTAGCTGTCACCACAGCATTCACTTTGTCTGATTCCTGCCCACACAACTGAAATTAAGCTCTTGCCTCACCAGTATATTCTGCTTGCAGTATCACTCTCTTTGAACTTGGAATACCTACTTAGTCAATGTATTGCGATACAGAGTTCACAGTCAGGGGCAGTGACGAGAAATGACCATCTAAACCTGTGCTTTTCTGCACTAGTATGCTTCATTGCTGGCTGCTAGGTCTGTTGCAGTGTTTTGTTTGAATTAATAAGTGCTAATGTCTGACAGCTATTTTCTATAAATGCACTATATCTTTTAAATGGGAAAATGTGGTGCCGGCTCGTAAGGATTCTCACTGTTTTGAGATTCACACTAATATGGTCCATCAAGATATGAAGTACCTCATGTATTGAAGTGCTGACCTGCATGATCTGAATCAAATTCAGATTTCACATTAGCTGTCTGGTTAACAGTATTAAGTCCTTTACAGACATCAGTTCTGATGTTTACAGCTTTAGAAGTTGTTCTGCATGAGAATAAAAAATGGTCTTGGCAATTTAATGTAATTGGGTAGATAAAAAAATCAGCTCACCAGGCAATGGTAGAATATACACAAAAAAAGTTTTTAAGTATGCAAACTTTAGGAGTCAATAGCTCCTTCTGGCAGGAGGGTTGAAGGGGAAGGAAGAGAGGTTAAGAAAAATGATGGGAGAGGTTTAGGAGGGTTACCTCCATAGTATCAGATGTTATTGAATTTAGCATATGTTAAAATTCTGGAGTAAGAAAGAAACAAGTATTTTTTTAGTTTTCTCCGAAAAGAATTCCTACCTTGAGATAAAGGCCCCCAAAGATGACACTGCAAACACCATTTTGAAGATGCAATTTTCAGAATTTTTTTTTAAAATGCTGCATCTCTGTAACAGTTTTAGGTATTTTGTATTTTTTTATTTGAAAGATAATTGCATTATGGCTACAATGGTATCCTCCATTTGGACATATCTGTCAAAATTATTTTACTGTTTCCTTTTGAATTTTATTAATAATTTACAGAATTTTTTTTTTCAGAAATGCCAATCCAGAAAAGTTTGATTTTTAATTTTTTTTATTTTAAAGTGTTGATTAGTACCGTGTAGTACTATATTCTGTGAAGGATAGCTTCCACTTTTTAAGTTGGACAGGTTTTATTTTTTTAATCATTTTTTAACTTTAAAGGGTAATAATATATGTCTTTACTGAAGTTGTTTCTTACTAATTTCTTTGTTACAATGTTTATTTTTATTGTTTTTGTTACAGTTATTTCTTTTCACTCTCTTTGCAGATATTTCTTAGACTTTGCTGTAGTTTTTTGTCAGTTTCTTTGTCGTGGTTGTTCATTGCACGTTTCTGTATTGTAGTTGTTCATGCTAATTTGTTTACTGAAGAGACTTCTAAGAAATTTGACACACTCCAGTGAGTTCTGTGTTTTTGTGAGAAATTTACCAGTTGACACAGTTGCTGTGTGTTTTGTGAAAAGGACTGTTTGAAATGTGTTATGACTGGGGCCACAGGAGAGTGAAGTGTGCTGACTATTTGCATATCCATAAAAGAATGATATATAAGACAAATAAACATACTTTGTTCGGGTTGTGAATAAGTGTTCTCATTTGAAGGCTCAGTTTCAAAGTGAAGATGTTTGCATTGGCTGTTTTTTGTGTTCTAAATGTTTTGACAGAATAACAACAATGATAGTACTGGAACAAGGTGAAGCCTCCCGCGGTGCAGATGATGTAGATTTTGCAGCAATAGAGGAAGAATTAAATACCCTGAATCAATCAACTACAGAGGTAGGTGTTTGTCCTGTTAAGGAACTGGCCAGTGAAGTTGAGTCAAAAGCTCTAGGCATCAAGAAAGTGCAGAGAAATTACTAAAGCTATGGATGAATACACTACAGCAAAACTGACCACACTCTTCAAAGTAGAAATTCCATCTTCAGAAGAAAATGAACCAAAATACTCTTCCACCTCATGACAGGAATTTTTCACAAATATCAATTCAGCTGTTGAGTATTGTGCATCCTACAACGAAAAGGTGAAAGTTTGAACTGTTACTCCGGAGACATTTTCAAAGAATACAATTTTGAACCACGCTCCATCAGTATCAAAGTACATGGTAGACAAATCAAGAAATGAGAGATCTGTAAGGAGTATAAGGGTAACAGTTGAAGGTTAAAAAAGTTGTGAAAGTGAAGAGGTACATGACTCTGTATTAAAGAAACTTTTGCAGTTTATAATAGCAACTATACAACTTCACATATTGGAAGATCAAAATTTAATGCACTATGACCTAAGTGCGTAGTTCTGCACCCATCTAGAGATGTCTGTTTATGTGTGTACTGTGCAAATTTTTGAACTTTGTACGTGACATATGACACCTTGGTTGGGCACGTGAAGTCTTTAGTAGTCTGTGACGTCAAGTGAGAGACTTGTTTGTTTAAAGAACGTGGTGACTGCATTGGAAAGGGCAGTCTTAACAGATACTTGGCCTGGAAGATGTAGCAGATAACGCTGCAGAAATTACATTGTGACATGGGAGGAAAATAAACTAATGAAGAAAACTGTTCCCTTTGAGTTTCATTGATGAACTTGGTAAATGGTCAGTAACACACCAGCATCTGAAGAAATTGCAACATCATATTGCAGAAGTGAAAGGGTGTGAACAGGCTGAAGAACTATGTTTAGTGCTTCACTGTGATATAGCTGAGAACTGGTCTTATTTCTCCAACTAGAAGTAAAAGGGTACCATTGGCGTAATGACCAGGTTTCAATTTTTATAGGCGGTGATACATTTTCAAGTGTTGCAGTTATAAATGGTGATACAGGACGTGACTCGGCGCATTTTGCTAGCAATGCGCAAAATTTTTCAACTGCAAACGGGAGCATAGAAGATCCTCATTATTTCTGATGGTGCTCCTTGTCATTTTAAAAATTGTTACCAGCTGTTTGAATTAAATCGCTTGTGCCAACTGACAGGCTGTACAGTGCTACTGGTCATGGGAAGGGGCCTTGTGATGGTGTAAGAGGCCTGCTGAAGCGCCATGCTACAAAACATAATCTTTCCAGACCAAATACAGCTGTGATTCAGAATGCTGAGGATTTTAAGAGAGTAGTGAAATCTTACACATCCACAGCCCTCATTCTTTCGTCCAAATAGGAAATCGCAGAATTCCGTGAGCAGAAAAAACAATGTTCCAAACAAACTACTCTTGTGAGAGCAATTCAGAGCACATATTTTTGGACTCGGTGAGGGGTGAACTCATATTGCACACACTTTAAAGAGCAAGAAAGAATAAATTTCATTAATTTGGCCAATACCAGGATAATATTCAGATTCGCAACCAGAGAAGGTGTGTGTTTGTGTTTGTGTTTGTGTTTGTGTTTGTGTTTGTGTTTGTGTTTGTGTTTGTTTGTTGTGTTTGTGTTTGTTTGTTGTGTTTGTGTTTGTTGTGTTTGTGTTTGTTGTGTTTGTGTTTGTTTGTTGTGTTTGTTTGTTGTGTTTGTTTGTTGTGTGTGTTTGTTTGTTGTGTTTGTTTGTTGTGTTTGTTGTGTGTGTTTGTTTGTTGTGTTTGTTGTGTGTGTTTGTTTGTTGTGTTTGTTGTGTGTGTTTGTTTGTTTGTTTGTTGTGTTTGTTGTGTGTGTTTGTTTGTTGTGTTTGTTGTGTGTGTTTGTTTGTTGTGTTTGTTTGTTGTGTGTGTTTGTTTGTTGTGTTTGTTTGTTGTGTGTGTTTGTTTGTTGTGTTTGTTGTGTGTGTTTGTTTGTTGTGTGTGTTTGTTTGTTTGTTTGTTGTGTGTGTTTGTTTGTTTGTTTGTTGTGTGTGTTTGTTTGTTTGTTTGTTGTGTGTGTTTGTTTGTTGTGTGTGTTTGTTTGTTTGTCGTGTTTGTTTGTTTGTCGTGTTTGTTTGTTTGTTTGTTTGTCGTGTTTGTTTGTTTGTTTGTTTGTCGTGTTTGTTTGTTTGTTTGTCGTGTTTGTTTGTTTGTTTGTCGTGTTTGTTTGTTTGTTTGTCGTGTTTGTTTGTTTGTTTGTCGTGTTTGTTTGTTTGTTTGTCGTGTTTGTTTGTTTGTTTGTTTGTCGTGTTTGTTTGTTTGTTTGTTTGTTTGTTTGTCGTGTTTGTTTGTTTGTTTGTCGTGTTTGTTTGTTTGTCGTGTTTGTCGTGTTTGTTTGTTTGTCGTGTTTGTCGTGTTTGTTTGTTTGTCGTGTTTGTCGTGTTTGTTTGTTTGTCGTGTTTGTCGTGTTTGTTTGTTTGTCGTGTTTGTCGTGTTTGTTTGTTTGTCGTGTTTGTTTGTTTGTCGTGTTTGTTTGTTTGTCGTGTTTGTTTGTTTGTCGTGTTTGTTTGTTTGTCGTGTTTGTTTGTTTGTCGTGTTTGTTTGTTTGTCGTGTTTGTTTGTTTGTCGTGTTTGTCTGTCGTGTTTGTCTGTCGTGTTTGTCTGTCGTGTTTGTCTGTCTGTCGTGTTTGTCTGTCTGTCGTGTTTGTCTGTCTGTCGTGTTTGTCTGTCTGTCGTGTTTGTCTGTCTGTCGTGTTTGTCTGTCTGTCGTGTTTGTCTGTCTGTCGTGTTTGTCTGTCTGTCGTGTTTGTCTGTCTGTCGTGTTTGTCTGTCTGTCGTGTTTGTCTGTCTGTCGTGTTTGTCTGTCTGTCGTGTTTGTCTGTCTGTCGTGTTTGTCTGTCTGTCGTGTTTGTCTGTCTGTCGTGTTTGTCTGTCTGTCGTGTTTGTCTGTCTGTCGTGTTTGTCTGTCTGTCGTGTTTGTCTGTCTGTCGTGTTTGTCTGTCTGTCGTGTTTGTCTGTCTGTCGTGTTTGTCTGTCTGTCGTGTTTGTCTGTCTGTCGTGTTTGTCTGTCTGTCGTGTTTGTCTGTCTGTCGTGTTTGTCTGTCTGTCGTGTTTGTCTGTCTGTCGTGTTTGTCTGTCTGTCGTGTTTGTCTGTCTGTCGTGTTTGTCTGTCTGTCGTGTTTGTCTGTCTGTCGTGTTTGTCTGTCTGTCGTGTTTGTCTGTCTGTCGTGTTTGTCTGTCTGTCGTGTTTGTCTGTCTGTCGTGTTTGTCTGTCTGTCGTGTTTGTCTGTCTGTCGTGTTTGTCTGTCTGTCGTGTTTGTCTGTCTGTCGTGTTTGTCTGTCTGTCGTGTTTGTCTGTCTGTCGTGTTTGTCTGTCTGTCGTGTTTGTCTGTCTGTCGTGTTTGTCTGTCTGTCGTGTTTGTCTGTCTGTCGTGTTTGTCTGTCTGTCGTGTTTGTCTGTCTGTCGTGTTTGTCTGTCTGTCTGTCGTGTTTGTCTGTCTGTCTGTCGTGTTTGTCTGTCTGTCTGTCGTGTTTGTCTGTCTGTCTGTCGTGTTTGTCTGTCTGTCTGTCGTGTTTGTCTGTCTGTCTGTCGTGTTTGTCTGTCTGTCTGTCGTGTTTGTCTGTCTGTCTGTCGTGTTTGTCTGTCTGTCTGTCGTGTTTGTCTGTCTGTCTGTCGTGTTTGTCTGTCTGTCTGTCGTGTTTGTCTGTCTGTCTGTCGTGTTTGTCTGTCTGTCTGTCGTGTTTGTCTGTCTGTCTGTCGTGTTTGTCTGTCTGTCTGTCGTGTTTGTCTGTCTGTCTGTCGTGTTTGTCTGTCTGTCTGTCGTGTTTGTCTGTCTGTCTGTCGTGTTTGTCTGTCTGTCTGTCGTGTTTGTCTGTCTGTCTGTCGTGTTTGTCTGTCTGTCTGTCGTGTTTGTCTGTCTGTCTGTCGTGTTTGTCTGTCTGTCTGTCGTGTCTGTCTGTCTGTCTGTCGTGTCTGTCTGTCTGTCTGTCGTGTCTGTCTGTCTGTCTGTCGTGTCTGTCTGTCTGTCTGTCTGTCGTGTCTGTCTGTCTGTCTGTCTGTCGTGTCTGTCTGTCTGTCTGTCTGTCGTGTCTGTCTGTCTGTCTGTCTGTCGTGTCTGTCTGTCTGTCTGTCTGTCTGTCGTGTCTGTCTGTCTGTCTGTCGTGTCTGTCTGTCTGTCTGTCGTGTCTGTCTGTCTGTCTGTCGTGTCTGTCTGTCTGTCTGTCGTGTCTGTCTGTCTGTCTGTCGTGTCTGTCTGTCTGTCTGTCGTGTCTGTCTGTCTGTCTGTCGTGTCTGTCTGTCTGTCTGTCGTGTCTGTCTGTCTGTCTGTCGTGTCTGTCTGTCTGTCTGTCGTGTCTGTCTGTCTGTCTGTCGTGTCTGTCTGTCTGTCTGTCGTGTCTGTCTGTCTGTCTGTCGTGTCTGTCTGTCTGTCTGTCGTGTCTGTCTGTCGTGTCTGTCTGTCGTGTCTGTCTGTCGTGTCTGTCTGTCGTGTCTGTCTGTCGTGTCTGTCTGTCGTGTCTGTCTGTCGTGTCTGTCTGTCGTGTCTGTCTGTCGTGTCTGTCTGTCGTGTCTGTCTGTCGTGTCTGTCTGTCGTGTCTGTCTGTCGTGTCTGTCTGTCGTGTCTGTCTGTCGTGTCTGTCTGTCGTGTCTGTCTGTCGTGTCTGTCTGTCGTGTCTGTCTGTCGTGTCTGTCTGTCGTGTCTGTCTGTCGTGTCTGTCTGTCGTGTCTGTCTGTCGTGTCTGTCTGTCGTGTCTGTCTGTCGTGTCTGTCTGTCGTGTCTGTCTGTCGTGTCTGTCTGTCGTGTCTGTCTGTCGTGTCTGTCTGTCGTGTCTGTCTGTCGTGTCTGTCTGTCGTGTCTGTCTGTCGTGTCTGTCTGTCGTGTCTGTCTGTCGTGTCTGTCTGTCGTGTCTGTCTGTCGTGTCTGTCTGTCGTGTCTGTCTGTCGTGTCTGTCTGTCGTGTCTGTCTGTCGTGTCTGTCTGTCGTGTCTGTCTGTCGTGTCTGTCTGTCGTGTCTGTCTGTCGTGTCTGTCTGTCGTGTCTGTCTGTCGTGTCTGTCTGTCGTGTCTGTCTGTCGTGTCTGTCTGTCGTGTCTGTCTGTCGTGTCTGTCTGTCGTGTCTGTCTGTCGTGTCTGTCTGTCGTGTCTGTCTGTCGTGTCTGTCTGTCGTGTCTGTCTGTCGTGTCTGTCTGTCGTGTCTGTCTGTCGTGTCTGTCTGTCGTGTCTGTCTGTCGTGTCTGTCTGTCGTGTCTGTCTGTCGTGTCTGTCTGTCGTGTCTGTCTGTCGTGTCTGTCTGTCGTGTCTGTCTGTCGTGTCTGTCTGTCGTGTCTGTCTGTCGTGTCTGTCTGTCGTGTCTGTCTGTCGTGTCTGTCTGTCGTGTCTGTCTGTCGTGTCTGTCTGTCGTGTCTGTCTGTCGTGTCTGTCTGTCGTGTCTGTCTGTCGTGTCTGTCTGTCGTGTCTGTCTGTCGTGTCTGTCTGTCGTGTCTGTCTGTCGTGTCTGTCTGTCGTGTCTGTCTGTCGTGTCTGTCTGTCGTGTCTGTCTGTCGTGTCTGTCTGTCGTGTCTGTCTGTCGTGTCTGTCTGTCGTGTCTGTCTGTCGTGTCTGTCTGTCGTGTCTGTCTGTCGTGTCTGTCGTGTTTTGTCTGTCTGTCGTGTGTGTCGTGTTTTGTTTGTTTGTTTGTTTGTTGTGTGCGTGGTGTGTGTGTGTGTTGTGTTTTGTTTGTTTGTTTGTTTGTTGTGTGCGTGGTGTGTGTGTGTGTTGTGTTTTGTTTGTTTGTTTGTTTGTTGTGTGCGTGGTGTGTGTGTGTGTTGTGTTTTGTTTGTTTGTTTGTTTGTTGTGTGCGTGGTGTGTGTGTGTGTTTGTTGATTGCAGAGATTGTAGACATGAAGTGTCAGTGGAACGGAATTGTAGTAAACTGTATGCTACCACAACGACCAGCTGCTGGTTATAGGTTTCCAGCTGAAGGACAGCAACTACGCCATCAGTGCTCACTTCATGTTCACAATGTTTTTGAACATTTAAGTGCTCCAGTTTCTATTGGTTTTACAGGAAGGCAATCGAAGGAAGATGATGAAACAGTGGAACACATTTTTAGTTCATTGACTGGCTAATTTCAGTACAAAACAGTGTGCACAGGGGTTGTATAAATTGAAACCTTTTTAAGTCTTTGGACCTTTCACATAAATTTTGGTACTGTTTAACATGCTTGAAAAATGAGTCTCTTACTCATCTTTCAAAACTAAAATTATGTTAAAGAAGGCTAGGTTTTGATTTTTAAGAGCCTGTTATGTGTTAATATGGCAATAAAACAGATTTTGTGTGTGGCAAAACTTTAGATTGTTTATAAAACCTATTCAAACTAAAAGTGGAAGCTCCCCTTTTCAGGGAATGTAGAACTATATGTGTACTAATCAACAGAAAAAATCAATTCCGTGGATTGGCATTTTTGAAAAAAAATCCATAAATTATATTTAAAAAATTCAGAGTATTCCAGTAATAGAACTGTGACAGATAACTCCAGATGGAGGATTTTTTGTTATCATAAAGCAATTATCTTTCAAATAAAAAACGAACAAAATAGCCTATCTAGAACTGTTCCAGATATACAGCATGTTATGTGCAGTCTGATCTTTAGAGTTCTGCATCTTGGAGCAGATTTTTTTATTTTGAGAAAACAAAAAATGTGTGTTCCTTACTTAGTCTTTTATTTTAACATATGTTAAATTCAATAACATCAGAGACTATGAAGGTAAGATTTTTTCCTAGTCTTCCTGAATTGATATGGAGTGTGCCATGTATTATTGTCCTTATACAACAGGTTGTCCCGACCCAGTACTGACATGCTGTTGCTTAATCCTGACAGGACTCCTCTTTGGTATGAAGCTGACATAGTTGCTTTGTATTTATCACATTAACATCGACGTTCCTTGCCAACACCTCTGGGGGACTAGATCACTCTACTCTGCTTAGTATTTAGCAAGCCCTAATGTCATACTGACTGGACTGCGGTCGCCGTAATTATCTCCATGCCACTTTCAGCTCTGAAATTATTAGACCCAATTCATAATCGTGGAGTAAGACTTGGCAGTGGTGCCATGTGAACTAGTTCTAGAGCCAGTCTCCTCACCAAAGCCAAAATCTTACTCCTTCAATTTTGGTGGTATTAACTCTTGCTCACTTACGCACTCATCGTACAATAATTGCCTTATTGAAGCGTACAATAATTGCCTTATTGAAGTTATCTGATTAGTTTTTCATATAGAGGGTGTTGAGCCTATCACATGTAACTGCAAAGAGCTTTTGAATTGGTGCTTAGCTCAAGACCCTGTGCCACCACATTGAACTACCCTCCTTAGACTGCACTTGCTGTCTATGATCTGGATAGTAACTAAGGATTAGTTCACAGAAATAAAGTATGACCAATCTATTTCAGGGACTTAAAGTTTGCCTCCCCATGGCCTTAAAGTATCTATTCCTCTCAGTTCTTCAGTAGTATCAGGTGACTGTCATTTTCACTTACAGCTGTAAAACAATGGGTAGGAATAGTCAGGAACATTTGTTGCGAGGTACAGATAGTGTCATTGTTGCAGAGCTGATAATTCAACAGTTTATGAAGCAGATGTCCCTCAACCACATTTTAATTTGAACCACCTCAGTGAACAGTCTCTAGGCTGTTGGTTGATGATACTATTATCAAACCCCGATATCTACTGTTCACTGTATTTTATTTGACCTTAGTCTTATTACCTGCTCAGTTGTCTTTTTTAGGTTACCAAATAATTTGGGTGTCGGGAATGGACTGACTAGCTAGAGAAGTGATTCACACAGAGTATTTAATTTCGCAAATACGGTTACGGATGTGTGGGCGCGGATAGCCCCTTTCACCACAAGGAAGTAAAATTTGAAGTGGTGGGCTACTTGCCCCTTGGTTAAAATGTGCCCTATCAATGAGCCCATGGCTGCATAACGATCTTTCTTTCATTTCTCCTAGAAGAAAATGATTATCTGTTGTTAGACACTCATCAGTCATGCCAGATTAACACACAGCCATAGCCTTAGCCTTAGCCATTATATAATGAGCCACCTCTGTGTTACGGTTGTGACAGTATCTCATTTCCTCCAAATTCTTTTGCCTCTAGAAAAAAGTGGTTAGGTTTATGGTGCCTCACTGCATACTGCTGCTGGGAGTGGTGAGCATAGACCTTACATTCTCTCCAAGTTTTCATACTCATTACTTTGTCATTCTGTTTTCAATTACCTTTAGATGCAATTGGCTGTTTTTTCTCCTGCACTCTTTTACATTTTTTGGGAGTTTCTCTGCATATTTCGAACAATGCAACATTGAGGATTCCTTAGTCTTGATACTAGCTGATGAAGAAAAACAGCTAACTAGGATTTTATACTTCCTCCCAGAAAGTGGGGACTGTAACAGATCTGTTGAGATTGGTTGTGGGGGACACATCTGCAAGCTGAGCCATAGTACACACCCACCTGTGCACACCTACTTACTGACCTAACTATTTCTCTCACTATATTTTGGTATTGTCAGTCATATTGGTGTTCGTTACACGTTAGGTATTTCACACTTACTATTATATATCTTCTCTCTACTCATCTGTATAAAATATTTACGCATTATATATTCTCTCAATGTTACCCTGCTTTAGGTGGGCAGGGGTCTGACATGGGGGTAGAATCTCTTGCTGCAAGGTGAGCCATGGGGGTGGTGTCGTCAGTCCTTGATATAGTTAAGTTTGTTGCCCGTTATTTCCTTGAGGTCTCAGAATTTGCTTACAAGCTTGCCTACAAACTGTGTTGTGATTATTGTTTTGTTAGCTTATCATCTTGACTCTGCAAGACATATGAGATGGAGTTGCTATAGCGATCTATATCAGAGCTCCAACCAATACCCTAAATGGGAGATGGACATGTGTTGACAACTGAAGAGTCCAGTTTGTTTTCTGTTAATGATGGGGTCCTCACTTTACATTTAGAAATTCTAAATTAATTTAACACTTCTCTGGCATAGCCACTTTGACATAATGTAATTTTGGCACCTGATTGATTGACCTTAGTGTCCAGATAACTTAATATACTCAAGGTCCTTAACAACAAATGTGGAAGTTAATTCATCATTGTTTCCCTTTCCTCAATCTGTGTCCTCTGAAGCAGTTACGATGTCACGTACAGGCTGATAGTTACCTTCCACTGTCTCTGCGCGCACACACACACGATGATGTGCATATGTCGCTTGAGATATTCTTGACTATAGAGCTGCATTCAGTTCGGTATGCCACTGATGACCTGTCTGACAAATTCTGTAAATAGTTTTTCTCAGTTTCTGCACTTCTTCACCAGTTTCAAACATTTGCAGCTTATTCTCTGCTGTCTAGATGTGGTCCTCGTTTTCAACTTGTATCATCTGCTGTAAGATTAAAATCATGGCCCCCGGAATAGACAACATTCCATTGGAACTACTGACGGCCTTGGGAGAGCCAGTCCTGACAAAACTCTACCATCTGCTGAGCAAGATGTATGAGACAGGCGAAATACCCTCGGACTTCAAGAAGAATATAATAATTCCAATCCCAAAGAAAGCAGGTGTTGACAGATGTGAAAATTACCGAACTATCAGTTTAATAAGTCACAGCTGCAAAATACTAACACGAATTCTTTACAGACGAATGGAAAAACTAGTAGAAGCTGACCTCGGGAAGATCAGTTTGGCTTCCGTAGAAATGTTGGAACACGTGAGGCAATACTGACCCTACGACTTATCTTAGAAGAAAGATTAAGGAAAGGCAAACCTATGTTTCTAGCATTTGTAGACTTAGAGAAAGCTTTTGACAATGTTGACTGGAATACTCTCTTTCAAATTCTGAAGGTGGCAGGGGTAAAATACAGGGAGCGAAAGGCTATTTACAAATTGTACAGAAACCAGATGGCAGTTATGAGTCGAGAGGCATGAAAGGGAAGAAGTGGTTGGGAAGAGAGTGAGACAGGGTTGTAGCCTCTCCCCTATGTTATTCAATCTGTATATTGAGCAAGCAGTAAAGGAAACAAAAGAAAAATTCGCAGTAGGTATTAAAATCAATGGAGAAGAAATAAAAACTCTGAGGTTCCCCGATGACATTGTAATTCTATCAGAGACAGCAAAGGACTTGGAAGAGCAATTGAACGGAATGGATAGTGTCTTGAAAGGAGGATATAAGATGAACATCAACAAAAGCAAAACGAGGATAATGGAATGTAGTCGAATTAAGTCGGGTGATGCTGAAGGAATTAGATTAGGAAATGAGACACTTAAAGAAGTAAAGGAGTTTTGCTATTTGGGGAGCAAAATAACTGATGACGGTCGAAGTAGAGAGGATATAAAATGTAGACTGGCAATGGCAAGGAAAGCGTTTCTGAAGAAGAGAAGTTTGTTAACATCGAGTATAGATTTAAGTGTCAGGAAGTCATTTCTGAAAGTATTTGTATGGAGTGTAGCCATGTATGGAAGTGAAACATGGACGATAAATAGTTTGGACAAGAAGAGAATAGAAGCTTTCGAAATGTGGTGCTACAGAAGAATGCTGAAGATTAAATGGGTAGATCACATAACTAATGAGGAAGTATTGAATAGGATTGGGGAGAAGAGAAGTTTGTGGCACAACTTGACCAGAAGAAGGGATCGGTTGATAGGACATGTTCTGAGGCATCAAGGGATCACCGATTTAGTATTGGAGGGCACCGTGGAGAGTAAAAATCGTAGAGGGAGACCAAGAGATGAATACAGTAAGCAGATTCAGAAGGACGTAGGTTGCAGTAGGTACTGGGAGATGAAGAAGCTTGCACAGGATAGAGTAGCATGGAGAGCTGCATCAAACCAGTCTCAGGACTGAAAACAACAACAACAACAACAACAAGTGGCATTGAATTTATTGGCTTTTGTGTTTGCAACTGACAACACCAAGATTTGTAGCAAGACAATGTCAATGTTTTCTGCAGATGAGGATATTAATATTGTTCTTAAACATACATGTGACCTCGATCGTCCACTTTCCTTTGTAACTGACATCTTGTAATCTATAAGAAATGTGTGGCTGAGTCAGAAAGATGAAGACAGAGATATTGTGTATCATCAATTTCCAGTCCGAGAGGAACTGGGACAAAATAAGTTTTCTGCACCTTCTTTTGACCACAACAACAACAACAACAACAACAACAAGAAGTCCCTTAGGTGTGTGAGTGTTTGTCTCTGTCACCATTGAGAGATGCAATGAAATATGCCCTTTTCAACTTAATAATTTGTGTTTTGGTATAGTTCAAGAAGTTGTGCTGTTCTGGTTGCTCAACCTATACTCCGTACTTCGAGAGAAGAGCTCTGAGAGCTGGAAGTACAGTTGCCAGTATTAGACACGGATGGGCAGTGAGCCAGAGGTGGGGGGAGTTGGGTGACGGACCTTCCCATCCCACCCTTCAGCCCGCAGCAACACTCAGCTCCTTCAGAACCTAAAAATGCCACGTCATTCATTGCAACATTCCTGTAGGGGCAGCATTCTGCTGACTGATGTGTTCCTTGATGGAATATTTTTTCACATGCGCTACCAGTGTTTGTCACCTTACACACACACACACACACACACACACACACACACACACACACACACACACACACACACACACACACACATTCTTTAATGATATTGCATCTATTTGACGGCAACAATGTTTATTTTATTGTTGTTCAGTTCAGATTTCACTGTATTTCATACTATTCTGATACCTTTTGACATATAAATAAGTTAGAGTACTCTGGATCATGTAACAATAAAAGAAAAATTATTACAGTCAAAATGAATTAATGTCATTAAAAAAATTACCATGACTGTGATTCCAGCCAAAATAAAAATTAAACAGTCAGATTTTGAACATTACAAGGTAAAGCAAATTAAACAAATGTCACGTGTAAAATATTAAATAAGGATGCTATCTCTCTTTTTTTTTTATGCAGGAGAATGGAAACCCCCAGATAATCATCTGATTGGTCATCTCTTGTCATGACCACATAGTCTTCGGTGTCTTAGCTGCTGTTGTCCTCATTGTCTTATAAAGAAATCACAATATTATGAATGGATTCTTCTCTTACGCCTTCTTCTATATTTGACCTTGTAATCTCTTTCCACACATGGGTCACGATGTTCTTCCAATTTTCTGGCGTTATTTGTGGGACAGCCACATTTACCAGCCTCTCTCTGTCCCGCAACATAAAGGTTTTGTTTTGCTCCCCAACATCTGCTTTTATTTGAGCCCAGATCAGTTCAGTTGCATTATAATGGCAGTGGTATGGTGGAAGATGTATAACTTTGTGGCCATGGTTATCTGGTAATGTATCAATCGCATAATGTGTCTTCTGCGGCTTGTATTGTTTCACTAATTCCAGAAGTTCTGCTTTGCTCATATTCTGTTGAAAGCCTATTTTATTATCGTTCAACCAGCTGACTATTTAGACTCTCCTTGCAGCAGCTGTTGGTGCCTTATTTAATTGTACAGAATGGGGCGGCACATTGTCCATTACAAAAACACTACCAGAACTGACGTTTGGTAGCAAACTAGTAATGAACCAGTGTTTTAATGTATCTGCATTCATGTCCTTGTGGTAGTCGACAGTTGTTTTGACTGAAGCATCATCATAGCACCGGGCACAAAACCTTTCTTTGAGCGAGCATGAACTATAATTAGTCGCCCTCCCTTATCAGTTGGCACACTCGTAGTTCTGTGGCGTGTGTCATCAGTCCATGCGACGGGACATGCATGACGCACGTTGACCCACGTTTCATCAATCGATATATTTTCCGGATTCACTGGTAGCAACTCGCACAGGAAACTTCATCTCCATGCTACAATGTTCCCACACTCCATTAATACGTTTTGTCCTGAGAACTTTTTCCACCATAAGCCAATTTTTTTCAAAACAATGGAGAGACTTGTCATTTTGTCTGTGAACAAACCACTTTCCGACAGTGATGCCATCAACTTTTGAAGTGTCATATACTCTTTCCTGCTGTTGTACACATATGTGTTGCCTGATAGCATTTTTGTCAAAGTTGTCTGTTTGTCACATGACACGCTCTCTTCCTTGACTTTCCATATGTCACAATAACAGGGCTCACAGCTGAATTGGCAGCCTCTTTATCATTTGTGACACTTTTCACTGTTACTGTAGAGATGTTCAATGCTTCTGCCACTATGTCAACAACTTTACTCACTGATATCAAAGGCCCGCCATTGTCCCTTTCCCTTTCAAAGTAAACACGCAATATGTATGTATATTTGTGTGCTTGGGATTTCAGCGTAACTCATTTCCCAAAATCCCTCTTCTCTGCCCTACAGGCAGCCATTTTCCACTTATCCACACTATTCCACATATACACACAGTAAGAAACAGAAGTAGCGTAATGCAGACGTATACACGCAAACCTGAATGTAGCACGTGGTGCAACTGACTGAAAGCAGCTGCCGCCCAGCACTACGGCAACACTGGGGTGTTGCCACGGTAATGTAAATAAAAGGTCGTGATCTGATTGACCATCGTGAAGCGTGTGCGCCAAGGCCGCATCAGCTGTCAGAGCTCTTCTCTCGCCATATGAAATATAGGCCCTTAATCTTTTGAAGAGGTGGATTCACAGAAATGACACACACAAATTGCGGAACAACTTTGCTTTGTATATTTTGCTGCTAATTACCCATTTCGATGAAGCTCTGGTCGGCATGCAAGATACGTGTTCTTCTGGTTGATTGCTGCATATTAGATAGTAAGCAGGTTGTTGTGAAGTGTGAGAATATTTCCTTACTTAATTCATGAATAAACAGCAAAGGCTAAGGCAGATTGTTTTTCATTTGGGAAACTGATGACTTTAAGATCTGCTCTTATCTCCTGAACATTCAGAACTTTTGTAATAATTTAACATTGTGGGTATAGTCTTTGTTTTGAATAAGAATAATAATTTGGACTCAAAACATAAAACTTTAATCCTGTATTTATATTAAGAGATTGACATTTAACATTGCCCCTTTCCCCTAATCTCTGTACATAAAGTTTACATAGACATGCTGTACTGGCGACTGATATTATTATGTAGTACTGCAGATCTGAGCAGTAAGGTTAATATGATTAGCAGAAAATGCTTTTTGCATTCAAAACAGGGTACTGGTCCTCTACTGAAGCTGTTAATACAGTTGCTTCGTGTTTGTTCACTGTCCACACTTTTTAAGATTTGTGACTCTTGACAATTTTGACAAAATCTATGCAGGAGATTTCTGCGCCTCATTGCTTTATTTTAGTGACTGTTTAACAGTAGTTGAGATGAAGTTTTCATATTTGAGAAGCCATGCAGCTAAGCCTCTAAATTTTTGAACCTTACTAAACAACACATATTGTGCATCATTTATCTCAGCTTGTGGCAATACCATAACAAAGTATACAAAAACCTCACCATCTTTTTAAATTAAGACATGTTTGCCTAATTTATAATTTTTGTAACCACCTCTCCTCCCTCTCCCCCCTCCCTCTCTCCCCTCCCCACCCCCTCTCCTCCCTACTCCCGTCTCATTCACTGCACTTCTTTATCTGTCCCTGTCGTGTTGAAGAATAAATGTAATGGCATCAACTAAATATTTCAGCCAGCAAACAGAGCACAGAGTACAGTGGCAGCAGTAGCAGCAGTGGAGGTGGTGGCAGCACAAGTTACCGGGGGCGCCGAAACGATGGTTATTCGAGTACCAGTAACCAATGTGCCAATGGTGATGGCTGGGGAGATAGTAGAGACTACAGGAGCTCCAGGTAAAGTCCTAAAACAAGTATATTTTTTGCTGTCTGTCTTTTTCTTGATGCAGTAAATTCTGTATACCTTGGAAATTTATGCACGTGAAAGGTTTATTGAATAAAATTTCAGATATCGGAAGTACTAGAAAATGTTGGACTAAGTCTCAGGATCAAAGATGCATTTTGAAAAAGGGGGTTTTTATCCTTTAATCTGAGTATTTTTTTTCTTTTGTGTTGATTCTGGCTTTTAGCCTCTGATTTTAAACTGAGTTTTTAAAGTGTTCTTGGTGGTTGGCTTTTCCTCTTTTTCTCTATGGTCGGCCAACCACTGTCACACTGTGTGTTTTAATTTGTTTTGACTGGTCTGTCAGAGTATTTCATGTCCTGTTTCGTCTGCTGTCTTTCCTGTTGTTCATTTTTTTATTCTCTTCGGGTGGTTTTAGTTTTTATGGAACAAGGGACCGATGACCATAGTAGTCTGGTCCCTTTAATCCCACAAACCAATCAACCAACCATTTTGAAAAACACCACATGCAAGTTTCTAGTCTCCATGTGGAATATTCTTGCTCCAGACTGCAGTAACAGCCTTTTGGCTCACATAGTAATCATTATTGCATACCTAATTACTTATTATGAATGTCCGGAACATTTTCAATGTATTTATCTTAGTTATCCTCCCCCCTCCCCCCCTTCAACATGGACCATAGCACAATGGAGTGGCTCCTGTATCTCAGTGATAGACAGCTGTATCACAGGTATACCCACATTGCGGCGGGGCGGGATGTTGGGGGGGGGGGGGTGCGTTGAGGAGGGGGGATCTATAGACAGGCCAGACTAACCTATGGCTGTGGAAAGGGGCAGAAGGCTTTCCATTAATTGTAGGGGGGGCAACAGTCTGGATGAATGACCGATGTGGTGTAGCATTAGCCAACATGGCCTTCCTATGTTGGTAATGAGAATAACTGAAAGTAAAGGGAAACTTCAGCTGTTACATTTCTGGGGGGCATGGAGCTCTTCTGAATGACTTAATGGTGATAGTATCCTCTTGGGTATGTGAAGAGAGACAGGCACCAGTTTTAAAAACTAGATTTTTAATTGCAAAATATTTACAGAAGCAAATGTACACTCTGACTAGAATTTATCGGATGTGAGCTACAGGTTAAAATTGAATAAATTGCAGAATGCAGTGAATTGAGGTATGCAATCTGGACAGGTTGCTGAATTTTCAAGGGAATATAGGTAACGACTGACTGAAACAAGGGAAAGGAATGCAATAGATGATTGCTAATGTTGAGAGGAGAAATATGCAGCATAGACAAGACAGGACCAAATAGAAGTTGTTCATCTATATGTATACTCTGCTAGCCACCAAGCGGTGTGTGGTGGAGGGCATAATTCGCGCCAAAGTCAGATTCCTTGAGTTGCCTAGAAGGGCGATGGGATGTTGGGTTCTGCTTAATAGATCCTGTGTTACACACAGGAGCTGGCTACATGGGTCAAAGGGACAAGTGTTGATTGGACAATTTTTTTAAAGGAGGAGGTGGGAAAGTACAAGAAGGCTACACTGTTGAAGGGTACAGGTCAAACACAGGGGTAGACTAAGGAAACAGTCATAAGTACCAGACCTCCATATGCTGATAGAAAGCATTGAAATTCAAATCTTCATAAGCATTGAAACTGGCTAAAACTGAGAAGAGTTCACCTGAAATTTTTCTAAAGGATTTAATGGTTTTTGGAAAGTATAGATTGAATACAGTTGATGGAAGGGTGTTGATGTCAGTAGTAGTTTATAGTGAAATTGAAGTAGATAGACCTTTAGTTAGTAAGGGTGCTTCGGGAACCTAAATGGGAATACCTGGAGCGAAGGCAACATCCTTTTCAAGAAACGCAGCTGAGAAAATTTAAGGGCTGGCACTTGAAGCTGACTGCCGAACGATTCTACTGCCGCCAAGAAATGTGTGTAAGGACCACGAGGATAAGAGAAATTATGGCTCGTAAGGAGGTTTGTAGACAGTCATTTGCTAGTGGAATGGAAAGGGAAATGACAAGTAGTGGTGCAGAGTACCCTCCACCATGTACTGTATGGTGGCTTGCGGAGTATTGAAGATTATCTTCACTGCTACAGTTAGGTGGTGCCTGTGGGGAGCCCTTGATTGAAGTGGGTGGCATCAGGGCAGACATTTTGCACATGAAACATATCAAACAATATAATAGGTATACTGATACTTGATATGACTGTCTTAAGTGACAGGTATTGGTATATCAATTTGGGCAGTTATAATCTGACTACTTTCCTTAAGAGTCAAGCCTGACTGTGAAGTGTCTGTTTCTTTCTGAAACAAAAAAAGAACAGGAATAATGTTTCTATAACAGCACATACCATAGTTTCACATCTGAGGTCCAGATTGTACATTTATGCTCTGCAAACCACCATTAGGAGCACGGCAGAGGGTACATTCCATTGTAACAGTTATTAGGATTTCTTCCCATTCCATTCACGTGCGGCAGCATGGGAACAGCTATTTGAATGCCCCCCACCTCATATCTATCTCTCTCCCCTTCCCCCCCTCTCTCTCCCCTTCCCCCCTCTCTCTCCCCTCTCCCTCCCCTCTCTCTCCCCTTCCCCCCTCTCTCTCCCCTTCCCCCCTCTCTCTCCCCTTCCCCCCTCTCTCTCCCCTTCCCCCTCTCTCTCCCCTTCCCCCCTCTCTCTCCCCTTCCCCCTCTCTCTCCCCTTCCCCCTCTCTCTCCCCTTCCCCCCTCTCTCTCCCCTTCCCCCCTCTCTCTCCCCTTCCCCCCTCTCTCTCCCCTTCCCCCCTCTCTCTCCCCTTCCCCCCTCTCTCTCCCCTTCCCCCCTCTCTCTCCCCTTCCCCCCTCTCTCTCCCCTTCCCCCCTCTCTCTCCCCTTCCCCCCTCTCTCTCCCCTTCCCCCCTCTCTCTCCCCTTCCCCCCTCTCTCTCCCCTTCCCCCCTCTCTCTCTCTGTCTCGCGTGTGTTTCCCCCCTCTCTCTCCCCTTCCCCCCTCTCTCTCCCCTTCCCCCCTCTCTCTCCCCTTCCCCCCTCTCTCTCCCCTTCCCCCCTCTCTCTCCCCTTCCCCCCTCTCTCTCCCCTTCCCCCCTCTCTCTCCCCTTCCCCCCTCTCTCTCCCCTTCCCCCCTCTCTCTCCCCTTCCCCCCTCTCTCTCCCCTTCCCCCCTCTCTCTCCCCTTCCCCCCTCTCTCTCCCCTTCCCCCCCTCTCTCTCCCCTTCCCCCCTCTCTCTCCCCTTCCCCCCTCGCTCTCCCCTTCCCCCCTCGCTCTCCCCTTCCCCCCTCGCTCTCCCCTTCCCCCCTCGCTCTCCCCTTCCCCCCTCGCTCTCCCCTTCCCCCCTCGCTCTCCCCTTCCCCCCTCGCTCTCCCCTTCCCCCCTCGCTCTCCCCCTTCCCCCCTCGCTCTCCCCCTTCCCCCCTCGCTCTCCCCTTCCCCCCTCGCTCTCCCCTTCCCCCCTCGCTCTCCCCTTCCCCCCTCGCTCTCCCCTTCCCCCCTCGCTCTCCCCTTCCCCCCTCGCTCTCCCCTTCCCCCCTCGCTCTCCCCTTCCCCCCTCGCTCTCCCCTTCCCCCCTCGCTCTCCCCTTCCCCCCTCGCTCTCCCCTTCCCCCCTCGCTCTCCCCTTCCCCCCTCGCTCTCCCCTTCCCCCCTCGCTCTCCCCTTCCCCCCCCTCGCTCTCCCCTTCCCCCCCCTCGCTCTCCCCTTCCCCCCCCTCGCTCTCCCCTCCCCCCCCCTCGCTCTCCCCTTCCCCCCCCCCTCGCTCTCCCCTTCCCCCCCCCTCGTTCTCCCCTTCCCCCCCCCTCGCTCTCCCCTTCCCCCCCCCCCTCGCTCTCCCCTTCCCCCCCCCCCTCGCTCTCCCCTTCCCCCCCCCCTCGCTCTCCCCTTCCCCCCCCCCCTCGCTCTCCCCTTCCCCCCCCCCCTCGCTCTCCCCTTCCCCCCCCCTCGCTCTCCCCTTCCCCCCCCCCCCTCGCTCTCCCCTTCCCCCCCCCCCCCCCTCGCTCTCCCCTTCCCCCCCCCTCGCTCTCCCCTTCCCCCCCCCCTCGCTCTCCCTCCCCCCTCCCCCCCTCGCTCTCCCCTTCCCCCCCCCTCGCTCTCCCCTTCCCCCCCTCGCTCTCCCCTCCCCCCCCTCGCTCTCTCCCCTTCCCCCCCCCTCGCTCTCTCCCCTTCCCCCCCCCTCGCTCTCTCCCCTTCCCCCCCCCTCGCTCTCTCCCCTTCGCCCCCCCCTCTCTCTCCCCTTCGCCCCCCCCCTCTCTCTCTCCTTCGCCCCCCCTCTCTCTCCCCTTCGCCCCCCCTCTCTCTCCCCCTCCCCCCTCTCTCTCCCCCCTTCCCCCCCTCCCTCTCTCTCCCCCTTCCCCCCTCTCTCTCTCCCCCTTCCCCCCCTCTCTCTCTCTCCCCCCTTCCCCCCCTCTCTCTCTCTCCCCCCTTCCCCCCCTCTCTCTCTCTCCCCCCTTCCCCCCCTCTCTCTCTCTCCCCCCTTCCCCCCTCTCTCTCTCCCCCCTTCCCCCCTCTCTCTCCCCCCTTCCTCCCTCTCTCTCCCCCTTCCCCCCCTCTCTCTCCCCCCTTCCCCCCCTCTCTCTCCCCCCTTCCCCCCTCTCTCTCTCCCCCCTTCCCCCCTCTCTCTCTCCCCCCTTCCCCCCTCTCTCTCTCCCCCCTTCCCCCCTCTCTCTCTCCCCCCTTCCCCCTCTCTCTCTCCCCCTTCCTCCCTCTCTCTCTCCCCCCTTCCCCCCTCTCTCTCTCCCCCCTTCCCCCCTCTCTCTCTCTCCCCTTCCCCCCCCCTCTCTCTCTCCCCTTCCCCCCTCTCTCTCTCTCCCCTTCCCCCCCCCTCTCTCTCTCCCCTTCCCCCCTCTCTCTCTCCCCCCTTCCCCCCCTCTCTCCCCCCCTTCCCCCCCTCTCTGTCCCCCCTTCCCCCCTCTCTCTGTCCCCCCTTCCCCCCCTCTCTCTCTCCCTTTCCCCCCTCTCTCTCTCCCTTTCCCCCCTCTCTCTCTCTCCCCCTTTCCCCCCCTCTCTCTCTCCCCCTTTCCCCCCCTCTCTCTCTCTCTCCCTTTCCCCCCCTCTCTCTCTCTCTCCCTTTCCCCCCCTCTCTCTCTCTCTCCCTTTCCCCCCCTCTCTCTCTCTCTCCCTTTCCCCCCCTCTCTCTCTCTCTCCCTTTCCCCCCCTCTCTCTCTCTCTCCCTTTCCCCCCCTCTCTCTCCTCTTCCCACCTCTCTCCCCTCCATGGAGGCATATCTGGATCGGATGGAGGGTCACCTAAAAGAACCTTGTGTGCACTCCACACACAGTCCACTACCTGAGTAGCAGTGTCTGATGTGTAGTGCACGCCTGCTCCTTTTAGAGGAACCCTACTGTTCTCAAGCCTATGGTGCAAGTCCAGGAAGTCAAAGCCTAACTTGTCACAGAACCTTCGAAGTCTCTGGATCTACCATTGACACACCACTCGCAGTCATGTGGACGAGTAATGACTGATTCTGTACTTTTGAAGAGGAGACAGGATTCACAGGAGGTACCCGTGGTACAGGTATCGCAGGTACACGACTCTCGGGAGCTCTTGCAACACACAGATTCGCAGCAGCTGCCAATTGTTTGACAGTATTCAGGGCTATTTCCAGGTGCTTACAAATGCCAACCAAGTCATCCCATGTTTGAGAACAGCATTCACAGTGGGGTTGCATTTTGGCTGGTGCAGTGTATTAAAAGGCAGTGAAAAATTAACTTTTTAAAAATTAAGACCACTGATTATTTTTTAATTTGTTGAGCTAAAAAGTTGCTAATTCCCTGTAAGAAGTGAAATAAATACAGAAAATGAGATTTCTACAAAGGCAATACAAAAACCTGTTGCAAAAATTACTAGTTCACTAAAACATTTTGAGGTTAATTATAGTTGTGACAAATACCTTTACGGGGAGGAGATGGTTCAGGATATCCACGTACTGGATAAATTACGTGAGAAAAGAGCCAGGTTGCTGTGTTCACTAAATTTTTTACTGAAATGTAGAAACAATAACTTGATTCCAACTTTCGCCAGAGTTGTTCATTTTATTAATAGTGTGGCCGCCAACAATATAAAACGCAAGGCGAGTCTGGCTTTATTAAGAGAACGAATCCGTTATACGCGTCGTGAGTTAGACACTGTTGCCAGGAATTTATATTATTTACATCTGAAGATTGCAGCAAGATGTTCTTCCCTTAGCTGGGACTGGATTGACTGTGTATCTTGGGCCAAGGCAGACTGGGCTCACAGGAACAGTACGAACAGGCAAAGTGCGAAGTTTAGCCAACTCGTAACACGAAAGCCGCAAGAAGCTATCTCTGGACGATCCGTGGTGAACCTTACGGAGAAATCGTTTGACGATGCGACGATGTCAGTGCTTGCGAAAGGTTTAAACTTCGCCCCTACTCCTGTTTCACTGCCTTTAACGGATTTCATCAGTTCCATTGAGGAAGCTATTAGACGTCTCCCTGCGGATAATGCAGACGAAATTCGACGTGAATCTTGCCGAACGTTGTTGAAATGTGCGCCACAACGGAGTAACATCTCGCCAGCTGAAAGAGCTGCTCTCCGCAGCCTCAGAGAAGATACTAGCACAGTCGTACTGCCTGTGGACAAGGGTAACGCCACAGTTCTTCTGACAAGGGAAACCTACAACGAGAAGATATATTGTCAGCTAAATGATTCCACGTACCGCAGAATTGAAAAGGACCCAACAAGCCGAATATCAAGGAAAACTGCTGCCCTTTTGAACGACTGTTCTCTACCTGAACAAATTATCAAGAGATTGAGACCACACAATGCAGTACCACCAAGACTCTACGGTCTTCCCAAGATACACAAGGATGGTGCCCCACTACGATTAATAGTGAGTAATATTGGTGCTGCCACCTATTCTACAGCAAAATATCTGGCCTCACTACTAAAGCCGTATGTGGGTAAGTGTTGCCACCATATACGTAATTCCGAGGATTTTGTCAGTCGCTTGAAGGAAGTTAAGCTTAACAGCTCGGATTTATTAGTCAGCTTTGATGTGGTCTCACTATTTACCAGGTTGCTGTGTTCACTAAATTTTTTACTGAAATGTAGAAACAATAACTTGATTCCAACTTTCGCCAGAGTTGTTCATTTTATTAATAGTGTGGCCGCCAACAATATAAAACGCAAGGCGAGTCTGGCTTTATTAAGAGAACGAATCCGTTATACGCGTCGTGAGTTAGACACTGTTGCCAGGAATTTATATTATTTACATCTGAAGATTGCAGCAAGATGTTCTTCCCTTAGCTGGGACTGGATTGACTGTGTATCTTGGGCCAAGGCAGACTGGGCTCACAGGAACAGTACGAACAGGCAAAGTGCGAAGTTTAGCCAACTCGTAACACGAAAGCCGCAAGAAGCTATCTCTGGACGATCCGTGGTGAACCTTACGGAGAAATCGTTTGACGATGCGACGATGTCAGTGCTTGCGAAAGGTTTAAACTTCGCCCCTACTCCTGTTTCACTGCCTTTAACGGATTTCATCAGTTCCATTGAGGAAGCTATTAGACGTCTCCCTGCGGATAATGCAGACGAAATTCGACGTGAATCTTGCCGAACGTTGTTGAAATGTGCGCCACAACGGAGTAACATCTCGCCAGCTGAAAGAGCTGCTCTCCGCAGCCTCAGAGAAGATACTAGCACAGTCGTACTGCCTGTGGACAAGGGTAACGCCACAGTTCTTCTGACAAGGGAAACCTACAACGAGAAGATATATTGTCAGCTAAATGATTCCACGTACCGCAGAATTGAAAAGGACCCAACAAGCCGAATATCAAGGAAAACTGCTGCCCTTTTGAACGACTGTTCTCTACCTGAACAAATTATCAAGAGATTGAGACCACACAATGCAGTACCACCAAGACTCTACGGTCTTCCCAAGATACACAAGGATGGTGCCCCACTACGATTAATAGTGAGTAATATTGGTGCTGCCACCTATTCTACAGCAAAATATCTGGCCTCACTACTAAAGCCGTATGTGGGTAAGTGTTGCCACCATATACGTAATTCCGAGGATTTTGTCAGTCGCTTGAAGGAAGTTAAGCTTAACAGCTCGGATTTATTAGTCAGCTTTGATGTGGTCTCACTATTTACCAAAGTGCCTTTAATGGAATCGTTACATCTTATTGGTAACTTATTCAGTGCAGAAATGACGGCCTTGTTTGAACATATACTCTCCTCAACGTACTTTCTATTCAATGACGAATTCTTTGAACAAACAGACGGCATCGCCATGGGGAGCCCTTTGTCCCCTGTGGTAGCTAATCTCTTTATGGAGGACTTTGAGGAGAAAGCACTTGAGTCTGCTGTCTTAAAGCCTACGGTCTTCTGGCGGTACGTAGATGATACTTTTGTTGTATGGCCTCATGGCAGACAGGAACTGGAGAAATTCCTTCATCATTTAAACTCTTTACATGAGAACATCAAATTCACGATGGAGATTGAAAAAGATGGCACTTTACCATTTCTAGACGTGCTAGTATGCCGTAAAAATGATGGGTCATTAGGACATTCTGTGTACAGGAAACCGACTCACACAGATCTGTATCTCCAGGCGTCAAGCTGCCACCACCCAGCACAAACAGCCGGTGTTCTCAGTACCTTAATACATCGAGCGCATGTAATATCGGACGATGAAAACCTCCACGCAGAATTAGAACACTTGGAGAAGGTTTTTAAAGAGAATGGCTACACTTCACGCCAAATAAGAAAGGCAATGCGCAACTGTCATAACAAGAAGCAGCGCACTGAGGACGCTGATGACGACTTTAAATCAACTGCGTTTCTTCCATACGCCGGGAATGTGTCGTCGAAAATAGGCCGATTACTGAAGAAGAATAAAATCAAGGTTATCTTCCGTCCACCAGCAAAGAACCGGGCCCTGGTTGGATCCGTTAAAGACGATTTACAACTGAAGAAAGCAGGTGTCTACAAAATTCCCTGTGAATGTGGCTCTGCATATATTGGCCAGACGACAAGAACTGTCCATGAACGATGTACAGAACATGAAAGATACACCCGTCTGCGGCAACCGTCAAAATCGGCAGTAGCAGAGCACTGTATTTCATTGGGACATTCAATGGAATACAATGGAACAAAAATTTTAGCTCCGGTTTCCGGATTTTGGGATTCCGTAATCAAGGAATCAGTGGAAATACGTCTTGCCGATAATCTTATAAATCGTGACAACGGCTTTCAACTGGATAAAAATTGGAATCCTGTTACTAAAATTATACATTCACAGCGGAATAGACAGCGTCATTCGATACTCAATGACTAGATGATCTTTTACTTTCACCACCGAGGGCAGCACGTACAACTCGGCTATGCCGCGCATGTCAACACGTGCGCGAGAATCGGCATAAATACAGCAACTGCACTTGGGCTCTTCAGTAGTTGTGTACTCACATGATGATGGCCGGACGTCTCTGGGCCGAAATATCGTGGCAGAATGTCGACGGGATCCGGCTGCATACCCGGAAATTATTAGAAGAATTAATTATAGTTGTCTGCAAACCCGAATACAGAGTTCATGTATGATAAATGCAGATATAGGGTTATTCCTCGTTAAGGGAAAACTACATGTAACACAATATGTTAGTTAGAATATCTGCTACAGTGACTAAATTACAAATGCCTATTTACTACAGATTGCTCATAGATTATGCAAAAGACAAAGGTAACCTCCAAAAATTCTCAAATGTGTTTGTGTTGATATACAATGAAATAATGAAATTCAGGGATGGTATATTCTTTGCCAGAACTGTGAACCACAAATGTTGATTGCTATGAAATAAATTATATATCCGAAATGTGTAAATAAATGGGTGCATTGTACAGGTTTTTCAATTAACTTATTCTGTGTACACTTCTACACTCCTGTGCTGAAAAACAACACTGCAGCCTGAATTTACTTCAGGTAAAATTGCTAAAATGTGTAGCACCAGCAAAGCATGTTTTCTTCCTGTTGTAGATTAGTGAATTTCACAACAGTTATAGAATACAGTGAATCTTTGAAGTGGAAATTACCTCTTGTTTCTCTGACATTGCTGAACTGTTAGCAACATATAATGCAGAAATGTTCAGATGTAAGAATTACCATCCTAATTTCAGTGAATATCAACTTTTAATAGAATGCGATACCATATTGTTTTCCTAAACAGACCAGGCCAACTTACAGTTCACCCCTTTACAGCCTGGGAACTAAATACCATTTTGAAACACTGTAGAGGTACACCCGTAGGAGCAGACAACATTCACAATCAGATCCTTCAACATTTTAACGGATCCTTCAACACCTTAAAAACCATTCTACATACTAGTAGTTTCATTCAGTTTTCTATTCTACATATTTTTAGCAATAAGTGGCAAGATGGCGAATTTCCCTCAGAAAGGAGAGATAGTGTCACAGTACCTATATGAAATCAGGAAAAGACCCAAAAGATAGAAACTGCTACAGACTGAGCAACCTAACAACTAAATTGAGAAAATTATTAGAAAGGATGATTAATTCTGTCCCACAGCCCAATGTAATCTGCAGGGGGTCTGGTTGCTTAGCATGTCCTGTGGAAGGGGGCCTCCATCTGTTTTCTGTGTAGAGTAAGTGTCCCACCTTTACCCTTTTATCCCTCTCTCACCTCTGCTTTCTTCTCTCACTTGGTTTTCCCAATTCTTAGATACAATCCAGTAGATTGGTATTTGTCTTTTGTGTCCTTCCTGTACGGTTACTAATTTCCAGATTGACACACAAAGGGTTAAGGATCTGATGTCCTCATAGTTCGGTCCTTTTAATGCCATCAATCTATCCGTCCCAATATAATGTGACTTGAGAGTGGAGTGCTGGAATTTTTATGTTGAGAATGAGTTGTGGCTAAGAAAATTCCTGTATTGGTATCCTTTCTTAATTTGTCTTCAAACTGCTGACAGGTTCCAAGACAATCTTGACCTGGCGACCTTCTAAGAAGGTGGCTGGACTCCAGGTGCCACGTAAACACACAACTGCAGTGGCAATAGTAGCACATTTGTCAGCCGAGATGGGCAGAATAAGTTGAAAACAACCAACCTTGCTCTGTAACAGAAACCTGAATCACTAATGTACTAGGTTTCAAGCACCATCTGCTCCCGACAGTGTATCTAGCTCTCAGATTGGGCCCTTATCACTGCAATCAATAAAATAATAAATTAACCAAGCTCATAACCTCCTTAAATTATGTAAACAGTATAAAATCTTGGAAAGCTCATTGGTGAGTGTCTTAAAATATATTAAACTTTAACACACTTAAAATTTCGGTAACACTATATTTACAGCCAATAAGTTACACACACACACACACACACACACACACACACACACACACACACACACACAGAGAGAGAGAGAGAGAGAGAGAGAGAGAGAGAGAGAGAGAGAGAGAGAGAGAGAGAGAGAGAGAGAGAGAGAGACCACATAGTAAGGTGTTCGCCATACACACAATTAGCTATACCCAATCTACTGTCCATATCGAGCTCTCTTGAATCTTGTCTTGTCTTGTCTTGATGACTATTAAGTTATTTAAGCTAAGGCATTAACTTCTATGAGATTATGCAACTTATAATTAATGGGTGCTTACCCTTTTATTATACTGGCACTAGCTGAAGCATTATTTACACCTTGGCTGAGATTTGCTGCTTTCACTATTCAGACACTAGCCCAGTTAAAATAAGGTATCCAAAGCTCACGGCAGTAGCTAGGCCATAGGCAGGGATGTCTTTCTTAATCACAGATTAAGACACACACTGGGCGAGACAGTGAAAATCATTGTGCATGAGCACAATAATAGATTCCTTATCTATTCTTAATAGATTTCTTATCTATTCATTTACAGAATAATCAAACAATGGAAACTCCAGGTAGAAATATCAACAACAACAGGTAAAAACAGATGGCTACGTACCATAAAGAAGACGTGTTAAGGTGCATGCAGGCGCAGTTGTATAACTACTCAACTACTACTTGAACCACTTCTCTATTTGCAATCATTTTTTCAGTATGACATGAGCAGTGTGTCCACTAAAGCCAACTAAGGTTGCGGATAAAAGTTAGCCTGAGTCACTTACAATGAAACAAAGCAAACACGGTACAGTTTGAACAAACAACTTAAACTAGGTATGCTTTAAATGTGTGCATTTGAAAGCATTTGAGGAACACAACGCCAAGCAGAAAAATTATTAGGTTGACAATCAATTCAAAGTTCACTCGGACAAGACAGCTTGATCCTGAGATGATTTAAATTTATGTAGCATCACCATGTAATCGCGAATTTTAACTTGGTGCTCTTCTCACAAGAGTGGTGAACACACACTTCACACAATACAAAACAGCAGACAACAGTCTTGTCCTCTGTGGCATACAGGCTCCGCTCCGCCGCTCGACTGTTTGCATGAATAGTGCACTTTTCTTGTAACGAAGTTAGTATAAGCCCTGCCTCAGTTCCGACACTACACTTTAAAAACACTGACGGCAGATTAGGCTATTAGACTAGTAACTACAGCTTGTATATTCCACAACAGTTTCGTGCACCCACAACAGACATAAACATATTCCAATTAGCAACAATGTGTTAATGTGGAAACACGCAAGAGCAAAATCCAAATTCCAAATCTAGGACACCGACTGCTCGGGAGCGCATACTAAACCATAAGCAGAACTAAGCAACTATGGCCTTCCAGTCGATATCACAGGAAACCATCTTTATGATCACCATCAAGCTCTGAGCCAAAACCATAAGCACATCTACCTCTTAGGACAGTACCAGACAGTATATCACATCACTATG